>NC_132913.1:126942499-128142499 GCF_047675955.1 Chlorocebus sabaeus
TGTGGTCATTAACTCTTCTACTTCTCTCTAAGCTTGGAATATTTAACATTGGTATCCAAAATAAGATACACACATACATACAAAATAAATGTGGAGGACAGTTCAAAGATCAGAATCGTTCTCTTTCAAGATTTTGTTAGTATTCAAACAGCCAGTGGTTTTTTACCCACTGCCCACCTTCCACAGTGGCCAAGGAAACTCTGGCACCTCCTCTCTTGTCCATTGATAGAACTTTCTCACCTCACACGGTTCACCGACCCCATTCACTTCTGTGATCTGGAAAAGACAAAAATTCTATTTCCTTCCTTCCTTCCTTCCTTCCTTCCTTCCTTCTCCTTCCTTCCTTCCTTCCTTCCTTGCCTCCCTCCCTCCCTCCCTCTCTCCCTCTCTCCCTCTCTCTTTCTCTCTTTCCTGTCTCTTTCTCTCTTTCTCTCTTCTTTCTCTCTGTCTTTCTCCTCTTTCTCTTCTCCTCTTTCTCTCTTTCTCTCTCTCTCTCTCTCTCTCTCTCCTCTCTTCTCTTTCTCTCTTTCTCTCTTTCTCTCTTTCTCTTCTTTCTCTCTCTTTCTCTCTTTTCTCTCTTCCTCTCTCTTTCTCTCTTTCTCTCTTTTCTTTCTTCTTCTTTCTTTCTTTCTTTCTTTCTTTCTTTCTTTCCTGACACAGAGCCTCACTCTGTCACCCAGTCTGGAGTGCAGGGTTGCGATCTCGGTTCACTGCAAACTCCACCCCCCAGGTTCAAGTGATTCACCTGCCTCAGCCTCCCAAATAGCTGGAATTACAGGCATGCACCACTACACCTTGTTAATTTTTGTATTTTTGGTAAAGACAGGGTTTCACCATGTTGGCCAGGCTGGTCTTGAACTCCTGACCTCACATGATCTACACGCCTTGACCTCCCAAAGTACTGGGATTACAGGCATGAGCCACAGCACCTGGCCAAATTCTATGTTATTTCTTAATCCTGTTTAGAAGCATTGCCAGTTGCACAATTGAAACTCATAAAATTTCATTGGGTATCAGTCTTAAGAATTAAATTCTGTGAAGGCTATTGAAGTAAATTATTTTTATATGAAAATCAAATTATTTTTCACTAACAAGTAGTTTCTAAGACACAAAAGAAATTCCAAAATGTCATAATGAAAATTCAAATAAATGTGTGTGAGTGTGGGCAAATAGTTAACACTACTTTTCAAGTTCCCTGTGATGCTTTGAATTCATTTTGTTGAGAAAGAAGGCACTTAATATGAGAAATCATGTTTCATCAGGATTTTACTTTTAAGTGGAAATATTCTTTGTTATTCCTTGATGTTTTTTAACATTAGATGATTAAAAGCCCCACACGATCATAATTTAAACAACTGAGCAGTGACTGTGTGTACAGACACTGTGGCAAGCCCATGGCAACCCTTGCAGCCCCCTGAGAGACAGGTGCTCCTGGCATCGCATCGTACAAGCACAAGAAGACTTGGGGAAATAAGAAAGAACCTGTGTCTGTCTTCTATTCCCTACGGAAGCCCTTGCACTTAGCATACTGCCCAGCAAGTAGTGGGCATTTAGTGAGTAGCTGCTGGGTGAATTATTCCAGGAACATCTATAAAGGGCAGAGCTAGAGAGTCTGGACCCAGGTCTAGCTGAACCATGAGTGTGTGCTTTTAATCAGTGCCATAAATTTTGTTATTTCTTTCTTTAGTTCCAACCCCCATTGGACATCTCCTTTCTAAAATGGATTAGTAGGATAGGACTAATTAAATAATTACTAGATAGGACTAATTTAATAACTTCTTTATTAAAATGAAAACCCCTCTCTGCTCTGTAACACCAAAGGTAAGAATCCTTTAGAAACAGTTTCCACACCTTGTTGTACAAGGCTTTGAATCTGTCCTTGGGAGAGTCACGTGGAGTGTTTAGCACTGGAGGTATTTCATTATACAAGACATCCTCTACCCCAAAACCCCAGGACTTGGTTCCCAAAACCAGTGCTGAACTCGCCCAACTACACAGGGTACCTCAAAGCAACCCATGCAATTACTATATAAACACAATAATAGGGCATCTGTTTTTTAATTTTAATTTTATTTTTTCCCACTAAAATATTCAAGCGAGAAACATTTGGAGATTTATATTCAGGGCACAAGACCAAATGGCATCTGAAGCATTTCTTTGTTAAATATAATTAATTTTTCTTGGCTTTTTTCCCCCATCATGACAAAGCCGGATCTGTACCATTCATCCTGTTTATAGGTGATTCTTTTCCTTCCCCAAAGATTCTCTGCAATCACCACAGAGATGCTGGAGGGGAGACGGTAATTCTGTTTCCTTTCTTGTCCTCCTATGGCCAAATAGGAACCAGGCACTATGAGTTACTTTAATTTTTAAAAACAAGCAAACAAACAACCCTCAATTGGGCTTTCATTTTGTGTAAAGAAAGTGGCCGAGCTCATTCTATTTCACTTAGAATGGGCATGGAAAAGCATCCCAGCCGCTGAGGAAAGGGTGGGTGGCCGATATGTGTGTGTAGGGGAGACAAAGAAAAGATTGCCTCTTTCTTTTCCTTGTTTTTTCCTAGAAAAAGAAAGACTTATTTGTTTTATATGTGTGTGTGTGTATGTGCACGTGTATATATTTATATATATTTATGTATACACATGCACACACACACACACATGCACACACCCCTCAATTAGAATCTAAAAAACTGAAGAAAGGGAGACTACATAGCAAATGTTATTTTTCCAATAAAAGATATATGTGGTCTGGCCCCTGGGTGTTGGTTTTAAGTGGAGATATTGACTTCTGGCTGACTGATGAGTGGAACATCTTTCTCCTGAAATATTGATAGTAGATTACACAAAACCACAAACTAGCTCTATAAAGCACATCATTTCGAATCCTAATGGTGTTTTCTTTCCTCGGGATGACTGCTACTTTCATGATATGATGGCTTTATTCTATCTTGGGGAAAAACTTTTTACCATACTGCTAAATTAACTTGTCAAAAGGCTTCAAACTTCGGAAGCTTTTACAGCTCAATTCAGTGCTATTATTCAAGATTGAATGGGAAGGCCATGGACTGTAAAAGCTTGCAAAAAATAAATTTCACAGGCTTTCATAGATGGAGTGAAATACTTACCTTTTGTTCAGGTTGTATATCTTTATTGAAGACTCTGAGAATAGCTGCATTTTGCCTATAAATCCGCGCTCTTACCCTGAAAGACTGTGTTTTTGTCCATTGCTCTTGAAGGTCCTACCCGGTGTGTGCCCTCTTCATAACAACTCGTTCCTACAGAGCACAGTCAGGACGGGAGCGCTCTCCAAAACGCGAGGGCAGAGGACAAAGACTCCTTCTCCCAGAAGGAACCTTGGTGTTTTTGAATTCTTTTATTCTCGAAACAGATTCACAAAGGATTTGATAGCTAATTACTGCTTACAAGTGCAAGCCAACTGTCATGGCGCTTTACAAGGTTCTATCTGTAGATCTGAGAGGAAGGAAAGCAAAGACGTGGCTGGATAAATGTCAGCGCTCGAACTGCGAATGGGCCATTTGGAACATCAGGGAGGTGCAAATGTCCAACATGAAGTCAAGTCTCAGCATCGGCCTCCTGAGAATGCCGGAACAACGAGGGGTTGGGTCAGTGACACACATGTGAGTTGATTCGTTGGGAGGAAATGGTGCGTTGGTGAGAGGGGAACTGGTGGCCCCGTGCAGATGCAGCCCAAGGCTCTCACCAGGCAAAGCCCCCACCTGTGCACCTGGCCCTGGAAGAATCCAGCACTGGTCTGGGAAGGCATTTGATACGATTTGCCTCTCCCTTCTGTAGGTAATTTCTGTTTTTGCAGAATTATTTCTTAAATAAATGCCCTTGGTAGATGCTGGTGTTTCTTAGCCTTCTGAGGAGGTTAATCATGCTGGCTAGGCTGCCCTGTGGTCTTGTGGGTGGAGGTTTTGAAGATCTCTCCTCAATCAATAAGAACTTATTTCAGGCCAGGCACAGAGGCTCACACCAGTAATCCCAGCACTTCGGGAGGCAGAGGTGGGAGGATGGCTTTAGCCCAGGAGTTCAAGACCAGCCTGAGCAAGATGGTGTCTATAAAAAATAAAAACACTAGCCAAGTGCAGTGGCACACGCCTATGGTCTCACAGCTACTCAGGAGGCTGAGGTAGGAGGACCGCTTGAGCCCAGGAGGCAGAGGCTGCAGTGTGACATGTTTGCGCCACTGAACTCCAGCCCAGCTTGAGTGATGTCGCAAGATCCTGTCTAAAAAAAGAGAGAGAGAGAGAGAGAAAAGAAAAGAAAAGAAAAGAGAAAAAAACAGGCCGGGCTTGGTGATTCACACCTGTAATCCCAGCACTTTGGGAGGCCAAGTTGGGTGGATCACCTGAGGTCAGGAGTTTGAGACCAGCCTGACGAATATGGTGAAACCCTGTCTCTACTAAAAATACAAAAATTAGCCGGGCTTGGTGGCTGTTGTCTGTAGTCCCAGCTACACAGGAGGCTGAGACAGGAGAATCGCTTGGACTCAGGAGGTGGAGTTTGCAGTGAGCCAAGATCATGCCATTGCACTGCAGCCTGGGCAACAGAGCGAGACTCCATCTCAAACAAACAAACAAACAAACAAAAACTTATTTCAGCATTTTCCAAACTCAAAATGCTCAAGATAATAAAAAACACTTAGATGTTGTGTGCCCATGCCCCACAGAGTGGACAAGATTATTGGGAAGGCAAGGTATGTAAGTATACTACCCATCTCTATGCTCATGTGTACAGGCAGGTTTAAAAGCCTTGTCTCTCACAAAGCCTTCTGTATTCCCCAACCCTAAGAAATCTTTTCTCTTGAACTTCTTTGGGAACATAGCCTTCTTCTCTCGCAACACCTCACAGCTCCTATCTCATGGAAGGGGTAGTTGCATGTATGTGCTATTTCCCCCTCAGATTGAAAATGTCTGTGGGTTGGATGATGTCTGAGTCTCTCTCCCCAACACCTGTCCCAGTAATTCACACACATAATAAACCTCTGGGGGTGGGACCCAGAATGAGTATTTTAAAAAGCCCCTTGAGGTGCCTAATGGACGGTGAGGATTGCAAACAGCTGTGCTGGGTGACCAGGAAATCAGGAACTCTCTCTGGGTTTCTATGACTTGCCAGGGGAGGCTCACGAAGGGATGAAGGTTGGAGCTAGGTTATAGGGGGCAGGTGTGGCTGAAACACCGGTCCAGGCAGCAGTGCATTCAAGGTCTGGGAGGAGGTGGGAAGTACAGGGCTGGTACAGGGGCTGGTGTCTGGGCGCGTGACCAAGGCTGCATCCCTTGCAAACAGAACTGGAATCTCGCTCCAGGGAGTGTGTCGGGCTACCCTGCAGCCAGGGTCACCTGGAAGCTGAGTGGTCTTGAGCAATTCAGATCTTCAGGATTCTGGCCTGGGCAGTACTTCTGATTCACTGTGCCCCTCATGGCCACTCCACAGGGCACCTGCTCCGGCTTAGATGGAGTTGGGCTGGGGCTGGGGCTTCTGATCTGCTCTCCTGATTTATCTCTTAATGCCAACTTAAATTGGATGGACCAGTTAAGAGGGAGGGTGGGGAGAAGATTGCTGAATTTTTCAAGGAGGACGGTCACCCTGAAATGGATAAGCTAGAAAACCTTCTCACGGATGCTCTATTATTGCCTCATTAAGATTCTCATCTTTTGCTCTGAGCGGCTTAAGAGAAGTAGGAGGAGCAGGAAGGGGATTTACATTCACAGGAGCATCTACTATTTGCCAGGCTCCATGCTTGGTGTTTTACATGTGGCTCATATGGATTCTTTGCCACAACCCTAAGTATCTCCCTGATTCCTGTTTTCCAAGAGGAAAATCGACTGCTCAGAGAGTCTGGGCAGCTCCCAAAACTCACGTGACCAGGAGGTGGCAGGTCAGGGGGATCTTCTATCTGTCCACCTGGGGCTTTCCCTATACACCAAGCCACCTTCTGTAGTTGCCAGGGATGGAAAACGTGGCCCTGGGGGTGTAAGGCTGAATCTGACCAGGCAGACTCTGCACCCAGCCCAAAAAGCAGAGGAAAATGCGAACTCTTATCAAAGTCAGAGATTCATTGTTTGTATTAACAATGGATTTTGTTGGCCGGGTACGTGGCTCACGCCTGTAATCCCAGCACTTTGGGAGGACAAGGTGGGCGGATCACCAGGTCAGACGATCGAGACCATCCTGGCTAACATGGTTAAAACTCGTCCGTACTAAAAATACAAAAAAATTAGCCAGGCGTGGTGATGGGTACCTGTAGTCCCAGCTACTCGGGCGGCTGAGGCAGGAGAATGGGGTGAATCTGGGAGGCAGAGCTTACAGTGAGCCAAGATCATGCCACTGCACTGCAGCCTGGGTGACAGAGCGAGACTCCATCTCAAAAAAAAAAAAAAAAAAAAAAAGAAAGAGAAAAAAACAATGGATTTTCTTTGCCAGAGACACTTTTCAATATTGAAGTTTTTTTTCCAGTAGATGTTTTCTGGTGAACTCAAAATATAATTGGGAAGTTAGAAATGTGATTTTTGCCAAGCTATCTTTACCGCACACACAAATAGATGAACTCGATGGACAACTTGAGTTTTATCCACGGTGACTGCATCTGTTGCATTGGCCTTCATGCTGTCAGTCTCAGGCAGCAAGAACATGAGCAATACAGGAACCAAAGCAAAGCAGAAAAGAAAAGTCATCCACGAAAAATGCTCCTAGGATTTTGAGAAGCGTGTCACTCTTGAAAATAGCAAACACAGAATGTAAGGCAAGAAAAAAGAGAGAGGAAAATATCCTGAAACAGGTAGAGAGGGTCAGTATGAGTGTGTCTAGAGATGTACACACAGATGACACCTATGTTATACAAATGTGCAATGGACCGAGTCTTTGCGTCCCTCCAGAATGTGTATGTTGATATCCTAACCCCCAGGATAATGGTCTTAGGAGGTGGGGTCGTTGGGGATCAGGCCACGAGGATGGAGCTGTCAAGAATGGGACTAGCACCCTTATGAAAGGGACCCCAGTGAGCTCTCTTGCCCCACGAGGGTGCCATCTGTGAACTGGGAAGCAGCCCTCACCAGGCACTGCATGTGCCAGCCCCTCAATCTTGGACTTCCCAGCCCCCAGAACTATGACACATAAATGTGTGTTGCTTAAGCTCCCCAGTCTGTGGTGCCTTACCATGGCAGCCTGTGCACACTAAGACAACCTGGATGCATGCCGTGGAAAAGATGGAAGCTGGGTTCCAAGTTTAATTGGTACCTGGTACCTGTCTGCTTCCTTCATTCCCTTGCTAAACCCAGGCCCCTGGGCTGGTGAGAGGAGCTCTCCACATGAGGGTGGGGCGGCCCTGACAGTCTTGGCCTGTCTGGATCCTCAGCATCCCTGAGGGCTTGGCCCCACTGCCAGCTCCCCCAGAGGCCCTCCCTGGCCCTTGCTTTTCTCTGTGACAGCCCCTGATGGTTTCCACCTGTGGACTCACCAAAGCACGTTGGCTGCAGCCACCTGTGCTTCCACTATGGTCTGACCCGTGCCGTGAGGGAGCTCCAGAGAGCAAGCGTCTTCCCTGAACCTCCAGGGGAGGCCTCCTGAGGGCATGGAATCAGAACTAGAGCAGCTCAGAGGCTCAGCACCCCTCCGACGTGGGTCAGAGGGCTCCACACCTGGGGTTCATCTAGGGCCCAGACAAGGGCAGCTTTGTCGTCCCATCAGTCTCACACCCCCACCCCCGCAACCTCAACCTTCCTGCCTGGACACCAAGGGCTCCCAGTGCAGACTGTGTGTCCAGGGAGCCCACTGCATGCACTGTGAGAAGGATCCACAGCGTCCAAGTGCCCCGTGCACTGGACCAGGTCCAGGGAGAGGGCTGTGGAGGAACCCAAGGGCAGTAAGGGCTGGGGACGAAACCAAGGGCATGGGGTGAGCCAGATCACAAATGACTTTTTCTAGGTGTTTAAATAAAAAAAAGAATGGCACCAAGAAACATTGTCTGTGAGAGTTAGGTTCAGAGAGAGAAAATATGTATATGAAACACGTAATTTTAGGGAATGGACAGAGAAAAATGGCTTTGAGAACACAGATTTACATGTTAATTAACATGAGAATTTTATAGAATATCCACTGCATATATGTGTGTGTGTGTGTTTGTGTGTTTGTGTGTACACCCATACACACCCTCACTCTCCCCCATCGCATGGGGATTCATGCGAGACTGAAGCTTCCTTTACCGAAAAATATCCAGAAACAAAAGAGCTCAGAAGACTTTGAAGGACACTGAGAGGAAGAAGGAAGAAAAAGAAGTAAGCAATTGTACTTTTTATGGGGTAGGGGAGGAGGGAGACAGACAGAGAAAGAAAGAAAGGAGTGGAGGAGGGAGAGAGAAGCAACCATCATCGCCCACGGCCCTCCAGTGGTGTGTCCAGGACAGCCTGTTTCGGCATCAGAGAAAGACTGACTGGCAGCCAAAATGTTGAAAAGATTGTAGCTTGCTCTCGTTCCTCTGGGTCTCTTGTGTTTGGCTGCTTTTCCTGTAAGTAGCCAGCCACTGTGCTAGCATCATGTCCCCAAAACATGGCATCCAAAGGAAGAAACACAGTGTTCTCTGGACATGTACTCGGGGATGTCCTGAGTAATCACTGGAGGTTTGAAGGAAGGTGTGCGGAATAGCAATTGTGTGAGTCTTTCTGCCAAGCGTTGGGAAGCTCCTGCTGGCCCGAGTAGGAGTCATCCTTTTCTGAGACTCGGAAGCCTGGGGTCAGGGTGTGGAAGCTGCAGTCCTCACAGATGACCGCTGCTGGGCACAGCCGATGCCACGGGGTCACCCACACCAAGCCAACGCTCCCCCGGCCTGCCCTTCAGCTGCCCCTGCACTGGGCGGCGGGGGAGGTGGGGTCCCTGCTTCCTGGGGTGCAGACTCAGAGCTTTGGATCACGGCTTGTCTTGGACCCCAGGCAGCACTGATGTCTTTTCACTTTGGAGTCCAAAGGACTTGGTGAGTAAAGAATTACAGGCTCAAAGTTTATGGTACCAGAAACACCTTTTAGAAATAAGTTTCACAGCCTTGAGTGAAGTATGAGGCCCAAACCTTTGCAAATTCCACTCCCATT
Source organism: Chlorocebus sabaeus (assembly GCF_047675955.1). Classification (NCBI taxonomy): domain Eukaryota; kingdom Metazoa; phylum Chordata; class Mammalia; order Primates; family Cercopithecidae; genus Chlorocebus; species Chlorocebus sabaeus. The sequence continues at coordinate 126,951,606 of NC_132913.1, forward strand.
TACGTTGGCCAAGCCCAGCTCCTCTGGGGCCAGCTACATTCTCGTCCCACCTCCCGTCATCCCAGCCATCCTTTAGCCCAACTCTTTTGTCCACCGGCCTTGGCCACATCCTTCTATCCTTTGCCTTGACCCAGCTGGGCCTAGCTCAGTGGTCAGCTGAGGGCCCTGTCCTCCATGGAACTGGCCAAACCTGATGGAAACTCTTAATCCCAGAGCCATGCAGACGGTTGCTGACAGTGTTATCACTGGCCTTCCTCCCCTTCTGCCAGGTCGGGAGGGAATCACTGCACCGCCTATTCCTTCAGCAGTTTCTGTTCAGGCGTGTTGTTTGCTGAGTGTCTCCAGGGAAAGCACAGAGAGTGGGTGGGAGAGGCCCTGGCTGTCCAGGAGGGGCTGTCCCACCCCCCTGCTGACCTCTCCACTCCTGGGAGTGCAGAGCACAGGGGCCTGGGCTCAGGATGGGCACCTGTAGCTGAAAGGCCTCTGAAAATCCCAGTAGCCTCCTGAACTTCAAGTTCCCTTTGTTGAAGGGGGAAGCCCAGCACTGCAGGGCTGTCCTGAGGATTAAATGAGTTAGCGCAGGAAGAGGCCTTGGAACTCCCTCCACAGCAAACCATCCTTCCATCCTTCCATCACCCTCCCTCTGGCTCCAGGAGCTCCACGCACTCACATCCCGGTCTCACTTTCCATCCTAAGCCCTCTTCCTACAGATCAGTTCCCTTCTTCAGACGCATTCAGCTAGTATGATTTTTCTACCTTTCTGTAAAGTTAAGTAAGTTTTCATACCATTGATAACGTGTCAGAGTCCTTCCCCTCCCTTTTGAACACCTTTGCTGAGTTATTTTAATAGAACAAAAACCTTCGCGTGGCTAAGGAGAAAACAGAGGTAGAGGCTGTTGTCCCCTCGTCCCCCATACCTGCCCCCGCCCCATCATTCCCCCAATACCCACTTCTCCATTCTTCCCCTTTCTTTGTTAACAGCATGCCAGTTTGTCCAGATCTGGGCGGCAGTCTCTAGCTCTCAGGCACAGTTAATTCTGATCTCAGTCTCAGGTTTTAAGTCCTGATTGATGTAACCCATTGCTGGTAGTTCATCCCTAGGTTAGTAATTGGTCGAAGGGCAGCCAGCAGTCCTAATCTGACAATGAGATGTAAATGGAAGTCGGTAGGCTGGTTACCAGGGCTGACTCTGTTTTCTGGATAAAAAAGGATAGGCTTGAGGCCAGGCATGGTGGCTTACAACTATAATCCTAGCATCTTGCGATGCTGAGGTGGGTGGATCACCTGAGGTCAGGAGTTTGAGACCAGCCTGGCCAACATGCCGAATCCCTGTCTCTATTAAAAATACAAAAATTAGCCAGGCATGGTGGCATGTACCTGTAATCCCAGCTGCTCGGGAGGCTGAGGCAGGAGAATTGCTTGCACCTAGGAGGTGGAGGTTGCACTGCACTCCAGCCTGGACAGAGCCAGACTCGATCTCTCACACACACATATGAAAGATACACTTAGATGCCCTGCCCTGTTTTCCTTTTGCTCTTCCCTGTGTTTTTTTGTTTTTTTGTTTCTTTTCAACTGGAGCATGGACGTGATGATGGAGGTACAGCAGCCTGCTGTAGGCAGGAGGCAGCAAACATGAAGATGAGAGTTAACTTGCTAAGGATACAGGAGCAGAAAATTGGGAGACCCCTAGGTTTCTGGACAGTGTGAATGAGGAGCTATGGCAGCCTTGAGCTGTCCATCTCCAAACTTTTTGTATGTGAGAAAAATGAACCCCAATGTGTTTAAGCTGCTGAGACTCAGCAATCTGTTACTTGCAGCCTAAAGCATTCCTAACTGACAGAATGTATAACTTGAAGTTAAAAAAAATACTTATAACAATCATGAGGGCATGACTTGGCTCTCTGCAATCTTGGGAAGTCCTACAGAGCTCAGCCACATTTTCATCTGGTATAACAAACCCTGAGTCTAAACGCTGGTCAACGAATGCCAGTATCTCCAATGGAGACAGATGCAGATCGCACCCTGAGGACCAAGGATCATAATTTCCAAGAGATAAGGCTCAGTGCTCTAAAGAATATGCTTTTATGAAACTAATCTTAACACTTAGGTATGTCTGTTAACAATTCTCTAACACCTTCAGAAGATAGCCGTGTCCGGTAGGAAATCCAACAGCCTGGGAACTAAATTTGTTCTTAGTTATTTAAGAGTAAAAACCGCCATTATTTTTGCACTAACCTAATACTTAGTACCATCTTCGGTTTGCATCCAGTCTGTTTGGTCTTGTAATCTGAGCACTGCTTCCAGCCTTCCCTCTTCCAGCAAAATCAGATCAGTATCTGGAAGTAAATAATTCCTGGGAAGTCCCTACACAATCTCTCTGCCTTGATCTCTTCTACTGGTTCTATTTTCCTCTTCTTTGATGCATTTCATGTTACAGGGAATGAAAAGCAAACACAAATCACTTTTTTTTTTCTGGGTCATTACCGCAGAGAACCATTGTACACTGAGATCCCCTATATCTTGGAAACAGATATTTTAATACAACTTGTTTTTATAAGTAGTCCCTTCTTTGTGGAGTGGTTTCAATTACAATAAAAAGGGAACTGTCAGAAACTGTAATTCACTGTCTTAGATTGGGACACAAATGCCAGCATTTCAAATTTATTTGTTTTTAGCATTTTTCCTTGAATAACAACTTTCAGTACCTAAAGGCGTCCTAACATTCTAAAAAGGTCATGGAACGAAGTAAAGTGTTGTGAATTCATAAAATATGCATCTTTTAATATATGTTTGAGGAAGACATAAGTCCTTTATGACTTCTTTTGCTTTTATTTTCCTCTATTGATTTTTAGTTAGGGATGACTTTAGATACATACAAATATGAAATTTATTTATCCTAATTCAAGTAAAATGTATTTCTACATATGTGATTAGCGAGGTTTAATAATTTAAATAAGTTCATTGTGATGGAAACTATAGTATTAATCATTACATGAACTTCTATTATTTGTTTTGTTACTGATTTTGGTTCTCCTAGGAGAGAGGATTTTGACTTCCATTTTCACTGCTGGGTGTTCAGCACTGAGTAGAATGCCTGGAACTGAGTAAACACTCAATAAATATTTGTATATATTAATTACTGTATGATCAACGTGGCTTCTCTAGCACTGCATTGAATTCCACATTCACTGTTTTTTAAAAAGTGTTTGGTTTTTGCCTGAACTGTAACATTTCACAAAATTTCATAATTCCTAGATTCCAACAGGATTCGTTCATAAAAGATGTCTGTTCTTCGTGTATTGTCAGGATGAAAGCACAAGATGACTTATTTTGCTGTTGACCCTGGTGACTGTGAACCGTGGCCTCCCTGGGCTGGTTCCATTCGCTTGTTCACTTGCCCATGCTAACTACAGCTGCCCGTGTGTTTATTTTGGTCATGTATTTCAAAGGACCATTTCTGCCCTAAAGTAAACAAACATAATGGAACAGCTGTGACTGATAAAAACTCCCAGGCATAATCATCACCCTCTTGTACATATCCTGCGGTTTCAGATTTAATTTTAAAAATTTTCCCTTAACTCTTGATTCACGACTGGTACTGTGGAGTCCATGGAAAATGACTGCAAAATTGTTCTGTCCTCTAAGGGGGCACAGACGAGGGAGAACAATGGAAGCCGTCCTCCTTCCTGCCTGGGCAATGGGGAGGCTGGCTGCAGGCTGTGGGCTGCAGGGCTGTACCCCCCTGCTGTGAAGGTTGCTGGACCAGTGCTTGGGTGGGTGAGGCAGGCTGCAGTGTCCCCAGGTTACAAGTCTCATGTGGAGAATAGGCTGTGGGTGGATGCTGGGACCAGGCACAGGTCTGGACAAGGCCCTCGTGAGAGATACCCCCACATAGCTAGGGCAAGCTCTGAGACCACTAGGGTCCTCAGGTCCCAGGAAGGACCACAGTGGCTTTTGGCTGGACAGAGCCTAGAAACTGTTCCCCCACAGCCTGGTGCTGGACAAGGGCCGTATCCCTTTATCATCCTGTCCACACAGCAAGTGCAGCCATCAGCCTCATAAGTTGTAAAAGATCTCTATTATGATGAAAGCTGTGAGATCCCAAGCATTTTATTTGTTTTATGAATGCTAGATTGCACCTTATTTATATCTGAAAAAAACACTCCTTTCCCAAATCATTTATGAGCTTTGGAATTCCTTATAAACCACAAACCACGGATACTTTTGATAGAACTTACACATTGTGGTGGATCAACAATGCATTTAAAAATTGAGACATTCCTCAAAACACTCAATGTATGATCCATATGTTACCATATGGTAACATATACTCCCATATGAATCATCAATCCCACTTCTGGGTATAGACCCAAAATAATTGAAAGAGGAGACTTGAGAAGATATTTGGATGCCCATATTCACAGAACGTTATTCAGAAAAGCCAATGTTTCCAAATGACAATCAGCAATTGAGTGTCTAAAAAATTAGTGGTCTGTCGACACATGGAATATTATTTAGCCTTTAGGAAGCAGGAAATTCTGATACATGCTACAATATGGGTGAACCCTGAAAACCTTATACTAAGTGAAATAAGCCAGTCATAAAAGGAAAAATATTCCACTTATATGAGGATCCTAGCATAGTCAAATGCATAGAGTTGGAAAGTAGAATGGTAGGTACCAGAGGCTGGAGAAGGGAGAATGAATGGGAAGTTAGTGTTGAATGGGGACCGATGAAGTTTGGGAGTTTGGGATGGTGTAAAAGTTCTGGAAATTGACAGTAGTGATGGTTACATAACAACGTGAATGTACTTAATGCCACTGAAACACAGCTAAAGTGGTAATTTTGTAAGTATATTTTCCCACCCAAAAAACAAAAACAAAAACAAAAAACATGAAAAAGCTGAAACAAAATAAATATTTCAAAAGAAATTCCAGAAAATTCTTCTGATGATGAATAAAAGTCAGGTGATCATTAATCAAGTCTCTATCTCATGAGGTTGCACAGCTCACGCTCCTTTGAACAGTGGATACATGTGCATGTAATCCTTGCATCGGCTGGGGGCCCCCTGCCGCTTGCTTTATGAGAGAAGTTTCTTCAAAGGATCCCACTTTCCTACCTCCAGTTCCATGCTCTGCTGACATCCCAAGTCCTCTACAGGATTTTTGGGCATCCCTGTGGACTTGAGTCACAGGGTCCCCTGCAGCTCCTGTCTATGACTCAGCCTGTGGTGTCTTGTCCACTCCCACACCCACCTGGGAGCAGAAGTTGGCACTTTCACGGATTTCCTCGGGACATAGAATCAGGACTGACACAGGGCTCAAGACAAGACACTCTCACACCCACGTGGGATTCGATCCTGGTGGATTCTACCCTCCTTCACTCATGACCGCTTTGCTATGTATCCTGAGGGCTGGCTGGCAAGTGCGTCCCACTGCTCTTTTTCCAGAACATCCTAATGATTCACTAGCTTTCTGCTTAATTGTGAATATGAGGAACAGTTTGTTGGTGTTCATGTGAAATCTTGTTGGGATTTTGGTTAGAATTTCACTGAATTCATAGATTAATTTAGGGTACCGTTGATGTCTGTGGAGTCTTCTCATCAATAATGTGATTTTTTTTCTCTGTTACCTTAAGATCTGAGTTTTAAAGATCCTTCATTGAAGTCTTAACGTTCAGACAGGCAGAGCACACTTCCTGTTGCATTTGTTCTTAGGTGTTTTTCATAGATTTTTGCTGATACTGTGAAGGAGGCTCTTTTTCTGTGCCATTTTCTAGTTGGTTCTTGGCCCTATAGAAGAAAGCCACTGAAGGCAGTATATGTGGATCTGAGGTCTTAGTCCCTCAGGGCTGCTACAGCAAAAACACCAACAGCTGGGCAGCTTGTAAACAACAGACATTTATTTCTCACAGTCTGGAGGCTGGAAAGTCCAAGGCCAAGGTGTCAACAGATTCAGTGCCTGGTGAGGGCTGACTTCCTGGTTCACTGTGTCTTCACATGGTGGAACAAGCAAGGGGTCTCTGGGATCCCTTTTATAAGAGTGCTAATCCCAATCACAAGAGCTCTCACTTCATGACCTAATAACCTCCAAATGTTCCACCTCCAAGTACCAACACCTTGGGGATTAGGTTTCAATACATGAGTTTAAGAAGGACACAAACATTTGGTCTATGGAGATTTGCTATCCTGCCTCCTTGATGCATTCTTTTTTTTTTTTTTTTAAAGACAGACTCTCAGTCTGTCACCACGCTGGAGATTGGTGGCTCTATCTTGGCTTACTGCAACCTCTGCCTTCTGGGTTCAAGTGATTCTCCTGCCTCAGTCTCCCGAGTAGCTGGGATGACAGGCACCTGACACCACACCCGACTAATTTTTGTATTTTTTTTTTTTTGTTAGTAGAGATAGGGTTTCGCTATGTTGGCCAGGTTGGTCTCAAACTCCTGACATCAAGTGATCTACCCGCCTCGGTCTCCCGAAGTGCTGGGGTTATAGACATGAGCCACCATGCCCGGCCCATGCATTCTTATTCATTCTAAATGTTTACTAATTGGCCAAGGCCCCTGTGCTACACAACTCCAGGGAGCACCACACACGTGAATTCTGTATAAATGGCAGCTGTGAGGCGCGAGTGTCTAGGCAGCACTGTTTGAATCTCTTAGGTTTTCTATGTAGCTAATTCTATATCTGCAAAGAATGTCTTTTTTCCTTCTGTTTGAATTGTATTCCTTGTATTCTTTTTTCTTACCATTGTACTGGCTGAAACTTCTGGTAAAAGTGCTGCATGATAGAATAATGAGCACATTTGATTTTTTTTTTCTGACTTTAATGAAAGTGCTTGTGCTACTTCACCGTTCAGAGTGGTCAATGCTATAGATTTCTTTTTTTATCAAGTAAATGCTCTTTATTATGTGCTTTTTGATTCCTAGTTTCCAATGACTTTTGTTTTCAATCATGCATGTGTGTTCTTAATTCATCAAAGCCCTTTTATTTGGCAAATATTGAGATTCTTTGCTCCATAAACCTGTTACTGGAGAGAATTACACTGATATATTTTTAAAATACTGACTCACCTCTGGATTACTGGGATAAAGACTGCTTGGACATGATGTATTATTTTTAACTTTTTTCCTATGATATATAAAGAGAAAATGCATAAAACATATATGTACAATTTAATGAATTACTCTGCATTGAACACCAGAGTCACCACCATTCAAGATGAGAGACAGAACCTCTCTCTGAATGCCCTTCCCAGTCGCAGCACCTTCTCACCCCTTCGACCAGTCACAATCTCAACTTTTATTGTACCTACTTTCTCATTTTCTTTATGCTTTTTAGCCTAAATATGCGTCTCCAAACACTATAATTTTATTTTGCCATTTCTGACCTTCATATAAATGGAATCAATCCTACAGTTTGTTTTGCCTGTCTGGTTTCTTTCCTGGCCTTTCTACTCTCTAGGTACCTGTACTGGTTTATTTTGTCTGTTGTTTGTATTAGTTCTCATTTATGTGGTCTTGTTTACTTATCTGTCTGGTTGTCTCTACTTGTGTAATGAAGAGTGTATTGTTTTTTTTTTTTTTTTATTTTTCAGGAAAAAAATGAGAACAGTTGTATATTTTCTTCTTTCAGAGGAGTTTCATTTATGTGTGAATCACCTATGAGTTCACTATGAGTCATTGGCAATCTAGGATCCCTTTAATCTAATTTCAGGGTTTGAGAGATTATCTGCATCGTTCTGCAGATTCAGAGCTGGACCATAAGAACTGGCTTCCTCTGGTTCACCCTGACTTCTAGGAAGTGGTGTGCTCTAGCCATGAGACCCAACTGCACACTCTTTTGTCAGCTCTGTGTCCAGCAATATCATACTGGCAGTATGATATTGGCCTTGATAGGAGTATTTACACCATGGCAGTTAGCAAGTGTTGCAAACAAGGGCTTTGTATCTTGGAGAGCCAGTTAAGAATTTATTACCACATGACTGCTACTAGGGGTCAGCTCTTTGAGATTTCTACCTAAAATGGTGGGTTGTTTTCTAGGCTTCCTGCTCTGGGCAGGCCTCAGACTTCAGTTTTTTCCCCTAAGCCTGGCAAGGCTGAAACGTACAACCCAGTCTCTCAACCCCCTCTTCCACATCAGCAAAAGACCATCTTGGCAGAAGCAATCTTAAAAACTGGTCTCACTTGGGTGATTTCCATTTTGGCAATTATTAATAGAGCCAATATAAACCTTTATGTATAGGCTTTTTGTACAAACATACATCTTAATTTCTCCAGGATAAACACGGTGGGATTGCTGGATCATCTGGCAAGTGTAGATTCAAATCTGTAAGGCCCTCCAAGTAGTTTTCCAGCATGGCTGTACCATTTTTCATTCCCACTAGCAGTAGATGGGAGATCCGGTAGCTCCGCATCCTTATCAGTACCTGGCACTGTCAGGTTTATTATTTATTTACTTAGTTACTTACTGTTATATGCATATATGTATTTATTTTCTCTTCTAATTTAGCAATTCTAATAGATGTGTAGTGGTATATCATTAGGGTTTTAATTGGCATTTCCCTAATGCCTAGTGACGCTGAGGATCTTTTTGTGGGCTTCTTTTCCATTGATATATTCTCTTTGGTGAAGTGTCTGTTTAGGTCATTTGCTCATTTTTAAATTAGATTATTGGCTGGGCATGGTGGCTCATGCCTGGAATCCCAGCACTTTGGGAGGCCGAGTGGGGGTGGATCACTTGAGGTCAGGAGTTCGAGACCAGCTTGGCCAACATGGTGAAACCCCGTCTCTACTAAAAATACAACAACAAAAAATTAGCCGGACTTGGTGGCACACACCTGTGATCCCAGTACTCGGGAGACTGAGGCAGAAGAATCACTTGAACCTGGGAGACGGAAGTTGCAGTGAGCTGAGATCATGCCACTGTACTCCAGCTTGGGCAACAGAACAAGACTCTGTCTCAAAAATAAATAAATAAATAAATGGGATTATTTGTTCTCTCACTGTTGGATTTTGAGTGTTTTTTATATATTCTAGACATACATCCTTTGTTGGATATGTGATTTGCAAATACTTGTTTTCTCACACTTTTATTTTATTTTATTTCTTTTTATTTCTTCCATTGGCTTAGACAAGTAGATAAATGGAACAGAAAAGAGAACTCAGAAGAAAAAAACCCATGCATACAGCAGTTTCTCTGCTGGTACCTCGGAAAGAACCGAATGGTTTCCCATGATACCCATCATTATGAGTATCTTTGGGAAGTTGAGGTTGACTGGGGGCAATGGTCAAGGTGACTAGTTTTTTCTGTAATGCTCGACATTTTTACGGAGAGAAAGTTTTTTGATGTATTTATGAAGAAACACATTAATGTGTGAATACAATCTACTATCTACTATCACCAATATGTTCCTAAACGAAAGATCTTTAAAATCAATAAAGCAAAAGAGACATTTTTAAAAGAACATCTTAAACATTAAAATCAATATATTTAACTTTATGAGAAGTCTCTTGCGTGCACACACACACATCCCCCAAAGAGCACGTGACTAAAATGGTTCAGCTGCAAATGATAATGTGTTAGATTAACACCAGTCTCAGCAGACAGAGTGAGTCAGACACGCTTCACACACCTCTCTGAGTCCCTCTGGCATGGTGGCCCATGGGCCCTCAGACTTTTGTTCTGCCATCAGGACTCACTACTCACTTGCCCTGGGAGAGCCAGGCACCCCCTCTGATAGTGGCTGCGCATTCAAAGTGACCAGCTGTGCAGCTGGAGTTCCTGACCTCCCTTACCCCTCCCACCACCTCACAGGGCATGTGATCAGGCATCCTGAACAACTGCCCAGGAGATCTGAGGATGACAGCTGGAGTCCAGTGAGTTCACACCTTGTGGGGCAAATCTCTGACTAATCAGAAACAAGAGATGAGAGAGAGTTGGGAAGGTAAATGCTTTTCCCTCCTTCTTGTTCACAGACCATTTTAAGACGTTGATCTCTACAGCCTGGCCAGAGGCATCCCATATGTCCAGCTGGCACATCTGCCAAACACCCTCAGTGTCCATTTGTGAGACAGTGGGCGATGTGGCAATATGTCACCCTGCCTTCCTTCTCATCCTAACGTGACCCTTTGTCAGGGTTCTTTACTCTTGCAAACTGAGGACCAGCACTTAATCCTTATCTCAGGCTCAGCCCAAGATATGAAATAACACTTATTTTTCTCATTTAGCAAGAAATCTGGAGGTAAACAGACTAGGGATAGTGAAGTGTCTTTAAGGACCCACCCTCTTTCTACCTTTCTGTTCTGCCGGTTCTTCATACGTGGCTTTTGTCCTCACCATCACAATAGGGCTGCTGTACCTCCAGACCTTTCATCCACATTCCAGGAAGGAAGAAAAGGGAATGCAAAGGGGATAAACAGCTGTGTTCTAGTAAGATTTTATCTTTTTATTCAGGACAGCAGGCACTGTTCAGGTGTCGCATAGCAACTACTACCTTCAGGAATAGTTCAGAAATTTTCTTATTAATTCCTACTTTTCATAGTAGTGGCAGTTAGTAAGAAAGAGGTATAGAACGGAAGTTGAGTGCCAACCTATAGGATTTGTTGAAAGTGGGACTGGAAACCAAGGACAGGAACTTACTTTGCACAACTCACATCACATGATCTATTTCACTCGCTCTGTCTTCCTGCTCTCAACCCAGGAGAAAACAAATTCTTCTTTTTGCTTCCTGCAGGATAAGTTTTCTCTCTTTCTTCAAAACTGAAAATTGGGGTTCCATAGTAGAAATTTAAAAAATCATTTATTTTTTAAAACAATGTTAAGTAAGCATTTAAAAAGTGAGAGATTTCACATAAGCACCCATTTCCTTGAAAAAATTTGGAAGAACTGGCCAAGTTCCTCTCAAAATTGACTAGCGCTGAAGGGTGACTCCCCTCTATAAGATGGTGCAGGTCAGCATCCACGTCTCTCTATGGCTTGTTCCAGGCCTTACCTACCCACCGCTTCTGGGGGGTTCTGCGTTCCCACGGGATCTTGGATGCAGCTGAGCCTCTTCTGTAATGATTTGCCTTTTGCAAGAAAGTTTGCACTTAAAGAAGGTTCTGCCCTAAAAACAGCTCTGATTCCAGCTGCTAAGAAAATGTGTCTCCTCTTTCCTTATTACACACGCTAGAAGCCTGGCCCCATAATCCCTTAAAGTGATTTTAAGGAATCTGATACAATAAAAAACCTCCTAGAATTAGCTCTTGAAGAAGAAGGTCATAGTATATAAAGGAAGCAATGACTTCACCATCGGGACCAGGTTATTCCTTTTTAAAAACTCAACGTATTTATTCACAGGCATTAAAGATTCACAATTGGTCACCCGTGTTCATGTGTGTAGGAGATCACTCATTGTTTTTCTTATTTTTTTTCCTATGTATTTTCATTTATTTCTAATGGGTACACCTCGCAGAGGGAGCACATGGATAGACTTTGTGATACTGATGAACCCATGAAGTTGACAACAGAGGATTTTTGACAGGTACAATTATAATCAAAGAAAGTGTTGTTTCATGGCCTTTTATTTTTGTCTTGATTAATTTAGAAAGATCCAGAATTGTATATGAAAACACAATATTTTCAGCTTTCCTCCATTTCCCTTTTTTTTTGGCTTTTGAAATATCATAAAGAATACATCTCTTACAGTATAGCGAGAGGTGAGATGGTATTTTACAATGTATTTGACATATCAATGTTTGAGAAGTGCCTGATGAAAATTATTTCTAAACTGCACTGAGGTGTTTTTCTTGGTTTTAAAGTTCGTAGCCAATTTTACCATATGCTAAGTGGAAAATAAAATATATATTTTATGTAAAAATATATTTATGTAAAAAATAGTTTTAAGTAAAATGTATTTTACATAAACCAACACCAATATAAGGATAGAATATAGAATATTATTATGTAGTGTCTGATTAGGGTTATGTGACTAAGCATTATGGAAAGAATTATCCTGGTTACAGTGAACATCCTCTTTCTGTATGACAAAGGGCTATTCTTCCTGAAGAATCCTGAATATGAAGAATCAGCGGAAGCATTCCTGTATCATATCGCATCATGATGTCATACAAATATGCAATAAAAACTCCAAATGTTTCAACCGAACTAAAGTGTGGTGATCTTGGACTCTCCAAATATACATACATATTTAAATTTTCTTTTCTTGTGGGATGACAAAGAATGTTACATATTGAACCAGCAATAATTGTAAATGCCGTTTTGATCTGAGATGCGGCAGGGGTTTGTGACTTCAGAAATTAATGAAGTTATGTAAGAAGGTGAATTTTAGAAGGTAATTAGTCATGAGATAGGGCCACATTTATCTTTAAAACAATGTCTAAGTGTCTTCTACGACCCAACTTTAATAGAGGGGTCTAAAGACACCAACAGAGTCCCACATCTGAACATGTCAGGCCTTCCCCGCCTGGGACCTGGCTTTGGCTACCCACACACTGGGGGTGCTGGCAGTCTTACTGTTCCTCATTCATAAAAATTTCATAAGTGAGAGTAGCTTTGGGCAGATTGAGAGCAGGCAGAGAGACTATATCAGCTACTCATTTCATTCTGAATAATTTCCCCAGCAAGTTTCCGGTGTTTCTGTAAATGTGGAACTAACTGGCTTAATTCAACATTTTCTGGGGAATTGAGTATCGAGAGTCAGAAGTTCTGTGATATGTTCGCATAGCGTTCTGTGTTTCATTTCCTTAGGGATCTTCTTTAATGACTATGTTTTTAAAAAGTGAGAAAAAGCCAAGTGAAAAGGAACAAGGGAAAGAAAGGAAAAATCCTCTTGCCGAAATCACAGGCAATCTTGGAGACATTTCAGTGAAGACGCATTTCTGAAGCTTTTAATCTGCAGCTGCACGAGGCGGGATGCTGAGCCACCGCAATCCAAACCCTTTAGAAGACGAAGCTGCGTGTGCACAAAATTGCCTCCTCATTACATCGCTCTCTCGGAGGCTGGATGTGTGGAGAATTCTCGGGAGGATGGCGTGGGCGTGGACGTCGGGCGCTGTGTCGTGGGGAGGCCTGAGGGCGTGTCCGCCTGTCTGCCGCACGTTCCGGGAGCTGCTCACCGGGCAGGCTTGATTGAGGGTGAGGTTCGAGTGCCATATGGCTCTGTACCCCATTGGACACTTCCAGCAGGCTGGGCACTGTGGCCCCTTGGCCTCTAGGACTCTGGGAGGGAACATGCTGGCCTGAGTTTGCTGGTCCTGGTGGGGAAGAGTTAGGGATCCCTGAGAGAGCCTGTCAGGAGGAGAGACGGGGCGCTGAGGTGAAAGGGAAGAAGGAGGTGGCAGAAGAGGCCTCGAGGGTGTCGTGGGGCTGTAGGTGCAGGAGGCAGCTGGAGCCTGTGGCACTGGGGCGAGGCAGGCCTCAAGGACTTCACTGCCACCCTTGCCGAGGAGGGTCCGCTGAGGTAGGTGCACCCCTCTGTGCAGTCAGGGATGTAGGGGAGAGGCTCAGGGAAGTCCGGGGACCTCCCCAGTCACAGATCTGGGCCCTGTTTCCTCTTTGTATAGTCCCAGAGCAGGACTCGGGGGTGCTCAGAGAGCTCTCGCCCCGAAAACGCCCACCACAGCCCCTCCCTCCACCCCAAAGCCTCCCTGGTGATCAGGTGTGTGGCTGGCTAAAGCCCCGGCCACACCCTTGGCCACGTGTCGGTGTTCCCCAGGGTCCTTGGCTGTTCCAGGCAGGCAAGAGCCCATCCTGCCTGAACCCAAACCCCAGTTCCCAGCTCCCAGCTCAGGGTGGAGAGAAAGCAGGGCTTCCTCAGTGCCATCTAATCAGTGAGGATGCGCCAGGTGCCCTGGCTAGGCTCAGATCCTTGGCTTCTTCCTGCATGATCCCTAGGCCTCCTCCCAAGGAGCTGGTGGTCAGAATTCCTCGGCAGGTGAACAGAAAGCCAGGACAGCATCTTCCCAGGGACCTTGCCCAGCCCCGGGTGCAGCTGTTGTTCTGGAAAATTACTGTACTGCATTTTAGAAGCATCTCTAAATCCCCAAATCTATCATTGCCTTGCCCACCCTGGCCCAGCTTTTGTAAAAGGGCAAAGAAAAGAGCAGGTGAGAGTCAATTCGCAGAATCACAGCCGTTCTGCCCCCTTCAGTTTCCAGCTCGGGCTCGTCTGGGAGCTGAGCCGCACTGGCTCTCTCTTTTGTCTGAAACAAGCAGCAGGATTGTTTTGCTCGGTTGTTGTCGGAGTTGTTTTTAAACAGCCGCCCATCGTGCTACAGGGAGGGAGGGCGAGACACATGTGGATCAACAATGAGATGGGCCTTGGCCTCGGGACGGGATGCCAGGGTCGGGGAGTGCAGCTTTGATCTGGCAGGCCGGCCCGAAGAACAAAGCCAGTCTCCTGGTCCCTCCTCTGCTGTGCCCAGCTGCACTCACTCTGAAGCTGAATCTTGGCAGTTGTGATTCTTCTGCTGGCAAAACGAAGATGGCAGGCCCCCTGGGTCTGGGCGGTTGAATGCCACGCGGGCAGGGGGCCTTTCCTTCCCCCGCTGGCACAGGCTATTGGAAACCCGCCAGCTCGGACTCTGAGCCGCGCCCCCCAACAGACAACATAATAGGGCCCAAATCAGACCCTCGTGAGCCAGGCAGTGACTTGGGCTCGCTTTGATTGGTGGGTGAGGCACAAATAAACAGAAAATGTCTATAAACTTCTTTTAGTTGGAATCAGAAGTGGGCTTTACTTGGATTACTCCTCCCCAGGGAGGGGGATGACAACCTATTTTTAAAGGCTCAAGTGGAAAAGTCTTTTTGCAGCTGTGAAAACACCCTCAGGGGTCAGCCCTCCCCACCTCCCTGCCCTCCAAGGCTCTGTTAACTGCAATGGGGATGTGGTCTCCTTGCTAGGGGTTCATGCCACGGTTCTAGGGCAGCAGGGAGGGAGGCTGGTGTTTACTGCTCTTCCTTGCGAGAGACCGAGGTGGAAATGCGTCGGAGAAGTGTAAAACCTGGAGAGATTTCTATGTCCTCCAGTGGGTCATTGAATGTTCTCAGGCTTCAGTGACAGCACTTCCCTTTCATTTTTCTAAATGTGAGTGCATTTGCAACAGCAGCGAGAAGCTGAGATGTCTGATGCTGACTCCTGCTCGCAGGGAGAGATGGCTCTTTTGTTTCATACTTTGCAGCACGGTCCTCGTAAGAGCAGGCCTTTACTGAAAAACTGGACACACGTCATCTGGAGCTCTGAACACATATCCATAGTAAGCTGAAATCTAAAGGAGCCCTTGGATCATTGCATTTTGGTTTGGAACATCTGGAAGCCTCCATTGTTAAATTTTCTAAACTATAAACTGCTATGACACGGAGCCTCATCACAGACTCAGCCAGTTCCCCAAGATGACACACTGGGAGGGCCTGCGATTTGCACAGCATCTCCACATGCATCTTCTCTCTCAGTGTCCTGGGTGCTGGGGGAGGGAGTTTGTGGCCAGCACGATACTGTTTTACACAGGAAGAAACAGACACCCAGAGGGTTTTTGGAAATGCCCAAGACCTCTCATTTGTGCAAGTCACATTTCATCCCAGATACAAAGAGGCACCTCATGGTGACAGGGAAAAGCATCTAAAGAGAATTTCCTTCTTGTTCCTGGGGGTGAGTGTGAAAATGGGTTCTGCTACCTTTTGTGCACGTCTATGGTTACTTTAATGAAGAGCTATGTAAACATTATTCTTTTTGCTGATTTTCTTCAGCAAGTTGTGACCGCAGGCTGTCTCTTCCCTCATGCCCAGAGGGAGACAGTTCGATTTAAGGACTGGGCAAAGTGATATCATCCGTGTGCTCCACCCACTCCTCCCCCAAAGGCCAACTTTCCACTGACCATTATTTTGGATTATCTGAGTTTTGGCCCTTTTCTGGCAAATCACTGGGTGTCTCTAAGCCTCAGGCTCCCCACTGTGCACAGGGAGAGTGCCCGGAGGGTCCTTACCCCCAGGGCATGGGGATTAAATGAGCTACTGCGAATACAGTGCTCACCTCAGCTCTGGGCACATTTGTATTATGAGATGGAGTGCAAAGAAACAAAGGAGTCAAAGATGGAGAGGTCCAGGAAAGAGAAGACAGGCACAGCTGTCTGAATGAGGCTAAACATGAGCCCCAGCAGGCAGCGTGAACACAGAGAACGTGAGACAGGATGTTCCACACCCAAATCAAGGCTCCAAAGCTTTGGGTGGGAGGCATCTTGCCCTGGAGCCAGGAGTTGCTGGCAAATGTTTATCAACCAGCTGTCTGGGTTGGGGTGGTGCTTGCTTTCATTTGTAGCATCTGCCCATGTCTCTGGTGTAAATACTGCCATCATAGCAGATGTCAAGCTACTGATACAATGCCACTGAAAGCAGAGATGGGAAGATGCATTGTCAGCCTTTGGGAACCCGAGTGAACTCCAGGACAGCACTGGAAAGGCATCTGACACCAGAGCCAGGGCCCAGAGTAGAGTCCACTAAGCCTTCGCAGTCCTTATCTCACCGGATCCCCTCAATAGCCCACACGTGAGGGCCTCCTGGGCAAAGGAACAAGCAGGCTCCAGCACACTGCTGCCTAGAGTGCATCTTGGTTTGAATGCTGGACGTGAACAGTGAGGGAAGTGGCTTTTCTTTCACCTGCCTCCTGGGTCACAGCAGCTCCAGGCACTGGTAGATGCAATCATGGCATTGTGGCATGGAAGGTGCTATAGAAACCATTTTGTTTCATCTCTTGGTCAAAGCAGGGATCTCTTTTCAAAGAGACACTCTTGGGAGGTGGCCCCCCAGCTGTCTGCCTTCCACGGGACCCTGGCATTGCTGGGCAATTTGATTCCTTGGAGAAGTGTCTCTGCATTGAGCTGAGGTCAGTCTCTTGTCACTTCTACCTTCCACCATGGCTTGGTCATCTGCAGTTCCTCCTTCATCTCCTGTGTGAACACCAGCCTGTGTCTGACCCCAGCTCTCATGGGCCCAGGTTTTCTCTCTTCCCGCTCAACTTGGCCAGTCCTAGTCAAGAGCTGTGGCCGCCAGTTCTTTCCTGTTGGAGCTTCAGACGTCTCTTCAGAGCATAATCCTAAGTCAATAAGGGTCCTCAGGACTGAGAACAAGGTGTCTTTGGGGCTCTGTTAATTAACATTCCAAAATCACATTCCCAAATCTAAATGGATTCATCAACATACACAGATAAACAATCAGTTCAACTTTTACAACCCTACAAAAGTGTACTCAAAGAGTATGATTTTTTGTATTAAGAGAGAGCCCTAAGAATTGTCCATAATACAGACCAGGGGCTGCCTCCATCCTGCCCACTCACCCCTTAGCCCTTTGCCTGTAGCCATTTCACCCTTTTGGTAGCCTTGGGACCCTGCCCCTGACGTCCTCTGCCTGACTTTCTGGGCTCCACTGTTCCAACTTTTCATTCCCCTTTGTCCTAATTATAGCCTTCAGCCTAGTGCCACCTGCCCAGAGCTCCTTGCTGTTGGGTTCAGCTGCCTTCTTGGTCTGGAGGTCTCTTACTTGCAATTGTTCAAGGCTGTGCGAGAAGGAGCTCTTTCAGAAGCTGTCCTTGTTTGCTTCAGCCTCTGGCAGCTCTGAGAACCCTTCTGCACTCACAGGCTACACCACTCGGCTGACTTTCAGGCTACAGGCTGTCCTTGCCGCTTCTCGAGTTGGGACACCCAGAGCTGACCGAAGATGGGGGGACAGCACCCTTCCTCTCTGTGTTGCCAAGGCCTTGGCATCTGCTCATCAGGCCTTGGAGTGTGACCTGGGGCTGGGGCTTCGTGTTTCACTCTGACAAGCACAGCCTCTGTGCTCCTAGAGCTGAAAGAACTCCATTGCCCACAGTTGAGTGCTGGCTACATGTGTGTGTGCCTCTCCTTCCCGACTCCTGCCTGATCTGTCAGCCCTTCCAGGAAGGCGATGGTGGTGTCGTGACTCACAGGGGCAGGAAATACTGGTTCACACACCCATCGCTCATCCTCTGTGGATGCCTGACCTGTTCTTCTTCCATCCTGGGAAGTCAAGGACATGAGTTTTGGAGTCAGACGGGTTGGGTCCTCCACCTACCATCTGCGTGTTTAGACTTTGTCAACTATGAAAAAGAACACATTGAGAGAAATGTAGAGTCATGGATTATGTGGAATGAACCACCCAGGTCAAGAAACAGAACAAAGCCAAGCCCCAGAGGCACCCTGCAATGACTCCCCAAGTGGATAAAACACAAGGGAGGGCGAGGGAATCGGAGATCTGCCACGCTTTGACAGCAAAGCTGGGTTCCAGCCATGCCAGTCCATGGGGCGCTGCTTCATTCTGTCAGATGTGTACTGGCCACCCATCAGATGGAGCCAGTGGCCATCACTGCCTGCTTCATCCTTGGGTGAATCACTTAAAGCAAAAGAAATCCAGAGCCCGGGAATCTTCCACAGTACTATACCAGGTGGACCCCTTCGGCTAAAGTAGCAGAGATACATTTTAGATTCGACTCTCTAGATCAAGAGCCTCCCAGTTTCTTGTTTCGGGAGCCCTCAATTTCCATGTCTTTGAAGGATGCTGGCGTTTCATAACAGTCAGACTTCTCACTTTGTGAAATCCAGTCCTAATCTCCAGGTCAATAAAGTGACTCATCTTTGGGTTTAACAATCCTTTTGTTCTTGAGAGAAAATAATTTCTACTGAGTGATAATCTATTTATAAAAGGTTGCATATAATTAGCCATTATTTTATCTTCCAACAATGCTTAGGCTTTCATGTTTTAAGGAGGAAAATTTAGTGCGGGTATGGAAGGGGAAGGATACATTTTTCTTGGCCAACCTCAAAGACGTCTGCTGGGATTGGTTCATCATTTTCCGGAATGCCTAATGCTTGGGATTGTGAAATAGGCTCTGCCTCCCAGCGAGCAGGTACCTCACTTTGCCTATTGTATGCAACAAACATCTTTTGCCCTCTTGCCAACCCGAGCGTGTCGCAATGAGCTGGGCTGCTGTGTGATCCCTTCCAGTCGAAAGCATTCTGCACCAGAGAAGCTTGGTATTTGCATAGCAATTAGTTTGTATTCCTACAAAAATTTTCATGGATTCAAATTCTTCATAGAAAGAATGAACCAGAGAGTAAACTGAACCACAGATTAAAGGGCTCATGTCAGGCAATTCTTTGAACAGTTTTTTATGGTTTTGAACCATCATTATTTGTAATATTCTCTGAAAAGCCAGCAAATAATTGTTTTCCCCCTACTGATTTTGTTCTTCTCCTCTTAGCAAATATTGATTCTTTCCCCCCCTTCAAACTTGGTGCTGAATGGAACTGAAATTAACAGGGCTGCTTTTGTTTAATACAATGAACAACAACTTGTGTTTGGAGGGTTCTAGTCCTGCCAAAACATCTGTGCAAGGCCCAGATGGCAGCGGGGCTCTGGAAATAGGGCCTGTGAGTTAAATGCTTCTGCCGAGTCAGCAGAGGGAGTGAATATGCTGAATTTTTATAGGTCCTACAAAAATAGTAACTTTTGAAAACTTCTTGGCAACAGATACTTTTTTTTTTTTTTTTTTGGAATGTGCTAAGATTGTGGGACTTCCCCATTAGATAACTAAGTAGAGAAAGGCCCAATTTATAATCAGAAAGTCTGTTTGTAAGTGCAACTATAACTTTTGTCAGCTTCATTCTCAGCAGGTCCCAAACTGCCAAAACTTTCAGCTTCTTTGGTAGGGTTGATGCCTGGAACATGTTTGCAAAATGGAAAAAGGCCCTGACAGTTTTTCCTTCCACAAGCGAAGCTTGATGTGCCTGCTGCGTGCCAGGTACACTGACAAGCAGGGCGAAGATGGAGGACTCAGGAGGAAGGATGAGGAAAGGAGAGTGTCAACTCATGATCTCCTCTGCAATTCATGGTTAGAAACTGTTTCAGGCCCTGGAACTAATTTTGTGATTTAGTTTGGAGAAGGTGAAGTGTCTTATCCTGGCTGTGGGGAGACAGTCCTCCCCTTTGCCTTCTCAGCAAGCAGATGTCTCCCAATTCATCATGGCAGAGATTTTGAACTCCAAATCAATGGACTCTTACCTTTGGCATACTTTTGTACTTTGCTCCTTTTATCCAAAATTATATTTGTGAGTTTTATTCAAATACAGCTGTTATTGGTTCATTTTTATTGCCATACAGTCTTCTAGTGTGTAGAATTCAGTACGATTTATCTCTTCTGTTTTCTGTGGGGATAAGGTTGAATACTTTTTTGTGTGTTTATTGGCCATTTGGATTTTCTTCTTGTTTGAAGTACTTGTAGTCTTTTGTCTATTTTTCTATTTGGTTTTTTGTTGTTTTACATTTGAATTTGCAGGAGTTATTTACATAATTTGAAAGAGAGTCACGGTGGGTTGCATGTGTTACAGATATCTTCTCCTTGATCGTGGCTCCCCACTGGCCATGAGGGATATTTTGGTGACTTTGGATAACTAATTTTAATGTAGCTAAATGTATCAATCTTTTTCTCTATGGGTAATATCTGTTTGTATCTGGTTTAATAATTTCTTTCCATCCAGAGTTTGGGAAGATATAACAATTTATCTTGTATCTTTCCAGTTTAGACCTGTTTATGGTGACCACTCTATTTTTGCTTGGGACTTGACTAGTTTTAACACTAAAAGTTCTGGGGACTCCACAGTCCTGAACAGGCTGAGACAGACGGTAACTTTACCTATAATCTAACTGAAATTGGTATTTTGGATATGGTGTGAGGTAGGGTGTAATTTCATATTTTTCCTGAATGGATAGTCAATAGTTCTAGCATGAATTCTTAAAAATCCCACCCTTTACCTGCCTCAGCATATGATGAAGGTGGCATTTCAGCTGTCTGTTTTGGGATAAGTATTTGGTCTTATGTGACTATTTGTCTATCCCTTTTGTATTAACAGAGGTCTTAATATCTAGGAAGGTTAGTCCTCCCATGTTATTTTTATTTAGAATGTCTTGACTCTTCTTGTCCTTTTGTATTTTATATAAAGTTTAAAGTCAGCATGTCAATTTCTACAAGGGATTTTGATTGGGATTATGTTGAATCCATAAACTGTTTTAGAAAAAATTGATATGCTTATAATAGAGAATGATCCCCTCCATGGACGTGGTCTCCAAATTTTATTACTTTTTCCATAGAGGTTGTGTACATCTTTAGTTATATTTATTATTGGCATTTTATGGTTTTGGATGCTTTTGTAGATGATATTTTAAAATGTATAATTTTATAACATTTATTATATTTCTGCATATTGATTTAGTACCTACCGATTTTACTAAACTCTTATTAAATGTTGTCTATGAATATTGGCAGTTTTGTTTTCCCTTTCTAATTCTTATTATCTCTTAGTTTTTTTCTCTGGTCTCACTATGCTGGCTGGGGCTTCTATTGCAATTTGAATGCAAGTGTGAAAGTGTATGTCCTTATCTGGTTCTTTATCTTGAGTGTATAAATATTTCAATATTTTGCCAATAAGGGTGCTGTTTGCTGTGAGAATTTTGAAATACCCTTTGTCAGGTTAAGGGAATTCTGTTGTATTTTTAGTTTTTAAATAATAAAAATGTTGAGTTTTATCAAACACTTTCCCTCACATTAATTGAGATAACAAATGTTTGCTTTTCTTTTATTTGTCGATATGATACTTCATTACCAACCTTGCATTCCTTGTATAATTCAACTTGATCATGATGTGTTCTCGTTTGTATATATTGCTGTCTTTGCCCTGATAATTTTTTGTTGTCATTTTAAAAAAATTTGTGTTTTGGGTAAATGAGATTAGCCTTTATGTTTTCATTCTCATGATACATTTTTGGATTTTGCTAGTCAGAATATAATAGCCTCATAAAATGAGTTAGAAAGTGTTTCTTCTTTTTCTGTTTTTGTTTTATTTTGTTGGTTCGGATGGGAGGGGGAAGAGATTTTGTAATTCTTTCTTTCCTGAGTATCTGAATTTTCCAGTGAAACCATCTATACCTGGAGGTTTGTTTGAGGAAAAAAATGTCACTAATAATTGAATTTATTTAATGATGTAGGCTGTTTCTTCTTAAGGATTGAAAAGTTTTTAGGAATTTCCTATTTTATACAAATTTTTAGATTTATTTGCACAAATTATTGGATATTTAAAAAATAATATTCTCTTATTACATTTCTCATATCTGTAGAATCTGTAGCAATGTCCCCTTTCTCATTTTTGATATGTGTATGCCTTTTCTCTTTATTCTTAATGAGTCTTGCTAGGGTATTGACACTAATATTAGTTTTTTTCAAATAACCAATGTGTTTATATGCTTTAGTAAATGTTTATTTTTTACTTTATTAATTTGTGGTCCTATTAATATTATTTTTCCTTGATATTTTTGTGATTTTTTTTGAGATAGAGTCTTGCTCTGTTGCCCAGGCTGGAGTACAGTGGCGCAATCTCAGCTCACTGCAACCTCTGCCTTCCAGGTTCATGCAATTCTCCTGCCTTAGCCTCCTGAGTAGCTGAGATTACAGTTGTGTGCCACAATGCCTGGCTAATTTTTGTATTTTCAGTAAAGACAGGGTTTCACCATGTTGGCCAAGCTGGTCTTGAACTCCTGACCTCAGGTGATCCATCTGCCTTGGCCTCCCAAAGTGCTGGGTGATTTATTTTAGTACTATATATTTTTTTCCAAATGTCCTGAGATGGATTGTTAGGTCATTAATTCTCCCTTTTTCCTAAGATAGACATAAAAGGCTATGTTTTCCTGTAAATGCAGCATTACATGCATCTCACAGGTTTTGATACATAGTATTTGTTATTGTTCAGTACAAATATTTTCTGATTTTTCTTGTGATGCTTCAAATACGTGGGTTAATCTGAAGCCTATTAATTTCCAAACATGGAGATTTCTAGTTATTTTTTGTTATTAGCTTGTAGCTTAATCTTATTGTGAGAAAACTTGCTTCTGTAGTTCAGCTCATTTTTTGGCATAACGTATACTCAATTGTTTAGTAGATTTTCTATGTATGTATGAAGAGACACACACACACACACATAGAGAGAGAGAGAGAGAGAGAGAGAGAGAGAGAGAGAATGTGTATTCTGAAGTTGATGGGTAACAGTGTTTCATAAGTTTAATTGTGCTGTACAAATCTGTATCCTTACTTAGCCCTGACCAGCTTTATATATGTATTACCAAAAGAAGTGTGTTGAAATCTCCCATCATGAGTATGTATTTATCAACTTCTGAGGTTCTATTGAAATTTCCTTTGTATGTTGAAGTGCTGTTATGAGGTGTATAGAAATGTATTGTCACATATTTGATTTCCATCTTTTTGAGCCCCTCAATACATTGTTGCAACCATTTAGTCTGTTTATATTCACCCACATATTTACATTCTTTACTCTTTTTTGTGAATTAGTTCTTTAAAATTACTTTCTTTTCCTTTTAAATTTTCCCTTAGTAAAGTTCGGTTAGTGGCAAATTCTTTGTTGTGTTTTGTTTGTTAGTTGTTTTATGTGAAAATGTCTTTATTTCTGTCTCATTCTTGAAAGATGTTTTCCAATTCTAGAATTCTAGATTGATATTTCTTTTTCAGTACACTGAAAATTTCATTCCACTGTTATCTGGCTTTTATTATGGTTAAAAATGATACAGTTAGCTAACTGATATTCTTTAGAACAAACTGGTCCTTTTTTATTTTCCTTTTATAGCTTTTTAGAGTTTTCTCCTTGTCTTTAGTGAAATAAAATTTTATTAAAGAGTGTGTCTAGTTGTGATTTCTTTTAAGTATTTTGCTTGAGATTCGTTGGGCGTTTTGAATCTGCAGATTGGTGCTTTCAGCCATATGAAATAACTCCTGGTCATTATCTCTTTAATATCTCTGTCCCACTCTTTGCTCTCTGTTAAAGACTTTGATTTAGGAAGGTGTTAGGTTTTACGTCATTGTCATGTATCAATCTCTTCATTATATTTTTAAATTTCCCCCTTTCTCTGTGGTACATTCTGGGTAGTTGCTTCTGAATTTTCTTCCAGTTCACTAATTCTTTCCTCAGCTATATTTAATAACCTGTTATTTCTGTCCCTTGCAGTTTTAATGTTTTGATCACTGTATTTTTAATTTCTATAAGTTCTGCTTTTTTCACATCTGCTAAGTCACATGTTATAGTTTCCTATGTACTAGAGGTATTTTCCAGCCTGTGTTTTATTCCTTTAAACATAGTACTTAGACGTCTTTCTAAATCTGTGACTAAAAAATGACAATGTTTGAAGCTTTGGGTCCTATTTTTCTATTTACTGTTGCTACTTGTCTTATTGTGACTTTGTTGTGTTCTTGACTAGATTTTGATGAAAAGCACTCTTTTAAAAATATGTGTGTGAACATTCTTTAGGCCTGGATGAAGGTGAAATCCTTTAGACAGAATATGTATCAGTTTCTGTCTGGTACTTAGGGGAATTTCTAGTACATGAACACTTTAAAACAAATTTAAAACTGGTTTTATGAACCATACAGGTGATATGAATTTGTGCTGCAACTCCTGCAAAGATCAGCTTGGCTACAATTTCTCATGGACTATATTTCTCCTGATTTGATGAAGACCAGGGCAATTTTTCTGCTAGTCCCTTCTGGTTTTTTCTTACCCAGAACTTTAGTCTTTTGTGGTCCAAACTGTGGGGACATGAAGGATAGGAGTCAAATCATACCTCTCCGTATGGCTGGGGCTGGGCTTTGGCTTCTTCCCTTTTACTTATTCCTCCCCCCAACTTACATGCTCTTATTCCCATGCTTTAATTATCTCTCTACTTAAAGTCCCATTATATCTTTATTATTTTTATTTATTTATGTATTTTGAGATGGAGTCTTACTTCATCACCAGGCTGGAGCACAGTGGCATGATCTTGGCTCACTGCAACCTCTGATTCCTGGGTTCAAGTGATTCTCCTGCCTCAGCCTGCTGAGTAACGGATTACAGGCTTGCATCACCATGCCGGGCTAATTTTTGTATTTTTAGTAGAGACGGGGTTTCACCATGTTGGCAAGGCTGGTCTCAATCTCCTGACCTTGTGATTTGCCTGCCTTGGCCTCCCAAAGTGCTGGGATTACAGGCATGAGCCACTGTGCCTGGCCCTTTATTATCTTTTTTTTTTTTTTTTTTTTTGAAATCGAGTCTCACACTGTCACCTAGGTACAGTGGACCTATCTCAGCTCACTGCAACTTCTGCCTCCCAGGTTCAAGTTATTCTCCTGCCTCCGCCTCCCAAGTAGCTGGGACTACAGGCGCGCATGACCACTCTTGGATAATTTTTGTAGTTTCTAGTAGAGAAGGGGTTTCATCATATTGGGCAGGCTGGTCTCGAACTCCTGACCTCGTAATCTGCCCACCTCGGCTTCCGAAAGTGCTGGGATTACAGGCGTGAGCCATGGCACCCAGCCCTTTATTAACATTTTTAAAGCCAATATTCAATTTGATTCATCTGTATACTCATTAACTTTGTTGTTCTTTATTCCTGACTTCATCTCCAAATGAAAGCATTTTGCCTCTGAGATAATTTTCCTTCTTCTTCAAGACAACAATGAATTTTCTTTAATAAACTGTTGGTGATGAATCCTCTCAGGTTTTGTCTGAGTATCTGGTAGTATTCTATCTTCATCCTTAAAAGAAAATATTCACTGGCAATACAACTGTAGATTTGTAGTCATTATTATTTTAGTATTTCAAAGATGCAAATCCTTTATCTTATAACTTGCACTGTTTCTGTTGAGAAGTCCATCTGATACTTGCTCTTTTGCAAATATTTTTTCTCCCCTTCTAATTGCTTTTAAAATTGTTTTCCTTGTTTCTATTTTTCTGCATTTTTATTATAATGTGTCTAGGCAAGATTTACTTTTAATTTATCTGGCTTGGTGCTCACTAAACTTTATAACTCATCTGTAAATTGGTTTCTTTCACCAGTTATGGAAAATTCTCAGTCATTATGTTTTCAAATATTGCTTCTGCTTCATTCTTTTTCTCCTCTTTTTCCAGTGCTTAATGTATATTAAATTTTCTCACTCAATTATCCACATTTTCATACCTTTATTTTTCTTCCTCTGTACTTCATGTCTCATTTTGAATATTTTCTTCTTGTCTATCTTCTAGTTTACTAATTCTCTCTTCAGCTTTGTTTTTTTAAACTGCTGTTAAAGTCATCCATTTAGGTTTTCTTTAAAATTTAGTTATTCTATTTTCAATATTTTTTAAAAATTGAGATCTTTAAAATATCTTCCAGTTGTCTGTCAAGTTTTTCAATATTGTTTTTATCATCCTTGAGCATAATTATTTTAAAGCCTATATCTTTTCATTTCAATGTTCAAAGCACATGCTTATCTTTTTCTATTATGAAATATATCTGCTGAGTTTTGCTTATGTTGTCTTATTTCTTATGCCTTGTTCATTTTTTATTTTGTGCTGGACACTATGTTTGAAAAGTTGTTGTAGAAGTAATTAGAGGACTAGGATGATGTTATCTTCATTCAGAAAATACTTTTATTTGTGTCTCTCAGGTGCGTGAATACACTAGCAATGGAGGATCACTTTAACTCGGTATTTCAGACCCAAGTTCTTCTGTGCTACCCAGATGACTCAAAACCAATTGTAGTCTGTTCATGGGATCTTTCACTTCCAATTCAGTTTCTCCTTCAGACACATTTTTGATTTCTGTCTTAAAGGATGAGGGAGGTGCTTGATGGTCCCCCTGCTCTCAGTGGGCCTTGGGCTCCAGTTTCTGTATCCCTAATCAAGAATTCCCTTATTAACATCTAATATGTTCTGTAACTTGTTCCATGCATTTTATTTTTAATAATTATGTTTTTTTAACTTAAAAAGTTCTGGTTATTTTTTCCACATCTGTATAGTCATTTTTGATGGTCTCAGGTTGCCTGTTCATGTTTATGATTATATGTTGCATTTCTTTAAATATTTACTACATTGGTTTTATACACTCTGTCCTTGATCATTCCAATATCAGAGGCTTTTGGAAGTCTAAATCTGCTGTTTGTTTCTATTGCCCTAATCTCTGATGGCCTATTCTCTTTTTACTTGTTGATCTTTGAATGTGGGCTCATATTTGGTTGATCTTAATTTTTGGAGCCTAAACTGAGGATGTTTTCCACTAGAGAGGATGTATGTTTGCTTTTGTAACAAGCCAAGAGACCCTGAAGACTGGGACCACTTTGTCATCCCGCGTGATTTAGCTCGCACACCTTCTCTAGGCATTGTCTTTAAGTCTCAGTTCAGTGTTATTGGTCAGCGTGCTCCTGGGCAACTTCCTTGATTTTCTTTGAGCCCAGTAACACTGCAGATCAAGCCCGGTCAGGGTCTAGCTTCTTCGTAGGCAAATGGGGAGCCCTTCAGAGTGTCCAGTCCACCATGCTTTCGGAAGCATTAGTCTATTCTGACTGAGCGTGAGTTTGGCTTCCTCAGTGCTTCTTCCCCACATTGCACATTATATTTGTCTCAGTGGAGTTCTTGCTGTGGCAGCTCTGCAAACTGCTGCCTCCCCTCATGCTTCCAATGCTGGTCATCTGCCCCTGTGATAGCCGTGTGGGGTCCAGTGTGTTTCCCCCATCCAGCCAGTCTTCCTCTCAAGCCTCCAAGCACAATGAGCTGTATGGCTGGATGGTGTCCTAGGTGCAGGGAGCAGGTGGGTGGGCTTGCTGGAGACCTCCCTGTATGTGCATGGTCAGGAATAACAGTCCATGAGCAAGCTGGGGTCTCGTGGAAGCCCCTAGTGGCAAAGGTCTCCCTTTCCTCACTGCACTGTCTTTTCCAAATGTATCCTGGAGCTGGTGCCTTGATGGGTCTGGCCTGCCCTGGACACAGGTCTCTGTTGGGTCTCTGTGTCGGGTAATGCCTCCCAGTGACCCTTCCCTGCCTCTTCCACAGCTGCTGCCATCTCAGGAGCTTCTGTGTCTCAGCTGAGATGTGTGGCAGAGGCACCTAAGGGAGGCATGGCCATGGATGCTGGGGCACTGGGGCGGCCATTTCGTTTCATCTGCACTGGCTCTGGTGTGGCCTCTTATAGAGGGGGCTGCTGCCTTCTCTCTCCGGCCCTTCTCTCATGTCTTCACTCATCGGGGGCTTTGCCTGGGGAAGCAGAAGACACCAACAGCTATTTTCCTGCACCTGGCATGGTCCACAAAGTCTTTTCAGCTATTTTCCTGCACCTGGCATGGTTCACAAAGTCTTTTCGACATAAGCCTCTCAGACCGTTCCCAGCCCACCCTGGCTCCCACTCCCAGGCCATTCTGCTCCAGGGCGAGAGGTTTCCAGGCCTGTGTTGAGAAGCCCAGCATGTACCCTGTGGTGGTGTGGAACCCTGGGGCACATACCCTGACAGTTGTGTGCCCAGCCAGTCCCATCTGCATCATGCAGTATAGAGTTTTCTCAAAGTCAAAAACTGGCTCATCGCGAATTCTTCTTTGTTTCCAGGTGTTGCTGTACATTAAACTTTGGTTTGCCATTTTATTTGGTTATTTCAGTGGGGTTTATAACATGGAAGTAAACATGGGCACAAGATGTTTGAGACCTGATATGGCCTTTTTTTTTTTTTTTTTTTTTTTTTTTTTTTTTTTTTTTTGAGACGGAGTCTCGCTCTGTCTCCTAGGCTGGAGAACAGTGGCACAATCTCGCCTTTTTTGATCAGAAAAACAAAGAACTAACAACTCTTTGGTCACTGAACAAGAGCTGAGAAATGGAGTGCAGACACTCACTTGATTCTGTGAGCAAAGAAAGGGACTGCGAGACCCCCCGAAGACCTGGGTCCCTCCCTGGAGCATCTCTTTGCCTGTCTTTCACCTGCAGGGGTGCACAGAGGAGCGAAACGTGCTTAAAAACAGGCAAAATCCACACAGGCTGGTGTCCGATCCTAGCGGCTACTGCCATGGAGGCATTTCATAATGGGGCACAGGGGAAGAAAACCAGACAGAAAATTCCACATGAAGACAGTGGGGGAGTCCTGCAGGGGTCGGTCAGCTCAGACTGTGCATCCCTCCCAGCTGGGGCCATCCACAGGATCTGAGAGTGGCTCTTGCAGGCCGTGTGTATTCTGGGGACGGCAGGGGCCAGGGCTGCCTCCAGAACTCCCTGCACAGCCTGGATTTATGTAACAGCAACAAAGAACGGAGGTACGTGAACAGACTTCAGACGGATGAATCCTTATACACCCAGCTGCCCATTAACCAGGGAGTGGAAGGTGTGGGGTGGAAGGAGGTGGCCACACAGAGCCCCAGGTGGGGACTAGCTGCCCACAGTCATCTCTGGGTCACCTGGGCAGGGGCTTACTGTGTTGGAGGCACAAGAGGAGTCCTCTGTTTTCGTGTTTCTCAAACTCAAATGTGGACACACAACTTTTTTCCCCTGTGCCCCATTATGAAATGCCTGCGTGGCAGCAGTAGCTAGGATTGGAAACCCGCCTGTGGGGGTTTTGCCTGTTTTTAAGTACATTTCGCTCCTCTGGGCATCCCTGTAGGTGAGAAACAGATAAACAGAGGCTCCAGATATCCCCAGATATCCTGGGAATCTTATCAAAATGCATGTTCCAATTCAGTGGATCTAGGATGCAGGTCTGAGCTGGGGCCTGAGAATGTGCATTTCTGACCAGCTCCCAGGTGATGCCGAGGCTGCTGGGCTAGAGACAACACTTTGAGCAACATGATCTTAATGGAACTCCCTTGTTGACTTGGTGAAGCCCCAAATAGAACCAGGGTCCCTCAGTGTGGTGCCCAGACCCCAGCATCAGCTGGGAATTCTGACTCGGCCCCAGACCTGCTGTGACAGAAATGGACATGGAGGGGCCTGGGGATCTGTGCTTTCACACAGCTGGCCAGGTGA
This sequence comes from Chlorocebus sabaeus, assembly GCF_047675955.1. NCBI lineage: Eukaryota > Metazoa > Chordata > Mammalia > Primates > Cercopithecidae > Chlorocebus > Chlorocebus sabaeus. The sequence continues at coordinate 126,981,459 of NC_132913.1, forward strand.
TTCTGACACATACATGCTCAAGTGTGGGAACCACTCAGGCTTTGCTTCAGGGGAGTGGTGTGGCCCAGGAAAACCCAGCCGACACTTGTGTTCTGGCCCAGCATCTGGGAAGGTCTTTCTAGGGACTGCCCCTCAAACAGGGCTTACCTTCCAAGGTAGAGCAGCGTTTTTTCGTGGAAATTCCCTGGACTTTGGCTTCACAGCTGCAGTTGATGGAGTGTGACTTGATGGCTTAAAACAGTAGTGTATCCTCTCACATTTCAAGAGGCTGGAAGTCTGAGATCGAGGTGTCAGCAGAGTTGGTTCCTTCTGGAGGTTCCGAGGGAGAAACCGTCCCAGGCCTCTCACCTTGCTCCTGGTGGTGGCTGGCTGTCATCGACTTGCTTTGGATTACAGACACATCGCTGCGCTCTCTGCCTTCCTCTCCACCAGGCCTTTCCCCAGTGTCGGTGTGCCCTTTCCCTGGACAGTGAGGACGCTCCTAAGTCCATTAAGGCCACTCTCATTGGATTTGGGGCCCACCCTAATCCAGTATGATCTCATTTCCTCCTCACCTTAACTACATCTGCAAGACCCTATTTCAAATAGGATCACCGTCTTAGTCTATTTTCTGTTGCTTGTAAGAGAATGCCCGAAACTGGGAGATTTACAAAGAAAAGGAACTTATTTCTTACAGTGATAGAGACTGAGAAGCCCAAGGTCGAGGAGCTGTCTCTGGTGAGAGCCTTCTTACTGGTTGGCAGGCTCTCTGCAGAGTCCTGACGTGGCTCAGGGTGTCCCATGATGAAAGGACTGAGCGTGCTTGCTCAGGTCTCTCTTCCTCTTCTTATGAAGCTCCCCGTCCCACTCCCAGGATAATGCATTAATCCGTCAACCCAGTTGTTCATTAACCCATCATTCCTTGAATGGATTAATGCATTCATGAGGGCAGAGTGCTCACAACCTAATCACCTCCTAAAGCTCTCCCTGCCCTAATACTGACACACTGGAGATTCAGTTTCAACATGGGTTTCAGAGGAGACAAACATTCAAACCATAGCAGGCCCGCTCTGAGGTTCCAAGTGGATGTTAATTTTGGGAGATGCTATTGAACCCAGACATGCTCCAAATTAGTTAGAAAGTAGACCAAGGGCAGGGCTCAACCAGACAAATGGACACCTCTGCTGAGCCCTGGATACATTTCAGGTGAGCGTTGGGCATTCTCTGGGCCTCTCTGCATCTGAAAGCTCCCACCGGTTTGGAGAATCCCTCTGTTGAGAGACCCCATCTGCCTCCCACCACAGGGCTGGAGATGCCGGATGCCTGCTGTCCAACCTGCCTCACCCGCCCTGGGGTACAGGCCCTGGCTTAGGTCCAGACAAGCAGGTTTGCCCAGCCCAGGCTGCAGGTTGGACTTCAGCAAGGTTGGATGTCCTGGGAGGATGGTGGTGGCAGTGGCCATGGCTCCTCCAGGTTCCGGAGGGCAGTGTTCCGAGCTCAGCACAGTGATAGCTGAGAGAGGAGTGAGCTGGGTGTCTGCACCCAGGCAGCTCCGGGGCGTTCGGTGATGCAGCGACCCTCTGGCTGTGCATCTGCTGTGGCTGGTTGTGGGCCCCTGAGGACTCAGAGAAGAAACTACCACTGAGGACAGGAAACTTCAAGAGCACCACAGGTCAGAAGAGCAGGCGGCACCCCCAAACTTGTGAAATCGTGCTGCTTCCTTTTATTTATTTTTATTAGCAATTACTTTGAATTCTAATGTGGGAAGGAGACGTCTGTTCTGTGGCTGAGAGTTCATTTCCACAACAGGTCTAGTTAGATGACACTGCGTATCTTAAAGTAACACAGTGGACAGGAAATAACGGGAAGGTGTAGGTACTGCTGGCTTGGCTCAGTCAATCCGGCTTAGGGTGAGCCGTGCTGTGGCCGGCCAAGGGGAAACAGCTGTCGGCGGAAGCAGAGACAGAAGGCAGCAGAGGCGTCTCGTTCGCTGGTCACTAGGGGAAGCTGGCCAGTTCACACACAGTTACCGTGACAACAGAGAGTTATCCCCACTGACAAGACGAGGTGCCACGATCACCCACCATATGCACTAGTCTTGGATTTGATTGGCTTTGACAGTTGTTATGAACTGAATTGTGTCTTCCCAAAATTTGTATGTTGAGATTCTAACTTCCAGCAGCTCAGAAAATGACAATATATGGAGACAGGAGACTTACAGAGGTAATTAAGTGACCATGAGGTCATTGGGGTGGTCCCTAATCTAGTATGACTACTGTTCCCAAGGAAACAGGGGAAAGGAGGACACACTGGCAGAGATGCATAGAGGGAAGACCACCCAAAGACAGGGAGAAGACATACATCGACAAGCCAAGAAGAAGCCTCAGAAGGAACCAGCCCTGCTGACATCTTCATCTCTGACCTCCAGCCTCCAGAATGGTAGAAGTGTAAGAAAATCAATTTCTGTGACTGAAGCCACCCCTGCTGTGACATTTTCTTTAGGCAGCCATGGAAAACAAATACAGTGATTTCTACAAACCCTAAGTCACCATCATGAAATAATTTTCCACTGTTACAGATTTTTTTTTTTTTTTTTTTTTGAGACAGAGTCTCACTCTGTCACCCAGGCTGGAGTGCAGTGGCATGATCTCGGCTCACTGCAACCTCTGCCTCCTGGGTTCAAGCAATTCTCCTGCCTCAGCCTCCTGAGTAGCTGGGATTATTCAGCATGTGGGCCAGACTGGTCTCGAACTCCTGACCTGTGATCTACCCGCCTTGGCCTCCCAAAGTGCTGGGATTACAGGCGTGAGCCACCGTGCCTGGCTCACTGTTACGGATATTTAACAAAATGTGCGTAGGGTATAAAGGCAACTTTTAGAGAGGAGTTCCAAAAACATTTTCAGAAGAGACATCACTCAAATAATTCTCCTTATTAAGCTCACGGCTTTGCAGGGTAACGTGTATTTAATAGCAACATTTGTTGCCAGCCTCTCTTGAGTGCCAAGCACTGGGATGTACCTCATTCATTCAGGCACGGTCCATGCTGCAAACTCATGGAAGCAAGTGCTTCCTGTTTTCATTGTCACATAGATCCGCAAGACTCGGGATGTCTGCAGACAGTCTCATTGCATTACACCATTCCTATTTTCTAGATGATAAAATTGCATGTGGATTTTCTTTGGGAATGTTATCATCTTTGGATTCTCAAAGGTGTCCACAGCTAGGATTATTTTCATCAATGTCATGGATATTGGCATTAATAACTACATGTCTTTGTAATTTTGGAAACTACTTCTCATCTGTAGAAATAACAGTAGGTAATTTTCAAAGGGTCGAATGTGCCTTCCCACAGGCCCCTGCCGGCCTCACGATCGCTTCTGCTTCTGTCCCATTAGCTGGAGATAGTAATCGAAAGATTATCATCCCCAAAGCTTGGGGAGGAGCTGGGGAATATTGATCCACCTTCCATTCCCTGAATTTACCAGTTGCTTTTAATCTTAGCAAGCAGAAGACAAGCAGAAATATTGCATCTGTGCTTCCCAAGTTTACCAAAGAATAAAGCGTACACTTCCTCTTGTTGGCTTTTTTATTTCTTGAGTAAAGGTCACAGTTCAGTCACTCGAATCAAGTGATTTCACCATCAGGGACTCATTTATAACAGGAACTTGCTCCTATTTTCTTGCAAAATTGCTGAATGATATCAATCAGTCCTGGCGCTCTTCCCCCGGACGAACTCCCTGTTTACATTTCTGGTTTAGGGGGTATTTTTCAGAATCCCGCTGTGGACTTCCCACCGTGAGACCAAGTGGCTGGCTGCTCCTCCTGTGAGTGACGTGCTTGGATGATGGCTGTGGGGCAACTTTTTTGGACAGGCCGGCTTCTGCTGGGCCTTGAGCGCTGAGTCACCAGCTGCCTGAGGCAGAGTGATGGCTGCCCTGCCATTCCGGGGACTCCAAAGAGGATGCATCTTCTTACCTCTTGCTTTCCTAGATTTCTGCAGCTTTCCTCCTTACTTTCTTTTTTTTCTTTTTTTTTGAGACGGAGTCTTGCTCTGTCGCCCAGGCTGGAGTGCAGTGACACAATCTCGGTTCACTGCAAGCTCTGCTCCGCCTCCCGGGTTCCCGCCATTCTCCTGCCTCAGCTTCCCAAGTAGCTGGGACTACAGGCGCATGCCACCACGCTCGGCTAATTTTTTGCAATTTTAGTAGAGACGGGGTTTCACCATGTTAGCCAGGATGGTCTCGAACTCCTGACCTCGTGATCCACCCCCCTCGGCCTCCCAAAGTGCTGGGATTACAGACGTGAGCCACCGCGCCCGGCCTCCTCCTTACTTTCATTAGCAGGAGTCTGTGAACATCCCCGTTGTCCTTTTTGGAGATACGGAGAGAGAATGGACAGGTGCTGGGGAGGGCCAGGTGGCCTCCCACCTGGGGTCCACGGGGTCTGCATTGACCCGTGGGCTCAGAGACATGTCCTGGAGCTGGCAATCCTCCCTCTTCACTCTGGGGTGGTATGTCCATAGCTAAGCCCCTTCACCACTGATCTACTGACTCCCTTCCTGGCTGGCACCTGGAGGAAGGGAACCAACTCCAGAGCATGGAGGGTCTGGGTCTGGAAGAAACTGAGGTCATGAGGACAGCAAAGGGAGACTCACTAGGCTGTGACTTTTTGTCCAGGGAGGAATCAAGGGGAGCTGGGAGCCACAAACCGAAAAGTCCTTGGGAACTACAGAAGCTGGCCCTGGGTTCTGAGCCCTGGGGATGGCCCTGGGGATGCTCCATCTCAAGGGACTTGTGGGCAGCCCCCTGAGCTCCTGACAGAGCCAGCAGGGAGCAGCTGGGTGAGCCAAGTTTGCTCTGCCCACTCACTGGTCTTGTCCTGGCCCAGGGAACTCCGGAACCAGGGTCCTCGTTTGGCGTGAAGAGCAGGAACATCTCCATTTCATTTTCTGGGTTTTTCCCCTCTCACCAGGACTCAGGTGTTTCCCTCACAACTTTGCACCATCACACGGCCTCATTATCCATGGAGGGAAATTGAGGCAGAAGAGGGAGTAGGGCGGGTGGGTTTCTTGGTGTCCGCTCGGAGTGGGGGAAGATCACAATGTGACCACTGGGCCCACTCTGTGACCTTGGGTGGATCCCACGTGCTGCTGGTCAATGTGGCAGGGGGTGAGGGGGCAGAGCTGCTCTACTACACTTGCAGGAGCCATGAGGAAACTGAAGCACAGCAAGATGTGTGCCTTTCTCAGTGTCACGTGACAAGGAAGTGGCCGGGCTGGGCTGAAAATGCAGGTTTTCTGACGCCTGCCACATCAGTCCTCACACGCATTCCCATCCTAGAGCAGGACACAAGCTCGTTAGGGAGGGTTTGTACTTTCAGGAAGCTGGAATGTGGGGCTGCCCAGTGTGGCGCTGAGCGTCCTGGGGGTCATGGTGGAGAGGTCGGCAGTGCTGCCATCACTGGGTGGTAGCTCAGGCGGCTGGGCCAGCCAAGGGAGGATGGCAGGGCGTTCCCCGAGGACTCTCCTTGTCCCTTGGGCCCTCTGCAGGCTCTTCTCAGGGTCCCAGGAGAAGGGGCTCTGAGACGTCCTTTCGTGGCCTGCCAGCCTGGGTCTGAGGCTCACGGTGGGGTGTAATTAATATTCCTGCTCCGCACCCAGCACGGCCTGACAGCCGATGGGAAACACCAGGTTGCCTTCATTCAGCTGTGGCCACAGACGGGGGTGGTGCTGAGAAGCTGCTACTAGAGGGCTGGTGGTGGCTCTTCCTGCTCCTCACTCGGATGCCCTGAGGGGCTGTCACTTCCTGAAGTCCCCCGGTATTCTCTCGGGTACCCTTTCATCCTGTCTGGAGGAGGCGGTCGAGGGGGCTCCACGTGCCTGACTGCGGTCGCCCTGTTAGGGGGTTGCCATCGGCATCACCCCCCCAGGAGCCAAGAACAAGAGCCGCCCCTCAGGTTTCATTCTGCCGCATGTGTTTGTTTTAAATCACCTTCCACCATGAGTGTGTCTGATTCCCGCTCTAAGTGCTGTTGACAGATGTGTTAATTCATGTATTTAAACAGATATTTAGCAACCGGCAGAAGACTCAGCTAAAAATAGGTCATCTTTCTAAACAGGCTCCTTAACACCAGGCTGGTACTCATGGCTGTGAACGCAGAACTTCGTGCAGCCATTGGCAGCATGAGGCCACTCTAGCGAGGCCAGGAGGCCTCAGGTGCAGGCAGCAGGAGGACGCGCCCTCCCTGGGGGACACCGAAGTACCTGGGCCACCGGGAGAGAAAGGGACCTGGAGCTGGGGCAGTGGCCGGCGTGCCCTCCAGACTTGACTGGAGCCTCTGCTCCCTGCGGTCCTGGGGGGTTGGGCCGGTCACTGTCCACCCCTTTGGCTCCTTGTTTTGCCATTTGCAAAATGAGGGGTCCGGACTGAGTGGTCTCCACAGCGCCTCTTGAATGAACCCCAGGGAAGCCAGGTGTGGTGCGGTGAGGGCAGGGCCCCTGGAGGGGCGGAGCTGGTCCAGGCGTGTCACGTGCTGAGGAAGGACCTGACGGGTCCTGGTTGGGATGGAGCCCCCGCTGTCCCTGGAAGGTTGTAGCTCACTTCCTGGGGAGCACAACTCGCTGCAGAAGAGACGGAAGGATGGGTCTTTGGACCCTTGTCTGCTGGGATGGAGAAGCACTGGACTGAGCTGAGTTCTCAGGGTGACACCACCACCTCTGGCAGCCCCGTGGTCCCTGCCGCTCCGCCACTTGGCCAGGAGGCCGTGCTCGGCAGGAGTAGGACAGCAGAGCCACAGGGGGCTCTGGCCTGGGTCTGGTGGGCAGCAGCCACTCCCCCATCTTAAAGGCATGTCCATTATTATCTTCTACAGATGATGAGCCTGAAGCCCAGGCCCGGAGGAACTTGCCTCAAGCCCCCAGCTGAAAGCAGTGGAGGTGGGTTTGACTCGGGCCTTTCGGACTGAGCCCAGGGGCCCCACAGAGTGGGGGTCGGAACCGTGTCTCTCAGGCGGTCAGGTCAGGCAGCACACGGAGGCCAGGATGGAGGCCACGGGGCGTGGGGGCTGTGCCATGACTGGGGGAGCAGGAGGCTGCTGAACTGGGGGTGGCAGTGGTGGTGAGCAGAGAGTAGGGAAGGAGGCAAAGGGGTGGCCTTGGCCCAGCGCCTGGAAGTGAGGGGAGGGAGCCCCTCGTGAGGGAAGGAGCCTGGTGGAGGAGCTCATCTGCGGTTGGAGACCTCCCTTGCGGTGCTGCGGCCCACCCCGGGCGCCTGGCCGGTGAGTGCAGGCCAGAGGCTGGGAAGGCGCGGGCTGTCTGGCTCCGAAGTCCCACCGGACAGCTGAGAGGAGGAGGTGAGGAGGATGCAGCCTCCTGTGGACAGGAGACACCCATCACCGGTGCCCGCCACTGTCTGGGGGCGGAGGACAATGGGGCAAGGACACTGTGGGGGATGCAAGGAGGAGACCGATCAGGTAGGACCCTGAGAATCGGCACAGGGAGAAGGGAAGGGGGCAGCGCCCGCGTCCCTGGCAGCTCCCCCGTCTTCCTGGACATCTTTCCCACTCTGCCCCCTGACCCCACAAGGCCGCCTCACAGGCCTCACTCAAATCCTGAGGTTCCTCTGACGTCAGGCCTCCCAGGACATTTCTCTCTTCCTCTCCTACCGCATTAGGGCACCTGCTCATGAGCCCCGACAGGGCTTGCTCCCTCTCATCCAGCCGGGAGGCGGGGACATGGGTGCCAAGCAGCGCGGGCGGATGATGTGTGGCTGGCAGCAGCTGGATCCTTCCCCCCGCTTGCTCCGTGCCCTTCCCATGGAGCTGGGCCCTCCCTGGTGCCAGGCTGTGAGTCACCAGGCCTGAGGGCAGCAAGAGGCCCCTCCTTCCCCTCAGACAAACCCAGGAGGATAAACACTATTTTAGAGGCAGAGTCCCACTCTGTTCCCCAGGCTGGAGTGCAGTGGCTCCATTATGGCTCACAGCAGCCTTGGACTCCTGGGCTCAAGTGATCCTCCTGCCTCAGCCTCCAGAGTAATTAGGTTCACAGGTGTGCTGCTGCAATCAATTTGTTTAAGCGGCCCTTGAGGTTACTTAAATAGGCAGACAGCTGATTCTCAGCGCTGAGGGCTTCCTGTGGCTCAGTGCCGAGCGCTCTGCACACACATCACGAGGAATCTCATGACCCGTGCTGCAGACTGTGTGCAGCTCCGTCCCACGGGCCTTCCTCAGATGAGGAAGCTGAGGCCCCTGAGGCTGCCCCAACACAGCCTTCAGCCCACTAGTGGGCTTGGAGCCGTCCTCGAGGACAGCGCTTTTGCTTCTCAGACTCTGGTGCACATGAGTATCACTGGGGCGGGGCCTCGGTTCTACATTCCTAACAGGCTCCTGGGTGACACCTGTGCTGCCAGGCGTCAGGAGCCACAGCTGGAGTAGAAGGCTCTGTCTGCACCTCTGTGCACTATGACCAGGGAGGTCACAGGCTCTGGGGGTGGAGGTGATGGGTGCAGGCAGAGAATACCCAGGGCCCCTGGGAAGGTTCTAGACAGGCACCTGCTGGGTACCTGTTGGGCACCTGGCTGACCCATCGACAGACCTTATTCTTCCCTCTACCTCCACCCAAACCAGCCCAGAGCCTCTGGGAAGCGTGAGGAGCTCCTGGCTGGGGGCTGGAGAGGCGCTCATTTCTTGTCTCTGCTTGCTCAACAAGACACGTGGAGTTAATTAAGACCAAAGTCCTTGCGTTCTGTGCTTGTCTGCAAAGCTTTTTAAAAGCCCACACAAGGTGACAGGTTGGAGGCCTCAGGCCCCTTTAATTAGTCTTTTGTGGCCAATTTCCACTTGGTTCCATTGTGCTTGAGGCCTTTCTTCCTGCCTGGAGTTTCCTTGGCCCCAAGCAGCAGGCCCCTGTTCATCAGGGGAGCAGCTAATTAACCGGGCCTGGTGCGGGAGGAGGCTGGCGGGAGGAGGTTGGTGGGCAGGAGGCTGGCGGGCATGGTGTCCATTTTGGGACATTGCATGGCACACGGCTTTTCTTGACTGGTGGGTGCCCTCCCCAACCCTGGCTCTGGTTAGCAATCACTTCTGGTCCTACAGCAGGCGTCCCAGGGGGTCACCATTTCACCTCACCCATCACTTCTCCTTCACTGGTAAATGTCAAGATGCTGATTGTGTGGAGTGGGAATCAGCTTGGTACCAAAGGAGCTCTCAGAGGAAAGGGAAGGTGACCCCTGGTGTTGCCCAGGATGAGCTGACCTGCAGCCCCTGGCCTGCTCTGGCGGGGGAGTGTGAGTGTGCCCCCCTGCCGAGGCTGCCCCACGGCTCTCCCTGCCAGCCACGTCTGGAAGCTGCCTTGCAGAACCGGGGCCTGGTAAACCCGGGCAGACCCTAAGGACCCAGGGTGAGGGGGTGGCATTGCCTGGCGTGGACAAGGTGTGTCCCTCTGAGAGGGGACATCGGAGCTGAGACACCAGTGAAATGGGGGATGGAGCCATGCACATCAATGGGAAAAAATGTCCCAAACAGACAATGCCTGGGCCAGGCCAGGAGGCAGGTGACACTTGGTGTGTCAGGGCCTGGGGGGAAGCTGGATGGAGCGGAGGAAGGTAAGGCCAGAGGGGCAGGTGGGAGCCGGGCCGCAGGCTTTCCTGGGGATGGTGAGGACTGTGGATTCTTCCTGAGGAGTGGGGGGCCCTAGTTGTGGGGGTTTTAGAGGTGGGACATGATTTGATTGATGTGCTAAAATGTCCACTTATGCTGCCGTGGGAAGTCTAGGCTGTGTGTGTCCCGTTTGAGTTTACATGTATGTGTGCATGCATGCGTGTGTTTGCATGTGCAGTGTGGTGTATGTATCATATGTGGTGCATGTGTGTGCATGTGTGGTTGGAACCACCCTTCAGCCTGTGTGTGGTGTACTGTACTGTGGCATGTGCACACATGTGTGATTTGTGGTGTGTGTGCATGTGTGGTGTGTGTTTTTGGTGTGTGTGCTGTGTGGCATGCATTGTGTGATATGTGGCATGTGTGATGTGTGGCATGTGTGTATAGGGTGGTGTGATGTGTGTGGTGTGCTTCATGTATGTGTATGTGACATGGTGTGGCGTGTGTATAGTGTGGTGTGATGTGTGTGTTGCATACGTGTGTGGTGTGCATGTGTGTGTATGTGTGTGACATGGTGCTGCATGTGTGTATAGTGTGGTGTGATATGTGTGTTGTGTATGTGTGTGATGTGTTGCATGTGTGAATGTGTGTGGCGGGGTGTGTGACATGGTGTGGCGTGTGTGTTTATGGTGTGATGTGTGTTGTGTATGTGTGTGTGGTGTGGCATATGTGTATGTGTGTGTGGCATGGTGTGGCATGTGTGTGTGATATGCGTGTGTTTATGTGGCATGGTGTGGCGTGTGTGTGTTGTGTACATGTGTGTGGCATGGTGTGGCATGTGTGTGATATGCGTGTGTGTGTGTGGCATGGTGTGGCGTGTGTGTGTTGTGTACGTGTGTGTGGCATGGTGTGGCATGTGTGTGATGTGCGTGTGTGTGGCATGGTGTGGCGTGTGTGTGTTGTGTACGTGTGTGTGGCATGGTGTGATGTGTGTGATGTGCGTGTGTGTGTGGCATGGTGTGATGTGTGTGATGTATGGTGGGGTTCAGCAGGGAGGCTGCTGCTCTGGCCCTGATGAGAGAAGAGGAGGCTCCGGGGAGGAGGTGGTGGTTGAGGTGCTGAGGAGGTTCTCTTCTGAAGACGTCGTGAAGTTAGATTGGAAAATTTGTGCTCACAGGTCAGGTGTGAGGTGGACAGAAAAGAGAGGACAGCATTGGCACCCAGATTCCATGTCTGAGCCAATGAATGAACGGTGGCTCCGTCTCCTGAGCGGGGGAAGACTCAGGGAGGAGCAGGCCGAGATGGAAAATTGAGTCTGTTTTCCAACATGTTCCTGGTTTGGGGTCCCTGGGAAGGGTCCTGAGGTGGAGAGCTGTAGAGAACAGAGGGGTTGCTCTCGGAGCACACCTGCAGGGGAGCACGGAAAACGTTGTTTACAGAGGGGGCTGTCGAACCATGATGTTATACCGAGCCCCAGCCATTCCCATGGAAACTCAGGAGCTGGGAGAGCCCTTGGCCTCATCCTGCGTGGGGTGGGGAGGGAGCTCCTGCTGTCATCCGCCAATGGAGTCTGCAGAGGGGCCTCAGCAGTGCAGCAGTGGCAGCTGGGAAATGAGTGCCTTGGTCCTATGTGGGGACATTGGGGTGCGCCCCGTGCTCCCACTGGCCCACCCCTCGCCCCGGCTTAGGCCACTGCCTCCTATGCTGAGTCCACCCCACCTGGGAAGGTCTGCCCCGGCATCAGGGTGATGTCTCTTCCTAGAGAAACTCACCAGACAAAGGTTAGTGAGGTGAACTTCAGCCCCTGTGATGGCCGTATCTGTCCACTGACCATCAAGACTGGTCAGGGAAGAACCAGGACATGCCTCAGTGGGTCGGCTGGGCTCCCACCTCCTCCTAGGGACCTGGACCAACCCTACCAGGTGGGCTCCCCTCCTTGCTGCTGGACCCCTGGTGGGAGCAGCCTCTTCTAGAACCAGGACATCTAGACCCACTAGGCCTAAATTCACTGGGTGGGAAGTGCACAGTCTAGTGTGATGGTCACTGGCAGTGACGAGGGCAAGGGCAGAGCCCCAGGAGGCCAACCAGGAATGGTGCCTCCTTCTCTGGTGGGAGGTACGAGATTCAGTCATTTGTCCTTTACTTTGTGGGGGATGTCCTGCCATGCCTTGGGTCACTGGGTCCGAAAAAGCTAACCTGATGCTGCCGGCCTTGAAACCTTTTGAGAGTTTCCCTCTCATCCTCCAGATAGGAGGGTGTCCTCTAGAGCAGTGATTCCCCAGGGACCACTGGCACCAGGGACTGGTTTCGTGGAGGACAGTTTTTCCATAGACTGGGGTGGGGTGGTTGGGGTGGATGTTTTGGGATGAAACTGTTCCACCTCAGATCATCAGGCATTAGATTCTCATAAGGAGCAGTCAACCTAGATCCTGCACATGTGCAGTTCACAGCAGGGTTTGTGCTTCTGTGAGACTCTAATGCTGCTGATCTTGTAGGAGGCCAAGCTCGGGTGGTCATGCTTGCTCACCTCCTGCTGTGCAGCCTGCTTCCTAACAGGCTGCAGACTGGTGCCATTCCCTGGCCCAGGACTTGGGGACCCCTGCTCTTTACTTTTATCGTACCAGAGGCTCCGATGTACTGACACTCTTTCTTTTATTCATCTGGTCTTCCTGCTGTGTTCCGTCCATGTGGTGGGCACTGTTAGGACCTGTGGTGTGCGGCATCCTCCATTTGTTGGGTGCTGCTGCAGGAGGGGCTTCCTGTCACCGGTGCCTGGGCGTTATCTTGGCTGAGGGCAAGTCCCAGAAGGAACCCAGATGTGAGCTGTTAGCAGCTGACACTGCCAGCAGCTGGGATGACAGTTGTCTTGATTTTCAAGGGGAAATTGGGGTGTGGAGGGTGTACAATCCAGCAGTGGCTGTACACATGTGAAGTTTGGGTTGCATATTTGACATCTGGGTGGTGCTGTGGTTTGAATGAGTCCCCTCTAGAATTCAGGTGTTGAAACTTAATGGCCAATGGGATGTGTTAAGAGGTAGGTCTTTAAGAGGCCATGAGGCAATGAGGGCTGCCCCTTTTGTGATTAAGGTTGAGGCCCTTATGAGAGAGCTTCGTTCAGCATTCATCCCTCACCTGCCTTTCCACCTTCTGCCATATGGGGACACAGGGTTCCTCCCCTGGAGGGTGCAGCGTTCAGGGCACCATCTTGGGAGCAGAGACCGGGCCCTCTCCAGACAGTGAACCTGCTGGTGCCTTGATCTTGGACTTCCAGCCTCTTTGTGTTCTTTATAAATTATCCAGTTGGTGGCATTTTGTGACAGTCGCACAGATTCCGATGGATGGACTTAATCTGTGGATTTGAGACTTAATGTTGTTTGATGCCTGGTCAAGCGAGCCCTGTGGATAAGTCTGTAGGAAAGATGAGGCATGGAAATGGCAATGCGCAGGTCATTGTGCAAAGACAGCGCCTAGGCCATGGGACTGGGACTCAGAGACAACCCAGTGGGCAAGTGCAGCTAGGAACAGGGTCTCATGTAGCATCCTGGAAGGGGAGGAGGATCCAGTCCCAGAGTCCACAAGGAGCAGCCAAGAGGTGCACTGGGACCCCCAGGGAGCACAGAGCCGGGAACTGAGTGGAGGAAGTTGGCTGTGTAGAAGGAGTGCTCGTGCATGGCGAGTGCTCCCCAAAGGCTGAGGGAGGTGACAGCGTTGGCTATGCATTTGCCAATTAGGGTTGGGGTGGGGTCATCTGCTGATGCAAGTTCCCCCCACCCCCGTGACCCATGATGTCCTCCCAGATTGGAAGAACTGAAGGCCTGGTCCTCTGGTCTGTTTTGACCTTGGCTGTTTTGAGGGCTCCAGGAGGTAGCCCAGCTTCTGGCACAGGTGGGTGGAAGTCCTGGAGGGAGATTCTGTCCATGCCTGGAGAGTTTCCTCGCAGCCTGTGTGATAGGGGGTGAGGCAGCCATGCTTCTGAGATCTGTCATCTGGTCTGCCACCCACCCCCCGCCCTCCTGCGCCAGCTCCTACTGTAGCTTCCCCACCACCCACACCCCCCAGGATAGAATGGTTTCCTCAGGACGTCTGGGAGGTCACAGGCACCAAACCCCAGGCCAGCTGATGGCCAATCTTGGGTGGGGCCGAGACCTTCCACTGCGGAGCCTCACCTTCCTGATGAGTGTGAGCAAGGCGTGTCCAATCCCTGGTGCCATGTCTTCAGATGCATTAGTCAGGGATCTCCAGAGAAAGAGAACCAGAAGATGTTTTTGCATGGCCACACATACACACACTTGCCCACACACATATATGGAGAGAGAGAAAGGGAGAGATGTATTATGGGATGTGTTCCCACAATTATGGAGTCTGAGAAGTCCCATCAGCTGCTGCCTGCAGCTAGAAACCCAGGAGTGCCAGTGGTGAGGCTCCATCCACATCTGAAGGCCTGAGAACCAGGAGTGCCACTGTCCCAGGGCAGGAGAAGACAGGTGTCCCAGCTCAAACGGGAGGCAGATTTACCTTTCTCTGCCTTTTTGTCCTATCTGGGCCAGCCCTCAACGGATGGTTGCTGCCCACCTATGCTGGGGAGAGCAGGTCTTCTTTACTCTGTCCACCAATCCAAATGCTAATCTCTCCTAGAAACACCTCACAGACACACCCAGAAATAAGGTGTTCCAAGCTATCTGGGCATCCCTTAGCCCAGTCAAGTTGACACAGAATTAGCTGTGGCATTAGAGTAACCATCATCCTGTCAGTCACAAGATATTGGGACATAAGAAATAACTCCTCCCTTTCTCTGTTATTCTGAAGACCTGAGAGCTTTCAGCAGTAGAGTGGAAGGTTTTAACTGCCTGACTCAAGATTATTTTACTCTGGGAAAAAGAGGGTCTTCCTTATGACATTCTGTTGGGTGGTCTGGAATGTATTCTCTGGTCGTAAGGGATCACCAAATTATGAGTGTGGTGGCACAAAAGCACTTGGCTGGCCCTTTATAGTCTATGAGGTGCTTCTGCATATAGCACCTGGTGCATTCTTGCAGAGAATCCACTGCGTACTCTTTCCTTTTTTTTTCTTGCTCTGTTTCTTTTTCTGCCCCACACCTGTGACACTGAGGTTTGAAAGGATGTCCTCCTCTTTCCCAGGAGCCCTCACATTTTTCCAACCTGGTATTCTCTATCTGTGCCAACCAACTGTTTTCCATTCAACACTTTGAAATTAAAATGAGTTTGTAGGGTTGTTTAAGCCATAGACGCATCCAGTGTAAGCCGTGTTTACATGGTAACTGGTGACCACTTAATTACATGGTAATTACAGCATAGCGGCAGGAGGATCACACAGTAAGTGCTGTGTCATTAGCCCTGATTACTCCTGTCTTCCTGAGTGGAGGGAGGCTACAGGGTAATTGCTTTTGGACCCTCCAAATGTGGGTGAGACAAATCCACAGCAGCCTGTAATTATCAAGCACGTATGTGGTGTGTATCAAGTAAGCAAATGTGGGGGTTGCCATGCAGAGTGAGCAAGATCAGAGTCCCGCTGCGGAGGCTCAGCCCCCTCAGCTCACAGCCCCGAGGGCAGCTGTCTCCACCATCCACAAATTCATACGGCTCCTTTGC
The DNA here is from genome assembly GCF_047675955.1 of Chlorocebus sabaeus. Classification (NCBI taxonomy): domain Eukaryota; kingdom Metazoa; phylum Chordata; class Mammalia; order Primates; family Cercopithecidae; genus Chlorocebus; species Chlorocebus sabaeus. Next base: position 126,996,641 of record NC_132913.1, read on the forward strand.
GTCTTCAAGTCCAAAGAAGAGTTAAAGAACACAGTACCAGGATTGAGAAGCCCACGTCTGATGTAGTCATGTTTGTTGAAGCCTACTGTGCTTGTGAATAGGCTGTATCCAGCGGGGAGAGGGGGAGAGAGAGAGAGAGAGGAGAGAAAGCATAATCTGTGTCCTTGAGGAGGCCCTGGGTTCCTGGAGGAGATTGGTATGTGAAAAAAACATTTATAATGCAATGTGAAAAGTACAATAAAAGAGGCACAGATGTAGATCTCTGAGATCTCAGAGAATGAAGAGGGACTTTGCTTAGGGGAGTCACTTAGAACTTTCTGGAGGAGGTAGCAATTGCACAGCGTCTTGAAGGATGAATAGGAGTTTGATAAGAGGAAGTAGGGGTGAGAAGGACATGCTGGGTGGAGTTTCAGCTCCTGTTTCTGGAACCCTGAGTCCTGCAGCTCTCTGTTCGGTTCTGTGAGATCTTGAATATGGTTTTCAGTGGTCGGAGGCAAAGAATTTCCTCTTGGGTCTAAGATGCTTTGCGTGTGGATTCTACCACCTGCAACTGAAATAGTCCCCATGAACACACTGAGTTCAGGGCACTGTGAGAGGGTCACAGCAACTGGAGCCTGGGTACAGAGGGGACATGTTGTGCCTGGGTATTGAGGGAGAATGTGAGGGTATCCAGATCATAGGATGACCAGGACAACTTAAAGTGGGGGTTACAGGACTGCTCAGTGCTAAAGAACATTCTGAGACATGCCAAGACATTCCCAACGTGCTGAGGGGTGAGTCCCTCACACCATGGGGCAGAGCGCACTTGGGTCCTCTTGCAGAGGCTTGGGGGCTCCAGGATACCCCCTTGATCACTGATTGAAGGACAAACCATACTGGGGACAAGGAGGCGCCCGATCTTCACCCGATCTTCACCCAGGGGCGGGACAGAAGGGTAGGCTTGGCGTCTCCTGGAATTGAACCTGGAGCATGGACTGCACAGCACACAGCCATGGACACTAGAAAGGAAGGTCATATAGGACTTGGGGGCCATGGGAAAAATGGGAAAGTACCCTAATGGCAATGGGAACAATTAAAAGGATTTTAAGCAGGGGAAGGGCATATCTTTTCAGAGCTGTCTCTGGCTGATATGTAGGTTCCAAGAAGAGGACATTGGAGTGAAGGATCAGTTAGTAGGTCCCTGCAGGGTGGTGGGGTGGGGGTCAGGCAGTGACTGTCCTAGCATGGTGGCAGTGAGGAGCAGAGACATAGGCACTTCTCTTGTGGTTTTCTTCCTCCCTCCTTTCTGTCTCTGTGGTTGCTCCTTTTCTGTCTCCCTTGTGAGCTCATCTTCTTCTGGCCTGCTAGGGTTCAGCCAGGCACAGCCCTAGGTCCCTTCCTTTCTCTATCTACCGGCTCGCTCTGGGTAAGTGTATCCATGCCCCCTGCCTCCAGTGCCACCTGCATGCTTATGGCTCCACATTTATTCTTCTGCCCAGATTTCTTCTCTGAGCTTTCACTCTCTTACCCACCTGCCCGCTCAACATCTCTTTGTGAATTTTTAAAAGGCACTTCAAGTCCTCTTCAAAGATTTCCTCCTTTAAATCATTGATACATTACTTGGTGTGACCTCTACAAGGCCATGCACAATTTGGCCCTTGCCTGACTTTCTGACTTTCCAACCAAATTTCCTACCCTAGTCCTTCCTTTTCTGCGCACAGCAGCCACTTTTGTCTTCTTTCATCTCCTGGAACGTGCTCATTCTTCTCATGACCAGAGGGCATTTGCACATGCTGCTCTGTCTAGAAAGCTCTTTCCTCCTCTCTTAATTTCTTCTTAACTCTTCTTCCTCATTCAGATCTTGGCCCAGGCACCATTTCTTAGAGGACCCTCATATGACTCCCTGGCCTGGGTCAGATTTCTTTGTTAGGTGCCTCTTACCACTGGGTTCCTTTCCTAGTTTGTAATTATACACCAGTCTGTGTGATCATTCGGGTACTATTTATCATGTTTTCTGGACCATACGCTTCAGGGGTCATATTTGTTTTTGCTAATCATGGAACCTTCATGGCTTCCCTGATGTCTGGCACATAGTAGTCACTCAAGAAATATTTGCCAGGTGAATTTGATAGGACTTGTGATGAACCGAGGGAGGTGAGATGGAGAACTGCTCATCTTCCAATCATTCATTAGCAAATATTCATGGAGTGCCTGCTCTGTCCCAAGCCTGGTGGAACAATCCTACCACCTGGGCTTACCTTGCAGAAGGGGCTCCTTGGCTTCTGGCTGGAGCAGTCATCCCATCTGATGTGGCCTCTGACCCTTAGTCTAACTGCGATGGTCAATGTCGATTGCCACTCAAGGAGGGTTAAAGTAATGTTAATGTTCTGACTGGCCAAGAAGTGGTCCAGAAACCCAGCTTTCTGAACTTTGAAGATACATTTCTTAGGGCCACTCAAATGTGACGCTGTGTAGCCCCTACTGGACCAGAACTTAGCCCTGCTAGGTCTGGGGAGAAGACTCAGAAGAGTCAGAAGAGCGTGTGGGTTCTGGGTTCTGGGCAGAGGCTTCCAGAGTATGGCAGACTCTGCATAGAACAGGCACCTCGCCTGGGAGTCACTGTGGGCCAGGCCAGCAGAGCCTATGGGCCTTTCTGTGTCTGGGTGGGATTGCAGCGAGCAGCCTTGGGCCACACAGGCCTCCATGGGGACATCTTCCAAGGGGACAGTGGTCGAGGTCCTCTGTTGGCATACCCAGAGCTTGCCCACTCCCCTAGGGCTTCCCTTGGTAGAGGGCTGGCAGTGAGGCAGCAGGTGGAGGGTTGTCTGGTTACCACTTCCCAGTTCTCACCCATGTTCTCCTTGTAAGTGACTGGTCTGGAGTGTGCACACCTGTATGCTGGCTGAGGGCGGCGTCTCCATCCTGGCCTGGAAAGCCCTCTGGGGTTTGTGTTGACTGTCAAGGCTGTGGGTGGCAAGGTCTGGGCCCCAGGGCTGTGGAGAGGCAGGCTGCAGCTTCTCACTCAGGGATGGCCTGGGGAGGCAGTGGCAGCCGTTTCAGGTTGGAGGATGTCCCAAGGGTGGGGGGCCTCTCTGCCTTCCCCTCAAGCACCAGTAAATGCGACAAAATCCCTCCGGGGCATCTGCCTTCCTGGAGTAAAGCGGGTTCCTGCTCTGTGGCAGCAAGGGCCTCCCTCACTGAGCACCAGGGCAGCTCCAGCAGGGCCTTGGCCCTGGGAATCCTTCCGCGGAGGACCTGAAGGCAGCCCCCTACGGCCCCATCCCGGGCAGCCAGAGTGTGCGTGGCTCACTGGGCTCTGGATTTACATAACTCGGAGCTAAGCCTCATGGGTCCTCCTTCCTGGTAGATGTAGGAAACGGCTCTGGATTTTTCTGGTGATGGCCAAGAGAGAGGGCTTGAGATAGGCAGGGGCAGGTATGCTGAGGGATGCTGCAGGCCAAGAGCCTTGCTGGCCCCCAAACCACATCAGAGCATTGACCTCCCCAGACACTGCACAGAGACTCAAGGGTGCCGTTCCTGTGTCTGTGTGGCCCCAGCAATGGACTTGGAGGGGGGAAGCAATTCACACAAAACACCACATGCCCCTCTCACTGGGCTGGAGTGGGGTGAACTGCAGTGCCCCCCACAGACTGTTCCCACTGAGATTCCCAGCATCAGAGGAGATGGAAGGAGGAATCCAGCTGCGGACTTCAAGGACCCTGGAGGGCTGAGGTGGAGAGAACGAGGTTGACGGCCCAACTTTAGCAGGGACATGGCCCAAGGTCAGCTGGGGCACAGCCCAAGGTCAATCGGGGGACAGCCCAAGGTCAGCTGGGGGACAGCCCAAGGTCAGCTGGGAGATGGTTCAAGGTCAGCAGGGACACAGCCCATGGTCAGCTGGGAGCAACAGTGACATGGGAGACGTCTAGGAGCAGAGAGTGAGGAGCCTGTGCTTTAGTCAGTGGAGCAGGAATCTGTGGTGGTTCTGGTGGGTTTTGGAGGGACTCCCTGAGGGAGGTGGCATTGGAGATAGACTGAAGTGAGGCGGGGCATGGCCCATAGAGGGACAAGGGGATGCAGAAGGGGCTATGTAGGGAACCCCTAGGCTGTGGAGTATGTAGAAGGGGCACCTGGTAAAAAGGCTGCTGGGAGGGTTGGCGGCAGTCGGGGGAACTTCTTGCTGCAGAGCTGGGGTTTGGTTTGGAAGGCAACAGGGAGCCACTGAGGGCTCTAGAGCTGCAGCAGCGTGACTGCACTGTGCATTAGGAAAGTCAGCACAGAACCCGAGGACTGCACACACAACTCCTCTCTCAGCACTGCATGCCGTGCACGAGCCGAGCCGTGTCCCCGTGTGCACAGGCCGGCTTCTCAGGACTACTGCTGATCCAGCTTAAACAGGTCTACTGAAATAGGTTACTCTCAAAAGCAAGCGGACTTAATTGTTACAAGGCAAAAATGGAAACGATGTGAGTCTCTGAAGAAAATCATTTATTAATAATTCCTCCATTTTCAGATTGAAAAGTACTTAGATTACCTTTTGCGTCAGAGTTTAGGAAGGGGAACGTGGCATTTCCGGCACAGGGTGGTGAGAGGCTGACGGTCCACACGGGAAGTCTGTGCCCGCCTCCACCCCACCCCTGCCGCACCTCTGTGACCTTGCTTGTGACCCGTCCTCTTCCCAAGGTCAGGACGGAGGTGGGGCTGGGCTCCAGCATGCGTAGGGGGCCTGGAGGGCAGGGCCATGTGTTGTTTTGTGGACGCAGCTGTGCAGTGCTGTGGAAAACGTGACAGTTTCTCCAAGAGCTTCACATGCAATCACCATGTGGCCCAGCAAGCCCATGTCTAGGTAGAGACCCCAAGGAAGTGAAAACAGACTCTGCTCATGACCATTCATAACAGCACTGTGCGCAACAGCCAGAATTCAGGAACAACCCGAATATCCATCGACAGAAATGAGTAGACACATTGTGGCTCAGCCACGCGATGGCACATGATTCCGCCACGGAAAGAATGCAGTGCTGATTCCTCCTGCAACGTGGATGAACCCTGAAGATGCTCTGGCGAGTGACGGAGCCAGTCCCCAAAGGCCACATACTGTAGGATTCCATTTATATGAAATGTCCAGGACAGGCAAACCCAAAGAGGCAGGAAGTGGATCAGAGGCTGCTCAGTCTGAGTGGAAGGGATAATGGGGTGTAGAACTTCACAATTTTCCTTTTGGGGTGATAAAATCATTTTGGGCTGGGTGTTGGTGGCTCACCCCCATAATCCCAGTATTTCGAGAGGCTGAGACAGGAGGATTGCTTGAGCCCAGGAGTTTGAGACCAGCCTGGGCAACATAGCCAGACCCTATCTCTACAAAAAATAAAAAATTAGCCAGGCGTGATGGCACATGCCTGTGGTCCCAGCTACTCTGGAGGCTGAGGTGGGAGGATTGCTTGAACCCGGGAGGTCGAAGCTGATATGAGCTATGACTGCACCATTGCACTCCAGCCTTGGTGACAGAGTGAGACCCTATCTCAAATAAATGTTTTGGCCCCTCGGATGATGCAGGTGCATGCACACCAAGCCTCCACTCCCATTCTTCCTGCCTCTAGCCCTCACCTTTGCTCCATCAACCATTTTCAAAAGTGATCCTGCACCTGCCCACGCCTGCCCACTCCGCACCCGCCACCTTAGTTACCTCCAGTCCTGTGCCCGCTCCTCCAGAGAACTGGGAGTGCCTCTGGCTTTTCTTCCCTCTGGATCCCACTGTTTGCTTAGTAGTTAGAGTGTTGTGAAATTTATTTATTTATTTATTTATTTTTTGAGAGTCTCGCTCTGTCACCCAGGCCAGAGTGCAGTTGTGCGATCTTGGCTCACTGCAACCTCCACCTCCCAGGTTCAAGTAATTCTCCTGCCTCAGCCTCCCAAGTAGCTGGGATTACAGGTGCCTGCCAGCACACCCAGCTAATTTTTGTATTTTTAGTAAAGATGGGGTTTCACCATATTGGTCAGGCTGGTCTCGAACTCCTGACCTCAGGTGATAGGTCCACCTGGCAGACGTATCTATGTGGCTAAATGTATATAGCGTAAAGTGTCGCATTTTAACCGTTTCTGAGTGTACAGTTCAGTTCTGAGTGTACAGCTCTGAGTATACAGTTCTGTTCTGAGTGTACAGTTCAGTTCTGAGTGTACAGCTCTGAGTATACAGTTCAGTTCTGAGTGTACAGTTCAGTTCTGAGTGTACAGTTCTGAGTATACAGTTCTGTTCTGAGTGTACAGTTCAGTTCTGAGTGTACAGTTCTGAGTATACAGTTCTGTTCTGAGTGTACAGTTCTGAGTATACAGTTCAGTTCTGAATGTACAATTCTGTTCTGAGTGTACAGTTTGGTTCTGATTGTACCATTCTGAGTACACAGTTCAGTTCTGAGTGTACAGTTCTGAGTATACAGTTCTGTTCTGAATGTACAGTTCAGTTCCGAGTGTACAGCTCTCAATATACAGTTCAGTTCTGAGTGTACAGTTCAGTTCTGAGTGTACAGTTCTGAGTATACAGTTCTGTTCTGAGTATACAGTTCCGTTCTGAGTATACAATTCTGTTCTGAGTATACAGTTCTGAGGAGTGTACAGTTCCGTTCTGAGTGTACAGTTCCGTTCTGAGTGTACAGTTCCGTTCTGAGTGTACAGTTCTGAGTATACAGTTCCGTTCTGAGTGTACAGTTCTGTTCTGAGTGTACAGTTCAGTTCTGAGTGTACAGTTCTGAGTATACAGTTCCGTTCTGAGTGTACAGTTCCATTCTGAGTGTACAGTTCAGTTCTGAGTGTACAGTTCTGAGTGTACAGTTCCATTCTGAGTATACAGTTCCATTCTGAGTGTACAGTTCTGAGTATACAGTTCCGTTCTGAGTGTACAGTTCCGTTCTGAGTGTACAGTTCTGTTCTGAGTGTATAGTTCTGAGTATACAGTTCAGTTCTGAGTGTACAGTTCTGAGTATACAGTTCTGTTCTGAGTGTACAGTTCAGTTCTGAGTGTACAGTTCTGTTCTGAGTGTATAGTTCTGAGTATACAGTTCCGTTCTGAGTATACAGTTCCGTTCTGAGTGTACAGTTCCGTTCTGAGTGTATAGTTCTGTTCTGAGTGTATAGTTCTGAGTATACAGTTCCGTTCTGAGTGTACAGTTCCGTTCTGAGTGTACAGTTCTGTTCTGAGTGTACAGTTCCGTTCTGAGTGTACAGTTCTGTTCTGAGTGTATAGTTCCGTTCTGAGTGTACAGTTCCGTTCTGAGTGTACAGTTCTGAGTGTACAGTTCCGTTCTGAGTGTACAGTTCCGTTCTGAGTGTACAGTTCAGTTCTGAGTGTACAGTTCTGAGTGTACTGTTCCGTTCTGAGTGTACAGTTCCATTCTGAGTGTACAGCTCTGAGTGTACAGTTCTGTTCTGAGTGTACAGTTCAGTTCTGAGTGTACAGTTCTGAGTGTACAGTTCCATTATGAGTGTACAGTTCTGTTCTGAGTGTATAGTTCAGTGGCATAAGCATGTTCACACTGTTGTGAAACCATTACCGCCATCCATCTCCAGAACTGTTCATCTTCCCAGACTGAGACTCTGTCCCAATCAAACATGAATTCTCCGTCCCCTGCCCCTGGCAGCCCCTCTTCTACTTTTCCAAATCAATTAATCTGACCACTCCAGGGATCTCCTAGTGTGGAATGGCACAGTGTTTGCATTTTGTGCCTGGCTTATTTCACTTAGCATGATGTCCTGAAGATCCATCCATGTTGTAACATGGGTCAGAGCTTCCTCTCGCTTTGAGACTGAACATGATTCCATCTATGGCTGGGCGGCCTCTGTGGATCCATCCGTCTGTCCGGGGATGTGGACTGCTTCCCGTCTTTGGTTCTTGTGAGCAAAGCTGCTGTGAACATAGGAGAACCCGCGTCCGCTTGGGTCGCTCTTCTCAGTTCTTTTGAGTAGATATGCAAAAGTGTAGTGCTGGATCAAATGGTAATTCCATGTTTAATTTTTTGAGGAACCTCCTGCTGTTTTCCATAGATTTTTTTTGTAGATTCCAAATCCAATCACGTAACCCTCCAGTTCAAATGCCAAGGCCTCTGGTTGGGTCCCAGCTGGACTTTTACCCTCTCATTCCTGCTCGTGCCACTCTGGTCATCTTGTCACCCTCATTGCTGTCTCGGCCCTGAGGATGCACAGCTGGCTCTGCCTGCAGGGCTCTGAGCTCCTGCTCCTCCTGCTCCGTCCGGAGCCACGCCCTGCTGCTCTTCTCCTTCCCTGCTGCTCCACACTCTTCCCTCAGCACGGATGGTTCCCTGACACCATGTGTCCGCCAGTTCCCGTTCCTCTCCTGTCCTAGGGCAGATTTGCCCAGAGGGACACGACCTGCTCCTGGTTGCCTTTGCTTCGCAGGCCTGGAACTGGGCACAGATATATTCGTTGAAGAAAAGAAAGAATGACTGGGCACAGATAGCTGGAGAAATCACGTGCTATGAAGAAAAGCATAATACGAGTAAAATTTCTTCGTAAACAGAGTGGTCATTTTGATCTATGATTACATTTTTAGAAATTGCTGTTTGAAAGACAGTTCTGTAATTGGAATCATGACTTAGGGACTCTGAGGGCCCCTTGGGAGATCTGCGTTAGACAAACAGGGTTTCTGTGGACGGGAAGGACGTTCCCCCTAATCCCAAGGCTGCAGCTCTTGGAATAGTGACTTAGGGACTCTGAGGACCCCTCAGGAGTCTGTGTTAGACAAACAGCGTTTCCGTGGGCGGGAAGGACTTCATCCCGAATCCCGATGCTGCAGGTCTGTCGAGGCTGGAGCCTGGGTGTGCTCAGGATGGGACCCTCCTGCAGAGAACCATCTTCAGCACCGTCCTGGGGGATGCCCTGATGTTTTGCATATTGATTTTTGGTAGGAATTTTTTTCTGTGACTTCTCGATTTAGGGGAATCTCTTCTGAACATGAAGTTGAGGCTGGTGGGTGGTGAACGACTTCCAATCAATTATAAATCTATTTTGAATCAATCAGATCACTACACCCCTGGGAAAATGCCTTCTCGGGACCTGCCTGACTAATCTTGTGTTTTCAACGGATTTGTCTCAGTAAAATGCACATTACAGTGATTATCTGAACTTTATCCTATTGATATAAATACTTAGTATTTGTGCCAAGTGGTAACCATGGTGAGTATATGCAACATTAAGTAAACTTGTTTCCCTGCCAGTCTCTGTGTCAGTAGACATATTGTTCATAGTGCTTTAAAAAATCGCGTATGGATACTCCTCAGACCCCTCCACTCACGGTATGAGTCATTTTCTTAGCAACCAGAATGCAGCTGTGCCTTGCCTTCCGGTACACCGTGGAAGGAGTGCTGGCCAGGCAGATGGAGAGATGCACAGTTACCACCTCCACCCATGCTACTTCCGGATGTGCCATGGGGCCCGGCCCTGCCCTCAGCATCTCCAGAGGTGGAGCTGACAGTGGGGTCCTCGTTGGACATCAGATTCCACACTGAGGTGAGCCTGCCAGAAAGCTTCTAGGGCCAGAGAAGATGGCATGAAGCACACAGGCGTCAAGGCGACCTCCGACATTCCCTGGGACCTATCGTGCGTCCACCCGCAGACATTCATCAGCAGAGATCTGTGATTTAAAACACTACCTCGGTGGTTTGTGAGTGTCAGGATTCATGCTAAGCAGGCGCTGTCTTCGGGACACATGGATGGTGCGTTGTCTTGTACAGTAAAAGAGGCCCCTGGGCTCTGATCAACATCAGAGGCGGGGTCTCCCTGTGGGACTCTGGGGGTGGGCGGCCAGAGGCCAAGGCCCACTTCAGGTCCCTCCTCTCAGCGGCAGCCACTGTGTCCAGAGAAACCCACAGTTCGGGACTGAGCCTTGGGAAGGTGGCGGCCTGTGCTTGAGAGCCTCCTCCGGGTAGAGTCGTGGCTGCTCCATCCGGGGACCTCTGCAGTGGTGGGATGGACAAAAATGCCGAGCATTTAACCTGCAGTTCTGCTAGAAGGTTTGATAGATGGGCTGCGGCCACTTTAGCAGGCATGGCAGCACTAGCATTTCCTGCCCACTCGATGAATAGTCCTCGTGCTGAGCATTTTACTTGTAAATAACCAAAGAATAAAACCAGCATCAACAAGGATGCCCCACAGAAGTAATAACTTGCAAGAAAAAGTTTTGGATCAAAAAAAGTTTTTTCGAAAATGGGGGAAAAGAAGCAATAAATTGGAACCAGCCACCAGCAACCCTCATCTCAAATGCTTCTCCAGCAAGCATGGGTACCAGGCTTAATACCTTCTTGACAAAGTAATCTGTACAACAAACCCCTGTGACTCGAGTTTACCCCATAACAAACCTGCACGTGTGCCCCTGAACTGAAATAAAGGACGCCTCCAGGGGTCATCTCAGTCATCATCAGACAGCACACCAGCCGAAATCGGCCAGGCCAGAATCCCAGTGAAGCACATGATAAACTCAGACAATGGATACAGAACAAAGGGAGGAAAAATAAATGTAAATGGAGGAGCGAGATTCAGAAGCAGAACAGAGCCTGGAGATTGAGAGAGCTAAGCTGCAAGCCACCGCAGCTCCCACAGAAGCAGCGAAGCAGACGGCACAGAAACCACGGTGCTGTCGTGGAGGGTGATTCTGGAACTGGAAAAATAACTAAGATTGGAAAAGGAGGGCTTGTGGAATCCTGAGTCGGCAGCGACTGAGGAGACAGGATGCATCCTTGGAAGGTGTTTCACCTCGAGGAGGATCTGTAGGAGCTGAGGGCAATGCACTGGTCCCTGAGCAGTCCCCATAGCCAGCCCCCAACCAACCCATGGTGCTCCCCAGACATTCCTGGAATGAAATACCAAACACATCAGAAAGGTCTGGGGGTATCTGGTGAGACAAATAAAAGGAGAAGGTGGTAGAATGACATCTATGGGGAAAGTGGCTCCGTGTCCACTGACGATGCCGTCTATACACAGAGGCCGTGGGAAGCGTTTCTCGCATGAATGCCCACCAGATGCCCACATTCCTGAGCTGGGCACCGCTGCTGAAGAGGTAATGGGCACTAGCAAGCAAATGAATCGCCACACGTAACCAAGCAGAGGCGGATGAGGAGAGGGAGTTTGGAGAGCCGCTGGCGTCGCGAAGGTGAGGTCACGCGTGCCGGGGTGGCGGGGACAGCTTCGAAGCCTTAGACTTGCTTTTTCACAAAAGGCTGGAAGAAAGGCTTTTTAAAATGAGAAAGATACATCTATAAAGAGAATTAAGAAATTTTGCAGAATGCTTTGGTATTTCCGTCAGTGGAGTTACAAGCAGGATTTACTTTGTAGATTTGTGCAAAAGTGACAAGGGCACGGAGACACCGGAGGAATGATCGAGAAGGCAGAACAGGACCAGGCCTAACCATCAGCGAAGAAGCCAACACCGAGCCCTGGGTTAGGGGGAGGCAGCCCCAGAAAGGAGACGCGGTGAGGAGGGGAGGGAGGGCTTGGTGGCTGAGGCTGCAGCTTGCCCACTGGCCCTGGTGCCTGGCCTGGCCTGAAGGCCCCACCTTCTCGGCCCGAAGGCCCCACCTTCTCAGCCTTCTCAGCCACTGCTGGGAAAGGTCAGGGCAGGATGGGCCTGAGTAGGTGGAGGCTGGAGCTGGGACAGGGCCTTATGGGATTCGTCATGCTCTGTCTGTCATTGCCTGAAATTCTCCATTGTATTAATCTGTTCTCATGTTGCTGATAAAGACATACCCAAGACTGGGTAATTAATAAAGAAAAAGAGGTTTCATGGACTCACAGTTTCACGTGACTGGGGAGGCCTCACAATCATGGCAAAAGGCACTTCTTCCATGACGGCAGACACGAGAGAATGAGAACCAAGGGAAAGGGTAAACCCCACATAAAACCATCAGATCTCATGAGACTTATTTACTACTATGAGAACAGTATGGGGGAAACTGACCCCATTATTCAATTATCTCCCACTGGGTCCCTTCCACAACACGTGGGAATTATGGGAGCTACAATTCAAGATGAGATTTGGGTGGGGACACAGCCACACCATATCGTCTGTCATATGAAGCAAGCTGTGTGCACAAAGCAGCCAGAAGGGTCCTGGAAGACATCAGAGAGAAGCTGGCTGACGGGGGGCCAGCTGGGCTGTGGCGCCAGCAGAGGACATGGGATCCTGGCAGGGGTGGTCCCCATGGTTGGCTCCAGGATGGCATCAGGACCAGCACCGCTGGGGCGAGGACTTGAGCAGCTTGCGGCATGGTCCCTGGGACTTGACCCTGAAGCCCAAGGCAAGGAGTGCCTCCTCCACATCCGTTTTATTCCTTTAATAAAGGGAAAGTCGCTGCCTGCCAGTTTCCAAATGAGAGAATGCTGGAGATTTATTTTCTACAGAAAGGTGTAAAGTGAATAGGAAGTATTATTTCAGAGAACTCGCACAAGGTAATTATTTATGAATGTATTACCTACCATCTGGTTTCCCACACTGGTTCATGGGGTAATGATTTTTATAATTACCTGTGTTTAGAAATACCTTCACGCAAAGAAGTAAATATGCCTCCTACTGAGAATAGCAACAGTCTTGTCTCTTCCATAATCAGTGAGCTTTTCTTCGGCCAGAGCCTGAGATTATTTTTGGATTCTCAGGAGCAATGTGGGATAGAGAAGGCTCAGGGCTGGGGTTCAACAGCTGGGGGGATTCAAGGCCAGTTTATACGCCGGGCTCCTGAAGTGTCCTCAACACCATACTTTCCGGGTACTGACCAGGGACACCATGGGGGAGACCAGGGCAGACCCCACCAGGGTGCACAGAATTTCCGCCACTCTGCACCTGCGGGTCCAGTGGCCCCATGGCCCCTGGAGCCGGTTCTCGCCATGGCCGCCAGGGAGCTCCAGGCTTGAGGGCAGGCTGCCTAGTCCCCCACCACCCTCTTCCTGCCTGCTCGGAACTCCTCCCCGTATCCAGGGTGGTCTGGTCTGGAACCTCAGTTGACTGTCATCTATAGTGAAAGTCTCTAAGTGAGTGGGACTGAAATGTAGGCAGGAAAGAATGCAGATATGAGAGAAATGAAGCAAAAGCAGGTTGAATTTGAAGATCTGTTCTTTATTCTGGAATGCTGTCTTTCTTACTTCTGCTGTTAAAATGTTCTTTACAAATTGATGAGGACTTCTGATTTAAAAATGGTCATTTCCTGCCCTCCCTCAAAAACCTGTGTTGGTTTTCCAAATTAGCCCTGTGTGTGCGTGGGGTGTGGGAGGAAGCCCTGGGCCCATGATGGGACCAGGCCTGGGCCCACAGGCCCACCATGAAACCCTCAACTTCAGAGCCCCAGCAACCCACACACCCAGGGCCGTGAACAGACATGGGGGTGAGGTGGGACCCTGGAGCCAGTTCTAAGCTGCGGGGGGCCCATGGTGCATTTCATTTGAGATGCTGATAGCAAAATCCAAGACAGGCCAGGATTGAGGACTTCAGAGGGAGCTCAATGACTTTGAAGTCGAGTTGACCTCTAGGGTGGAAGCCAGCAAAGGGCTGAAAGGAGGGACACAGGACTGTAGAGGAGGGACAGGAGGGAAGAGCTGGGTGTGTTTACAGCCATGGCACTGGTGCCATAGCACGACAGTTTGGTGAAAACTGAGTGAGGCCAGGGTGGCAGGTTCCTGCAGGTGGCCACCCTGGAGGCACTGCCAGGCCATGGGCAGGCCCTGTGGCCCAGCCGTGGGGAGCCCGTGTGGCTGGGTGGGTCCCTTGGCTTCCCTGCGTCTCCATACCTTTGTCCCATTCTTTCCTCCATGAAGCGGGGCTTGTGGCAGTGGCATGCATATACATGTGTGCATGCCCACCCATGGGAACAGGGGCGCACATGTGCAAAGGGACCACCACTTTGTCTAGAGCTAATTCTCTCGACTCTAAGGAAAGATCAGGATCTTCAAAGCCGAGGCATCAGGAGCAGGGCGAGCCTCAGGCCGTTGTGCCACTGGGCACAAGGCTCATCCCCTCCTCTTTCTCTTTCTGTCCCCTTCCCATGCATATTTAGCTGCTCCAAATAAATATTATAATACATGCTACAGATGCATCATATAAATAATATAAACACACATTTCAGGTTTGAGTCTCTGACCCTGTTTGGTATTCTTCTGTGTCTCCTGCAACAGGGGAAGTCATCTCCCCAGAATTTCAGGAAACGCCTTCCTGTTCTTAGCTGAAATCTGTATTTTCTGAGAGCAATTTGTGCATAACCCAGCCATGAGTATGGGCCTTTAGTGCGAGTTTCTCAGCTTGTCCTTTGGCCATGATGCCCAGTTATGTGCTGATAAACACGTGTTTTCTCCTGACTTGGGCTCATGCTTATGACCTGGCCTTTCTGACTGGCCGGTTCCTTCAGGGCTCCATGGTGAAATCAGCACAAGTCAGCTCCAGGGCACCCACTGGGCTGGACACAGCAGCATTAGGGCTGTAGGCAGGTAATGCCCAGCACAGGGTGAACGCAGGGATATGGCACCTACCTCTGTCTTGCAACCCTGGATGGGAAATGCCAGGGCTTAGCGAGACCAGCTGAGACAGAGAAGTGGCTGGCTGGGATTCAAGCTGCCTTCCTTTGTTGAGCGAGCCTGTATTGCAGGATTACACGGAGTCAGGCTCACAATGGGAGCACTTATGGAGCACTTGCTGTGTGCCAAGCAGTTTGTAAAGCGTGTTAAGCACTTCTACACCGGTTCTCCTCAGGGCAGTCATGTGGAGCAGAGGCAGTTTTTACCCAGCTGTAGAGAAGAGCCGGGTTGAGTGGCCCGCACACCGTCACGGGGTGGGGAGTGCTTCCTTTCATTGCAGACTTCTCTGCCCCAAGAGCCTGGGCTCTGGCAGCGTCAGTGTGCGTGGGTGTCATATTTATAAATATATAAGCACTTCTCAGCTCAATCCATGCCGCAGCTCCTCAAGCACAGCACGCTGAGCGAGTTTGCAGCCCTGCTCATTCTCTGGGGTCACAGAGGAGAGGCTTTGACTCTCAGCCCAGGGTTTAGTGGCTGCTGATTCTGATGAAAGCCCAGTGAACAGAGAGCAAATCGCATGGCTCATGAAAAAAAAAAAAAAAAAAAGCCAGTGGTTAAGTCAATGTACACCAAATCCACAAATCTGTGTGTGTGTAAGAGCAGGCACTCACCTTCCCGTGCTCCTTCCCCCTTCGACTTCACTTTGAAAGTCACAGCAAAATCACCACAATCTCAGGGTTGGCTTGACCAGGGAGCTTGGGCCAGGAGGATCCACCTGCTTTCCCATTCATCTGCCTGTCCTCCCAATCCATTCACACCTCTGTCCACACATCCAGTCACCCATTGATAAAGGATTGGTCCCACAAAGCCTTTCTGAGGCCCTATTGTGTGACAGGCATGGTCTGGTTCTGAAGATCTAGAATGCCCCATCCTCAGCCCCTCCTCACGAGGGACTCACTGTTTCCTGCAGAAATTGGACAAACACACGAATAACCCCAATATAATGAGATAAGAACACAGATG
The DNA here is from genome assembly GCF_047675955.1 of Chlorocebus sabaeus. NCBI lineage: Eukaryota > Metazoa > Chordata > Mammalia > Primates > Cercopithecidae > Chlorocebus > Chlorocebus sabaeus. The sequence continues at coordinate 127,012,142 of NC_132913.1, forward strand.
GCTTAGAGTTAGGTTTAGGGTTAGGCATAATTAAGGAAGCAGATGGGGAAATTCAAGTTAAAATTCAGTAAAATTTTAATTAAAAGATTATGTATTTTTACCCTAAGATCTTTTAAAGATGAGCTCAAATTTCAGGTCCCTGCCTCCCCCTCTTTGTCCCCAACAAGCACTCAGCTCTGAATTCAATCTGCTGTGAGCTGTGTGCACATCCTCCGTGCTGGGATCTGTGGTCTGGCTGCCCACACCCCACTCGCACCCTGGAGAGTTTGACCCTATCACTCTGTCCCTTGTCACTGGCCCCAGCTGGACAGATACCCACACACACTTTGCTCTAAGAGGATGAGAAAACCAAAGGCAGGACGTGGAGGAGAAAGGAGAGCAGCTGGAGAGACAAGCGTGGCTTGGGCTTGCCCTGGTGCAGCAGAAGGGAGCTGTGGCCTCTGGCTCCTGGCTGGTCCATGCCTGTCTCTAGGTGCTGGGCTGCACCCCTCCCGAATGTGCTGGGGTGTCTCTCTCTGCCATTGTTTCTGGTGATCTGCCCCAGGCCACAGCCTGGAGCTCTCTTTGCCTGGAGGGGACTGAGCAGAGGGCTGTATACCCAGGTCCCTGAAATCCTTGGCCTTGGGGTTGTCTCTGATGCTCTGAGATACACCAAACTGATGAGAGCAGAAGATGGGAGCAGGGAGAGGCCCTGTGCTGCCCTGCCTGGGGCAGTGCTGCTCCATGCCCAGCTTCCTGGGCGTGTTCGTCACACTGCCCTTTTCAAGTTTACTTGCTGTGGCTGTGGCTGTCTCTCCAGCAGGGGATGAACCTGTTTGCAGAATATTTGCTCCCCTCTGTGCCTGTCCTTGTATTTGGGCAAACTGTGCTCTTCAAAGCTCTCTTTCCCAAGTCTTCTCTGACCCTCCACCATCCAGACTCCAGTGGACTGGCCCTACTATCCTACTGGTCCATCTGTCCTCAAAAAGTCTAGGATCCTAGAAAAACATGCAAAAGGATACATTGCAGTCCACTGATGGATTTGATCAGTTGATCCATTGATCCATCCATCCATCCATCCATCCATCCATCCATCCATCCACTCACCTATCAATCCATCCATCCACTCATCCATCCATCCATCCACCCATCCACCCATCCACCCATCTATCCATCCATCCACCCATCTATCCATCCATCCACTCATCCATCCATACATCCACTCATCCATTCCTCTATCCATTCATCCATTCACCAAAACTTCCTTCAGCAAAGAATGGATTTAGTCCCTCAAAAAAGTAGTAGGATGGTCAACCACAAAATATCTCTCCACTTCTTTAAACAAGATGTGGGATTTTTGAAGATCAAGGACAACCATGTGAAACATTAGCTGCTTTTATTGGACATCTATCATGGGTCTCCATTATGCTGAAACTTGATCTTTTTTTCACATATTGCCCACAATTTTCTTGCAAAAGTGATGGCTTAAAAATTTTTGAGATGAGAATACTGAGTTAGATAGGTGCTGTAGGGCTTGTTCAAGGGGTGGCCCAGCTAATGAGTGGTGTGGTCAAGATAGGAGCTGGGTTGTCTTTCCCCAGCTCCACCGCCTTCTGGAGAAGAAATCTCAATCAGAGCCCACCTTGAAAAATGTATTGGAGGAGGGTTAGCCAATGCTGTAAAGGTGGCATTTGCTCTTATCTTTCAGTTCATGTTAGTATTAGTGATTATGTAGTGATCTTGATGGGGGCCTGGGGTGTGGGCTGAGAATGCCCTTGACCTAAAGCTACCTCCTGGTGGGCACACAGGCTTCCAGGAAGCCCCACAGGTGAGGTTTGCGAGATCCTGTCTTAGAGGAGACATGCCTCCATCATAGTGCAGGAGGAATCCTGTTTGGAAGTGAGTGATGGTCATTTTAACTGGGCAAGCCTTCTTATTATCTGTGTTAGTTATCTATTACTGTGCAGCACAGTTCCACATGCCCAGTGGCTTTAAGCAGCACACATTTATGGTGGTTCCTGAGGGCCAGCAATCCAGGCACAGCTTCACTGTGTCCTCTGCCCCCACAAAGCTGCCGTCAAGGTGTTGGCCCAGGCTGGGAATCTCATCTCAAAGCTCACCTGGGGAAGGATCCGCTTCCACACTTCCGTGGTCATTAGCAGAATACAGTTACTTGTCAATTGTTGGACTGGGGTCCTGTGTTTCTTGTTGGCATTTGTGATGTCAGCTTTATAACAGTGAAGTTTTGTATAAGTTACATGTAGTTAAGATGGTAGATATTAAATACTGTGGCAAGATCCACCACCTGAAGAACTTCCTGAAAGTGTGTGGCCAAGGACAGGTTGGAACCTTCATAGAACAGGGGGTGAGCCTGGTGATGGGGAGAGGGTTTGGGAGGGGGACTTTTGGGGCTGGCTATTGGGAGCCTGGAGCCCTTTCCTGGTCCCTTATCACCAGCCAAGTGAGGGGGGCTTCAGCAGGCGTGTGTCCCCCTACAACAGGGGGTTTGAGTGATGCCCCTGAGGAAACGAAGGCAGATAGAAGGCCATGCTGGAGGGAGGAACAGATCTGGTGCTGGGTGGGCAGTGGCTGCATGGGCGGCATTTGTGGGTGGAGTGTGCCGGGTGCTGCCAGGACCACCACCCATGTGTCTGTGGACCACGTGTGTGTGAGAGTGGAGGTGCGGCGTATCCTAGGGCCTTCTGAGAAGCCTCCTTGGTGGGCGAACATCCCTGACAGCAAGAAGCTGGAGGTACCATGGGAACGTGAGGGTCTGAGGACAGAGAGCCTTGTGGAATAGAGATGCCAAAGAACCAGCCCGGAGCACCTACCTGCTCCAGACACCTGCAACGTCTGTTTTTTGGCTGTGGTAACAAACGACCACAAACTGGGTGGCTTAAAAGAATAGAAATATGCTCTCAGCACACAGGCTTCCACAACGCTGGGGGACACAAGTCCAAAATCACGGTGCCAGCAGGTCTGTTCTCCCTCCAGAGCTCACGGAAGGAGCCTTGCTGCCTCTTCCTGCTCCCAGTGGCTGCAGGGGCTCCACAGATTGAGGCTGCGTCCTCCCATCTCTGCCTCCATCTCCCAGGGCCCCCTGCTCTCCTCCCTGTGTCTGCTCTTCCTCTGTCTCCTATGGAGACCCCCATCCTTGATTTAGGGCTCTGTTGGATGAGCCTGGCTGGTTTCATATTGGGATCCTTCATTATATCTGTAAACACCGTTTTCCCCCCAAATAAGATCACACTCATAGGTTCTGGGGATTAGAACTGGACATTTCATTTTGGGGCCCGCAATTCAACTCACGACACCAACGTACAAGGGAGTCATTGGGAGACTTTCCTGCCACACCTCAGCTTCTCCTTCTCCAACCCAGAGGGCCAGAAGCTCAAGGCTGTGCAGTGGGGTGGAGGAGGCAAAGCTGGAGAGAGAAGCTCAGCCCCAGCCCCACAGCCCTGATGAAGTCATCGGGGACTTTATGAGACCCTTTAGTATTGAACACCTGGCATATTCATTTTATTTCACCACACTTCTAAACATCCCTCCCACCTGGGATGATTTTCTTGGCTAATCTCACTTGTTTATTTTTTTTTTTTGGACAAAATTCAGAATTATTTTGTTAAGTTTTCTCCAAAATGTGACTGGAATTTGTATTGAAACAGCATCAAACATCTACATTAATTCCGGGGGAATAGATATGTTTTCCACACTGAGCCTTTCTTTGCAGGAACAAAGAATAAATCTCTGTTTATGCGAATGTTCTTTCACTGCCTCAGTGAAATTGGCAAGTAGTAAGGGGCTCTGTGCTCTTCCTGTTAGGCTTGTTCCTAAATGTTTGATGCTTCTCATTAATAGAATTTGTTTTAATGGTTCTAAGTAAGAATTGCTTATATACAGGAACACTCATGGTTTCTGTTTTTAGTTTCTCAGTATATTAGTCTGTTTTCATGCTGTTGTAAAGAAACACCTGAGGCTGGGTAATTTACAAAGAAGTTTAATGGGCTCGCAGTTCTGCAGGCTGTACAGGAAGCATAGTGGCTTCAGCTCAGTCTCTGCGGAGGCCTCAGGAAACCTACAGTTGTGGTGGAAGGCAAACAGGGATCAGGTGTCTCACATGGCCAGAGCAGGAGGAAGAGAGAGAGGGAGGAGCCGCACCCACTTTTAAACGATTAGATCCCATGATAACTCACCCACTCACTATCACAAGAACAGCATGGAGGGGATGGTGCAAACCCACTCATGAGAACTCGGTCCCCATCTCCCAACAGGCCCCACCTCTAACACTGGGGATTACAATTCGACGTGAGATTTGGTGGGGACACAGATCCAAATATACCATTTAGCATGTTTATTGGTTTTGAGAAGTTCTCAATTTACTGTTTGGGTTTTTTAGGCTGACAGCAATATCACCTGGTTCTTATAGATGTGAGCCTGGATTTGTTTCTAGCTGAGCCTGCATTGTAACTGGGAAGTGCAATTCCCCTTAATAAAGAATTATTGTTAGCGCTTGCATGCTGCGTAGCTGTTTATAGCCAGTTTATAGATGGAAATCCACAGGTAGATGGTTTTGGTACTTTCTGTTGGTCCTTTTTTCGAATGACTTCTCTATTCTCAGCTTTTAAATGTTGACTGCCCTTTGGGTAGAATTGCTTATGCCTCTAAAAAGTCTTCCGGGGAACGCTTCCCAGTTTGTATACTTAAAATCGTGCCTGTCTGGGAATGCCCTCCTGTGGTGTGGAACACGGCCGTGGAGAGCGCTTCCACTATGGCCTTTTCCTTTCCATTCTCAGCAGCGTGGGCACCCTTGGCTCTTGGAGGCTTTATGTTATGGAAATTCAGCAATCCTGTGTTCACCTTCACCTAGTCCTTCTTCACCTTTGTTGGTTTCTTTTTGTTGATTATTTCTGCCCTTGTAGCTTCTCTTAAAAAACCCTCCGTTCCCCCTTGACTTTCTCATCCTGAGGAAATCTAGACCATTGCAGTGTTTGTCCTGGGGACGCCTCGCTGGCTGCCTTTTTGTTCATTGCCTGTCCTCCTGCCTCGCCTGGACCCATTGCAGTGTTTGTCCTGTGATGCCTGGCCAGCTGCTTTTCTGTTCATTGCCTGTCCTCCTGCCTCTGCAAGCGACACCAGCGTTTCTCATCTCTCTCATTTGGAACCAAGTTACTCTTTCCGTGAAGCATTGGTTAACAATTCCACCTCTTTCCTCTCCTTCAGTACAGACATACCTGAACCTTTCTAGCAGAAGCTGCATGAATCGAGTGATGTCAGTTTTCCGTGTGGTACAGGCTTCCCCAGCTTCAAAAGTATTTCCTTTGGACTCGGGGAAGGGGAGCTAACCACCTATGCTTACCATGCCATTTACATGATAGCTGCCAAGGGGAAGGTCTTGTTTGGTTTTGCTGTTTTAATAGATGATCTTTTAGAACATTTCTCTGTTTATAGAAGCATTGTGCAGGAAGTACAGAGAGTCCTTGTATCTGTCCACCCCCCAACCACTGCCCCCATACAATTTTCCTTATTCTCTTGCATTTGTGGTGTCTTCATCATAGTTGATGAGGCCATGCGGACACCTTCTCATTAACTAAAGTCCATAGTCTACTTTAGGGCTCGTGCTTTACGTGGTACAGATCAATGGCTTTTGGCAAATGTACAGTGTCATGTGCCCACCATGATCGTATGGAAGTGTTCCTCCACCCTAATGCCCTGGGCTCCATCTACTCATCCTTCCAGTCTTGCCCTGAAGCTGTGGCAACTATTGATCTCTTTACTGTTTCTATAGTTTGTTTTTAAGATGGGAGAGAATGGATTGTATATATAGGATGAGGGGAAACAGCCAAAAAAGAAGAGAACCTGGAGATTTCAGAAGGGAAAGGGTGCTTGATGGGGTGAGTTTCCTGGGAAGGCAAGAGAAGATGGGCATGAGGAGTGCAGAGGTGGCTTTGTCCTGGAGACGGGCAGGCTCAGGGAAGCACATTGAGTGGGAAGCGCCCGCTGGTTCTATTATTTCAGTCGAGTTCCAGGGTCAGCTCCAGTCTGTATGGGGGCTAGTGAAATTGTCTCAGAGGGGAAGGAGAAGCAGTCAGAAGGGGACAGAGGATGAGTATGTAGATTCTTGGCTGGGCAGCAAGGAGCACTGGCTAAGGCTGGAAACTGATTTGTACGCAGTAGCCACTAAAATCCAGGGCTGGGCTGGGGAGGCAGGACAAGGAGCGGAAGTTCACAGAGGCTGGTGGTCAGCGGGAAAACAGGCCTGTGCAGAGCTGCAGAGTGAGAAAGGGTCTGCCTGGGGCACGGCTTCTACTTCCAAGGTGTCCAATGCCAACTCTTGTTTCATGAGTCCTGACCACACCTAGACAGCACACAAGAGTCAGGTGGTGCCTCCACTTTGCAGAAAGCAAGACTGGTCTCCGTTTCACTCCGTTGGGGGAGCTGGCCTGGAGATCTTAAGGAACCAGAACTAATGTGAGTGACTCCTCTTCAAGCATTTTTGTCCTTGAAATACATGCCCAGAACAAACATCTCTTTGCAAAACATCTCTTTTCAAACAATTCTTTGAATTCTTTTTTTTCTTGGGGGGTGATTAACATTTTGTGTTTTCATAGAAGCCATATTCCATTGGAGTTATTCTGCAGCACTCTTTCAGAGCCAGGGCTATTTTTTAAAAAGCATTTGGCACTCTGAAGTGTTACATGTGGCTTAGTGAAAACAGCAATATGCAGAGATTCAAAAGATGTCACTCCGTGTTAGGGACAAAACGTGATCAACTTTAATTATTCTCCAACACAAACACTGACTTCAGCTGTGGGGCTGTGGGAAGCAGGGGCCATCTTTGCAGGAGAGTCGTTCTTTGTACATAGCCTTCAGGACTTGAACTCTCGGTGACTTCTGAACTGCTCAACAACAGAGAGAGAGAGAGAGAGAGAGACAGAGAGAGAGAGAGAAATAAAACCCTCTCCTGGGCACGTGCTTCAGTAAGAACAGCTGCTCAGAGCAAGCCAATGGACTAGGCCGGACCCCCTAACTGCAGCCTTGTACCTGACAAGTGCAGGAGCACATCTGCTTCCTCTGTGCTGGTGTCCACCCACAGACAGGAGCCTTGGTGGCCACAGTGGCCCTCCCTCTGGCTTCCTTGAAGAAGCCGTCACACATCCGTGGTCTTATTGAATTGTTGCAACGGTCCTCGCAGAGAGAATTAGTATTACCACTACCCAAAAGATGGTAAACAGAAGTTCCCGTAGATTAAGTGGAGGAGGCAGGAACTGAACCAAGGTTGTTCTCTCCTCAGAGACCATGTATGTGAGGCACGTTGGACTCCTGTAACAACCATAAAGAAAAAACATGATCACGCTCAGTGCCTGATCCAGGGAGGAGTCAGAACAATGGAAATCATTACAATTACGCTCACAGATGTACCAGTGGGCTAGGCAGCCAGCTCATAATGTTCTTGCTGAAAACCTGTGTGAGGAGTAAGTGCCCGTCCTCCTAAGGTTCATGGTTCTTTGACCACAGTAAAACATTAACCAGAATCATTTAAATCCATTCCAGTTGATTGACAGCTTTCTGCTAGTACACAGGCTTTCAAAATCCAGCCAATGGGTGACAGCCCCACTCTCTTGAAAGCCAGACAATCAAGGACAGCCCCACCCTTCTGAAAGCCAGCCAATCAATGACTCCTCACTATTCTGAAAGCCAATCAGTGACAGCCCTGCCCCTCTGAAAGCCAGCCAATCAATGACATCCCTGTCCTTCTAAAAGCCAGCCAATCTGTGACAGCCCTGCCCTTCTGAAAGTCAGCCAGTGTCAGCCCTGGTCTTCAAAAAGCCAGCCAATCAGTTACAGTCCCACACTTCTAAAAGCCGCCAATTACTGACAGCCCTGACCTTCTAAAAACCAGCCAATCAGTGACAGACCCGCCTTTATAAAAGCCAGCCAATCAATGACAGCCCTGCCCCTCTGAAAGCCAGCCAATGAATGACAGCCCCACCCCTCTGAAAGCCAGCCAATCAGTGACTGCTCTGCCCTTCTGAAAGCCACCTAATCAAAATAGCCTCACTTGGGTACCTGGGATGCCACTGCTGAAGGTGGACCAGGTGTACCTTCTCTAAGACTGGCTCTTCCCTGGGGTGGAGGACCCCTGTCCTCTGGCTTAGCAAACCGTCATTACAGTGTTTGTTTCTGACTCTGAGTAGGGCTTCTGCCTGGGCAGATCTGTTTCATGCTGAGGACTCACTCCAAGAAGCCCCTGCCTGGGACAGGAAGCAAGGGCTTGGCCGTGGCAGGTGTCCCTGTGTGTGATGGGACCAACCTCAGTGTGGTCCTCTGAGCTGTGGCCAGAAGGAGGAGAGTCCACAGGGCCAGAGTACAGAGAGGTGAACTCCTGTCCGTGGGGATGCCTATCGTGGGCTCCCCTTTGTGAATGTCAAAGGAGCACAGTGTGTCTGGCCCTGCCCCTGCGTCCTGATGGCCAAGGTCAGGGCTCTTTCTGCATCTGCATGGCCTCTCCCAGGCAGTGGTGAAATCACCCAGTAGAGGGTGGCGGGTCTCCCTCTGAACACCCTGCTTTGTGAGGACACCCATCAGGTCAGGTCTGCTGACTTCAAGTCTGGGCAGAGGACAAAGCACAGGTGGTCAGGAATACCCCATAAGAGCCAATATCAATCCAAACTGCCCTGAACACACACCTGCTCTGCCTTGAAGTTTGTAGACAGCCTCCCCACATCCTCCGTCTCCACACAATTACTTTCTGCACATCAGTGCCCCTGAGAGGGTGGTCCAGGGACCGAGCGGGCACAGCGGCTGCAGGGAGAAGTGGCAGGGCCCAAGCCTTCACTGTTGTCGTGTAGCTCCTGTGGGGCGTTTGAGGTGGGAACCACAGTAAGAGACTCGAGTCTTGCTGGGAGTGAGGTCTTGGAAGGGACCGACCCCTCCTGTGGCATCCCAGCAGAATTCCTACGGAGGTGCTGTACACTTAAGGTCTGGAGTGCCCCCTGGACCGGCCTCCACATGAAAGATCTTGACGTGGTCTGCCATATTCCCATTGCTCTTTACGACGTGCCCACGACATCCATGCCACTAGCCTGGAGCCTTTCCCTGTCCTCAGCTGCCTCCTCCCAGCACTGTTTCAGGGGATACCACCACCTGCCCTCCTACATCCCAAATCTGCAGTGAGAGTCCAACCAGGCAGTGAATTCTGAGTCTTCTGCAGCCAGCGGTTGACTGCACAACCATCCAGTGTTGGGGGTGTGGCACTGGTGCCCTCTGTGAGACCCTGTGAGGGTGGTGAGCACACACCTGTGCTCTGTGAAATGGAGGAGGAAAGTGAGGCCCTGGGAGGAGCCAGGAGCTCTGAGCAAGAAGATGCCACAGCCTAAGGGCAGGCCCAGCTCCTCTGACGTGGCCACCTCCAGCTTCCCCAGATCGTAGTTCCACATGCGAAGAAAATGTAAACAATTGGAGGACTGCTGGGAACTGGCTCTGCCTGGGGCTCCCCTGAGCTGTGGTCCACAGAGACAGGGCAGTGGGTCACTTGGCTACTGATGATTGGTCCACACAAATGAAAATCTAAAGGGCAGCCTTCATTATTTCACTAAATGGTAATGATCAATGCATTGATGGTAATGTTCAGTTCCATGTGTGTTTGCTATGCCTGAGGCCCTGCACTGGTTTCCGAGGACAATCTGGGCCAGACTGCAAAGGGAGGTGGAGCCAGGTTCAAGGAAAATGAACACCGAGTGGGACCCATGTCTTGTTCATGTTCAGGCTGGAAGACGTTTGTGCCTGTCAGGAAGGGAAACCTGAACCACATGGAGGGAGATGTCACGGGGGCTCTGAGGGTTGAACCCCAGTGGCTAGACTACAGGAGAGCTTTGGGGAAAGTCAAGAAAGCAGAGGCAGGCCCTGCTCACTGCACAGCAGTGGTGTGGGTGCGATGGCCCAGGGGCCACCTGCTCTGGCCTGTTTGCGTGGGAACTCATGAGGACATAAACAGCCCTGATTCCGTGGGAATGACACAGGTGCAGGAGGCCGACGTGGGGCCGTCCCCTTGTCCCCTTACATCTCCAGCTGGGTGAGCTGCTCAGCTGGCCTGCAGGGCAGTGGCTCCAGACCTCTGACGTCCCCCGGCCATGGCTGAGGCTTCCCAATTCTTGGGTTTAGGTGGAGGGATCTTGAGTCTCTAGTTGCGTAGAGGACTTGGAGCTTAGAAGAATGGCGACTGGTGTGGTGCTCCGTTGGTCTTGGTTTCCACAGCTCTGATGTAATTCTTTGGAATTGGGAGGGAGTCAGCAAAAATCCAATGGGGACAAGTGGTGGTTTGGCCCAGAGCCACCTGGCCCCACCTGCACTGCTCTCGGGGCAGATTCAACTGCAAAGCATCTGGGAGAAAGCCTGGCTTTTCATTATTCTGGTGACCCTGACTGAGTTTCCTTCCTTGGGCGAAGGTAAGGGGGTCTCAGCTTTCCCATCGGTGGCCCAAGGATGCTGGGGTTGGGAGCATGTGAGTTCTGCTCCAGCTGCGAAACGCTCCTTCTCTGCATCTGTGGCCAAAAAAGACTCTGGGATAGCAGGAGCCAGCTCAGTGTGTGCTGCAGGTTTAGAGCCAAGATCCGGATGAAGAGTGGCTTGGACCCTCATTTCACGCAAGGCCTGAGCCTGCCGAGGCCAGCATCTCTCCAGGTGTTTGCAGTGGGGTGTTCTGAGCCTGGAGCCTCTTCCCAGCTTGGGTGGGTGGCAGAGGGTCGGATGAGAGGAAGAACCAGGGTGCTGTGCCAGTTCCTAAGGTCCTGTGGGCTAGTGATCTCCTGCTTCTCTCCTCTCCTTCTAGGGTTTCAGTCTTTGATTGGCCCACAGTGGGTTTCAGACTGTGGGCCGCCTGTGATGAGTTGCTGGCTACAGCCACGTGGAGCTGCGGGAGAAGGACCAAGGCTGAACAGCAGCCAGCACATTGGCCTTTTCAGCTTGATCTTAATTTGTCAGAAAGTGCTCCCTTCTCACCCTCAGCATTTCATGAGATGCCGAAAACCTGATGCCCTAATGTAGTGGATTGCAATTATTCTAAATTAGGCAGAAAAGCACATTTCAGAGAGTTTCTCCCCATATGTCTAACTTGAAGGTTCTGCTGTTTGTAATGAGTCATTTCTTCAGCACAGACTCCTGGACCGAGAGGAATTTTCTTACTTCATCTTTGCTTTTCCATTGTGTAGAAGCTTGAAGCCTCCCGCTCCTCTCCCAGGGCGAGAGCTTTGGCTTTGAGGACAGACTGAGCTCATAAACAAGACCCACCAGGGACCTGCCACGCCTCCGAGGAACTCTGCTGGGGCTCTGGTTCCAGGCGATGCCTGAGGACAGGGGAAGTCCTGAGATGGGCAGTCAGGGCAACAGAGGGGAGGAGGAGGTGGCTGACATTGAGGCAGATGCAGGAGGTGCTGGCATCTCTGCTCCCAGTTCCCACCCTCGTGTCACACACCAGCTTTTACTAGTGACCACTGTGCCGTGCTTCATACTCTGCTTACAAGTGACAGACCTTGTTGCACCCAAAGGGAAACTTGGCAAGGTCCCTGCTGTCTTCTCTTCATCCTGGGGAGGTGTGGACTGAGTCACCTGCTCCGGTCACTCTGCTGGATGTGGTGGGCATGAGGCCTGGCCTCAGGGACCCCCGGACTCCATTGCCTCCACTGTCGGTGGGGGCTACTTTCAGGCCGTGGCTCAGGAGGTGATTTAGGGTTAATTCTGCTTATGGACCTGGAATGGGGGAGGCACAGGGGGCCCAGCTCTGTGGGCATTTGCTGATAGTGTCTTGAAATGCTCTGTAAGGTCTGCTAGGATTTGCCTTGAAGCCACATTAAAGCATTTTTACTGTGAAATTCACATAACATAAAGCGAACATTTTTGCAGTGCCAATTTCAATAGCATTTAGTACATCCTTGGTGTTGTGCAACCACCATCTCTGTCAAGCTCCAAAACACTTTCATCACCCCCAGAGAAAACCCCATACCCATTAGGCTGACTGGAAGCCGCTTTTGACTTCCCTCTTCAACCTTCAGGCACAGAAAATGAAGAAATTCCCCTCAGTGGTGGTCAAGGGTGAGGGTGGGTCAGGGAGGGCTCCCAGGAGGCTTCCAAGCCTGGAGCCTCTTCCCAGCCTGGAGAAGTGCCCTGGGTGGCTCCCAGCACCACTGACCACCTGGTTTGATGCAGAGACTGTACGGGACAGTGCTGCAAGCGTGACTTGGCTTGTTCGTAAGTTCTCCGTTCCTCTATTCTGCTGCTGGCTATGTGACCTTGAGCAAGTTACCCAACTTTGTGAAGAAGGAACTTCTAAGAATACTTCCCTGCAGGCTGAGGTGGGGACCACATGGGCGCTGAGGGTGAGAAGGGCCTGCAGGCTGAGGTGGGGCCCACGTGGGCGCTGAGGGTGAGAAGGACCTGCAGGCTCTCGGGACATCGCCTTCTCCATCCTCCTTGAATGGCGCTGACTCCGGTTTGCAGGTGGGCAAGGAAGGCAGATAAAAAGGGAGTTCTGGGTTGGATTCTCTTTCTGTTTGGTGCCCTCTGGTGAGCTAAGGACAAGGAGACAGGATGGGACCAATGTTCTGGACGTGGGACTGAGGCTGCTCCTTCAGTGTGGGCGGGTGAGAGATTGGTGTAACAGGGGGAGGGGGAAGAGAAGGAGAGGGGTAGGAGGGACAGCTGGAGAGAGAGAGAGGGCCTCAGGTCCTGGTGATGCCAGACCCCATTGGAATGGCTGCTGCAGCCTTCTTGGTCCAGGGTGGACTGCCCTGTGTCCCTGTTCATATGTCGTGCAAGCCTAGCCCCGCTCTACGCTCCATGGGGAGGGCCCTTTGAGGCCACCAGGCCGACGGCTGCAGAGCCCCCCAGCTGTAGCCCTGCCCAGCTCCTGCTGCTCCAGCACTTCCATCCACAGTGCGGCCATTGAATGAATGAGTGCGGGCAAATCCTCGTCGACAACTTGCCGATCTGAACTGAAATCTGGGCTACAGGTGAGAGGCAAGAATCCAAGGAAAGGATGGAGACCAGGAGGCTTAGTGAGGTGGCCAGCGGGGGCATCTGTGTTAGATGGAAGCCACGTGCAGGGCATGGCTGGGGAGGAACTGACCCAGTTCCTGAGGCTGCAGGGCAGACTGGGCTCGTGGGGAAGGATCTCATTGCCCATTCATGCCTTCAGGACCCTTTCCTGTGCCCTGAGCCTATGGCGAGTCTGCCATCTGCCAGATGCTGCACCCTCATGGGCATGTCATCACGTCCTCAGGCCTCCGTGGTGCCCGTCTCTCCAGCTCGTGGCCCTGGATGCTGGTGGTGCCCACCTGGCAACGTGCCCAGCCCATGGGGAGCTCAGCAAACCCTTGCCGACATGCAGTGGGTTCCCACTGGGTCCTGTGATCAGATGAGTAAGTGAGAGCCTGCAGAAGCCCTGCCACTCTTGCCTTTTCTTTTTGGGTCAATGAGGTGGCAGCCCATGTGTTGATTCTGCAAGTGTAGACACAGCTCTTGAATAATCACATGGAATCGCTTTACCCAGAGAGGCCCAGGCACCTGTGGGAGGCCAGCCCAGCTTCCCACCAGAGGCCACTCAGTGGTGTTCATGTGCCCTCAGTTTGGGTGCCCTTCCAGCATCTGGCCCACAGGAAGGGGAATTCTAAGTGCACGCCAGTCACCCTGGTCTGCACTTACTGGTATCGCTCTGATTTGTTGCATGGAGTGGGAGGAGCCAAAGACAGCATTGGAACGGAGGACGGGCCAAGCCTCCACCCTGGTGGCCTTTTTCCTGCGTGTGAGGCAGGCTTCCTCTCCGTTTTCCTCCTCCTCAGAAGCTCTCAAGGGCAGGACTTCTCTGCTCAGCTCACGGTAGCAGCTCTGATGCTGGAACAGGGCCTGAGTGGATGGATGGATGATTCCCCAGTGGGGGTCTCTGAAGCCTACCCTGTTCCATTGAGAGCAGGACCAGCCTAGATGGATGCTGTTGGCTGTGGGATGCATGGAGAGCAGAGACTGCCCCAAAGGGAGAGGGAGGGCAGAGCCAGGACCAGCCTAGATGGGCGATGTTGGCCGTGGGATGCACGGAGGGCAGAGGCCACCCCAAAGGGAGAGGGACCAGCCTAGATGAGCTCACCCATGGCGGGAGGGTGGTGTCTGATGGGGGTGGGTGGAAATGGCCTGGCTTGGCATCCATGCAGCAAAACCCACAGCCCAGGAACCCCAGAGGGGAAGGGACAGGTGTCCAGTGTCCACTGGGATGGTAGGAGTGGGGCTGGGGTACCGGGCAGGGAGGTCCACAGAACTCCATGTGGGGCTTCATCCTCAGTCCCTGGGCCCCTTTGGTGCCCACCCCTGCTGGCCCCCTGACTGCATGCAGCTCAGTGAGGAAGGCAGGGTATGTGGTGCTAGAACAGTCCCCAGGTACCCACAGAACACGCCTCAGAGAGTCTGCAGGCCTGCCCACAGCCACACCGCCAGACAGCTGGCCCTCCACTCTAATCTTCTGACCCCACTATGCCCTCCTGGCCACACGGGCCCATGTCTTGGATTCCTTTAATGGAGAAGAAAATTCCCCTAGGATACAAGAGCCTCAACATTTTAAGGATTTTCTGCATCTCAAAATCGTAGGCTCCTTGCTAGGCAAGGTGAGCCTCTGCAAGTCCTCATAGGACCAAGCAAATCTGATTCACTCCAGAAAATCCAATATCCAAGCTGAGCTTTGGCCTGGGTGGGTTCCATTTCCTCCCTAGATCCTATTTAGGAAATGTCTCCTGACAGCCTCCAAAAGGTGCTAACGTGCAACGTTCTGAGGGGTTATTGCTCAAAAACAAGATTTTCCATGTGGTCAAGACTCTGCGAGCCTCGAACACAATGAATCCACTCGAGTGGGCTTGGGCTTTGCCCGGGTGCCGCACGCTCACACGTTGGAAGCCCAGCTTTGATGACATCCACACACGCACAGGCACACACGCCACAGATGATGCCGGCTCATTCTCAGGAGGTGTTTGTCTAAGTTCTGCTTTAAATATTTACCCCTAATAGTACAAATGATAGGGGCCTGAACCTGGTACTAGATAAATGGGGACTTCCTTAAAAGGACACCTGCTATCTTTGACATTTTCCAACAAAGCTTTTACTGTTGAAGAGCGATTGCACATAGAAACACCTCTTCCTGGCAGTCACAGCAAGGTGAACTTTTAGGACACAGCCGCAGACAGGGAGAAGGCCTCTGAGAAGTCCAAGCCGTCAGCCCCGGAGCTCGAGCATTCAGCCAGAAAAACGGTCTCTCAGGGCAGTGCTGACCTGTGCTGCAAGGAAAAGTAAATTTTCCACCTTCACAGATCTGTTTTCCTGTCTTTGTTCGTTCTTCCCTGGGAACCTCCAACTCTGTTCTTGTTTCTCAAGATGGCCTTAGGGGAAGCAGTGCGAGGGCACGGCCTCTGCGTTAACAGAGGCCACTGCACAGAAGACACCATTGTCCCTAGAGCCCTAGAGACCAGGCCAGAGCCTTCCGGGGGCCCCAGGCCAGTGGCGTGCCACTGAGTGTTTAGCAACCAGCTCTCCAGAAGAAAAAGGGCCTGGTTTTTACCTTGTGCCAATTTCTGTAGTGTAAACACTCCCACCACGGCAGGTTTCAAACCACCCACGTGAACTCACTTAGCGTGGAGTTGGAAAGAGACACCGTGATCCATTCCTGCAGGCGGGGGGAGCTGGCACCAGCACACCATGGCAGGCTGTGGGTTTGGAAACTCGAGGACTGCCTGCCGCTTTTGAAAAGAAATCCTTACTTCTCCCAGGTGAGGCCTGCCACCCCAGTTATCAGTGATCTGAGAGGACTCGAGAGCGTGTGTGTGTGTGTTTGTGAGTGTGTGTGTGTGAGAGAGAGACAGAGAGCGCCAGAGTCTGATACTGACGTGTGAGGTGGTGGGGACCTGCAGTGCTGGGAGCTAAGGTGGAGAGATCACCTGCCCTGCGGGGCGTCCTGTTCACAGGGCCCTGGGCAGGCCTGTTGGACAGGGCTTGGCAACCTCATTTTGTCCGTCATTTCCCGTGGGGATACTGCCCTGACTTCGGAGCCCTGTGGTCGGGGTGGGAGGAGACAGCTGAGCTTTGTTCGTCCGTCCATGAGAAGGATCCTGCCCTGTCCATCTCCCATGCCACTCCCCATGCTCTGTTCGTCCGTCCATGGGAAGGATCCTGCCCTGTCCATCTCCAGCACCGCCCCTCTGGCCCTCCACCCCGGGTCTGCTGGCAGGCAGGCTTTCCAGCCCTGATGTTTTTAGAGTCAGGATTAGCTCACTCTGCCCTCCCTACCAGAGACCCCCAGCTTTTGGAAATCACTTTGGGCCAGAGAGATGAGGTCAGGCTACGCGTCTTCAGTTGCAGGAGGATGGATGACAAGGGGCCCCACAGCGAGAGCCCCATCAGGGTCGCTGCCTCCTCCCCATGCCCGTGGTGACCACGGGTCACCCACCCCAGATCCAAGGCTGGCGCTGGCTTCCCGGCATGGGCAGGGGTGTTGCCTGTGCTGCCAGGTGCTTCGTGGGTGACGGGTCTGCTTGAGAGTTCATTTCTCTTTTCCTTTCCTCTTCCATTTCTCAAGAAAGGGGGTGTGTGCTTGGGGGTGCTTAGGACTTGATCTGGGGGGTGGACTCCATCCCTCTGTCCAGTAGGCAGTGGGGGGCGGGGTGCCTCCCGGTGAGGCTGCTGCCATCTGGCCAGGAGAAGCGGTCATGTGGGGACACACAGCTGCCCTCCTGCTCATGAAGGGTTTTGGTTTGTTCCCCGAGGCACCAAGCAGAGGAGGAGAAAGATGCAAGGAACACAGACATTGGTTCAATATGGCTCATGGCGAGAGCCCTTGATTGCAAAGGGGCCGTGGGAAAAGGTGGCGAGTTTCTGCCATTGATGGCTGAGCAGGAGAGGGACAGAGCTTGCGATGCCTGTGACTGTGGAAGGAAGGGTGGTCAGGTAAGGCGGTTCCTAACTCACCACAGGGTGGATGCTGTGAGGACCCAGCTGGGGGTGTTCCGTAGCCACAGCCACCCCCTGGTTTCTGGGGTCCCTGCCTCGTGGCCCCCCGCAGCCCCAGACCTAGAGTGGCCTGCACCTAATTTTCCCCTGGATTTGGCTTGGTGTTCTGTCCGGCAACCCAAGACGCGCTGCAGCACGTGTCTGGAAAATCTTGAAAGGAAAGGTTTGAAAATCTTGCAGGAAATGTCACGCGGACGAGGTGGACACAGCGCTCGTTCTCCCTCCTGCACATGCGCTGAGCCGCAGGGACGGGCAACACGCTGTGGCGGGTCCTCAGACAGTCCCCGCCTCGGGCTCTGCCTCCATAATTTCCACTTGCCAGAGTGACATAATGACACTGGGGAATCCGGTCATTTTCTCCAAACTTCAAATGAGGCATCTTTATTAGCAGGTGCTAAATTGCCTCTCCAGATGCTGAATAGTAACAATTAGCTCCATTAACATCGCAACAGCTGTAATTTTTGAGGAAATGAAAAACATTAATAACTACTACCAAAAGCTAAAAAACAAAGCCAAACAGAAAACACAGCAGCCCCCAAAGGCTTGAAATTACCAATATGGGAGAAGAGCCTGCTAGGCCCAGACAGCCCCGGGGCCTCCCCCTGGAGGGCAACACCTCCTCCCTGGGGAGAGCCACGGTCAGAGCTGCCTCCTCCCAGGACGACTGTGCTGGGCTTTGGGGCTCGGTGACAGGGATGTGCCCAAGGGAGGGAATTGGATAGGGTGCCAGGAAACTCTTAAGAGCGCATGTCCTTACAAGCTGGAGATGAAGCTGAGCAAAGTGTCCACACACACGTGCACCCTCGCACATGCACACACATATGGGCAGCCCCACGCGGCGGCTAACCCCCACAGTGCACGCTCACACTCAGTGTGTGAAGGCACACCTGGGGTCTAGGCCACAGAGGGCTGCCTGGTGCCGTGCAGAGAAAAGGTGAGCGTGTTCGGCTGTCCGGGACATCGACTGCTGACTTGGATGGAACGTTTCAGAGAGCTGGGGGGATCTGGTGGCCCAAGTGCTTGGGTGAAAAAACAGATGTATTAACCAGGCCAACCTCCCTCTCAGAGACCATGAGTGGAAGTGATTCTTGCCAAACAAAATGTCGTTTCCAAGTAGTGATTTAATTTTCAAAAATTTAAATTAAAGTCAGCTTTACTGAAATAATTTCGATTAAAAATGACAACATTGTAGGTTGTATTTTGCCACAAATTTTAATAAATCATCAAAATTTTTAGAGTAAAAAGTTTGAACAATAAAAGTATATATGGTTTGGCATTTATGTACTTGATTAAAATATTTGAAAACACATGCAGGTGTGCACCTGTTTGCATGTATGTGTGAGAACATGCACACAGGTGAAGCAATGACCACACAAACACGTGCATACGCATGCAGCCACCGACTTCCAAACACCCACGGGGACACATGGGCCACGTGTGCACATACCAGCCTTCGGGCTGGAGGACGGCGGGATCGGGAGTGGGAGACAGCGAGGAATCAGAGAGGCTGGGAGGAGGGGAGGTGTGGGAAGGCCAGGGCCTGTGCAGCCCTGTGCGGGGCTTCTGCTGCAGAGCTGGGGTCAGGGCTGGAGCAGGAAGGGCTTGGGTTGTGCAGCTCCAGGCAGCTGTAGGGTGCTGGATGGTGGGGAAGCTGCTGGGGAGTGAGCACGCCCCTCTGCTGAGTCCTTTCAGAGGAGAGGTGTGGGTAGGGGAAGGGCCGCTCTTTCTGCTTCCTCTTCTGCCCCTCCTTTGGCTACTGCAGTGCCCTGTGGCGGGGATGCCCTGGGACCCGGCCTCCCTTCTCTCTGCGAGTCTCTGTGGCTGACCACCTGCCCCTCGTGTGGAACCAGAACCCACCAGGCCATCTTTATTCCCTCGAACTCATTCTGGACATGGCTCTGGGTGCAGAGTTTGTGCAGTGAACTGACTTCGTTGCGGTGGCCTTCCTTGCATCCTTTCTTTGGGAGAGGCAGACATCCTCCAGAAATAAAGCTCACACCCCGGGCTTCATGTGGAATCTCCCTGAGAGCATGCTATTCAGAATAGCAGTATCAAGTCGGGGCTAAATGAGTCCACCACTTCCAAATTAGCATTTTTAGGAAAAAGTGTGCCTCATGCCAACTTGCAGATTCCATAAGTTTCCGTTTAATCTTTATACTAAATTTAAAGAGGATTTAATTAGCAATTCATTTCTTTCTCTTTATTTTTGTGTTTCTCTTGAAATGAGATTTGAAATGAATTCTTTTTTCTGTCCCAGGGCACGGTGTTAAGTCTGATTTCCAGCGGTGATAACAGAGGAAGCCTCCCGGATGCACCTCTCTGTATGGACGTGTGTGTGGGTAAAACTGCGGCTTTCTTTCCTTAATGAACCAGCAGAGCCCCCTCCACTCCCTACCTTGGCCAACGCCCTGCACCCTTCTCAGGCTCCAGCCTGGGGCAGCTGGTCCCTGCCCATCTTACCATTCAGGGTGTTTCCTGATTCGCCGAGGGAAAGGAACGCCTGCTGCCGGCTTGCTCTGTGGTCTTCCTGACCCTCCCTGGCCTCTCCTGGGCTGAAGTGGGCAGGGGCCTTTCTCTGGTATCCTCCACTTCTCCCAAAGCACCACGTGCAGACACCCTAACCCAGTCTGTGTTTGTTGACTTGGCCAACAAAAGCCACCCTGGATTTCATCTCCTGCTCAGGCTGTGTGAGCTCACCAGCTGTGCAGGGTGGAGTCTTCACTGCGAGGATTCCCTGCAGGGTCAGTGTGACCCTTCACACAGGTGGGTCTCTGGAGGCAGTGGCTCAGGAGCAGTCTCCCAGTCTGACCTGAGGGTCTTTCACACCCCATGCAGGTGTGTATGCATGCATGAGTGTGTGCACACGTCAGTGCGTGGGTGCCCTCATGTATTAGTCCAACTGCCACACCACTATAAAGAACTAACTGAGACTGGGTAATTTATGAAGAAAAGAGGTTAAATTGACTCACAGTTTTGCAGGCTTAACAGGAAGCATGGCTAGAAGGCCTCAGGAAACTTACGACCATGGCGGAAGGTGATGGAAAGCAGGCACTTCTTACATGGCAGAGCAGGAGACGGAAAGAGAGAAAGAGCCAAGGGGGACGTGCCACACATGTTCACACAACCAGATCCACAGAGAACTCACTCACCAGCACGGAAACAGCAAGGGGAACTTCACCCCCATGATCCAATCACCTCCCACCAGGCCGCTTTCCCGACACGTGGTGATTACAATTTGAGATGAGATTTGGGTGGGGACACAGAGCCAAACCATATCACCTCGAATATGCGTGCTCTGCATACATGTGTGAGGTGATATGGTGTGGCTCTGTGTACTCGTGCATGTGAGTGTGTGCATGTGATGTGTGCATATGTATCTGTGTGTGCACAAGAGTACCTATATAAATGCACTTGTACGTGTGCATGCACAATGTGCATATATGTGTGTGGGTGTGTGCACATGTGTACGTGTATGCTTACATATGTGTGCCTATATATATGGCTGTGTGTCCGTGTGTGCACTGGGACTCTGAGGGCAGCTGGTGGTGAGGCAGGCCTACAGCAGCAGGTCAGACCTACACTGAGGTCTCCAAACAGTGCTTTCCTCTTCTTCACATGGCCCCTGGCTGGGCCCACCTTCTGCTCCAGGCAGGTGCCAGGGTGGCTGGTGCAGAGGGGTGGAACTTGGTCTGCAGCTCACTGACGTTCTGTGATTTTCCTCCAGTTTTTCCCTCTGTGTTTCACTGGTGCAAGTTCCCTTTGCTCTGTTTTCAGTTCGCCCGTCTTTCCCTTTGCGTCTCATCTGCTGCTAATCCCTCCAGGGTGGTTTTCATCTCAGAGTTAGGGTTGACGTCGTTGTTTCCTCTAGAAGTTTCCTGGTTGTTTAGTTACTTTTTTTGGTATCTTCCCTGCCTTCACATGATCAATCTTTCCTCTAGCTTCTTGAACAAACAGATACGGTAATCCTTTTATTATCTCTATCTAATTATGTGTTATTTCTGAATTGATTTCAAACCGTTTCTCTCCTCACTGTGGGTCAGATTTTCCTGCTTCTTTGTGTGCTTGGTAATTTTTCACTGGATGCCAGACATGGTACATTTTGCCTTGTTGGGTGCTGGATATTTCTGTAGTCCTGTGAATGTTCTTGGGTTTTGTTCCGGGAGACAGTGAGAGTATTGGAAATGGCTTAACCCTTTTAGGTCTTGCTTTGTTAGGTGAGACCAGGGAAACGTTTACTGTAGGGTGAATTTTGCCCCACTCCTGAGGTAAAACCCTCTGTGTCCTCAACCCAGTGGCCTGCGAATGACGAGGTCTTCCACCCTGGCCACCGCTGACTCTGCGTGAGTTTCAGGCATGCTTCCCTCCAATCCTTTCAGGTGGCTTTTTCCCCAGGGTTGGGCAGTTTCCTTACATGCATTTATGGGAACTCGGCGGAGGCCTGCGGGTCCTTGTGCAGCTCTCTGGAGTTCTGTCTCTGCAGCTCCTCCTCCCCAGGACTCTGGCATGAGAATGCCAGCCCTTTCTGTCTGAACATCAGCCCCCCCACTTAGAGGGGGTCTTCAGGCTCTGCTTGAGCCCCTTCCCTGTCCTGCAGCCTGGAGGGTTCTCTCCTTTTGATTCTTATCTCAAGGACCTCTGTCCTTTGTTGTCTGATGTCCAATGTCTTAAAAACTATTGTTTCTTTAGGTTTTTTTTTTTTTTTTTTTTTTTTTTTTTTTTTTTTTGGTTTTTAGTTACTTAAGGCAGGAGGGTAAACCTGCTGCAGCCCGTCACTGAAATCTTGGTCAGAAGCAGAATCCTATCTGCAAGTTTAGGCAGTTCAGATGTATCCTGAAAGTCATGGAAACACTGAAGCAAGCATCTCAGTCCCTCAGCTCAAGGCTGTGTGGCTGGGTCCTAATAGAACAAATCTTTCTCCTTAGTGCACACCTGTGGTTTACTGGACATTCCGCCCATGTGGGCAAGTGCACAGCTGCGATTCTAAGGGCAATCTTTTACTTGTAGATTGCAGAAGTGGCCATTCGACCATAGACCATGCGATGGAGAGACTGATTAGGAATAACAGAAGGCTGTGTGAAAGACTGAAGGTCTGTGGCCCCCTGAAATTCAAACATTAAAACCTAATCACCAATGTGATGGTATTTGGAGGTGGGACCTTTGGGAGATGATCAGGTCATGAGGAATCTGCTCACACGAGTGGGACTTGTGCTTTTATCCGAGGCCCCCAGAGAGCTCCTTTGCCCCTTCCACCACGTGGGGCCACAGCGAGAAGGCGCTGTCCATGAACCAGGAAGCGGGTTTGCAGACAGGAACTGCCGGTGCTTTGATTTGGACTTCTCAGCCCCTAGAACTGTGAGCAATATCTGTCTATTATTTCTAAGCCACCCAGTCTGTAATATTTTGTCACAGGAGCCTGAATGGAGTGACACAACTGGTGCTAGGGGCTTCTGGCTTTTCTTGAATTTATGAAAGGCATAGATAACAACATGAGCTCTAAGACCCCTGCACAGACAGAAGTATAATCCTCCCCTAAAAGTTGGGGGCCTCTGCCTCCCCCAACCTGAGGTGACCTTGACAGGCTGTTGTCCTACTGTCCCATTATTGCTTGGGAATGGCTACAGAAGATGATAGATTTCTTTCCTTTTTTTTTTTTTTTTTTTTTTGAGATGGAGTTTTGCTCCTGTCACCCAGGCTGGAGTGCAGCGGTATGATCTCGGCTCATTGCAACCTCCGCCTCCTAGGTTCAAGTGATTCTCCTGCCTCAGCCTACTGAATAGCTGGGATTACAAGCACGCACCACCACGCCCGGCTAATTTTTGTATTTTTTAGTAGAGATGGGTTTTATCATGTTTGCCAGGCTGGTCATGAACTCCTGACCTCAAGTGATCCACCCAACTTGGCCTCCCAAAGTGCTGGGATTATAGGCATGAGTCTCCAGGCCCAGCCCAGATAATATATTTCAAAACTAGAGTGATGGACTTCTCTTCCTCAGAGGTGGAAGTGACTGTCCTGACACGGCCGCATTGCACTTGGAGTTCCGGGAGGTAACTCGTATTTTCTTGATTATTTGCTTGTTAGAACGTAAACCTGACACATAGTAGGTGTTCAAGAATATTTGTTGAATGAATTACTGTTGCTCAAAGCTAGGTTTTTAACCATCTGGTATAGTTTGGCTCTGTGTCCCTACCCAAATCTCATGTAGAATTGTGATTCCCAGTGTTGGAGGTGTGGCCTGGTGGGAAGTGATTGGATCACAGGGGTGGTTTCTCATGAATTAGCACCATCTCCTTGGTGCTGTTCTCATGAAATGGAGTGAGTTCTCATGAGACCGGCTCTTTCAAAGTGTATGGCACCTCCCTCCTCTCGCTCTCTCATCGCTCCAGCCATGTGATTGCCTGCCTGCCCCACCTTCGCCTTCCACCGTGAGTGTCAATTTCCTGAGGTCTCCCTTGCTATGCTTTCTGTACAGCCTGTAAAGCTGTGAGCCAATTAAACCTCTTTTCTTGATAAATCATCTGGTCTCACGTATTCATTTACAACAATATAAGAATAGACTAATATATGGTTGGTTTATGAATAGTTGGTTTTAATGGAGGTGGGTATTAGTGACACTTGCATTTATTGCCATTCACACTTTCATTTCTGTGATTTTTGGCGGGACTCGGTGCTCTGCTGGTGCACCTGCTAAGAAGTACACAGTTACTCTGGTTGGACACTGAGGTGCATGGATGATTCTTTGCCCTGAAAGATATTTATACCAAGAGATAAGCAGTGAGTGGATGGGCATGAGATCTCTTGGTTTCGTACTTATGAAGGGCCAAGGCTCTTTGTGAGTTTTCTACCCAGCTGCTTCCAGATCACATGCATGCTTCGTCAGCTGTGCCCATACTGGCTGCAGGGAGACATAGCTGAGATCCCTGGCTGTCCTCTCCTGTTTCAGACTTGCCATTCCTTGTACCTTGGTGCTGGGAGTGAGGGTGTGGGGACTCACATATGCATCAGGCTCCTTCTGACAGAAGATGGTCTCCATCAGATGGTCCTGTAGCCCCTACAGGGTGACCTCCTATGCTGGGCCCAAGACTTTTCAGAAAACAAGACCTATTCTTCATGCATCCAACAATTGAGATCCCGTGTGTCAGGCATGGTTCTTGTGCCGAGGGCCATCCCCCAACACAGGACCTGGAGGCAGAATGGGCTCCTCTTCCAGGCTACAGGGAGGGCTCTGTCCAGGCCCTTGGCTTCTCCAGCAGCCCTCCTCAGGCATGGGGGCTCTGCTCCTCAGCCATCTTTGGATTGAGCAGAACACACTTTCTCCTATCCTGCCTCTTAGATGACATTTCATGCTCTTGAGATTTCAATTTCGGGCCCCTGATGGCAGGGGCAGTGTGTTTAAGAACGACATCCCCATGTCACAGTGTATAAAGCATTTTACCCCCATGATCTCATTTAATCTTCATAGCAGCTGGTGGAGGAAGCGCCTCATCTCCTTTCACAGGGTGGCAGATGGAAGGCCAGAGACCTTGCTCTTTGCTCACCGTCCCCTGGCCAGGAAGTCTTAGAGTTGGGCCTTAACCCCTTTCCTTGGACTCCAAGACCTAGGTTCTTACTGTGGCATGACAGCTGCCCAGATCTGACATCCGTCCAGGATGGCTTGCCCTACAAGTTGCTGGAGAGCTCTTTGCATCTGCTGAGTTTCTGAAGGGTGGACCCTTCTGTATCCTGCTGTGAACATTTCTGGGTCTCAGAGCTCTTGTGGGAATTGGTTCACTTCTTTCAGAGCATGAGGGCCACACCCGTGTTTAGAGCACAGCCCTGAAAACACAAGAGCAGCTTCTCTTTCAGAGGGCACAGAGCCCAGGGCGCCGCAGGCATCAGCCAAGGTCAAGGAGAGCTAAAGGGGCGTGCTTCATCTCGGTGACCTGCTCTGGAAGGGAAAAGGTGCACTGCCAGGCGGGGTGTGATGTCACCAACCTTGTTATTGCCCCCCCACCCCCACCACGGCCACCCGCCGCTGCCCCTGTGTGACAGGTACGGCAGACACGGTTCCCATCTTACTACTGAGAGGAGGCTCAGACTCACTGACTCCTGCAAGTCAAGTCTCCCGGGATCTAAGCCCCGATCCTCCGACCCTAACTCCAACAAGCTGCCTCCCTCCAGTTATCCAGGGAGCTCTGGGCGGACGGGAAGGACTTTCTTGTCAGAGGTCCCTTGTTTCTTTCTCCTGCTGCATAGCCCTTCTGCAGGACGGCCCCTCCCTCGGGCCTCTCCTCCTCTTCCCTTCCCTCCCACACATCTCCATAGCAGGTGGATTTCCATGGGGCAGTCCTGAGTGTTGCTGAGCTGCGGGGCCCAGAGCATGTGGACATTGTGGGGCCATGGTTGGGGTTGGTCCCTGCCCTCCTGCCAAGGACCCAACCAGCCAGCCAGCCCCATCCAGAGGGTGTGGCTCCTATGAGAGCTGGGACCTCTGGCCACAGTCACTGCCCATGCTCCTATCTGAGGAAGGGATGTGCACTGTCTTCCCTGCTCCCCCAGCCCGGATTCAGACCCCAAGTACCAGATGTGGGGCTGGACACATGGACACAGGTGTGTTTTCACGACTGGATACGCCACTGACCTGGTTCTCCCCACTGACAGCACCAGATGTGGGGCTGGACACATGGACACAGGTGTGTTTTCACGACTGAATAAGCCGCTGACCTGGTTCTCCCCACTGACAGCAGCCCAGACCTGTCTGGAGCCTGGGAGGCCCCTGAGGGCCACAGGTTCCAACCCCTCTCCTTCTCTCTGCTCATTCTGCGCCATCCACACATGCCCCCACCTCTTCCAACACGCCCAGGTCGCACCTGCCTCCTCCCTATGCCTTGCGGAGCCCCCTCCTGGAGACTCTCCCCGCCCTGGTGCCTTGATGTCCCTCTTTGTGCCAGTCTGATGGGATACTGCATGTTCGCCGGGTTCTCATCTGCCCTCCCCACTAGAATAAGCTCCAGGGGATCGGGGCTCTGCCTGCAGGAGCTGGAATTGTGCCCTGCATGTGGCAGGTACTTATGAGCATTTGTCGAGCGAATGAAGGAATGAAGGGGGTCACTGGGCTGGGGCTTGGGATGCCTTGGTTCTGGGTCCAGCAGGCATGGACAGGCCTGCGGTCGGTGGGTGCCCTTGTTCCGCCCCCTGTCACAACAGCATTTGCAGCCATCATCAGGGCGTGCTTTCTGAGAGAAGGCACACTGCCTCAGCTCACTGGATTCTTCCAGAAACATCATGGGATGACACTACCGTCCCCATTTTCTAGGAGGGGAGGGTGGAGCTGGGCTGGGGGGTAGTGAGTGGTAAGGACAGTCTTACCTGCACACCCAGGGAACCAGGAGCCTGCACTGATGCATGGACGGGGCTGCCCAGGGGAAAAGGATTCTGAGCCATGGGATCTTTGTGGCAAGATGCCCTCTGGCCCTGGTGATGGAGGCAGGCGGGACAGTGGCCGTAGGATTGTGGGGTGGGTGGGTGGCATTTTTTTCCCTGGACAAGCTTGGAGTCTCTGGTGCAGATGCTGGGGAGCCTCAGTGCATCTACGTGGTGCTCGTGAGGCCGAACTGAGGCTGGTCCGGGAACCCGACACTGGCAGGGAGTGTGGCGTGCAGGCTGTGAACTGAGGAGTGTGACCCCATGGATGGGGGAAGGAAGCTGGGCCCAGCAGAGGCAGAAATCCAGCCATAGGAGGCCCCACACAAGCCTTGGCCTCACGGGAGCTGGGGCTACAGTGACTCCCACCCCCAGGGATGCGCTGAGTTGGACTGAGGTGGCTGGGCCTTTATACCCCTCATTGGCCAGGTGTTGGATTTGGAGGGCCCAGGAGGATGTGCCCTTGGGCGAGGCCACTCTCTGCAGCGGAGGCCACCCCTGCAGTGCCAGTGATTCCACATGCTGTCCCAGAAGGGTGTCTGGTTAGCCCATCCCAGTGTCCACCATCACAGCTGGCAGACAGCCAAGGTCACACCAAGGTGGGTGACAACACAGGTGGGCTGTGTGAACTTCTGATTTGGAACAAGACACCCTCTCCCACCCTGACAGGAACGTTCCCAAAAAATCTGCACGTCGGGGGAGACTCTGCACTGTCCTGAGGCCCCAGAGGGGCTGCCCACCGACCCTGCCCCACTTCACTTTCACTTCCCCTCCTACTCTGGGGGTTATGGAGACCCAGGCCTATTTGGGAATGAGGGGAGCACTCTGAGACTTGCAGCTCCAGCATCTGCATGGCTGTTCCTCCAGACTCAAGTCCTCGTCCCAGTGCCCCACCTTCGGGGCTGTGCCCATCAGTGTGCCCCAGGGGAACAGGACAGAAACAGAACCATGAATGGTGGGGCTGGCGAGTGTGACCTCTGTCGAGCGGGTTGGCAGCCTGGAAACTCAGTAAGGGTGGGTTCAGCTTTGAGGCAGAGTTGCTTCTTCTCTGGGAAGCCTGTCTTTCTGCACAAGGGCTTCTGCTGGTGGTGCGAGGCCCACACACATCATGGGAGAGCTTCTGCTTTACATAAAATCAGCGGTCTGTGAATGTCAATCATATCGAAAAATTACCTTCACAGCAGCATCTGGTGCTGGTGAGTAACCAACAACTGGGCACCACAGCCTGGACAAATTGGCAATTAAAATTAGCCATTATGGGGCTAACGGAGTTTAGACAATGACCCTGCCAGTTAACAGAGCAGATTTTCCCCAGGAGGCTGGGGGGGGGGGGGAGAGAGAGAGAGAGAGAGAGAGAGAGAGAGAGAGAGAGAGACAGAGAGAGAGAGACACACACACACAGAGAGAGAGTTGCGTGACATGCAAGGAGAGGGCGTCCCATCCAAGGAGACGGTTGTGCATTGGTGTCTTGGGCCCTAAGGGAAGCGTAAGCCTGACCCCTGTCCCATAGCTGGGCTTGTCTGTGCAGTAGGGGCAAACCTCCTGCTTCACAACTGGCCCAGGCCTGGGTCTCATTCCCTGTACCCCAGGGCACCAGGCCCCAGCTCTGTGGGCAGGATGGTGACGTGCCATGACCCGGGCACTTGGGGCAATCACTGCTGATTCCGGAAACCGCCAGAGTCTTCTTTGTGGCCTGGTGCCTCGGGAGCACACCAACCCAGTCCCACCATCCTGCGGGACCCTGCGGGACCAGCACACTAGCTCGGAGGACTAGGGATGCTCAAGACTCCTGTTTCACGTTTGGGGCAGCGGCTGGGTGCCTCGAAACTTGAGAAACTGTTACTGCAGCTCTGAAAAGGGTTGTGGCTTCATAGAAATTTCCCGTCACGCCTCTACCTTTGGAACAAAGCGCTTTGGGCTGGACTGGTGAGTCCCAGCTTCCAGGCGATTGAAAGTTCTGGGCGAAGTCTCCCAGCAGCCACCCTGGGGAGGCCCAGAAGCCACTGTCACACCGTCAGCGAGGAGATGGCCAGCGGAGAGAGTCATTCACCCCAGTTCTTACCCCTGAAACTGGGTCCTTCTCTGAGAGTTTTGGGAATGTAAAGCTATCTGCCATACGCAGGGAGGATGTGGAATGAAAATCTGGGTGAACATCAAAAGCTATCTGTGCACGGAACTCAGGGCTCTGCGGCGGGCCTGGGGCCAGGGGCCGGGGCATGGGCTGGGTAGACCCTTGTCCAACTCACGCAGAGCTTCTTTCGTTTTTCACTCGTGGTGAGCGAGTCTCCTCGTGTCGGTGTGGTCCCCAGGAAGGTGACGCCTACTGCTCCATGCTGACCCCTGAGCTCCTGCCATGGGGCACTGTCCAGAAGTTTGATGAAGGACTTCAAATGAGGAGTGGGCAGCTCCTCCAGGTGGGGCCTGGACTGTCTGAACCTCGCTCGCTAATGGGCAGCTTCTCTTCCCTGCAGGAGAGGCAGAAACAGAGGGAGATGCTTCTCTGAGCTCGGGGCCAGAACCTACCAAAAAGGGGTCGGGGGATGTCCCCCTACCTCCACAAAGCTGAGGGGCTGATCCTTTTTAGTAACTATTCCTGAGCGACCACTGGGAGAGCCAGTGCAGGCACCCCCAGCAGGTGCCCTGAGCTAGAAGGGTGCCCAGAGTACTGAGCTGTGTCACGCTGGGCCACGGACACACCCAGCACATACGCCCTAGGACCCCGCTTCAAAGGCCTGTGACTGTGTGCGTTCGTGTGTGCTCAGGGGATCTGATAGACTCTCAATTCATTCTCAGTTCTCCCTTTTGCTAAAGTCCAGACTTCAGCCGTGTCCTGTGCTTCCCCAGCCCCGGACAGGGACAGGCAGGTTCTGGGGAGCAGTGCGGGCCGCTGGCAGCTAGGCCTAATGTGCACCGGCTGAGCCAGCGTGCTCCCCTCTCCTGGGGCGGCTGCTGGGCTCAAACACAGAAGGCGAAAGTCAGACCGGCTGGCCCGCCGCCAGCTCTGGTGTTCTTTCCGCGTGGTGCCTCTGAAGCCCTGACCACCATGGGCTCTGTTTGTTTTCTTCTGCCTTCCATTTGCAGCGATCTTGAAAAAGCGTCTCAAGACAGCGTCAGGAGTTTATGTCTTGTTGTTCAGCATCTGACATCTTTTAAGGGAATAATCAGGACCCATGTACACGGGAGGAGGGATCGATCCTGCTCTGCCCCGTGCTGCCTGTCTTGCTGTCAGAGGGAAGATGTACGATGGTTTGATTTAAGACGCTGCTTCCTCAAGGGTCCCGGGAGACAGGCATCTCATCTGTGTTATGCTAAATCTTTAAGAGCTTCTGACTGTAATCTATGCTGTGAGGATTCTCATCAACCAGGCTCAGGCACTTCATCCCCTTTTAGAAGGGAAGGCGAGAGGCAGGCGGTGGCCCCTTGAATGATCTGGCTTGCATTTACCATGTTGGTCTTGGGGGGTGGCAGAGATGGAAAGGGGGACCACAGTGAAAACACAGGTGGGCTCGGGGAGGGGCCCCTCCTTCATTACAGAGGCTCCTGACCTCTCTGGCAGCGCCCGGCAGCCTCGGGTGCTTGGACATGAGCCAAGGTCTGGACTCTGCACCCCAGGCCCATTGCGGTGAGGAGGCTCAGCCACCTGGAAGGGCTTGTGAAGGTGCTGGGGCTGCAGGGAGGTTCTGGGCCCCTCTGAGATGATCCGGAAAGAACCGGGGCCTCCTCCGAAGGTGGGAGGGGTTAAGGAAAGAGTCGGGGGCGTGTCTCTGGGGGGCTGGACATCGCATCTGGACATTACAAATCCCCCTCCTCCCAGCTCCTGACTGTGCCTTGATTCCCAGCAGTTTCTGAAAATGGTGGTGGGCATGCGGGAGAGCCGGCCTGGGTCAGCCATGGAGGCGTACACGTCCGCTGCGCAGGCCTTCCTGCTTCAAGGCCCAAAGCTTTGGTCACCTGGTCCCATACCTTGGACTTCTGGAGAGAGGACTGAGGCATGGAGGGGCCAGGAGACCACAGACTCCACCTGGGCTGCTGGAAGGAGCTGCCCAGGCCCCACCTGACATACTCAGAAGCCCCAACTGTGCTCAAATCCCTGCTCACTGCACTTCCGGGTCTCTGCTCCCCACGCCCCACCTGGACCTCTGCCTGCCCTTGTCTCCTGAAGGCTCCCTCACCTTCCATCTGACGGGCGTCTGCACCCGGAGGGCACCATCTAGCCATGCTTTTGCAGGCTCCTCCCACAGCAGCCACGCCTCCTTCCCCTGCCTGCAGCTTTGATCGATGTTTTAATCCCAATCTTTAAGCTACTTCAAATCGTTTTGGGAATAAAGCAGTCGAATTGGCCTCCATTCCAGGGATAGCGTGATTTTGCACTCATTACACACTTCACCCCCCACTGGATGGGAGGGTTGGTTTGCGGAGTTGGGTGTGAGGCTCTTTGTGCCTGATCTCCTCTGGCTGGGCAGCTGGGAAGCGGTGGCCTAGAGCTGCTCTCTCCTGCGACAGCCACCGGGAACCAGCTGTTCGTGTCTCTCTCCGCTCAGGGCACCTTTATGGGGCGTGGGGTTGCCACTGAGGAGCAGAGACACAGTCTCGTGAGCTGTGGACCGTGGAGGGTGGGAGGACCAGCCGAGCGCTCTCCTGACAGTGAAAAGGGCATGCGGATGGAGTTGTCCCGGGAGAACCAGCAGCAAGACCAGCCTGTGGGGCCCCGAGGACTGCTCATGGGTCCAGGCCTGGGGAGGGTCTTCGGAGGGTGGGGTAGCCCTGAGAAGTACACATGTGTTTGCTTCAAACGGCCAAAGTGGCCGCCCACCCGCTTGTCCGCTCGCCCGCCCTCTTTTCTTTTCTCACAACGTGCAGATTTAACGTTGAGTCCTTTCTTCCCCACCCAGCGCTCAGCAGAGACGTCCTTCCACAGGGACCCTGCAGGGTGTGTTGCGTTGTCCTGGGAGCCAAGGGCCAGGTGCCGCACTGTGTCACGAGTGCAGGGAGGGAACAGTTGCCTGTCCAGTGCAGAGCTGGCGCGAGGTGTGCAAGGCCTGCTGTGTTTGGGTGGCAGCAGTTACAGAATGAGGCTGGGCCCAGTGCACTCAGGCCTGGCGCCCCAGACGTGGCTGTCCCTGCATCTTGGGACCCATTCCCTCTCTTCCTGTGACAGGCCCCTGTGGTTCCAGAATCCGCCACCTCCCTGCAGCATTTCCCCTCCCCACTTGTCTCTTGGCTCCTGGCCACTGCCGCCTCCAGCCCCGTGAAGTTGCCGCATGTCACGCGTTCCCGGGATCAGGTTGATGTCGCCTTCCTTCCTAAGTCAGAGGAAAATCCCATGCCTGGCACGTGGGGCAGATGAAGAGCCTGTTTGGGCCAAGAGGGTCTGGGTCTGAGAGGTGGGGGTGCATGCCTGCCGCACAGATGAGCAGTAAGGAGTGACTCCCATGCCCTGTGGTTCAGGGTCCCCAGTGATTAGAAGACATGGGGGCAAGAATGGGTGACCCCAGAACATTTCTGAGTTGACCAAAGCGTGCTGTCTTGGGGGTTCTCCGTAACATTTTTCTGTCCACTGAAGTTTTCAGAGGGGAACGCTGGCGCACACTCCTGCTTCGGGAGTTGAGATTCTAGTCTGCCCACAAGAGCCACTCAAAGTAAAGCCAGTGGGTTGATCGCTCTCAAAAGTCACAACTGGGATGGGTAGGAATAAGTACTGGGCCCCTGCACCACCTCAAACCGGGATACACCATGGTTGGATAATCTTTGCTCCTTTCTGTGGCTGTGTAGAGAGTACGTGTCCCTGGACAGCTGAGAAATGGGGCTGGGGCCAGCGAGGGCTCCTAGGAGCATGTGATCATGGGAGGGGCTATTCACAAAGGGCTGTGTGCGATTTCCCCACTGCAGGACTTCTCAGTGCCTCTGAGGGGCCAACATACACGGCTGCTCTTGCAGAAGAGCTGAAGCTTGCAGATTTCATGTAGCAGTTTTGCTGTGAAAACCTTCGTCAAGAGGCAATTTGTGGGCTAGTGCTCCGTGGAACCCAGTTTGGCAAAGGCTTCCCTATAGCCCAGTCAGCACACAGCTGCTGCAGACAGAGCTGAAGTTCCAACTAGGACAAAGGGCGTGATAAGGAGCCTGGCATCCAGCTGCCTTGGGCTATAACACCAAACCTTGCTTGTCTCGGGGGCCTGTGAGGTCTACCCCTTCTCCAGCCTGTGCCTCACTTGCTGCAGTGGCCTAACTGGCTGGTCTTCCAGCTCCTCGAGGCCCCTCCCGGCCATGAGCCAATGTACAGCAGCTTCCTGCCTTCCCAGGCCGAGCCCAGTCACCCTAATGTCCTCCATTACACCTCCTTCCCTGATGCACGCTCATGAAAGCCAGGCCCCAGTGCAGCCCCCATCACGGCCCACACGGGCTCACTGATGGCTGCGTGATGCACTGTCTGCTCCGTGTCTGTCTGCCACACCAACCTGTCAGCTCCTGGAGGGCAGGAACCACATCCCTTGACTCCCTGGCACTGCCTGGGATCTGGGAGAAACCCACAAACATTTGTGAGACACGCAAATGAGTGCCACTGCCTGTGGATGGTGACGTGTGACACGTGACTTGTCACCATTGGCCACATGTCAGTGTGGAGGCCCACGAGGGGGTGCATCGCATGGCCCACAGCATTGCTGACCACTGACCCAGCCAGCTGGAACCCGCCAGGGCCACGAGGGTGTGGTGGGGAGGGGTAGGACCAGCGGGCCTGGGGGCCACCTTCTCGAATTTGTCTGCTGCTATGGGCAATTGACTTCAGTGGATCGCTGTGGAATGGCCCAGACAACACGTAATTCTGTTGTGCTGATTTAAACTGTGCAGGGGCGGGAATGGAAAACCTAGGTGTGATGGGGTCAGCTGACAGGGGCTCTTGAGGGCTGACCCTCCATCTCACCACCGCCCCAACTGGTGGGTGCAGACACTGAGTCCTGGGGTGCAGGGATCAGAGGAGCTGCCCGAGGTCACAGAGCAGGCAGCAGGGATGCCGTGGACGTGGTGGTGGTGGGGGCGGGTGTTTCAGCCCTGTCTGCCTGACCCCAAACCATTCTTTTCCTTTTCCAGAAGCAGAATGAGGCTGCACCTGTGTTAGGGGCATGGAGGCCCGCCTGGAATAAGGCGGTGCTGCAAGTAACCCCCTGCCCACTCCCAGCCCTGACTGCGTCATTCCTCTGACTCAGCCCAGGGTTTACAGCCCAGAGAGAATTAGCTGGTGTCTCCTCCAGCCACGTGCAATTAATTTATGCTTAAATTAGCAAGGCTGTTTACTGAGACCTGTAGAATGTCCAAAAATCTTTTTATAGCTGAGAAGGTTTAATGTTTTGTAAAATCATGTGATCACAGGGTTTCAAAGTTATTTCATGAAAAGTATGAGTCACAAACTCCAAGCTTGTTAAATTGGAAAATTCTAAACCTGGTAAGACACTTTCTGTATCTTTTAAGTGTGAGAAACCAGCAACCTACCCCCCACCTCACCCCCCTAATTACTTGGTTTCATTGAAACTGAAGTGGTTCAAATGGAAATTCAGACGTTCAAATTCTGCCCAGATCTAGGTATAATTTTTCTATCTTTCTTTTTTTTAAAATTTATTTATTTTTGAGACAGGATCTCACTCTGTTGCCCAGGCTTGAGTGCAGTGGCATGAACGTGGCTCACTGTAGCCTCAACCTCCTGGGCTCAAGTGATCCTCCTACCTCAGCCTCCCATGTAGCTGGGACCACAGATGCATGTCACCACACCTGTCTAATTTTTAAATTTTGTAGAGACAGGGTCTTGTCATGTTGCCCGGGCTGGTCTCGAATTCCTGGGATCAAGCAATCCTCCTGTCTCAGCTTCCCCAAATCTGGAGTTACAGGCATGAGCCACGGTGCCCGGCATTATTTTTTAATGGTATGTAACATATGTAGAGTGACGTGCACAGATATGAAAGGTGTGACCTGATGAAATTTTACAAAGGTTATCACCTCTTCTAAAAACTGCAAGCACCACTGAGATCAATATACAGAACATTTCCCATATCACCCGAGATTTCTTGTGTCCCTTCCAAGACAATATCTCTCCCGTCAACCTTCACTCGTAGTGTATGAGCTTTGCTTCTTCTGGGACTTCATATAAATGGAATCACATGCCATGCAGTCCTTTAGGTCTGGCTTTATTTATTTATTTACTTATTATTTTGTCTCGCTCTGTTGCCCAGGCTGGAGTGCAGTGGTGTGATCTCGGCTCACTGAAACCTATGCCTCCCAGGTTCAAGCGATCCTCCTGCCTCAGTCTCCCAAGTAGCTGGGATTATAGGTGCCCGCCCTCAAGCCTGGCTAATTTTTACATTTTTAGTAGAGATGAGGTTTCACCATATTGGCCAGGATGGTCTCAAACTCCTGACCTCAGGTGATCCACCTGCCTCGGCCTCCCAAAGTGCTGGGATTCCAGGTGTGAGCCACCATACCCAGCTGGTCTGGCATCTTTTGTTAGACTTCATGTCTATGGGATTTGTCCTTGTTGCTACCTGTGGCAGTGATTTTTTTTCTCTTTCATCTTTATGCCTGACACTGTATAAAGATATTATAGTTATTTTATACATTTTCTTGACGATGGACATCTGAGTTGTTCCTGATTTGAGGCTGTGATGAATAACTCTGCTATGGACATGCTGGTCCATGTCATGGGTACGCTATGTTTACCCGTGTTTATTACACAAAGTCTTCCAAAGCGATTTTACCAGTTGCTGTTCCCACCAGCAATGCATGAATGCTGCCATTCCTGCCTGTCCTCACCAATACTGCGCATTCAGTGATTTAAAAACTTTAGCCAGATTGACGGATGTGTGAGGAGGTGGCAATTTGAATTTACCTCTAAGTAATGATGCTGAGCGTCTTTTTGTATGCTTTTTTTCACTTTAATTTTAGGTTTGGGGGTACATGTGAAGGTTTGCTGCGTAGGTAAACTCGTGTCATGGGCGTTTAATTGTCCAGATTACTTCATCAGCCAGTGTTCATTCTAGTGCCCAATACTTCTATTTTGTGCGCCTCTCCCTTCTCTCAGGTGGAACTTTTCTATCCTGGTGGGGATGAGAAGGGCAGTTCAAACACTGTTGGTTACCAGAAATACTGGATCCAGAAAGAAGGAGAAAAACCTGTCCTCTTGGACACTGGGAGCAAATACAGAGGGGAACCCTTCAAACTCTGCCCGTGACTGGTGGGAAGAGCCCTGGACTAGGGGTCAGAAGCCTCCAGTAGTCCCAGGGGCCCCACGGCAACTTTCTGAGCTGTGGTTTCTTCCTGGGTAGGAGGAGAAGAGGCGTGCCCATCTGCCCGAGAGCTGCGGAGATCCAGGTGCACATGGACCTTTCCCGGAAGGATGGTTCTGGATGACGATAGCTGTGGGTGCCCCCACTCATGAGCCGAGGGACACTCAGCCTCTAGCCTCAGCCTGCTCATCTGTCAGAGGGGACAAGATGACCCATTTCAGGGTGCCTGGAAGATTCACTGAAATAACCCACCGGAAGTGGCCAGAGAGAGGGATCAGGCACTTGCACAGGGGCGTCGTGTCCGCACCATGCAGCTGTAAGCTCTCTCCGCACACCGCCTCTTTCTCCTTTTCTCCCGCGTGTGCGTGTGCATGTGAATTCATGAGAGTCCCAGTCTGAGTGGGAGAGGCCGGGGATGAGATCAGGTGGTACAAGGGGCTTGTCCTTGAGGCAGGAGGAGAAGTAGCTGGGGCTCAGTGAAAGCATCGGTGCCGGAAGGGGCTCCAGGTATGACCGTTCACCCTCAGCCTCTCCAGTGCCGGAAGGGGCTCCAGGTGTGACGGTTCACCCTCAGCCTCTCCAGTGCCAGAAAGGATTCCAGGTGTGACCGTTCACCCTCAGCCTCTCCAGTGCCAGAAAGGGTTCCAGGTGTGACTGTTCACCCTCAGCTTCTCCAGTGCCGGAAGGGGCTCCAGGTGTGACCGTTCACCCTCAGCCTCTCCAGTGCCGGAAGGGGCTCCAGGTGTGACGGTTCACCCTCAGCCTCTCCAGTGCCGGAAGGGGCTCCAGGTGTGACGGTTCACCCTCAGCCTCTCCAGGATAGGGTCTGTGGGAGGATTGCACAAGATGGGCCGTGTCAGTAACACCCACCATGAGGCACTCAGCCTCCTGGAATCGGGGGCCAGAGACACAAAAAGCAGCAGCATTTGGGTGGCACCTGCTCCCCACTCCCTGGTGCCCATGGGCGCTTCCAAAAAACGAGCCTGCCGTGGAGCGCGGGGTCTGGCATCCACCCGTCCCTCGGCCCCAGGTTCCTCCTCTTTGGGTTCAAGCCAGAGGCACAGGCTGGTGCCCACGGGACTGGGTCAGGATTGGGCTTGACCAGCTCTGGCAGCTCTGCCTTGGTGGCCACCAGCCAAAGTGAGCTCTCTCCTTCCTTGTGGTGACTGTATCCATCCGAGGGGCCTCGTTGTCCCTCCCTGACACCAACTTGGACCAGGGCCCCCAAGCTCTTCGGAGTTCATCCCCCAACTCCAAAGGTCAGAAGGCAAACTGCGTCACTGTTTCCTGTCCCTGCCCCTCCCTGTACTCACATCCTGTGCTGCGTGGGCCACTCAGGGACCCCAGGAGGCAGACACCAAGACAGGAGGATATGGGGTGGGGTCATGAAGGTGCTGTGTGTCCTGGGGCTGCTGGAAGGAACCCGCATACTGGGCAGCTTCAGGCCACTGAGATTTGCTCTCTCCCAGGCTGGAGGCCCTGGTCCCCTGGTGTACCATCACGAGGGTGTAGTGTCACGAGGGTGTGCCATCCCTGTTCTCCCCATCCAACCCAGCTTGTGGAGATGCTCAGGTGTGGTCAGGTACCCTATGGGACCCTGACTGCCCAAATCAGGTCAGGCTCCATAGGAGCTCAGTCGGTTTCCCTGCTGGTGGAGGCAACGTGGGAAGAGACAGTTTCCTCCCAGAGTCCTGGCCTCTGCTTCCAGTCCCATGAGGGGCAACGCCGGGCAATGCTGTAGACATGGCCTCGCTTAGCGGGGTGCATCACATCTGGTAACTGCCGCCATCATGCACAGGGCTTGTGACTGCCAGGTCTTGGATGCATCACCCCATGAAGGGCTGAACTCATGGGATGCTTGCTCAGGGAACCCCCCAAAGACGTCTGAGGAATGGGATGTGGGTCTGAGGGGGCCAGCCTGGACTGTGCAGGTCTGTGCAGGTGGGACCAGCAGACTTCACATCCAACGTGAGTGCTTTGGGGTGTGCAGGCAGCTAAGAGCCTTCCTGAAGCTCCCGGGCGGTTAAGAGAGATTGCCGTGGGAACTGGAGCCCTTGGCTCAGTTGTCTCCCTTTAGCTGGAAAACAGCGTGGCCCCCATTAAAATGGAGATGGTGCATTTCACAGCCAGGGCCTTTGGGAGGCCACAGCCATAGAAAGTAGGCCTGTGGGTCTCATTCCAAATCCTTTCTTGTGGCATCTTTCTGTGAAGTAAAAATAAGTCACCGGGGAGCGTTTTCCCTCCTTCTCACCATTTTCAATTCAGACTTGATTCTAAGGGACACAGATGGGTGGGCCAGAAGAGCCAGGTGGCTTCCTGGTGGCCCAGCCAGGTCTGTGCTACCTGCCTCTCCTGCCTTCTTATGGAGGTCATTGTATTCCTGAGGAGGGCGGTGGCACCTGTCACCTGCAGAGATGCCCCCTCCTCCCTCCCACACTCTCACTTCCTCCCATCTTCCCAAATCCAGCCTGAGTCGGCATCTCCCAGAAACTGCTCAGAAGAATTAGAGATGGGTGCTGTTGGGAATTAGATAGTGACCGCAATGTATATCTGCACCCAAAGCCTCGTAACGACCTTAGACCCCAAGGTCTTTCTTGGAAATAGGTTCTTTACAGATATAATTAGTTAAGGATCTTGAGAGGAGATCATCTTCCGGTTAGGTGGGTCCTAAATTCAATGCCTGCTACCCTCATAAGAAGAGGAGAGCATGCAGAGACACAGGGGAAGAGCACCCCGTGTAGAGGCGGAGATGGACTGATGCAGCCACATGCCAAGGAAAGCCTGGAACCGTCAGAAGCTGGAAGAGGCAGAAGAACCCTCTGCAGAGCCTCAGGAAGGAGCCTGAAGTTTGCACGTCACCTTCAGAATTGTGAGAGAAGACATGTCTGTGTTTTAAGCCCCCACCCTCTGTTAGTGATCATTGTTATGGCAGCCAGGACCCTTATGCAGTTGGGGTCCAGGAGTGAGGCAGACGGGCATTGCTGCTTAAATGTGGGTGCACCCAGCAGAGTGCTCCCGGCCGTGGGGTGAAGAGGCTGGCATTGCAGAGCAGAAAGGCTCACAGGGGAGCCCTGACTGGGACACGAACTGGACTTGGAAATAAATACAAAAGAGGGGAGTGAAAGACAACATTGAGGCTAAAAAGGAGGATCAAGGATGTGGAAAATCCACGGCGGAGGTACTCCAAAAGTGTAATCCTAGGGG
Source organism: Chlorocebus sabaeus (assembly GCF_047675955.1). Classification (NCBI taxonomy): domain Eukaryota; kingdom Metazoa; phylum Chordata; class Mammalia; order Primates; family Cercopithecidae; genus Chlorocebus; species Chlorocebus sabaeus. Next base: position 127,051,027 of record NC_132913.1, read on the forward strand.
AAAGTGGAGGAGGAGGAGGTGTCAGCTGGGGGCAGAGAATGAGGGCAGTGTGGAGCTCAGCCATGCTCTTCAGCATACAGCAGTGCAGCATCCTGCCTGAGGGTAGGATTGGTGGATTCCTGCCTGGGTTCCGTTGCTCGATGCTGTGTGACTTCAAACAAATCACCCAACCTCTCTGTGCCGCATGTGTATCATCTGTGAAAAGGGACAATAGCTGTTTTTTATGCTGCTTGTGAGGAGTAAATAAAAGCACAGCTGGTAAGGAGCTTAGAACAGTTCCTGCCAGTTCCTGGCAGTTGGAAAGTATCCAGAGATTTCATCTGTTAGTATTAAGAGAACAGAAACAAAAGTCAAAGACATAATCAAAGAAAATTCCCCAGACTGCAGAAAGGCAGTGCAGGCAGAGTTGGTCAGTGCACCACTGGGCGGGGGGAAAAAAACCCCGGCATGTGTGGAATGACAAAGCGTAAAAACAAACGTGTGTATGTGTGCACTGCACACCACCACAGAGCTACTATAAGCCAAGTTCTATGCATTACTGACTTGGAGTGACCGCGTAATGTGCTGTTAATGGAATGAAACAAGTTGTGGGAAAAACAGCACAATCCTGTTTATAAACATCTTGGTGGTGCTCATGTCTCCTGCTGGACAGGTGTTGGGAGGCTCCCTGCAGGTGTCCCCCGTGAAGGGGTGAGTAAGGCATGGAGCCACTGTGAACAGGTGTCTCTGTCCCTGCAGCACCTTATGGCTTAGAATCACCTCATTTGATACATAGAAGGTGTCAGGTCAGGTGCTTGTCCCCTACTCACTTGCAGAGGAGCCTGAGTCCCTTCAACTCAGTGCTGGCTGGGAGGTGGGCAGGGGCTCCAGGTCCCTTCTCTGCCCCCTGCACACTGTGCCTTGCACCTGATTCTTTCCGTAAGCTCCTGAGGAGACCCAGAGTTCCTGGGTGCAGCTTTGGGGCATCTGGGGCTCAGAGCTGTCCTTGTAACCAGGCAACACGGACAACTTTTAAACTGGTTTGATTACCCAGAAAAAAACCAAATGCCCCATCTGATTCCATCTCTCCCATCTTTGGCAGGAAGCATCTGCTGTTGCCAGGCAACAGCTGGATGCTGCACGTCAAAGGCCAGAGTCAGCCTGGCTTTTTGCACCCTGTACGCAAGCCCAAGCTGCTAGCTTGTATGACTGCGTGTGGCCGAGGCCCTGGCCCTGTGCCCCTGGGTGAGGCTGCGGTCGGGATAACATCTCTCTCCCCACGCTGTGAAATCCCAACTCCCGGCCTCACTGCAGCTCTTCCATCAGAGGTCCCTAGAGGAAGTGTGTTCCCTGAAGTATGCATTTCCTGCTGAACTTTCCAACCCGCTGTGGCCTCTCCTTGCATTTTAGGCAGTGCTGTGACTTGCTGGTTGGAGGAAGCTTGAGTCAGGGGTCAGAGGGACCTCTGGGGATTATCCTGTCCAAAGCCTCTCACCAAAGCCTTTCACAGCATCTTCTTTTTACTTAGCACCAGAACCTCGTGTGTGTGTGTGTGTGTGTGTTCACCTGCCTATGTGTGTGTGTGTGTATGTGTGTGCACATGCATGCCTCTTCTAGCGTCCTTCTCGTTGCCAGGCTCCTCAAAGCTCACACCCAGGGTTCCTGCAATCCCACATTCATGATCGTTCGGTATCTGGGCAAGAGGTAGGGACTTGCCTGGGTCCTGAAGCTGCTGAGGATGTAGGACCACCTCACATGCCTTGCCTGGCCCCACCCAGGTCTCCCACAAAACCATTTTCAGTGTTTAAAAATGATCTATAGTATGTAGAAGCAATAATCAATGAGACCCTGTGCAGAAGAACCCTGGCATATAAAGCAGATCAAGGAAGGGTTGGGCTGGCAACTCAGGGAGGGGCTCCCAGGGCTTCACCCACCTAGGCCCGCAGCTCCCTCCTCTTTCCCTGCCCTGGAGACACCTCTGGGAGGCTACTTGGGAATCCCTTGTCTAGTTCCATTGTCTGGTTTCACAGATGGGGAAACTGGCCCCAGACAGGAAAGTGCAATGCACTCAAGCTTGAGGTGAAGCTGGGTGGCCCAGGTGTCCAGGTGTGTCCTGGTGGGTGGGGTGGCATGGGGTTCTTTCTGTGGAACAAGAGCTGGCCCTGACAGGAAGAACTCTTCCCCAGGACAGGCCTCCTTCCAGGAGGGAGTCATGGCATGACTGTGTGTGGAGAGCAGTGCTCCTTTTTCTCTTCGGTCTCGAGCACAGGGGAGACCCCAGGAAAAGTGGTCTGGCATGAATCCAGGGATCAGGAGCAGAGAGTGCGTGCTGGCTGAACAGCCTTCCATCTGTGGAGGAGTGACAATTTCCCTCACTCTGCTTCTTCATATCAGGGTCAGGCCTGGGTGCCTCGGGATCTGGAAGCTGGCACTGTGTTCTGGCCCCAGTGCCTTAGCACATGCTGTGCGCAGCCTGGAGCATTCTTCCCCTGTCCCACCTGGGACACTCACCTGTGTCTTTCCCGCCCTGGCTCAATTCTCCTTGCTCTGCAAAATGTTGGCCAGGTCTCCCCACACCTTCCCAGGCTTCCCCGGGCAGCACCAGGTCACATCATGTGCTGTGATGCTATCTCATCTCCCCAGCATTTCTTGAACCATCTACTGCCTTATGTTAAGTCTTCATGTACCTAGGAGCTGCTCGAAGAATCTGGGGTGCAGAAGAATTGATTATTGCTTCTACATACTATAGATCATTTTTAAACACTGAAAATGGTTTTGTGGGAGACCTGGGTGGGGCCAGGCAAGGCATGTGAGGTGGTCCTACATCCTCAGCAGCTTCAGGACCCAGGCAAGTCCCTACCTCTTGCCCAGACACCGAACGATCATGAATGTGGGATTGCAGGAACCCTGGGTGTGAGCTTTGAGGAGCCTGGCAACGAGGAGGACGCTAGAACAGTCTTTGCTCTGGTCCTGCTTGCTCCTGCTCTCTCTGCTCTCAGGGAGTTGCTGTCAGCTCCCTGAATTAGCCATGAGTTCTCTCCTCCCAGCCTCTGCACACAGCTTCTCTCTCTCTAAAACACATCCTTTTCTTCCCCCACAATCCAGCCCAATCTCACTCATCTTTCAGTGTCTGACTGAGTCATTCCTTTTCCCAGGAAGCTGTCCCTGAGTCCCTCTGGGTGCACCCTACCCCTTCCCTGTGTGTGGTGCCATAAACCTGGTGTACTGTGGGTGCTACGGGGCTGTGTCTCTGCTGCCCTCTGTGTGCAGAGTCCACTGGGTGAAGCTTTTCGTGGTTTCTAGCTCACCTTTGGGGAGGTTCACAGTCATGATGGAAGGAATTAGTCAATTGGTTCACTGCCTCATTCTTCCATTTAACCGTGTGGCCAGTCAGTGACCTGGGCAGCAGTCCCTGAGCTGCTCAGCTCAGGGTGGAGAAGCAGCCTGGGGAGCAGAGGCGGGCTTGATTCTGCAGTCAGCTGCCTGGGCTCCAATCCCACACCTGCTCCTGTTAGCCAGGTGATCCCAGGGAAGTCACTTCACACCTCTGACCTCAGTTTCCCCAAATGTGAAATGTAGTTGTTTCATAGAATTGCTATGGGCATGACAAGTGTTAATCAAAAGCGTAATTTTAGAACTGAACCAAGCTCAGTAACATGGAAGTATTAGCTATGATTAATTCGATTGTTTTCTAAAATGATTACAAAGTGTGGTACAGAAAGGTCAACTGATTTTCCCAGAGTCACAATCAAAAGATGTGTTTTTATTCATGTGATGGTTTTAAAACAGTCTCAAACTTCTTTGAAACTTCTACTATGGAGAAGTGGGGTCCAAACTTCCTCCTGTTGAGTGTGGGCCCTGTGACTGCTTGATCAATAAAACATGGTGGGTGCTGTGGCAGCCTGGTCCAGATTGTAGAAACAGCAGCTTCCGTTTCCTGTCTCTGGGGGCCCTTGCTCTGGAACCCAGCTGCCATGTTGGAAGGGAGCCCAAGCAGCCCATGCAGAGCTCCCGCGTGGAGCGGAAATGAGGCCCCAGCCCTCAGCTCTGGCTGGTGCAGCTGCACCCGCTGGCCTGCCCCGTGCCTGGGCTGCTTTGGAAGGGGTCCTGCAGTCTCCAGTCAAGCCACTCATCTGATGCTGTGTGGAACAGGCGTGTCTGCACCTGCCGAGCTCTACCTACATGATAAACAAAAGAGATGCTGTGGCTGTCAAGCCTTTGGCTTCCAGGCTGGCTGTTACATGGCAGTAGTCACCGGAGCACAGCTGCCTTACACATCACGTGAGAATCATTATGAATCCCAAATAGACAAATTAAGTCTCAGAGCCTCTCCCCCTTCCTCTTATTTGCCAGCCGTGCTCACCCCTAAACCGTCCTTCCCCCGTGGACCCATGCTGTGGTGCCCGATGACAGTCCTTCGCCCACCTCTGGTCTCACCTGGAGCCGTGCGCAGGCTTGTGCACCATGAGGCCCCTTTCCTGTCCCATGTTAGGATCCACCCTGGGCTGCATCAGCACCGTGGGTCAGAAAGGAGCCCCGGGGTTGGGGCTGACATCAGGACTCTGCCCTCCACCAAGGGCAGCAAGCAGGCGGGCTTCTCTTCCTGACCCACAGGCCAGCATGAGACCCGGGAAATAGCAGGTGCTCTATAAATATGTGGCCAGATGGACTGAATGGAAACCTCCAGATTGGCGAGACCTCTCATCGGGGTCTTATTCCACCAAAAGCCCTGGTCCTGCCTGAAGTGACCACACAGCTCCTGACCCAGAGCTGAGGCCCAAGGCCAACAGGTCAGAGGAAGGGGAAGTGGGGATCCTCAGGCAGGGAGGAGGGTGGCTTCTCCCCTAGCTTGCCCGGAGTGACCCTCTCATGCTGCCCCTACCCTGACTGGCCACCAGGCCGCAGCTCCCCTTCTTGCCTCCCCTCCCAACAAGCCCTTCCCCTGCATCCCTAGCTCAGAACTTCTTGGCCTCATATGGAATCTTGTCCCTGAGGGTCTCCTAAATGGCCCTGGTGGCCTGGGGAAGCCCCTCCTGTCCACTCCCCACGCTGCTGAGACCCACCTTCTGTCCACAACTCTGAGCCTCCCACACTTGCCTCTTTACGTCCTTACCCACTCTGCCTCCCTCCCCAGGGGGCTCCACACCCCCGTCCTTCCACGCTCTGTACTCTCTCACGCCGGCGGTTTGCATATGCTGTCCTTCTGCCCGCAACACTTTTCCCTGCCCCAACCTGGAAAATGCCTGTTTATCCAGGAAGAGTGACTCAGGCATCCCCTTCAGAACTCTTTAAACAGGTAAGGCTCTGCAGGAACACCCATAACCCCTCGTGCGGTCATTCATTCATTCAACAAATACCTACCAAGCACTACTGAGTGCCAAGCTGTGCCTTAGGCCCTGGAGAGTTGGGGGCTGGACAAAGCCTGCCCTCTTGTAGCTATTAACAGCAAACCACCCTGCCCAGCTGTGTCGGACGCCTTTCCTGGATTGTCGGCCCCTTCCGTCTCCAGGATCTTTCCTCCTCAGACTGAGAGGCACTTGGACAAGGCCCTTCCTGATCCCCTCACCAAGGCCACACCTTGGGGCTGCCTTTTGAAAGGCAGATGTTCAGATTCTGCCTGGAGAGCCTGTGGTCTGGGCTGAGCCCCCGGGACTCTGGTGCAGGTGGTGGCAGAGGGAGAGGGGGTGGGCATCTGGAGAAGCCCCTCCTGGGCACAGTGGTCGCTGCCCTGTTCCAGCAAGCTGGGCACTCCAGGACCCTGCATGGGATCCTGGTTCCCCTGTCCACCCTCCGCCCAGCTCAACAGACTCTGCCCCCAAGTGTGCGGCTCGTGCATTCTCCTTAGACCTGAGCCCCTGTCCCTCCCAGTAGGTGCCCCTATGTGTTGGTTGCAGGAATGGAGGATACATGAGGTTAGAGAGGTTTTCAGAACATGTAGCCTTCTGTGATGACACTAACTTGATTTCTGTCTTTCACTACCAGGTTGCCCCAGGCTTTTCCTGCCTCTAGCCTTCCCTTTTTGAAAGAATCCTCAAAAGTACCTGTGTTAAAGCCTTCTCAAAGCTCCCACATGATCTTGAGCATCAGATGTACGTGAGTGGTGGTCAGATCCACAATGGAACTGGCCTGCCTCCTCCATGGAACCCCTGCCTCTGCAAAGAAGCCAGAGCCCACCTGCGTCCACAATGGAGCCTGCCTGCCTGCACCATGGACCCCACCTGCAAGACTCGGCTTCTGACTTCTCTCCTCTTGACCCTAGGCTCTGGACTTGGGGGACACCCTGAGCCTGCTAACATCAGGGTACAGGGACAAATCTCAGTGGACCTGACCAGGAGGTTTCTATTAAGAAAGAAATGTGGAGATGGGCGAGGTCAGCTCATCTTCACAGAAGACTGTATGGGGCCACCAAACCCTCCTCGAAGGTCTCACATTCCAGCTGTTAGTTGTGGCGCCCCGCAGCTGAGCTGGGATGGCATTGATGTCCCACCAGGCTGCAGGAGCAAAGGAAGGGGCGTTGCCACGGCTTCATGCTCTGCTGACCTGGCTCTGCTTACCTGGCCTCTTGCTTGTTTTTTTATTTTTCCTTTTTTTTAATTCTTTTTTTTTTTTTTTTGAGATGGAGTCTTGCTTTGTGGCGCAGGCTGGAGTGAGGTGGCACGATCTCGGTGATCGTGCCACCTCTGCACTGCGACCTCTGCCTTCCAGGTTCAAGCAATTCTCCTTCCTCAGCCTCCCAAATACATGCGTGAGCCATCACACTCAGCTAACTTTTGTATTTTTAGTAGAGATGAGGTTTCACTGCGTTGGCCAGGCTGGTCTCAAACTCCTGACCTCGGGTGATCTGCCTGCCTCAGCCTCCCAAAGTGCTGGGATCACAGGTGTGTGAGCCAGTGCACCTGGCCCCCTTGCTTGTTTTGAATGGCGTAGTCCTGAGTGTTCTCTTGTTCAGAGTGGGAAATCAGACAGTGGGTCAGAGATGAACAAGGAGTAGGCACTGGAAGGACCAAAAGAGAAGTATTTGAGTCAAAGCCCCAAGTGATGACATCATCATCATCACCACTGTTATTATCACTATACCTACCAAGGGTGTCCTGTGTGCCAGATGTTATTTTAATTGCATAATGCACCATCTCCTCTAATCTAACAGCACCTAAGGTGGTGAGTTTTGTTATCATGCCCATTCTGCAGATGTGGGAACCAACACTCAGACAGTCGGGTGACTTGTCCAGGATTGTACAGATGATGAGGGGTGGAGTCAGAATTTGAAACTAGGCAGGATGATTCTGGAGCCTGTTGTCTGCCATGCTAGGGCAGACGAGTGGCATTTTCCAGAGCAATCAGGAATCCCTGGCACAGGTGCAGAGCAGGGTGGCATGGCAGAGGCATATTGCAGGCCTGGGCGCTGGCTCAGAGCAGGAGGAGCTCACAGAGCAGCCCTCTCTGCCCGTGGTAAGCAACTGGTGCCAGGTGACCCAGCGGCAGTGGCAGTGCCTGGCTAGTGTCTGGGCCTCCTGAGCTCCACGGAAGCCTGATGCACAGAGACCACCTGTCCCCAATCAACTCCCACTGCCCAGTCTCTGATTTGCTCAGAAACTTGCAGAGTCAGCAGCCATCAGTCACCAAGTTGTAATTAACTCTTCCTGGAGACATGAAAAACTCAAACTCTTCCAAATGGTTACCGTTTCCTTGTTGGCTTTTAGTTCCAGTGTAAACAGCCCTTCCAGAGCCTTCCAAGTCTTGGAAACCCTGGAGAGAAGCTATGGGGATCTTTGGGGAGCAGAGGGTTCCTTCGTGATGATCCTCCACTGCCTCAGGTTAGCAAACAAATCCCCATCCTGAGACCAGGTTATTTTCATGTGCCGGCTCCTGTAGCCTGGGTAGGGAGACCCCCAGGCACACTTTGGGGGGTCTTCCTGAAGGGTCTAGAGGGAGGACCTCTCATTCAGCAGAAGTGAGCCCAGGCCCTGCAGCCTCTCCCTGAGAACTTGGCAAGGTCCACACGGGCTGAGCGGTGGGGAGGCTGGAATTCTCTCCAAGGTCACCCAGATTTCTTTGCATAATGTTAGCTGGTGATGGAGTAGGGTCCTGAAATCTGGGGATGCTGATGGCTTCATCCATACAATGGATCAAATGGTCCCCCTGCACCCCCATTTCTGTCTATGTCCTCATCTTCAGAACCTGTGAATGTGGATGGTTTTCTTTGGAGAAGGATCTTTGCAGATGTAATTACATTAAGGATCTTGAGACAAGGAGATCATCCTGGATTAGCCAGGGGAGCCCCAAATCCAATATAAAGTGTCCTTGCAGAAAAGCAGAGGGAGATTTGAGAATACAGAGAAGAGAAGGCACAGAAGAGGGGGCCATGCGACCAGGGAGGCCGAGATCCTAGTGATGTGGGCTCAGATTCTCCCCTAGAGGCCTGGAGGGATTATGGCCTTGTCTGCAGCTCCCAGCCTGCGGGATGGTGAGATAGTACATCCTCACTGCTTTAAGCCACCAAGTTTGTGGTGACTGTTACAGCAGCTTCAGTAAACGTCTACAGCCTGCATAACTCAGTGCCTGGTAAGTAGGACTCTATGTAAATCTGTCAATGCATTCGCATTATCCTTAATTTTGGTTTTTAAATTAGAGATAACTGTGGATTCACATGCAGCTGAAGAAACACTGCAGAGTGGTCAGGGTGCCTTTCACTTTGTTTTCCCAGAGGTCCTGTCTTAGGGAACCACAGGACAAAATCATAGCCATGAACTTGACCTCAGTACCATCCACACACACAGTTCGGATGTCACCAGTGTCACGTGCACTGACCTGTGTGTGTGTGTGTTTAGTTCTGTGGCACTTTCCCCCCATGTGGGTTTGGGTGTCCAGCACCACGGCGAAGGCACAGAACTGTCCGTCCATCTGCGGGTCGCTGGCCCCACGGCAAAGGCACAGAACTGTCCGTCCATTGCGGATGCTGGTGCTGCCCTTTGTAGCCACGACCACCTCCTTGTTTCCCTCATGCCCCGTGACTGCTAACCCCTTCTCCAGCGCCATCAGTTTGTCATTTCAAGAATGTGATGTCAAGGGACTCATGCCAGGTGTCCCTTTTGAACTTGGCTTTTCTCATTCAGCACAATTCTCGGGAGATCCATTCAAGTTGTGGAGTGGAATCCCATGGTATGAATGTACCACCATTTAGCCACTGACCTGTTGCAGGACATGTAGGTGGTTTCCGGTTTTTGGCTATTGCAGATAAAGATGCTGTGACCACCATTTAGCCACTGACCTGTTGCAGGACATGTAGGTGGTTTCCGGTTTTTGGCTATTGCAGATAAAGATGCTGTGACCACCATTTAGCCACTGACCTGTTGCAGGACATTTAGGTGGTTCCGGTTTTTGGCTATTGCAGATAAAGATGCTGTGAACGCTGGCGTGCCAGATTCAGTGTGAATGTGAGTCTCCGTTTATCTGGGGTAAATGCCTGGGAGTACCACTGCTGGGTCATTGGTAAGGGCGTGCTTAGTTTGGTGAGAAACTGACACTCTCTATTTCAGAGTGGCCACACCTCTTAATGTTCCCACCAGCTCCGTCTGAGTGGGTGCCCCTGTCTCTGAGGCCGCACCAGCATTTCCTGTTGTCACTCATTTTTCTTTTCTTTTTTTTTTTTTTTTTTTTGGCTGTTGAGACAGAGTCTCACTCTGTCCCCCAGGCTGGAATGCAGTGGCACAATCTCTGCTCACTGTAACCTCTGCCTCCCAGGTTCAAGCGATTCTCCTGCCTCAGCATCCTTAGTAGCTGGGACTACAGGCATGCACCACCATGCCCAACAAATTTTTGTTTTTTTAGTAGAGACAGGGTTTCACCAAGTCAGCTAGCTAGTCTTGAACTTCTGACCTCAAGCGATCCACCCGCCTCGGCCTCCCAAAGTGCTGGGATTACAGATGTGAACCATTGTGCCTGGCCCACTAATTTTTATTTTAGCCATTCTGATAGGTGTATAGCTGTATCTCACTACAGTTTCAATATAATGAGTTTTTTTAAAAAATATTTCTTCTTTATTCAACTGTTGGTCTCCCTGGGGAGGAACCTTGGCTTATTCTTTTCTGACCATACTCCCCAGTTTAGTGGCAGTTTACTCCTTGTTTATGTTTAATGTCAATGTTTAAAGGTAAACAAGGCCAGACTGGACGAGCCACCGGGACCCTCGGAGTCTCTTTGTAAGAGCTCTGACGAGCCACGGGGTCCCTCGGAGTCTCTTTGTAAGAGCTCTGATTCTGAGAAGTGCGCACTGATCCCTGTGACGGGCAGCAGGAAAGGAGAATAACAGGTGAGGCTCAGTGAGTTGCCTGGTGCCAGGTGAGGTGTCAGTGAGCGGGTTATGTGAGTGGCTGCCTTCCTTCCTTCCTCTCACTGGGTAGGTAGTATTTTACCCCAGTTTTATAGATGAGGAAAGGGAGGCAAAAAGAGGTGAAGGATAATAAGCTATGGTTTATAACGTTGAGTTGCTTTCACTTTAGTTAAGGAGATGACCACATTAAGTGTTGGAACACGCAAGAGATCGTGGCACAGGGTTTGAGAACGTCACTGGCGTGGTACGAGGGCCTCTGGAACAGGGTTGCATGGAGGTGGGGGCCTTGTGCCTGTCCTGTTCTTGACCTTTGGAAGGAAGGCTCCTGCTTTTCCGCCTGTAGTATGGAGATGTAGCCCTCCAATGTCAGCCCTTCTTGCACTTGAAAGCTATACATTTTCCTGAAGTCTCAGCTTGACCTGCATCTATAAGTTTTGAGATACCGTCCATCAAATTTTTGACATGCTATAGCGTTTTCATCATTTTTCAGTTCTGATAATTTAAAAATTCTAAAAATGTCATTAAAGTAGAATTCATGACACCTGGGGTATTTATTTAGAAATGTGGTTTTAAATTTCCAAATTAAATTCACTATAGATTTCTAACATTTTTTGGATTTATGGTAAGAAAAAGTAGTCTACTTTAAACTGATTTTTAAAAATTTGTGAAAATTTGATCTTGTCCTTGGTAAACATTCTTACACATATTGCATATGTACTTGGGAAAAATGTATATTTTCTAACTGTTGAGTGTAGGAGTCTATATATTTTCATTAGATCTAGCTTGCATTATTCAGATTTTTTACACTGTTATTAATTCTGTGTTTACCTTTTCAATTACTGAGAGAGATATATGAAAATTTACTGTAATGGTGGATTTGTCATGTATTTTCTTTGAATTCTACTGGTCTCAGTCTTACAGATCTTAAAGTCATGTTATTAGGTTTATTTTGTTTAGAATTTTTATGTCTTCCTGGTGAACTAAGCTTTTGCCACCCTTTGGTAGTGACTTTGTTTATTTCTCATAATATTTTACCCTTCAAATATATGGAAAAATAAATTTGAAGGCTAAAATACTAATATATATGTTTTTATATACATATATAATATACACATATAATATTTGTCTGATACATGTTTTACAACTTTTTATTCACGTAAGTTTTAAACATCTCTAAACAACATAAAGCTGGATTGAAATTAAAACATTGAATCTGACAGTTTGGTTATCTGCTAAATTTTGCCCATTTATATTTTTTGTGATTGCTGATACATTTAAAATTATTTTTTCCATCTTATTTTGTGATTTCTTTTTGTTCTAAAAATTCCATCTTTTTCTGCCTTATTTTGAATTGATTACATATTTAAAATCCATATTCTGTCCTCTGTGTTTCAGAATTAGACAAAACCACAGTCTATGTTTATCCCTCCGATGGTGACCCTTAGAATTTTAGCATAGAAACTTAACTCAGGATCTAAACTTAATTGAAAGACCTACAGCCTTCCTGAACAATTTGAGGAGCTGAGAATATTTTTTACTTAATCATATTGCCAATAATCTTATTGATGTTCCATGTTTTATTTCTGTCCTTTACCCAGTTAGGTTCTATTGTAATGTAATTTTCATGTCAATGTTTATTTAGATTTCTCTATATTTTTATTCTTTTTGCATCACTTTTTCTTGCCACTAAGAATCTGTGTTCTAGAATTATTTTCCTTTTTCCTAAACAGCTTCCTTTACTGTTTCTCTAGTGATGGGACTTCTGGTGGCAAAATCTTGCAGTTTCTATTAAAAAGTCTAGAACTCAGAACATGTGACTTGGTATAAGGAGCCATGGGACTGGTTGAATAGATGAGAAAAGTAACTCTCCAATGACTGTCACCCTGAGGATTATCTAAGGGCACCATAAAAACTTGAAAGAAGGGATGGATTCCTTTCTCCCTGGAATTCCCTGTCTGTGCTTGACAGGCCAGCCGAGAGACCACTGGGTACTGGTCTCTGCCACCCTTGCAAACATGTTCAGGGTAAGGGTTACCTAAAGAAAAGATTGTAATCTGGCTCTTCCACACAGCAGGGACCCCTCTCCACTCCCCAGGGTGCTGGGCTGAATTTCTCACTCATTAGTAAGTTCATCTGTTCTCTTGCAGGCCCTGCCCTGCTTTTGGCTTCTCTTGCAGACCAGCTCAGGCACTGACCATATGAGAATTCCTGAGGCCCAAGTACAAGTTCTGGCCCTGCCTTTAATACCATCACTGACCAGGAACAATTCTCGGAGACTTTCAGAGCTCTTGTTCCAACCTACTCGAAGGAAGTCGTCTCCTGGGTGGTTTCTGGGCCCCCTTTGATTTTGACTCCCCATGTGTCCACTTTCTGGGTTTTTCAGTCCCTTCAGCATGAAGAAGCAGACTGGTCCAGACCCGTATCTTGAATGTGGTTTTAGGCAAGAGCGTTAGATTGAAAGGAAACTGGTGAAATCCTATAAGCTGAACCCAGAGTGTTCAACATTTTTGTCCTTCTTGAAGACTTCCATGAATACAATGGAGATAGAAAAGGAAAAGCTTGAGTTGTTTGAAATCATGTAAAGTAATTTTCTTTCCCAGAAACTGACTGTCATTTTCTCTTACGCACAGCGGGTTGGGGTGTGGAATACGAATTGGATGAGATGTTTATCTCTGGTGAATGCGTGTTGACTGGCATGAATCACTGCTGCCTAGGAAAAGGACGTTAATCTCCTTCATATCTCCCGGTAAATTCTGCTGATTTAGTAGGAGGAAGGAAAATGTAGAGACAATTGGGTGTGTTGGAAATCAACTCGGTCAGCACAACAGCGAGAAGTCAAGAATTGAGGAGTATTTCCAGCCTTACCATTGACTCTCTCGGGTCACATCAGTTAATAATTTCTATTACTACTCCAAGGCCCTCATGAGCAGCAGGAAACACCTCTGTCAAAATAGCTCTGTGAATGAGGATCCAACCTTTGCCACCTGTGCCCTTGGTCCAATTTTAGGAAAGGAGGGCTTCGCTCTTGTGTGAAGGGATAAAAAAGGCCCTGCTGTGCCATTAGAGACCTGGGTTGGAGACCCACTTCAACCCTAGCTCCAGGAGCGAGGGAAACTGCTTATTCTCAATCTGAATACATTTTTAAAACACTTCTACCCATTTTTAGTAGAAATACATTTATTTTATGATACTTTAAAGCTTTTTGTTTTGGATAAATCGAGAAGGATGAATAGTGAAACGGATATGCCACTTGCAGGACAACTTTGTGAACACAATACTTAGTCATTTTTAGAACAGATGCTTCTAATTGAAGTATGAGAAAGTGCTCATATGGCAAGGGAAATCTCTGAAATGATGAAGCCTCTGTGTAGCCACCACCTACATCAAGAACCAGATCATTGCTAGGAGCCCAGAAGACACTCTCGTGCCCTTTTCAGTTCCCACCTCCCCCCACACCCTCAAAAATAACCATGATTTTGCCTTTGAACAGTTGGACCAGCTTTGGGTGAATGGCATCACACATTGCATATTCTCTTGACTCCAGTGGTTTTCACTTAGTGTTTTGTTTATGAGATTTATCTGTGGTGAGTGTAGCAGCTGCTTGCCGACTGTGTGTTTCCATGAAACGGGCACAATAGCCCTTACAGATAGGGTTCTGCTGGGAATTGGGTTGGGGAAGGCACAGAAGGCAGGGAGAGGTGGGCTTGTGGACATGCGGGACGAGCATGACCGTTCTTCATTTGAGGGTGCTCAGGAACCCACAATCCTAACTCAGGCAGACACTGGAATTTAAGTCTCAGTATTAAGACTTTTAAGACTCAACCAGATCCTTCATGCTCCAACTGGCTCATCAGGAAGTTTGAAGCAGATTTTGCCAGCATGCCCAGAGAACTCTGGGAAAACTTCCAGGATTCCTGGACCAGGCGAAACCTTCAGAGCCGTCAGGCACCGCTGTGCCTCCTCCTGCTGCTGCCTGGCTGCTGAGATTGGTGCATCTGGATGAATCTGATGTGTATGTTTTCATTCCTTTCCTTCCAGAACCCTTGGTAAAGAAAGTACACAGAGGGATTCATGAGTGCTTGGCTAACTCCAAGGTCCTGGGAGGACATGAACCAGTGACTTTGAATGTGATGCTGAGCCCAGCAGGGAGCCAGTATACTCTTCCCAAATCACAAGTGAGACTCAGAGGCCCCACTGGGCTCCCACGTGGACTCAAGCCACCGTCTTTGCTTAGAGGATGCAGCAGAAAGACTTGGCTCATTTTCCAGGGGGCAGACTTGGAGAGCTCTGGCAGGTCCATCCATTTCAACCCCCTCCTCCCACCACAGCAGGCCTGCTCTTTTATGTATCCAATGGGAATATTTTTCATTATCTTCCCTCTCAATTTAATTAATCCACATTCCGTAATGAACCTTGAAATTTCATTAAACACATCATTACTAATCAGCACAGAGCTAGTGGTAGTTGGTGGCTTCTTGCTGCCATGCAGGATGTTTGACTGTGCCAGGTGCTGTCATCCGACTCTGGGCCTGGGGACCCCCTCCTCCTCCTGCAGAGCTAGGGCTCAGGACCATTCCTGAGTGGCCAGGGTGGCTCTGGCCAGGATGCTACACTGGCCCCTCCCGCAAGGCTGGGGATGTTGGTCTTGCAATGGGTGGCTTTACAGCCTTTTGTGGAATCGTGGTGGCTCAGCAGAGGCTGTGAGGATGACGGTGGATGGTGTCTCATAAAAGCAGGTGTGGATGACATCACAGCAGTGAGGGGGGATTCCCACAATGCCCTTCTCTGAGACTCAGTTTCTGGGGGTGTCAGCTTCCTCAGCTCACCCCTACTCCCTCCTATAAGAGCACCCATTGGCCATGATGCCACCAGGTGTGGTGTCGTGTGGGCACAGGGAAGGTGCTGGCACCAAGTGAGAGCACCTGTGAATGGTTGGGACTGTTCCTGGCAGGCCCACAGCTGCTTCCATTCTTCTGCACCTCTTTCTGCCTCCACTTCCCGACTCCACTTCCTGCCTCGGCCACCATCTTTCTCCAGTTGTGACCATGTGGCCCAGAGACAGCCGCCTCATGGCAAGCTCTTCCACTTCTTGGCCCATTTCTTCCTCCCATTTTCAACTCCCAATGAAACCCCAGCCCCAGGAGAAGCCACCTCTTCCCCTTCTCTGGAGTCGTTTAGACTCCTGGCCGTGAGCCTCAGCGGGCCGCCTGCCCTAGGCTCATAGCTCCCTGTGGGGTGTCTCCTGTAGCCTCCTCCTCCTCTCACACTTTCTCCTCCCTCAGGTTCAGAGGTGCTCCCCTCCTCTTTCTCTGAGGAAATGGAAGCTTCCAGAAGCCCCTCCATTTCTCCTCTCCCCGATCTGCAGGCCTGCCTGCCGCCTTCCCTCCTGTCACCTAGAAGGAGTGTGGCAGTTACCGAGGCCACCATCTGCCCTCCGGAACCCAGGCCCCTCTTTCCCTTTCCCGAGAGCATGGCACTGGCAATCATCTCATCTCTTGTTTACGGGGTTACCCCCACCTTCAGACATAGCGATGCCTACCTCCCAGGGAAAATGCCTGCTCCGTGTCACCCTCCAGCTAGGACTCCTCCCCAGCTCCATACCCCCACCCTGAATTCTGCGTCCAGCCCCTGCTCCCTGTGGCTTCTGTCCCACCCCCCAGCCTTCCATGGAAACTTCTCTGCGCGGAGACTTCAAAGAGCCACATGTGACAAAAGCCGGCAGCTTTCCCGCCCATGACCCAGCCTCTCAGAAGCACCCTCCAGAACCAGCCCTGCCTCCTTGGCTCCCCTGGCCCCATGCCCTTGGTGGTCCTGCGCACTTCAGGCTTCTGAGTTGGATCTAAGGTTTGGGCAGAGCCCATCTCCCTCTCTGCCAGGATTGATCCCCGTCCAGTCTCCACCTCTGCCTGGACATGTCCAGGTGCCGCCCTCCCTGCCTGTGGGGGCCACTAGCTGCGCTCACAGTCCTGACACATTGAACAATTCCTTCCTCAAAGTGTGGCCCTATTGGGGAGGATGGTGGGCGGGAGCAACCTGTGTGACCCCCACTAGGATTGGGGTTCTAAAGCCTGATTTTAAGGCTCTGACGAAAGTGGTAAAAGAAAATCCATCTGCCAACAATTTCAGGGGCTTCCTGATCACCAAAGCAGCCCTTGGTCCACAGGCGTGGCAGATGCTGCCTGTTGTGTTCAGACCCACTTCGTGGCCGGTGTGCCCACCTGCCCTCTGTTGCGAGTGTCGTCTGCCCTTGGCCACGGCCATGAGGGGCTGTGGGGGGTGCTGAGCAGTTACACTCTCCACCTCCCACCCTGATGATGCCCGTAGCCAGCAGCTGACCCTCTGACTGACGTGGGGTTTAACTACCCAGCCTCCTTGCCCCTGAGCAGGACAAACCGTGGTGAAATTCACATTGTGGAGATCCCATGGGTTCCGGCTGGGTTGGGTGTACCCTGGACCTGCGTCTTTGCCCAACCTCTTCCCATTCTCACCTGTCTGAGTTCCTCCCGGGAGTCCTCCGTCCATGAATCTCCTGCTCAAGGACCCTGAGTCAGGCTCAACTGATGGGGACCCTCACCTAAACAGCAGGTGAAGACCCTTCACTGAGATACCCTTTGTGACTGCACTGAAGCTAAAGGCACAGGGGCTGTGCACCTGCACCAGGGAAGCTGACACCCGCTGGGAAATCAATGGCATCTGCACCAGGCTTTTCGGTTGCAGGACAAAAGCAGCCTCAGACCACAGCTGAATGGATGGTGTGGCTGTGTGCCAGTAAAACTTTATTTACAATAACAGGCACCTGGCCATAGTTTTCTAAGCCCCATTCCAAGTAATATGTCCCTGGAGAAGTGGGGTTGTGCTTTGTTATTGAAGTATCCCAGATACAGTTGGCCTTTCATACCTGTGGGCTCTGCATCTGTGGATTCAGCCATGGATCAAAAGTATTGGGGAAAAAACAATAAAAAAATGCAACAATAAAAACAATACATACAAGAAAGCCAATACAATATAAGAACTGTTTACATAGTATTTCCATTGTGTTAGGTATTATAAGTAATCTAGAGAATCTAAAGGTGGTTTAGAGTACATGGGAGGATGTGAGTAGGTTCCCTGCAAATCCTATGCCATTTTCTATCAGGGACTTGAGCATCCCAGGATTTTGGTATCTGCGGGGGTTGGAGGTGTCTCGGAACCAACCCCCTATTGGTGCCAAGGGAAGATTGTACTCTTATCACAAAATCAAATGCGTATTACATGTCAGAGTCACCACTGTCACCTGCTCAGCTGCCTCAAGCTACTTCCCCAGTTCTCCAGCCCAAGGCTCATTCAAACCCATGCCATTTAGAGGCTCACTGCTTTGACAGGATAAGCTGCATAGCGTACAGGACCTAAGAGGTGAGAAGTGTCCCTGCTAATATACTAGAGAAAGATTTCAGGGCAGGGCATGACCACAGAACCCTATATCCGAGGACCATCTGGTCTGGGGTTTGCCTTCAAGCGTATGTCTGTCCCATGTAACAGATCAGTCCCATGTAAAATGCCTGGCCCATTGTACGTCAGTCCCATCCGAGGTGTCATTCCCCTGTGAGACATCAGTCCCATATAGGTGTCGGGGGTGGGGCACGTGATTCTGCATCTCAGTGTTGTGCCGTTCCTGTCATGGTAGGGATGTGACATTCAAACTTGTGAGAAATGAATCCTAAAGTTGAAGACTGTTTTGAGACCGAGAGCTTTTTAGCAAGAAAACCCACCTGGTTTCTGAATATTTCTCCCTGGAGGGAAAAGGGAGGGAAGTGAGGCAGAGCCCTGCTTTCCCGCTTCAATCCCTTCCTGTGGTCAGATGGTCCAGGTCACGTATGGCTTCCACGGGCTCTCAGGCCGTCTCCTGGCCACAGGCTGCACTCTGGGTTATGTTTCAGGCTTCCTGAACATACAGAGACACACTGCTGTTGTTTTCTTTGAAAGTCATTTTACCCAACGACAAGCCGTCAAGGGCGACAGCACGGCTCTACTTCCCCACTACTCCCGCACCTGCTAACCTCACTGGGCACTTTCAGTCTGAGCGTGGAGAGGCAAGAGGGAACGTGCTTTCTGTGGCTTGTCTGATGATTCAGACCTCACAGGAAGATGAGGTGAAGGTGGGTCTGAGTCAGGTCTGAGAGGTGGGCAGAACCTGCCTCGGAGGAAGAGCACTCCGTGCAGGGCAGCTGGGCCCAGCCGGTTGCGGTTGCAAGCAAGGTGTGTCTTCCTTCTGTCACAAGCTGAGCACCCCTGAGAGAAATGCGCCCTGCTGAGCTAACATCAAGTCATCAGTGGGGCTGGTTCCTCAGGAGGCTCTAGGGGAAAGTTGGTTTTCTGGCTTTTCCAGCTTCCAGAGGTGCCCACGTTCCTTGGCTGGTGGTTCCCTCCCCCGTCTTCAAAGACAACAGAGCAGCAGCTTCACGTCTCTCTCGCCTCTGCCTGTACGGTCACACCTCTTTTTACCGCTATGACCCTCCTGCCTCTCCTTCCCCCTTATAAGAGCCCTTTGATGGCATTGAGCCCACCTGGCTAGTCCAGGATCACCCCCCACCTCAGAATCGCTAACTCAATCGCGTCTGCACAGTCCCTCTGCGCTACGAGGTCACATATTCGCAGGCTGCGGGGATGAGGACGTGCACATCTCTCCAGGACCATCACCCTGCCCACAAGAAGGTGTGGCAGGATAGAAATCCCTGCGTGAGGATTGGTGCCAGGAGGCGAATGCGAGGATCGTGTCGGGTGTGGAGTGGGGACAAGCCCAGCGGGTTCAGACGGGACGACAGCATTTGCTGCAGCCATGCAGATCTGAAACTAGAGGCCTTCCTCTCTCTCGTGTCTTGCGTCTCTGCTTTCCTTCCCTGCTGACTGTGGGTGCATGCTGGGTCGGGGAGAGGCAGCTGAGGACCCAAAACCCTCTTTCCCAAGCTTCACAGGAGCCCTCTAGCCTTCCAGACCTCCCTCCCAGCTGTGGTAATCCCTAATAACCATGAGTTCACCTCCCTGGAAACTGGAACATTTGCTGATTTCCTTCTGTGCGTCTTCCCACAGTGGTGGAACCAAGTGTCCCTCCGAGTGGTCACCGTATTGTCTTTCTGATTGCCTCAGACCCCTGCGTTTACTCCTCTTTTTCTACCTGTGGGTCTTGAGTGAAAGTCACATCTGTGTGACTCTCAAGTCTCAGGAGCATTTTACCCCAGGCATTCACGCCATCCTGTAGAACATGTGCAACTGCACAGAGCTGGACAGAATGTGACCACCGCTCCTGGACTGAGCCCCAGGAAGACTAGCAGTGCAAGGTAGGACCGCACTTCCCACCTAGGCCAAGTGGGAGTGACTCTTTCTATCCAGAGAGCTTAAACGTTCCTTCCACGGCCATAGAAAGCAGAAGATTGAGAGCACCAGAGAGAGTGCAGCTGCCAAAACAAAGTCCCGGTGGGCTCAGCTTGGAGGATGAAGACCTGCAGGGCTGCTGGATCAGGCAACCAACATTTTGCAAGATTACATTGAAAATAAACAGTGATTTCATGAAAACTACTGAAGGAAGACTCTGAGTGTGTAGGGAAAGCATTAAGAACAAACCCTCGACCAAAAGCTGAAAATGTATTTATTTCACCAAAGGCCTTTCAAAACCCTTCCAGATGAGCTAGCCTTGGTGCTTTCTTTGAAAAGATGGAAGAGAAGACCCTGCCCCTGCCCCTGTGAGAAGAACAGGACCCTACCACCATCCTGCACAAAATGTGGCTGGTTTAATTTAGTAAATACTATAACTTGTATCTGCCTCAATGAATCACACACACACACACACACACACACACACACACACACACACACACACTCTCTCTGGGGATGAATCTCTCTCTCTCACACACACACACACACATTCTCTCTGGGGATGAATCTCACACCCACACACAGACACACACACACACACACACTCTGGGGATGTTTGCTGTATATAGAAAAAACTTCTGGTAGATGATGAGATTGAAAAAGCCTTGTCTTCATCCATTCAGGCTGCTATAACAAAATAACATTGCCTGGGCAGCTTAGAAACCACAGACATTTGTCTCTTATGGTTTTGGAGGCTGGGAAGTCCAAGATCGAGGTGCCGGCCAATTTGGGGTCTGGTGAGGACCTGCTTCCTGGTTCATAGATGGTGTCTTCTCCCTGTGTCCTCATGTAGTGGAAGGGACGAGGGAGCTCTCTGGGGCCTCTTTTAGAAAAGCACTAAAGCTATTCATGAGGGTTCTGCCCTCATGACCTCATCACCTCCCAATGGCCCGCCTCCTAACACCATCAGCCTGGAGGTTAGGATCTCAACAGATGAATTTTAGGGGGACACATTCAGACTATAGCAAGCCTCAGTTGAACTTTCTGAATGAAATTTGGTTGAGGAGTGTCTGTGGGGCTTCTTTGGAAGAAGGAGCCAAGGGAGCTTCCCCCTTCTTTTGGGAGATCCCCCTGCATGTCCCCGTGGGGCCGTTCCTGCCCACCTGGGGAGGCTGCGTCATCTTCATGGTATTTTGAGGAGTCATTACAGGTTCAAAGGGCAAAGCAAAGTATCCAGGTTTATTCACTGATTGATGTATGGACAGCCAAGGATGGCCTCTTCATCTGATGGCTCATCTCTATGGTTCTGTGTCAGAGAAGGACTTTCCCAAGCACTCTGGCTGGGCTCTGCTATGGAGCTTACCCTGTCACCATTCCTTCTAGTTACGGACTGAATGTTTGTGTTGCCTCAAAAGTCATATATCCAACCTAACCACCAAGGTGATGGTGTAGGAGGTGGGGCCTTTGGGAGGCGATTAGGTCCTGAGGGTATAGCCTCATGGATGGGATCAGTGCTCTTACAAAGGGACCCCAGGGGGGTCCCTCCCCTTCTGAGGGTACAGCAAAAAGCCACTGTCTGTGAACCAGGATGCGGGCCCTCCTCAGACACGAAATATGCCAGCACCTTGATTTTGGACTTGCAAGCTCTAGACCTGTGAGAAATGAGTGTCTGCTGTCTCAGTTGCCCAGTCTGCAGTAATTTATTAGAGCAGCCCAAACCGATGGGGACACTCCACCTTTAGAAGCAGAAGCTGAAGAGGCAGTGGTTTTAGCAGATGCAGGTCCCTGAGGGTCACAAGGACCCTCAGTGGATTGCTGGTTCCTAACATTATCCCCTAGCACCTGTTGAGCCTCCTCCCTGGAAACCAGCCTGAGGCCATGTTTCTGGGCTACTCCCTCAGTGGGGTGCAGTCCCAGGGCAATGGCAGGGAGGAGTGAGGGCTGGAGGAGGAGAGGCCGCAGAGCAGGTGCCAGGGTTCCATGACCCAGCAGCTCTAGTCTTGGGAAGTGACTCTTCATGAGGCCTGATGAATGACTACCTCTCAGGGCAGCCCAGCCTGGGGGTGGAGGGAAAAGGATTTATCAGCTCCTGGGCTTGCGCCAGTCCAGGGTTTACCCCATGGAGCATCCTCTGCACAGCTTGGTGCCTCTGTGTTGCGAGCTCAGTGGTGGCCTTGCTGGGGGGTGAGGGATGAGTGGCGTGGGTGAGGCCTGCCGGTGCTGCCTGGGTAAGCCTATGGAGCTTGGCCCCCTGGGAATTGGCCATGGGTGCTGGGGACCAATGTGGCTAAGGACCCAGGGGGCACACAGGTGATCTGGGCTGGCCTCTGCATAGGACAGGTGGCTGGTTCACTCTCACCTGTACGCCTCTGTAAATGAGAAAACAGAAGGTCAACTCCTTGGGCCACACAAGGAATGAGCAGTAGATGTGGGAGCTGACGCTGCCTGAGGGGCCCCAGGGTAAATGAAGAGGGCGTCGGCTGGCAGGGTCTGAGGGCCTCTGATATGGTTTGGATCTGTGTCCCCACCAACTCTCACACTGAATTGCAATCCCCAGTGTTGCAGGTGGGGCCTGGTGGGAGGTGATTGGGTCACAGGGCTGGATCCTTCATGAACGGTTTAGTCACATGCCCTTGGTGCTGTTCTCATGATTGTGAGAGACTTCTCACAAGATCCATGCCTGCCCCGTGCCCCTCTTGTTGCTGCTCATGCCATGAGATGTGCCTACTCCTCTTTGCCTTCCGCCATGAGTACAGGCTCCTGGAAGCCTCTCCAGATGCCAGCATCATGCCATCATGCTTCCTGCACAGCCTGCAGAACACGGAGCCCATGAAACCTCGTTTCTTTTTCTTTTCTCTTCTTTTTTCTTTTTGGAGATAGGGTCTCACTCTAGCTGGGTTGCCCAGGCGGGAGTGCAGTGGTGCGACCTCAGCTCACTGCAGCCTTGACCTCCTGGCCTCAGGTGATTCTTGCACCTCAGCCTCCAGAGTTGCTGGGAATTCAGGTGTGCACCACCATGCCCAACTAATTTTTTTTGTATTTTTAGCAGAGATGGGGTTTCGCCATGTTTCCCAGGCTGGTCTCAAACTCCTGACCTCAAGTGATCTGTCCCCTTGGCCTCCCAAAGTGCTGGGATTACAAGCGTGAGTCACTGTGCCCAGCCAAACCTCTTTTCTTTATGACGTACCCAGTCTCAGGGATTTCTTTATAGCAATGTGAGAATGGACTAATACAGGATCTTCCTGGCTGAGCATGACTTTTCCAGCCGTGCATGTCAGATAGAGGCCTGGGCCACTCTGACTCTAGAGTTTCATACACATTTAATAAGTTCCAAATCCCGGTAACCCACACCCGCTCTCTTCGTTTCCACCTCCTGCCCCTCCCCCATGGCAGGTGGGGAGGCCTTTGACTTTCCATCTCTTCCTGGGTCCTCTCCTGCCTCTGGGCACATTTACCACTGGGTTAGCAGCTGAGGGTGAGTGACGGTCTGAGAAACAGGCCTAACTTGGTTGAACAGAGGGAGGGCTTCATGTGGCCAGTGTCCCTGGAACAGGGAGCAAGGCTTGAAGTCACCCGTCTCCTAGGGGTGACCGCTTCCATTTATTCACGTTCGGATGCTGTGCAATTGGGATGGCGCACCCCGGGCCCCTCTGCACCTCCAGGGTATAAATCTCCCAGTCTTTCTTTTTCCTGTCCTCACCTTCCTTCCTGAGGTTTAGGCGCACACATGACAAGCTCCTAATAAGCAGAGGATGGCAATAGTGAGAAAACAGCAGCAACAGAGGCAGGGCAGGCTATTCAGCAACTGCCAAATAAAGCAAACCGACCCCCAAAAACGTGATGAGTCTGTTCCAGATCTGTGGATTTTGAGCAGCTGTGGAGAGAGAGAGATGGGTCAGTCTCTGCAATTCGTCCTGATGCAAGGTCTGCCTGCTGGGGAGACAGATCTTGGAAGAACGTAGGAGGGAAAGTCGGAACCACCCGCCTGCTGAGAAACGCACTGAGCATTTACCTGCCCAGTGCTGGACTGAAGTCCTCGACAAACGGACCCCATGAGTCCGTGGAAGCCATCCATGGATCCTTTCACCTGGTGTGCACTGCGCTGAGATGAAAGTGGGGATCGATGAGCTCAGGAAGGATTATAAAAATATTAAAAACAAAATAGCAGGGGCAACATACCCTTCAGCGGTTGCACTTAGCAGAATAAAGATTCTTATTAAAAAGGAAGAGTAATGAGTGTTGCTCTGTCAGAGGTTGAAGCCCACAGCTACAAAATTTCAGTAGCGTGGACTGGCCCAGGACTACATGGACAGCTCTGATTAATAGATTAGGAAGCCCAGAAACAAATCCAAGTATTCTTAATAAGTTACTGTATTATTAAGGTGATATTTCAAATCAGTGGCAAGAGGATTGATTATTCAATAAGTCGTACTGCGAGATCTACCTAAACCTCTTGGGGGGGAAAATGAAGTCAGAGACTCTATTTTACATCGTATACCTCATACATTCCAGGTGGGTCAGTGCTCGAAGTCTGAATATTTAATATTCACATAATCTTGGCAGTGCAGAGAAACTTCCTAAGGGTTCAACAGATGCAGAACCCACGAAACAGAAAATTAACAGATCTGACCACATAAAGGTCTTCTTTACATCCAGAATACCATAGCAGGTGGGCTCTCAGGAAGCAGCCTCTGAGAGGGAGATGAACAGGCAGAGCGTGTGCTTTCGAGAGTAGTTAGGATTCACACCCGACAGAGAGGAGAGGGAGGAGCAGGGGTGGGCAGAGGAACGAGGAGGACCCCCGTGGGGTCTCAACCCCAGCCCCAGCCGAGCCCACAGAGCCATCTGGAGCAGGTGGCCTTTCAGAGGGCCGTGGGTTGGGGCAGACAGGCAGTGCTTTTTTTTTTTTTTTTTTTTGACAGGGTCTTACTCTGTCCCCTGGGCTGGAGAGCACGACTGTGACTCACCGCAGCCTCGACTTCCTGGGCTCAGGCCAACCTCCTGCCTCAGCCTTCCAAGTAGTTGGAAGTACAGGTGGGTGCCACCATTCTGGGCTATTTTTAAATTTTTGTTTGTGTAGAGGTGAAGCCTCCCTGTTTACCCAGGCAAGAGAGCAGGTTTCATATCCCACCATCCACTAGTGATGGGATAAGCCAGGCAGGGTGCAGGACTTTGTAGAAGTGAAACTCCCCTTTCCAGCTAGCAAAGGCCTTCTGGCCCAGGAGCGTCGGCCGAGGACTCTGTCCAGCGGCCCTTCAGCCAGGAGAGGTCTGAGCTGCCACTGAGCACATGCTGCCAACACGGTAATCCACACTAGAAGACAGTGGGGAAGCCGGGACAACTTTTTTGAAAAGCATCAGATTGACAAATAAACCTTTAATACAGGAAGCTATTACAACATCTAACAAATGGCTAAGAGAAACTATGAACATTCCAGTAGAAAGATGGGCAACAGATGTGAACAGGTGATTCACTTGAGAAACCACACAAACGTACACTAAAGACACGGGGACAACGCTCGGCCCCACACCCTGGGAGAGGAGGTGGCTGTTTGTCGTTTGTCAAGTTAGCAAAGATTGCTTCAAATGGCAGATGGTGATGATTAGGAATTCAATAGGTTTTCATGCTCTACTGGTGGGTTGTAGGATTGCACAGCTTTTCCAGAAGACAGTTTGCTCAAATGCACAGAATGCCTTTAAGTATCTGCGTAGATGTGGACTCAGCTCATTGTTGGAGAAGCATCTTGCCCCCACTGCATTGATGGCATATGTGTGTGTCTGTTACTGGACCCGGCTCCACACCATAGGTTAGTTTGTCTACCTTGTGCCAATATCACACTCATCTAATTATTACAACTTTGTAATAAGTCTTGATATTTTACATCATTGTTTTTATTTTTCAAGACTGACTTAGGGAACCTGAGTTTTTGAATCAGCCTGTCAATTTCTGCAAAAATAATCTGCTGGGATTTGACTGGGGCTGCCCTGAATTTAAAGATTAATTCAGAGAGAACCGTCCTCCGCAAAGCAAAACTTTCGATTTATTGAGACTTTAACAACTATCCCTCAATAATATTTTGTAGATTTCTGGGAGCAGGTTCTGTACATCTTTTGTTAAATCTATCTTTATTTATAACTTCTTTCTTTTCTCTCAATGAGGCTTTGTAGATTTTTGTGTAGAGTTTTTGTACATACTTTGTTAGATTTATTCTTAGACATCTGATTTTTTTTTCTTCAACTTTTATTTTAAGTTCCAGGGTACATGTGCAGGATGTGTAGGTTTATTACACAAGTAAATGTGTGCCATGGCAGTTTGCCGCACAGATCAACCCATCACCTAGGTATTAAGCCAGCATGCATTAGCTATTTATTCAGATGCTTCCCCTCCCCCACCTCCCCAACAGGCCCCAGTGTGTGTTGTTCCCCTGATGTGTCCGTGTTCTCATCGTTCAGCTCCCACTTATAAGTGAGAACATTTGGTATTTGGTTTTCTGTTCCCGCATTAGTTTGCTGTGGATAATGGCTTCCAGCTCCATCCATGTCCCTGCAAAGAACATGACGTCATTCCTTTTTATGGCTGCATAGTATTCCATGGTGTATATGTACCACATTTTCTTTATCCAGTCTATCATTGAAAAGCATTTGGGTTGGCTCCATGCCTTTGCTATTGTGACTAGTGCTGCAATGAACATACACGTGCAGGTATCTTTATAATAGAATGATCTTATATTCCTTCGGGCATATACCCAGTAATGGGATCGTGGGGTCAAATGGTATTTCTGCTTCTAGATCCTTGAGAGATTGCCATACTGCCTTCCACAACGGTTGAACTAATTTACACTTCCACCAACAGTGTAAAAGTGTTTCTTTTCCCCTGCAACCTCGCCAGCATCTATTGTGAAATTTGATGTTTTCAATGCTATCATAAATACTGTTGTGTGTAAATTTCTTTTTCTGTTTGTGTGTAACTCACATAGAAATACAATTAATTTTTGCATACTGACTTTATATCTAGCAAATTTACCAAAGTCACTAATTAATTGTAATAGTCTTTACATTCTTTTAGATTTATAATTATGTTTTTCATTTTCATGAGCCCAAATTGTGAGATATTTTTCTTTATGATTTTTGGCTTTGATATTAGACTGAGAAAACTCTTTCCTACTCCAAAGTTATAAAAAATGTTTCTCTTGTTTCTAATGATGGTTTTAATGGCTTTATGGTTTAATGTATAAAACCTGCTCTCTTTCTCATTTTTGTTTGCACTGTTAATGTGTTTTACTTTTTCTACCTAAATTCTAGAATTATTTTGACAAAGTGAAAAAAAAATCCCCTTGGAATTTTTATTAGTGTTTCAGCAGATCTTATTTAAGAATTATTGTCAATTTTATAACATTCACTTTTACCATTCATGTATGTTTGCATAAGATGTTTGCATTTATTCAGGTCTTCAGTTCACTTATCTTAACATATTGTGGTTTTAAGATAAGTGGAATGGTTAGATAAAGCAAGAATAGCGAAATGTTGATACATATCGATGCTGGGTGACGGGCTCAAGGGAGTCACTTTCCATCTTCTTTACTCGTGTATACATTTGAAAACCTCCAATACAAAAATGGGAAAAAAATCTATCTACCTACTGACCTAGTCATTTGCTTCATACAGATTCTGAATCTTTCTTATAAAGGCCATTCTTTTAATTTATTCCAACCGTGAATAAGCTTGTTCTCAGTATACACTTGAAATTGTTGCCCTGTCTTTATAAACCATAAAGCAGTGAAGCAAAGGTTGACTCCAAACCTCTGTTCATTGATTCGTGTAAATGGAACACAAAAATTCCTGAGTGCTTTTCAATAATTCATGGTTTGATGAACATGGAAATTCATTTCAACATGTCTTGAGGAGATGGCTGCACTCAAATGGACCACCCTCTCCTGGGAACTTAGAGGCGCAGCTCTGTTGTCCCAGGACTGAGGCAGGAGGCGGGAAGACACGATAGCATTCCCCGGTCATCGTCTCCCCTTCTCCCAGATGCCACGTGATTTAGCAGTTTAGAAACGCCATTTGCCAGGAGAGCATCTGGAGAACGACACACAGGTAACACCGATGATCTGCCTGCCTTGAAAATAGAGAGTGGTACTTCAGACTTCAGGCCGATCCCAGGTTCTCTGCTCCCCGGTCAATTAAGCATGAGGTAGTAAAAATACCACTGAATAAAAACCGTACTAGGTGCTCTGAGGTTGGGACAATTTCCAGAATTGGAGTTTGTTTGGCTCACAGGGCCCTGACCCTGCTCTCTCAGGGTGGACCTTCTCCTCGGGGCCCATGGCAAGGATCCCTTTCCCCATCACGGTGGCTCCTGGAGACATGCTGACTTTCCTGAATTCCAGTCAGTGGGACAACTCACAGCTGTCTCTTGATTCTCCCACAGCCCCTGGCTTTGGCAGGGGTAGGACAGGGCTGACAGGATGATTTGCACGAGGTTAGGGGACACACACACTCATCCGTGTGTGTGTGCGCACCCAGGGATCCCCCTCCATGCCGACACTCTCCAGTCCCGGTCTCCTGGATCCCACCCACGCCAACTGACTCACAGTGCCTGGTAGACTCTCCCGGTGCTGCGGCCCTGCAGCCCTGGCCAGCCAGCCTGTGGTTCTCCTCCTGATCCTGTTTATGATCACACCCCAGGACCATGAAGGGGGAGCCCCCGGATATGCCCAACTCCATACCCGTGCACAAGGGGCTTGGCTTCCAATCTCCTGAAACTGCAGGTTTGTAACACAAACACATGCCATGTTTGCCAGCTCCTGGAGTCAGCCCCTTTCAATTACCTTGGCAAGGTCCCTTTGCCAGCTGTCTATCTGTTTCTTGCTTCTGTCCTTTTTCTTCATCTGATACCTTTAGGAGCAATGAAAAATCAAGTCAGTTCCTTTGTTTCACAGATGAGAAAGTCCAGGGTGCTGCTCCTTGCCCCAAACCACACAGAGGAAACTTCAGAACAAATGAAAATGAGCTCGGAGATATGACTATCATCTAACATCCCCGCTACATTCGGGGCAACCTGAATGCGTGCCCTAGTTTCTGAAGCTGCTCACGTTGGTCATCTCCGGTGACTCCCACTGCCCTACTAGGCAGGGGAGGTGGCGCAAGGAGTGCTGGCCATGAGGCAGGGAAGCTGCTGGGGCATGGAGGACTCTGGCGAAGAGCTGCGCCCCTCTTCACTTCATCCAGGGCTGTGTTCCCACCCCGCTGCCCCACCGGCCTCCTGAAGCTGCTGGTCCTCACTCAGTGGGACAGTGGGAGGCCGGCTCCGCCTCAGCTGACTGATCTCTGGCCCATGGGGAAGGTGCTCATGCAGCTGGCCTGGCTCCTGTGGCCACTGCCCGCCTTCTTGGACTAGGGCTAGAACACTGCTACTTGAAGAGGGAAACCCCAGCAACGCATGTCAGGGAAGGGACAGCCTCTGACTGGAACTGCCCACACTTCTGGCCATGAGTAGTTCCGAGGAAGTGACCACAGAGGTGCTTGGGCCAGAGAAAGGGAGAAGTGGTGCTGTACTGCAGATGGGCAGGAGGGCGGGTGGGGGGGTGGCATGGAGCAAGCCTTAAGAAAGCGGGGGGAAGGGCCACAGCAAGGGGCTGGGGTCACAGCAGGAAAGTGGCCTGGTCAGTCAGGGAGAGGCCTCCAGTGACAAGGTCGGCCAAGGACATGTTTAAAAGCAGGATCTCAAATAGCCACGGGGAAGGGCCGGGCCACCAAGCGTGCTGGACCTGGACATTCCCTCAGCATGGGAAGATGGCAGGACATGCGGCTGCCGTACCTTCCTTCGCAGGTGACGTTTCAGAGAAGTCAGGGAAGATGAGGATGGGACTGAGAGGGGAGAGCCTCCCTGGGGGTGAGGTGCACGGCCTAGCGTGTTCGAGGTTTTGGGTCCAGGAGTGGAGGCAATGGTGTGGATATGTTCATTGGTGATTCCATTCTCTTCTCTGTGGATCTGCGGACATTTGCTCCGTGCTTCTAGACCGCTTATTAAGGTGTAAGAGAATATTGGGAGAGTAAAGTACATTTGCCCTGTGTGTATAGCTTGACAAAGGTTAACATGTTTTTACATTTTACAAATTTATACGTTTTTACCCTGGGGTAACAAGATTTAGAACATTTCCCATGCCCTCAGGGTTTTTTCTTTTGCATTTTTTTTTCTAACAAACATCTAAATTTTTCTTACTGAAGTACAACATTTTTGTGTGTTGTATTTTTATGTGGCAACTTTTATGTATTTATGCTTCTAGTAGAAACTTAGAATCAGAATTTTAAGTTATAAACCTTTCTCTGGATGTTAATTGTGTGTTAGTGATAGTGACTCCTTGCCTGTTATAATTATACAAATGTTTCCTCCTAGTCTGGCATTTTATTTTAACTGTGTTAATTCTTCAGAAGTTTAAAAGCTCTAAGAGATCAACTGTGTCAATATTTTCCTTTATACATTTTGGATTTCATATCTTGATTATGAAGCCCTTTCACACCCAAGTATTAAAGAAAATGATTTTCCTGTATTTTCTTCTGCTGTTCCTATAATTGAAAATATTTTCACATTTTATTAATCAGGAATTTGTTTTTGAGTACGATATGAACAGGAATTTAGCAGTCATTAATACTGCTGATTTTCCCAATGCTATTAATTTGTGAGTTTCCACATCGATTGGAAGGTACGTCTGTCATCTATTCAGTGGTCATTCTGGGGTACCCTTTCAACTGCCTCCCTGTCCCATCCGTCTACTTGTGGTATCTGGCTGCAGTATCTCATTATTTTGATTAATACTGCTCTATAGTTTGATTTATTAATCATAGAAAGTCTCCCATGATATTTTTAAATTTTCTTGCCATTTTTTTTATATATTTATGCTTTCACTAGAATATTTATTCATTTAATTTTATTTCAGTAGCTTTTGGGGTACAAGTGGTTTCTGGTGACATGGACGAATTCCACAGTGGGGAATTCTGAGATTTCAGCGGACCTGTCACCTGAGTGGTGTACATTGGACCTAATGTGCACTTTTTATCCCCAGCCCTCTTCCCACCCACCTCCTTTCTGAGTCTCTGAAGTCGGTTCCATCCCTCTCTATGCCTTCGTGCACTCACAGCTTAGCTCCCACTTATAAGTGAGGACATACGGTTTTTGATTTTAAAAGACACCACATCTTTACTAGTGGAGTTTCACATCTGGAAACAAGATGTGTGTTTGTTTAGGCAAAGCCTCAGTGTGTCCTCCAGGAGAGCTTAATGCTGTTCTTCCCACAGGCCACGTGTGCTTCCTGCAGAGCATGTGGCCGGGCAGCCTCCGGCTCTCCTCTGGGTCTGACACCGCCTCTGTTTTGCACACTGTTGGCGGGGAGCCGAGCGCTGCACGTCTGGAGCCTTGCTCTGGTGCTGTGGCCACCCGGGGCCTTCCTGGGAGCCAGCAGAGCGGTCCCCTTGCCCCTGGGGGACACCAGCCTGCACTGGGCAGTGGGTGGGCTGTGGAGCATGTGCGGATTTCAGCCCACTTGGCCCTGGGGAAGTCTGCTACCTGGCCTCACTGGGCCTGCCCCATCGCTTGAGGACCGGCTTGCATGAGTTGGCTCGGGCTGCTGTGAGGAAGCACACAGGCTGGGCGGCTTGAATGACACACGTCTATCTTCTCCCAGTCTTGGAGGCTGGAAGCCCAAGGCCGTGGTGTTGGCAGGCTGGGTTCCTCCTGAGGCCTCGCTCCTTGGCTCACAGATGCTGTCTACTCCCTGCCCTCACGTGGTCATCCCTCTGTGCGTATCTGTGTCCGAATCTCTTCTTAGAAGGACATGGTGGCTTTGGGTGAGGGTCCACTCGATGACCTCATTTAACGTTAACGTCCCCTTTACAGACCTTGTCTCCAAATACAGCCCCGTCTGCGGTACCAGGGTTAGGACGACAACAGATGAATTTTAGGGGCACACAATTCGGCCCATAACAAGTGCTAAAGGCTTCTCAGTGACTCTCTTGAATTGTCTGTGTGTGAATAATGTCATCTGTAAGTAATGGTAATGTTATTTCCCCCTTCCTAGTATTCTATGAAGAAAAATTGCTTCTTTTCCTTTTTTTTTTTTTTTTTTTTTTTTTGAGACAGAGTCTCCATCTATCTCCCAGGCTGGAGTGCAGTGGCACAATCTCGGCTCACTGCAACCTCTGCCTCCCGGGTTCAAGCGATTCTCCTGCTTCAGCCTCCTGAGTACCTGGGACTACAGGCACGTGCCACCATGCCCAGCTAATTTGTGTATTTTTGGTACAGACAGGGTTTGGCCGTGTTGGCTAGGCTGGTCTCCAACTCCAGACCCCAGGTGACCCACCTGCTTCAGCCTCCCAACATGCTAGGATTATAGGCATGAGCCACCACACCCGGCCAGAAAAATAATTTCTAAACAATCTTATAAATAAGGCAAAAGGGTGGCTACCGTCCTTTCCCTGGCATCGTGGAGCAGGGTCTAACGCCAGAAGAGTGTGTAATTCTTTGTGGGGATGTGTCTGTATTTGATACAGCTGTTTACTGAGCAGTGCCAGGACTTTGTGAAGTTACCCGTTAACTTACAGGTTTCGTTAACGCGTAGGTTTCGCTCAGCAGGGATGCAGATGACTCCTGACTCTTAGCAAAGTGAACACCAGACCTGCACTGTTACTGCCCGGTGCGACGTCAACCAACATTAGTTCTAACCTTGCAATCTTAGTTCCACATTCTCTTCCCATTGCTTGTAAATATAAGTATCTCTTAAAGGACTCTTTGAGAGCTTTGCCATCTGTTGGTTCTCTCGTTCTTGAGTTAAATAAACCTTTGACACGTGCCCTCTGTTTATTTGTAGGAGCGTCTTTCCTTCAATCATTCTCTGGCAGATTCTACATGCATCCTGTGTTTAAGCCTAACTCAAGGAGCCTTGATTTGTCTCTGAAATTATGGCTGCATTTATTTCTGGAATAATTTTCTTTAAGCGTTGTAACAATCCTTTACCATTCAGATTCGACGTGTCCCCCAGCTGGGTGCTATGCAGTATGTGTGGCCCAGGAGAGCAGTCACACTCTCACTGGTGAGCTTCTCTTGTTCATGTTTGGTCTCGGTGACCCCTCTCAGCTAGTGAGCTCACTGCCTCGGCCAGAGCCTGGTGAACGCTGCAACATGACAGACTCAATGGCGTTTATTTCACTGTGTGAGCAGGCTTTCTTCTACTTATTTATATATATATATATATATATATATATATATATTTTTTTTTTTTTTTTTTTTTTTTTACCATGGTAAATCTTTTTGACCTGTGTTGGCTGGTGGCAGGTGTGTGGGAGATGGTGTTGGATCCCTTGCAGGAGTCACAGAGCAGGAGGCTGGAGGAGGAGGGCAGAGCTCTGGGGACTCTGCCACATGGAAAGGGATGACAGTGGGTCCAGAGGGTAGGGATGGGCGGGCGTGGAGAGGACAGCAGCAGAAGGCAGAGTAGCCATCACTGGCCAACCGTTTCTTCCATGCCTCTCAATCTCCAGGCAGGGCCAGACCTCAGGTCAGAAGAGGTCAGATCTGACAGGGCACATGAGCACTGGGGAGGCCGTGGAGCCCCAGGATGACCGCGGCTCCCCTAAGAGCCTGCTTCCCCCGAGGTGGCCTCTCTGTACTCCCCAATTCCAGGGGTTATCTGTGACTCCTCTCCTCTCCTGCCTCCTTTCTACATCTCTCCCCTCTCAGCTCTCTCCTACTGTGTTGGCCACACCTTAAAGTCAGTGGTAGACGCAGTGGAGGTGAAGGTGGTCCATGACTCCAGCACGGCGTGAAACGTGGCTTTCCTCTTTGGTTTCTGAGAACTGTGCACTATGGGGTGAGTAGTCACACAGAGGCTCTTGCTGTTTTCCTTTGCTGTTGTGGGCTCAGAAATGAGAATGAACAGGGTCCCAAAGGGCGCCTCTCTGTTGTCCCCTCCCTTTTTCCAGATCCCCCACAGGGCCTGCTCTGTGCCCAGAGGACTCCGGGTCTCCACTAGGAGAATTAGAGACTCTTTGGGGAGGATCACGATGGTTTGAAGAGGCTGCTGGGAAGAAGCCTGCCAGCTTCAGGGCTCAGGCGTCTTGTCCAAGATCTCAGAGGGTGTCACCAGCAGAGGGAACAAAGCCAGGAGGTGGCACTTCTCCTGGTCACCCTTATCACAGGCTGCCTAACACAGGTGCCAGGGTCAGGCTGAGGGCTTAGAGGAGGTCCATCTCCCTCTGATTCCCTTCTCCTTCCCCACTTCCATGTTTAAGCGCCCCTGAAATTGCATGAGGCCCGAATGGATAATTAGGGATAATCCCTCCATTTTAAGGCCAGCTCCTGAGCAACCTGCGTTCCCCTTTGCTATGCAACCCACTCCCAGGTTCAGGGATTGGGACGTGGACGTCTCTGGGGAGAGGCATTATTCTTCCCGCCACACAAGCACACACACCAGCAAAGGCAACATCATTCACTGTGATGGGTGCTATGGAAACGATAAGCACGGTGTCCTGACAAAGCCACAGACAGGACATCGGGAGGGGCCGTGTGACACTGACGTGAAGACCCGGTGACTAGCTTCACGTCTAGTGAAGTGGGGTGGGTGCTCCAGCACGGAGACATTCAGGAGAGGGAGATCCAGAGCCCCGGTTAGGAGTGTGGCTGTTATTCTAAGCACAGGTGGGGACCCCGCATGGTTCAAGTAGGAGAGTCACCGGGTCTGGTGTTCATTTCTCTCTGGCTGTGGGCAGAGAACAGATTGCTGGGGACAAAGGCTCAGTACGTGGTGCTGCAAAAGCTCATAACAAGTGGTAAGCTAGACCTGGTCAAAGGCCAGGAACAGCCTCCTGGAGAGAACGTGCATGAGTAGGAGTTAATGAACTGGAGAAGAGAGGATAGGAATTCTTGGCAGCAGGCCTGGAAAATGAAAAGGGAGCAAGGCCTGTAGAATGCATGTAGGAGGTGTGAAGAAGGCATAAAAAAGGCATGTAGAAGGTCTGAGGGAGGCATGAAGAAGGTGTGAAGAAGGGATGCAGACGGTGTGAAGGAGGATGAAGAAGGCATGAAAAAGGCATGTAGAAGGCATGAAGGTGTGAGAAAGACATGTAGAAGGTCTGAAGGAGGCGTGAAGAAGACATGAAAAAGGCATGTATTAATAGAAGGTGTGAAGGAGGCATGTAGAAAGCATAAAGAAGATGTAGGGAGGCATGAAGAAGGCATGTAGAAGGCATGTAGAAGGTGTGGTGGAGGCATAAAGAAGGCATGTAGAAAGCATGAAGAAAGTGTGAAGGAGGCATGAAGAAGGCATGTAGAAGTCATGTAGAAGTCTGAAGGAGGCATGAAGAAGGCATAAAAAAGCCATGTATTAATAGAAGGCTGAAGAAGGTGTGAATGAGGCATGAAGAAGGCATGTAGAAGGTGTGATGAAGGCAGGAAGGCATGTAGAAGGTGTGATGGAGGCACGAAGAAGGCATGTAGAAAGCTTGAAAAAGGTATGGTGGAGGCAAGAAGAAGGTATGTAGAAGGTGTGAAGGAGGCATGTAGAAGGTGTAATGAAGGCATGAAGAAGGCATATAGAAGGTGTGATGAGGCATGAAGAAGGTATGTAGAAGGTGTGATGAGGCATGAAGAAGGCATGTAGAAGGTGTGATGAAAGCATGAATAAGGTATGTAGAAGGTGTAATGAAGGCATGAAGAAGGCATATAGAAGGTGTGATGGAGGCATGAAGAAGGCATGTAGAAAGCATAATGAAGGTGTGAAGGAGGTATGAAGAAGGCATGTAGAATGTGTGAAGGAGGCATTAAGGAGGCATGAAGAAGGCATGTAGAAAGCATAAATAAGCTGTGGTGGAGGCATGATGAAGGTATGTAGAAGGCATGTAGAAGTCTGAAGGAGATATGAAGAAGGCATGCAAAAGCATGTATTAATAGAAGGCAGAAGGTGTGAAGTAGGCATGAAGTAGGCATGAAGAAGGCATGTAGAAGGTGTGATGAGGCATGAAGAAGGCATGTAGAAGGTGTGGTGAAGACATGAAGAAGGCATGTAGAAGGTGTGATGGAGGCATGAAGAAGGCATGTAGAAAGCATAAAGAAGGTCCGAAGGAGGCATGAAGAAGGCATGTAGAAGGTGTGGAGAAGGCATGAAGAAGACATGTAGAAGGTGTGATGAGGCATGAATAAGGCATGTAGAAAGCATAAAGAATGTATGAAGGAGGCATGAAGAAGGCATGTAGAAAGCATAAAGAAGGTGTGAAGGAGGCATGAAGAAGCCATGTAGAAGGCATGTGGAAGGTGTGATGAAGGCACCAGAAGGAAGGGCACACAGCAGGAATGGAGAGTGGGGGAGCATGGTGCCAAGGGAGGCTGGAGACCCCACAGGGCTGGCAGGACAGGTGCAGTGCAAGCTCATCCCTTATCTGAATAGCAAGTGAATAGCAAGTGGAAGGGTTTCCAGGGGACGAAGCCAACAGGATGGGACTGGCTTCTTGAGCAGGTCATGTGGTTGCGGCATGGGAAACTGCCAGTAGCAGTGTTAGGAGCAATAGCGCTGCCAAGGTGAGGGAAGATGGGAGCTTGTGTTGAGGAGTGGGCAGTGGAGATGAAGAGAGATAGGCAAATGGGAGAAGAACAAATGAGGAGCTAAAGCGAGAGGATTCGGTGTTGGATTAGCTGTGGGAGGGTGTGTGGGGAGGGTGTGTGTTGAGGCTGACTCATGCCCCACCTGGCTCAGAGCACTGGACACTGGGACTGGGGCCCTAAAGGACTACATCGAAGGTGGGAGGTGGGGGTGGAGGTGCAGTGGGGTGGCAGGGAATTCAGCTGGGGGCATCGAGTTTAAGGTGCTTTTGTAACATTGAGTGGGGTTTGGGTAGTCGGGTCTGAAACTCACAGGAGACTGGAGTAAATGTAGAACCTGGAGTACCATGCGTGTGGTGTTGATGGAAGCCACAGGGCTGAATGAGCTTCCCTGGGGAGGGAAGGCAGAGTGAGAGATGGAGATGGCCCAGGCTGACCCTGGAGGAGCAGCTCCGCTGGTGGCCAAAGGCAGGAGAGCTAGCTTTGCCAGGGAGCTGAGGAGAGGCCTGGGGCAGGGCTTGGTATGAGCGTGGCTCTGGAGGACGCGGGAGGACAGAAGGAAGGCTTGGGCAACAGGTTTGGAGGTGAGGACTGGAAACACCTTTGACTCAGTAGCTCGGAGGCTCGAGGATGTCGGGGTCTCTCCATGGAGTTGCGAGGCAGACATTAGATTGGCATGAGGAGGAAGAGACTGGAGAGAGAGACCAGGAGCTCCTCTTTCCAGAGGTTTGGCCGTGACGGAAAGTAGAGGGCCCAGATGTGCCTGCTGAGGAATGTGGGGTGAAAAGAGGGTTTCATGTAAAAGCCAGGAGGAAAAGCCCATTGCGGAAAGTTGTAGAATCTGCAAAGCGAGAGGAGTGATTCGGCACAGAGATGTGAAGCTCGTGGCTTGCTGAGGCTGCCCGTTTTACTCCCAGACGGTTCAGGTCTTAGGCTTCCTTTACCTCAAGTAAGACAACTGCCACCCCCACCCCTTCTCACCAGCGGTCCTGGTTTTCCACCACGAGAACAAGAGCAGGCCCCACAGGATAAGAGAAATCCCTTTTTCCCAGGATGCCGATCCAAGATGCCCAACCATTCTTTAGAGGATGCCTTGTTTGTCTTTTTTTTTTTTTTTTTTTTTTAAACTGATGGAGCTTTAACTCATCAATGTTCCTTGAATAACCGGAGGGACATTGGAGGAACATTCCAGCAACAGGCATGATTCTCCTTATGGGGTCAACGAGCACATATTTGGTTTGTTGGTTCCAGTTTTCCTGGTTCTGAATAAATTGTTGACTTTTGGCACACCTAATAATTGATAGTCAGCACCCATTCCAGAGTTTCATAGCAAATAAGTACGTTTCCGAAGCACTTCCCTGATAAACTCCACGTAGCGCTTGTGCCTGGACAAAGCCCAAACCCTGAAAGGCTGGATGGACCAGCCAGACCCATTTGGCCCAACAAGAGGACCCAAGGGGATTATCTGGGCTCGAGCACAGCGCCGTGGATCTGCACCCCATGTTCTGTCACCAGCAAATTGTGGGGTGTCAGTGAGGGTGTAGGTCATCCAAGCTGATGCCCATTTACAGACGAGAAGTGTGGCTCAAGGTTAACTGCCCCTACCTGAGCTGGAAATGGAACCTCGTCCTTCCAGGGTCCTGAGAACCGCATTCCTGTGAGACTCACCTGTGTGTGGTTCCCTGCCCTGCGGGTCTCACCTGTGATTCTCTAGCTTCTGAACCTGGAGTTAAACCACAGGGGGGCAGGTCTCGGCCACAGGGTTCCTGCTGGGCTCTCAGTGCCTTGTCCTGTACAAGGCATGCTCCGAGAGCTCACTGAATATCGCTGGATGCGTGGAGAAACAAAGTTGGGGTGGGACGATTCCTGTGCATGCTTATTTTCCCTACAGCAGATGGAATATATTTCTAAAACCATCTGCTTAGAACAATCAGTGTTTCCAATGACCCATAGCCAATGTGCCAAGAATTCCTTGGCTATTCCCTGATCTGATAAATTGGGACAAAATCTAGTGAACACCCCATAAGACAATCCTACCTACCCTTGCAGCTTTCCAGCACCATAATATCAAGGTCACGGATTCATTTAAAGAATCCCAAAGGGCACGTGACCTCAATTTTTATAATTTCCTTACTGAAATTCAAGAGAAACTTCCTAGCTGTTCCCCATTATCCCTTTGTTGCTCAGAAAAGTTAAAGTTTAAATGGCAATTCTCTTTAGAATTTAATATCTGTTCCCAAACATTCTTGGTTTAATTGCTAACTGATTCTTTAGAAAATTGAATCGCTATATTACATTGTTTTTATGCACCAATGGCCTGGGAAATGTTGGCAGCGGTCCTGACAAAGATAACGACGTCTGTGTATCAAGCTGTGATTGCTTTATTAGAAAAGTTCCTAGCAAAGGTTTTTCTTGTTTTTAATTTTTGCTGCTTTTAATTTTTATACCCAAGCGTTGATTTGGATCAGTACCTGTTAAAACCAGGATTTTAGTGTTAAGGATTCTCTCCACCTTCCTTTAGAGCTGTTGCCACTTATCTTCTAAAATGCTTAAGGAGCATGGCCAAAGACGGGTGGATTTGTGGTCGAAAGAGCATTGAAGTGGCTCAGAGACCCAGCCCCCAGCCCTACGTGTCCCACGGGGAGTCTCAGCCTGGGAGAGGTTGCCTCCCACCCTGGGACACTTCAGGTCCCATCTGTAGAGTGAAGGGGTGACACGTGAGGACTGTTAGCACCTTCAGTCCAGGATTCTACCTTAATGAACCATTCATTACTTCCAGGAGAAAACACCTGCGGATGCCACTCCAAAGGGCTAAGAGGAAGCAGTGCACAATAGACCGGGGCTGGCCACTTAGATACTCAGTGAATGCGAGGAACTGGCGTGTTCTTCTGCCTCAAGGCAAACATGATGTCACTTTCCAGGTGAAAACACCTCTCCTGGCTGCCCAATGTCAGCAGCTGCGATGCTCTGCAGGGTGGTGCACTGAGCAAATGGCACCGAGTCCCCACCTTTTCTTGCAATGCCACTGGAGCTCCCACCCTTAAGAGGCTGAGTTGCCCACCTCCCCTGCCCCACACCTCCTGGAAATGGGCTGAACCTGTCCCTTACTCGACCCACAGAATGCAGAGAAGTGAGGCGTGCCAGTTCCGAGTGTAGGCCTTGCAGCCCCACCGTGATGACGAGCCGGGGTGAGCCTTCTGGAGATGAGAGGTCACCTGGAGAGGGGGAAACCGCCCTAGACAGCTACAGACCAGAGGACCCCGCCAGGCTCAGTGAGAGCCCAGCAGAGATGAGCGAACTCCGCTGCAGATCAGCGGAACTGTTGGTCTCCGGAGGATGTGCGAGAAGTGACTCACGGTTGTTGTCTGAACCCACCGGGCTCCGGAGGCGTGTGCCACCCAGCACGAGCTCACCAACACACTGGGTGTCACACACTCCACTACGAGCTCCAGCTTCTGGCTTCTTCTCCTGCCAAACGTTTCCCACCTCCCACTCCCCAGAATCAAATCCCACCCTCTGGGCAAGCTCCGCTCCTAGGAGCCCCCGTTCTCTGTGCTGCGCCCCTCTCTGACATCCCCTCCCGGGTCTGCTTTCAAATCTGTTCTCATTCTCCAGGAGACTCCTTCGTGTCGCCTCCTCGTGGAAGGCCTCCCTTTCTGTCCAGCAGAACGGGCCAGCCCCTCGCACTGCTGTTGTCTCCTGCTCACAGAGAGAAGACCGTTCAACTCTCCACCGGTCCCGGTTTCCGTGTTTGCAGGCCATCCTCTCTAGGCTGCAGTCTGGAGGGTAGGAACCACTTTGTACTCACTGTTGGATCCCTCTGATGTTGTGGGGCGTTCACCAGGTGCTCAGAGCCTGGGGACTGTGGGACTCCTGGGTAGTGCTGGAGGCCCAAGGTTCCTCGGCAGTGATTCTTCCAGCCCCTCCGGGGTCCCGAGGCCCCGCTTTCGAGGTGGCTGAGTGGCTGATGCAGGGCAGGAAGGCTGACCCAGGAAGGACATCGGGGCTCTCGATGGCTTCTCTGAGGTTTCGTAGCTGCATCACTCACTTCTCTGGGCCTCAGCAGCTATCGGGGTCACCCTGCTCCCACCCTACGGTTCTCCATCCATCTTTTCCCTCCAGCCATTGCTGCAGCAACCACCTGTGCACAGGTGACCTGATAGCCCCTCCTGTCATCAGTACCTCACAGCTCCCTTACAGGGGTTCTTCCCTGCTGTGGATATCCCCGCAGCCATGCAGCCATCTTCACACACCCAGCCCAAGTGGGCTGGCGCCACCCTTACCCAGTGGGGTCCTGGAGCCAAAGGATAAATGAGCTTCTTGCCCCGCTGCGGCCTGCAGCGCTGGCCCTTGGACTTGTGTTTCCTCCTCCCTTGTTTTAATTTTCTCAGTGTCCTGGGGTTACTTCCCCAAATAAACAACTTACTCCAAAGCTTTATCTCCAGGACCAGGCGTTACCAAACACTGTGTCCAAGATGGCTGCTGAGGTCTCAGAGCCGGAGGAGGCCCAGGTGCAGAGCAGACAGTGCACGTGCTCTGGGGCCAGGTGCAAGGGATGCAGGTCCTGGCTTGGTCACCTCTGGGCAGGCCTGACTTCCTGAGCCTCGGTTTCCTCCTCTCTAAGGTGGGGACAGCTCCTGTCTGTGTGGCTCCCTGACTGCAAGCGTCCAGCTCTCTGTGCCACTGCAGCACTGCCTCTGGGTTCTGGGGATCCCGGGATGGGGGCTATCCTGCTCCTTGTCATTGTCCTGCCCCTGGCACAGTGTCTGCACAGAATCAGCCTTCACACATCAACAAGGGCTGAGGGAGGCCAGGGATGTGGCTGCTCCTGCTGGCCCCTGAGCACAGTCCTGGCTGAGAGTGGGGCCTGAGTCACACAGTGACCACTGTGTCCTGGCCTAATGCTCTGAGGTCTCCATGTCTAGGCAGCAGTGTTTCGGCTCTCAGGATCCAACTACCAATGACCTTTCTGGGTTTCCATTCTTCTGGCAACAGGAGCCATCATCCTGTACTGGAATCTGCCTCCTGCCGTGAACAGGGCGGAGGTGGGAGAGGTGCACATAGATGCTCTCCCTCCCTCCCCTGCCCCACAAACTCTAACCTTCTGGAAAATTGAAAAGAGAAATTTTTCTTTCCTTTCCTTTTTTTAACCTAACTTGCTCCGTGACTGACTTAATTAAAAGGAGGATGAGGGCTGCCTGTCACAGGGAGGCTCCTGGGATGAGCCGGGGGCTCAGCCCGGGACGGGTGAGCCTCCGATGGGAGGAGGGAGAAGACGCTGGGGTCATCTGGTGTTCCTCAGAGCAGCCACCTGGAGGGAGGGTCTCCCGGGCTCTTAGTCACATCTGTGGCCCCCTCTGAAAACATCGAACTTCTTTTTACAAACTGGGAATGTCCACTGAACTGGAGTTGTCTGTTGGAATTGTAACATTCACTCCCAAGTGCTTCTCAAACCATTATCTTTTGTTTAAAGAAGATTCTCTTCATCCAATATGCTTTGTAAAAATAATGAGGTAAAGTAGAAATAACATTTTACCACCTTTACCATTTTTAAGTGGACTCTTCAGTGGCATTAAGCACGTTCACATCCCTGTACAACTGCCATCCCATCCAGCTCCAGAACTTTCCCTTCTTCCCAAACTGAGACTGCGTCATGAAATGCCCACTCCCCGTTCCCTCCCAGCAGCCTCCATTCTATTTTCTGTCTCTGGGGATCTGGCTCCTCGAAGGACCTCCTACAAGTGGAATCACCCAATATTTGTCCTCTCGGGTCTGGCTTCTCACACTTGGCGTCATGTCCTCAAGGTTCATCCACAGCGTGGCAGGCGTCGGAATCTGCTTCCTCCTAGAGGCAGAGGGCTAGTCCATGGTATGGATGGATCGCATTTAGCTCATCCATTCACCTGGTTGCGTCCACCTTTTAGCACTTGAGAACGATGTGCTGTGAACAGGTGAATAGGGGTGTGCAAATATCTGAGTCTCAGCTTTGACAACGATGTGCTGAGAACAGGGGTGTGCAAATATCTGAGTCTCAGCTTTGACAACGATGTGCTGAGAACAGGGGTGTGCAAATGTCTGAGTCTCAGCTTTGAGAACGACGTGTGGTGAACAG
Source organism: Chlorocebus sabaeus (assembly GCF_047675955.1). NCBI lineage: Eukaryota > Metazoa > Chordata > Mammalia > Primates > Cercopithecidae > Chlorocebus > Chlorocebus sabaeus. The sequence continues at coordinate 127,093,383 of NC_132913.1, forward strand.
GGATGTGCAAATGTCTGTCTGAGTTTCAGCTTTGAGAATGATGTGCTGTGAACGGGGTGTGCAAACGTCTGTCTGAGTCTCAGCTTTCAGGCATTGTGGGTCTATACCCAGAAGTGGAATTGTTGGATCATAGGGTAATCCCATGTTTAATTTTTGGAGGACCTGCCACACGGTTCCCCACAGCCGAGATGTGTGTGCGTGTGTGTTTAATTAGAGAAAGAAGCTGTGAATGTGTGTCATCTGGGGAATCATATCAGCGTGTGTGCTAAGCATGTGCGTCCCTGAGTAGTTTTAATGTGAAAACAGTTACATATATTTTCTTCCCTCAGCTTGTGAAGAGCAGCTGCTGATTTCTCAAGGTGAGGACATTTGCCATCTGATATTATAAGTGGAGTTAGAGGAAAGCCTGTGGACAGGAAGTGGATCTGGAGATGGGGATGCTGGGCACGTGGCCTCTTTTCGAGAAGCCCCAACCTTTTAAACATCAACGTCATGTTTAAGTAATAATTCGCCGGGAACAAAAGTCAGAAGGTGTGAAAAGGATCCAACGGGAAGAAGCCTCTTTCTCCCAGCCGCATCCAATCACCCAGACACCTCCCTTCCCAGAGGCATCCGGCGGTACCAGCCTCTTGTGCCCCTTCCAGATCGATCTAAGCAGGTGCAGTCAAGAATGGACATACTTTTCCTTCCTTCATTTTCTTTTTTTAAACCACATATACAATACCCTATAATATACCTGGCTCGAAACTTTCGCAGTGAACTTGGAAGATTTGTTTATATCAGTTCATAAAGAGCTGCCCCGTTTTAAGAGTTGCATAGCGCTCCATCATCTGTCAATCATTTTAGAGGGAAAATATTCTTTAAATATGGTGTTTCTGATTGTAATGAGGACCGAGGCTCTAGTTGCCTGACGCTTGGAGAAAGCAACTGAATAGCTCAAAAGCAGCTGCTGGGAAGGCTTTTCTTGGGAAAATTGCCTTGAAATGTAGCTTTGAAAACCTTTTTTATTGAAATATTTATTTTTATTGGAATATAATTTAATGCAGAAAAAAACGCATGTATCATAAGTGTATAGTTTGCTGAACTTTTATAGCCTGAACATCTGTGAAGGCGACATTCCCATATGAAAAGGGGTGTGATCAGCACCCCAAAGCTAGATATTTTTGGGGGAATTCTCTGGCCTGATTGATGTCTGAAACATTGAAACTTCAGCCCCAAGCCAGGCTTGTTGGGTTCCTGAGGCATTGGGGAGCCAAGGATCAACTGATCTGGGGTCTCCCGCAGATAAGGCTGGGATGCCAGCCTCCAGGAGGAAACGGCCCTGGTGTCTGGGTCCCACCCTCTCCCAAGAGCTGCTCTGGAATTTCCTAGCTGTGTGGTCTCAAGAACGTTACTTACCGACCCTGGGCCTCTGTTTTCTCATCTCTAACATGGGAGTAACCACGGGTGGCAGGGTGCCGAGCCCCCGCTAATATCTCCCTGAAAGAGACATCACACGGTCCTCCCTGTCAAAGTCAGGCTTCTAATGAAGCCCTCCTCGGGGTCATCTTGAACAAGCCCAAGGACAGAAGCGGATGCCCTAGGAAGCTCTTAGAAGGGTCTGTAACCCAGAGTTCTCTGCCTTCTGAATCCCTCCCCCAGTTCGGATGCCAGTGTTGGGCAGGGACTTCTCATCCCTGCAGGGCTGTGAGCAGAAGGCGGAGGGGCACCTGTGGTTATGAAGCATGGTCAGGGCTGATCTGGGCTGACCTTAGTTGTCCAGGGCAGGTCTTGTCTGCTGTATCGCTGTCCCCTGGCTGGCCCCCACTGTGGGAGTGGCCTCAGGTCTCAGGACCCCCTGCCTAACCCAGACCTCTGGCCTGTTGGCACCACACCCTGCCTGTCTCCAGCTGGCCCCTCCCTGCTGCAAGCACGATGTCCACCTGCTTCACTCTCACCCTGCCCCTCAGCTGCTGCCCTCATGCCCTGCCCCTCCAGTCTCCAGAAATCAGCTTTTCAGCTCTTTTTTTTTTTTTTTCCTGGGAGGACTCAGGGTGAGCTAGAATTCCCCAGAGATTAGTTTAAAAAAACATCAAAGTGCACTTTGTGTTCTGGTCAACATCTGGCTGTGCAGCTGCCGTCAGCCTGACGTTGCCAAACAACTGGGGGCTTGACTTGGAATGCGCTGCGGGGTAAACGCTGCCAGGCCTGGGCTGTGCTCGGAGCAGAGGTGATCCAGAGTCAGCATGTGGGGGTGTTTCCCTGGGCAGGGAGACCTTCTGTGGCCCTCCTGCGTAGCTCTTGGTACTGGGTGTAGGGGCTGGGGTAAGGGGCCCCCAGGACTGAGATGCTCAGATAAATTGTAGTTGGGGGAGATGGTGCACATGTTGGGATCGGAGCTAGAGGAAGGGTGACCCCGGGCACCCGGATGTGGTGGGCAGGACTCTCCCCACCCTTGTGAAAGCCTCTGGCCAACCCTCCCCAACTCCTCATGGTAGGAAACACGAAGAGCCAGGGACCCTTTCGGAAACCCAATAGAAGAGCAAAAATCCTAAGCAGGTGAGGCCCCCTTGCTTCCACATTAGAGGGGCAGTGGTGGGACAGCAAGGCTCTGGGCGGGACAAGGACCCTGATGTGGCTGAAGCGTCTGGATGCAGATGGCAAAGCTCTAAGTGCCCAGGAGAGTGAGGTGGACAGGGTCCCAGCCCAGTAATGACCTGGGGCCGATCACCCAAGCTCTTGGAGTCCATTGTCACACAACATAGGCTGACGACACCTTTAGGTGGGTGACGGTGAGCTGTGCAAATGTCCATGGAAGGGCTGTGGCATCTGCCACACCATGCAATTGTTGAATGTCACAGTGTTAACTGGGGCCACTGAGCAACCAATACAGAGCCCCTGCATCCCAGAGGGTTGCTCCGAGAGGACGGTGTGCCCCATAGTGGGCAGGGTGGCCCCACGCTGCAAGGACGCTCAGCCAGAGCCACGCCGGCGCGTCCAGCAGCCCACATCTCTGTGTCCTGCTGCTGCTGCTCTCTCTGGCACCAGCACCACGTTGTATGGGAGAAGCAAATCGCCTCCACTTTCTCTGGTTTTGTCTGTCCTGGAATGATAAAGCAAAAATCTGACTTTCAACTCACTAGAGGCGACTGGAAGCCTGCTCTGGGTTGGGGAGGTTCTCAGTTTATCTTAGCACAGGGGACTTGGCGTCCACAGGAGGTAGGGGAACTGGGCTGCCTGCCACCCCTGTGCCCCGATTCTATTGCTGCATGACAAACCATGCCAGACCTCAGTGGCTGGAAACAGAGGCAGCTTGGTTTTGCTCGTGAACCTGAAGTTTGGGCAGAGCTTGAAGAGGGCAGCTCACCTCTGTTGCACTCAGTCAGGGTGACGTGGAGGCTAGGAGCCAGGATGGCTGGAGACCCAGTCACTCACAGGTCTGGGGTTTGATCCCAGCTGCTAGCCAAGGCCTTCTCTGGAGCTTCACTGGGGAATCTGCATCACTCTCCGTGCAGCTTGGGCTTCCTCCCAACATGGCGGCCAGGTTCCCGTGCCGAGCCTCCCGCAGAAGAGCTATGAGTGGAAGCCACATGACCTTTTATGCCCCAGCCTTCCTAATTACACACAGTCATTTCCAGCCTGTTCTACACTGAGATAGTCACAATGGCTGCCCCAAGCTTAAAGGGAGGGGACATGGATTCCACCCCTTGGTGTGGGGAGTACAGAAAGTTACTGAAAAAACAGGTGGCATCAAAAATACTGCTGTGGTTATTTTTGAAAATACCTTCTGCCCCGTTTCCCCAGGTCACTCACCCAGTGGCCATGAGCTGCCCTGGAGGCACATGAACTCGCAGGTGCTTCAGCTGGGAAAAGTAGCTCTGGTGGCCCAAGGTCCGTGGTGTGGGGTATTCTCAGCAAAAGCACACAGAAGTTGGGGAAGGGGCTCAGAGTCTCAGAGTCCTGTGCTCTGCAAGGCGTTCTCTGGAAGAGTTGGAACCCCTCACAGGGGGCTCTGGGCAGAGCACTGACGGCATCTGCTATGGGGTAATCACACTCGATACAAATGGATCAGAATGATCAATTAGCAATTGTCCTGCCCCTTGTCTCTCGTGATCACAGGCAGGGAAGGGTGAGCTCGGTGTCTCCATGCTTCAGGGAAAGTTGGTGAAGGAAAATACAAACTCAAGAACGGCCAGAGCCGCATTTCTCAAAGGGAGCCAGCCCTACCCAGTGTGTCCACTCCGAATCCTAGATCTCTGACCTCCAAGTCCAAGGTGCAGCCACCTGCCTTACCTCATGTTGCCCTTTGTCCCCTGCTTGGCTTTGGTACTGCAGGGGTTGGAAATCCACCATTCTATGTACACTCTGGTCCTCATGCATATAAGGTGAGGAGGTCTGATTATCCACTGAACATCTTGTTTGAATAAAGTTTTGCTAATAGCTATGTAGGTATACTGAAAGATCTTCATTGGGCCACTAAGACTGGTGTTTGGGTGTAGAGACTGGGGAAGCAACAGGAAAGATTCTTTTCTAAGGATGAGGAAGGGATTCCTGGAAGGTCGCCTGAGAGAGCTCCAGATTGTCCTCCTTGGAGCTGCAGCAGGAAGCGGGTTTTATATATTTGTTGCATCTGCATCATGGGATAGATTTTTCTACTGTAAAATGAGATTTTTTACGCTATGCCAAACACAGACGTTTTTCTCCTCCCGTCAACACTTCACAGGCATAGGGACCACTCCCACCGTCACTGGGAGCTGTGAGCACTGAGATGGCAACGCAGGCAGGAAGAGAGCTCACTGGAGGTCCCGGGGGAGCAGGGAAAGAGCCAGGTGCCGCCCAGATGCTACACACGCCCTGTGCTCTGCAAGGCGTTCTCTGGAAGAGTTGGGCCTCCTCCAGCTCCACTAGCATCATGGAGGCTGCCAAGCTGCCTCAGTTTCCCCAGTGCAGCTGTGACATGGGCCTGAAGGGACGTGGAGAGAGGCAGCCAATGCCTCCACGCTGGCTGTGTCACCTGTGCTGGGTGGTGACCAGGGGCCACGCCCCCATCCAGTCACATTAACTTACGTGAAAACCTCCAGGTGACGCCTCCAAGGGCCACTAGGCTCTCTCAGGTCCCTGGACCGAGGCTGCAACCTACACAGACAGATTCTGCCTATTTCTCCTTGAGGGTCTTGATGCTCTCCTCCTGGGCCATCTCAGAGTCTTCACTGGAGAAAGAAGTTTCCATCTATAAAGTGTGCTCCATGGAGACATGGCTCACTTCACGCCAGACTTCCATCTCCTTGGAAAAGTGGCAAAGGATCTCAGAGGTAGGAGAAAGGCCCTGAAATCCCAGCACAGGCACCCGGACTATGAAGGGTAGGAGGAGCAGAGCTGGGAGCCTGGACTCTGAGGCCTTGTGAGATCCCCCCTGTCACCGCCCAGCCAGACACACGAGCAACCCGCCAAGGGACGGGTGGATGTGGCCTTGGAATCCAGAGTTCCCGTTTGCAGAAACGAAATGTTTATTTCATGGTGCAGCTGTTGGTAGAAAATGAGGTAAATCTCTGATCCCTCAGATTTCCAGAAATTGAGATTTTCCCTAAGTACCCCTGGCCTTGAGCTATGCCGTCACTGACGGGGGCTGTATGCTGCTGGGAGCCAGGGCCTTGTAAGACCCAGACCCTCCTCTCTCTCTCCCGTATTAGTCAAGGTTCTCCAGAGAAATGGAGTTAGAGATGCATTGCTATAAGAAATGGAACGGGCTCGCATGATTACGGAGGATGAGGGGGTCCAACGCCCTGTCGTCTGCAAGCTGGAAAGGCAGGAGAGCCTGTGCTGCCGCCCTAGCCAGAGCCTGGAGGCCCAAGAACCAGACACGCCGACGACAGCACAGTTCCAGCCTGACAGCAGGAGAAGGTCAGTGTCCCAGCTCCAGCGGGCAGGCAGAGGGAGGGCTCTCTCTCCACCTTTGTGTTCTACTCAGGTCTTCAGTGGGTTGGATGAGGCCCACCCACATTGCGAGGGCGTCTGCTTCACTGAACCCACCGTTGCACCTGCTTCTCTTGGTTGCTGTCTGATTGCAGAGACGCTGTGCCCTTGTGAGCTCCTTCCCCGCCGGGTGCGCTGGTGCTAGGATGTCTGCCCTGGTCCAGCCGTGCACCCCTGAGGAGCAGGCTCTTACTCTGGCTTCCATCAACAAGGTTGTTGGCCCCCGCACTAAGCTAAGACTTTCACCTTGGCATTCACTAGGCATAAGTAATAATTTGAGTTCTGTGTCTTTTATTCTTTATCTCGTGTCCAACTGGTTCTGAACCTGCGTGGGGAAGAGGTGCTGTTAGTATTAAGCCCTCTCAAAGACCCTCAGTTCCCGGAGTGAGGAACTTTGAGAAATAAGAGAAGGCGATGGGGTGAGGAGGGCAGGACACAGTGAGAGGGCTTCATTGGGCAGGATGTGTGGCTTTGGGCCTTTCGGCTTAGATTCCAAACAGCACGCTTGACCTTGAGGTCATTAATGTTTCTCTTGGGTGAGGCTTGGACCCCTGTGGCCTGGGCATGAGACCTTGAGCTCAGGCCACGCCATGCCTGACCTTGACCTTGCTGACCAAGGCTTCACCTACAGGCGAGGGGTGTTCCAGGGAAGCAGGAAGTGTGTAGCAGGCACTGACCGAAGATGTGTTGGCCTCTGCAGAGGGACAAGGGGCCAGGCTGGGCCTTAAGGAAGCCCTGACGTGTGCCTGTCCTGGTGACCTTGCTCCAGCGGCCACCCCATCAGGGCCCCTGCAGCCAGATGGAGCCCAGCAGTGCTGAGTCCTTTTTTCAGAGGCAGGTGTGGCTAAGGCTAGCGTTTGGTTAAAGAGGATGAAGGCTCTGCGGTACAGGCCTTTTAAACCTTAGGAGGATGTATATCAGCCTGTTTTCACACTGCTAATGAAGACTTACCCGAGACTGGGTAGTTTATAAAGGAAAGAGGTTTAATGGACTCACAGTACCACATGGCTGGGGAGGCCTCACAATCATGGCAGAAAGTGAATGAGGAGCAGTGTCACATCTTACACGGCGGCAGGCAAGAGAGGTTGTATAGGGGAACTCCCCTTTATAAAATCATCAGATCTCAAGAGACTTACTCACTACCACGAGAACAGTATGGGGGAAACTGCCCCCATGATTCAGTTATCTCCACCTGGCTCCACCCTGGACACCTGGGATTTTTACAATTCAAGGTGAGATTTGGCCAAACCATATCAGTGGAGACAGGCCTATTTGCTGCTTTTACTGAAGTTCTTCCTTTAGGTCTGTGGGCAGAGGTTTCACCCCGAGGCAGCTGCTCTTTTGTGCCTTAGAGAACCAGGAAAGTGCAGGACACAGATGACCGTGTCAGGACAGGAGGCAGAGCAGACGGGCTGCCCCGTGCAGCTTTCCACACTCCAGCCTGGGAGGGCTGTGCACGGGGGGACTTCAACGCCTGTGCTTTGTCTCCGAGCTCTGGATAATGCCCAGAGGGCAACTCCCAAGTTTGTTCTGGACTTGTTAATTGCAGACGCTCCAACCAGAGTCTGAATCTGTGGATTTTAGAGATCTAAAAAGCGGCTTCCTCCACAGGAGGGTGGAAGGTTCTAAACGGCACAGATAAGGAATCAAGGCCTCTCTATGAGGGGTGGAGGGCTTCCCCTCTGCACTGGAGGGTCCTGATCTGTTACAATACAACTAAGTCCTGGATGAACAATGAAAAACACTTATCAAACATTGCTGGAGTTGCAATAAAGTGAGTGAATGTCTAAAGAAAAGAGAAAACAAACGTGAGTTGAGACGAGAAAGGTAAGTAAGAAAACTGTGGCTGCCCTGTGGAAACACTGCAGGAGCCCTGGGCGTAAGAAATGAAGTTTTAGGCCTGCAGTTCCAGTGTCAAACCAGGACTCAGAGAGGACTACAGTGTGGGCAGTGCCTGAGGCCCCGGGAGAGCCCGGTGGGAAGCCTCTTTGAGAGGTGGACATGTGACTTACGGCCTCTGGTTTCCTGCAGACTCACTTCAGCCAAAGCTGAACTCATAATCACAAACCAGAAAGCACGCAAAGAAATCACCTAAACTGAGTTGGAGTCTGTATAAACGAAAAGAAAAAGCACAGAATCCAGTAGATATGTGCCCTCCAGCACTTAAGAAATCAGCATCATCAGACACACAATGTAAAATAACTACCTGTGCAATGCCTAGGAAGTAAACTAAAAGAAAGGAAAAGAAAAGAAAGCCACAGAAGCCATCGGAAGTACCCATGCAGAGAGGAAAGGGTGCCTCGTGGAACACGGCCTGAGGCCCTGAGGTTCTGGAGTCAAGTGCCGGTTCACCGCCCAGGCCTCCGCAGGGCAAGTCTGTGTCTTAGCTCCAGGCACTCCCTCCTCTGTTCCCTGGACACCAGGCACTTAGAAGCGCCCACTTTGGACCTAGCATAACCCACATTGTGGGAAACGTCTGCTGGGCCTGCCCTCTGCACTGGCACCTTCACCTTCACCTTGCTGGGGTCCAGGGCGTTTGTGCCTGCTGGGTGGCACCTCCGGGATAGGACTAGAGGGTGCCGACTACCCCTCACTGGCCCGTCTTTGATGCAGTCGCCCAGCCATTGCCGCCTGCCAGCATCACTGACTCGGTGAATGGATCGGACAACAACGGCTTCCCCATGCTATGGATTCCTTCTAGTCTCCGGCACACTTGGCCCATCTGGGTGAAGTCAAGGAGCTCTGGCTCCAAGTTGGATTTAGGAGAGGTTTGGTTCCCATTCATAGGGATTTGGTACCTGCTGCCCCTTCACAGGACATCCCGCCGGCTCTCATCTGCTCCTCGGCCATGTCATCAGCCTCCTCCTTGGTGGGGGACATTTCTGAACTCCTCCCCAAGATCTGTAGGCAGCTCCTCACGGACGACACTGCAGAGTCTCCCGCCTCCCAGCCACCCGGGAAAGGAGCTCGCTGGGCTCTGCGATGATGCTGAGGAAGTTTGGGCTGGTTGTGAGTGAGGGGTGGGGTGAGGCGGGGGCTGGTTGTGAGTGAGGGGTGGGGTGAGGCGGGGGCTGGTTGTGAGTGAGGGGTGGGGTGAGGCGGGGGTTGGTTGTGAGTGAGGGGTGGGGTGAGGCGGGGGCTGGTTGTGAGTGAGGGGTGGGGTGAGGCGGGGGTTGGTTGTGAGTGAGGGGTGGGGTGAGGCGGGGGTTGGTTGTGAGTGAGGGGTGGGGTGAGGCGGGGGTTGGTTGTGAGTGAGGGGTGGGGTGAGGCGGGGGCTGGTTGTGAGTGAGGGGTGGGGTGAGGCGTGGGCTGGTTGTGAGGGAGGGGTGGGGTGAGGCGGGGGCTGGTTGTGAGGGAGGGGTGGGGTGAGATGGGGGCTGGTTCTGAGTGAGGGGTGGGGTGAGGCGGGGGCTGGTTGTGAGGGAGGGGTGGGGTGAGGCGGGGCTGGTTGTGAGTGAGGTGTGGGGTGAGGCGGGGGCTGGTTGTGAGTGAGGTGTGGGGTGAGGCGGGGGCTGGTTGTGAGTGAGGGGTGGGGTGAGGCGGGGGCTGGTTGTGAGTGAGGTGTGGGGTGAGGCGGGGGCTGGTTGTGAGTGAGGGGTGGGGTGAGGCGGGGGCTGGTTGTGAGTGAGGGGTGGGGTGAGGAGGGGGCTGGTTGTGAGTGAGGGGTGGGGTGAGGCGGGGGCTGGTTGTGAGTGAGGGGTAGGGTGAGGCGGGGGCTGGTTGTGAGTGAGGGGTGGGGTGAGGCGGGGGCTGGTTGTGAGGGAGGGGTGGGGTGAGGCGGGGGCTGGTTGTGAGGGTGGGGTGGGGTGAGATGGGACTGGGTCTGAGTGAGGGGTGGGGTGAGGCGGGGGCTGGTTGTGAGTGAGGGGTGGGGTGAGGCGGGGGCTGGTTGTGAGGGAGGGGTGGGGTGAGGCGGGGCTGGTTGTGAGGGAGGGGTGGGGTGAGGCGGGGGCTGGTTGTGAGGGAGGGGTGGGGTGAGATGGGGGCTGGTTGTGAGTGAGGGGTGGGGTGAGGCGGGGGCTGGTTCTGAGTGAGGGGTGGGGTGAGGCGGGGGCTGGTTGTGAGGGAGGGGTGGGGTGAGATGGGGGCTGGTTCTGAGTGAGGGGTGGATAAGGCGGGGAGCAGGGAGCCAGGTGAGCGGCTTTGGGTGGTGCATTCACAGTAGAGTGGTGAATTCGGTGGTCTCGCCCTGGCCCTGGTCCTGGAGAGGGAAGGCAGCCTGCGGCATTTTCTCCGGAGTGAACGTTCTCAGCTCTCCATTTATTGGCTTGATCACCAAGGAGAAAATATTCTGAGTTTCTTCTGGGCCAGCTTTTATCACTAGTCTGCAGAAAGCTCTGAATGGTGCTTTTCGCTCTTTTTTCTTTATGGTTACTGGAGCTGTGAAGAGGAGCAGCTCTACATAGTTTTTGCTTCTCGTGAAATACCATGAGTAGGGTGACTATTGTAATAGAAACATACACAAGAAATTGTAACTAGGGCTATTGGCTGTTTTAAAATCAAGGCAACATTAGTTAACATTTCTCACATTTTAGTTTTGCGGATTATAAAATTAATGTATACTTTTTGTAGAAAGTTTGGAAAGTATAGGCAATGTAGAAGAAGCTGGAAAATATCACTCATGATGCGCCCTCCCCTCCACCCCACATCCAAGCAGGAAGCCCCATTAACCTTTGATCTCCGTCCTTCCTGCACATTCCCACAGCGTAAGTGGGGTCTTTCCTTTCACAGTTGAGTTTGTGATGCAAATGTATTTGGATCATGCTTTTTACTTTCTTCTTCTTAACGGAATAGGTTTTTTTACCCTCATGTCACTAAAATCCTCCCTCCATGATTGTTTAAAATGGGTTTGTGAGTTCTTGTTATGAATGGATTACTTACTCAACAATTCCCTAAATAAAGGGATCATCTAATTATTTTCAGTTTTTCACTATTAGGAATCCTATGGTGGTATCTTTTAAAATACATTTTGGTGTCCCCCCCCCCCCCATCCCACAGGTTCTCGAGATTTGGAAATAATTTTTAAATAAAAACAATGTGAAATCTATTTTAGTTTGCATTTCAGATTCTTTCCTGAAGTTGGACAGTTTGGTCATGTTCAAGCCTCTGAATTTTTCCTTAGAATTGTCTTCTGGAAATCATGCCACAGTAATTTAATTCTCCCCAGCTGTATGTGTGAGGGCCTCTTACCCTCTTGGGCATGGAGGAGTTAGTATGTTTGGTAGCCATTTTGGTCATAGTAGGTTGACAGCTGAGTTTTTCCTAGATCTTTCCAAGTTGACCAGCATGACTACGGAAGAGGCCCTGAAGGTCCCACCCCAACAGGTCAGTCCGAGGGGCCCTTGCCTGGGCACCCCGCACCTTCCCCTGGACCTGCTGATGTGCCCAGATGGGCGAACGGGGGCCTTCACGTCGGGTCCACCTCCAGCTTCCACGACTGTGGAGTTCTGCAGTGGGTTCGTTGAGAAAGTGGTGGTGAGACCAGGGCATCTGAGGGGAACGGTCAGCAGGGAGACGAGACAAGCGTGGAGACCAGGTTGACGGAAGGCACGTGTCTGGATGGTGGGAGAGCCGCCAGGCAGGTGTCTGCAGGGTCTTGCAGAGTCGCTCAGCCACAGGTGGGCTGCTCTGGAGACCCAATCAGCACATTCCAGAGAGTGGCAGACCCCAGGGCCAGGCACGGACTGACGAGCAGGACCGTCCCAGAGAGTGGCAGACCCCACGGCCGGGCACGGACTGACGAGCGGGACCGTCCTCCACTGTCCAGACAACAGCACCGATGAAAACCAGGAGTGGAAACCAGGACGGTGCCGTGAGCCCTTCACATCCACGGAGTCTCTCTGATGAAACCACACGGGTGTCACAGTGACGCTCTCTCCCCTCAGACGCTGCCGACCCCTTGCTGGGCTGCTGGACTGCTCAGGGCCAGCCCTTGAAGCCTAGAGGGAGCCATGGGTCTGTGTGTACAAGTGTGTGTGCCCATGAGCGAGTCTCTGTGTGATCTCTGAGAATGAAACTTCCACACCACCAATGCCTGGAGAACACAGAGCTGGGACTCCCAGGTACCTGAGGGCCTGGGTCACAAAGCTGGTGGCTGAAGCTGGCAGCTCTGAGGCATGCATGGCAGGTCATCAGGCAGGCCACCCAAGGCCCTGGCCACCTCTGATGGGTTTCCAGAGTCCCTGCCCTCACGACAGGGAAGTCTGTTGGAGAATGGGGTGCTGAAGTCTCCAGAGAAAGGCGTCCCTGACTCGGGGTCCAGAGTGAGCGGATTATGCCCCCCACATTGCGAGGCCAGAGGTTTGTCCTGACTGTGTCCTGCGTGTCATGGCAAAGGTTCGACACCCACTTTGGAGATGTCTTGACAGAGGCCAAGGTCAGGCTCCCATCCTTCTGTACACTGGAAGCTGCTGTACAGTGGGCTCGGAGCCTGGGCTCAGGGGACGTCCTGATAACTGTCACTGTATCCCGGAGGGTGGTGCCTCCTGGGAGCCGTGGCCCAAGCCCCTTGCAACAGTGGGGCCAGGAGAAGGCTGGTTGCTGGGTGCATCCTGTTCTCGGGGTTCCGCCCGCTGCATCCATCTCCCAGGAGATTTTCCGTTGCCCTCCTTGGTTCCACATATGCTCTAAGTGGTAGTGCCGATTCCCACCTATGCCACCGACTTGGAGCCTGTGGCTGCTTCATCAGGTCATTGACCCCGATGGGCTCCATGGGTGGCCCCTGCCCAGGCATCTCGTGGAGGGACTCTGCCTACATCGCCAGCCGCCAGTCCTGGGAGACACCGTGTGCATTTCCACATGAACCATGGTGGGAACCTGGGGGACGAGTCTCAGGCTGAGAAAGGTTCCTCTGGCTTCAAAGTAAATTATAAAGAGAGGTAAATTCCTAAAAGTGTCAGGGAACACTGTAACTGTCCCTTCCGAGCAGGACATTCTTGTGGACGTCTGTCTTCCCTTTTGTCTTCTGCCGGTGGGATTCTCCAGATTCTGGGCAGGTAAATTGTTTCACGCTCGGGCCTTCTCAGAGCCTTTCTGTGGCTGCAGGTTGTGGGGATGGCACCCTGCTAGTTTCCCCTGCTTCATTCACTCAGAGCCGCGGAGGGGGCCCCCCAACCTGCTCAGAGCCCTCCAGGGGCAAGCACTGTCCCTGCTGCCCCCCTGCTGCCCGAACATCTCCCCAGCCCCACAGCTGACCCACCCTCTCAGGGTAACATCACAGCTGTGGGGGCAGTCCCCTCCAGCCCCTCCCTGGTCAGTATCCCTGCTGCTGGCCCTTCCTGGAGACCCAATCTGCCCCGGAAGCGGCAGGCGTGTGCGGCTCATGACCTCACTGTAGGGCTCTGCCAAGGCAGTGCCACCTTGGGAAGAATCAAAACCCCATACCAGCTCCTCCCAGCCAGTGCCAGTGCACACCCTGTCTCCTCAGAATCCCCCACAGAAGCAGGCAAAGAATCAAAAACTCAAGTCTGCAGGAAGCCAGGCAGGGATGAAGGAGGGGTGGGCTGTCACATGTAAGAGGGTCCCAGAAGCCTTCCTGGAGGAGGTGACTTCAGGCTGGATTTGGAGGGGCAACTTAACAAGCAGACCGGTGGTTGGAGACGCTCAGGCAGAGGAAATGGCATGGAGTGTCCAGGAACCCACGAATTAGCTGGCATTGTCGAATCATGGAGAACGCAGAGACGGGCTCAGAAGTCGGCCGGAGCCTGTGTCATGGGGCCACGTGGCTTCAGTCCTTCCCTGCAGCCTGTGGGGAATCTCAGGGGAATTCTAAGTAAGAAAGGAGGATGTTCATGTTAGGTATTTATTGGTTTTGTTTGTTTGTTTTTAATCACTTATTTTCACAAGTGTAATCAAAGCACCTGGTTGTGAGTCCCGGAGAGTAAAACATTTAGCCCCTCACTGCGTTTCTGATGCCTGCAGCACGATTCCTGCCAAAGGAAAACCCATTTACGGTCATATACTTCCACGAACCTTTGATATAATCAAGTTATGTATCTAGAAACCTGCCTTTTTAAAAACATTATCCTGTCTATAAATGTAGTAAGTGTTATATAAAATGTAATCATGTTTAAGAAGTTAACTATTATTATATTAATTCAAGTTGAACAATTCAAATTCTCAACTTCATTTATAAACATAGTTAATTAAATTATTTTATGCATGTAAAACTGCATTTTCAAACTAAATACTTTGGTTTTCTCATTAAGAGCTTCAGATGCCCCATAGGGCAAATACAAAAGGCTAATAAGAAAGCTGGGAGTGGTGGCTCATGCCTGAATCCCAGCACTTTGGGAGGCCGAGGTGGGCGGATCACTTGAAGTCAGGAGTTCAAGACCAGCCTGGCCAACATAGTGAAACCCCGTCTCTACTAAAAATGTAAAAATTAACTGGGTGTGGTGGTGGGAACCTGCAATCCAAGCTACTTGGGAGGCAGAGGCAGGGGGATCTTGAACCTGGGAGGCGGGGGTTGTAGCGAGCCGAGATTGCACCACTGCACTCTAGCCTGGGTGATAGAGCGAGGCTCTGTCTTAAAAAAAAAAAAAAAAAAAAAAAAAAAAAAGGCTAACAAGGAAGAATTTTTCCCAAACGCTTTCAAAATCAGACATTAAGTAATGGTCACAAACATCCAAATTCCAAGTTCGCTGAGACATTTCACTCACTTTGCGTTTCGGGACGTGTGTGTTATTCCTGCCCTCTGCAGAAGTGTAAAGTCAGAGACCTCAGCCTCCTTCCTTACCTCGGTACCCGGTGCAGCCTTCCTGGGCAGTTGCGTCCTCTTACTGGGACCCAGTGCCTCGAATGTCCAGGGTGATGGCACGTGTACCACAAGAGGACACTCAGCAGCCTGTGCGTGGTCATCCTGGCAACCGGGGCCTCCAGCCCACACATCAGAGGGAAGCGTTGGCTAAGTCTGGACTCTGTCCCGTCCTTCTGGGTGATTTGAATTGACAGCAGTCTGATCCTGCCAAGAGGGCAGCTGACATCTGTTCACGACATCCTTTGCTGCCTGGCTGAGGCCTGCATGGTGTCGCTGGACCAGGGCTCCACCAAGCAGTTTATTGACGTCGATGGGATTCACCAGGTCTCCGTGGTGTCAACACCTTCACCGGCCAGTTCCTCTATCTCTGTCCTCAAAGGTAGAGATTTTAGGAGTCATGTCTGCCCTCAGGCAGGTGGCCAGAGTCCTGGGGAAGTAACACTGTCCAAGAGCTGCCGAGACCCTCCCCGTGCACATAACAGCCCAGACAGGTGATGAGGACACCAGCATGGGCCTGGGGTGCAGAGAGGAGGAGAGGAGAGACAGGACAGGCCCTTGGGAAGTGGAGCCCCGTGAGTGAACCCTGGAAGGACCTCTGTCTGCTCTGTCCCCTCTGCATCCCCAGCCCCAGGAATGGTTTTGGTTTGAGTTCAGGGGCTTGAACCCAGGGGCCTCGTGCTGCTGCGGGGACAATAGCAGAGGGGAGGCGGGGGTGCAGAAAGGAGGCAGCGGTGCCGTGAAGGCGGGTGGTGTGCCCTGGCCAGGGGGGGTTGCTGGGGAGAGTCTGCGGGAGCCTGCAGCGGGGGTGGCAGGGGGTCTGCAGCTCAGGGTAGGATGCTGGTGTTGGTATGATTTCGGAATTGTCTGAAGGGGTGAGGGCTCACCCAGGGCAGTATGGAGTAAAGAGGTGAAAAGTCAAATACACAGCCCCAGGCCACGGCTGTGGGTTTCAGGTCAGGCACAAGAGCCAGTGAACAAAGACCTGAGAGAGTCAGTCTGGGTGGGGTGTAGGGGCAGCTGGAGGGGGTCTCTTCCTGTCCCAGAGACCACTCACTTTAGGGTGCCCTCACAGAGCTGGAACTAGGAACATGGGGGACCCCAGACTCACGGCTGGGGGTGACACGCTGGAATCTGTACTTTGAACCAGCTTCCTGGGAGTTCCTGGGACATCATGGGGAGATGCTTCTCTCCCATCTGCTGCTGCCTTTTCCAGTGTTTTCTCTCCTGCTCTGCCGTGAGCCAGGGACAGCCGTCGACACACCCAGCCCCTGAAGTCACCTTCTCCTCACTGCCTCGGCCGGTTTTCTTTTCTGTTTAACCCACCCGTTGCTTTCTGTACAGTTCTGCTTTTGGAAGAAGTGGGCTGGCGTTAACTTGGCTCATTCGCAGCGTGTGAGCGAACTGAACTCTGTGTCTTATAATGAGGGCTCTGGGCAGTGGCAGAAAGAAATAATCACAGTTCCCCAACCTCTTAACAATATTTCCTGGGAAAATGTGACTGTGCGTTTCTAGGAAGGCAGAGCATTCCCTCCCGTGTGGCGTCACGATGGGGCGTGAGCTGCTTCCTGGCCCTGCCCCCTGGCCTTGCTGTGACAGGGACGTCCCAGCCTGAAAGGGCTCAGGTCTTCACCATAAAAGACCCAGAAGCCAACCACGGAGTGGCTCCGACTCCACTCCAGTGAGGCAGCAGGAACCCAGAGGTGGGTCAGGACTGACACCATTTGTACATTCCCCGTACACTCCTCTTTGCTGTGTGTGGCCATTTCTGAATCGCCCCCAAATGGAGCGAGTCAAGCGAAGTAGAGGAGATGAAGAAGAATGAAGCCTCTCTTCCGCGTGGTCTCTGGCCGGTCGGTTGCTCCACTCCTCTCTGTCCCCACACCCAGTCACTGGGAGACCCTCCTTCCCTGGGGCTGGTGTGGCAAGCACCACCTGTAGCGCTGGGCTTGGCACTGGAAGGTCATGCAAGCTGGCACCCGAGGGGCCCAGGCTCCCATGGTCCTCACGGCTCCAGCTTCCCCTTGGCAGAGTCTGGCTGATTCCCCATGTGAGTACTTGGGGCTCCTCTTCAGGAGTACCCCATCATTAGGACTCACGCAGTGTTCTGAATGACAGCAAGTGCCCAGGCGCCCTGCACAGCTCAGCCTCTGCAGCCTGGGCTGGGCCTAGGGCCTCTTCCCTGCACAGGGCCCTGGAGCCCCTGATGATGGCCTCCTTGTTGGGCTGCAGGACTCTCCCTCCTCCAACCTGAGTCTCAGCCACTCTATGGGCTCCAACTGGTGGGAGCTGGTAGGAACTGGCACCCCTTCCTGGTGCTTTGATCTCTCAGAGCCAAGCCTTTTGTAGAACAGCCTCCAGCTTGAGCCCTGGGGCCCCAGGCCAGTGAGGTTTTGGCATCAAGTGGGGATCCTGGGGGCGTTATCTCTGCTACTTGCCTTGAGGGAATACTAGAGCCATCTTGATTCTGTGGCTTTGGCCCTGCACACTTAGAAGGCTGTGCTAAGGACGTTGTTTGGCGCTGGTTGGAGAGTTTGACCCTTGGGTCCTCTCAGCTGCTCTGCAACAGTGAGGAAGATGTGGGGGAGATGCCTGCCCTCAGGTTTCCCCCCGGGAGGCCAGGCTCAGAGCGGAGGCTGCAGAAAGCTTCTCTGACCGTCTGAGCCCTTGGGGACACACCTGGCTGCCAAAATCAGGGCAGTGAGCCCTGGAGCCCACAGGCGGGACCTTCTCCTCCTCACTTGCTGAGCTCTGCCACGGGGGGCTACTGGTGCAGATCAGTCTGGAAGGAGGAAGGAGGAGGAAGTGGGAAGAGGCAGTGTCGGGGTGAGGCGGGGGGGTCCCTTTTATTAGGATAGCAAAAGCCGATAGTTCTCAGCTGACTTTCACTTTCATCTTATTGACTAACACTGTCACAATGCCAGCCTGGCTGCGGCGTGGGGCCTGCAGATGACTATTTACCTGGGTGCTTGGCTGCCTGAAAGATGGTTAGGTTCTGTCAGCAAGGACAGGGGGTGGGGTGCAGGCCGGGCAGCTGGCTGAAGAATGGTCAGGCTCTATCGGAGGGACGGAGGTGGGGTGCGGGCCAGGCAGCTGGCTGAAGAATGGTCAGGCTCTGTCGGAGGGGCGGAGCTGGGGTGCAGGCCGGGCAGCTGGCCGAAGAATGGTCAGGCTCTGTCGGAGGGATGGAGGAGGGGTGCGGGCCAGGCAGCTGGCTGAAGAATGGTCAGGCTCTATTGGAGGGACGGAGGTGGGGTGCAGGCCGGGCAGCTGGCTGAAGGATGGTCAGGCTCTATCGGAGGGATGGAGGTGGGGTGCAGGCCGGGCGGCTGGCTGAAGGACAGTCAGGCTCTATCGGAGGGACGGAGGTGGGGTGCAGTCTAGGCAGCTGGCTGAAGGACAGTCAGGCTCTATTGGAGGGACGGAGGTGGGGTGCAGGCCGGGCAGCTGGCTGAAGGATGGTCAGGCTCTATCGGAGGGATGGAGGTGGGGTGCAGGCCGGGCGGCTGGCTGAAGGACAGTCAGGCTCTATCGGAGGGACGGAGGTGGGGTGCAGTCTGGGCAGCTGGCTGAAGGACAGTCAGGCTCTATTGGAGGGACGGAGGTGGGGTGCAGGCCGGGCAGCTGGCTGAAGGACAGTCAGGCTCTATCGGAGGGACGGAGGTGGGGTGCGGGCCGGGCAGCTGGCTGAAGAACGGTCAGGCTGTATCGAAGGGACGGAGGTGGGGTGCAGTCTGGGCAGCTGGCTGAAGGACAGTCAGGCTCTATCGGAGGGACGGAGGTGGGGTGCAGGCCGGGCAGCTGGCTGCATCCCCTGCATCTTGGTGTCACTTAAAACGCTCACATGTGCACTGTCCCACAAGGTCCCCACAGAAGCCCCATGCAGTGGTGCATGGGGATCACAGCGTGTTTGGAAGACGAGGAGGCTGGACTCAGGGAGCCTAAGCTCCTGCCCGAGGCCACCCAGGATGGGCAGGCACTCAGATCCAGCCGCTCTGACTCTGTGCTCAGTGCTCTGCCACACTTCACTGCATTGGGGAGAAGCTGGAGGGGCTGGAGAACAAGGCCAGGGTCTGCAGCCCTGTTCCAAAAAGTCCACCTTCAGCTTCAGAGAGCAGAGCATCTACCTGGCCTGCCTGTGGCATCTGAGAACATGTCTGCCTGCGGAGACGCTGTGGAACTTTCCACAGGGATCTATAGCAGGGGCTGGGGGAACTGCCATTGTGATGAGTGAGAAGTCGTTTGCTCTCCAGTGTCTTGAAGGCGCCAGCGCTGCCTGCCGTGGGCAGGTCTGGGCTCCTTGCAGACCACCTGGGCTATCAGAAAGGTGAAGGCACCTCGTCAGGTGGATCTGCACACCTGACCTTTGAGGCGCTTCAAAGGCTTGCTGTAGCCACATGCACACACACACAGACATATGCATACATGCATACACACATGCATACACACATGCATACACACATGTTCACACACATGCTTACACACACCCACATACACATATACACACACCTACAGACAACCCCCCACAAACATATATATGCACACATGCATACACACAGGCTTACACACATGCATACACACACCCACATACACATATACACACACCTACAGACAACCCCCCACAAACATACATATGCACACATGCATACACACAGGCTTACACACATGCATACACACACCCACATACACATATACACACACCTACAGACAACCCCCCACAAACATATATATGCACACACAGGCACACACACATACATATATGCATGTGCAACTAAGCACACACACATATACACACATATACAGACACACATGCACACATCATATACATATAACACAGACACAGAGACTCACATGCACACACAAGCAGTCTACATACATAGTAATGTACACACATACATAGACACATATAGATACATGTATACATATACACATATAGACATATATAGTGCATGCATATATGCCATACAAATACGCATACATATACATCTTCACATACACACATACACACAGACATATTCATATACACATAACACATACATAGTACTAATACACACAGATACATATGACATATATGCATAGACACAGGCAAACATACATGCACTCAGGCATGCACACAGACACACACACCACCCTCCTGTGGGCCAGGCTCCTCCCAGCCCCGTGCCTCTGCAGGGGCTGCTCCCCACGCCAAAACTGATCCCTGCCCTCTCCTCCCCAGCACACCGTGACCACCGGGCAGGTCTCCTGTTCTGGCAGTTTCCGCGTTTCCTTCACAGCACTGACTGCCGTCATGGCCTTATTGTTGATAGATTCATTCCTTTATTCCTGCCTCAGGCTACCTGGGGTCAAGGACCTGGGAGGTGGAGATGGGGTGTTAAGTGTCAACAGTCAAGACTGTGGCCTCCAGGAGGGCCCTGGGCCTGCAGTCAGGCTTTCTTTTGTGGTCTGCACTCCACCACTTTCTCTCTGTGACCTCAGACAACTGCGGCTCTTTCTTCATCCGATAAATGGGAATTCATTCATTCTTTCATTCAACAAACATCTATGACATGGCCCCTGCGAGCTGAACTGCAGTGCTGAGTACAACACGGAGCCCTGTGGAACCGGGTGTTAAGGGGCACCAGGGGAGAAGCTGAAGGTAGCTCCCTCCGTCATGAGGAGAACTCTGCAGGGCCAAGAGGCCAGGAGGTGCAGACGGCAGCAGAAAGCCTGTAGGGCTGAGGTGCCTTCTTGAGATCTAGGGGAGGGAGGCCGGGGTCCAGCTGGGTGTAGAGTGCTCCATGCACAGAACAGAGAGGGCAAAGGCCCCAGGCAGGAGACCTGAAGCAGTAAGCAGGCCAGGTGGCTGGCCAGGAGGTCGGGAGGCCACAGGGCCATAGGTCACACAGGGACACATGGGCTGCAGTGAGGGTTTTGGCTTTTCCTCTGAGTGGAGCAGAGAGGTAGGGGAGCTGCCGTGATCTGTCTGATGTTTGGAAAGGGTCACTCCGGCTGATGGGGAGGAGTCGCAGGCATAGGAGGAAGAGGAAGCAGGGGGTGTAGGGGGTTGAAGGTCTGGTTGAGGAAGGGTGGCTGGGACCCATGGGAGCCATCAGAACCTGGAGAGGTTTTGAACAAGGTCTCATCAGGACTCGTTGACAGATTGGCTGGGTATGTGAGAGGAAGAGAGGACCCAGGAGCACTCTGTGGTTCTTGGCTGGAAGAGGGTGACTCCATTTACTCTGATGGGAACCAGTGCAGGTAGCAGTAAGCACACAGGGTCATAGATGAGCACATGGGGCCATGGATGAGCACACGGCTTCATGGATGAGGACACGGGGCCATGGATGAGGACATGGGAGCATGGATGAGCACACATCACCATGGATGAGCAACTGAGGCCATGGATGAGCACACAGGGTCATAGATGGGCACACGGGGCCATGGATGAGCACACAGGGGCATGGATGGGCACACGGGGCCATGGATGAGAACACAGGGGCATGGATGAATACATGGCCATGGAGGAGCACACACAGCCATGGATGAACACACGGCCATGGATGAGCACACACGGCCATGGATGAGCACACACGGCCATGGATGAGCACACACAGCCATGGATGAACATACGGCCATGGATGAGCACACACGGCCATGGATGAGCACCCGGCCACAGATGAGCACACACGGCCATGGATGAACATATGTCCACGGATGAGCACACACAGCCATGGATGAGCACACGGCCATGGATGAGCACACACAGCCATGGATGGGCACACATGGCCATGGATGAACACACGGCCTTGGATGAACACACGGCCATGGATGAGCACACACGGCCATGGAAGAGCACACACAGCCATGGATGAACACACGGCACATGGCCATGGATGAACATACTGCCATGGATGACCACATATGGCCATGGATGAGCACACACAGCCATGGATGAACATACAGGGCCATGAATGGGTACACAGGACCATGGATGGGTGCACAGCACCATGGATGAACACACAGCAGCTATGGATGAGCACACTGGGCCATGAATGGGCACACAGGGCCATGGATGGGCACACACGGCCATAGATGGGCACACTGGGCCATGGATGGGCACACAGGGCCATGGATGAGCACACACGGCCATGGATGGGCACACACGGCCATGGATGAGCACACACGGCCATGGATGGGCACACACGGCCATGGATGAGCACACACGGCCATGGATGGGCACACACGGCCATGGATGAGCACACGGCCTTGGATGAACACACGGCCATGGATGAGCACACACGGCCATGGAAGAGCACACACAGCCATGGATGAACACACGGCACATGGCCATGGATGAACATACTGCCATGGATGACCACATATGGCCATGGATGAGCACACACAGCCATGGATGAACATACAGGGCCATGAATGGGTACACAGGACCATGGATGGGTGCACAGCACCATGGATGAACACACAGCAGCTATGGATGAGCACACTGGGCCATGAATGGGCACACAGGGCCATGGATGGGCACACACGGCCATAGATGGGCACACTGGGCCATGGATGGGCACACAGGGCCATGGATGAGCACACACGGCCATGGATGGGCACACACGGCCATGGATGAGCACACACGGCCATGGATGGGCACACACGGCCATGGATGAGCACACACGGCCATGGATGGGCACACACGGCCATGGATGAGCACACACGGCCATGGATGGGCACACAGGGCCATGGATGGGCACACACGGCCATGGATGGGCACACAGGGCCATGGATGGGCACACACGGCCATGGATGGGCACACGGGGCCATGGATGGGCACATACGGCCATGGATGGGCACACACGGCCATGGATGGGCACACAGGGCCATGGATGGGCACACACGGCCATGGATGGGCACACAGGGCCATGGATGAGCACATGGCCATGGATGAGCACACACGGCCATGGATGGGCACACAGGGCCATGGATGGGCACACACAGCCATGAATGGGCACATGGGGCCATGGATAACAAGGTGGCTTGGCCTCGGGAGGGTGGGGCCTGGGGAGAGGACTGCTTAGGGAGAGAGCCAAGGGAGCTGTCAGCGTGCGGTTGGTGTTTAACGTCATGATGTTGATGAGCTCACCCAGGGATAACAACACCCTGTCCTGAGCTTGTCGTGAGAGCCGGGCCGGCCGATCCTGGCTGTTCGGCACATAATAAGCACCCGGGAATGTTAGCGCAAACAAACGAACACAGCCATCTGGCAGACTCCTGGAGGGATCATAACTCACTAAGTGGGTAGAGCCCTGGAGGCTGGTTAGGAAAGGACTCCCAGATCAGAGGCTGGGGCTTGGTGGGCCTGAGATGTGAGCCCATCTCTGAATACAGACCTACACCAACCAGATTCAAACACCAGCCTTGCTTCTGGGGCCCCTCTGCGTGGAGAGGTCTCGTAGGTGGTCAGGCCTCTGTTTGAGGAGCTTGGAGGAGCCCTGGGAGGTGGCGTTCATTTGCTGCACGATGGCCGGCAGCTGGGCTCTGACAGCGGGCACGGTGGGCAGCAGTGGGGACGTCATTTGGTCCCACAGCACACCGTGAGCCCTGCCCGCAGGTGAGGCTGGGTGCAGAGGAGCACTTAGATGCGGGCATCTTGGGTCTGAGCAAAGACGGAGGGGCTTAGCCATGGAAGCTCCCATAGTGGGTGCGTTAGACAGAGTTCAGAGGGTGGTCAGCCGGTCTGAGGCTCCCTGATATGGTGGGGCGGGGGTACACCCAGACGGGGAGCTGCAAACAGCAAGGGGAGGGTGATGAGAGGTGGGTCTGTCCGGGCTCTTACACCTGGCAGGTGCCGTCTGGCCCCGAGAAGGAGTGTGCTGGCGATCTTACAGTCTCTTGGCACTCCCGTGGGGTTTGTTGGTGGTGCAGGCGGGTGGGACAATCTCATCTGTGTGCATTTTGGAGAGGTCCCTGATGCACAGCAGGAAGGTGGGATCGGACATAGGAAACCAGCCAGGAGGCCATCACAGAGGCCATCGCAGAGGCCCCAGGAGATGAGAAGGCTGCTTGGCCCCAGCTAGTGGCAGTGACTGGATTTGAGGGGGCTCAGCAGGAGAGGTAGCAGCGGCTGAGGCTGGGCTGGGTGTTGGGGCAAGGCACAGGCATGGCCTGCTTCAGGTCACCCTTCCTGCAGTGCACGGAGCACAGGACTCCAGAGACTTGGCGGGTTTTCTTGCCTCCACCTCTGAGCATTGGCAGCAACGGGTGCAGAGCGGGGTAAGGAGGCGATTCCATGGTTGTTATGGCAAGGGGCTGTGCCCGGCCTTCATCCCCACATCAGAGCATAGTGGCCTGGAGCGGATGGCTGGGGCACCTGCGTTTGCTTCTTGGTTAGCACGCCGGCCTCCTGCCCGCATGTACCCTCACCACACTCCCACCTGGGCCTCCAGCCTGAACTCAGGTCTATTTCTCAGCTCGCATATTGGGCATCTGATGAAGTCAAGGTGTAGGATCGGACGGATTCCGAGTTCGTGTGTGCTTGTCCAGGGTGGACACGGAGACCCTGGGAGAAGGGCTCATGGGCTACTGCATTGGAAGGACATCGTGCAGTCTCAGTGAATATCTGCCCAGCCTTCTGACTGTTGTTTGACACGATCGCACCAGTGTCCCCGGCAGTCAGTCCCGTCAGGCTTTGGAGGATGCCTTTCCTGGGCTTCCTGCTCCATGGCTGAAGTGGGAGGGATGAACGGGCCCAGGACTTGTGCAGGAAAATAACCCTCAGCAGCCGGGCAGCCAGCGTGAATGGTGCATTGCTTAGCCTGAGGCCCCCTGTGTGATGTGGGGCTCAGAGATGACCAGGACCCAATCCTTGTCCCCACGGGGCCCCAGTCTGCCTGGTGAGGCAGGCCAGACCCACGTGAGTTTAGTGATGGAGGCTGTGACAGGCAGAATAAAAAGACATCCGCATCTCCATCCACAGAACCTGTGACTATGGGGCCTGAAGTGGAGAAAGGGACCCTGCAGATGTGATTAGATTGAGGATCATGAGATGGGACATCCTGGATTACAATGTCATCACAAGGGTCTTTATGAGGAGAGGAGTAGGTCAGAAGCCAGTGAGGAAGGGGAAGGTGCTGTTCTGCCGGCCGTGGGTGATGCAGGGCAGGTGAGCCCGTGAGTGAGGCTGAGCCCCTGACCATTCTTTGCTTTGCGCAGGAAAGAACTTAAAGGCCAACTAGAAGTAGAAGCAAACAGCTTTATTGAGGCAGCAGAGTCGCAGCTTTGTGACTGTCCCTGCAGGGCAGGCCTACCCTGGAGGCTGAGAGCAGGTCTGCAGCCACGTTTATACCCACCTTTAATTGCATGCAGGTTAAGGGGTGGCTTATGCAGAAATTGCTAGAGAAGTGGCAGTAATCATTGGGTCATTGCCACGGAAGGGGGCGGTAACTCCTGGTTGTTGCCATGGCAACAGTAAATTAAGCTAGCACACTGGTCGCCATGTCTGATTGAAAGCTGCTTTTCCCCAGGCCCTGTTTTAGCTAGTCTTCAGTCTGGTTCGGTGTCTGAGTCTCATCTTTGGAGTCAGTCCCACCTCCTACCTCACGAGGAAGGAGGAAGGGACCAGGAACCACGGAATGGGGGCAGGCAGCCTCTTAGAAGCTGGAGAAAACCAGGAAACCGGCTTTCCCTTGAAGCCTCCAGAAGGAGCCAGCCCTGCCAGCAATCCCTTGACTTTAGCCTGGTGAGGCTGAGTTTGGTTGTCTGAGCTCCAGAACTGTAAGATAATGAATTTGGGCTGTTTTAAGTCACTGGGTTTGTGGCCCAAACAGAACATTTGCCATGGTAGCTCCAGGAAACTCATACAAGGGCAAAGCGCTGTTAGGGAGGAATCACGGGGTGCCACAGGCATCTCTCAGGGCTGGGGCCAGCCACTGACTGGCCTGGGGTCCCGGGGTGAGTTGGTGAACAGTCCAGATCCAGCATTCCGGGTCTTCACTGTATCCTGGGTAGGTCCTCATAGTGGCCTTAGGACCGACGGGCGCACTTATTTCTATATAAAAATGGACTTTTCCTGACATTTGACCTTATCTTCTGAAAACAGGAACTGAGGACAAAAGTGGTCTCTGAGGCTTACAGAGAGTCACAGCCAACCTCTCAGTCCCCCTTTCCCAAAGAGGCAAGGCCAGGCCTGTGACCTCTCCCCAGAAACGGTCCTCCACACTGGATTATGAGCGTTCATGACTATTAAACTGCCATTGATCTCATCTGCCCAAGATCGAGTGCCAGTGTTTGGCTATCCCTATGGTGCCAGTCAGGGAATCCCCACCCACCAGGAGGGTGCAGAGGCAGAGGCTGGAACAGGTTTACTGACGACAACCTTGGTTGAGTGGCTCCAGGGGGCTGAGACTGATGCAAGCCCTCTGTCAAAGCAGCATGGCGAGTGGCTGGCACGGCTTGGACGTTTGTGCTGCCTGAATCTCGTGCTGAGATGTGATCCCCAGGGTTGGAGGTGGGGCGAGTGGCTGGCATGGCTTGGACGTTTGTGCTGCCCGAATCTCGTGCTGAGATGTGATCCCCAGGGTTGGAGGTGGGGCGAGTGGCTGGCATGGCTTGGACGTTTGTGCTGCCCGAATCTCGTGTTGAGATGTGATCCCCAGGATTGGAGGTGGGGCCTGGTGGGAGGTATTGGATCATGGGGCGATTCCTCATGGACGGTTGAGTACCATCCCCTTGGTGATGAGTGGGTTCTCAGTTCACTGGAGATCTGCTGTTTACAAGTATGTGTGCCTCTCCCCTCCATCTCTTGCCGAGTGACATGCCTGCTCCCCCTTCACCTTCTCCCACAGTTGAAAGCTTCCTGAGGCCTCCGCAGAAGCTGAACAGATGCTGGCACCACGCTTCTCAAACAGCCTCCAGAACCATGAACCAAATAAACCACTTTTCTTTAGAAATCACCCAGCCTCAGGTATTCCTTTCTCGTGATGCGAAAATGACCTAATACAGTGGTTATCTCAGTCAGGGTTCCCAAGAGAAACAGGGCCAGCAGAAGGAGCTGATGTCGACAAAGCTGTGATGTGGCTGTGGATTTAGATGAAAGAAACTACAATGATAAGAAGTTGGCGAACACGATTGTGGAGGCCGAAGTGTCTCAAGACCAGCAGTTGGCAAGCCTGACATCCAGGGAAGCTTGGAGTGTAGCTCTAGGCCGAGCCAGTGGTGCAGGTGCAGGTGGGAGGAGGGAAAAGACCCAGGGACCAGGACAAGCACCCAGGCAGAAGCAGTCCTGCTTACTCAGCCTTTTTGCTCAATTCAGGTCTTCAGCTGATTGGGTGAGGCCCACCCACATGGGGAGGCCCATCTGCTCGACTCAGTCCACTGATGCAAACGTCAGTCTCTTCCAGAAACCATCACACACACCCCCAGAATGGTGGCTGTGTCTGGACACCCCAGGGCCCAGTCAGGTTGGTGTAGAAACTTAACTGTCACGATGAGTATCATGCCCATTTCACATACGAACTTTCTTAACCTCTCTGCCTCCAGTTACCCTCAAGTTCATGCGACTGATAAGCCATAGAACTGAGAGTGAAACTCAGGGGGCCCTTGTCACTGGACTCACCTTTCCTCCCACAGCAAGAGGCCAGTCACATGGTTGAAACCGTGGCCAAGCTTCCTGGGTGTAGCGGGTGTGGGGCCGTCTGTCCTCGGCCACGTGGAGGTCCATGGTGTGAGCTAAGGGCAGCGGCGTGGAGAACGGCGGGCTTCCTCCCTCCTTCCCAGTGCTCCCACCTGATCGAATGACTTTGTTTCCACATACTGGTTTGTTTTGGTTTTGAAATAATTGCTTAGCTACAACTCCACTGCCTGCGGTGGAAATATGTGGTGGGTGAGATAAGACTTAGGAACGCCCCACAGCAGCTGCTTCATCAGTAAGAGGCCTCAGGCCCAGAAGAACAAGCCCCAGGAGGAAGCCCTGCCCCAGCCGTTGCCGGGGATGCTGGGTGATACGGGAGGGCAGGACGGTGGGCAGGAGAAGAGACAAACAGAGGATGCGGCAGGCTGCAGTTCTTCCACCAGTGGGACCTGCAACAGGCCTCCTCTCCCTACTGTGTCTCCCACTGGAAGCTGCTAAGACTCCACAAGCCTGCCTGTTCTCTTCTCACTATCCTGGGACCCTCCAGAGCCCAGGGGTGAAGGAGATGACCCTGGGAGAGTCCCCATCCTGGTGTCACCTCGCCTTGGAACCACTGTTGACACTTTATCAACAATTTCTGAACTAAAGCACTGCTCAATCTACGACAGATCTTTCCGGTAGGACTTTGACCAAAAAGTGCAGGGGCGCTTGCTCAGGCCGGTCCCTCCTCTCCCTGATTTTTCTTCTCTTTTTTTCACCTGTGTAGAGAAAGGACCCAGCCATGTGACAGCTTGGCCATGATCAACACTGGCCTCCTCCTGTGCTGGGCAGAGTCCTCGCTCTTGGGTAGACCTTGCTTTTACGCCTCTAGGATGTTGCATGTGCTGTTCTTTTCCTTTCAAATGCCCTCCTCCCGATTGCGACTCATCCTTCCAGGCCAGCTCGGTGACATCTCACCATGGTAGGAGTCTGGAGCCACCTATCCCAGGGTGAACCTTGCCACTCCACACACACTGGGCGCCGTCCTCAACTGCTGGCTCACACATTTGACAACAGTATTTTGCCTTCCCCACAAGAGACAGAGACGTGTCTCGTGAGTTCCGGAAGCCCAGGGCCACAGCCCACACGTGCGTTCATTCCTTCCTTCCTTCCTTCCTTCCTTCCTTCCTTCCTTCATTCATTCATGTATTCATCCAACAAACAAATAAATGAGATCCTAGAAGATCTTCCCCTACTGTCCAACTGTGGGTCTTCCTTCCTTCTTGTTCTTGCTGGGACCCCATAAGCTTGGAGCACTACAGGCCGCCAATATTTATCCTTTTCAGTGTGCTAAGCCCTGCCGTCTGGAAACTTATCTTTCTCAAGAAGCACCATGTTTCCGTGTTAAAGACATGTTAACTCAGCAGCCCGGAAGGCCCTGTGGGGCTCTCTCCTGCTGGACTCCACAGCCTGGCCAGAAATGCCCCACGTGAAGTCACATGACCCTTTCTTAGGCTGGAAAATGAGTTGGCGAGAAACGTACTTCTCCCGAAATGCACGTTTCTCTCCCCCGGGGGCTGCTGTTTCAGAAACTGCCTGTGGAGTTACTGCTTTGTTGACGATTAAAGCGCAGGCTCTGCTGAACTTCAGGGAATGTTAGCGGCTGCAGGCACCTGCTGGAGGATCACACGTAATAATGAGGCGTGAGGCTCCTCACTCTGGCTGGAGAGGCTGCTTGGGGAAGAGGTTCTGAGCATTCTGCCTGGAGTCCCGGCTCCCTGGCTTGCTGAGAGAGGAATGGGGTGGACCTCCTAGTTGAGAGTGAAATCCATTTTGGAGTATTACTTCCTCCTTGGATAATAATGGTCTGTGGCCAGGAAGACTGGGCCGCTCAGACCCCATTCTGCTCCCGGAGTGGGAGCGGGGCTGAGGGCACAGTGAGGCACCTTGCCTGTGGGCCTGGGGTGCTGGCCAAGACTTGCCACAGAGAAAGAAAGGGAGAAAGGGAGATTTGGAGTTTTCTGTGGGATGGCAGTTCTCTCTCTCTTTTTCATGTGATTGAGGGCAGGCTCCAGAAGAGAGGTTGGGAAAAGGCACCCCACAGTGAGGGATGAGAATCTAGGAAAGACCAGCAGCTGAGAAGGGATAGCAAAGGGCCGGAGGAGGCCACAGAGACCACGCCGACCCCTGTCCTGGGGCCCAGCTGCACACAGGCCACATCCCCCAGGGCCGCATCAGGCAGCAGTGGCCTCCTTCCCCTCTTGCCTGCTCACCTTCATCAGGGGACATGGATGGGGGCCTCTTCCTCCCTGGGCCCCTCTGCTCATCCAGGGCACCCCACTTTGCTGCTGGAGCACAGGGACCTGGGATCTGGGCTGGATCCATGTGGCCTGCAGCTTCCAAGCCTTTCCGTGAACCTCACACTGGACTTTAAAGATGATTTTTTATTTGCCATAATCTACTTGTTTTATATAAAACTCATTTTTTTTCAGATTTCAATTCTTAGGTTACCAGGCCGTAGGTGTTCCAGTCCCAGGCAGCTCTGGAGTGCAGGGCAAGGCTTGGCACAGGGAAGGCTCTCTGCCCTACCAGCCTCAGTTTCCTCACCTGCAGAGCCCTCCCACCCTCTCAAGCTCCCCCCAGCACAACTGCAAACTGTGCGGCCCACAGCCCCCAGTGTCCTGGAGTCTGCAAAGCCCTGCATGAGTCCAGTCTCCACCAGGTGCGTGGGGGCAGTGTCGGGGCTCAGAGGTCCTTGGTCTCGGCTTCTGGCTGGTTCCCTGGACCTGAGCCTTTCAAGGCCAGGCTGCCTGTCCCCACCTGCTCTGCCTAGACTCCCCTGGGTCACCTCACTGTTCCCCAGACAAGAAAACCCCACTGCAGGGCAGGCCTCTCCCCTGCAGACACCCTTTTGTGAGACAAACGACCGGCTCCTGCCTGCTTCCCCACCCCTGGCCTCTGTCCTTTGTCAGCTTGGATTTTCACAGCATCTGACTTGCTGTGTGCCCTGCAGGAAGCCCTGCTAGGAGGACTGGGTCCTTTGGCTGTTTGCATCTCCTGACCTGAGCCCGTTTCCTCCACAATAGGAAACTACCATAGGGAACCGCAGCAACAAAGCCCTTTGTGGGCCCAGTTATTCCATCAGGAGCACATGGGGTGCTGACCGGGAGACTTTGGCCCCGTGGCTGCTCTGGCTCCTCTGCACCAGGCTTAGAAGTAGCTCAGTGGCTCTCTGATCTGCAGCATAGCAGACAGTGAGATAGTTGAGACGCTTCTTGGAGGCTGCTGCCCAGAGACTAGCTTCTGCCCACACACTGGGGTTTCTCCAGTTGTCCACTAGATCTTTAAAACCAGCTGCAGCCAGCCAGCCACCCTCACACGGCCGGTCCCAGGATGCCCAGGACTCCAGACCCTTCCCGTTTACCCTCTGGCCTTCCTGGCCTCCTCCTGGCTCCCTGCTCCTCTGGTCCCACCTGGGCCCCCTGGCTCTCCATGGGGTCTTTTAACTCGGGGGAGGGACATTGGATGTCCTAAAGCCATGACACATGATGACGCTGTGTCTCAGGGTCTTTGGCAGCAGAGACTAGAGCTCAGGACAAGCTTGGTCACACAGGTCCCCCTCCTTCCCTGGTCCTGTCAGCGTCTCTGAATCTCAAGCACCAGGACTCTTCCGAGTTGCTTCCTGAGAGGCCGTGTGCTGTTCCGCTGTTGGCTTTCAGTTGTCAGTCATCTTTCAGTTGATGTTATAAAGGTGTGTTTTACACATGCACCCCTGAACGGGAGCCCCTCGTGGTGTGTGGCTGGGGAGGCTGTGGTCTCTTAATGGGTATTTTGCATAACCGAGCTTCCTGAGACAACTCCAAAGCAGAGCTGTTTCCCAGACCCAGCCCTTCCTCACTGTTCCTTCATTCTGAAGTGTTCAGGCAACACCTGCCATGTCCCAACCCTACCCAGGCCCCGGCATGCAGCCCCAAACCACCCACAAAATAACATTCCAGTCTGAGTGGAAGCCACGTTGGGCAGTAAGCAAAGAGCAGAGAGGCCCAGTGCAGGCTGCAGAGCATCCTGAAGGAGAGGGCAGCAGCCTGTGTTCCACACCCCTCCCTGGGATGAGGTCTTCCTGTTAGACGCAGCAGGGAGGGGCTCCCTCCAGAAGGGACCTGGGAGCCCAGAGCAGAATGAAGCAGCAGCGTGAGCCTACAGAGGCCTGGGGGCAGGGGCAGAGGCCCCATGGCAGGCACTTGCTTGGCTGTGGAGGCTGAGGACAGGCGTTGTGACTGCTGAGGAGGGAAGACAGAGAGGAGTCGGGGCCACACTACAGGGCCTGGGAGATCTGAGAGGCAGCAGGGGATGGTATTCCAAGCAAGAAGGTGACAGCCACTGAGGGCTGTGAGGGGAGCATGGCTTCACCTAACTCATACCCCATGAGAGCTTTATGGCCACTGCTCGGGGAGTGGGCGGCTCCGGTCACCTTTCCCCTGAGCTCCCACACCTTGCCGGGCACCTGGGGGCAGGGAGCCTGCTTTCATAAAATACAGTCAATCACTAATCAAATAAAAAAAGCAAATCAGCCCCAATTATTTTTGTTATTAGATTCGACAAATATAAAATCACATCTTCATGAATATTAAACCAAGACAACACAGAGAAAAAGAAATAAATTATGTTGTTTCAATAATAAATTATTGAAAGTTTCGATAATAAATTATTGAAAGTGTGCAGGTCAGTGATACATATAGAGTCACTCTTGTCACTCTTTGTCACTGAAAAGGAAGTTAAAAGCGAATTCAGCATCTCTCCTTGTTAAAAGGTGTGGCCAGCAGCCTCTGAGATGGTGTGAGGGTCTCCACCTCCTGGTATTCACATTTTCGGGCAATCCCTCTCTCCAAGCACTGCCTGGACTACTTGCTTGTAAGGACTAGAATATGACAAACACGGTGGAATGCCACTTCCGTAACTAGGTTATGGGAGGATTCTGGCTCCAGTCTTGCTGCTGTCTCTGATAGGAACCACCTGCCATGCTGTGAGCTGCCCTCCGGACAGGCCCATGTGGCAAGGACTTGAGTGAAGCCTCCAGCTGTGGAGTCCATCCTCAGGCTCCACAGCCAAGCGTGTGCCTGCC
Source organism: Chlorocebus sabaeus (assembly GCF_047675955.1). Lineage (NCBI taxonomy): Eukaryota > Metazoa > Chordata > Mammalia > Primates > Cercopithecidae > Chlorocebus > Chlorocebus sabaeus. Next base: position 127,125,807 of record NC_132913.1, read on the forward strand.
ACGGGGCCTTTGCACCTGCCCCACCGGCCTCCATGGGCTTACTCTGCTGCTTCAGTCTGCTCTGGGCTCCAGGTCCCCTCTGGAAGGAGCCTCTCACTGCTGCCATCTAACCAGAAGACACTGTTCCAGGGAGGGGTCCTCAGAGCACAGGCCACTTCCCCATCCTTCAGGACATTCTGCAGCCTGGGGGAAGCCCAAGGAGACACGGGGCCCTTGGTCCAACAGCCCAAGGAACTAATCCTCTGAGCACCACATGAGTAAGCTTGGAGCAACTCCTCCCTCCCTTGAGCCTTCAAATGAGACACAACCACGGCCAGAGCTTGACTGCAGCCTTGGGAGAGGCCCCAAACTTAACTGCACCCAGATTCCTGACCTGGGAAACTGCACAAGAAGAAATGTTTGTTGTTTTAAGCTACTGATTTCTGGGGGGTAATTTGTTACACAGCCACAGATAACTAATACAAACATCTATGAGCAAACCTATGTATGCCAACATGAATGGCTTTGAATGTGGCAAATGAGCTCGGGTTTTAAAAACTGTATATTTCCTTAGTCTATGCTGGGTGATGATACACTGCTCGTAGGGAATGATATACTGCTCATAGGGAATGATATACTGCTCACAGGGAATGATGTATATTAAACTGTTTAAGTGTTTTGTTTTAATAACACAAACAGAAACGAGCCTCAAAAATGCATGTTGATGGAAATGACAGAAGAGATTTTAAAGTACTTTCAGCATGTATAGAATATTCACCTTAAACTTACCCAAAATAAAGAAAATAATGTTGTATTTTCAAAATCCATATCCAATCCTTCATCATTAGCTAGTTTCATAATTTATTCTGTAGATTTTTAGTTACATTTGAAACATCTTTCCATGAAAGAAATGGACTCTGGATCCATGAATTTCTTATGACCTCTTTTGTTAGAAAGCACAATTCAGAAAGTTCTATCAAACTTCTCAGTTGTTGGATGATAACTTTTTTTTCGTGGATGTGAAATATCATGATTACCTCGTACTTCATTGATGGTTGTTGTTATGTAGTAGAAATTATGTCACAATAATTGAAGAAACTTGATTCTTCCAAGCTTTTAACTTTTGCATTTGCCTTTAAATCTTAGTTGCCAAATGTGTTGCATTCTTTCTTTGCTGGAAAAAAATATTTAAAGTCCCAAAGGTGTCATACAAATAAGCAAGTTTGACTGTACAAATATTTAAATCATTGGCACCTAATTGGTTTCTTATCTTTCAGAAGCATTAAGAGATCAATCTATATGTCAGACCATCTAGACAAAGATCTTTTCATTACCACTGCAGTTCAGCATGTAATAACAGTTGTTCTTAATCAACCTTCTATCGTTACAAAGAGATTAAGTTCAACATTAACACACAGCCTTAAAATAACACATATTGTAATATAACTATACCATGCCCAACTACTACAAAACACATAATCTTTACTTTGCTACTAACCATCATCTAGTTCAGCTGTGTTTCCCCACCCCCCACCAAAAAGCAAGACTCTCTTGATGAAGGAAGCAGTGTGCTGATTTACATCCAGGCATTAGATCCTTACATTAAGCTCCTACTTCAAGCCATATTTGTTGACAATTCAATCCTTCATAGTTTTATACAGTTTAAAGCTAGTTGTGTTTGTTGGCAATGAAGCTGAAAGAAACTTCTTCCTTCATATCAAGTTCAAATCACATACATGGTCAACGAATTGCCATGCTGGCAATATTTGTGTTATTGTCGAATTTTAATGAGAAATATTTTGCTAGTTTTACTTGCTATTCTATGGATTGGTCTTCTATACCACCAGCCAGTTCACGTATATATTGATCTTTGGCATCGTTGGGAAGTGGCACTTGAGCCACCTTCCTTGTCATGGATTCTGTCAACATTTTCCTGAAAACATCTCTGATGTCATCTTTCCTTAGTGCGTTGGTGATTTTATTTGATTTTTGCAACTCACAATGCTGCTTTGTAAGAAACTCGCAAAGCACTAAGGTCTGTGTGTAAAATATTGAACATTTTTCAGCGTCTTAATTTAATGCTTATTCTTTCAAAGAACACACTTTGTTTTTGCATTGTTTCATGCTTTGTATGTAACCACCATTTAAGCTTTGATAGTTGCATTGGTTCCTTAGCTACTCCTACATTTCCACAAATAATAGAATGTGGTTTTAGCACTTCCCCATTAATGATGGCTGCAAAACTGAGCTCAATGCTTGAAGGATCATGGCTCAGAGCAACCTGCCCCAGTCTTGGTTTTCTTCCTTTGGCATCACTTTCATCACTGATGTTTGGTTGGCCACTTCCGCCGCATTTCAAAAAGGAGTCTCCTTCCTTGACAAATGTCCAGTGATACTGATTGCACAATCACACAGTAGCGCTAAAAATAATATACAAATTTCACTTCCCTAATTTAGCTGAGCATGTTAAAGTATACATTTTAAAAAAAGTCTTAATTAAAACTTAAAACAATGATAAAAGCAACAAATGGTAATAATAAACACATGCTTGCATTTTTTCGGATATTTACATATTTTTTAGGTACAGTTGACAAACTAACCTGAAGATATCACACATCCTTGAGTAGACATTTCTCCAGAGAAGATACACCAGTGGTCAATAAGCACGTGAAAAGATGTGTGACATCATTAATCATTAGAGAAATGTGAATCCAACGTGCGGTGAGATACCACCTCGTACCCATTAGGTCGGCCACTGTCAAAAGCCAGAGATTAACCAGTGTTGGTGAGGATGTGGAGAAACTGGAACCCTTGGACAGTGAGAGCGGGAATGTCAAAAGGTGCAGCTGCTGTGGAAACCAATAGGACAGGCCCTCAACAAATCAAAACTAGAATTCTCATGTGATCCAGGAAATCCACTCCTAGGTACATACACCGAAGAATTAAAAGCAGACACTCAAAGAGATATGTGTACTCCCATGTTCCTAGCATCATTATTCACAAGAGCTAAAAAACAGAAGCAACCCATGTTCGTGAACCCACGGATGGATACCAAAAACATGAGGATTTACACACTGTGGAATATTATTCAGCCATAAACAGGAAGAACCTTGAAGACATTATGCTAAGTGAAATAAGCCAGAGGCAGAAAGACAAATACTGTATGATTCCACTGACGTGAGGTACTTAGAGTAGTTAAATTCACAGGGACCGAAAGGAGAATGGCAGCTACCAGGGGCTGGGGGGATGGGAAAGGGGAGTGAGCGTTTAATGGAATCGGAGGTGTAGTTTTGCGAGATTAGAAGTTCTGGAGATGGGTGGCAGCGATGACTGCACAACAGTTTCAATGTACTTAGTGACACTGAACCGTGCACTTAAATTAGTTAAGATGGTACATTTTATGTTGTGTATTTTACAATAAAAACATTTTTTAAAAAAGTCACATGAGCCGGGCGCGGTGGCTCACGCCTGTAATCCCAGCACTTTGGGAGGCCGAGACGGGCGGATCACGAGGTCAGGAGATCGAGACCATCCTGGCAAACACGGTGAAACCCCGTCTCTACTAAAAAATACAAAAAACTAGCCGGGCGAGGTGGCAGCGCCTGTAGTCCCAGCTACTCGGGAGGCTGAGGCAGGAGAATGGCGTGAACCCGGGAGGCGGAGTTTGCGGTGAGCTGAGATCTGGCCACTGCACTCCAGCCTGGGCGACAGAGCGAGACTCCGTCCCAAAAAAAAAAAAAAAAAAAAGTCACACGTTGTAATGTGGTCATACTTCATGTGACAGCAGCAAGTCTCGCGTGTGTGCCAGTCCACGGGCACTGTTGTGTCCTCTAAGCCTGGACGTGCAAGCAACACAGGGGCCACAGTGCTGTGCATTTCTGAGGCTTCCTCTCACTTTGTGTGCTTTTCTCATCCTTAAGACACACCTTGCAAGTCCTTGGTCTTGGGGTGTGGTTGGGTGGCACTGAGGTTCTCGTGAGGGTCACGCCCATCATGTCCATTTGAGTCCTCCAAAGAGCAGATACCATAAAAAGATGTGGAAGGTGGACTGAGGGCTGCACCTGTGAAGGATGAGGTGGAGCAAGGGCGCCGACTGCACGGGGAGTTGGTTGGGGGAGGAAATTGGTTGGGGAGTCTCACTGCCACAAAGCTCTGAGGACTCAGCCGGGCACTGGGAGCACAGACTTCTGATCAGCTGCAGGAGTCTGCCCTGGACTCTGCCACCGGCCATGCCCAGTCCTTGTCAGAGAGTACCTGGCCCTCTGAGGACACAGCAGGGAGAAGCTGTCAGGCCTCATTTTCTGCTGTAGTGGGTCCTCATGGAGGGAGACCTGAGTGGCACACTGCCCAGTCACTAAGGTTGCTGGTTTCAAATGAGACCAGTCATGCCTCTGTCCTCATGTGGTCACTCCCCGAGTGGACACTGACCCAAGAACTTAGGGCAGGCCATGTGCTTGGGAGGGACCTCGCTGTGAATGGTTTGGACTTCAACCACTGGGGTCTCTCTCAAGGCTCTGGGGCCACATCTCAGGGGTATGGGGAGCTGGGCATTTGTTTACTGACTGTCCTGTGTGGCTGAGGGACACCCCAGGGTATAAACCCCAGAACTTCCAGGCTCTCTTGTACCAGGGTTCTGCAAGCTCCTGGAAGACACAGAGGAGGAGGAGGAGGAGGAGGAGGAAGAAGCCTCTTGCAGGGAAGCAGAGGTTGGAGATGGGGGTCACCATCTGCTGTGGCTTGGGGGACTCAGAGGAGGAATGGGCGAGGGGACTGGAAACAGCATTGTAGCACCTGTGACATCAAGGGCAGCTGCTCAGGTGCAAAGGGACAAACGGAGAGAGCCCCAGAGTAGGGCTGGCATCCCAGGCGAGAGGCACAGGGCAGTGAGGGGCAAGGAACTGAGTGCAAATGTGTGATCAGGACATGGACGTGAGGGCTGAGCCACAAGATGCACCTTGGGGAGGAAGGACAGAGTGAGGGCAGGGAGAAGGTGGCTGGTTGTCAGTCTGTGGGCTGCAGGGAGGCCTGGACGGGCCAGTCAGAGCACCGGGCCAGTCAGAGCACCGGGTCAGGTGAGCCGGCTCAGGAGGAGGGTGAGGAAACAGCAGGGCTGGAGATTCATCAAGGAGGCTGTGACTGTCGGCCAGAACAGTCTCCAGGGTCACGCAGCGATGATCATCCTTGTCTCGGAGGAGCCTATGAGGTCGAAGGAGAGACGTCCGACAGAGGCCGAGGCTGCCGTGAGAGAGTGCTGGTGTGCATTCGTGTCTACACATGTGTCCCTCCGTCCCCTCCTCCTCCCTCTCTCAGTCTCTCCTCCCTCCTCCCTCCCTTCCTTCCCTCCCTTTGCATTCCCTTTCTCCATTCTTCCTCTGGTCTCTCCTCTCTCTTTCTTTCTCTCCCTTCCTCCCAGCCCCATTCTTTCTTTCCACAACTTCAGCAGAGGAAGTTTTTCACATGATTGCTCCTGGCAATGAGCGACTAACTGTAACTATTCGGCTACTAAATAAAAACAACGCAAGCTAATCTGTAAAGGTTAACACCAGAGGGTAACAGGGAAAGGGTGGTTATTGATGAAAAAACGTTGTTTTTTTTTTTCAAGAACTCACTTCCCTAATCTCTTCAAAGCTGACCTTAGAATTCTGATCAGTAAGATTTACATTTCCCATTTATTTTGAACACAATAAAATACATGCTGCATAAACTGCCAGGCATTTGAGTATTTATTTCCTTATTAATATTTAATAAGAAATTTAAAACTGTTGAGAGGTGTAGACATGCCGAGGCTGTGTTTGAGAACGCTGAGAAATCAGGGAAGAAGTGTTCATTATACATGAGGGGAGATGATAAATTGACAATAAAACTAAGATGAAGCTTCACTGTCCTGAAGACAAAAATCAATGCGAGAGAAAAGAACACTTGGACACGGAAAAGCTATAAAGGTCCACAGGACCAGACTGGGCGGAGCTTCGGCTGCCGAGCCCACCCGCTGTATGTGAGCTGGGGGAGCAGAGCCGGGAACCCATATGCGTGAAACAGTGTCCCTCCCGGTCACTGCCTGAGGGACCCTCTCCACCAGCGCTCAGCCAGCGGGAGAAGGAGGCACTCAGCACCATGTGCTGTGGGCCACAGACAGAGTCTGCTGCCCACGGTGTCCTGAGTGGGTGCCACCCCCCACCCGTCCCACCTAGGTGCTGTCGGGGCTGCTGCCACACGTGCTTTCCGCCACGTAAAGCCAGTCGCTACCATTTTACTATGAGACTGGGGCAAAAGTAATTGTAGATTTTACTGTTGAACGTAATGGCAAAAATCACACTCACTTTCGCACCAACCTAATAGCAACCTTTGGGGCATTGCTGGGTCAGAGACTCTCGGTTGGTTGCTGACGATCACGGACACTGTCCAGGGCTTATGGTGATCATGAGTCAAATGGGGGAGTGAGTGAGAGAAACAGGACATGGATCTCTGAGACAGCCTGGTTCCGGAGGGCAGGGCCCGTCTGTGCCGCCCCAGCCCCGGCCTTGTTCCTAGTGTCTAACGCAGGCCAGCATGAAGTCAGAGTCCAGCCAGAAGGCTGAGGGACAGGTGGATGACAGACAGTCTGACTGATCACTGTGAGCCAGATGTGGGAGAAGCCAGGTTGGGAGAGGAAGAGCTGACGTGGGCCCCAGGAGGTAACTACACTCAGCTTCCTGGTGGCCCGGGGCTGTGGGGGCTGATCTGCATTGAGAACAATGACAGCTTTAACGGGAACCATCCACCTCCCCTCTGCTTAGGCAGGAGGTTCCCAAGCTCCACTGCCACCTGAATCCAGATGATGATATCCTGACGATACCTTTCTGTGGTGGTCCTGAGGGAGCCACACACAGGTGCAGGGCTGGGCAGGATCACAACCCGGGAGGAGAGTTTCCCTGGTGGAGAGGCGGGCCTGAGATTTCTTCTGATCAGTGATATCCAGTCCTCTGGCCGGCAGACGGTGTGCCCTCTCGGCTTGGCATTTGCCACAGCCTCGCCTGCTGTCTTCTGTACGTGCTGCATCTTCTCACCCCGTTCACACCCAGAACCACAGTGCAGCGGATGTGGACCAGCAGCTCGCAGACGGAGCTGATGCCATCAATTCTCTTCTCCGTAATAAGCGCTCGGCATGGTTCCTAGACACCATGCAAATCAATGGAACCTGGATTGAGATTTCTAATGAATAATGTAAGGGTTTAATAAATTTCCAGAGTGCAAACTGGGCTGGCACTAGTGGGTCTGATTGATTTCTCCTTGAGATGCACGTCTGCACCCAGCTTCCTCTGTGCTCCACGAGGCACGAGGGATTGGGGGCCATCGGGGCAGAGATGCAGGCTCTGCTGGGACTGTGAAGCTGTGACAAGGAGTAGGGCTCACAGCATGGGAGGTGTCGGTCATGCTCAGGGCCCAGCTGGCCAGAGCCTGGCACCCTAAAAACCCAGCTAGAGAGAGGAGGTTCTGAATAGATTGCCCCCATAGATAAAGGGGCAGGGTGATGTCACAGGAGCCCTTGAAGGGACTGGGCTCCTCCACGGGGGAAGAGAAGACCAGCGAGAGGAGGGTGAACTTTCTCCCTTCCGTTTCGTCGAGGCCTCCTGACAACCTGGGAAGGTTGGATTTTGATCCTATTTCACAGATAAGCCCCAAGGTTTGGAGACTTTAAATAATGGTGTCAAGGTTGAATAATGAGACTGTGAGCCGGGGTCCAGCGGCCCTGAAGCCTCAGTTCCTTGCTCAGCACGGTCCCGAGAGAAGAATGACCTTGATGTGGAGGTGATGGGTGGACGCGGCGGGAGGCTGTCGCTGACCAGGCCGCAGGTGTGGATGCAGGGAGGCAGGGAGCAGGGGCCGCTCAGGAGGGATGGGCGCTTCTGGGCAGGTGTGAGCAGGTGGGGTGGGCCCTTGCTGGTGATGTGCCAAGGAAGCTGGATTCTTTTGGATGTCAGCTGCAGTCTTGGAACAGTTGGGCCCTGAGGGACTTCTGGCACTGAGACCCTCAGGCTCTGAGAAGGATCGCTGTTTCCTTGGTGAGCAGCTCCCACTCACCTGTTAGCAGGAGCAGAGCATCCCCACAGAGGGCTCGTACAGTCAGGTGGAGGCGGGGTGTGCCTCCTTGGCCCCGACAGCCCCAGCTGCTGTGCCCAGCCACAACCATGGTCACACGACCCAGGGCTGCTTCCAGCTCTTGACTGGCTGGATGTGGAGGGAGATGAGGCAGGCCCAACCTCAGGATCACCCACATGGTGAATCCCATCTGACAGCTGCCTCGCAGAGGACACAAACTGATTCCAGTGGCACCAGGAAGACAGGTAGCGACATGAAGACCTGGGACCATCACACCCCGGCCAGCAGGCACTGAGGTGTCAATTGTTTCATGGATAGTTCCCCGCACAGAGTAACACCTCAGAGCCACAGATTCCCTGCTGGGACCTGGGAAAGTGTCCTGATGGTGGGGAACAGCGTGGCAGGACAGCGACGCCGGCATTGGACAAGAGATGGAGGAAGGAAGCCACAAGTGCAGTGGAGCCGACAGGTGGACCGAGCTGCCTTGGCACCTGCAGGAGCATAATAAAACTGAGGGGTAGAGCCATTGCCAGGTGTGTCTGGGAGCCACACACCTGGCAACACAGAGAGGCCCCGGTCTCTGCAGGGCAGACCAGACTGTGCCCTGCAGGCTGAGGGTGTCACTGTGCGAATCAGGCTCTGGAGACATTTGCATGCTTACCATTCTCAAACACATCTGGTCTCTCATGCAAACCTCCCAGCCCTGAGGAAAACCTGGGGCCCTGAGCAGACCCAGGAGCCCTGGGGTGGGAGGGGCGGTTGCCCGATCACCATCACTGCTGTGATTGCTGGAGGGCTCACTGATGGGTGTGTTTGCCGAGGACACACTGAGGATCCCATCACACCTCCAGTCACACTGAGGACGCCACTGCACCACCAGTCACACCGAAGATCCCATTGCTCTGCCAGTGCCAGCTGCTGCTGGAGCTTCAGAATCCTCATGCGTGGGGCACACAAGGCAGCATCTTGGTGGGGGTAATGGCACCTGGTGGGCAGAAGGAGGCAGGAGGATTTGCATCCCTGTGAGCCCAGGTGATGCTCCTGGTCCTTCCAGGGACACCCTTTCATATCCTCACTCTGAATGGGTGTGTGCAGCTCCCTGGCCTAAGCAAGGTATAACCACCAAGGGCTCAGTCCTTCAGAAACGAAGGGCAGGGTCACCTCTGCTGACTGCCGAGGGAGGGGCTTCGGTGTGGATGCCAGAAGGGGAGAGGATGAAGATCAGCTGTGGCCCCAACATCAACTGTGATGACAAAGGCTGCAACTTCCCCCCAACCTTGATCTCCAAAGTAATGCCACAGGAAGAGGGACCCAGGGAACCGTGGAGGAGCTGCCCTCAGTCCCAGACCCCGGGGGACAAGGAGTGGACTGTGGTGGCCCCGCAACATGCCCCTCAGATCTCTGATTGTGGGGAGAGACATTGACTGAGGACCCAGCTGCTGGGCTCTGAAATCCATCACCACGCCCACCCCAAGGTCACGCTCGCCATGGCTGCCGACCGCTAATAACAGTGAGACAGGGACGCTAAGGCGGTTGGCTCCGGGGAGGTGCCGGGCACCTTGGACGGGTGAATTTTGTTCCGAGTCTGACGGCCCTGCCAGACTCTCTTGGAACTGCATTGCAATGTCCTAGAACTGAAGTCTGAAGTGCTTCCGAACATCTCTCACTCCTTCCCCCTTTCCTGAGGTCAGTCCGGAATTGTGGTGTGACCGCCCTGCCAGCCTCGCCTGACCGCCTCCGCAGTTTTGCTCGCAGGTCTTGCCCCTAAACATCCCCTGCAGTTGAACAGCAGACCCGGACAGGACTTGTTCCCCTGTAGCTGTGGCGTGTGAGAAGAGATCTCCTCAGGCTTTCTTTTATAAATTGGAAATTAAAAAATAAATTTCTGATTCTTTGTAATTCTTCTGTATTAAGATATAACAGGTATACCAATGAGTGCACATCTGAAGTGCACAGCTCCCTGTACTTTATACGCCCATGGAAATTTCATCCACTCGAGACATGGAACTCTCCTAGAACCACAGAGCTAATTCCCCGTCATCACTCCTCCAAAGAAAGCCGCGATTCTGGCCTCTGTCACCACAGGTTAATTTGTCCGGTTTTGAATGTTATTGAATACACTATGTCTTCTTTATGTCTACAGTCTTTCGGCCTCTGAGATTTAGCCATTGGTTACCTTTAGCAGCCGTTTATTCTTTTAATCATGAGTTGCTTTAGTATTCTGTTGCATGAACAGACCGTAATTTATTTATTCATTCTGTTGTGAAAAGACATTTGGGGTGTTTCCATTTTTGGCTATTATAATAAGGTTGCCATAAGTAGTTTGATGCACGGGTATAGGTATATCCACTGAATACATTCCCGTGGGGAGAATTATTGGGTTGTAGGGTATGTGTATGTGTATGTTTTGTTTTGTTTTATTTTATTTTATTTTGAGATAGAGTTTCACTCTGTCGCCCAGGCTGGAGTGCAGTGGTGCAATCTCAGCTCACTGCAACCTCCGTCTCCCAGGTACAAGCGATTCTCCTGCCTCAGCCTTCCAAGTAGCTGGGACTACAGGCATGCACCTCCATGCCCAGGAAATTTTTGTATTTTCAGTAGAGACGGTGTTTCACCATGTTGGCCAGGCAGGTCTCGAACTCCTGACCTCAGGTGATCTGCCTGCCTCAGCCTCCTAAAGTGCTGGGATTACAGGCATGAGTCATCACGCCCAGCCATGTTTTGTTTTAATAAATACTGCCAAAAGGTTTTCTAAAGTGGTTGCGCCAATTTAAACTCCTGCCATAGTATGATGGTTCCATTTGCTCCACATCCTTGCCAACACTCTAGGCACATAGATATGAATGTATCTATTTGAATATATATGAATGCCTGTTCATATATATTATTTTTATATATATATCTATATATTATGATTTAAATATAAATGTAATTTTAGGTATTTTGACAGGTACATAGTAGAATTTCATTGTGGTTTTACTTTCCGTGGTGATTAATCATATTGTGTACCTTTCATGTACATATTGACATTTGCATATCCTTTTTAATGAATAATACAGCCAATATTTTTCCCATTTTGGGGGAAATGTCTTGTTGATGTGTTAGAGTTCTTTTTACGTTCTGGATGTGTGTTCTCTGTTGGTTATATGTACTGCAAATATCTTCTTCCACACTGCAGCTTGCCTTTCACTCTCTTGTGTATTTTGATAAGTAGATATTATTTATTTTAATAAAGTATAATCATCAATGTTTTAAATCTTTAGCTAGTCGTTTTTAAATTGTACTTATTTATTGTTTGTCTCCAAATATTACAAACTCCATGAAGAAAGGGTCTTTGTTTTGACATTACCCTGTCTCCCACGTCAGAAACAGAGCCCGGCTCACAGTAGTTGCTCAAGAAATTATTAGTTTTTCTTTTTTTCATTATTACTTTTATTTAACACATAATAATTGAACATATTTATGGGGTCTACTGTGATATTTCCATACAAGCATACAATGTGTAACAGTCAGATCAGGATCATCACCTCAAACGCTTAGGATTTCTTTGTGTTGGGAACATTCAAAATCTGCTCTTCTGTTTAGCTAGTTATTTGTATGTCCTGTTTAAGAAGTTTTTACTGACCTCAAGTCATACAAATAGTCTCTTTTTCTTTATTTTTCTGGAAGCTTTTTCATTTTTACTTTTCACTTTTAGGCCTATAGTTCACGAGAAATTAAATTCTGTGTATGGGCTGAACTCTGTGGCTCATGCATATAATCCCAGCACTTTGGGAGGCTGAGGCAGGAGGATTGCATGAGCCCAGGAGTTTGAGACCAGCCTGGCCAATGTGGTGAGACCCCACCTCTACAAAAAATGCAAAAATTAATCAGGACTGACGACGTGCCTGTAGCATCAGCCACTCAAGAGGCCAAGAGGGAGGATCGCTTGAGCCCAGCAAGTCAAGGCTGCAGTAAGCATTTCAGCCCAGGTCACAGAATACAACCCTGTCTCAAACAAACAAACAAAATGTGTATGGTGTGAGATAGAGACTGAAGTTTATGATATCAAGTATCCAATTGGTACATCACTATTTACTTGAAAAGGTCATTTCTTCCCACTGCATTTCATGATTTTTGTCACAAATCATGTGATCATATGGGTCTGTTTCTGGGCTCGCTGTATTGTTATTCTAGCGAATTGTCTATTCTTGCTTCTTATATTTATTTAGGCTTAAAGTAAGTCTTTATATCTGCTAGTGTATGTCCTTCAATGTGGCAGATTAAAGATGATCACACATATTTTGGAACTTCACTCATCAGTCTGGAGGACCCAGTGACCGCTTGATCAATAGAGAAAGGCAGCAGCAAGGCCGACTCTGTTTCTGGGGCCAGGCTTTGAGAGACTGGTGGCCTCAACTTCCTGTCTCTTGGGTCTTTTGCTCTTGGAGCTCTGAGAAACTACATAAGAAGTCCAGCTACTGTGAGGCCACCATGCCAGAGAGACTCTACGAAGAGACACATTTAATTCTGAGACACCTGATGAGAGGGAGGTGCCTCGTCAGTCCCCATCCATTTCATCCCTGAGTTGCACAGGTCATTCAAAATGAGGCTGCAAACCCTGGGATCGGAGACAAGTGCTTCCTATTAAATTTGGCTCCTAAATAAATGATTGTTGTTTTAAGTCACTAAGTTTTGGAGTGATTTGTGTCACAGTAATAGACAACTGGCTCATATAATTTTGATTTCCTCTAGATTACCTTGCTTATTCTTCACACTTTTGATTTTATTATGAATTTTAGAATAAACTTGTCAATTTTCATTGAAAATCTGCTGAGATTTTGATTAGAATTCCATGGACTCTATAGATTTATTGGGATGAGTTGATATCTTAACAATATTGAAGCTTCCAGTCAATGAACATGGTATATTTCTATGTTTATTTAAGACTTCTTTAATTTCTCCCATTAATATTTGTAGTTTTCCATATAAAGGTCTTGCATATACTTTATTATGCTCAGATATATGGTGTTTAATGATGCTATTATTATTATATATGATATTACTTTGCATTTTTATTTTTAAATTATTTGTGTCTAGCATATTTATATTTTTGTTTTAATTATATTATAATTTTAATCATAAGAACATAAATTTGAAATTTAATCAGAATTATTTTATGGCCTGGCATATGGTTTATATTAAAATTGTTACTAGCACATTTGAAAAAAGATGTGTTCTTTTGTGGTTGGGTGCAGTGTTTTATACATGCCAATTAGGAAAATTTTGTTTACATATTTGATGTCACTATTGATTTTTTTAATCTGCTTATCCTATTCAGTGGATAAAAGTGAGTTGAAGACTCCAATCATAGGTGGGGCACGGTGGCTTATGCCTATATTTCCAGCACTTTAGGAGGCTGAAGTGGGCAGATGACCTGAGGTCAGGAATTTGAGACCGGCCTAGCCAACATGGTGAAACCCTGTGTCTACTAAAAGTATAAAAATTAGCTGGGTATGGTGGCGCATGACTGTAATCTCAGCTACTTGGGAGGCCGAGGCATGAGAATCACTTGAACCTGGGAGACGGAGATTTCAGTGAGCTGAGATAGTGCCACTGCACTCTAGCCTGGACAACAGAGTGGCACTTGGTCTCAAAACAAAAAAACAAACAAAAACCAAAAAACTCCAACTATAATTATGGATTAGTCTTTCTCCTTTTGTTTCTGCTACTTCTTGCTTTTATGTTTTTAGGCTGTATTTTAGACGCAGGCAAATTTAGGACTTGACCTAGTGGATTGACCAATTAATTGGTCATTGTGAAATATCCCCCTTTCTCTCCAATAGAACTTATTACCCTAAAGTCTACTTTGTCTGATATTTGGATAGCTTTACCAGCTTTCTTTTCATTAGATTTTCCAGCTTTGTTATGATTAGTTGTTTTCTTTTCTGGTTAAGATGTATCTCTTATATTTAACTTACAATTGTTTTCCTAATTCAATCTTATAGTCATTGCTTTTTATTAGGAATATAGCCTATTTATATTTAATGCCATTGATTTTATTTTAGATTTAAATATAACTTCTTGATGTTTGATTTTTGTTTGTTTGTTTGTTTTTAGTCTTGCTCTGTTGCCCAGGCTGGAGTGTAGTAGCAAGATCTCAGCTCACTGCAACTTCTGCCTCCTAGGTTTAAATGATTCTCCTGCCTCAGCCTCCTGAGTAGTTGGGATTACAGGCATGCACTACCATGCCTGGTTAATTTTTGTATTTTTAGTAGAGACAGGGTTTTGTCATGTTGGCCAGGCTCATCTTGAACTCCTGCCCTCAAGTGGTCCACCTGCCTTGGCCTCCCAGGGTGCTGGGATTACAGGAGTGAGCCACTGTGCCTGGCTTGGTGTTTGATTTTTTTTGCCCAATTTGTTCACCTTTTTTTCTTTTATTTTGAATTGATGTAATTTCATTATTCTATTTTTTGCTCAATAAGTTTGTTAGTAATTTATTTAAAATATCTTAGTCAGTAGTTTTCCTAGAGGTTACACAATGCATCCTTGACATACTCTTACTAGATTCTACCTTAAATTAGAAGGTATATCATTTTGCAGATAATGTGAGAACTCTGCAACACTTTCACTTTTTATCCTTCCCAAGTTTATACCATTGTTATCATAATTTTTAATTTATGTTTAAGTTCTAGAAGCCATTTCTATTATTGTTTTAAACATCCAATATTCATTAAGATTTCACTATATATTTGCACTTTCTCAGTTCTACTGAAATCATTCTTCTGCCTGGAATTATTTTCTTTTGCCTGAACAACTTTCTGTAGATTTACTTGAGGGTCTGTGATAAATTTGTTCAGTGTTGGTTTATCTGAAGGTTTTTTTATATACCTTAATTTTTTGGAGGATATTTGAAGTAGATACAGAATTTTTCTTGGCAGTTATTTTCTTTTAGCATTTAAATATTTTATTCCATCATATTCTAGTTTTAACCATTTCTGTGGGAAAGCTACATTCTTATTATTGTTTCTATGAAGGTAATGTGTCTTTTTCCTCGGGACCTTTTTTTCCTCCACCATCTTCATTTTCCTGCCGTTTTACTATGATATGCCTAGGTGTATTTTTTTGTTGTATTCTTTTCAGCTTGGATATATAGACTATCGCTGTTGTAAAATTCTTGGTGTATCTTCAAATATTACTCTTGCTCAGTTGTCCTTCTCTCATACTCTTCTGGAAATCCAATTACATTTATGATAGACTTTTCTACCATATTCTATGTGTTTCTTTTTTCCCTGCATTTTCAACTCCTTTTTTTCCTATGCTATAATCTGAATATTTTCCACTGATGTGTTTTCCAATTCACTAATCCTTTCTTTTGCCACATCCAATCTTCTTTTAAATCAATTAATGAATTCCTAATTTTATTTATTATATTGTATATATTTATAGTTCTAGGATTTCCAATTAATTACTTTTATAGATTCATCACCTCTCTGATGAAATTAATATTTTTCCACATTTTCTTGAACATGATAATCATACTTATTTAAATTCTGTATTTGATTTAAATTCTGTATTCGATACATCAGACCTGGGTCCCCTTTGAGACTGTTTCTACAGTCTGGTCTCTTAGTTTTCTGTCATTTGGTCCTATTTGTTGGTATGCTTGTAATTATAAATTGAAAGTGCAAAATTTTATTATAGAAATTTTAAGTTCCCCAAATGAGATGATAATTTTTCAGAGACAACATATATATATGTGTGTGTGTATATATATGTATATACATATATATATTATCTCTGAAAGATGATCATATATATACACACACACATACATATATGTATGTATGTATGTTTGGCAAACAGATGAATATGGGAAGATCACCATGACCTCTTTAGGGCTGATGTATTTCAGCTATTTCTTACTTCAAGGGCAGAGAATTTCAGGGGTCTCAACTGAAAGCTTAGATTAATACTGGAGCCCCTTTTCCCTGGTGGATTCTGAACTACAATTCTTGTCATTCCAGCTCTGTGGGATTGTTGTAATCTCTGTTTAGCCCTTTAGCCTCTTAGAAGCTGCTCTCTGCTTGGTTTTGTGAAGTTTCACACTGAACTGTGTGACTTAGGTATCTGAAAATGTCTTGAGGGAAATAGTGCAGAATTCTAGGCTCACCTTCCCAGAATTTGCTTTCTTCTGGGAACTTGGCACTTATACAGTGGCTGCTTTGGTAGCCTAAACTTCAATTCCGTCTCCAAATGACCATTGCAAGCTCTAAGCCACTGTTTTACTTGCATGTCCTGTTCTGCTGATCAGCAACTGCTTCAGAGAGAGGAAGGGTGTATACCTGTGGGCTCACTTCAGTGTACTCTCTTCTCTCCAGGACCGTGGCCTCTGAAGTCCCGGCTGCCTTGTTTTTCTCTAACACCTTCCAGCCCAGCCATTTTCATGCTTTGTGTCCAGCTTCTATCTGCAGGCTGGTTAATCTGAAACTAACTCTGCCATAACCAGAAGGGAAAAGTTCCCCTTTGATTGGATTTTGAATTCATGTTTCCTATGTTTACTTGGTTGTTACTGACTCAAAAATGGCTAAAATTATGATACTTGTCCCTGAGGCCCCATTTATCTTCTTGCCACCTCCACAGTCTATGACACATAGCTTCTCAGGAGTCTGGGATGGTGCTGAGGAAGCTTTAGAGTAGAGACCATTCAGAATACCAACACCCCTGGAATTCATGCGATTGATCTATGCAGGCTAATAGAGAACTCTATTTGCTATGTCTATATTTAGCAGCTAAGGTTTCCTGTGTATGGTACTTAGTCCTTGATGTTAAGTCTGCTCTTCTACACATCCCTGTCTGCCCTACCCCAGGCAATACTGCCAATAGTTCAGTGTGTATATTCCACCTCTTCCCTAGGGCTCAGCTTTTCTTCCTATAAAATGAGCAAGTGGAGTTTAGAAATTTGAGATGTACTTTTCCCACATACTAATTTTATCTCAGTTTATCCATTGCAAAGGGATCTATTCAAACAGTTTGTTGATTTGAGGCAGATATTAGACCCAAGTAAGTGATGTCTTGAACTTCATTGTTATTAGCTCATCCCAGGGTATGTGGTTTCCACGGTTTGGCATCCAACTCGAGTAGGGTTGGCAATGGGATTACAATGTAATATTTATCAAACCAAAGTGTTTGTTTTAATTTTTATTGAGAACACAAACGAATATCTTCCCCCTCGGTCACTGTTAGTATTTGACTATGGAATGTTAGCATGCGTGTTCCTGGGTCCTTTGAAAAGTAATTATTTCACTTGTGGTTACATTTTCTTTAGTGGAACCCATTTGGGAGGAGAGTCTCTTGCTTCTGCAGGTGGCTGCATACAGCTTACCAAACTGAGTTGCATCACACGTCTCCCTGTTCAGAGTCCATCAGTGGCTTCTCATGGCCTAGAATAAAATCTCGGTGCTTTGGCCTGGTATCCCTGGAAGCCTGATCTTGGTGCTAAAGCTCACTGCCTTTTCCCAGATCCTCAGCAAGCCCCTTTCCACTCCAGGGCCTTGGCACGGACTGTCCCCTCCCTCTGAGATGCTCCTTCCTTTGCCCTTCTCAGAGTCAGCTTCTTTATCCCCTCTGCTCTCATTCTCCATGGGACATCCTCCTAAAGGCCCTCTCTGGTCCCCTGAGAGAAAGAAGATACCCTGTCATTCTCTCTCCCACCACCCTATTCTTTTCCTTTCTAGGATTCATCATAATTGTCATTATGTAAGCGTTTGTATGAATAATTTTAAACCTGTTTTAAAATTTAATATTGAATTGATACAAAAGAACATTTAACATTTTGTGCAAGGAATAATTATAATACAGAGCATGTCTGCGTAACCACCCCCAGATTCAGCCCTGGAGTGTTGCTCTGAAGCCCCTCTGTGTGCGGCCCCTCCCGGGACTCCTCCCCTCCTTTTCCCTGGAAGTAACCATCACCCTGAATTTTATGTGACTTTCTCTTGCATTTCTTTTTGTTTTACTACTTTATTTATAGTATCCCTAAACCACATAGGTTTAGTTTTGCATGTTTTAAAACTTCGTGTAGATGGAATTGCACTGAATATGTTCTTGGGATTCCTGCTCTTCAACTTTACATAATGTTCCTGAGATTCATCCATGTTAATGCATTTAGCAAGAATCAGTGCGTTTTCACCACCATGCTGCGTCCTGATGTTTGAGTTAATCACAGACAGCTTATTTCTTCTACAGTTGGTGGACATCTACATTGTTCCTGAGTCTTTTGGTCTCACAAGCCACCCTGCTGACAGTGCTCTTTCCTTCAAAGCTGGGGGTGGATTTCTCCAATGCCAAAGTGTTTTTGATGCTTGATTCCCTCAAAACTGGGCTTCCCCACTGGCTGACAAGCTCTGTGAGGGCGGTCCCTGATTTTCCCTGATCGCTCCCACTGTATCCTCAGAGCCAGCACTGTGTCCAGGCATCATCTCACTCGATTCTCAATAAATATTGTTGAGTGAATAAATGACTGTGTGGATGACACAGTGAATCTCCCTGGTGACCTCATCTGCATTTTCTGCGTCACTAGCCCCGGCCCTGCTGTGCCACGTGAGCTCAGCCTGACTATTGCTTATTGGCCATCACTGCCTGGACGTCCCCAGGCACCTAACCGTTACCTTGGCTCAACTGTGAGTGGTCATGTCTGCTTGCTTCCTCCTTAACCTCGAGCTGCATCTTTCTAACATGGGAGCTGTTCTTGGTCCTCTCTCTTACCTCCCTCAAATACTTCAAATTGAACCCCAAGTTTTGGGCACTCTAGTCTTTAATATCTTGTTCCTCTGTCCCAGCCAAACTCCTTTCCACCATCTCAGTCCAGTGTTAATCAACTTGGTAAGGACTGGGTTGGTGTCTGCCTGGATTTCAATCCCAGCGCTTGACCATGCTTGCTTGGAGAGGCGGTGCAGCCTGGGGCTGGGGGTGTGGGTGGGAGAGAGTCAGGCACTCTCACCTTCCACATGCGGTGCTTCTCCCACAGCTCAGCTGCTGTGTGCCTTGCCGCCTTCCTGCGGACCTGGGCACTCCTGCAGCCCAGGTTGGCGTGATCCTCTTATACTCGGCTCAATGCCATCCACCAGGGATACTGGCCCATCCTCAGTGGTTCCAAGCTCCCACAGCACCTGACCTCGCTCTGTCTCACTGAGTCTGCTCTATCCTTTATGAGCCAGAGTGTGTCCCCTTGAATTTATATATTGAAGTCCTAACTCCAGTACCCCAGAGTGTGATTTTCCATGGAAAATAGTTTTTTTGTTGTTTTTATTTTTTTATTTTTCAATTTGTATATATTTAGATGGTACTAGTACAGATTTCTTACATATATCACATATAATGTGTTACGGTGAGGTGTGGGCTGTTAGTGTATTTGTCACCTGAATAGTGAACGTTGTCCGCAGTAGGTCATTTTTCAACTCTCACCCTACTCCCGCCCTTAGAAAGAAGGTTTTCATTTATTTAGTTAGTTTTCTATGCACTCAACTCCAAAGAGATTGTTTTAAAAAAATAATTTCAACTTTTATTTTAGATTCAGGGGGTTCACGTGCAGGTTTGTTACTTGGGCATATTGCGTGGTGCTGAGGTTTGGAGTGTGGAAGGCCCTGTCACCTGGGTAGTGAGCATAGTACTCAGAAGGTAGTTTCTCAGCCCTTGTCCCTCTAGTAGTTCCCAGTGACTATCGTTTCCATCTTTATGTCCACATGTACCCAACGCTTAGTTCCCCCTCATAAGTGAGAACATGCAGTGTTTTCCTTATTGTTAATTCACTTAGGATAATGGCCTCCAGCTGCATCCATGTTGCTGCAAAGGGCATGATTTTATTCTTTTTTATGGCTGAGTAGTATTCCTTGGTGTATATGGACCACATTTTCTTTATCCAATCCATTTCTGATGGGCATCTAGGTTGGTTCATGTCTTTGCTATGATTGTTTGTAGTGCTGCTGTGAACATGCGAGTACATGTGTCCTTTTAGTAGAATGAATTGTTTTCTTTTTTTTTTTTTTTTTCTTTTTGAGACAGAGTCTCTCTGTCACCCAGGCTGGAATGCAGTGGTTCTATCTTGGCTCACTGCAACCTCCACCTCCTAGGTTCAAGCTATTCACCTGCCTCAGCCTCCCAAGTAGCTGGGATTACAGGTACCCGCCCCCATGCCCAGCTAAATTTTGTATTTTTAGTAGAGATAGAGTTTCATCATGTTGGCCAGGCTGGTCTTGAGCTCCTAACCTCAGGTCATCCACCAGCCTCGGCCTCCGAAAGTGCTGGGATTACAGGCATGAGCCACTGCACCCGGCCAAATGATCTGTTTATATACCCAGTTGCGGCTAGGTCGAATGGTAGTTTTATTTTAAATTCTTTGAGAAATCTCCGAACTGCTTTCCACAGTGGCTGAGCTAATTTACGTCCCCATGAATGGTGCGGAAGCATTTCCTTTTCTCTGCAGCCTTGCCAGCATCTGTTAGTTTTTGACTTTTTAATGGTAGCTGTTCTGACTGGTGTGAGATGGTATCTTGCTGGGGTTTTGTTTTGCATTTCTCTGATGACTGATGATGTTGATCATTTCTTCATGTTTGCACATCTTCTTTGGAGAAGTGTCTGTTTGTGACCTTTGCCCATGTTTTAATTGGATCATTTGTTTTTTATTTATTGAATTGTTTAAATTCCTTATAAATTCTGAATATTAAGACTTTTGTCAGATGCATAGTTTGCAATATTTTCTTTTATTCTGTAGGCTGTCTGTTTACTGTGTTGGCAATTCCCTTTGCTGTGCAAAACCTCCTGAGTTTAATTGCCCTAGTTGTTAATTTTTGTTTTAGTTGCAATTGCTTTTGGGAACTTAGTCATGAAATCTTTGCCAAAGATGATGTTGAGAAGGGTATTTTCTAGATTTTCTTCTAGAATTATAATAGTTTGAGGTCTTACATTTAAATTTTTAATCTCTCGAGTTAATTTTTATATGTGATGAGAGGCAGAGACCCATTTTTATTCTTCTGCATGTGGCTAGCCAGTTATATTCAACGAATGACACGTTTCAGTGCTGCTTGATTTTGCTAGTATTTTGTTGAGGATTTTTGTGTCTATTCATCTGGGATGTTGGCCTGTAGTTTTCTTTTTTCATTATATCTTTGCCAGCTTTGGGTATTAGGGTGAGACTGGCTTCATAGAATGAGTTAGGGAGGAGTCCCTTGTCCTTGATATTTTGGAATGGTTTCAGTAGAATTGGTACCAGCTCAGCTGGGCATGATGGTGTACATCTGTAATCTCAGCACTTTGAGAGGTTGAGACTGGCAGACTGCTTGAGCCAAAGAGTTCAAGACCAGCCTGGGCAACATGACAAAAACCCATCTCTACAAAACATACAAAAATCAGCGAGGTATAGTAAGACACTCCTGTAGTCCCAGCTACTTGGGAGGTGGGAATATTGCTTGAGCCTGGGAGGCGGAGGTTGCAGGAAGCAGGGGTTGTACCACTGCACTCCAGCCTGGGCAACAGAGTGAGACTGCCGCCCGAACAAACGAAAAATCCAACAAAACAAAACAGAATTGGTATTAGCTCTTCTTCATAAATCTGAATTCAGCTGTGAGTCCATTAGCCCAGGGATTTTATTTTTCTTGGTGGGTAGATTTTTTATTACTTGATTTTATTACTTGATTTTTTATTACTTGATTACTTTGATTTAATTTCAAAACTTGATGTTGGTCTGTTCAGGATTTCAATTTCTTCCCGATTCAATGTTGGGACCTTGTGCGTTTCCAGGAATTTATGCATTTCCTTTATATTTCTGGTTTGTATGCGTAGATCTACTCATTACTGTCTCTGAGGTTCTTTTGTATTTCTGTGGGATCAGTTGTAATGTCGCCTTTGTCATTTCTGGTTGTATTTGTTTGGAACTTTCCCTCTTTTTCTTGTTAATCTAGCCAGCGTTGTAGTGATCTTGTTTATCCTTTCAAATAACCAACTTTTGTTCTTGTTGATTATTTGCATTGATTTTTAGGTCTCACTTTTGTTCAGTTCTGCTGTGATTTTAGTTATTTCTTTCCTTCTAGCTTTGCGGTTGGTGTTTTGTTTTTCTAGTCCCTCTAGGTGTGATATTAGATTGTTAATTTGAGATCTTTCTAACTTTCTGATGTAGGCATTTAGTGCTAGAAACTTTCCTCTTAATATTGCTTTGGGTATATCCCAGAGATTTCAGTATGTTGTACCTGTTTCATTTAGGAAATAAAGTTTTTAAAAATAGAATTAAAATTAAACAAGGTCATTAGGGTAGACCCTAACCCAATATGACTGATGCTGTCAAAGAAGAGAGATGAGGACACAGACATGTACGGGGGAACACACATGTGCAGACACAGGGAGAAGGCAGTCATCTGCAAGCCAGAGAGGCCTCAAGAAGGAACCAGCCTTGCTAACACCTTGATCTCAGACTCCCAGCCTCCAGAACTGTGACGAAATAAATGTCTGTGGTTTCAACCCGCCCCAGACTGTGGCACTTTGTTATGGCAGCCCGAGTAGGCTCATACTGCCCCTGAGAAGTGGGGCTCTGTCTTAACACCTTTGTGCTCAACACACATAGACACGCCTAGAGCTATGCTGAATGAGGGAAGGAGCGAGGGTTCGTAACCTTGGGAGTTCTCATCCATTGCAAGGCCGCCTAAGGGGAGGGATTTCCTGTCCTCCACGTGGCTTCACCGCCCATGGAGGACACACACGGGCACGGGGTCCTTGCAGGAAGGGCCTTCTCTTTAAGGTGCCACAGAGCCCGCCTCCCTGTCTGGGTGACCCTGCTCTCTCTGTAAGATAGTTGTAGGGAGATTTGGGGAGCTTCCTGAGAGGCCGAAGGACACTTTAGAAATGTCAGCAGGAGAGACCCACTTCCCTTTTAATCCGTGGAGTCAGGAGGGGAGGTAGGAGGAGTGACCGTTCCTCTGTGGTCACATCTAGGTTCCACCATGTACAGCGCTTTTCCTTGGACAAGCCTCTTCTTGTCTCCCAGCCTCAGTTTCCCCTCAGCAAAATGATCATGACCCATATATCTCCCCTAAGACCTCCAACAGTCATGAAAGTGGTTTGTCAACTGTGGTGTTATCAACAAATGTGCAGTGTGGTGTAGGGTTTGTACTGTGGATGCTTGGTTCTTGTACTGGTGCTGAAGGTGAGGCCCAGGGCGGGCAGGGCTGCTGGAGGCAGATGGCATGTGTGTGTGCATGTGTGTGCAGGTGAGTGTCAGAGCACAGGAGCCCTCAGTGGCCATGGGGCTGGTGCTTCCCTCCCACCCACCAGGCTAGGCTGGCTGCAAAGCATTCTCTGCTGAACTCATGAACAACACCCCATGACTACCTCAGAGATAGAACAAGGCTGGGGAAGCTGTGTCTTCAGTGCCTGTCTTTGGGTGAGTCTGAGGCTCTGCTGGGCTCAGAGAACATTTTTGGTATATGCCCAGACAGGAAATACATTCAGCTTTGCAGGCTGTGCAGTCTCTGCTAAAACTATGCAACTCTACTCTTACAACTGGAAGACAGCCACAGACAGTATGCAAATGAATGAGCATTACTGTGTTCCAATAAAACTTTATTTATAAAAGCAGGCAGATTTGGCCCACTGGTTGTAGTTTGCAGACTCCTGTTCTAGGCCAACCTGTTCCTTCTACCGCAGAAAATAGTGAGGCTTGGGGTTGGGAGACTCCTCTGGGGCCTGAAAGCTCCCCTGGGGTGTGGAGCCCCCCTGCTAGTGTCCCTGACTCTTCCCAGAGCACCGCATTGCTGAGCTCCTGAGGTCCAGCTCCCTCCCCAGAGTGTTCTTCTGTGTGATCTCTCAACACTGGTTGAATTTCATGGATGAAATTTAACTATCATTTGTCCTTAACAGATGATAAGCTCTTTGATGTAAATTGAGTTATCCATTTCCCATGACAAACATATGGAGTATTATTTTTATCTCCATTTTAAATATCAGGAAACTAAGCCCCACAGAGTTACCTTCTAGGATGATATCTACCCAGTTTTAGATTCTGTGCACTGACAACAGAGTAGTTAGAAGAGGGACATTTGCTCACTTCCAGAGGGAAGGCTGACAGGCCCCCAATCCGACCCCCACTTAGGGTTTGCCCCCCGCTGGCCGACATAAATCCTTGTATTTCAGGATGCCTCACCCACCCTGCAACCAAGGAGGGCCTGCCAGGCATACTGTCAGTAGCTGGTGACTCACATCCGTGTGTGCAAAAAATTCTCATCTGTTGCCTCCTGGAAAGGGGTGCCAGGGGCTCCCTGTGTTGCTGGCCAGGGTCCCCGGTGGGGATATGGTCCTGCTCTGGGGCTGCATTCCTGCCCAGGTGTCCCGACTCCCCCAAGGATGTGGGTGCAGTGTGCATCTGTGTGTGTGTGCACGGGCCCACGCATGGGTGGGAGCCTCAGGTGCCTGCCTCTGGGCCTCATCCCCCTTACCCACCCCACCTTTGTGCTCTCTGCTGCTGTGCCGAGCTTCAAAGCCTTTGTCTTGCTGTGATACTGGGAGGGCAGGATTCCCACATTCCCCTTGAACTTGGTCCTGACACTGGCCTTCCTTCAGGCCACAGCTCTGCTCAGGTGCCCTCCACGCGCCTGTGAACAGCCTGCCAGTGCCCACCCCTCCTTGACTGGTGCCCAACTTCTGAAAATGTTTTGATCACATATGCCATCTGGAGCAGCAGCCACCCTGAGCTTCCATGGTGCTTATGATGGGGACTCCCTGGGCAAGGAGTGTGGCCGGGGGTCCCCACTTGGGGGACCAAGTCTTCTCTCCATTGTGAGATAATAATGATGGAAACCACATTACGAAGAGAACGGCAACTGACTTTACCAAAATGTTAAATTAAGAAAATGAACATGTTCAGCAAACTGCCTGTGCAATCTCATTTGGTTCTGGGACAGGGAAGGGCGTGCCGGAGGCAATTGCCCACCAGGTTCATCTTCCCTGCTCCAGGTTCCGCCCATCTGGTCTGTGCAGAAATGGCCTCTTAAAATGTTTTGAGTTATGAGTGCAAATAGCTGATATCCACCTAAGAACATTTGCACTGCATAGTTCCTCAGTCTGGAATGCTCTTATTTTCTCTTTCCATGCCTGGCTTGTAATTGTCATTGAGATCTCAGTTTAAGTGTCTTTTCTTTTTCAGATTTTTATCTGACTCCTTTTTTTTTTTTTTTTTTTTTTTGACAGAGTCTTGTTCTGTCACCCAGGCTGGAGTGCAGTGGCACGATCTTGGCTCACTGCAACCACCACCTCCCAGGTTCAAGCAATTCTCCTTCTTCAGCCACCCAAGGAGCTGGGATTACAGGCATGCACTACCACGCCTGGCTAATTTTTGTATTTTTAGCAGAGACGGGGTTTCACCTTGTTGGCCAGGCTGGTCTCAAACTCCTGACCTCAGGTGATCCACCTGCCTCAGCCTCCCAAAGTGCTGGGATTACGGGTGTGAACCCCTGCACCCGGTCCATGACTCTTTTCTATAATAGGCAGGCAGTACTATCATATCACCCCTTTTAATTCTCTGACACTGATATGTCTGTTCCTCTCCCTTTCTCTCCTATTCAGTTGATCGTAAGCTTCATGAAGCAAGGGCCTTTGCTGTTTTTGTTCATGTTGGATCATGCTGGGTTATGCTGGGTCTCCAGTGTTTGTAATGGTTCCCACAACATCATGGGCACCCAACACACACTTGGTGGGTAAATCAATGAACGGCAGATAAGTCTGTCTCTTCTCACAGTGGCTCAAGGTTCAGATCTTAGGTGAGTGTGTGGTCAGCTGCATCTCCGCAGCTCCATTTATCTCGTCTTTTTGTTTGTTTGTTTGTTTGTTTGTTGTTTTTTGAGATGGAGTTTCGTTCTTGTTGCCCAGGCTGGAGTGCAATGGTGCCATCTCGTCTCACTGCAACCTCTGCCTCCCTGATTCAAGTGATTCTCCTGCCTCAGCCTCTAAAGTAGCTGGGATTACAGGTGCCTGCCACCATGCCCAGATAATTTTTTGTATTTTTAGTAGAGAGGGGGTTTCACTACGTTTGCCAGGCTGGTCTCGAACTCCTGACCTCAGGTCATCTGCCCACCTCGGCCTCCCAAACTGCTAGGATTACAGGCATGAGCCATCTCGCCTGGCCTAACTCCAGTCTTAATTGTAAACATTTTATGCCAATTCTTTCTGCTGCCAGTGCTCTTAGGAAATGGTGGTTCCAACAGTCACTGAAGCAGCATCTCTCTTCAGTGCAGTGGTTCTGCTGTTTGCTTGGAGAGATTTGTGAATGATCTGGTGTTTTGTGGTGAGAGGGATGGAGCGGGAGGAGAAGAGCCATGTACAGGAGTCATTGAACTTCATGGTAACTTGTGAAACTATTAAATTATAAGATTAAATGTCTCCTGGGGTTGAGGCAGGTCATGTATTTAAGATTCACTCTCCAGAAAGGACCAGGCAAAGGATCACTCTTGAAGGCTGTCTTAGCATCACAGGCTCTGTAGCCAGCAGCCCAGTCACATATTTGATAGATATTGCCAATGGATTGACTAATCCAGCTAATCTTCAGTGAATTCCCACTCTATTCAAGATATGTGTGGGTGTTGGAGGGGCAGTGATGGACAAACTACAGACAGTTAATGAGAATTTTGAGGTTTAACAACAGATTATTTTATTACATAAAGAATACACAATGTAACCTATTTACACACTAATATTAAGAAAACAATAACTTGAAGCAATATTGAAAGAAACAGCACCATGGCACCAATCTCGTTTTCCTCCCTTTCAATGTGGATGTCTTCCAGCGGGCAGCACGGCTCTGTCCTGGGTCTCCCACATACCGGCCACGTGCCAGTAGCCAATTAGTTAACCCAATTCTATTTCACCATCTGCTAAATGGTACCTGCTTGTGTGTTTCACAGAATCAATATGAGAAGCTAAATAATAATCCATGTAAAACCCACATACAACACTCAGTCTATAGAAAAGTGAATTTTAAAATTATTGAGTTGTCTTACTTTATTCATGAATTTATCTCCCAGATTGTGAGGAAAGTTTTCCACCACCCAGAATTTTATGTTTGAAACGTCAGAAACCCTCCAGAGAGCACGGGTTGCCCAGGCGACTGTAGTACAGCATCAAGGCACCCTCGAGTTGGCAAGACCCAGGCTTGCTGTGTCTGAGAAGCACAAGGTTCCACTTCCCAGCCATGGTGGTTTTCAGCTGTTTCTACTCTTAGGTCAGAACAGAGATGTGGGAAAAACCCCTGCTCTTCTGTTTCTTTTCCCCAACGCAGCCTCCTCCAGCCTCCAGTGGAGGCGTTCCCATGGGTGACCACATGGAACTATTTTTTCACATAACACTTACTTTATTTTAAAAAAAATATTTAAATGACTTTCCTTTTCTACTGACGGTGGCCTTCGTGTGAATGCTCCTTTGGGGACCACATTGATCATTAACACACCTTTGAGGTTTCTTTCTTTTTTCTCTGAAACGTGGCTTCTTAAAAAACTTTACACTTTTTCTCTCATGAGCATTTTAACACATTTAAAAAATAACAGAACAGTTAAAAAAAAAGAAAACCCACAGTTTCACACAGGCTTCTTCTCACTGAATCATGTTTCATCTTTTCCCTTGGCACAACCGAAGGGAAGGTTAATTTAAAACAGCTGAGAGTGACGTCATGTCACATGCTGACACCTCTTTTTCTTTTTCTTTTTTTTTTTTTTTTTTTTTTGCCAAGAAAGAAAAGAGGTTCACCTCAGGCTGCTCAGAAAGAAGGTGTTCCAGGAAGGCCAGAACAGGGAGGCTGCTCTGGAAAAACAAAGAAGAGCTTGGCAGGCCCTAGAACGGAGGAGAAGTTAGACCCTGGGAATCCAAGATGCTGTAACGTCAGGCAGCTGGTCCCCAGCAAGGCTGGCACGTGGAAACCTCACGGAGAAAAGTGATTCATAACCAAAGCAGAGCTCCCACAGCGACACTGAGCAGACATAGAACTATTTTTCACATAACACTTACTTTATTTAAAAAAAAATTTTAAATGACTTTCCTTTGCATAGATTCTCTGTTTCTCTTGCTCTGGTTCTGGAAGCCATGTGGAGTGGTAGCCAAGAGTCAGTCCCGTTCTCTATTTTGTTGTTGTTGTTGTTGTTATCTCTCTGAGTTGATCAACAACTGAGGGAATTGAAGAAAGTCACCCAGGCGGCTCCTGTCCGGTGCGTCACTCCACCCCATTCCAACAGCCTCGTAGGTTACTTAACTGTGGAGCCTGCCATTCTCCAGATGCCCCAGTAGGGAGGATTACTTGGCTCCCTCCAGCAGACAGCCTTGTGGAACGCTCAGAGCAGAAGCGAGTCCCTGCAGCAGGCCCTGTGCACGGACGCCAGCCAGGAGGTGGTGGAGCTTTATGCATCCATCATCAGTATTAGAGATACAGCCAGGGGCAGGGCTCCTTCCCCTAGAACCATGCATGGTGGACTATTTGTCCCCAAGTGTGATCTTTGCCTGCAAGGTTCCTGCTGTTGTGGCACTCAGACCTTCATCTTTATCTTCCTCAGGAATTCTGTAAACTACCAAATAGTTTTATCAATAACCCCTTCCTACCCAAGCCAGTTAGAGTGAATATTGTAGGCTGCAACTAAGAACAGTCACCAATGTAATCACTTTACTAATTTTAACAATGGCCCCTCAAATAGGGGTTTGCTCCATTTCCTCCATTTCCAGAGGAGGAAGTTGACGGGCTGATGGAGGTAGGTGAATATCATTGGTTGATGTTGAATAGACCAAAGCTTTTATTATTACTAGTATTAAAAATTTATTCTGGAGTTATTTATATATTTCAGAACTTGTTTAATTGAAGACTGATGTTACAGGTTCATTGAATAAATAAATCTGGTTATTTACTGATCCACTGGATCCCACTAAATAGTTGGGCCACAGATTGTCTGATGGTGACGATAACCAGTAAGCACGTTTTTAGAGAAAGCCTGTTGCTGTATGCCCCAGCATTTGACTCATGGCAGGAACATCT
The DNA here is from genome assembly GCF_047675955.1 of Chlorocebus sabaeus. Lineage (NCBI taxonomy): Eukaryota > Metazoa > Chordata > Mammalia > Primates > Cercopithecidae > Chlorocebus > Chlorocebus sabaeus. The sequence continues at coordinate 127,154,893 of NC_132913.1, forward strand.
CTGAGTACTACACCAGGCCTGGATTTGACCTGTGAGAACGAATGTGCAGCTTACTGCACGGGAACTGGAAATATTTAAGGACATACTCTAGTGGGCACACAGTGAATTTCTGGTAGGTCCCAGTGAGAATTTACCATCTCAGTTGCTAGTGGATTATTTCTCACCCATTAAGGACTTCATTCTGTTTCTTAAGAGAAAATTCTTCCGCACTGAAAGTAAGGACTCGTTAGTAAAATCCATTCTAGTTGACAGCTCCTGTATCCTTCCCAAGAGGAAGGGAGCATGCAGATGGGTGTGAAGGCTTTATTCTAGGGCAGACTTTTTGAAGGTGCTGTAACTTACTATGGTGCAACAACTTACTATGTTGCCCCTTTGCTGTCACCCAAACTTGGAAAGGAATTGGACATTTCTGGTTTTTCATATTTATAGTAAAAGAAAATCCACCAAGTTTATCCCTAGAGAGGACTTATGTGACCACTGCCCACTCGTAGGCAACTAGAGTCCCTCGACTGGACCCACCAAGGAGAGAAATCCGTTTTGCAGATTGTGTATGGCCTTGAACCAGGAAGGGCATAGGCTGTGGGTGTGCTTCCCTCCATGCAAGGGGAGGCAGCCTGGGAGCTGCGTTGCATCATCACGTCTCTCAAGTTGTGCGGAAAGCATGGAACTCCTTTCTCCCTGGATTTTGGAAGGAACCAGTGGACAGACTTAATCTGATGAAGACATTGTAAGGTTAATTTTAGGTTTAAAATACTTTCTTTTGTAAAAATTGTGAGTATTCATTAATTTCCAGAAAGGGTGCCTGGTACTGAGGACACACAGGCCAAAACAACATGTCCCTGGACTCTTGGAGGTGAGGTGTAACCAGAAAGCCATTGCAACTTCTGTGAAAGAAAATGAAGCCTTCATTCGAGGTAAATCTCTGCATTGCGTTCTGAAGGACGTGCAGCCCCTTTCTTCTATTACACTTTCTCTAAGGACTGTGATTCATTGATTAGCCATTCCGTGTTCTGTATCCTTGGGTTGTTATCCCAAGCTGTCCTCTGTCATCTCTCCCTGGAGAAGGTGGGTCCTTATTGCGGTCACCTGTGGAGCCACTTTGGCCTGGGATGAGCTACTCACCAGCACACCCAGCCCATCTTAGATCTCTGGGATCCCAGACCAAATGGAGGCAGCTCTTGAACAGTCCCTGGAGATAATCCCTCTCTATTTTTCCTAATTCCAAGACTCCATGAACCTTCACATAGAATCTGTCTGGTGAGCAGAATACATGCCACAGCTGAAAACCTTCTGAAGATGCAACACATTGTTGCGGGTGATTGAGCTTCATATTGTTTTGCCAATTCTCAAACAAACGGCCAGAATCGTTTGGAACTCGCTTTCCTTTGTTGTTTAATAAAGTAGCAATTATATATCATGCGAGATAAAGGAATGGTGGAATGCAAACTTGAATTATTTTATTTTATGGAGTCTTAGATTTGTAATGTGGAGCTCCCAAATACCAAATGGTTGCTGAGATTTAATGGGACCTGTTGTGGGGAGTGAGAGTTCTAATTCTCCCATTCACACAACAAAGGCCGGCTGTTCTGAAGTTTAGCCTTTATCAAGTTAGAAAACACCCTCCTGACACCGCGGGAGATCCATGCCTCGGCTCCTTCTTATTTCTCTGCTGTGTTTTCTTACGGTTGTCTTTGCTTGAGCCCTGGAGAACAACGGTTCACCTTTTCAAGTTTCTTTATTAAAGTCATCATTGTTTACTGTTAACCTGAGCTGAGACCGTGGCAGTGCCATGGGGCTGCCTCTGAACAGTGTGGACGTTCTTGGCCCCAGCCCATGTCCTGAGTCCTCCTCACCTCCCACCTTCCCCAGGCACACCCTCCTGGAGCCACCATCAGAAACTGCCAGCCCAGGGCAGGAGCTTGTGGGTCAAACCCAGTTCTGAGGTGGGTTATGTGTGTAATGTGCCGCTAAGAATATCAAAAGAATTAGGTTCCTATCCCTGTAATGACAGCATTCTCAGTTGCCAGCATCCAAATGTGCTTTTCAGAGTAGGAGGGGAAGGGTGGACTTGGAACTGGCGCCCCAGGGAGTTGTTTTGAATGTGAATATGACCCGGCCTGTGGGTCACGGTGGAGACAAGGTCAGGAACCGGCATGCTGAGGAGGCAATGGAGATGGACAGCCCAGCCTGGCCCCGATGCCCAAATCCATCCCTCTGGCTCAAGGGCCTTTTCTCGTCACCTCATGCCCGTCACACAGGCTGTGAGTACATCCTCTTCCTCCCTGCAGCATTGGCTTAGTCCTTCTGTACTGCTGAAACAAAATGTCATAAGCCGAGTGGCTTATACATAGCAGTAATTTATTTTTCAGTCTGGAGGCTGGGAGGTCCCAGATGAAAGCATCAGCAGATTTGGCGTCTGGTGAGGGCCCAAATTCTCATAGGTGGCACCTTTTTACTGCGTCCTCACATGGTGGAACTGACAACCGTGCTCCCTTGGGACTCTTCATAAGGGGACAATCTTACTCATAAGCCTCCTCTCCAGTGGCCTGATCACCTTCCAAGGGCCCCACCTCCTAATACCATCATCTTGCGGGGTGAGGACATCAACCTATGAACACTGAGGGGAAACAGACCTTCAGACCACAGTGTCTGGTCAGCATCACCCTCTTTAGCTTCCACTTTGGTGGCTTGGATCTTGGACTCACAGTTTCCTGCAATGATTTTTTGCTTTTTGACTTCACCCTGACCATGGTCCTCTCTTGTTTCTGACATTGCCTATGTTGGATGGAGCATGTCTTAGTTTTGAGTGTCTCCAGAGGAGCCTGAGGTAAGGAATGGTGTGTGCAGCTTATCTGGAAGGTGCAGGGACCCCAGCAGGGAGGTGGGGAGTGATTTGGGGAAGGCACAGTGACCCTCCAGGGGGAGCATTGGAAGCACAGAGGGCAATTGGACCTTAATCTTTTGGGGGAAGTTCTAGGAAAAAAATCTGTATTGGTGAGGGAGCTAGGGTATTTATACTCCCACACCTGTCCATCACTGGTCACGTGCTGCCCTGAGACACATTCATTTATTCTCCATGAGCACCTCAAAAGGCCCTTCTCTGTGTTAGGGGCACAAGCTCCCCTGTCCAGCCTGAGATAGACCTGGTGTTCTCAGCCCACATACAGAGCCAGGAGGATCAACAGGTCACCACTCAGGACTGCATCCCCCTCCGACTCAGCTTCCCAACTGGACTCTTGTCCCAGTGTGTGCTAGAGGGGTTTTCTTACCCCATCTTCCAGTGTGCAGCTTGTGGTGCCAATGGGTGAGTGTGGGTCTCTGAAAAGTCCACTTTCACCACAGAGGGTCCTGAGTGGCTCCAGGCTCTGGGTTCAATTCCAAGCTCCTCCATCCCCAGTGGGACTGTCTTCTCACTACCATGCCCAGGTGTGGTGACATTGGCCACTTCTTAGGCTTCTTGGAGAGTTGAGCTATATTGGTGTCACATATAAAGTGATATAATGCACACACATTATTATTTTTATTAATACTTTGACTTCTGAGCTGCCTGCCCTTTGCAAATTCAGCAAGAGGTGGCCTGTGGTTGTCAGCCTCCAGTATGGCATCCATTCCTCCATCCCCTGAGTGGCTCGCAGGGATGATCTATGACTGAGGGCGATGGTATGTCACTTCTATGACTACTTTGCAGAAGATACATCTGAGATGCCCTCTCACCTTCCTGATTCCCTCATGTTAGGGGAAGATAACTGTCAAGGAGAAGTCCACAGAATAAGGACCCAAGCCCTCCTGCAAACAGTCATGTGTGTGACTTGGAATTGGATTTCCCAGCTGAAGTTGAGCCCTCAGATGACAGCAGCTGCTACTGACAGCTTGATGGAAACTTCATGAGAAACCCTGAGCCAACATCACCCAGCTCAGCCATTTCCAAGACCCCCAACCCTCAGAAACTCTGTGAGATAACAAGGATTTGCTGTTTTGAGCCACCAAGTTTTTGAAAAATGTGTTATGCAGCAATAGATAACTGAGACATGACCCCAACAATGATGGATTCCAATTGTGACTCACCATCTCATAAGCAAGCAGTCTATTAGAAGGTCAAGGTCCCACAGGAGCATGTCATGCAGGCCCTATCCTCATCCCACTATCCCCTGAAGCCTTGCCTCTGGATAATGATCCCCTCACCACTCACTGGAGTCCTTCTGCACCAGCTGCCATTTTCCAGCATGCCCCCTCCTCAACCTCCTGTGCCTTTGCTAGTCCCAGAGCTGAGATGCAGGTGTCTGTCTGACACACTTCCAAGCCCCCCTCTGAGCCCACTCCCTTCACCTAAGGAGAACTCCCAGGAGACTCAGGCAGAGTTATCAGCCTTGGCCTCTGAGATCCCACAGCACATTGTGCAGACTCAATAGTACCAGGTCTCCTGTGGAGAAGACAGTATGAGAGTGGACTTTACATGGGCTCCTGTCACCCCTGACTCATAGTGTTTATGCCTGTTTAGTCTTCAGAGAAGCAGATTCTTCCACAGTTGAGCCTCGGATGAGACTGCAGCCCTGGCTGACATCTTGATTGCAGCCTTGTGGGATGCAAAGCTAAGCTGTGACACCTGACTCACAGAAATGTTGAGATCATAAATATGTGTTGCTGAAGCTGCTAAACGTGTAGAGCTTATTATGCTACATAATTAATGCAATGCCTTATCAAAGCTGCAAACATAGTTAAAAAAATAACAGTAGCCAGCACATTCTCCTTCAGTCTTTTGCATGTCACTTTCTGGTCCAGTTGAAGTGATACAATTTTACATAGCTTGTCACAGTCATTAGGAGCAGGTGTCCCTGTAAATCTGAGCTCAGACTCCAGATTCCAGTGTGTGTAGCCTTGACTCTTTGTGGCAGGAACACCTTGCTCATAACTACATTCTCTAAGCCTTCATCTTCCCATTGGTACAATGTGCACAAGAATGCTGCTCACTTTGTGGGGTTACTGAAATGATGATCTGAGTTAAGTGCTTACAACATTGCTGGGAAAACAGTAGTAACTCATTCAGTATCTGTTGAATAGTCTCCTTCTTATTTCTGTAGTCTCATAGTATCTGTGGGGGAGGGTAATGACTCTGGGAGCTGCCATTCTTAAACATTGAGAAGGAAGCCCAGAGATTCCTTGGGGTGGCTCAGGTGCTCAGAGGGGAGGCAGGGAGAGCTGGGTATCTGTGCTCAGGGTCTGGTCTGACAGAGGTCAAGGATGCTCGCCTCTTGGCTCTTCCTTCACAGCTCTCTCCGCTCAAATGAACCCCTTCTTCCCCTGCAGCTGGTGCCTGCAAGTCCAAGTGGGTGAGACTCAGAGGCTGACAGAACACAGCTCTGTCCTCTTGTGGTTCCCAGGGAGTCCCACACCCTCCTCCTGGAAATCAAATGCCCAGAAAACTGACTGGAGGAGCCACTGGCAACCAAATGAGGCAATGACATTTTAAAGCAATGTAAGTAACTGAATTGCCTGTGAATGTTAGAGACAAGCTTATATGAAAAGTTGGTGCAAGAGCTATAATCAAAATGATTACAAGGTATAACAAGAAGACAAAAGTCACAGAGCCAGAAATTAAGGACACTAAACAAAGAAACAAACAGCTAACCATCGGCCTGCAAATAGCATGGTTCAGAGCCGCTGTCTAAACAGTGTCGCGCCTTGGGAAAAAGTCCCTGGATGCCTGGTGGGGAAAGCTTATTGCTAGAATGTGCTTAGCCCAATGGAAACAGAAATTTTCTCCACATTGAACTAGGGTGGGAAAGTAAACTGAGGGGTTGTTTATCTGCCTGACATGCTGGCCAAGCCACTCTAAGTGACCCAAAACATAAGCAGGAGACTTGGGCAGGTCACACAGCCCCTCTGTACCATCAGAACACACAGCCTGTAGGCACCAGGGAAGCAGAGGTGTCAGAGTCCTTTCCTTGCTGTTCTTATCTGTGCAATGGAGATCCCCTGCTGTGTCCAATCTCCCACCCCAGGCTCCCCTAAGGAAAGACCCTCCATCTTCCACCAGGTGCAAATTCAGCCCAGCACATGGGAGGAGACCCGCACTGGGAATCCCAGGTTGTAGCTCAGAGTCTAGGCACTGTGCTGTGTGAGCTCAGCCAAGTCGCTGTGTCACTGTGGGCCTTGCCTTCCTTATTGGCAAGACTTGAGGGCTGAGTTCCATCCGCTTTATTCAGCATGGAGTCTGGAACCTGAGGGTGTCATCTGCTCTCAGGCTTCCTGTGGGGCATTTTGACTTCCAACTCCCAACCTCCATGGTGTGACAGCAACCTCGGCCCTCGGCCCCACTCTGAAGGAAACACATTTTCCTCTCTCCCTCCAAATTACAGACCTTATCGTACCTCCTGAGTCACATTATAGAACGTTTCCCTTAGTACAGCCACCTGAAATTTTTAATTTAGTCATTTATAAATATGTCATGCATGAGGTTCACTCTGACATTCTGATCCTCTTCTACTCTCCTAGTGTCCAGTGGGTTAGGAAAGGTGCACAGCTGTGAGGAGCATGAGGCCATGGGACTCAGTGACTTGGTCCAAGTAAGGCAAGGCCTGGACTGCAACTCGGGACTTGCTACGAGAGTGGATTGGTGACCCAGCCCTGCATTTCCCCTTGCAAGTCTGACTTGAGAACTAAAAATAAAATCCTAAGCACCCCAACCATGGAAAAGACCCCCATCTTGGCCAAGGGGACCCCAGGAAAACCTTAAAATTGAGCTCCCAGCCATGACATGCTTCTTTATGCCCCCTCCCTTTTGTGATTTAGACACAACAACTGATCAGCATTAGTGTTAAAATAGAGATAATAAGGTTGGTGGATGGGCCAGGCACGGTAGCCATGCCCATAATCCCAGCACTTCGGGAGGCTGATGGGGGCAGATCACCTGAGGACAGGAGTTCGAGACCAGCCTGACCAACATGGTGAAATCTCATCTCTACTAAAAATACAAATATTAGCTAGGCATGATGGTGGGTGCCTGTAATCCCAGCTATTCAGGAGGCTGAGGCAAGAGAATCGCTTGAACCCGGGAGGTGGAGGTTGCAGTGAGTTGCGATCATGCCACTGCACTCCAGCCTGGGTGATCCAGTGAGACTCCACCTCAAAAGAAAAAAAAAGAAATACTAGTGGATGGATTCTTTGTGTCAAGATATCAAATTGTACACAGCATCTAAGATCATGACAGGCAAAGCCTGTCACACACCCGACACTTAAAAAATAAACTGTTCTAACTGCCTGGAGATTTTTTCACTTTTTCTCTAGCAGCTAAAGGCACAGTGACCTTGAGATAAACATTAAACCAGGGGCAGGTCACCCCCTGCCAGACATTGACTCTCTGACCCCTTGCTCCACCAGACCATGGCTGTGATTGGACAAGAGACTCATTTCAGTAAAGTTCTCCTAGTAACAAACCACTGACCAGGGACTGGTTCTGGTGGTTACAGAGGCTACCCATGGAGTTGCCTTCCTGTCCCTGCTTCACCTTTGGATGTACAGGGCCTAATTGTAATGCATTTCGATGTCTCCATCCCACAGTGAACGTGCGTTGCATGTCACATGCCTGTTCGTTCAATGCTATTCATCAGGACCCCGTTGGTGAATGCTCATGGCTCTTCCTGCAGCCTGTTGAATGTGTGTGTTCAGCCAATCTCTTCAGCATGAAGCATATGCCCCACCCCACCTGCTCCTTTGAAGTGCCTGCTTTTGAGTCTCTGCTGGAGGCTACATTTCCCAGCCTGTCAGGATGGCTACCTTGCAGCCCGTAAACCTTTATAAGAAATAAAGTCTCCTTTCTAACTTTATACATTTGTGAATTTTTTTTCAGTTGGCATGCATTTTGATATTTACGGGGTAGACCCATTCCAGGGTCCTGGGAGTCTGGTCACATACCTTCAGCTGCACTAGTTTCCAACACAAGACCCAGAATCAAGCCTCCCGCTCCTGGCCCTGGTGCTCCGAGCTTGTGCTTAGGTGTGGAACTTCCCCTGCAGGTCATTGTCAGCTGCCTCTCACCACTGATTCAGGAAACTCAGATTGTATTTGGTACAAGCAGACCCTGAGATGCAGCATGCAAGTGAGAAATTCACCTAAAAAGTGGCCTCTGGAGAAACTGGCAACATTGAAGGGAAGCAGGGAAGGCGAGGGGAGGAAGCTAGAAAGGGTGATTTCAGGTGGAGACCCAACCTCAGCCTGGTCCTGTGGGAGCTCTGGAGGGAGAATTGTACCTTGGAGTGTGTCCTGCCTCCAGGTTAGAAAGCAAGGCCTCCAAACCCCTGCACCTGTTGTCAGTGGCTGACTGTGGACATGAACTCCTGGATACACACTTCCAGGAGTTCTCTGGAGTTCATAGGCACAAAGCCTTTGGAAGCAAAGTGCATAGAAGTCAGGGGCCAGGGCCTCAGAGAGTAAAGTATGGGGCCACTGGGTGATATGCCAACAGCATCTGCCACCTGGGTTCACTGTGGGCTGGACACTAACGCCAGGCCACAGATCCTGCCTCCTTCTTTTTTCCCTTCATTGACCTTATAAACATGAATAACCCAACACTCCTAAAGACCTTCACCAGTGATTAAAAGTAGCTTCTCTTTGCTAGTGAGGAATCCCTAAGATTGTGAACTGAAGGCTAACTTGTCATAGCAAAATGCTCCAAAAGGCAAGGAATCAAATTATTTTTGTTTTCTGTCCACAACAGTGGCTGAACGTAAGCCTGATCCATAGCACAGCACCTGGCAAATCAACACTCAACCTAACCCCAGTCATCACTGTGCATGAGTACTCACCTAACTGCTTCTTGATGGGACCATGGCGCTGATGTCAGGAGGAAGTTTGGCTGGGAGTGGGCAGGGGTCCTGTCCAAAAACTAATTGTGAGCCAGCAGGAGTGGGGGCCTAACCCAGCCCTACAGTGCCCACAGAGCCCCCTTGGACCTAGAACTTCAATGAGCTCTCCTCAGACCTGAAACTCCATCTCTCCAGGGTCAGAGCCAATCCTGTGTGAATCGCAGTGTGGGAATCTTGGAGGGCTTCTGCAGGGGGTGATGTCTGAACTCTGCCATGAGATGTAGCAGTAACCGGTATGTGGGAAGAGGGGCCTTCCAGGCCGGGGAATGCATGTGACCTGTCACAGAAGTGGGCTTCCTTGGATCTCTGGTGCATGATTCTTCACCAGGGAGAGGTAGAACCATAGGAGATCCCAGGGCCTCGAGCCCTGTGCTGAGGAGAGTGGACTCTGTTCTGTAGGAAACAGGGATCCATGTCCGGTGTCTGAGGAACAGAGGAAAGCAATGTGACCAACAGGCGGAGAAATGATTATGTATGCAACTTCAGCTCAAAGATGGAGAAACTCCACGCGAAGTGCTGACAATAATTATGTTAATGATATCATGGGCTACATAATAGCTCCCAAATGTTCTGGGAAGAAATTACACATCCAGACAGGTTCAAGCCCTTAAAAGTTAATTATACCAAATCTGAGATCCTCAATATAGGGCCTTCCCGTGTTTAGAGAGGGTAATGGCAAACACAGAAAGATTTTTAATCTAACATAGACCCATCCTTCAAATTACTATATCTAAGAGACGTTGTAGTTCCCCTGCAGTAAACATTCTTGAGGTTAATTGCCCTCCAGTGAAGAGTCAATTAGAAAAGGAAGCTCTCATCTTCCTTGTTCAACTAGGCAGATTAAAACAAACATCTCAGACCCCAGCCCAAACCAGGTTTGCAAAATAACACAGTTGTCTATTTCAATGTTTGTTAAAAAGAATCACTGGAAATGTCATGGGGAGCTGGACTGCAGAGTGGTCTGGGGCTTTCTGAGGCCCACACAGTGGGTCTGCACCCTCTGCCCGCAACCTGGCACTGCTTGGTATGAGTTTGATCCTGGAGCCCCTCTGCCAACTTCACTCCCCACCTCTTTGGCCAGTGGTCTGGGGGTCCTTATTCTCCCCACATTCTTGCCCTTGCTCCTTTCTTCCACACCCTCTTGGCCAACCTCATCTCCTTGGGTTTTGGGGATTCTGTGTGTCCCCTCAGGTAGGCCGGCATCCTTGGCCAGCCATCGTGACAGCTGGCTGCTGTTGGCTACAGCCTTCAGTGCACATTCACGTGCAGGGAAAGCGCTTTCCCCTCTTATGGGATCTTTGCGGACTTTGTTCCAAGGGAAATGGGAGCCATGGCATTTGAGGGCAGAGTCAGGCCACCGGGTAACCGTGGGCGGAGATAAGGGGGCAGCAATGGGTGTGAGAAGGGGACTGTCAGGGTAGTTGTACAAGGTCTCCTCCACCTTGGGGAGTGTGCAGGTGCATGGGAGGGTGCGTGCAGGGTGTGTGTTGGGTGTGCAGGGTGGGAGGGGCATGGGGTGTGTCGGGTTTGTGTGGTCAGTGTGAGGGGATGTGTGGTGTGGGGTGTGAGAGGTTTCTGTAGGGTGTGTAAAGTGTAGGTGGGGTAAGATGTCTGCTCACTGTGAGAATGTGTGGTGTGTGATTGTGTGTGGTGTGTATGTATGGGCTATGGGAGTGTGTGTGATTGTGTGTAGTGTGTATGTGTGATGTGTGTGTAATTGTGTGTTGTGTGTATGTGTGTGGTGTGTGAGGTCTGTGTTATTGTGTGTCATGTTTGTGCATGCATGTGGTATGTGTGGCGTGTGAGTGTGGTGTGTGTATGTGTGGGGTGTGTGAGGTGTTTGTGGTATGTGTGTATATGTGGGGTGTATGAGTTGGTGGTATGTGTGTTTGTGGTTTATATGTGTAGTGTGTGTTATTGTGTGTGGTGCATGGGGTGTGTGTGGTTGTGTGTCATGTGTATGTATGTGTTGTGTGTGATTGTGTGTGATGTGTATGTATGTGATGTGTGTGTGGTGTGTGAGGTGTGTGATTGTGTCATGTTTGTGCGTGTGTGTGGGGTGTGTGTGATTATAGTGTGTGTGTGTGGGGTGTGTGGGGTGTGTGGGGCTTGTGTGGTATGTGATTGCCATGTGTTTGTATGAGTGTGGTGTGATTGTGTGCAGTGTGTATGTGTGGGCTGTGTGCTGTGTTTGTGGTATGTATGATTGTGGAGTGTGTGTACGTGTAGTGTGTGTTATTGTGTGTGGTTTGTGAAGTGTGTGTGGTGTGATTGTGTGTGGCGTGTATGTGTGGGGTCTGTGTGATTGTGTGTCATGTGTATGTATGTGGTATGTGTGATTGTGTATGGTGTGTGTGATTGTGTGTGGTATGTGTGTGGTGTGTGAGGTGTGTGAGATCATGTGTGTCATGTTTGTGCATGTGTGTGGTGTGTGATTGTGTGTGCATATGTGTGATTGTGTGTGGTGTGTATGTGTGGAGTGTGTGGGGTATGTGTGGTGTTCTGCAATTGTGTGTCATGTGTTTGTATGAGTGTGGTGTGTGATTGTGTGTGGTGTGATTCTGTGTGTGGTGTGTGTGGTTGTGTGTGTGGGGTGTGTGTGGTGTGTGTGATTGTGTGTGCTGTGTGTGATTGTGTGTGCTGTGTGTGATGATTGTGTGGTGTGTGTGATTGTGTGTGTGATTGTGTGTGGTGTGTGTGACTGTGTGTGCTGTGTGTGATTGTCTGGTGTGTGTGGTTGTGTGTGGGGTGTGTGGAGTGTTTGTGATTGTGCGTGTGTGGTGTGTGTGACTGTGTGCATGTGTACACACTTGTGCACAGCCACACATCCTGTTCTCATGCCCCGACGTGCCCTGAGCTTGGACTAAGGGTGGCGTGGAGAGCAGGAGCTGCGGCTGCTGTCCCCAGGGAGCTGTCCATCGTTTTCAAGCACTTTGCCCTGTATCGGAGCATCTGAGAGCCTAGAAAAATTTTACAGCTCTATTGAAGTGTAGTTGACAACTGCACACATTTAAAGTGTGCCGTTTGGGACATTTGACGTCTGTGTAGACCTACACAGGTGAAGCCATCCGTCCAGTCATGACCACGAGCATTATTCCTGCCGCCCCACTCTCCTGGACCCCTTGGGGACCCACCTGTCCTGCCTCTGGCTGCCCTTCTCCTCCAGTGCCCCATCCACAGGCACTGGCTGATCTGCTCCTCACATCACAGACTCGTTTTCATTTTCTAGAAATGTCTGTAACGAGAAACACAGCATGAACACTTTTTCTTTTCTTAATTTTTAAAATCATCATACAGTCATATAGATTTGATTTCAGTTGCAGTTCCATGCATGGAAACACATCATTAGTTACCATCACCACCACAGGTCCAGGACTCCACCTGCCCCAAATCCTTTGTGTTATTTCTTTTCTTTTTTTCTTTTTCTTTCTTCTTCTTCTTCTTTTTTGTTGGATGAAATCTTGCTCTGTCACCCAGGCTGGCGTGCAGTGGTGCTATCTCGGCTCACTGCAAGCTCCACTTCCCAGGTTCAAGCGATTCTGCTGCCTCAGCCTCCCCAGTAGCTGGGCTCACAGGCTCCCGCCACGATGCCCAGCTAATTTTAGTAGAGATGGGGTTTCACCATCTAGGCCAGGGTGGTCTTGAACTCATGACCTCAAATGATCCACCCACCTCGGCCTCCCAAAGTGCTGGGATTACCGGAGTGAGCCACTGTGCCCAGCCTCAGCTGTTTCTTTATGGTCACACACCACCACCCCCACCGCCCCCCACCGATCCGTTCTCCTCCACCATAGTTCTAATTACTGAAAATGGGAAGAGCACATGTATGGAATCACATAATAGGCAGCCTTTGTGACCAGTTTCTTTCACCAACACCTGCCTTGGAGAGTCGTTGACAAGCTTGTGTGCATTGACAGGTTGGTCCTTGTGTGGTTGATAGAGTTGCACTGTGTGGATATATCAAGTGTGTGGGTCTGTCGCGTGCTGAAGGGTGTCTGGGCTATGCCAGCGTTTGAAGTTGGGGATATGCTCAGACTTTGTGACTTTACCTTGCAGGGCGCTGAGCACCTCAGTCTTCCTATAAATTCTTGAGCTCTGTTCTGGAAGGGGGTTAAACTGCAAAGAAAGTTTACTCCTTTGGGTTCTTTGCTAGTTGGGACCTGAGCAGAATCGAGTCTAGGGCTACTTTTGCCCCTTCCTGAGGCGAAACAGCCCTTCTGAGTGCTTACCCAGCACCCACGAGGGTGGCGTCCACTCAGCCGGCGGGAGTGGGAGCTGCGCCGCCCCTGTGTGCCTGGACGTTGCCTCCTCCAGTTCTCATGGGTTTCCCCACACACATGCACTGATGGGCTCTCAGCTCCAAACCCAAGGGGAGCCTCTGCACGTTCTCCAGAATGTTCTCTCTGTGCACTGCGCTTCTCTCAGGGCTCTGCTCACTCACGCCGGCCCCTTTGGCCTCTCCAGAATCCATTTCCAACTCCTGGGCTGTGCGGCAGGACATTCTCTAGAGCTGATCTGGAGGCAGCCCCGGGGATACCTTGTTTGCTTCCTAGCCCGCAGCGATCACTGTCCTTCCTCACCTACTGTCCACTGTCTTGAAAACCATCGTTTCACCTATTTTGTCCAGGCTTACCATTTTTTCAGGAGGGAGGAGAAAACCTATCCCGGTCACTCCATAGTCAGAAGGATAAACCTAGTTTCTTCGATTCACCTTGGGAAGATGAAAGCCAGTGTCTATACTCCAGGGTAGAAATGATGAGTGGGTTCCTTTTACTCCCTGAGATGAGAAGTATAAACTCCATTTCTTCTCTACATTGTGGTGGGAACAGCAGTTCCTGCCCCGTGACAACTAGCTCTTCATTCTCCTGCCTTTTATGACTTCTCATGGCTGTAATTTTATGTTTATTTTCCATATAAACTCTAGAATTAGCTTGTCAAGTTCCTGCTGTTATTTTATTAGGATCCCATCAAGGTTTCTAAAAATTATTAATACAGCAAGTCTTCTGAAAATAGAGTTCTTCTCCAAGAATAAGATATATCTTGCCACGTACTCAAGTCTCCTTTTCTGTACTTGAGTAGGATATTAAAGTTTTCTTAATGTAGTTTTGCAAGTTTCTTGTTAAATTTATTCCTAGAGGTTTTTTTTTGTCTTTTCTTCCTTCATCGATTTATAGCAGGTTATCATCTGTCTTACTCCCTTAGGATTGCTGTAACTGAATGCCATAAGCTTGAGTAGCTTGTAAACAAAGAAAACTTATTTCTCACTGTTCTGGAGGCTGCAGGTCTAAGACCAAGGTGTTGACAGATTCGGTGTCTGGTGACGGCCGCTTCTTCGTTTGTAGATGTCACCTTCTCCCAGTGCCCTCACATGGTGGAAGGGACAAGAGGTCATGCAGTTCCATTTGTGAGGGCTTTGCTCTGATGATCCAATCACCCCAGAAGCCCTAGTTCCTACTACCCTCTCTTGGGAGTTAGGATTCATAACATTTGCATTTTGTGGGGACACAAACTTTTAGACTGTAGCAATATTGGCATAAGAGTGTGGTGTATTAATTTTGTGACCAGCCTTTACGTTAAGTTTATTAAATTTCTATTTCAATTGCATTTTCAGCTGTATTTGCACATCACGAGCAAATAACGAGACGCTGTTCACTTTCTCCCATGTAACTCTGTTTTCTTATTGCATCAATTAGCACTTCTTGAAAAATGTTAAATGGCGGTGCTGCTTTGGGTAGCCTTGGTGTTCTGAGCTTTAAGGAAGGTATTTAGTTGGTTTTCCTACTAAGAGTGGTTCTGGTTTCAATTTGAGATAAACATTTTGATGTTCCTGAGGAATTATCCAAAATTCTGTTGCTGCTGCTGCTGCTACTACTACTACTACTACTACTACTACTACTACTACTACTACTACTGTTAAGTGCTTGAGGCCAAGATGGATATTGCATTTTACAAATTGGCTTTCAAAGTCTGAGGAGTAGGCCCGGTGTGGTGGCTCAAGCCTGTAATCCCAGCACTTTGGGAGGCCGAGACGGGCAGATCACGAGGTCAGGAGATCAAGACCATCCTGGCTAACCCGGTGAAACCCCGTCTCTACTAAAAAAATGCAAAAAACTAGCCGGGCGAGGTGGCGGGCGCCTGTAGTCCCAGCTACTCGGGAGGCTGAGGCAGGAGAATGGCGTAAACCCGGGAGGCGGAGCTTGCAGTGAGCTGAGATCCGGCCACTGCACTCCAGCCTGGGTGACACAGTGAGACTCCGTCTCAAAAAAAAAAAAATTAAAAAAAAAAAATAAAATAAAATAAATAAATAAATAAATAAATAAAAGAAACAAAGTCTGAGGAGTGAAGACTCCCAGGTCCACCTAGATCGAGCAGCCCCATTTTTCCCAAGTACTCCTTCTTGCAACACAGTATCTCTGGACATACACAAGCACCAAACAAGGGCAGACTCTGGAGAGTGGGAGGAAGAAGGTGGCTGTCCAGGGCCTTAGGACTGACACAAGGGGGAACTCCCTGGGTTCCTATTACTTCCAGCCTTGACCTGAAAACAAGCACAGACCAAAAAGGCACTCCAAGAAAAAAGCACGCGTTCCCCCTAAAAAGGATCCTGAATAGGGCAGCCTAATAAATGGTAGAAAACCTTTTCGGTGATACCCACCCCGCTCTAGCCAAACACTAATAGAAAACCTGTACCTCCCCCATCCCCTAGTTTTCAAGAGGCAGAGTGGGACGTTGATCTTCCATGCCACTCCCCACACACCCTGCCTCTGAGCTGCAGGCAACCTGCTCAGACTCCCCTGTGCAGGGTGTGTGAGGCGGTGTGAGAAGGTCCAGCAGGGACGTGACCTTCCATTTCTCTTTGGGTGAGAGCAGGAGACTTTCCAGTTTCTCTGCTGGGGTACACTGGTGGGACTCATCTGGGAGCTGACTTTTCATTCCTTGCCCAGCAGAAGCAGACAGTGCTCCAAGTCTCACCCTACCTTGGAGTACTAATAGTGGGGTCTCACTGCTACTGAGTCTCCCACCCCACCTGGAATCAAGACCGAGTGCCAAGCACAGGCTGGGGCTAGGGAGCTGCCACCTTCCCCGACTCTGGGTGTCATGAGGTCTAGTGAGGACCTGCACCTCCACAACCGCCCAACAGCAGTGACCCTGAGAGAAGTTGGGGGTGGGTGGGTAGCTGTCACTTCTGTACCTCATCCTCCACACTGGTGTTGGTGGGCCCCCATGGGGAGCTGAGCTTCTGCCCCCATCTTGTAGCAACAAAGCAGAGTGAGTCAGCCATCCCCTCCCTGCTTCCTGGTAGCAGCTGGGCCCAGTGGGGAGCTGATATTAACCCAAACTCAGAGGCATTAAGGCAGTGAGAGTCAGAAAAGCATCCACGGGGCTGGCAGGGGCTGGACAGCTGGCCCTTAAGCCTGAAGAGTGGCACTGTGAGTTGGAACTCCACCTCTGCTGGGGGGCCCAGTAGGAAGTCAAACACACACACCCACCTAACCCTCACACTACAAAAAGATTAAATAGGATCCAGAGTCTCATCATATGATATTCAAGATGTCTGGAAGATAATAGAAAATGACTTGTCTTATCAAGAACCAGGAAAATCACATGTTCAATGAGAAAAGAAAATCAACAGACATTAACAGTGAGATGAAGCTGATGCTGGAAATACTGGAAAAGGATCTTAAAGCAGACATCATAAAAATGTTTCAACAAATAGTTACAAATACTCTTGAAACAATGTTTTTTAAATCTCAGCAAATAAGTAGCAGTTACAAAAAAGAACCGAAGAAAATTGGAGAACTAACAAATACAACAAGCAAAATAAAAACTTTGCTAGATGGACTCGATTGTAGAATGAAAATGACCAAGAATAGAGTTAGTGAACTTGAGAATAATCAGCTGAATTACCCCAATCTGAACGACAGAGGGAAGACAGAGTAACAACAGCTGAGAACAAAGCCTGAGACAGCCATGTGACAGTAACAAGAGGGTTGACATTTGTGTCACTGGAGTCCCAGAGAAAGAGGAGACAGAGAATGGGACGGAAGAAATACTCCAGAACACAATGGCTGAAAAATCCCCAAATCTGATGAAAAACATAAACTTACAGATTCTGTAAGCTGAACAGATCCTAAATAGATTAAACACAAATAAACATATGCCGAGAAAGGGTGGGAAAAGACATATTATACAGACATTAATTTAAAAAAATCAGGAGTAGGCTGGGCATGGTGGCTCATGCAGGTAATTACTGCACTTTGTGAGGCTGAGGCAGGTGGATTATTTGAGGTCAGGAGCTTGAGACCAGCCTGGCCAACATGGGTGAAACTCTGTTTCTACTAAAAATACAAAAAGTAGCCAGATGTGATGGAATGCACCTGCAATCCCAGCTACTTGGGAGGCTGAGGCAGGAGAATCACTTGAACCCAGGAAGCGGAGGTTGCAGTGAGCTGAGACTGCACCATTGCACTCCAGTCAGGGCAACAAGATTGAAACTCTGTCTCAAAAAAAAAAAAAAAAATCAGGAGTAGCTCTGTTAGTGTCAGGTAAGGAAGACTTGAGATCAAAGAAAATTACTAGAGACCAAGAGAGACAGTCCATGTTAACACAATGATTGATCTACCAGGAAGACATAAAAATCCTAAATGTGCACCAAACACAGAACCTCAGAATACACGAAGCAAAAGCAGTGAGAACCTAAGGGGAAAATAAACCCTCAGGTTATACTTGGAGCCTTCAATCTTTCACTTTCAGCAATTGAAAGAACTCTTAGAAAAAAGCCAGAACAACACAGCCAACCGACGGTGTCTAAGAGAGCAACTCCACTCAGCAGCAGCAGCAAACACTTAGTTTTTCAAGCAACCGTGGAGCATTGACCAAGACAGATTATAGCCTGGGCCTTCAAGCAAACTGCAACGAGTTTAAAACAACTGAAATCATACACCATATGTTCTCTGGTCATAATGGAATCAGACTAGATACCAATACAGAGAGACAACAGGAAGATCTCCACACACTTAGAATTTAAACAAAATGCTTCAAAATAATTCATGGGTCAAAGATGCAGTCTCAAAGGAAATTTTAAAAAATACATAGAACTGAAGGAAAATAAAAACACAACATATAAAAACATGTGGGATGCAACTGAGTAAATTTTATAAATTTATAAATGCTTACATTAGAATAGAGGAAAAATCTCAGATCAGTATTCTAAGTTTCTTTCCTAAGGAATGAGGAAAAAAAGGAACAAAACAAACCCCAAACAACCAGAAGAAGCTAAATAATTAGTGCAGAAATCAGTGAAGTTGCACATAGGAAAGCAATTGAAAAAAAAAATCAATAAAGCAAATATCTGGTTCTTTGAAAAAAAAAAAAACAATAACATTGGTAAATCTCTAGCAAGACTGACTTACATAAAAAGAGACAATACATGAGTCACTGGTATCAGGCAGACCAAAATTTGACAATGGGGAAGAAATGGACCAATTTTTCACAACCCCCAAAGGATCAAACTCCACAAGATAAACTAGACAGCCTGATTAGTCCTAAAACCATTAAAAAATTGAATCTGTAATTAAAAATCTCGCAGTGACTATTGACAAAGGTACAAAAGCGATTGAAGAGGAGTGCAGTCTTTTCAACCATGGTGCTGAAGCAATTGGACATCTGTGGGCAGAAAAAATGAACCTCAACCTTAACTGTACACAAAAACCAACTCCACTCTCATTGCAGACCCAAACGTAAAATATAAAACTACAAATGTTTTAGGAAAAAAAATAGGTGAAAATTTTTGGGACCTGGGATAGGCAAAGAATTCTTAGGCTTAGGGCCAAAAGCAAAAAAGAAAAATTTGATAAATGGGATTTCATCAAAGTTAAAACTCTTTGCTCTGGGAACAGGATGAAAAAATAAGCTACTGAGTGAAATGAAATATATATAAACTACCTATCTGACCAAAGACTTGTATCAGCCAGGCGCGGTGGCTCACGCCTGGAATCCCAGCACTTGGGGAGGCTGAGGCGGGCGGATCATGAGGTCAGGAGATCGAGACCATCCTGGCTAACACGGTGAAACCCCGTCTCTGCTAAAAATACAAAAAATTAGCCTGGAGTGGTGGCAGGCGCCTGCAGTCCCAGCTACTCCAGAGGCTGAGGCAGGAGAATGTAGTGAACCCAGGAGGCGGAGCCTGCAGTGAGCCGAGATCGCGCCACTGCACTCCAGCCTGGGTGACAGAGTGAGACTCTGTCTCAAAAAAAAAAAAAAAAAAAAAAAAAAGACTTGTATCTAGACTATATAAAATACTCCTAAAACTCAATGGTATAAAAAATTAAGAACCCAATTACAAAATGGGCAAAGAAAAGGCACTAAAGCTGGCAAATAACCACATGAAGAGAAGTTCAATATTATTAGCCATTGGGGAAATGTAAATTAAAACATGATAAAAGTGATGACACAACTCACCAGTATGGCTAAAACAGCAACAACAAATAGTGACAACACCAAATGCTGACAAGGATGTGGAGAAACTGGGTCACTTGTATATTGCTGGTGAGAATACAGAATGGTCCAGCCACTCTGGAAACCGGTTTGGAGTTTTCTCGTAAGACAAATCATGCTGCCATTGTACAGGCCAGCAATTGTACACTTTGATACTCATCTCAGATAAATGAAAACTTACGCTTGCACAAAAACTGTACGTAAATATTCATCACAGTTTTATTAATCATAGCCAAACATTGGAAACAACCCAGATCTCCTCAAAGGAGTGAAAGGTTAAATAAACTGTGGTACATCTACACCATGGAATAACACTCGATATGAAAAAGAACTGAACTATTGGTTCATACATCAGCTCAGGTGAATCTGCAGAGAATTAGGCTCAGCGAAAACTGCCTATTCCCAAAGTTATGTAGTGTATGGTTACACTCATGTAATATTCTTAAAATGACAAGTATATAGGAGTAATGCAGGTTGGTGGTTTCCAGGAGTCAGGGATGGGGATGGGTGGGTGGGAAGTAGGAAGCAGGTGTGGTTTAAAAAGGATAGCATGAGGGATTGTTGTGATGGGCATGTTCTTCTTCTTCTTTTTTTTTTCTTTTTGAGACAGGGTCTCACTCTGTGGCCCTGGCTGGAGTACAGTGGCGCAATCTCGGCTCACTACAACCTCCACCTCCCGATCTCAAGCTATCCTGCCTCAGCCCCCCAAGTAGCTGGAACTACAGGTGCACACCACCATGTCTAGCTAATTTTTCTGTTGTTGTTGTAGAGATAGGGTCTTGTTGTGTTACTCAGGCTGGTCTCAAACTCCTTGGCACAGGTGATCTGCCTGCCTGGGTCTTCCAAAGAACTGGGATTACAGGTGTGAGCCACAGTACCTGGTGGTAAGCATGTTCTTTATTTTGGCTACATCGACATCACTCTCTTGGTTGTGGTACCATATTGGAGTTTTGTAGGATGTTACCACGCGGGAAACTGAGTAAGGGGCACATGGGCTTTCTCTGTATTAGTTCTTACAACTGCATGTGAATCTACAATTATTTCTAGATTAAAAAGTTTAATATAAAAAATCAGAAGAGCTAACCAAATGGCTTTTATCCAATGACCCATTTCACTAGCAAATTACGAAATTGAGTTCCTTGTGTTGACCAATCTTTCTTCTTCAAATGAACCCTGTTTGTAGGGTGCTATGCTTTCAAAATGTCCTGTTCCATTCTACTTGTTTGTAATTTTCACAGTGATATTTCTGAATGTGATTGGTCTAAAGTTTCCCTTTGTGTCTGCCTATTAGCTTTATGTGCTACTGT
The DNA here is from genome assembly GCF_047675955.1 of Chlorocebus sabaeus. Lineage (NCBI taxonomy): Eukaryota > Metazoa > Chordata > Mammalia > Primates > Cercopithecidae > Chlorocebus > Chlorocebus sabaeus. The sequence continues at coordinate 127,175,558 of NC_132913.1, forward strand.
TATGCTGACTTTATAAAAAGTGTCCAGGTGTGTTACTTTTCTGTCTATTCTCTGGAACAGTTCAGAGAGCACTAGGCTGGTTTGTTCCTTGAAGCCCAGATATATTTATCCTTGTATTTCTTGAAGTTTTTGCTTTAAACATTTTAATGTAATATTACTTGTCACAGAAAAATATTAGATCATTATTGTAGATTGTTCTTTTCATTTTTGTGTGTTTTCTTGTTATATTGCCTTTCCCACCATTCCTTTTCTCTATTCTGAGTCACTTTGTTCAGATGCAGCTCACGTACTGTATGTGGCCTGTTGATAAGTTTTGGATTTTAACCCTGGGAACTTTTTTCTATTAATATATGAGTTTTCTCATTTGTATTATTGATATAATTTTTTTCTATTTTTGTAATCTTATTTTGTCTTTTTAAAGATCATTTGTTTACTATAAGCTCTGTGTGTGTGTGTGTGTGTGTGTAATTTTTAATAGCTTGCATGTTTACAATGTAGTCTCTATTTCTTAATGAAAAGTGTTAGATTTTATATAATCTCCTAACTCCAAGAAACTTATTCTCTTATCCTTTCTCCTAACTTCCTTCCTTTTAACCTTCCAATTTAGTTTATGCTATATTTTTAACTTCCTGTGGTTATCTTTATATAATTGTATGAACTACTAAAATTCCTAGTACAGGTTGTATTTCCCTTATCCAAAATGCTTGAGACCAGAAATGATTCGGATTTCATTTTTTTTTCCAGATTTTAGAATATTTGCATATACATGATGAGATATCTTAGGAATGGAACCCAAATCTAAACATAAAATTTATTTATGATTCTTATATACCTTATACACATAGCCTGAAGGCAATTTTATACAATGTTTTATACAATTTTGTGCATGAAACAAAGCTCGTGTACGTCAAACCATTAGAAAGCAAAGGTGCCACTATCTCAGCCACTGGTGTGGACAGTCTGGGGTTGTCTGGCCTCACCATCATTCCTGACTCTGGATTTCTGTGCTACTGATAAGCCACCATTTTCTTACACATAAGTACTTAACAGTAAAAAATGACACGCCACTAACACAGCGAGAAAATGTCATGTTCAGGGTATCTCAGCAGCACAGCAGCATCTCCGGAACCCCTGCACTAGCTTCTAAACCACAGCGTCAGCAAACAATGGGCGCTTCCAGCCACCACCTACGATGCTGCATTTTGATTAAAAGGTTTTTGTACGCAGTATTTTTTTTTAGGTGAGGAGAAACATCAGAAGCAGTTGGGAAGGACCAGGAAGTGGGTCATCTAGAGATGCGGAGGCTTTCTGCTGGATAGCGTTCTTAAATGTTTCCTCCAGAGTCACCTGCCTCAGTACCATTTGTGTGTGTGTGCCTTAGAAGTCTCTCTTGGCTTTTATAAACTGCCATGATGTCTTGCTCTGTTATGAATTCATGTTGCTCTAGTCCTTCAAAAAACCCATCACACACTTTCGCCATGGCACCTGTAGGCACCCTTTCTGCGGTGTTAACGTCATCCTCAGCATCACTATTATCACCATCACCTTGACTCAGAACTTTTGTCTGTTTCACCGTTGGTCGATGAAGGAACAACTGAAGCCTCATTATGAATGTCAAAGACTCATTGGATATCCACTTCCTATAGCTTGCCGATGGACTGTCAAGGTAGATTTCTTGCATCAGTAAGGTCAGACATCATCTTTTTCTCACCTGACATATGGAATCCTTCCAAGTCACCACCTTGTTCATCATCATCACTGAACATAGTTACACACCAGAGGCTGTGCCAGGCATGCACGACTGTGTCTTTGGTCACTGTGTTCCAAGTTGGCAACAGCAAATAACAGCCTTCATGCTAAATTCCTTTTGAAAACCTTCCCCACCACACATCTGTTTGCTGCTGCTAGCATGCTCCTCAAGAAGGTGATTTTCTATTTATTCTTCATTAATCTAAGGATACCTTGGTCATGTGGCTGAATTAGTGAAGTCGTGTTTGTGGGAAATTACTTGGCATAAGCGTTATTTTATGAGAATTTCAACTGAAGGATGAGCAAAACAATTGTTAAGGAATAACAAAATCTTGCAATTATCCAGTCCAGCTTCCCTGCAGTGAGCATGAGCCACTGGTGCAAAATGTTTATGAAACCAATCAGAAAAGATGTTCCTGGTGATCCGTGCATTTTTGTTAGCAAAATAATGAACTGGTAAGAAATGCACTCCTTACAAATAAGGATGCAGGCTTTTGTGTATCACAGCAAGCTTATGCGTACACATGCCTACTGCATTTGCACATCCCAGCAAAGTCATTCCGTCCCTCCTGTAGGAGCTGTGTCATCAGCGGTAGTCCGTGTATTTTGAAATTAACACCAAAACAGTAATGTTTTATCAACATTATAGATTTTTTCCGGGCATCAGATTTTCACTAGTGATGGCCTTGGCAAACTCATCAGGTCATCAGTGATTTTTTTTTTTTTTCCGGCTTCATGACCAGCAGATGATTTATCACTATAAACCTTTAAAAATTTAGCACTGTGGCCAGGCGTGGTGGTTCACACCTGTAATCCCAGCACTTTGGGAGGCCGACACAGGTGGATCACAAGGTCAGGAGTTCCAGACCAACCTGGCCAACATGGTGAAACCCCGTTTCTACTAAAAATATAAAAATTAGCTGTGCGTGGTGGCAGGTGCCTGTAATCCCAGCTGCTTGGGAGGCTGAGGCAGAAAAATTGCCTGAACCCAAGAGGTGGAGGTTGCAATGAGCTAAGATCATACCACTGCACTCCAGCCTGGGCAACAGAGTGAGACCCTATCTTTAAAAAAAAAATAGCATTATGTCTTTTCTTAAATTTCTGCAACTTGCCTGTTGAATATAACTGTTGGACAGTTCCCTTTAATTTCAGTTCATTATGACAGATCTCCGCTTGTTTCATAACCAGCATAGCATTAAGTGGCATGTGTGTTCATTGTGATTTTGACAGATCCTCTCTCTCAATACACAAATGAGATCTTTATTTTTAGCTTTATGTTTTCCCATTTGTCACTTGCTTATGGTCATCATTTTTGTCACAAAACTTCAACAGTCTATCCTTCTGTTTCTTCAGGTCATGTATGGTGGTCATTCCAACACCACACTCTTCTCTAAGACATTTCACACTTACACTGCGATCCTATTTCCCCAACAGCTGGACTTACTGTGCCACAAATCAATGCTTTCTCTTTTTCTCATCACGTTTGCCCAAAGGGGTATCTGTAGCCCTTTTTAATATTATACCATAGAGCAGAGAATAAGAAAAAAAAACAGTTGAGTCATACAGGCAGGTTTTGGCTCATGTGGGGCATTTGGGGAACCTGCTGTTGGCATGTCTAGCCTGCACACATGCCATTTTTACCCTGCACACATTTACCCTTTGTGGGTGTGCTTGTGTGGGGGAATCTGGATATGTGCAGAGAAGATAGATCACCACTGAAGGTGGATGGAAGGTCTTTTTCCCCTTGGGAATGCTGAATAAACAGTTGTGCACCTGTGTTTTGACTGATGCACCACAGGAAGTCAGGTGTGAAATTTTACACTTGTGGCATCATGTTGGGGCTCAAAAAGTTTCAGATTTTGAAGCATCTCAGATTCTAGGTCTTCAAATTAAGGATGCTCAAACTGTACTGGATATATCAGTTTAAGGATCTAGGAGATAGTTTAAGTATCTGTTTCCCGCCTCACCTCCTGTTTTGTTGTTTTTGTTGTTGTTGTTATATCATTATTTCTTCATTGAGAAATTTATAAAATTAATTTTACTCTGTAAATAATATTTATGTAGAAGTTTAGCCATGGTTCTGGATTTAAATTTAGTGTATCATCATTACTTAATGTCTTTTTTCTTTGTCTCTTGCTTGGCTGGAGTTTGTCAAGTTGATTTCTCAAATTGAGCTCAGAGGTGCCATTCCTGAAGTCTTTGGATGTTAGAGAATGTCTGTCTGTTTTCTTTACATTTGAGCAACACTGTGGGGAGATGTTCTGTAGACATGAAGAAAATACAAGTTTAGGCTTATCTATCCTCTGGTGCCAACTGAATCTTCACTTTTTTTCTTTCCCGGAGTTCATAGAATAGTTTATTCTTGAAACCCTGTGATTTTACACAAATATGTTTATTCTGTATAATTTTTTCTTGAGATGTAGTGTTCCCCTTCACCATGCTGATTCAAGTCTTCTTTTATTCTAGTTTTCTTCTATTCTATCTTTGCATTTTTAATTTTTGGGGGTTTCTCTTTGTTCTGTTCTCTTCTTTGGGAATATCATGTATGAACATGTTATGTCCTTTTTTTGTCGGTCTTCCAGGTCTATTGTTTTCTTTCGCATCATTTTAATGTTTTTCACTGTGTTTTGCTCTATCTTTGCCTAGTTCTGGTTTTTAGCAGCATCTGTTCTTTGTTTTCTCTACTGAAGCTTTTATTTCTGCATATTCTTAACTTTCTCTTCCATTTCTTTGTCTGGGATCCAGAGCTTGCTTTTTTTTTTTTTTTTTTTTTTTTTTTTGTCTCTTGAAGATGCATTTTTTTTTTTTTTTTGCATCTCTTCTTGCAGTATTTGTTTCAGAGGGGTTTTTAATTTCCGGTGGCATCAGGGAGAAGTTTTTGTCGGAGAGGTTTTCACTGTCCTGGCACAGTTCTTGGGAAGTGTGTTTTTCATTGCCTTCCTGGATGGTCACATTCAATGTCAGATCAAGGCAGGTGCACGGGGGCCCTGACATTTGGAGGAATGCAGGGCAACTCCGACAGACCCTGCCAGCCCACAGTGCCCTCTCCCTTAGGCCAACAGACCTGCCTGACACCCTCCCAGTGAGGGTCTCAGGTGCTCTCTATTCTGCCTTTGTGCCCCGTCCCCTCTTGCATCTCCCCCACTCTCATGGCCTCGACTTCACCACCTCCCTCTCTTTTGAACCCTTTGTATCTGGCTTCTTCTTTTCATTAAAAAATATTTTTACAGAAACTACTCTCTTTGGGCCGACGAATGACTTTCTCTCATCATTTCTGGCTATTTCTTCCAACTCTGGTGGCCTTCTCTATGTCCCCAGCCAGCCACTGTTAGGACTGTGGGCTTCCTTGAGCTCTTTCCTTGGGCCCTGCTGGTACAGTCCTGAAACTCCACTAGAGACCACTGGCCCTTCCCCTGGACTTCTGCCAACAGAGGTTCTTCCCTCTAACTTGGACGCTGCTACTGCTCAGGGTTAGTATTGGCCCCTCTGCTCCCCTTCCCTCCCCTTCCTCCTCACCTCTGCTCCCCTTCCCTCCCCTCCCTCCTCATCTCTGCTCCCCTTCCCTCCCCTCCCTCCTCATCTCTGCTCCCTTTCCCTCCCCTTCCTCCTCGCCTCTGCTCCCGGCCCTCCCCTCCCTCCTCATCTCTGCTCCCCTTCCCTCCCCTCCCTCCTCGCCTCTGCTCCCGGCCCTCCCCTCCCTCCTCATCTCTGCTCCCCTTCCCTCCCCTCCCTCCTCGCCTCTGCTCCCGGCCCTCCCCTCCCTCCTCATCTCTGCTCCCGTCTGTCCCCTCCCTCCTCGCCTCTGCTCCCGTCTCTCCCCTCCCTCCTCTCCTCTGTGTCCCTCTCACGTTCCCCTTCCTCCGCTCTCCTCTGTGCCCCTGAGAGCCCACATGTTCACTTGTCTGTTTCAGGTCTGGACTCTGGTGAGCCACACCACTCGTCTCTCGCCCCTTCTTTCTAAACCAGAACTTCTTGTCATCCACCCAGACTGTGACCCAATCTGGCCTCGCCTTTTCTTTCTTTCTTTTTCTTTTCTTTTCTTTTCTTTTTTTTTTTTTTTTTTTTGAGTTTCATTCTTGTTTCCCAGGCTGGAGTGCAACGGCGCAATCTCGGCTCACTGCAACCTCCGCTTCCCGGGTTCAAGCGATTCTCCTGCCTCAGCCTCCCGAGTAGCTGGGATTACAGGCACCTGCCACCACGCCCAGCTAATTTTTGTATTTTTAGTAGAGACGGGGTTTCACCATGTTGGTCAGGCTGGTCTCGAACACCTGATATCAAATGATCCACCTGCCTCGGCCTCCCATAGTGCTGGGATTACAGGTATGAGCCCCCGCGCCTGGCCTGGCCTCACCTTTGCTGTTCGATTTCTCTCAATAGAATTCCTGTGTGGGGCCTCGAAGCTGACGGACCACGCCCCTGCCTCCGCCCTAGACTTGCGTCTGGGTGAGTTGGTGCAGTTGTGTTGAGGGTTTCGTCACTGTATTTATTCCACCACGCCCTGTTTTTCCCTTCACACAGCCCCCGCTCTGGTCCAGGCCCCGGCTGGCGCGAGGACTCCTCCCCACTGCCTGGCCCTCCCCTGCCCCCCCACGCAGGCTCCAACACAGACGTGGTGGGTTCTCTCTCCTAAAACATTGCTGAGCTCCACATCGTGGTAGGTTCTTTCGCCTAAAACATTGCTGAGTTCCTTCTCAGTAAATGTCCAGCACCCCCCGCCCCGCCCCCAGACTAGATGGAGCCACACTAGGCCACTTTCGTGACTCTGGGGTTGGCCCCAGCTGTTCCCCACTCACTTCCCCACTCTGCTCCCCACTGCCTGGCTCACAGCCCCTCCTCCTCCTCCTGCTGCTGTCCCGAATCCATGCTGAGCTCCAGCCCTCCCCACCTGAGACACCTCCCTCTGCCTCCCCCATCAGAGGCGGGCACCAGTTCAGAGCCGGCTTCGCCACACAGCCTTGAGTCACCTCTCCACCTGGCCACCTACAGAGAAGCTCCTAGATGATTCATTTGGCAAGTACTGACGAGACACCCTCTGGTGTGAGGCGGCGTTGTTATTAACCTTGTTATGATCATCTAAATATTCGCATGTTTGGATCTCATCGCTTCCATAGACTGCTCGAGTTTCAAGGGTGGAGATCTGCCATTGCTTTTTCCATATCCACAGAAATTCCTTTCACATGAAATGTGAGTCTGTTGGGTTCCCCCCCGAGACCAGCGGTGGAAGAAGCTGGATGTGGCTGATGAGATGCTTCATGCTGGACCAAGAAATGGGGACTCGAGGTGGAGTCCACATGTGCCATTTATGGGGACACCGTGCATTCCCCAGTCTGCCGCTCTCTGTTTCAAATTCTTTCACTCGATGCTGTTGTGGGCATGAAGTCAAAGCAGGCATGTGTGAGACGGTGCTTTGTAAAACATAAGGCACGGAACAAGTTTAGAACGGGAAGAGTTGAAGCTGGATTGACGCAATTACCAAAAATAAAATTAGCTAAGGGTGTCAGCGGTGAGCCATGGAACTTTTAATAATCATCGTATTTTAGGTCAGTTTCTTTATGCTTAGCATTCAAATAGCATCAGTTTAGGAATAAAGAAGTCAAAAGTTTTAATGGCCCAATATGGATGCAAGGGTCATTGATTACTTTAGGGGCCTTATGTTGGAAGGAGTCTAGGAAAAACCTCAATTTTTTTCTTTTTACAGCAACATGATTCTTTTTGTGGTGTCTACTAAAGTAAGAAAGTTACAGTGAGATTTCTTCAGTGTTCCAATGGCTTTCTGCCTCTCCTCTGACCAACGTGAGCCACTCCTTCATCTCGCCTCTCTCTTTCTGCTTGACAGTCAAGGCTCCCCCAGAACCTCCCTCTTCAGAAAGCCTTTCTCACCTGCCTCCTTGGGGGTGTTTGTTTGTGGTATTTAACCACAATATGCACCTTACTAATTAGGTATGATTTTTATGGGGCTGGAGGAACTTCTAAGGCAGCAGCCATGTCGGGTTCCTCTGTCTCCTTCCCAGGGCTTCCTCAGGGCTTCGTACAGGGCATGTGCTAAGCGTTCCCTAGCTCCTTCCTTTACCCTTGTTTTTTCCTTCTAATCAGATTCTGTGGGGAAGTTCATTGTCACAGTGTCCAATGTTTAGATTCAAAGGCTACATGAGGCAGATCAGGTAAACATATCCTCTCCAGCTGTCCCAAAATGGGGGGCTTGGCATGTCCGCCACCTGAACGCAGCTGGACCCTGCATGGATCTGGGTTTGTGTGCCGGGAGTAAAGCTATCTGCATCGTAGAATCTTTCCCTGTAAGAAACACAAGTCTGACAGCCTCTGAATCCCGCCCTCCTTCCCAATACACTGTGACAACGTGTTTACGATACCCTGTTGATGCTGATCAGATGCTTGAAGAGGGCAGGGTCAGATGCTTTGTTTGCCGAAGAAGTCACATAGATACCGACACTGTGGCCCGAGGAGCTGGCAGCACCCTGGCAGCACCGCAGAGCCCTCACCTGCCTGCCCCGTCACCGACATGCTTTCTCTTCTTGATTCAAGCCTTTCACTTACTGCCAGCTGGAGGGTCCCTGCCACAGCTAAATCCCCAGCTAAAAGGTGCTGACTCCCAGATGTTCCAACCCCCACTGTTAGACTCACCATGAAAATGTCCAGTTTCTTTATTATCAAAGAAAAACAATGGTCAGTGAAACCTCAACGAATCTTAGTGCTCTCTGCCTACTGGGACAAGCTTGTGATCTGATTCAGACACCTTAAGATACAATGTATCTTTCGGGAGTATTTTTAAAGGGGTGGGGACGCGGTGGGTATGGTACTTCCTGCAGAAAGACTCCTGAAAGGCGTCTTGACTGTTTTTCTCGCTCCCCAAAGGCCGTCCTCTCGTGTCAGTTCACTCCCTCGTCACTCTGCTCCTCCATTTCCCGTGCCTTTCCTGCGGGACTCAGCTTACACCCAACACACGCCAAGGGACTTTCATTGCTGCAGCATCGAGGACCCATCATCTCATTGTCATCACTCCACACTTTTCTTATCAGCCTCAGGCTGTTACTTGGTCTCTGCAGATACAGCAGAACTTGAGAGAGAACCAAAAAGCAAAATCCTTCCTTGGTCCTGAGTTATTCGCTGGTGGAGTCTGTGTCTCTGGTCAGATGACTTTGTCAGACAACTGCTCTGTGCCAGAGCGTGGGCGCTGTGTCCGGCACACTTGCATGCCCTCTTGATACTGACAGGCATCATCATTATCTTTTTCACAAAAAAGAAAGACGAGGCACTGGGGGCATAATTAACCTGCCCCCGACACGCAGTCAGTTAGTGGTGAACCTGGAGCCCACCCCAGAACCTCCACATCACTGCACTGCTCTCCAGCCAACCGTGGAACAAAGCAAGAAAGCAGACAACGTCCACGGAGGGCTCGCCTTGTGTTTATTACAGTTTTTGTAAATCTGAATAACTGAGCACATTCCTGACAACCCTGACTACTGAAATGAAGGCAAAGGGATGGGATGAAAAAGGGGTACTCTGGATCAAAATATTTATGTAAATATAACTCTTGTTTCTAACTTTCGGACAGGTGGCAGGTTTGAGACTGGGAAGCTGGATTCCCTCTGGACTGGGGGTGTCTCTGGCGACAACGCTTCTGAGAAAGGCTCAAGCAGAGGGATTTTTAAAAATGAATGAATAAACGAGCTCTTCTCGTAGGTTCTCACGAAGGGAGGGTCCCCAAAGAAGGGCAGGGGCTAAAGGGTGTGTGATCCACACATCGACAGCACCTGTGTGTGGTTTCGCCTGACAGACTGCTTGTGTGGGGAGGTGGAGGGGCTCTCCCAGGGGAGCCCAAGGTTGCTCCCGAGTGAGCGAGGTCAGGACAATCTCTCCTCTCCTTCCTGAGTCTCAGGGAGCTTCCATGAACAGAGCTGGGGTCTGAGGCCGGCTCTTGGTTTGCAGCTGGGCTTGGCTGACACAGCCAGCCCGGCTCTGCCTGGGGTAGCAGGATACAGGAATTTAAGGCCAGCATCTGCCCCTGGGTGGGGGCAGATCATCCCCGTGCCAGCCCATCTTTCTGGTGTGACTACGGGAGGAGCAGTGGGACGTGCAGGAGCCGAGGATCCCTTCAGCCTCACAGTCCCCAGGGCAGAGGTCATGCATTTGCATCTGCAGGCCCAGTCTCACCCTAACATCCTAATATCACCAACGTTGAGCTTGTGTGTTGTCTCAGTTTGGGTTTTCCTGAAAGTGGGTCCTGAGAAAGGACTTGAGTACAGGCAGTTTATTTAGGAGATTGAGACAGGGAGAAAATAAAAGACACAATCTGTGAACAAGTGAGAGGGACTCTCCTGAGGACAAGTGTTACTCAGCCCCACCTGCCCCTTCAGAGGACTGTATAGGACCCACCTGGAATTTGTCTCCCTGAAGGATTAGGAGTCTGGGACACTTATTGTTCTGGGCCAGGGAAAGCCCCAGGCAGAGGTCCATGGAGGACCAATGTGGACAGATGCTCTCCAGTGACCTCCCTGCAAAGCCACCCTGTCTTTGCCACCAGACACTGAGTTCTACGTCACTTTTGTCTACAGTACCCAGTTGTGGGCTTGGCCCAGTTTTTTTTTTTCAATGAATGAATGAATGAATAAACTCTTCTCATAGTTTCTCACGTAAGGAGGGTCCCAAAGAAAGATGAGCCAGGAGGCCCAGATATGGGGTCCCCTTTAGTTCCAGGTAGAGGGACACCCTGGGGTTGAGAGGGAACACAGCAGCCTGAGGATGGCAACAGAAGCGAGGGGTGGGGGCCTGGGGGCCTGAGCTCCCTTGGCAAAGACCAGGACAAAGTGGCCTTCTTGAGTGGTAGGGAACAGCAGGGTGTGACCTTGTTCCAGCCTAGGCTGGAGACCCCCTTGCCACCTCCTGGTGAGTGTGATGGGGGGAGTTGGCCTCCGTGATGAAAGCAGGAATGGCCAGGGCTGAAGCATCACGGGGGAACTGTCCCCTGTCCCCAGGTTATGTGTATCACTGCTGTGCCATGCCTGGGTGTATGGCAGGATTGGAGGACAGTGGCTGAGCCTGTGTCAGGGACACAGGAGCCCACTGGATGTTTATGACTACATATCAAGTATGGAGGTAGGTGTCCTATGTGTTTGGGAAATGGTAACGGTGGGAGGCTGGTGCAGGAGAATATGTGGGCCACGCCTCCTTCTGCTCCCTACGGTGTGACCTGAGGCAAGCGAACTTACTTCTCTGTGCTTTATGTCTCTCAGCTGTAAAATAAAGACAATCACCACACCCCCCTCTCAGGACTGCCATGAGAACGGAATGAGTTAACACATGGAAAACACTCAGACAGGGGCCTGAACTTCGGGAGCACTCAATAATAGCTGTTTTTATTGTTGTGATTTGCAGAGAACGTCTAAAAATAATATCATTTCTACGTCCCGGTGGTCATGCCGGCAGCCATTATTTTCATCTGTGATGAGCACTTAGTGTTCAGGCAGGAAGACAGAAACATTCTAGGAATTTCCAACAGAGGGATCTAATATAGGGTATTTGTTGCACAGGAGACAGAATCCTGGGAAGCTGAGCAGGGAGTGGCAAGGCAGGTCAAGTCCCCTGAGAAGTGGCAGTCAAGGCTTCAGTCGACGTGCCTGGGATCTAGCCTGGGATCTACTGGGGAGAGGGCTCCGAGGACAGGAGTGGGTAGGGAGGGTCTCAGAAACTCCACAAGGTGGCCCCTGTGAAGAGGCAGGGCAAGAAGGAGGATGGAAGTAAGAGTGTGTGGCTGCAGCACAGTTCTAAAAAAGTTTGTCTGGGGGGCCGGGCACAGTGGCTCATGCCTGTAATCCCAGCACTTTGGGAGGCTGAGGCAGGTGGATCCCCCGAGGTCAGGAGGTCAAGACCAACCTGACCAACGTGGCAAAACCTCATCTGTACTAAAAATACAAAAAAAGTAGCTTGACATTGTGGTGTGCACCTGTAATCCCAGCTATTTGGGAGGCTGAGGCAGGAGGATCACTTGAACTCAGGAGGCAGAGGCTGCAGTGAGCCGAGATGCTCCATTGCACTCCAGCATGGGTAACAGAGTGAGACTCTGTCTCGAAAAAAAAGAAAGAGGAAAGAAAGAAAGGAAAGGAAAGGGAAGGAAGGAAGGAAGGGAGGGAGGGAGGGGAGGGGAGGGAAAAAAAGAAGGAAGGAAAAGAAAGTTTGGTTGGGGCAGTGGGGCCCTCTTTGGAACTCTGTTCACCATCCTCCATCCTGTCACATTAGTTGGTGACATGGTCCCTGTCTGCCTCTCAAGTGTAGCATCCAGCCTACGGGGAAGGGAGTGAGGTGGTCTGCCCTGCTCCCTGTGGCACCTTCAGTCCCAGAGTGCCTGCACCTGTCACAGAACTGGGACACAGCAGACCCCACAGTGTGCAGCAGTGCTGAGAGCCCCCAGCCCTTCTCCCCTGGCTCACCCTGGCTCAACCCTGGAATTCAGGGTTGGGCAGGTCAATGAGGTGGAACTGGTCTCAGACTTGGAGTCCCGGGTTTGGGTTCTTGCTCTGTCCCTTATCACGACCGGCCCCTTTCCAAGCTCCTGAGCCCCCATTTGTAGAATGATGATGGTGTGATCTACCTCCAGGCTGCTGAGGACTGAAGGAGCTCCACCTCCAAGTCCGAAGAGGGTCTGTGAAGTCCCAGACGCACACCTGGGTGATGGGGCCGGTGGTGGAGTTTCTGGGGTTCACTAGGTTCTTGAAACTTTGGGCGGCTATAACCCTTCAGTGTGGGAGGCAGGGCGCGGCTTGCGAAGGTTTCTTCAGATTCACAAAGGCAGCAAACACACCTTGGTGAGACGCTCCAGTGAGATGTTTCCACCCACCACCAAAGACCCAGACACTCCTCCTCCCACGGGCGTTTCCTGCCCTGCCTCCTGCCTCCCGCCTGCTCCTTTCTTCTTTCCATTCTTAGACTTACTTTGGGAAATGAAATCTTCGTTTGAAGGAAGGCCAATGGAGTCTGTTCTCCAAATGAGGCCCCGCTGCCCTGGTCCCCCGCCAAACACTGTGCCCTGGGCGGCTGGAACGTGCCTCTGCAGCGTGGCCCCGGCAGTCTGTGCGTCTTATCTCCATCTGCCCCACCCTCCAGCCCTCTGCTCAGATGTGTCTAATGAGGGGTCTCTGGGGAGGGCGGTTGGAACCACCTCCTCCTTCTCCCGTCCCACATGCACACTCAGCTAGATTCAAAAGGGGCAAGCAGAGGGCCGCTGTGCTCACTCTCTCCACCGTGCTCGTGGTCTCTACCGTGCTGGCGGTCTCCATGGTGCTCACGCTCTCCAGCGTGCTCTTGCTCTCCACTGGGCTCACTCTCCATGGTGCTCACTCTCTCCACCGTGCTCATGCTCACCACCGTGCTCGCTCTTGCCACCATGCTCACTCTTGCCACCGGGCTCACTCTCTTCACAGTGCTCACTCTCTCCACCGTGCTCACTCTCCACCGTGCTCACGCTCTCCACCGTGCTCACACTCTCCACCGTGCTCACGCTCTCCACCGTGCTCACTCTCTCCACCGTGCTCACTCTCTCCACCGTGCTCACTGTCTCCACCGTGCTCACTCTCTCCACCGTGCTCACGCTCTCCACCGTGCTCACTCTCTCCACCGTGCTCACTCTCTCCACCGTGCTCACTCTCTCCACCGTGCTCACGCTCTCCACCGTGCTCACTGTCTCCACCATGCTCACTCTCTCCAGGGCTCCTCCCCAGCCTGGTGTGAGGGTACCACGAGGGGCCACTACCTTACTCTTCTCCTGCCCCAGGCAGCAGGCAGGCAGGACCTTTGCTCAGTGTGTGGTCTGGTGACGCACTTCCTTCCATCCCTCAGGCTGGACAGCATCTTTGACCACCTGAAATTGTCCCTCTGCCAGCAACATGTCCCCCAGGTCCTGGAGAGCTGGACGGCGCCAGATCAGGGCTGCTGCTTATTCTGTTCTTGCGTGTCTGCTGTTTATGTGCTTATTTTGTCATTTACTGGGGCAGACGAGTTGCAGCAGGAACCAAAGAAAGACGTGAGGAGATGTGGGGCAAGTGTGTAGGTGGGAGGAAGCTAGGACACCGCGAGAATGTCATTACTCACTTTTTGAAATTTATAAACTCTTAAAATCCATTGTTGTGAAGGTCGCCCTCATTCCGTACTAGCCGAGGGGACCCTTGCTCCGGCTCTTGGGGTCCCAGGACTGTGCCAGCATCACTGGCATCGTCTGTGTTATTGAATTCTGGCAGTGATGCCCTCGGGGTGATTTTGTGCCCCACTGTGCAGATGAGAAGTCTGATCCTGGCGGCGCTGGCAAGTGGAAGTGCCGGCCGAGTCTTCTGTAAGTCTCATGTCTGGGTGCAAAATTTCCTCCCTCATGCCTCCTTCTCCTCCAAGGAAAGGGTGCTAGACTTTGCGCAGGTGCAAGAGGATGGACTGAGACACGCGTGCATCCACAGGGGTCCACGGACACAGAACAACGGCATTGGTTCAGAATTTCTATTTTCTTTTGGGTGCAGTAAAAATAGGCTGTGCTTTCCCGGAACAGCAAGCATTGAAGATGACTGCTCAGGGCATTTTGTCTTGAAGAGAAACAAACAAACTTGATTGTTGCCAGGTTGTCGAGACCAAAACAATCCCCCTCCCACCTCCGTTCATCACGGGGCCCCTGCCAACCTTTCTGTGTAAGAGGGGCTTGCTTTTGGCTTCTCTGTGGGAGAGCCAAGCCAGGCTGGGTGGCGTCTGCGTGGGTTTTGGATGAAGACAATATGCCCATTCCCAGCTCTGGGACAGCTGAGCAATGCCTGCCTGGCGGGCAAGGGAGCAGCTCTCCAGAGTGTGTTGTCTTTCCTCAGCCAGACCCCTCGGCCTCCCTTCCCTCCTTCTCCACCCAAAAGAAACAAACTCTGCAAAGAACCTGCTGACAACAGTGGTGAATGGGCTGAAACAGGTGGCAGCGCCCTTTGGCTGGGCCCCACACAGCCCCTACCATGGTGTGGTCAGTAAACACAATGATTAGAGCACCCAGAGGGGCCCAGAGGCCTGGGCATTTCCAGCATTTGAATGTCTCTTGAGTTTAAATCACTTCTCACCAAACTGATCCAGGCTGAGGCCCCAGAAGAAGGGATGGGATTGCAGGGGTTTCCTAGTGCAGAGAAAAGCTGGTCCAGAGGGGTTGACTGGCACACCCTGCCCATGTACACCTTGGAAGGGGGATGAGTTGACACAGTGCAGGTGGGTAAGCAGTTTCCTCACACTCTGTACCTGTTGAGGACAGGATAATGCTGTTGTCTCCACACATGCAAACTCACACACACACGGGCACACCTTCACATGCACATACAGGCATGCACGCACCTGCAAACACGCATACACTCACATGTATGTATACACACAGGAGCACACCTCACATGCACACTCACACACGTGCACACACAGGCCTGCACACATGCTCTAACTTATGCACACACCTCAAATATGGAGAGGCTCTGGCTAAACATGACTGCTTAGAAAAACCCTGAGCCCTCACTGCAACTTGGGGTCCACACGGAGCAGACGCCCCTGATTTCCTTCTTAGCAGTGCTTCCGGTTTCCGGATTATTGGGCAAAGGTTCAACCTTTGGCCTTTGGTATGGGAAGCCCTCACCTCTTCAGTGGCACATGGAGTCGACCAGGCTACAGAGGTGTGATGACAACAGCCATGTGCCATCAGCCACCTCCTGCCCTGCCCTGCCCGACACCAAGACCTCTGGAGCCCTGGGAATGCCATCGTGCTTGCCTGGGTGGACGAGGCCACCCCAAAACCTCCCTCTTTCCCTGGAAATGGCTGCTGCAACACTGCAGCCTCTCACCCACTCTGCAACCCCAGCTCCCAAACTCTAGGGGGATGTGGCACCCACAGAAATGTGTCTGAGTTCCTGACATGGGGGCCAGCTTCTAGAAGGGCCTGAGCCTGAGGGAGGCCCCTCTGTCTCCCAGTTCCTTCCTGGTACTCAGTTATGAATGAACCCCGCTGGTGTATGGGCTGTAGGACTCCCTGCCCCAGGGGATGCAGGGCCCCTGGGCGGTGAAGCATCCACAGTTCTTGAATTTGCAATGCGTAGTGAGCTGAAAAGCAGGGCTCGCCACGAGGGGAAGGAAGGGACACCTGGCAGCTGTGTGCCCTGCATGAGGGTGGCAGCTGGAGAGGGGTGGTGATGAGACTGGGCTGGGAAGTCTTCCCAGCCTGCGGTGCCCTGTGGGACTATCTCTGGAGACCCCTGGGCAAGTTGGTCTCAGCCAGGGCCCCACAGGACACCAGGCAGTGCTCTCAGAGGAGGCGATCGAGTGTATGAAGGGCCCTGGTCAGAAGTGGGGGCAGAGTTAGAGAAACCTGGGGCTGGGAACAGTGACATGGTGGGATGGTGAGAGTGACCTGTGGCCCCCATGGGAGAGGGACACCAGGCAGGACTGGGGCCCTCCGCTCCTGGAGAGGATGCCACTGCAAAGCCATCACCGGTGAGGAGGGAGTCAGGGAATGAATGTGCCACAGACCCCTTTCCTACTGCTCTTCTCTGGTGTCCGCCCCCCTAGCCAGGGCCAAGGATGCCGGGCACGGGGCACCCACCTCCCCAAGCAAGGCCAGAAGGTGGCTGTGCAGGAGCAGGTAAGGAACGTGGAGCCGGAGCTGGAACTGGGTGGGAGGACAGACATGGGACGAGTGAGGATGAAGAACTCAGGGATGGTGGCTCCTTGCTGGATGCTCAGCTCCATGCCTGACCCTGTTCCTGGCCTGTGCTGTAAGGAACTGCAGTTCCCCAGGCTCTGCCTCTGATTTCTGGATAGTTTCAGCCACAGAGGAGCAGTTGGAAGATGATAAGACAGAAGAAGTTGAGGTGCCAGGACACTTCTCTTCCCTCTGCCTCATGTGCCGTCTCCTGCTGTAGCTGCATCGGCCACCCGAGCGTCCTCTCAGTGGTCCTGGCTCCTGCCGGCTACCCCAGGACTTAGGCTTAGAAGACAACCTTCTCCCTCCACAGGTGCCTCCTACTAATGGAAAGTCTGGGTTGCATCACTGTCTTGTTTGGCATCTGGGCTCCTCCATGCCCTGGGAAACGATTTCTTTTAATAAATCCCCTCTATTTGAAAGACCTGGAATGCTCTCCAGTTCCCTGCCCGGGCCTTGAGTGATGCAGTCCAGTGGGAGATGGATTTTGCAGGGCCTTGTTGGCTGTGGCTAGAAGTTTGTTCTTAGAATATATTTCAAGATCCTATGCAGGAACGGAGCCCCACTTAGAATCAGAGCAGGTGGGCCACCAACTGCGGGGACCTATGGATTCACTCAGCCGTTCATTCAACAAACATTTTGTGAAAGTCTGATACATTCACCCACTTATTCATTCCCTAAGTAGTAACTGGAACTTTTCCATGGGATCCCCTGCAACTCATACTCCTCAAGCTCTGGTGTTCTGCAAAGGTAAGAAGTGGGCCTCAGTTCCTGCGTCATGAAGCTGGGGACACACCTGCCCAGGTTGACCACCCCTCTAGGCAAGGTGTGTCACAGCCTGGCTGCAGAGGCCCCTCCCTGCCTCGCTAAGCAGGACCACCAATGGCTCACCCCAGAGTGCTGCCCCAGAACCCCCACAGTCCTCACACACACTATTGCTCATCCACCCTACGTCACCACTTTTGGAGTGCAAAGCACCCAGACTCAGCAGCAGAGCCTCCTCAGCGCAGGGGCCTCGACTGGGCAGATGGTGCTGTGAAAATGCCTTTGCATGCTCTGTCCTTTCTGAGGAGGAGACGTGTTTCGGAGCTGCTCATTTGCAGAATGTTTCAAAATTCAAAGATCGTATATTTACTGGGAACAAAACAGAATATACTGACTTCTGTGGGAAATAAAAACATGCCAACCTTCCTTTGCCATGAGAGCGGGTCCCCTGCCCTTGATTCTTGGGACTGTGCACTACGGACCCATGTTAGAGCTGGAATGAACATGACTGGCCAGGGAGGGCCATGAGGTGGTCTGGGCATGAGCCCGCTCTGAACACGGTGTCTGCTGCCCAGGCCCCAGACTCAGGGACAAAACTGCTGCCTTAGAAAATGAGGTTGTCAATAAAACACTCAGAAGTGGAGAGGCTCAGACAGCCCACGCCTGCGGATGCTCGCTGCTCACTGCGTGTTGGTAATGATGACGAGGTGCGCTTCTTCATCTCGAAATAAATACTCATCACAAACACATAGAAGAGTGACGATGGGAGGAGACACTTTAAATATTTATGCAAAAATTAAAAAGGCAATGGATTCTGAAAGATGTGCTTTTCCAGGTGAGGCTTGGGAGCCTGACAGCAAGGATGCTCAGGGGGTCATGGTTTGTGGCTCTTGGGCAAGGGACACTCCCCTTTGGAGGGGTCCACATAGTTTTGAGGGGTCCGAACTACTCCATAATAGTACTCAGAAGTTATTTCCTTTCTGCCCTCATGGTGTGGCAGTGATGATGGGGAAACTGCCCGTGCCTTCGCTTCCTGGATCAAGCCGGTGGCCCCCAGCGGTACAAGCAGTCTTTGAATTCTTCACCATCATGATCAACATTTTTTAACATTCTAGCTTTACTTAAGGATATCCTTGATAAGCCAAAAAAAAAAATCCGAATTGTTTTACGTAATCACTCTCTTTTTCACGGTCTGTGTGACACGGGGTTGGGTGCTCATCTGTGGTGTTGCACACAGAGAGACAATGGACCTCTGCAAAAAAGCACCTGTTTAATAGAACCGTGTGAGCAGTTTTGTTTGTTTGTTTGTTTTTGTTTGTTTTGAGACAAAGTCTTCCTCTGTCACCCAGGCTGGAGTGCAGTGGTGCGATCGTGGCTCACTACAGCCTCAACCTCCCAAGCTCCAGTGATTCTCCCCCTTTGGCCTCCTCAGTAGCTGGGACTACAGGTGTGCACCACCACACCTGGCTAATTTTAACATTTTTCATAGAAACAAGGTCTTGCTATGCTGCCCAGTTTGGTCTTGAACTCCTGGAATCAAGCAATTCTCCTGCCTCGGCCTCCCAAAGTGCCGGGATCACAGGTGTGAGCTGCGTCGCCCAGCCCATGTGTGGTTTTCAGGAAGCATCATTCAGACTTGGGTGATATCTTCAGACTTGGGTGATATCTTCAGACTTGGGTGATATCTTTAGACTTAGGTGATATCTTTAGACTTGGGTGCTATCATCTTGCCAAAGATGAATGAAGGAGTATTGATGAATGCCAACCGCTCTGATGGTGGAAGAAAAACAAATGAACGAAGTAAGCCCACCACTCCAAGGAAAGCAACTGACAGTGTTTGTTGCCCATGATCACGTTCAAGCTTTTTCGAATGAGATTTAGGATTTTGGAAAACGTGCATCCCCACCAGGATCTTGATGGCTGTGCAGTACTTTTCTGATGAATTGATGGAAATATTAGTGAGCAGGATTTCTTAAAATATTAAAAAATTAAATTGTATCAATATTCTTCAGAAGACCTGAATAACTCAGTGAAGAAATATTTTCCAATAACCCATATATGATGTTATTAAATCACACGTGAGTAAGAGAATTATTCGAAATACAAGACAGACCAATGGATTTTGTGAGTACAAGATTCATTTTTCCTCTTGAGTACAAAAATTCATTGACACAGTTTCAGATTCCACAATTCGAGTAACTTTAAGAAGCCACCACTTGTCAAGTTTGGGTGTATTATCAAAGAAGACTATCTGCAGTTATCTGGAAGAGCCATGAAATTCCTTCCACCTCTTCCAGCTGCCTATCTGGTGAGGCTGGATTTTCTTTACTCCCTTCAACCAAAACAACATATTGCAACAGATTGAGTAGAGAAGCAGATATGAGCAACCAGCTGTCTTTTCAATCAGACCAGGCATAAAAAGCAATTGTAAAAATGTGAAACAATGCCATTCGTCTCACTAAATTATTATTTTAAGTACTCTATTTTTAAAATAAATATGGTAGTTATGCTAACTTGTAGTGGGTTTATTATTATTTTCACATGAATTAATAAATATTTTTAAAATCCTAAGTTTTAAGTTCTAATATTATAAATATCAATAGGCGTACGTCATATAGACAAGAACTCTTAGGGGTCTTCAAGCATTTTCAGGAGAGTGGAAGGGTTCTGAGACGCCCTCCCCTCAGGCTCCCAGCTCCCGTGCTAAAGCTCTTCCTGGTCTAAACTGGGTCCCCTGGCCCAGGAGACACCTGCAGCCAGGGGCTTGTCGCTGGTTCCACTCATCATTCACTCTGTTGGCTTTTGCTATGCATCCTCTCCGTCAGGGCCTGCCCTGCGCTAGTGGGCAGTCACCGTGGCCTGTGAGTGGACCAGCATTTTAATTCACTGTTGGAGGCAGGGAAGGGCGTGGAAGTGGTCGTCCCCATCCGCTTCTGACACAGGCTTAAGAAAACTTGCCTGCCCCGCTCCCAAAGTCACCTGAACCTTAACCACATAGACAACATGATCAATGCCATCTGTCTGCAAGAACATCATCTTGGGAACATAATCATCTCCAATAAATTTGCAATTGGATTTTCTTTGTTTGTTTCATTAAAGAACTGGCTGAGTATGTATTTCAGACAAGTCAAGGGGCTCTTCTAGATCAGGCCTGTGTCTGAGAAGACATCTGCTGTGCTTGTAGCAAATGCTGTTGCAATCTCTGCCAGGCTGCGGGAGAATAGGAAGACACAGGCACTTTGGTGGATGGTGGAGCTGGGGCGGTCAGCTCTCACAGCAGCAGGGAGCTGGTGGAAGAATGACAAGAAGAGTCCCGTAGAGGTGCCAGGCCAGCCCAGCCCTTCTCTGCAAGCAGTGGGTAGGGCCTACCGTGGGCCTGAGGACCCACTGGTGGGGCAGCCCCTGGGCCCCTTTCATCTTAGCGTTCTCTGTGTGGTAGAGCCGACTCTGGTGAGGCAGAGTTGTGGTGTGGGGGTCCCATCTCTGAGCTGGAACCCCTGGGGAAGGTGTGGGTGTCAGAATGAGCCCTGTCAGGCCAGTCCCCGGCACATGAGACCCAGGTGGACAAGCAAAGAGGAGCGCAGGGAAAACATTAAGGTCTTGGCCAGACCCAAGAAACTGATCTGAAGCTGCTTCAGGGCACCTGAGGCAGAGGCACAGGGTGGAGCTCTGAGCTCGCTCTGCACCTGGGCAGCTTCCTGCAAGGCCAGCATGCCTGGGGCCGCCTGGCTGTGGCCTGTTCCCTGTAGCCTGCAGTGTTCTCCAGCATTTGGGCCAGTGATGGGGTGGCAGCAGCAATCCCAGGAGACAGGCCGGGCAGGCTGGCCTCTGTTCTGCCTCATGGAGTGGCCCTTGGCTTGTGTCTGCGGGGAGCAGAGAAGTGGGGTGTCCTCCTGGAGTGTGGTGGGCCTGGTGTTGGCCCTGTCTGCAGGAAGTGCAGCATGGCCCAGAGGCTCCCATGCACGGCCTTCATGGGGACCCTTCGTGGGGATCGTGGTTCTGCAGTTCGAGAGGAAGGGCTGAGGAAGGGAGCAAGGATGCATTGTGGTGTGGCCAGCAGCCGGACGCTCAGCCCCTCATGGGGCATCAGAGGAGCCACAGTGCATTTGTCTGAAGATTGGGGGAAAGGGAGGTGTGCGCGGGACCTAGTGTGTGCCTGTGGCTGGCATACTGTGGGGATATCTACAGGGATGCCCCAGTGTGGGGCGAGAGGCCCACAGCCGGAGCCTGGGGAGGCACTCAGACTGGGATTGGGGACACCACAGGCCCGGGCAGCAGGAGCTGGTATTGGAGACCAGAGTGGCTCAGTATGTTGGGAGCAGTGCCTGACAGGGTCCAACACATGCATGGGGGGCCATTCTGAGCCTGACGGGGTAGCCAGGAACTAGGTATGGTTGGGGGCAGGAGCTCTGTGTGGAGGGCGTGTAGGGGGAAGTGATGGTGTTGGGGGGGGTGGTCAGAGTGGGTGCCCCTTCCAGAAATTGCTTCAACCTGTTTCTTCTCTAGTGAGGGGAAACTAGCTTTCAGGAGAAGAGGCTGAGGCTGGGGCCCACAGAGGAGCTTGGCCAGGCTGCCTTTCCCACCCATGAGTCAGGATGGGCCGGCAGCAGGGGCTGGTCCTGGTGGGTGCATCGAACCTCAGTGGATCCACCCCCGCACCCCCATCTTCCATCCACTCCCCAAACCCTGAGTTCCAGCCCTGCCCGGAGGCCTGGGTGTCTCTAACACGTGAGGTTTCTCTGTGCTCAGCCCCCACTCTGCTGGGATGTTCTTCCTGCCGGTGTGCTGCCTGGGAGCAGCTGCTCCTGACTCAGATGCTGTCAGGATCCTAGCCCAGGCCTGTGCCCCCCGCCCCCTGCCCCCTCTAGCCCATCCCTGCTCTGCCTGGGTCCCGCCTCCTATAGGCTGCCCTGCTCATGGGGCCCTCGAAGCAGGTGTGGGTTTGCTGAGTGAGGAGAGGAGGACTGCCTCGGGATCTGGCCTGCGCAGTCTCCCTGGACTCCTAGGCAGGCCCACTGTGGTGAGAGAGGATCCACACGGGGCTCCTGGGGCCCCGCCCACGTGCTGGCTGCTCGCACGGACTATGCGGGTGGTGCCAGAGCATAAATAAAGTTGCTGAAAGCTGACTTGGCCAGATGGAGACTAGCTCCATGGGATGTGTGGGGCAAGCTGGGGGGCCTAAGACCCAGAGTGAGACCTCAGTGGAAGCATGAGGGGCCTCCACCAACCAGGGTGGGTGCAGGGGCCGGCAGGGCTGGTGCAACTCTGGGACAGGCTGGGCTCTGGCCTCTGGTGGGAGCTGCTCTGGAGTGGGTCCTGCATTGGAGGAGGTCACGCAGAGCCACAGGTACATCTGGCCGCCTCCCGACACCAGGCAAGGCGGGAGGGTGGCTGACACCAAGCAGGGCCCAGGCCTCCAGCTGCATGCAGGCAGGGAGGGGTGTGGGGAGCAGTGTTGGCAGGGCCTGGCTGTGGAAAGGGAGAAGCATCTCTCACATGGTGAAGAGGGGGCTCCTGGGCACCCCCTTCCCCACCCTGCCCCCTCCCTGTCTGACCCTGGTGGTCGTGTGCTACACCATCATCTTTCTAGTCCAGGGACAGCCACAGGCTCTTTGTCCCTGGAGGCCGTGGGGTGATACAGATCACGGAATCAGAGGTTCAGAGGCTCTGTTTGTTGCTCGGGGACTGCTGCCCTTGCCAGGCAGAGCAAGCTGCAAGTCTCCCAGCCCCAATCCTCCAGCCTTGGGAGGCAGGGACTGGCCGAGGAGCTGTCTGCAGAGGATATAGCCAAATCTGCTGCCTCTAGGACCATGGGCAACCCCCTCCCCAGCCCACCCACACCCCCTTGCTCAAAACCCCCACCCCCCATGCTCATGCCCCCCACCCACACATGTGGATCCCCACCACACGCACACACCACTCACACACAGGGAATACAATAT
Organism: Chlorocebus sabaeus; assembly: GCF_047675955.1. Taxonomy (NCBI): domain Eukaryota; kingdom Metazoa; phylum Chordata; class Mammalia; order Primates; family Cercopithecidae; genus Chlorocebus; species Chlorocebus sabaeus. The sequence continues at coordinate 127,198,715 of NC_132913.1, forward strand.
TTAGCGTCTTTTATTTAGTGTTTTATGTTTGTTTGTTTGTTTGTTTTACAAAACCAAGTTCTTGGCCCATGAAGCAGGGTCTCTTGCTCCCAGCAGACAGGGCAGGGAGCACCAGGCAAAGATGGGGGTCTCAGCCCCACCAGACAAGCCCCTCTCTGTCTCCCACTCCCCAGTCTGCTCTGGAAGGCAGAAGGCAGCAGTTCTGAGGTCACAGCTTTAGAAGTCTCTTCACACAGCTGCTTCTCCTTGCACAGGAGCGCCGGTAGCCAGCTATCTGCCAGGGGTTTTCAGAGAGGGGGACGTTAGGTCTAGGGGGTCACTTGTCAACAGTGAGACCCGGTTCTTGGGGAGACTCTGCCCTTGTCGTCATGACCTGGTTCCTGGCTCCACCTGGGGCATCCCTGGCTTGTCCCTGCTGTGTCTCCTCAGTTGCCAGGGCTGGGCCCAGAAAACTCTCCAGGACACTGTGCCCAGCCCAGACCCAGGGGCTCCCACCAGAGAAGGGGCTAAGAGCAGTGCTCCCTGGCCCCTGCACACACACAGCTGGCACCTTGTTCCCTCCCTGGGTGTGCACTGCCCCCTTCCCCTGCCCTACCTCCCTGTCCCACCTCAGGGAGCTGGGATGGCCACTGGGTCCCCACACCTCCTCCAGGGGAGCCCTCTGCTAGCTCTTCCCCACTGCCTCTCTGTCCCACACCAGCCCTGGGGTCGGGCCCTGCACTGCTCTCTCCAGAATCCTTTCCAGGGCTTGGGGGCAGGGCTGCCTGGCCCCTGCACCCAGATTGCTGCTGAGACTCTCCTCGAGCAGGAGGCCCTAAGAATCACAGGCTCCGCAGCCCCACTGCCTTCTGTGCTCTCAGCCCCCGCTCATCCTGGGCTCAAGGTCAGGTGGATTTCCTCAGGCTTTGCCCCCTAGAGCCTGCTCTCTCCTCCTTTCTCCTGTCCTGGGTGCCTGGGTGCCTGAGGTCCCGGAGGCCCGCTTCAGAGCACCATTCTGACCTGAGACTGGACCCCTTGAGTCCCAGCCAGTGTGGCCGACGCTCAATTCCTTGGTCAAATGCCCTTCAGTGGGTCAGCACCTCCAGCCCACCAGGCTGTGCTGGTCAGTCCACATGGTCATATTCATACCCGTTCAGCCTGGCAGCTCTTCCGGGTCCCACGAGAGTCTCTGAGCACATCAGACGCCCCTTCTACACGAGCTCCACACCTGTTCTGACTTCACAGTCTCTCTCTGATGACAGCTCAGAGGGTTTCCCTTGGGCCGACTCCGTCCTGGAGACCCTGGATGTATCGAGCAATCGCTCGCGGTGCAGAAGAGGGTCCTCCAGGGCCCTCCAGATGGGGCACAGGAGCCACTCAGCAAGAGCACTGGACAATTATGCATGAAATATTCATCCAATTATTTGCCTAACAAATTAACTTAGTTCATCATGAAAAAGTGGAATTAGTTTTATTTATTGGGTGCATGAAAGTCAAAGCAAGCCAACTTTAAAAACACATGTAATATGTACGGCAACTATTTCTAGCACAATAAAGCCAATTATTTTTAAAAATAAAATCTAGTACTGGTTAGAGCATATCTATAGCAACTGTTGGGTAGTTATTCTTGTCTATTTTTGAGCAATGAAAAGTCAAAACTATGCAAATGGCTGGAGGTGCACTTTTATAATAAAATGTTGAGTCTTTGCAGGCGTTCACTTGCAGGGCGGCTGCACGCTTCTCAGATTGGAGGCTCTGTGGTAGCGTCGTTCTCCCAGGACACAGGGCTGGGCCTCTTGGGCTGTGCACACATTGGGTATGACTCCCTCTGTCCTTGTCCTCCCACACAAGGGTCAGCGCTGCCGAGGACAGGGTGTGTCCGCCTCCTCACATGTGGCTACTCTCGGGGGCCATCCCGCTCATCACTGCTTGCCCAGTGTTCTGTCTCCAGTTCTGTCTCCAACTCTGCACTGGAATCCTCTTTGACCAGACCTCCTTCCTGCCCATGGGGAAAGCCCCTTCCTCTCTGAGTGGCACCCAAGGCCCTGTCTACCACAGCTTCCCTGTGGATGAGCTGCCCAGGTGGGGCCTCAGCTCTCTGTGTCCTTCCACAGAAGGCTCTTGTCTCTTTTCTGTGGTGCACTGTGCTCCCCAGGCTTGTCCTCTTTCAAGTCTCACCTCAAACTTTGTACCGGGGGCCTTTGTAACCCCTTTCTATCACCAGGCAGAGCCGTCTCCTAATTGGCCCAGCCTCCTCCTCACTCCCATCGTCCTGCTGCTCAGACCCATGGTCCTACAAGGCTTCTCTCTGTGTTTCAAACAAAGCCACTGCAGCCACCAAGATTCTTTTGACTTTGTAAATAACGAAGCAATAAAGATACTAAATATAGCGTCTCAGACTACACATGTGCCACCCTTCCTCTTCACCAATAATCACTATTTTAAGGTATGAGTTACAACAGGATGATAATTGCCAGGTGTAAGCTGCGTGCTTGACAATTTCTATGTATTAATTCATGTAGTTCTAACAAGAACTGTTTTATCTTGGTACTGTTATTCAGTGAGAATAATGACTTTGTCTAAAGCTACACAGATAGTGAGCGTTAGATCCAAGTTGCTACTCTGAGTCACACCCTTAACCACTATGGGTGTCTGAAACACGTTTGCAAATCTGTGCCCCTGTTAGACAGTTAAGTTCCTTGAGGACAAGATCATGCCTAACTTATCAGCATGTAATGCCAGTTGAATAAAATTAGAGCAATTGCCAGGGTTGATGGCTGCTGATGGAGTTGAGTATTGAGTTCTGGCCTTGCTAGTTTCAGCCCCACGTAGGTGCAGACTTGGTTGGCATCTTAGTTCCACAAGGTGCATCTGCCAATTCTGACCAGCTCAGTCTGCACTGGGAGGCTCACCTCTGTCAGCCGAAATACTTTGTACAAATCTATAGCTCTGAGCTAGTGGTCTAGAGAAAGCACCTCCAGCACGAAGCCTCCCTCTGGCCACATGGTGCAGCCAGGATTCTCCCTCCATTTGCTGCCTTGTTATCCAGTTCTTAGAAGGAATTAGGCTCATGTGCCCCACAAAGGGCTCAGGTGCCCCCACAAACCTCTTCTTGGGGCCAGAAGCAGTCCCTTCTTACTCCACTCCTGAGGACCTCTTCAGAGATGAATTTCTTGGAATCTTGTACAGAAGTCAGTTCCTCATCGATTAGCTTAACTCATAATAGGAATTAGGGCAGGGAGAGGTATTAGGAATCAATAAGAAGTCCTTCACAGGGAGGAAACTCAGCGGGTTTCATGTCCTTGGGGACAATGGGAAAGAGCAGGTGTAGTCCTATTTTCCTAAGGGCTGGGACATGGTTTCTGTTCTTTCAGATGTTCTCTGTGACCTACATACTCCTAGATTTTTCAGTTTTTGAGTGTGTATGTTAATATTTCCAACTACAATTGTATAACAACTACATAGTTTTATCAGCTGTTGCTTATGTATATTGATACTATAGTATTTGGTGCATATATGTTCATAATAACTATATTTTCTTTTATATTTTGTTACTGTTTATATTGGGTCCATAATACTCCTCTTTGATTCCAAACATGAGTTTCACCTGAACATATTTTTTAGTCTTATATGAAAACATTGGCTGTTATGCATGTCAATTACTTTCTTTTTTCTTTCTTACGTGTCTCCTGTAGATATTAAATTACTATTTCTTTAAAAATATCTGTTCTGAGAGCTTGTCTTTTGATTAGTGATTAGTATAATTCATTCACATTTACTATACTTAATGTTATATTCAGAATTATTTCACAATTATTATTCACAATTTTTATTATCATATTCTATATACATTTCTTTTTTCCTTCCTAACTTCCATTGAACAGACAAATTTTTTTTGCTGATTTTGACATAGTATATTTTATTTTGGTTCTTTTGGTGGTCACTCATAACTTCTTCAGATCTATAGTTATGCTTATTCTCCCCAACAGTTTCCTAAATTTACCACGATCTATCTCTTCCCTGTAAATAAGACAAGTACCTCAGGTTACTCTCATGTTTCTCTGAACTCTCACATCCCAACCTCTCTCCTATACCACGTGAGTATCATCTAGAATTTCGGCTACAGATTGATGTGTATACTTTTGTTTGAGTCCTTGCTTTAGTAAGTGATTTAGTCACCCATATTTCTCATATTGCTCATGTGCATTTCTTTTCTTGAAATAGGACGATCTTTTAAAACATTTTCAAAAGAGTTTTTGTGTGATAAAAATTCTGAAGCCCTACATGTCTGAAAATATCCTTATTTGGCCAATGCATATAAATGATAGGTTAGCTAAATATAAATAATTATGAGTTTCAGGATTGTTTTCCTTGAATACAGGAACTATCACTCTACTTTCTTCCTGCATCCACTATTGTTGATAGATTCAATGTCAATATGATTTGTGTTCTTTTGAAGGTTACTGACTTCTTTCCCACTTTGAAAGTTTTGTAATTTCCTCTCCTTTAATGTTCATAAATTTCTGTAGTGTACTGAGATGTCTCTCTCTCTCTCTCTCTCTCTCTCTCTGTCTCTCTCTCTCTGTCTATCTCTTTCTCTCTTCTCTGAGATTGTACATCTTTCTCAAATCTGGGAAATTCTTGGCCAATAAATCTTCATATGTTTTCTCTCTTCTCCTTTATGTTTTCTTCCTTTCTGGGTCTCTAATGTATAAATAGACAGCTCTACTTAAGTCTTCTATATCTCTTTACTTTCCACTTCTGAGAAGCCTTTTGATATCTTCTTTATTTCTTTTGGAGAATTCTTAAGACAGATCTTTGTGCTTACTAATTTCTGGCTAAATTCATCCTGACATTTAGCCCATATATATGTGTGTGTGTCACACATACCATATATAAATATATATATACACACACACATATATGGGCTAAATGTATGTGTGTGGGTGTGTGTATGCATGTGTGTGTGTATATATATAGATTTTTTAAATCATTTTTTATATAATTTCTTATTCTTTTTTTTTAATCTTCCCAGTACCCCCTGCCTTATTTCTTAGAGGAAATTAAACAGGCTTATTTTAAACTCTTGTTCCATCTGTTCTATTTATTCTGCTTCATCTGGTATGAATTTCTCTTCTTGTTGTCTTTCTCTATATAGCAGTTGTATTCTTAAGAAGTCTCATTACTTTTACTGAGCTAATACACCCTTCTGAGAGATTATCTATCTGTGCTAGAAGTGGATATTTGAGGCAAGCGGATAAAACCCATGTAAACACTTTCTCTGCTTCTGAGGATTTTTTGAGATGGAGGGAGGATGCATCCTCTGGTGAAGAGCATCCGGTATTACACATTACATCTCTCCCTTGGCACTGGTCTCACTTAAGAACTCTTTCCTGAGTGTGATTACCTAATACTGGAGCTGTGAAGAGGGTACAGGGATAAAGGAATACTCTGTGGCTGGAAAGACTGGACGAACCTGTTTTGAACTATCCTTCATCCATTTCGTGTGTGGTAGAATCTTTAATTTATCCTTCCAACCAGCTACCCCTGGGATGGCTGCTCACTCCTCACACAGGGTAAATGGGGCTTCCTTGAGCTTCTTAAATCAGTAGATTGAAGTCTGTCACCAGTTTTGGAAAATCTCAGCCATGATCTCCTCAAATATTAACTCTGGTGTATTCTCCTTGTCTTCTTCTTCTGCGACTCCAGACAGCAGTGTGTTGGTCCACTTCCCCACAATTCACATGTCTAATTTTGCTAGTCTTTTCTTTCTCTCAGAGCTTTGGTCTTTCTGTTCACTTGCCTGATCTACTGTGCCCCATCTGCTATGAAGTTTATTTAATTCGTTTTCAATTTCAGCTAGTATATTGTTTTACTCGGAATATCTATTTGATTCTTTTTACAAATTCCAAACTATTTTTTTTCTTTTGGAAATTCTCCATCTTTTCAGCCACTTAGTGCATCTCTCCCCTCTTGGCTTTCATGTCTTTATAATTGATAATTTTAATTTGTGTGCTAATTTCTATATCTGGATTATTTACAGATCTGCTTCTATTGACAGCTTTTTATCAATTGTTAGTCATGTTTTCCTATTTCATATTCATGTAAGTTATGATTATAGGAAAGTCATTGTATATACAAAAATGATGGAAACTAAAGTTGTTGCTGCTGTTTCTCTGAGAATTTCTCAGAGAAATTCCTTTTTTGGAAGATAGGGATTAGTTGCTAATCACCTGAATCCGATTCAGGATTGAGCTGATTCGAGTCTGGGGTGCCACATGAGAAGCAGTGCATCTGTTTTCCAAGTCTGAAGACTGAAGCCAGACGGTGGATCTCCCTGGCGAGTGGAGCAGCGGGAGGTCTCATCCCCTCTCTAGTGGCTCCACCCTTCTTGTACCACTGCAGAAGCCAGCAAGAAACCTACGGGAGACAACAGTTCAGCGTTTTGAGCTCCTGTAGATTCTGATCTCTTAGCCCAGCTCAAATTATTTGAAAAATAGCCACTGACTTATCTTTCCCTCAGAAGAGCCCCTCTGCCTAGGAAAAGTTTAAACCTCAGCCTTTGCCCAGATTCAGAAAATCACTCCCAGCCCAGTCCCCCAGGGATAAAACGGTCAGTGATCGCAGCTCGGCTGGAAAGGGCTCTTCCGGCTCTGGAATTTTAATTTGTTTGGTTCTTCTACTTTCACAGCGAATCAATGGCTATAATCTTTATAATTTATCAACTTATTTTTCTAGTTGTGTTCGGAGCAGTGAACTGTTGATATTTACTCTAAACTCCCTAGAAACTGAAACCGTTACAGTGGTTAGGGATAGTAGATGAACCAGTTTTTAACTTCTGCCCAGTGCTGGAAAAAGGATTAAAGACACACTAGGAAAATTCTCCTTCCCACATCCTATCTCTGGAGTCTCTTTTTTTCTACTGTAGGTAATAGTTCCTCCCTATACTACCCCATCCCAGAAGCCCAAGTACCCAGAGTTCTCAATGTTTTAAGTGGGGAGGTGGGTTTTTTGTTTTTAATGGATCCGCTAACTTCCTTCTGTTTTTATGCATGGCTGAGATTGAGTTTTGGTGCCCAAATCAGTAGTACCCCATGTTAATTCACCATTTGAATTACATCGAAAACCCAACTCTGCCACATACTATCTGTATCACCTTGAGCAAACCACTTCGCCTCTCCTTTCCCCAGTTTCAGAATTGTGTCCGACCTAGTTCACGCCCATTCAAATGGAAAGAAAGTGTGAAAATCATGGGAGCTCTGACTGTTAGGCAGTTATTCATTCTCGCCCTTTGCAAACACGCACTGGCTGGCAGGCACTATCTGTATCTCTCTGAGTGTCTGATGCTGTGATCTACCTTTTTGCCATTCTCTCTGAGTGTCTGATGCTGTGATCTACGTTTTTGCCAGTCGTTTTCTCTAGTTTGAAGCACAGTCCATGAGGAGTCCTCACTGTCCTCACCACTAACCCTTGGTCGGCTGCTTTCTCTTCGACCAACCTCCCTTCCTTCCGGATCATCTCAGGCAGGTCCACTCTCCACCTGTGACTGCCTGAACTGGACCATCACGCTGGTGAGCAGAGCTCACATGGAAGCTTCCAGCATGACTGTTGTTGGACATCTCATCAACCTCCACTTAATCCTGCCTTCCCTGGAAACTTGACGAGTCAGTGCTGCTGGTGGAATTGCATCGAACCCAAGATCCACCTGTCAGGAGGAAGATGCAAGGTGGTCTGATCTTCAATCCCCATGAGCCTTTTCTTGCCTAATGGGGATAGACAGCTCTGAGCTGCGTAACAAAACTGTGCATGGCTCACTCAACTGCTGCTTCTCTTCACTTTATTTCTGACCGAGCATGATGGCACACACCTGTAATTACACACCTGTAATTACACACCTGGGATTACACACCTGTAATCCCAGAACTTTGGGAGGCCGAGGCTGGAGGATTGCTTGAGCCCAGGAGTTGCAGACTGGCTTGGACCACACGGTTAAACCCTCTCTCTACAAAAAACACAAAAATTAACTGGGCATGGTGCACGTGTGGTCCTAGCTGCTCAGGAGGCTGAGGTAGGAGGCTTACTTGAGCCAGGGAGGCAGAGGTTGCAGTGAGCCATGATCAAACCACTGCACTCCAGCCTGGGTGACAGAGCAAGACCCTGTCTCGAAAGAAAAAAAGTGTTATTTCACTTTTTCATGGATTCCTTTCCCAGGAAAACCACACATTTCAGCCAATTCTATGAGAAAATGAGTCCACAGGGCTCAAAAATGGGAAAAAGCTTGCAGCCCCGATCCTTTAGAAAGAAGACACAGACATGGTAGAAAACAGCAGTGAAGGCAGCACCGAGGACACCTGGGGGACGGGAGCTGCTGAATTGCATTGATTTTGCCTTAGCTTTTCCTGAAGCTGAAAACTTAATAATCATGTTTATATAATCACTGAATGGAAATATATACATAGATACGTCACTGAAAATGTTCATAGATACGTTTTCCCTTTGAGTTCTGCATTCAGTTAAGTTACCCTTCTGGACTGATCCATCAGAACAGATCCCCGTCAATGCACCGTCACAGCACCGCTGAGACGCCAGGGATGCCTGGGGTAGGCACAGCACTTGAGACTCACTTCCTCATGGGGAGAAGCGAAGCCGTGATGGCATCACACCAGACCTAGACGCAGGCTGCATTCCCGCTTTAGCCCGGTGTTCCTCTGCAATGATGTGGATGACTTTCCTCCTCCACTCCTTTGTCATGCAAGGAGAACCCGCCCAGGCATGGAGAAGACTGACAGACTCAGGATCCAGCCGTTCCACAGGCATCGATTGAGCACCAGTCCTGTTCCAATCACCATGGCAGGTGCTGGCCCCGCGGAGACGAATGAGGTATTTTTCCTGCCCTGGGAGACCTCGTGGGGTGTCAGGGAGGTGGGAGGTGACCCTGGAATTATAGGACCTTCTGACAAGCATGGTGGTGGGCTTCACAATGCTGAGGCTGAGGGAGAACAGAGGCCCCTGGTTTTTGGCAAAGAAGGAGAAAGCTCCTCCAGGGAGATGACTCCTGAGCAAGCACTGGGAGGAGGAAGGGGTCGGAGGGGTCCAAGCAGAGGAGGCTGTGTGTGCGAAGAGCCTGACCAACGGGATTTCCAGTTCTGTGAGTTACTGGGTATTTTTGCAGGAGCCTGATAAGGTGTGAGTGACATTAGAGAAGTCAGAAGTCCTGCATGAGTTTGAGGATGTCACGTGATCTTGACTGACAGGAGCCCCATTCCAGTGGGAAGGGATGAAATGATTGGTCTAGCATTGTCCACGCCACCTGGAAACACGGTTGCTAATGACAAGGTGGAAGTGTTCATGCTGTTCCATCTTTGTAGGGGTTGTAACTTTTTACCTTGTATACAAATGCAAACTTACATAAAAGTTGCAAGAGTTGTATAGAGAATGGCCATATGCCCTGTACTCGGATTGACCAATTGTTCATATTTTCCTCCATTGGCTTTTCCCTTCTAGATAGAAAGATAAATAGACAATAGATAAATAGAATAGATACATAGGTGATAGAGATATAGAGATATAGATATAGAGATATAGATATAGATGTCCACACACATATATAGTTGTCCCTCAGTATCCACAGTAAGTTGCTTCCAGGAGCCCCATGCATAACAAAATCCACACGTGCCCAAGTCCTTTATATAAATGATGTAGTATTTGCATATAACATACACAATCCTCTTGTATACTTTAAATCATCTCTAGATTACTTATAATACCTAACATAATGCAAATGCTATGTAAATAGTTGTTATGCTGTATCGTTTAGGGAATAATGACAGGGAAAAACAGTCTGCTTATGTTCAGTACAGATGCAACCATCCTTTTTTAAAAATATATTTTTGATCCACAGTTAGTTGAATCCATGAGTAGGGAACCCATGGATATGGAAGGCTGTTGTATGTGTGTATACACACACACACACACACACACACACAAATATAGATATATTTTCCCCTGAACTATTTGAGGGTAAATTGCAGACATCATGTTCCTTCCCCTAAATATTTGTGGGCATTCTCTAAAAATAGAGGTATTTTCAACAAAAGTTATACAATCATATAATACTCTTAAGTATTATATGTATAGATATTATATGTATAGAGTATAGAGTTCATATTCACATTTCACTAATTATCCCAATTTTTTTTTTTTTTTTTTTTTTTTTTTTTTTTTTTTTTTTGAGAGGGAGTCTCATCCTGTTACCCAGGCTGGAGTGCAGGGGCATGATCTCGGCTTACTGCAACCTCCGCCTCCCGGGTTAAAGCAATTCTCCTGCCTCAGTCTCCTGAGTAGCTAGGATTACAGGCACCCACCACCATATCTGGCTAATTTTTATATTTCTAGTAGAGACAGGGTTTCACCACGTTGGCCAGGCTAGTCTCGAACTCCTGACCTAAAACGATCCACCTGCCTTGGCCTCCCAAAGTGCTGGGATTACAGGCGTGAGCCACTGTGCCCAGCCCCGATATTTTCTTTTACAGCCATTTTTGCCCAGTCCAGGATCACACACTGTAGTTAATTTCCAGGATCACACACTCTATGCCTCTTTGGCCTATTTTCCTCTAGAAGTGTCTCGGCCTCTCTTCGTCATCCCTGAAGGTGACTACTGTGAGGAGCGCAGGGCAGTTACTTTGCAGGATGCCCCGGGCTTGGATGTGGGTGGTGCCTTCTGGCAGGGACTCCCCAGGGGAGGAGGTGTGCAGCAGGAAGCCGGTGATGTCCCCAGGCCCGGCCACTAGTTAGGGTGGTGCCGCTTCCTCTTCTGTTGGTTCTTAGTCCCTCTTTCTGATTAATTAGAACTTGAGAGGCCATCATTGAGACTCCCACTCCCGGTCAGACTTTCCCCCAGCCATTTCAGTAGCCATTGAGGATTCCTGTCGGAATCTTTGTTCTCTCTGCTGGTTGCGAAGCTGTGACCCGAACTCCCTCATCCCGTTCATCTACGTGAGTCAGTCCACAGCCTACTGTGAGGACACATCCTACTGTGAGGAAGAGCTTCCTCCTTCCCCTATTTATCTGTCCCCTTAGTTTTACATCAGCATGAGCTCATGGGTTCTTGATGTAGGCTACGGGCTATAATCTGTTACCACTGTGTTGATTGTGATGCTCAAACTGACGCACATTCAGCCACCTAAGGATAGTTTCCATAGAGGCCTCCTGGGTGCCACCCCATAGAGCCACACAGGTCCCAGAGACTGCAGGATGAGGGGCAGGCTGGTCACTGGGATCACAATAGTTTGGATAAAATCCCAAACCCCCGTGTCAGGCAGAGGTGCCTGGCTGTGCCTCCCTGGTGTGCACCACCTTTGCCCTGCAGGGCTCTTCCCCTAGCCTGGAGCAGCCAGGCTCCACCAGCTGTGACGCTTCCCACCCTATACCCTGCACACAGCTCCATCACTCCCCTAGACCTGCCAGACAGCTCCTCCCTCACCATCTCAGGACCCTCAGCCTGGAGCAGCTCTCCCACTCCACATTCCAACGGCCCCACCTCCGTGGTGGGGTGCCTGCCTACCTGCCCGCTCCCACACTCCTGGCATTGCAAAAGGAGATGAGCTGTTTGGGAGAGCGTTTGGCAGCACATAACAAGAATTATAAAATTGTTTGTTCCACTTGACCTCGTGGCGACATTTCTGGGAAATGTTCTAAAAGAAAATTCCAAAAATGGCCCAAAGCCTATGCACGAAGAGGTTTACTGCAGAATTATACAACTCACAAAGTCAATCGGATACCTGTCGGGAGGGGAAGGGCTAGGTAATTTATGATGCCAGATGGATTGAATGTTAGATGTCTTCTCATAGAAGTCCCAAAACTATGAAGCAACAAGAAAAATGTTTGTGATGTATTGTTAAGTAGAAAAATGCAGAGCAAAAAACCCAGTGTCTGCTGTAAGTAGAGTTGTAGAAGATGAGGCAGATAGATTCTTTTCCCGGAATAGCTGGTGTCAGAATTCTCCTGGGTGGGCAAGTGTCTTTCTGTGAGTGAGGGGTTCTTTGCACCCCTGGTGTGGAGGCTCCGTGTCTAATGCATCCCTGACTATTGGTGAAAACTCCGAAAATCACACAGATGAAAATGGTTTTCTCTGAGCTGGACCCACGCCTAGGGCTGGCATTGGGGGAGCACGGGAGGGGCTGCTTCCTCGGACCTGAATCTGGGCCCAGCGTGCCTGCTTCACGCTACTTTTCCCATGGAGGGCACAGGTACGAGAAGTGTGTGGTCTCCCCAAAGTGTTCACAGGGATCCTCACAGCAGCCACGGTGAGGGCATCACTTGTGTAGAGGTGGAGATGGGCCATTTATGTTTTCCTTACACAGTACACCACAGGATGCCAGACTTTTTGTGGCGGGAAGTAAATTACAACAACCCATGTTTTAATATTTATTACTAAGAATGTATCTGCACTCACTATTCCTCATTTTCAGTTCTCATCACATCTTTATTGGGTTTGTATTGAAATGCACCTCCCAGGAAAGCTGTTGTTGTATATATTTCCTGTCGCCAGCATCTAGGAACACAGGGCATAAACAGGTGTATTTAAAAGGCAAACCTATTTTTCTAATTATAAACGTACAGATTTCCCACAACATGATGGACAGAGCCGAGGTGGGAGCTGGTTCAGCCAAAAATATTCAAGAATCATGGGCAGGGCCCACGTGTGTGCCTGCACCGGTGTGTGTTTAAGGATACAGCTGTTCAGGTGTGGTGGCTCACGCCAATAATCCCGGCATTTAGGAGGACGAGGCAGGAGGATTTTGCTTGAGCCCAGGAGTTTGAGATCAGCCTGGGCAAATAAGGAGACCCCCATCTCTACAAAAACTTTAAAAAATAATTAGCCAGGTGTGGTGGTACATGTCTGTAGTCCCAGCTACTTGGGAGGCCGAGGCAGGAGGATGGCTTGAACTTCAGAATTCGAGGCTGCAGTGAGCCATGATCGCACCATTGCACTCCGGCCTGGCCGGGCAACAGAGTAAGATCCTGGCTCAGAGGAAAGAAAAGAAAAAAGATATAACTGAGTTCAAAAGAAAGAAAAGGCAGTACCTGCGTGGCCTGAAACCTGAAGCAGGCTGGCAGGAGTGTGAGCTTGGCCGAGAGAGCAGAGCCCTGGTTCCGGCCCTGTTTCTGGGACAGGATGCCTCAGGCTGCTTCTGCCTCTGAAAGAAAAACAAGTCTCCCATGAAGGGAAAATGCAAAGTCTCCCAAACTTTTCAGTGAGTCTGAACTTCTTCCACTCACACGCCTCGGGAACCTCAAGAAGACAAATTATCCTAAAAGCCGGCCTCAGCCCGGGCCACTCCCAGGGCCTCCAGTAGCAACAAACTCAACTGGATCTCCAGGGGTGCTTCCCAGCCCAGGGTCCAGGAGACCGGGGAGGGGTTCCCATGGAGGGGGCTTTGACAAAAGAAATACATGCGTAAACAAGTCAGGAAGGTGCTGCAGATGTTTCTAAAATGCACGCAATGATGAGGAAACAAATAAAAACATCAAATGTTCCAATGTGTGCGACTTCCGGCCTGCCAGGTGTGGATCCGTAGGAGTGCTCACAAACCCTTTCTTACTGCATCCTCTTTTATTCCTTAAAAATTATGGCATAATATTTTCCCAGGGCTGTCATTTTTTAGTTATTTTTCTTTAGCAGAAAAAAGTCAATACTGCTTTTCAGAAAGAAAAAAAACATATTGAAAAAAACAAACAGGGTGGGTGCTGGGGTGGGGCTGAGCCAAGGAGCTGGACAGACACAGTGAGAGCCGGGTGGAGTCAGAGCACCCTGGCATCCCAGGTGGGCTCTGCCATGCACTGCTTTTGCAGCAGTGCGGTCACAGAAACCCTCTGACCCTCAGCTTTTCCTTCTGAGAAATGGGACAGACTGAGGCCACAGCCCCTCGGGAATCGCAAGAAGAGCCACGGGAAGGACCACGGTCATCGCTCTTGTCTTATTAATCAGCTGCAGCTTGTCTGGGCCTCCTGAGTGACCCAAACCCAAACTGCTCTTCCCAGAGTCTAATGGGATTTGAACTTGGCCAGGGCACCTGCTCAGGGCCCCACCAGACTCTGGAGCCTACAAGGATGGGGACACATTTCCTCTGCTCCTGGGGGGCACTCGACTTGTGTGTTGTGATCAGATCCTGGGGCTGGCTTGTGCTGCAGGGGCGAGGGGCTGAGGGGGAGGGCTCAATGGGGCCGCTGGGGCTCTGGTCCAAGAGCAGCAGTCCAGGGGTGTTATCTGAGCTGTCAGAAAGCAGATCAGCCACGGATCGAATGTACCTCACTCTCTCTCCAAAGGCAGTGCCCTGAAATGACCTGCACACAGGCTGGGCTGAGCTGCAGCCCTGGCCAGGAGGGAGAGTGTGTTGGTCTCCATGAAAGGCAAAGCTGCTTGAGCTTCAGGGACACACAGTTCAGGGATGTGCTGCCTCCCGGAGACAGACTGGATGGGCCACCCCAGTGCTGGGCACACAGCAGGGGAGAGGTGGGGACCACGCAGAACAGAGCCTGGGGGTTGAAGAACTCTTTCCTGATCTTATTCATTCCAAACGCATTTACAAGGCTTCCCCTGGCTGGGCACATTCGCTAGGTTGGTGAGAAGACACCCTCGGAGAGAAGCGGCCTGCCACGATGGTACAGCAGCAGGGCCATTGCCATCAGAGCACCCCAAGTATCTCTGGAACAGGCTTCCTGCCTTGGCTGTGGGCTCAGTGACTCTCTGCCAGTCACCCCAGAATGGCCCCTGTGCACCCTGAAGTGTGTGCACATAAGACTCGGCCGGGGCAGCTCACAGCAGAAAGGCCCCCCACCTTCCAGGATCAGGGCCAGTCAAGTTCGTCCAGTCCCCCTTTTCCTCGTACACGTGTCGTTTCCATGAGATGAGACCCTGCCAGCCTTGAACTCTGACCGCCTCGGGGAGAGGGAGCCAGACCCAAGGCTTGCGAGAGAAAGTTATTACGAAGATGTTTTTCAGCCCAAACCTGATCGCTTGTAACTTCTGTCCTCTGTTCTGATCCCGGAGGCTCATATAAAACACAGCCCTGGGGTTCACGTGGCCTATGGAGAGAAGCGCTGAGCAGGGCTGGGTCCCCCGTTAGGGGCAGTCACCCTCAGCATCCCCACTGTTGGCCCATCCACTAATATCGCACCCACTTATTCAAACCCAGGCCACCCAAAGCTCCCCCATTCCCTGAATAAAGAAGGCGGGAGCCATGGGGTCAAGACGGGGTGAGGAGACTTGTCCCCCACTGCCCTATTCAGCCCCTGCCAGGAGGAAGTGGGGCTGGCAGTGTCATATCCAGGCCCTGAGCATGGGAACCTGACACCTGGGCTGCACATTTTGCATCCAGCTTCTCCTCACATGTCATTTCTTGCTGCCCGGTGCCAGGGACTCGCTGGTGTCCTCACAGGGCAAGATCCACGGGCTGCTGCTTTCATCTGGGCATGTCCCAGCAGCACAGGAAACTGATATCCAGGGCTGCACAGGTGGTGCAGAACCGGGAGATCCAAGAGGAGAGATCCCTGGGCTTCAGCTGCCTGGGGGCTCTTCTAGAAGAACTTGATTCTGAGCTGGGCCTGCAGTGAGGGGGAGGGCTTAATGAGGCTAATTAGCATCACTCTGTGGTACGCAGTATCTTTTTTTGGTGACAGCTTTATTGAGATGTAATTCACACACCACACAATTCATCCATTTAAAGTGCGGAATTCAGCGGCATTAACATATTCATAGTATTGTACAACTGCCACCGCAATCAGTTTTAGGACATTTTTGTTACCTCCCGAAAGAAACCCCATACCCTTTAGCTATGACCTTCCAATCTCCCATCACTCCCCCACCCCAGCCTAGACAATGACTAAGTTACTTCCTGTCCCAGTAGATTTTCCTGTTTGGGACTTCTCAGTCCGAACGCAATCATACACTCAGACACTATGTGGTTCTTTGCATCTGGCTTCTTTCACTTAGCGTCATGTTTTCAAGGTTCATGCGTGTTGCTGTGTGAATCAGTGCCTCCTTCTTTTCTATATGCCTGAATAATATTCCAAAGTATGTAGACCGTATATTATTTATTCATTCACAAGTCGACGGACACTGTTGTTTTCACTTTTTGGCTACCTACCATGAATACTACTACTCTGCACATGCCTAGATTTTTCTGTGGACATGTGTTTTCACTTCTCATGGGTATATACTGAGGAGTGGGGTTGCTGGAACATGTGGTAACTGTGTGCTTACCCTTTAGAAGACCTGTCCGACTGTTTTCCAAAGTGGCTGCCGTGTTTCACAGTCTCCCGGCAGCCCCTAAGGGTTCTGCTTTCTCCACATCCTCACCAGCACTGTTCTCTGTCCCTTTGATTCTAGGCACCCTCATGCCTGTGAAGCGGCATCTCATGGCAGTTTCGCTGTTTGGATTCTGATGGCAGATGACCTTGAGCGTTTTTCCCTGGGCTTGTTGGCCACCTGCACATCTTCTGCCCTGGAGGTGTGGGGAGCACCCTGTGTTCCGCAAAGCATGCCTGTGCTTCCTGTGTGGTACGTGTGGAGGCGTTGATTTTGATCTGGCAGAGCTTTCTTTCTCCTGAGAATTGCATTTTCCTCCCTTTCCCTCCACCTTCTCCCTAATATTTGGGGCCAATAGGTTCCCCTTCTTCTACTTCACCCCTTCCACAGCTGTGGTGATTGGTAAAGGGGTGGTTGTTTAGAAGGTTGGCCAGGTGTGAGCCGGGAAGCGGGGAGCAGAGAGATGACTGCCAGGGCTGCAGGGCCATGGGGGGACCTGAGCCTCTGTACATAGCTGGGAGAGACAGAAGGAGAGCAGACCTTCAGCCCACAACCGACTTTGAACCTCTAGGGCACCACGAGGACCCACGGTGCTGTGGGCTTGGACATCAGCCCTGGGTTTCCAATAACCCCCTCTTCGGCTTGTGTAAGTTTGGCTGAGTTTTCCACCCACCCACCCCCTACGGCCAAAAAGTCCACGTGACTCAAACTCTTGCTGGTTCCTCTCAGGAGCAGGCCGGTGGGATCACACTTGCAGATGAGCCCATGGGGAGTGGGGAAGTGGGGGCCCAAGGCCACAGCTATTTACAGTTTATGCCTCATCTACATTCACACCTCACTTGCGGTGGTGGTGGGGTTAGGGGGTGTGGGAGGGTGAGCACTCAGAAGGCGCATAAACAGCCCAGGCCTCAGTTCTCGTATGGTGGAGTCGAGGCCTCAGACAGGCCTGACAGAGGCTTGGCCCACTGACCCGTGCAGCCGTCTCCAGCAGAAGATTTGCAATTTTGCAGAGAACGGGCTGTAAGCAAGCATGGTGCCTCCCACAGGCCGGTGAGCAATTCTCCAGGGGAAATTAGACGTAAGCCAGCAGAGCAGAGGGAATTGCTGGAAGAGCTGGGGTTTCTGTAACCAAGTGCTAAGCACTCTATGTACACTGCAGATGAGGAAACCAAGGCCTGATGGGTGAAACCATTCACCAGGGAGAACCAAGGAGTCAGGGCAGCCAGGATCCAGCCCAGATTCCAGGGCTGCCAGTCTCCTGGCCGCCAGGCCACCCAGGAGGCTCAGGGTGCCTGCTCCTTCAGGAGGGTGGCACGGGGCTGCCACAAGCCCTTCAGAGTAGGCACTGCTTTGGTGAACAGACAGGTGATCTCACAGAGCCCAGGGAATGCAGCAGAGAGCCCCTCACAAGTGGTATTATTTTATATGACTTTAATAAGGATCAAAATATGCCTTGGAATTTAGGGGTTTGGCAAGCCTCTAAAGTTAGTTTTTAAGTACTTGTGGCTTGGCAAATCCATCATGCACTTTGGGGAGTTCTCTTCTAAACCCATGCCGTGCTTTGAGAAGGAGGAATGATACGGATGTTGCTAAACGATTTTCACCAGTTCCAGTAAAATTTCAGACTTTGTAAACCAAAGAGAATGGTGGGTTTGAGTCCCCTTGCTTGGCACCAGAATATCCGCTTGACAATGCTAAGAAGGTTCCAGAGAGTTTTGGGCAAGTGTGTCTCATAGTTTGGTGCCAGCGTTGGGGCTGTGGTCTGTGCATATGGGTGGAGATGATCGTGCTGATGCTGGTGTGTGAGGAAGGGGCAGCGAGAGATATGGCTGGGAAAAGGTGGTCGCTTGAGGTGCGGAGATGAGTCCTGATTCCCGTCCACTCTCTCTGGCTCTGTCCTGCCCCAGCTCACGTGGTCTGGGCTGTGGAAACTGGTCCTGATTCCTGTCCATCAGGTTCCTTTGTGTTCTGGCTCATGTGGTCCTGGTGGTCGGGGCAGTTCCTGAGTTCTCATCCATCTTCCCCAGCCCCAGCTCATGTAGTCATCTCCAGAGCTAAGCTCTGAGTGTTTGGCAACTGTGTACACTGGCC
The DNA here is from genome assembly GCF_047675955.1 of Chlorocebus sabaeus. Lineage (NCBI taxonomy): Eukaryota > Metazoa > Chordata > Mammalia > Primates > Cercopithecidae > Chlorocebus > Chlorocebus sabaeus. Next base: position 127,217,094 of record NC_132913.1, read on the forward strand.
ACGCTCCATCATGGGTGGCTAAGACCCAGCCACGGTGCCCAGGGACCCTGCTGGAGCCACAGGGCAGGGAGAGAGAGGCGTCGACACAAGTGCTGCCATCCCTGCCCCAACGTGGGCTTTGAGCCCTGGGTGAGGCTTCAACCCTACTGGTTGATCTGGAATGCTCCTTCCTGGGAAGTGCCTAGTCCTGCTCTTGCTTCTCTGTTATGGTCCTGATGACTCCACAGAGACAGTTTGTAATCCACTGATTTGTCTCAGTCTTCTTTTAAAAAATATAACCAAATACCTTTTTGCATTGAGGTAACTGTAGATTCACATGCAGTTGCAGAAACACTAGAGAGTGATCAGGGTGCCTCCACTGTCTGTCCCAGAGGTGCCGTCTTAGGTAACCACAGGACAAAGCCACAGCCTCGAGCTTGACCTCAGTGCCATTCACGCCTCACACTCAGATGTCGCCAGCGTCGCATGCCCTTGCCTGTGTGTGGGTTGATTCCGTGTCGGTTTGCGTATCCACCGCCACAGTGAAGGCACCATCCATCCAGGATCCCTGAGGCTGCCCTGTGGAGCCACGGCCACCTCCCTGTCCCTCACCCCCGTGGCCCCTAAGCTCTTCTGCACTTCCATCACTTTATCATTTCAAGATTACTCTCCACGACATAACCTTCCAGGTTGCCTTTTTCACTTGGCGTGGCTCCCCGGAGATCATCCTAATTTTAGTAGCAACAGTTTGTTCCCCTTCATGAGTGGTAGTCCCTGGCACAGGCGTTCCACAGTTTAACCATTTTCCTGTTGAAGGAAATGTGTGACGCTTCCAGTTTTTGACTGCTATGGAAGAAGACAATGTGAACATTTGCGTATGGGCCTCTGTGTGACTCTAGGTCTCCAGGTCTGTGGGATAAATGCCCAGGAGGACCACCATCGGTTGGGTTGCATGGGAGGAACATGTTTCATTCAGGAAGAAGCCACCACGCTCTTCTCAGGCAGCTCTGCCTCCCTGTCCCCCACAGCAGTGCATGAGTGTCCTGTGTCTCTACATCCTCATGGCATGTTGGTAAACTGCGTTTCTTATTTTAGCCATTCTGATAGGTGTGCAGTGAAGAATCTTTTTTGTAGAGATGAGAATATAGAGTCCCTGGAAGTGGTCCTGATATGCTCAGAGGACCTTCCTGGCATGAGAGATCTTGCAGGGACACACAGGGCATGCAGGATGCACCCCCAACCCCTGTTCTGTCTCGCCAGGAACCTCTCAGGCCCCTACTTTGCTCATTGTCTGTCTCGGGTTTGCTAGTGTTTGGCCTAGAAGCACATCTTGCAATTTAGGAGCTCCTGACTGCCCAGCTTACATGCACACTCCACCTACTGTAACACCCTTTAACTGGAATTCTTCCCCCAGGTCCTCACAGGCTGCTCTGCTCAGCCCCAGGTCTCTGCAACCATGGCCCAGCCTGAGGGAGGGTGGTAATGTGAGCAATCGGGAGTGGCTGTAAATACAGACGAAGCTTTGCTCACTTACCTGCCTCTCACCTTCCGCTGTGCGGCCCAGTTACTGAGAGGCCACAGACTGGTACTGGTCCACGGTCCAGGGGTTGGGGACCCCTGATTGAGAGGACCAGCGTTGACTTCACCAAGAGAGCAAAGTGTGTGCCCATAGAAGCTGATGTGAAAAACTCACTGGGAACACCCAGGAGGCAGATTTTTACCAGGCTGAGGTCCAAGGCCACAGGGTGTCGTGCTTGGGCCCACCATGCACAAAGCCTTCGGCGTCCCTGCAGGGCTAACGTGGGGGAGGGCACTGTCCTGGCCCAGGCCTACCCCTTCTAATGTCTCAGGATCTGGAGGGCCCACGCTCTTTCCACTTCACAGCAGGCACGGCCCCTTTTCCCTCCTGCTCAGTGCTGAGCAGAGCCGTGTTAAGATGTGGCCAGAGTCACCAGCTTAAATATTTTAAATAAAAAGAACGATCAGTATGTTTTTTTCTCTAGCAGAAACAAAACCGTGGCTGTATAACACACTCCCAAACTTATCATCTGAACAACTTTCTTCCACACAATTAAGCATGCATTTCTACACCCACACACTCAGGCCCTGCAATCCAGTGTAGACATGTTTCTAGAAAACATTTGTTTCCCTGATTGTGTTTTCAGGGGCATTTGTCCCTGAAATTAAAAGGCACAGGACATGGTACGGATGTTTCAACCCAGTGGGTAGCAACTGCTTTGGGCTCAGAGCCTTATTACATTAAAAACCATCAAGGACCCCCAAGGGCTTTAGTTCCCGTGGGTTATACCTAGCAGTGTTTATCATCTAAAAAATTAAAGCTAAACATCTCAGAGATTTATTCCCTAAACATAACAATAGTAACATATCATATGTTAACGTAAATAACATGTTGGGAAAACAGCTATACTTTTTAATGTAAAATATTTAGTGAAAACAGTGAGTGTCGTTGCTTTAGGATTTCACAGATCTCCTTAAAGTCTGGGTTAATAGATGGTAGCCGGAGTCTCATAACTGTTTTTCCAGCCATCAATTGAATATGTTGTTTTGGTGGAAGCACATGAAGAAAATCTGACAGATAGATCTGTTGGAATAAAACTCTTTTAATAGTTTTTTTTTTTTTTTTTTTTTGCATGTAATTGTGCATTTCTGCTTTGACTCTGTACCAAACGGTCTGACCGGTAGTCTTTTTTATTTTATTGTGGTAAAAACATTTAACAAATATTTAAGTATGCAATACAACGTCGTTAGCTGTAGGCACAACCTTGTACAACAGATCAATAAAACCTACTCATCTTGCATAGTTGAAACTTTATACCTGTTGAATAGCAACTCCTGGCTTTCGCCCCCCAGCCCCCAGCCCCCAGCACCCACCATTCTACTTTCTGCCTCTAGGAATTTGAATCCTCCAGGGACCTGGTGGGAATGGAGTCATGCAGTCTTTGTTCTGTGGCTGGCTTATTTCCTGTGGCCTGTCCTCGAGGTTCATCATGTGTGGCTGCCTATGGCAGGACTGCCTTCATCTTTAAGGATGAAGGGTATTCCATCGTGTGTATACGAATTTGCTTTATCTAGTCATGTAGATGGACATTTAGGTTGTTTACACATCTTAGCTGTTGTGAGTAATATTGCAATGAACACAGGAGTACTGACAGCTCTTTGAGCCCTGATTTCAAATCTTTTGGTTAAATTTCAGAAGAGAGATTATTGAGTCATATGGTGGTTCTATTTTTATTTTTGTTTTTTATTTTTTAGACGGATCTCACTCCGTCACCCAGGCTGGAATAGAATGGCGCGATCTCAGCTCACTGCCACTTCCACCTCCCAGGTTCAAACGATTCTCCTGCCTCAGCCTTCCAAGCAGCTGGGATTACAGGTGTGTGCCACCATGTCCAGCTAATTTTTGTATTTTTAGTAAAGACAGGGTTTCACCACGTTGGCCAGGCTGGTCTCCTGATGTCGGGTGATCCACCCACTTTGGCCTCCCAAAATGCTGGGATTATAAACATGAGCCATCGCACCCGGCCCTCTTTCTAATTTTTGAGGAAATGCCACACTGTTTTCCACCATGGCTGTACCGTTTTGCGTGCTGAACAACAACAGTATACAAGGTTTCTGGTTTCTCCACAACCTCATCAATGCGTGTTTTTTTTTTTTTTTTTTTTTTGCAGCCGTACGCACAGGTAGGAGGTTGGTTTCGATTTGTGTTTCCCTGATGATTAGTGACATTGAGCCTCTTTATACCTGTTGGCCATTTTTGCATTTTCTTCAGAGAAATGTCTGTTCAAGCTCTTTGCCTATTTTTTGACTGAGTTGTTAGTGTTTTTGATATTGAGTTGTAGGAGTTTCATACATATTTTGGAAATTCACCTTTTATCAGATCTATGGTTTGGAAATGTTTCCTCCCATTCTGTAGGTCTCCTTTTCGTTCTGTTGCTTGTTAGCTGTGCAGAAGTTTTTACATTTGACATTCCATTTGTCTACTTTTGCTTTTGTTGACTGTGCTTTTGGTATATTCATGAAATCATTTCCAAGACTAACTCCAGAAAGCCTTTCCTGTATGTTTTTTTTTCTAGGAGCTTTACAGTTTCTGGTCCAAAAGCCCAGAAATAAATCCACAGTATATGGTTGAATGATCTACAAGAGTGCCAAAAATACATATAAAGAAAGGATATTCTCTAGGGAGAACTGGATATGCACATGCACAATAATAAAATTAGACCCTCATGCTATACACAAAAATTGGTAGTTTCTTGAAGTTTAGTTACAACATAGAGTCTGAATCCTGTTAATGAGCCCTTTCGTCTCTGATACATTAAAATGCATAGCCCTATCATTAACTTTGAATGGATCTTTTACTTTTGTATGATTTTACAACATCATATCTTGGTCATTTGGAAAATAATGACTCACTGAGTTATATAGGTTTTCAAATGTAGACACATTTCATTATTCAATATCCAAAAAACTCATATTTGCTAATATCACCACCCATCTCACCAGGGAAGTCTTTAAGTAACGGGAAGCTAGGAAGACGTTGGTGGTGAATATATGCTTTCCAAAATTTTAATTTACACTCAAGTTCACATTTTAGCATTGGCAACAAACACTGTCAATGGTTTTCTTTGAAATGGCTGGTTCACTTCATTTACTTTCAAGAAATCTGCCAAACAGTGAACTCTGAATAGTTCGTAAGTCATTATTTCAAGTAAAAACGATGTTCCATGAAAAAGTGGGTAGTTGAGCTCTTGGCTCAGTCACGTGGTACTTTTCCTCAAGAGAACCATTGTTCCTCAGCTTGCAGACGGGCTTTGTGTGTACTATCAACTTAGTCAGAATATTAAAAAGGCATATGCCTCAAGCGTTGAGCTTTAATAAAATAAATAATTTTTCTCCTTCACCCAGAACATTCTTAAGTGACACGGAGGTTGTGTTCTTTGTCCCTCCCCGTGAGTGCCTGGCAGTGACGCATGCAGTGACTGCTGTGTGGTGTGGCTCCAGTCTTGATTCCAGGCCCAGCACAGAGGTTGTTGGGTACCATTAATGCGAATGTCAATATAGGGAAGAAAACAGTGGCCTCTTAGCATTATGAAAAGAGTTTTGACCTCAGAGACTTCTGAGAAAATTTCAGGGAGCCCCAGGGGCCTGACCATACTTTGAAAAATACTGATTTAGCCAAAACATCATAGAATCAGCCTCATTTCTTTATTTCCTTTTTCCTTTTTAACATCTAAATTTTTTTTTAACACAATACAGGTTAAAGTAAGCTTACTGATGAATCTTTTGCATCAAATGGTAGAAGTTAAACATCAGCGATTTTTCACATTAACTATAGTTTTACTATTTATGTATTTAACTGAACAAAGTTTCCAAAGCATCTGAAATAACTACAATTTATGCAACTTTTTGGACATCTGAAAATAAAAAATGAATATATATTTAACATCCCTAATCTAAAAATCTAAAATCTGAAAGGTTCCAAAATTTGAAACTTTTTGAGCACCGACATGACACCACAATTAGAAAATTCTACACACAAGTACTGTGTTAGAATTTCATGTATAAAACAAACTTTGTTTTATACACAAAATTATTAAACATATTGGACAAAATTGCCTTCCAACTATCTGTATAAGGTGTCTATAAAGCATAAATGAATTTTGTGTTTAGACTTCAGTCCCATCTCCAAGTTATCTCATTATATAAAAGAAAATATTTCAAATTCTTAAAAAAAACAAAACCCAAAATATTTCTCATCCCAGGCATCTTTGATAAGGGAGGTTCCACCTTTGTTTCATGTGCACGCATGAACCCAACCAGCAGCCTAGGAACTAAAATGTGGAATCCATGGCTGCAGCCAACCATGTACCGCTCCTGGTCCTATTCCACTTCATACCCCTGCCAAGGGAGGATCACCATCCTGACTTGGGTGTTTATCCTCACCCTGAATTTCTAACCACATTCATTATGAATGTATGTATTCCTCAACAAAATGTAATATTGTTAGGAACAGTTTTATAAAATTCTTCCTGTGCACTTAATGTTTCTCTAAGTTTCCAATATATGCCCAGGATCAAATTGTTCATCACCGAGTAGAGGCATCTTCAAATTTACTAGACACTGCCAATTTGTTATACAAAGTAGTTATGTCAATCTATATTCTCACCAGCAATATATAAGTTTTCTTTCCTTTACAGTCTCTGCAGCACTTAAGTGATGAGACTTAAATTTCTGTTGCTTTTGTGTGCAGTTTTGGAGTTTTAGTGTCGTTTAATATGGATTTCTCTGACCTTTAGTGAGATTGATCATATTTTCAAGTTTATTTACCATTGGAAATTTTCCCTCAGTAAATCGCCTTTCAAAATCCTTGATAATTTTTCTGTTTATTATTTTATACTTTTTGTAGGAATTTTTGACATATGTTAGATTCTTTTTTTATACTTTATGTTCTAGGGTACATGTGCACAAAGTGCAGTTGTGTTACACATGTATACATGTGCCATGTTGGTGTGCTGCACCCATTAACTCATCATTTACATTAGGTATATTGCCTAATGCTATCCCTTCCCCCTTCCCCCACCCCACAACAGGCCCTGGTGTGTGATGTTCCCCTTCCTGTGTCCACGTGATCTCATTGTTCAGTTTCCACCTATGAGTGAGAACATGCGGTGTCTGGTTTTCTGTTCTTGTGATAGTTTGCTGAGAATGATGGTTTCCAGCTGCATCCATGTCCCTGCAAAGGACACAAACTCATCCTTTTTCATGGCTGCATAGTATTCCATGCTGTATATGTGCCACATTTTCTTAATCCAGTCTGTCACTGATAGACATTTGGGTTGGTTCCAAGTCTTTGCTATTGAGAACAGTGCTGCAATAAGCATACGTGTGCATGTGTCTTTATAGCTGCATGACTTATAATCCTTTGGGTATATACCCAGAGGGTCTGGGTCAAATGGTATTTCTAGTTCTAGATTCTTGAGGAATCACCACACTGTCTTCCACAATGGTTGAACTAGTTTACAGTCCCACCAACAGTGTAAAAGTGTTCCTATTTCTCCACATCTTCTCCAGCACCTGTTGTTTCCTGACTTTTTAATGATCGCCATTCTAACTGGTGTGACATGGTATCTCCTGTGGTTTTGATTTGCATTTCTCTGATGGCTAGTGATGATGAGCATTTTTTCATGTGTCTGTTGGCTGTATGAATGTCTTCTTTTGAGAAGTATCTGTTCATATCCTTTGCCCACTTTTTGATGGGGTTATTTGGGGTTTTTTTGTAAATGTGCTTGAGTTCTTTGTAGGTTCTGGATATTAGCATTTTGTCAGATGAGTAGATTGCAAAAATTTTCTCCCATTCTGTAGTATAGTTTGAAGTAGGTAGTGTGATGCCTCCAGCTTTGTTCTTTTGACTTAGGATTGTCTTGGCAATGTGGGCTCTTTTTTGGTTCCATATGAACCTTAAAGCAGTTTTTTCCGATTCTGTGAAGAAAGTCATTGGTAGCTTAATGGGGATGGCATTGAATCTATAAATTACCTTGGCCAGTATGGCCATTTTCATGATATTGATTCTTCCCATCCATGAGCATGGAATGTTCTTCCATTTGTTTATGTCCTCTTTTATTTCATTGAGCAGTGGTTTGTAGTTCTCCTTGAAGAGGTCCTTCATTCGCATCCCTTGTAAGTTGGATTCCTAGGTATTTTATTCTCTTTGAAGCAATTGTGAATGAGAGTTCATTCATGATTTGGCGCTCTGTTTGTCTGTTATTGGTGTATAAGAATGCTTGTGATTTTTGCACATTGATTTTGTATCCTGAGACTTCGCTGAAGTTGCTTATCAACTTGAGGAGATTTTGGGCTGAGATGATGGGATTTTCTAAATAGACAATCATGTCTTCTGCAAACAGGGATAATTTGACTTCTTCTTTTCCTAATTGAATACCCTTTATTTCTTTCTCTTGCCTGATTGCCCTGGCCAGAACTTCCAACACTATGTTGAATAGGAGTGATGAGAGAGGGCATCCCTGTCTTGTGCCAGTTTTTAAGGGGAATGCTTCCAGTGTTTGCCCATTCAGTATGATATTGGCTGTGGGTTTGTCATAAATAGCTCTTATTATTTTGAGATACATTCCATCAACACCGAATTTATTGAGAGTTTTTAGCATGAAGGGCTGTTGAATTTTGTCAAATGCCTTTTCAGCATCTATTGAGATAATCACGTGGTTTTTGTCTTTGGTTCTGTTTATATGCTGGATTATGTTTATTGATTTGCGTATGTTGAACCAGCTTTGCATCCCAGGGATGAAGCCCACTTGATCATGGTAGATAAGCTTTTTGATGTGCTGCTGGATTCAGTTTGCCAGTATTTTATTGAGGATTTTGCATCAATGTTCATCAGGGATATTGGTCTAAAATTCTCTTTTTTTGTGGTGTCTCTGCCAGGCTTTGGTATCAGGATGATGTTGGCCTCATAAAATGAGTCAGGGAGGATTTCCTCTTTTTCTATTGATGGGAATAGTTTCAGAAGGAATGGTACCAGCTCCTCCTTGTACCTCTGGTAGAATTCAGCTGTGAATACGTCTGGTCCTGGACTTTTTTTGGTTGGTAGGCTATTAATTATTGCCTGAATTTCAGAGCCTGCTATTGGTCTATTCAGGGATTCAACTTCTTCCTGGTTTAGTCTTGGGAGAGTGTATGTGTCCAGGAATTTATCCATTTATTCTAGGTTTTCTAGTTTATTTTCATAGAGGTGTTTATAGTATTCTCTGATGGTAGTTTGTATTTCTGTGGGGTCAGTGGCGATATCCCCTTTATCACTTTTTATTGCATCTATTTGATTCTTCTCTCTTTTATTCTTTATTAGTCTTTCTAGCAGTCTATCAATTTTGTTGATCTTTTCAAAAAACCAGCTCCTGTATTCATTGATTTTTTGAAGGGTTTTTTTTGTGTCTTTAGCTCCTTCATTTCTGCTCTGATCTTAGTTATTTCTTGCCTTCTGCTAGCTTTTGCATGTGTTTGCTCTTGCTTCTCTAGTTCTTTTGATTGTGATGTTAGGGTGTCAAATTTAGATCTTTCCTGCTTTCTCTTGTGGGCTTTTAGTGCTATAAATTTCCCTCTACACACTGCTTTAAATGTGTCCCAGAGATTCTGGTATGTTGTATCTTTGCTCTCATTGGTTTCAAAGAACATCTTTATTTCTGCCTTCATTTCATTACATACCAAGTAGTCATTCAGGAACAGGTTGCTCCATGTAGTTGAGTGGTTTTGATTAGTTTGTTAGTCCTGAATTCTAGTTTGATTGCACTGTGGTCCGAGAGACAGTTTGTTATAATTTCTGTTCTTTTACATTTGCTGAAGAGTGCTTTACTTCCCACTATGTGGTCAATTTTGGAATAAGTGTGTGTGGTGCTGAGAAGAATGTATATTCTGTTGATTTGGGGTGGAGAGTTCTGTAGATGTCTGTTAGGTCCACTTGGTGCAGAGCTGAGTTCAATTCCTGGATATCCTTGTTAACTTTCTGTCTCGGTCTGTCTAATGTTGACAGTAGGGTGTTAAAGTCTCCCATTATTATTGTATGGGAGTCTAAGTCTCTTTGTAAGTCTCTAATGACTTGCTTTATGAATCTGAGTGCTCCTGTATTGGGTACATATACATTCAGGATAGTTAGCTCTTCTTGTTGAAGTGATCCCTTTACCATTATGTAATGGCCTTCTTTGTCTCTTTTGATCTTTGTTGGTTTAAAGTCTTTTATCAGAGACTAGGATTGCAACCCCTGCCTTTTTTTGTTTTCCATTTGCTTGGTAGATCTTCCTCCATCCCTTTATTTTGAGCCTATGTGTGTCTCTGCACGTGAGATGGGTCTCTTGAATACAGCAAACTGATAGGTCTTGACTCTTTATCCAATTTACCAGTCTGTGTCTTTTAATTGGACCATTTAGCCCATTTACATTTAAGGTTAATATTGTTATGTGTGAACTTGATCCTGTCATTATGATGTTAGCTGGTTATTTTGCTTGTTAGTTGATGCAGTTTCTTCCTAGCATTGATGGTCTTTACATTTTGCATGTTTTTGCAATGGCTGGTACCAGTCGTTCCTTTCCATGTTTAGTGCTTCCTTCAGGATCTCTTGTAGGGCAGGCCTGGTGGTGACAAAATCTCTAAGCATTTGCTTGTCTGTAAAGGATTTTATTTCTCCTTCACTTATGAAACTTAGTTTGGCTGGATATGAAATTCTGGGTCGGAAATTCTTTTCTTTAAGAAAGTTGAATATTGGCCCCCACTCTCTTCTGGCTTAGAAAGTTTCTGCCGAGAGATCTGCTGTTAGTCTGATGGGCTTCCCTTTGTTGGTAACCTGACCTTTCTCTCTGGCTGCCCTTAACATTTTTTCCTCATTTCAACTTTGAGTGAATCTGACAATTATGTGTCTTGGAGTTGCTCTTCTCGAGGAGTATCTTTGTGGCATTCTCTGTATTTCCTGAATTTGAATGTCGGCCTGCCTTGCTAGGTTGGGGAAGTTCTCCTGATGATATCCTGCAGAGTGTTTTCCAGCTTGGTTCCATTCTCCCCGTCACTTTCAGGTACACCAATCAGACGTAGATTTGGTCTTTTCACATAATCCCGTATTTCTTGGAGGTTTTGTTCATTTCTTTTTACTCTTTTTTCTCTGAACTTCTCTTCTCGCTTCATTTCATTCATTTGATCTTCAATCAAATGATACTCTTTTTTCCAGTTGATCGAGTCAGTTACTGAAGCTTGTACATTTGTCACATAGTTCTCGTGTCATGGTTTTCATCTCTATCAGGTCGTTTATGGACTTTTCTGCATTGTTATTCTAGTTATCCATTCGTCAAATCTTTTTTCAAGGTTTTTAGTTTCTTTGTGGTGGGTTTGTAGATCCTCCTTTAGCTCTGAGAAGTTTGATCAACTGAAGCCTTCTTCTCTCAACTCGTCGAAGTCATTCTCCATCCAGCTTTGTTCTGTTACTGGTGAGGAACTGTGTTCCTTTGGAGGGGGAGAGGCGCTCTGATTTTTGGAATGTTGAGGTTTTCTGTGCTGGTTTTTCCCCATCTTTGTGGTTTTATCTACCTTTGGTCTTTGATGATGGTGATGTACAGATGGGGTTTGGTGTGGATGTCCTTTCTGTTTGTTAGTTTTCCTTGTAACAGTCAGGACCCTCAGTTGCAGGTCTGTTGGAGTTTGCTTGAGGTCCACTCCAGCTAGGCTACTCCCAGTTCAGCTCTCCCAGTTAGGTTACTTGGGAGTCAGGGACCCACTTGAGCAGGCAGTCTGTCCTTCTCAGATCTCAACCTCCATGCTGCTCAACCTCCATGCTCTCTTCAAAGCTGTCAGACAGGGACATTTACATCTGCAGAGGTTTCTGCTGCTTTTTGTTTAGCTGTACCCTGTCCCTAGAGGTGAAGTCTACAAAGGCAGGCAGGCCTCCTTGAGCTGGAGTGAGCTCCACCCAGTTCGAGCTTCCTGGCAGCTTTGTTTACCTACTTAAGCCTCAGCAATGGTGGGCACCCCTCCCCCAGCCTTGCTGCCACCTTGCAATTGGATCTCAGACTGCTGTGCTAGCAATGAGGGAGGCTCCATGGGTGTGGGACCCTCTGAGCCAGGGGCAGGATATAATCTCCTGGTATGCTGTTTGCTAAGACCCTTGGTAAAGCACAGTATTAGGGTGGAAGTGACCTGAATTTCCAGGTGTTGTGTGTCACGGTTTCCCTTGGCTAAGGAAAGGAATTCATTTCCCCTTGCACTTCCCAGGTGAGGCGATGCCTCACCCTGCTTTGGCTCTTGCTCACTGGGCTGCACCCACTGTCCTGCACTGACTGACCGACATGCCCCAGTGAGATGAACCCGTTACCTCAGTTAGAAATGCAGAAATCACCTGTCTTCTGTGTTGCTCATGCTGGGAGCTGGAGGCTGGAGCTGTTCCTATTCGGCCATCTTGGTGCCCGCTCCATATGTTAGATTTTAAGCTTTCAGTCATTTTGTGTGACACAGACATCTTCCATGTGGTGGTCTTTTAGTAAATTTGCTGTGATGTCCTTTCATGTACAATTTGAACTTTTGATAGAATAAAATTTATCATTGTTGCCCTTTATGTTTAACCTCTGTTGTGTTAGGACTTCCTTAATAAATCTTTTCCTACTGCGAGGTTGCAAAATATCTATCTTTCTGAATAACAGTTTTAAAAATGTACTTTTCACAGTTAAGTTTAATCCAGCCATATTTTATCTTTGAGGATTATGCAAGCAGAGATCTAATTTTATTTTATCTTTTCCACATGGATAGCAAATTTCTCAGCATCATTATTGAATTATTTCCCCACTGACCTGTAATGCTATCGCTGTCTTACATCAGGCCTCACATATTTGGAGAACTCTTCCTGAAAAGAATGTGGATTCTGTTGCTGGTGAGTGGGGTGCTTGCTAAGTTTTGTGGGTCAAGTTGTTTGATATGGCTCTCCAACTTCTCTGTATCCTCAATGACTTTTTGTCTACTTCTTCTATCCTTAGGCGAGAGGAACACTGATCTCTCCAACAGTATTTGTGGATTTATTTGATGTTTTAGTTCTGCCAACTTTTGCTTCCTATATTTAAGTTTGTTATATCCTCTTGATGAATTATTTATTTTATTATTATAAAATGTTTCTTTGTATTCCTTGTCCTGAAGTCATATATTAATGTTCCCACTTTAGTTTTCTGATGATTAGAGTTTACATAGTATATCTCTTTTAGTCTGTTTACCTTTGATCTATCTGAGTATTTATATTTAAAGTACATGTGTTTATCTTTTTTTTTTTTTTTTTTTTGAGATGAGGTCTCACTATGTTGCCTAGGCTGGTCTTGAACTCCTGGGCTCAAGCGATTGCTCAGCCTCACAAAGTGCTGGGATCACAAAGTTCATGAGCCACCACTCCTGGCCCAAAGTACATATCTTATAGACAGCTTGTTATTGGGATGTGTTCTTTTTATCCAGTCTGACAGTTTACACCTTTTATTTGAAGTGTTTAGACCATTTATATTTATTGTAATTGTTAAATTTACTTTTACTGATGTTTTAACCCCTATAATATATTTCTATTATTTTTGCATTAAACAGCCAATTATATTTTAAATAATTTTAAAAACAAAAAAAAGAAGTATTTTATATCTACCTACAACATCTCCATTTCAGGTGCCCATCATTTCTCTGTGTAGATATGAGTATTTACACTAGTACCTGAGCTTCTGCCAGGCACTTCCACACATGTTGCATCATTTCTGCAACAGTTGTAGGCACAGGACACTGTCTCCAGTTTACAGATAAGGCAATTGAGGCTCAGAGCAATTATAGGAGTTGCCTAGTCTCTAGAAAGATCTAGGATTGCAATCCAGGTCTGTTTGTCCATTAGTCACTGTTTGTATTCCTAGTGAGACTTATCAGAGATGAGGAAAAGAAGAAAGTACCTCCCATCAAGGAAGAAACCACCTGCCTTTGTAGGCCAGAGTGCAGTCATCCCTTAGAAAGCTGTGCTGGGGAAGAGAGCAGAGGCTCCTGGCATGGCTGAAATGTCTGGAGAGATGCAAGAGGGAATAGTTCATCTAGGAAGAGTCAGATGACCCAAGCAAGGGCAGACTGCACAGGAAAGGACAGCCAGAAACAAAGCTCACCTCTCACTCAGACCAACGAACTGGCAAAGTGAGAAGAGAGTTAGATGGCATATTGCAGAGTCCATGGTACTCTCGGCTCCAGTTTAGAGGGGTTGGCAGGGCAGAAGGGAGATGGGAGGCGGTATAGACAAGTGTCTGTGCAAAGGGAGGGGCTTGTTATTCCCCCATCCTAGACTGGAAAATTCACTGACTGGCCAGGCCCCATTCCACAGTTCCTCTCGGCACCCACTGCTGCTATCTGCTTTGAGGCCCCTGCAGGACAGTTCTGAGAACCTGGGCTCCAGGAACAGGCTTTGCCTGCACACGGGCCTAACATCCTGACAAATGGCTTCCCCTTCCTGCATCTCTGCTTCTTCCTCCCACCCAACACCCACTTTCCCCCCAGAGAGATGTTGTAGGTTATTTAGGACCCAGAGAACTGAATGTAGACCCCATGGGGTACTCAGAACAGGGGAGACCTTGACCCAAGTGCCAGCCTGTCCATGGGCAAGTGTGAGTTTGAGGTGACTCCCTTCACCTCCAGGAGCATCTGTCTCCTCAGTGCTGGAATGCAGATAGGGAGAAAACCCTTAGATGCCATTTGCATTTCAAAGGCTCTTTCACCCCTTACTTCAAATGGCAGGACCATGACAGGAGGCATGACAATCCCCTTGTGTTTAATCTAGCTTTTATATTTATTTATTTATTTATTTGTTTGTTTGTTTGTTTGTCTGTTTTTGAGAGAGAGTTTTGCTTTTGTTGCCCAGGCTGGAGTGCAATGGCCTGATCTCGGCTCACAGCAACCTCTGCCTCCTGGGTTCAAGCAATTCTCCTGCCTCAGCCTCCCGAGTAGCTGGGATTACAGGCCTGCACCACCACACCTGGCTAATTTTGTATTTTTAGTAGAGACGGGGTTTCTCCATGTTGGTCAGGCTGGTCTTGAACTCCTGACCTCAGGTGATCCACCCACCTCGGCCCCCCAAAGTGCTGGGATTACAAGTGTGAACCACTGTGCCCAGCTAATCTAGCTTTTATTAAAGATAATAGCAAATTTATGATCTGATGGCATGTAGGTTAAGAACCGGAAGAGTAGGAGAAAAAGGGCCACACAGGTGACTCTGTGGATACCATTTCCCAGACTCATTCACGCCCCCAGAGACACAGACCCTCTGGTGGGAATCCATTTGCTTAGCAGAAGGCTGTGACCACAAGAGCTTTTTTTGGGAAGGTGCTAATGGGAGGAGGGAGGTTCTGGGGTCCACTTGATGAGACCTGGGGGATTCACATCTGGGTGAGTTTCAGAGTAGAGCTCCCAGCTGCGCCATCAGGAAGCAGGACCCTGAGTGTGGGGAGGGGATGCAAATGTTGGTGATCAAGGGGGCCTTTTTGTTGTTAGTAATTAGAAAAAAATATTTACCTTGCAGACATTGGGGCTGGCTGATCATGTGAAAGGGATACTACAGTGGGCTGTGTAAAGAGGGGACCCCTGATGCCAACCACAGCTCCATACTCCTCCTCTGAGCTCCTCCTCCTTCTGTCCCCCTTCTCTCTGCACCCTTCTTTCTCTCGCTTTTCTTCCCTCTCTCCCTCCCTCCTCCTTTCTCTCCCCCTCTTTCTCTCTGTCTTTTACCCTAAGGCTTTGTTAGAGTTGAACATAACTCTTTTCCCACGAGGGTCATTCTAGCTCTCTTAAAACGCTAACTCAGCTGGAACTTCAGAACTTTTGGGATCTCTCCCTCCAAGATTCTCTCTTTGCCCTCTGACCTACCTCCAGGGCTGCCAAAAGCAGGTTCCGGCTGGCAAAGTGTGGAATTCAAGGACTTCAAGTTGGCCAGTCTGGATCTGACCCAGACTCAGCAGAGACGGGCTTGGGAAGGGAGCGGGACATCCTACATGAAAAACTTAGAGCTGGGAATCCAGGTCAGAGGGAGCCAGAGGGGACCCTGGAGGAAGTGGGTGCTTAAAACACTGAGCATCAGAGAGGGGAAGTGTGCTCCATCTCCTGGTGTGGACCTAATCCTCTTTATTCTTCCCTGCTCCCCTACCTCTCTGCCTTCCCTGCCTGTCTTTTCCCTTCCCTTCCCTGCCTTTCTTTTCCCTTCCCTTCCCTGCCTTTCTTTTCCCTCCCTTCCCCTCCCTTCCCCTCCCCTTCCCTCCTCTCCCCTTCCCATTTTTCCTTCCTTTCTTCTTTCCCTTAACAAAGGAAATCCTTCTCCATAGGAAGCTAAAAGCCAATCCATTCTCACAGAGTTTGAGTTTCTAGCTGAGGTCCCCACTGAAAACAACCGAGTTCTTTTCAATGTGTTATCTTTTTATGCCATGGTGGAGCCTTAGATCTGCTTCTTTTAACTCACAGGGACTTTCCCATTAATAGGACTAGTTAATCATGTTATTCCTTATAGTGGCTTGATTAAGATATATTCATATATTGTACAATTCACTTGTGTAAAGTATACAATTCAGTAGTTTTAGTAAATTTACTAATGTACTAATTTATATATATACTAATATATAATACTAATATTCAATATATATTATTAATATATGTGATAATATACTAATATCTATCATTTTATATGTTGTCAATAAATAATAAAACTATATACTAATATATAATATATACTTATATCTACACCAATATATAATGTATTATTTTATACTAATATATTATATATGCTAATACATAATATATATTATTTTATATGTTATAAATATATGACAAAATATATAAATATATATTTTATACATATACTAATATATAATATATACTAACATGCTAATTTATATATACTTATATATAATTTGTATAGTATATAATATATAAATGTATATAATCTATAATTTATATATTTATATATTGTATTAGTTTATATATTAGTGTATATACTAATTTTTATATACTAATATATAAATTATATCATATATAAGTTATATATTATAGTATATAATGTATATTATAGTTATATAACTATGCAACTATAATATATAACTATATATGATATACAGTTATATATAATATAAATATTACATATAGTATATAAATTATATACTATATAATGCATATGTATTAGTATATATAAATTAGCATATTCATAGTATATATTACTATATATTATAGTAACAAATATATTAGCATATTTCGAGAATTGTACAATTATCACCACGGTCAATTCTAGAACATTTTCACATGCTCAGAGGACCCCGTGCCCATCAGTAGTAACTTGTCATTTCCCCTAACTCCTCGGCTCAGCCACTAAGTTACCTTCCGTCTCTGTATGGTATGTGGTCCTCTGTGACCGGAAGCTGTCATTTACAATAATGTTTTCAAGGTCTATCCCTGTTACTGCACACACAACCCTTCAGTGATTGTTCTTTTTATGTATACACGACATTCAGTGTGTCCATTCATAAGTTGACGGGCATGTGGGTTGCTTCTGCTTTCTGGCTCTGGTGAACAGTGTTCCTATGAATATTCATGTGCAGGCTTCTGTGGACCTGTTTTCCTTTCTCTTGGATATCTATCTAGGTGCGGAATTGCTATGCTGTATAGTAGCTCTAGGCTTAACCATTTGAGAAACTGCTGAGCTGTTTTCCAACATGGCTGCACCATTTTACATTTCCCCTATGGGTGGATGGGGGTTCCAATTTATTCACATCCTTGCCAATACTTATTATTATCTATCTCTTCCATTACAGGTATCCTAGTGAGTATGAAGTGGCGTCTTCCTAGTTTTGATTTGCACTTCTTAGGTTACTCTTGCACATTTGTGTATCTTCTTTGGAGAAATGTGTGTCAATTCTTTGCACATTTTTTATCTGAGTTATTTGTCTTTTTATTACTGAGTTACAAAATTCTTTATAGATTCTAGATGCAAGTCTTTTATGCAAAATATGATTTACAAATATTTTCTCCTACCCTTGTGCATTGTCTTCTTATTTCTTGATACACAAAATTTCTTGAAGAACAAAAGTTTTAAATTTTGTTGGAGTCCAATTTATCTAGGCTTTCTTTTGTTGTTTATGTACTGTCAATAGCTGAGATTTTGAGAAGGATTGCAATGGATCTGTAGATCAATTTGGGGAATATTGCCATTTTATCAGTTAGTGTGCTAGCAGAGGAAGAATCAGCAGAATGTTTGTTTATTTGCAGGAATTAGCTTAGCAGTTTTGAAGGCTGGGTAGGCAAGTTTGAAATCCATAGAATAGGCTGCCAGTCACAAGAGGCCAGGACTTTTGGGCACAAGTAGAAGCTGCTGTCCACGGGCAGAAGTTTTTCTTCTTCAGAGAACCTTCAATTTTCCTGTTAAACTTTTCAACTGATTAGATCAGGCGTATTCGTATTGTCTAGTGTATGCTCCATGACTTAAAGCCAACTGATTATGGAACTTTGTCACATCTACAAAACGCCTTCACAGCAGCATCAGCGTTAGTGTTTGTTTAATTGAATATCTAGGGACTGTAGGCTGACTGAGCTGACATGTAAAACTAACCACCCCTGCCACTTGGCCAGTATTATGTCTTCCGATCCATGAACATGATATACCTTTCCATTTATTTAATTTTTTTTTTCATTTCTTTCAATAATTTTGTAATATTCAGATTACAGGGTATATCAGAGTATAAGTTTGGTACTTTTTTGATACATTTATTCCTAAGTATGTATTTTTTTATACTATTTTAAATGGATTTGTTTTGTTAATTCTGTTTTCAGATTGTTCATTGCTGGTGTGTACAATTGATTTTTGTAAATTGATATTTTATTCTGCAGCCTCACTGTGATATTATTTCTAACAGTTTTTTGTAGATTCCTTAGGATTTTCTATATATTATGCCATTCTTACGTGTGTAATATATTAAGTTTTAAGGAACATGTAAACATAATCAAACCATTATGCCTTTCTCATTATGCCTTACAGTTTATCATTACAATAAAATAAAATAAAATAGATCACCTTTTACTAATAATTTTATTTTGTTTTAAATGAAAATTCACAATATGGTTTTAAAATATAAGGTAATCCAAGTACTTAGGCACATAATAAATATATTGCTTATTCAGTTATCAACTTCTATTAGCTACTGCTCAATCTAATTCATCTTTTTTTCTTTTTCTTTTTTTACGGGAAAGCTGCCACATCTGTAAATTGTCCCCCTCTTAAGACAGTCTCTTTCGTGACTGCCTCCTGTTCATCTCAGAGAAAGAGCCCAGCGCACGGCACCTGGTTTTCACAGGCAGAATCTGCTTTTGTGAGTTTTGTGGGTTTCCTTGGCCTCCTACAAGCTGGCGTGTGTGAGTTCGCATCTCCTGTCCCCACACAGTCAATAGTCCTTGAAGGCATCTCCTTGATGTTTTCTGTTCCTTTGCTTGTGTTCCCTTTCCTCCTCCATTGTGCCTCCTCTGCAGGACCTTCCTCCTGTCCTGGAGCTCCTGGGGCTCACACGTCTGTCCTCTTACCACAGCCACAGCTCCAGGTGATGCCCACATGCCAGGGGCCCACCTGGACCTCCAGCTCAGGTGCTTCCTGTGAGCTCTTGACCAGAACAGCCAAATGACCTGGACATTTCTTCCTGAATGTCTAAAAGGCACTGTAGACTCACTTTGCCCAAACCCAACTTGCAAACTTCTCCTCCTAACCTCCCCAACCCCATCAAGTCTGTTACACAAGCAGAAGCCTCGGGAGGTCACTCAGCACTCCTCCTCTCGCTTCAGTTTCATTCAACCTTCAGGCCTTGCCATTGTCCTGTGATAGCTCATGGTCTGCTGCCTCCTGCCAGCCCCTCCTCCTCCTTTGTCCCTGGCCACCAATACCCAGCCTGGGTGATGGCATTGGCGTCCTCACTAGGCTCCTTTGGCCCTGTCACCTCCCCTAAATCTGCTCCCTACACTTCACAGTGGACTTTCAGTCCACAGTGGATCCCATCACCCCCTTCTCTGGGTGGAGACACAAATCTGTGCATGGCCATCTGGGCTGGCCTGGGCCCGCCTCACTCCCAGGACCACGTAATACATTCCTCTGTCTGCCCTCTGCCCTGCAGCCTCCCATCCTCTTCTTTCCTCCTCAGAACCTGTGTCCTGCACCTGGGAGGCCCTTGGTTAGCTTCTCCTCCTCTGCATGCTCCCCGTGTCCTCCAGGGACACTGTTTTCTCAAGTCAGTTCCCATTCCAGCCCTCCTCGCCCCAGAGCTTCTGCTTCAAACCATTTCCCACACTGTGACTGCAGCCAGTTGGTGAATGGGAAGATACCTAGGCGTGAATCCCATGAGGGCGAGAGCCCCAGCCGGTGCGGCATTTCAGTTTCACCCCCTGTGTAGCCACGACACATCTGGGAGACATCTGTCAAGAGGCCTCGAGGTCAAGGTGTGCACTGGCTCCTGCCCCACAGCAGAATGAGGGGTGCTGCCCCCCCAAGACCTGACAAGGTTTAGTGTCTACCTATCCGCAGTGTGTGGGGCCACAGTTGGCGGTGGGGGAAGGGGGTGCAAAGTCCTGCCAGGAAAGCACTGGTGAGAGCTCAGGTAAGGGGCCCCTGGCTTGAGACAGCTTCCCTGTGTGTGCAGGGCACACGTGTGGGTGCATCCCAGTAAGTTCCAGAAGGAAGGGAGAACCTCTGCAGCCACTGCTGAGCCTGCCTGGGGTTACAGGGTGCTATGCAGGGTGGGATACTCCCACACGAAGAGGGAGGGGTGCCCAGTGTCCAGCCAAAGCAGGGGTGCAGCCCTGGCCACGAGCCTCTGTCAAGGTCCCTGCACGGCACCCCGGAGAACCTGAGTGGGGCTGAAAACTACACCCGTGTCAGTCAGCACACGGAACTGAGAGCCAGAGGTGACCATGAGTGGGCCACGCTCTTCCCTGCCGCTGCTCTAACAAATGCCCAGAACCCAACGACTTAGAAATACAGCAGTTTATTCTATTACCATTCTAGAGGCCAGAAATTTGAAATGGGACTCACAGGGCTAAAGTCGAGGTGGCTCCTTCTGGAGTCGTCCGTGGGGAATCCGCTCCTTGCCTCTTTCCACTTCTTTCTGGTGGCTTCCGCACCTCCAGGCTCATGGCCACCTCTCTCAGGTCCTTGCTTATGTCACAGGTGGCTACTCCCCTCTGACTTCTGCCTCCCTCTCATCAGGGCCCTGTAATGACTTTGGGCCCATCCAACTACTCGGGACAATCTCCCACTTCGGTTCCTTAATTTAACCACATCTGTAAAGTCCTTTTGCCACATAAGGTCACATATTCAAGGGTCTGGGGATGAGGATGCAGACGTCTTTTTGAGGACATTATTCTGCCTCCCACAGCCCCCCTGCTGAGCCAGGCCGTGCACATGGAGGATACTAGAGAAATATTTGTAAGAGAAGTGAACCTGCCCCTCTCTCCAGCAAACTGAGCTGAAGCTAATTTGAAATTTGATGGATGCAAAACTGCCAAACTTTTTTGTAAATTTCTGATATCCTCAGTCTAGGACTTTTTTTGAAAATTTCTGGAAGTCAGCTTTTAACTCTGTGATCCTTACCTTCTTAGTGAAAGGCTGCAGCAACACCCTCTAAGTACAGTTAAATTTACTGAGGGCCTCATGAAGTTAGATTTAGATTAGCAAAAATGTACCTTTTTTTTTTTTTTTTTTTTTTTTTTGAGGCAGAATCTTGCTCTGTTACCCAGGCTGAATGAAATGCAGTGGCATGATCTCGGCTCACTGCAGCCTCCACCTACCGGGTTCAAGTGATTCTCCTGCCTCAGCCTCCTGAGTAGCTGGGACTACAGGTGTGTGCCACCACATCGGGCTAATTTTTGTATCTTTAGTAGAAATGGATTTCCACCATGTTGGCCAGGGTGGTCTTGAACTCCTGACCTCAGGAGATCCACACACTTCGGCCTCCCAAAGGGCTGGGAATACAGGCGTGAGCCACCGTGCCCGACCATGTACTGATTATTGATAGATAGATGTGATGGAATCACAGTGCTCCCTCAAAATGTCTGTCACTTGAAACCTCAGAATATGACCTTATTTGGAACAAAGGTCACTGCAAATATAATTAGGATAAGGATCTTGAGATGAGATTGACCTGGATTATTTGGGTGGGCCCTGAGTAAAATGACTGGTTTCCTTATATGAGAAAGGAGAGGGAGATTTGAGATGCAGAGTCACTGAGGAGAAGGAGGTGAAGAGGGAGGCAGAGATTGGAGCGATGCAGCCTCAAGCCAAGGAGACCTGGGCCCCCAGGGCTGGAGTCCTGGTAAGCAAGGAGACCACTCCTACTCCTGCTGCCCTCCTCCCCCCCACCTTGCCTAGTTCACAAGACAGGAAGAAAGAGAGAAAGAAACAAAAGTAAGATAAATAGCCAGACAACCTTGGCACCACCACCCAGTCCTAGGAGTTAAACAAAGTAATAATAATAACATCAACCCCTGGCCTAAACTACCTGTGTTATCTGTAAATGCCAGACACTGTATGAAAAAAGCATTGTAAAACTTTCTGTTCTGTTAGTTGATGCACGTAGCCCCCAGTCATGTTTCCCACGCTTGCTCGATTTATCACGACCCTTTCACATGGACCCCTTAAAGTTGTAAGCCTTTAAAAAGGCCAAGTATTTCTTTCTTGGGGAGCTCGGCTCTTAAGACGCGAGTCTGCCGACGCTCCCAGCCGAATAAAAAACCTCTTCCTTCTTTAATCCGGTGTCTGAGGAGTTTTGTCTGCAGCTCGCCCTGCTACACTGGAAGTAAGGATTCTCCCTTAGAAGCCTGGGAGGGAGCACTGCCCTGTCTACACCACGATTTCCAAACCGTGAAAGAATACGTTTCTGTGGTTCTAAGCCCCCGTTGGTGGTACTTTGTTACAGAGCCAGAGGCTAAAGTATGGAGGAGGACTGAGCTCCGTATGAGCCCACCACACCCAAGGCCAAGGCACCACTGACCATGTCCTGTGCACTCTCCCCGGAGCAGAAAGGTCTGTACCAGCCACGAAAGAGGACAGGCTTTGCTACAGCCAGGCCATCGCAGTCATGGTTGAAATTGTTTGGATGCTGTGACCCAACATCTCCATAAATCTGCTCTAAATATCATGTCCAACCTCTTCATCTGACAAATGAAAAGGTCGAGTGACTTACAGTTGCTTTTAAAAAGGGAATCCCTTTTGTTCCAACTGAACGCAGGACAAAGAGAAACACCGATCAAACACATTTTCACACACCTCGCTCCCTGTGCTCCCAAAGGGAGCAGTGTGTGTGTCTCGTTTGGTTTTTAAAATTTGGGAACATAAGACTGCATTCAAACAAGAAAACAAACAATGAAAATAAACGAGGCTTCCAATGTTTAGTTACTTGTGAAGAAAAGGACTGAGAAGACAAAGACCTGGACAGAGAAGAGCAGAAAAGCGGACGGGAGGGTGATATGGTTTGGCTGTGTCCCCACCCAAATCTCATCTTGAACTGTATGTAGTCCCCATAATCACCACGTGTTGTGAGAGGGGCCCAGGCGGAGGTAATTGGATCATGGGGCGGTTACCCTCATGCTGTTCTCATGATAATGAGTGAGTTCTCATAAGATCTGATGGTTTTATAAGGGACTTTCCCCGCTTTGCTTGGCACTTCTCCTTCCTGCCATCATGTGAAGAAGGACATGTTTGCTTCTCCTTCCACCATGATCGTAGGTTTTCTGAGGCCTCCCCAGCCCTGCGGAACTGCAAGTCAATTAAACCTCTTTCCTTTATAAATTATGCAGTGTTGGGTATGTCTTTACAGCAGTGTGAGAACGGACTAATACAGACAGTACAACAGGGGTACTTAGTGAGAGGCTCCAGGACAATGGGTGAGGGAGAGGGTCAGGCAAGGGAGGCACTGCAGAGAGCAGAGAATGGAGGGAGAGGGAGGAAAGGAGGCTGGACCAACAGGAGTGGGGAAGCAGATCATGGATGCTGAGAAGACTGGCCCTGCCCACCTGACCAGACCCTCCCATGCCAGGCTCACCTGCTGGCCTAGTGCCCTCAGGCCGCTCCCCACTGCCCCCCACAGGACCAGGGTGAGCAGTGACCGTGCCCCTCCCTCCTGACCACCAGCTGACCACCAACAGGGCCATGCCTGGAGGCTGCACTGTGCACCACTGCCGCTCTCTATTTTCATGCCCTGTTTGCTTCTAAAAAACACAAACATACATTTCATTGAGGAGTAACCAGGTATAGCTTTTTGTTTAAAAGTAAATCTTTTGTTTGAGAACAGTTTTAGATTTACAGAAAAGTTGTGAGGACAGCACCTAGAATTCCCATGCACACCATTCCCAGGCTTTGCTGTTGCTCACACCCTTGGAGCAAGGTGCACTCGCTGCCACTAACGAGTCAGCTTCAGTCCATTGTTATTAACTAAGCCTGGGCTTTATTCACATTTCCTCAGTTTCCGCCATGTCCCTCTTCTCTTGCAGGATCCCACCTAGGATTCCATGTCACATTTGGTTATCCTGTCTCTTTAGGCTCTTCTTGGCTGTGGCAGTCTCTCAGACCTGACTCGTTTTTGATAACCATGAAAGTTTTGAAGGACAGCTGTTTAGGAATTTCACAGGATTTCCTCTGGCTCGAGTTTGTCTTATGTTTTTCTCATGACTGCACTGAGATGATGTGGTTTTCTGGGGAAGACCACAGAGGTCAAGGGCCATTTTCATGCCATCGTATCAAGGGTGCCCCATCCCCATGACTCCTCCCTGTTGGCGTTGGCCTTGATCACCCCGCTGAAGTGTTTTCCAGGCTTCTCTACCATAAAGTTACTGTCTTTATCCTCCATGTCCAGGCTGTACTTTTGGCAAGGCAGTCACTACTGAGCTCAGCCCACACTTGGGGAGTGGGGAGTAAGGCTCCGTCTCCCTGAAGGGAAAGCAGCTAAGTAAAATATTTAGAACTCTTTTGCATAGATTTGTTTATTCTCTCCCATGTCCTTTTTTTTTTTTTTTTTTTTTTTTTTTTTTGAGACAGGGTCTTGCTCTGTCACCCAGGCTGGAGTGCAGTAGCATGATCATGACTCACTGCAGCCTCAACCTTCTGGGCCCAAGTGATCCTCCCATCTCAGCTTCAGGAGTAGATGGGACTGCAGGCATATGCCATTATTCCCAGCTCATTTTCCTGGTTTTTGTAGTGATGGAGTCTCACTATGTTATCCAGGCTGGTTTTGAACTCCTGGGCTTAAGTGATCTATCCACCTCAGCTTCCCAAAGTGCTATAATTACAAGTGTGAGCCACCCCACCAAGCCTCCCTCATGTGCTTATGTGTATAATCACCAATTTACATCAGTCTGGGCTCATGGATGCTTATACTGTGGGTTATCATTCAATACTACCTGATTTATTTTGTGTCTCATGTGGTCCCATATTTGGCCATTGGGAGCTCTTTTCGTTGGCTCCCTTTGACATAGCTCTAGCATTTTGTGTATCTTTCCTCTCTTTGTTTTGAGCACTTTCTTTCTTGTTAACACTATAAGGTTCTCCAGGTTCATATTGCATATTCCCTGCCCCAGCACTAGGATCAGCTGTGTCTCTAAGGAGCTCTGGTTCTTTTAATTGGAGATGGTGTTAGAAACCAAGATCTGAACACTGGGTGTGCTCACTGCTCCTGCAGTGTCATTGCTTTCAGTCCTTTCAGCAGACTCAGCAAAGGTCTGTGGGTGTCTCCAGCCATCTTGGGGGAATCAGCTGCCTTGTCCCTAGAAATTAAATAAATGTGGTGGCATGACAAAACACCTGCAGAACCCCAGGCATGTGGTAGGTGATCACAGAGGGAAGAGTGTTGCTGGTCTCCCCAGGTAGTTGTTCAGGCTCACTCAGCCACTGCCTCACCCTTGCCAGCCCAGAAGAGAGACTGTGCCTGGCACCTGGTCAGAGAGTGCAGTCCCCGTGGACCCACCAGCCTCCCCTCTCTCTCTTCCCCACATCAGTTTCTCCATGGTACTGGTTCTGAGCCAACACTGTTGCTTTGCTCATCCGCTGGTTTGCTGCCTGCCTCACCCTAGATGTGGAACTGCCCCCGCAGTCTGCTTGCACTGCCTGTGAACAGTGCTTCCCTGGTCCTGGGGGTGCCCAGCACAGAGTGTGTTTGTTGGGGACACAAGCAGCACCTGAGCGTTCATCCGGGGCACAGGCCTATATTGGGTCACAGTCCACAGTCAGGAGCACTGGCTGCCCTGCAGATCACTCTGAAAGGAGCTGCAGGGCCATGGAATCGCAAGGCTGGGGAAGAGTCGGCCTCCACAATGCCAGTCTGCTCTGGCCTCCGCATTTCCTTCCCTGCACTCACCCAGCATCAGCCCTGTAATCCTCCCACAGAGACTTTTCACCAGGTTTTCTAGCCCTGGGAGCCAGATCCAGGAGGCCACAGCAGAGCAGGTTCCCAAGAATGGTCCTCAGGTTGGCCCTTCTGCTCCTCTGGCCCAGGGGCGAAGGCCCCGCTGGGCTGGCTTTTTGCAGGTGTTTTGTGTTAACCTTGGCGAGCATTCCGGGTACAGGACGCATTTGCTCACGTGCACAGTTGACCCACTGTTGTGTTGCTGGACAGAGGGTGATGCCTGCTGGCCGTGCTGTCTCTCTACAGGGAGTGACCACAGAGCTGGTGCTGGGACCAGACAGGCCGAGTCTAGATGCTGCTCTCCTGCCTTGAGATGGTGTGTGTGGGAGTGTGTATATGTGTGTATTTATGTGTGCAGGTATGTGTATTTTTGTGTGAAAGTGTGTTTGTATGTGTGTGTGAGTGTGTTTCTGTGTGCATGTGTGTATATGTCTGTGAGAGTGCGTGTATATGGATGTGTGTGGGGGTGTGTGTTTCTGTGGGTATGTGTGTGTGTGTGTGTTTGTGTATGTGTGTGCATATGTGTGAGAGTGTGTGTGTGTTGGGGGGGGAATAACAGAAAACATTTGGAAAGCAAGGGAAAAATCTTAAGAATAGAAACATTTTTCTTAAAAGCAAGAGCAGCACAGACACCAAAGCCGAGAGGGAATGGGTGTTGCTCAAAGGGGTCACTGGGCACAGTCATTCTCCTGGGACATGGGGACCTGAATTGGGGGAGTCCCTGGGGACTATCAGTGCTCCCTGCCCCAGTTACCACCTGGCCCTACAATGTTGGAATTTATGAACAGGGTTTCAGGGAGGAGCAAACACCCAGTGTGAGATCTAAAACCCTCTGGGCTGGACGCCCGCTACAGGAGAGTTTGTTGAAGAAGGAGGTTCCAGTCTCTCAAGGACCTTAGAACACGGGCCCTGCAAAGCCTGGCGAACCTAGAGGACCCAGTGTCTGGCTTTCCTGAAAGGATCACAGTTTCATAAGCAAGGAGCTGACATCCGTTGGCCGAGGGCTCACTCTCGTTCTTGTGAATGTCACATCTAATTCCATGATCTGACATGCAGAAGGTTTTGACCCCGGCCAGCGGTTCCTCCAGTGAGGCTGAACTTGACCAGATGTGAGTGGGCACTCCGCCCACTTCCCTGAAAACACATCAGATCAAATTTCACAGCCCTGCTGTTACTTGTTAATTCTGTTTTTGATCTGTGGCTCTTATTTGACTTTCAGATGAACTTAATAATTGCTTTAAAAGGAGAATTGGAAACACTACACAAGTGGCTTTGTGCTGCCCCAGGCCATCCCAGGCTTTGGGGTTCTTCTTTCCAGAGCCACTGGTGTGTTTTGAATCACAGCTGCCTGCCTGGTCTGCCAAGTGGCGGTTCTGAGCTGACCCCCTCTCTCATTTTCTTGGTGCCACATAAGTAAGGCAGCCGCTCTGCAAGGCAGGGGCACAGCCATTCACGGTCACACCAAAGTGTTTCTGGCCGCATGTGGACTTGACATCCCTGGGCCCAATGTCTTGCTTTCTGGGATTTTTTTCTTTTCAGGGAGAAGGAGACGCAGGCACAGCCCACATTCTCAAGCTCCTCCACACCAGGCACTGGCCTGGCCTGTGGGAAGTTCAACTCACACCCAAGTTCCACCTGAGCTGGGCTGGTGGTCAGGGCCTGGAGTGAGGAACGGGCTCTGAGTCAGACCTCCTGGGTTCTCCCACATGCCCCTGACTTGTCCCAGGTGCCCTGTGCTGTCTGAACCTCAGTTTCCTCATCTGTAAAACTGAGATCTCAGCACGGAGACAACCTGTGGATGGAGGTGGCAGTGCCCGGCAGATTGCAAGCTTTTAATCAACATTAGCAGATAAAAACAAGAATGATGATGGCATTAATTGACACTTAGACATGCTGCGATGTTGCCAGTACAGTGCTGCCCTCTGACCACTACAGCAGACCCCTTAGGACGTGGGTGATGTGTCCTGTTCTGCACAAGAACACTGAGCCAGGCCAGGGTCCTGGGCCCTGGGTGGGCAGGCGGCAAGGCAGGATCAGTGCCGAATGTTGGCAGCTGGATCCAGCTGACTATAGCCGCAGACCCTCAGGCTTCTCTCGCTGCCTCCCCGAGGCACAGGCCTGAACTGATGCCTGGGGAGCTGTGTGAGGTGTGCGGCCCCAGGACATCAGGGCCTGTGAGACTGGGCACCGCAGCTCCACCATTTCATTGGTTAGGGCGTGCCACACAGCATCACAGGTAAGGGCATGCGGGAGCCGAGGAAGGCAGCTGTCTCCACAGGAAAGGTGGCTTTTCTGGATGATGTTATGTTTTGTTTTCCACATAAATTAACAATAGAGGTGGGAGAGGATTCGGCTAGGTGAGATGATTTGCTGAGGTCACACAGATGTAAATAGCAGGGCCGGGATTGAACAGGAATCTTTCTAACCGTAAAGCACATTTTGAAGACTTTAAGATGCCCTCAATTTAGAGGCAGATCCCTGAGGATTTTCCAGGGGAAAAAAAATCCCAAACAGAAACATGACTACATGAACTACACACACTATCTGAAGACGCATCAAAAGATCTGAAAACAGGAAGAAAAGGATTTGTGACTTCCAGCTGGGCAAACAGGCGATATGTGCAGCATAGACATTCGCCTGTACTCAGCCAACTCCCTTCTCCTGGCCCTGCCACTGCCTGGGTCAGGTACTGAAAGAACCCCAGGATCTCAGCTGAGGCAAAGTTACATTAATTAGAAGTGCTTGGGCAGGGAATAGTGGAGGAAAGGCCGTGATCTTGGAGGGGGAAGCAACGGTTTTGTGAGGGCTGTACTCAGAGCAGCCAGCTGGGTGCCCATCCATCCAGCTGACTGTCCATCCAGGTGCCCATCCATCCAGGTGACTGTCCATCCAGGTGCCCATCCATCCAGGTGACTGTCTAACTGGGTGACCATCCATTCAGGTGACTGTCCATCCAGGTGACCATCCATCCAGCTGACTGTCCATCCAGGTGCCCGTCCATCCAGGTGACTGTCCATCCAGGTGCCCATCCATCCAGCTGACTGTCCATCCAGGTGACCATCTATCCAGGTGACTGTCTAACTGGGTGACCATCCATTCAGGTGACTGTCCATCCAAGTGCCCATCCATCCAGGTGACTGTCCATCCAGATGCCCATCCATCCAAGTGCCCATCCATCCAAGTGACTGTCCATCCAGGTGACCATCCATCCAGGTGACTGTCCATCCAGGTGCCCATCCATCCAGGTGACTGTCCATCCAGGTGACCATCCATCAAGGTAACTGTCTAGCCCGGTGACTCTCTATCCAGGTGACCCTCTATCCAGGTGACCATCATCCAGGTGACCGTCTATCCAAGTGACCATCTATCCAGGTCACCATCCATCTTGGTGGCCATCCAGCCAGGTGACTGTCCACTCAGGTGGCCATCCAGCCAGATGACTGTCCATCCTGGTGACCATCTATCCAAGTGATCATCCATCCAGGTGACCATCCATCCAGGTGGCCATCCAGCCAGGTGACTCTCCATCCAAGTGGCCATCCAGCCAGGTGACCATCCATCCAGGTGGCCATCCAGCCAGGTGACTGTCTAACTAAGTGACCATCCAGGCGACCGTCTAGCTGGGTGACCGTCCATCCAGTTGACCCTCCAGTCAGGTGACTGTCCAGGTGGGTGGCCATCCCTGCGTCTGTAAACCACATGAAACTGTTCACCTCACGGGGTGTCCTGAGGACACGATGAAGCCATGGACATGGGAGGATTAAACCCGAGCCGGCAGGGGTCACCTTGGGGTTTGCTCGTTGAGTCTGGATTGGGAAAAATAGGCAAAAGCAAACAAAGGACATGCACCCAGGCGGAGCTGGACTCCTTCTGCCTGGAGGGCTTGGCTGGGCAGGTCTGTAGAGTCAGAGGATGAACAAGGAGCTGCCGCTCTGCCACGGCTTCCACGGCCGTTCCTCTCCTTGCAGCCGGGCCGTGCATCCCTTCCATCCTGTTCCCATTTGACACTTTAAAGTGGTTCCAGAGTTGGATTTCAGCTGTGAAACCTCAGTGCCCCAACCTAGACCTCACCCCATGCCGGTGCCTTCTGGAAAGGAGAACGTACTGGCCCGGCCAGGGTTTCCATTCAGATTGGACTCCTGCCCTGGTCTCAGTCCTGGCCCAGGATTTCAAAAAAGGAATCTGTCCCCAAAGGAACTGCAGAGCAGACCCTCTCGATGTGAGGCTGCCCGCAACAGGGGTGCTGGCATCAGGGAAGCTTGGAGAGGAGCTGGGGCATGGGCAGACCCTCTCGATGTGAAGCTCCCCACAACAGCGGTGCTGGCATTGGGAGGTTTGGAGGAGAGCTGGGACTTGAGCCAATGGTGACCCCATGACAATGCGGCCGGGTTCAGAGCTGGCATGCCCCTTCCTTTGTGTCAGGAGATGGCCTTGGACTTGGGGAACGGAGCCTCTGGAGCACCCTGGTGCAGGCTAAGGGCCTCTGAGCCTGGCCCAGGCCCGGGAGGAATTCAAGATTGCCAAAGAGATGCAGAGGCAGGGCCTGCCCTGGCAGGGGCTTCCTTCTGCTCTAGGGAACACTTAGATGAGGGGCCGACCCACAGTTATTGATTCGAAAAGTACTCTCGGCCCACGTGGGGACGGTGTCATTTCTGGGTTTTTCCCTTTATGTGGAGATAAGGAAAGGGCAGAACAATGGTGGAAAAATTCCAGGAAATAATTCTCAGTGTGTATCCTTCAGAGAGGCGTTTTCTTCCGAGCTGCAGCTTCCTGCTCTTGGTAGATGCCCCGTCATGATCCCAGGGACACTCTCTGGGTCTTCAGTGCCTGCGTCCAAGACCTGTGATAGGGAGGGAGCTCTGCAGTGACGTCTGGGGAGCTGTTCTCTCTGGGAATTGCCTTCAGCCAGGTGAGCCTGCCTTGCCCCAGGCTACGCCCCTGCCTGGGGGGCAACCTTTGGCCCGCGATGGACCCCGAGCCACCCCCACATTGGGCTGGGGCAACCCCAATGCACTCTCCCGGGATCTCGGAGGACTCTGTCACCGTGGTGCAGCAGCCCCATTCCCCCTGCCCCACCCAGGCCCTCGTGTGATCAACGATCCACAAACCTCTCGCCTCAGAGTCTAACCTAAGATGAGGATCCGCCCCAGTAACCTCATCTCGTTTATTCTTTTGATTAATTTATACAGAGAATACTGTTTAGAGGGCACCTGAAGCTTTTTGTTTCATCAGCACCAGAGAGGATTTCCACTCCAGAAAGGGCCTGAGAGGTGATGTAGTCCAAATCCCCAGTGTGACAGATGAGGAAACTGAGGCCCAGAGAGCCTCAGGTGGCTCCGGGGACACCTGGATTCTGGAGCCTGCTCCTGAATATACAGGTGGGGACTGGGGGGCTTGCACATGTTGGGGCTGCCCTGCAGGACAGGAAACGGGTGACCCGGGAGATGCCGGAAGCGTAGGACCCTGGACTGAGACCACAGAGGCAGAGAGACGTCCCCACAGCCTGAGAGGTGCGGAAAGCGTCTGTGGAGCCATCTCATCTGTCACAGCTCCACAGGGCCAGAGGGCCCCGCTCCCGGGAGAGGCAGGCAGGATGAGAGCCCGGCAGCACCGGACCCACAAGCTACACCATGTGTGGATGCCTGGAGCTGTCAACAGCCCGTCAGCAGACCCGTCTCAGAGGAGTCCAGCACCTGCCCACAGTCACACAACTGGAGATGGCTGCGGCTGGAATTTGGACTGGACTCTTGGCCTTCAAAGCTGATGGCTGCACCCCACACCATTCAGGTGGGGCCCTGGAACTCTGGAAGGCTCCACAGCCCAGGAGGGCTCCCCATTCAGCTGCCTTCTTGTTCCCCACAATAGCTGAGGGAGGCAGCCCTGGCCTTGAGGTGCAGGGGGAGTTCCATGCTCGACCCCACAGCTGAGGGTGGTGGCCTGGGGGTCCTTGCAGGCCTCAGTGTCCAGGTGTTGGCTGTAGCAGAGGACACACCTGGCCCTGCAGGAGATGTTGTCAGTGACGGTGCATCTCTGTGGGCTGAGTGACCTGGCCTCACCACGTGGTACCTGAGCCCGGAGGGGTGATCCCCTGCCCAATCATCGGGAAGGCCCCAGAGAGGGCAGCAGCTCCACGTGCACGACAGACAGCACTTGGCCCAGCAGGGATGACCGAAGTCCAGCCGAGGTGACACCATGCCTCCCATGAGAAATATCTGGACACTGGGGCATTGAGGAGTGGGGAGGGGCGCTGAAGGGCTGGCACACGGGGAAGGCGGCTGTCATTCTCCTGTCTGGTGTGTGACAGGGCCATGGAGTGGGGGCTGGGCATTGGAGAGGCAAGGCCTCCTGCTTTCCGGCTGGCAGAAGGTGGACAGGGACGGTGGCCAGCGCAGGCGAGGGGCAGGTGCAGAAGGCGGGCCAGCAAAGTGGACAGATTGTGGCCCACGTCTCTAATACATGGAAGGGAAAGGAGGGACACATGGACGCTTCCAAGCTGGGGGTCTCTTCTCAAGGGCTGGGACTTGTGTGTCCAGAAAGCCTCCTGCTCTGTCCTAGAACCTCAGCTCAGGGATGCGTTTGCCTTGCAGGTCCCGCTGGGGGCCCAGGGAAGCATGCACAGGCTGAAGGCCCTGAGAGTGGCTGCTGGGCCCAGGATGAGGCTTTCATGGGGATGCCAGGCCTGCCTTCCAGGGCCAACTGCCAGCTCCACAGTGGTACCTCTTGCACTCTGCAGTTTGCATCCCTTAGGAAACGCCCTGCCCTCTGCTGTACTTGTGGAAACTGCTTTCAGGGGACATTAAAGGTGGCAGAGGACTAAAGGGTATGAGGATGTAACACACTCCCCTGGATGAGTCTCAGCTGCCCTGGGCTGTGGGAGCTGCAGTGCCGTGCCCCAGGGTCACCAGCTGTCAGGTGCAACACTGGGACCTCTGGACCTCCGACTCCAGGCTCCTCTGTGGCTCTTCCAAATTGTCCTGCCCGGAACACTGAGGGGCCACTGCCCGCCTCCTGATTGCTCTTGCCCTAAGAACCAAGTCCCCGCTTATGCAGCTGTGTGTGAGTGAGCACGTGTGTGTGATCATGCAAGTGAGCATGTGTGTGCGTGACTGTGTGTGTGCATGAGCTTGTATAAGTGTGTGAGCATGTGGGTGTACACATGTGCATGTGTGAGTGTGCATGTGAGTGTGTGTGTGAGCATGTGTGAGTGTACGTGTGTGAGTGTGCTTGACTGCATGAGTGTGCATAAGTGTGTGAGCATGTGCGTGTGTGAGCGTGCATGTGTGAGTGTGCATCACTGCATGAGCTTGTGTGAGGGTGTGTGTGTGAGCGAGTATGTGAGCCTGCATGTGTGTGAGCATGTGTGAGTGTACATGTGTGAGTGTGCATCACTGCATGAGCTTGCATGAGGGTGTGTGAGTGTGTGTGAGTGAGTTCACTCAGTTGCCAGCTGAGCAGCATCTGCAGTCACCTGTTTGAGTCACATGTTTGGGTCCTGGAAGGAGTCACATGCCTGGGTCCTTGTTGGGTTCACCTACCTGGTGGATACCCTGGTGTGGATGGGTCTTCCTGGGTCCCTAAGCTACTGTACCACTTCTTGGGCGCTTGCTCCTCAGGTCTTGCCCATGCTTTGCTCTGCTCTCTCATGCTGGACTGGGCCCTGCAAACTCTGTCTCTCCTTAGCCAGCTGCTCCTGCAGACCCTGTGATGAGGCAGCCAGAGGAGGCTGCACTGGGAGAACTTACCCCGCCTGTCTTGGCTTCTCTGAGCCTGTCCCCAGGAGCTCCTCTTGGCCAAGTTTAAGCCTCAGGAAAGCTGAGCTGCCACGGTGTCCCGGCTTTGTTGGAAGGAGACCTTCTTGCCCTGAGAATCCCGGGGCCAAAGACTGGGCTCAGCAGGGAAGTTTCTCCCCAGGAGCCAGGTGGGCATCTGCAGGTGTTTGCCTGCAGGGACTTGGCTAAAAGGAGCCACTGAGAGGTTGTGTTAATTGGCGTCTTCCCGGCCACCCGCAGAGTTTTCTGGAGTGGGGTGCTCTGTAGGAGGCCATGATGCTGTTTTTTCCCCTTGTTAATGCATCGCTGGCTTAGCCTACCTGGGGAATGCGGGGTTGCCCCTGTTTCCCAGCCACGCCTGGAAATGTCTCCATCTGTGCCTCTCTGCCCCCGGATCCCAGCGCTTCTGCTCCTCCCCCTCCCGCCAATTGTGTGGGCAGCCGACGCCGGTCTCACCACTGCCAGGAGAGGCTGATGCAGGTGGAGACAAGGGAGAGACAGCAGGAGGCCCCAAGTTTACAGCAGGTCAACAGCCGTGGGCAGTTACAGTCCGTCGATCCTGCCTGCAGGTGCCATGCAGAAACCTACCTGTAGTTCCACCCTGAGTCCAGATGAGACTGCTGGAGCCTTCCTGGGAGAGGCGCCCATTTACCCAGAGGCTCTAGAATGGGGCAGCAGGTTGCCTCAAACAGGCTGATGGGAATGACTGGGCAGTGGGCACCAGGGGAGCCTGAGGAGGGAAGGGACAGCTCTACCCTTGTGGGGCCATCTGAGTTGCCACGTCACGCAGACCCTGAGCATGGAGGGCGGTCCTGGGAGGTGTGGGGAGCTGGAAATTAGGCTACTTCCACCCCTGCCTTTAGGGCTCCCTAGCAGCTGGGGCCTCTCCTGATGCTAATTTCAGGAATGTTAGCCCCAGTTATGAGGTGCCAGCACCCAGCAGGCCCTCTTTGTCCTGCAGCTAGAACCACCTCCACCCTGGTGCAGCTTCAGGAGAGACACAAGTGAGTGAGGGAGGAGCGGCGGCCATGCTGGCCAGAGCACCAGAGTCCTGCCCACTGTGTGGGTCATCAGGTGATAATGTCCTGCCAGCACCTGCGTGAATGTGGACCAGCCATTTGCATCTTTGTGGTGCCTGGTGTGGATGACTTCATGGACAACTGTCCGGGCCCCAGATGGGATAGCCTGACTGGGGTCACCAGCCTAGGTCTGGAGGTCACCAGTCTGAGACCTGGATGGGGCCGCCTGAGTCTGGATGCAGCCTCCAGCCTGGGCCTGGGTGGGGCTCCTTGTTTGGGTCCTGGAAGGGGTCACATGCCTGGGTCCTTTTTGGGGTCACCTGCCTGGTGGATAGCCCTGGTGTGGATGGGTCATCTTCCGGTCCCTAACTGCTGGGCCTCTGCTGCCTGTTCTATGAGGGGTGCTCTTCCATCTGGCTCCAAGGAATCCTCCTCACCCTGGGGTGGGAGCTGAGCAGTTGACCTCGCAAACTGAGCCCTGCAAAAGGCCTGTCAGACATGGGGAACCACCTCCCTTCTGGGACATTCCCGTCCCCTCCCCTGGGTCAACTGTTCACCCAGAGGGCAGCGCTGTACCCAGAACTCGGGGACCGGGTGAATCTGCCCCTGTAGGTGACAGTAAATTGCAGGCGAGCCCACAAGCCTGTTCAGGAGCCTGAGCAAGGAGGAACAGTTGCATTTAAAGAAAGACTCCGGCTGTCGGAGCGGCAGTGCTCAGCTTGGGAATGAGGAATGAAGAGAGCCCGCCTGCGGCTCCTGTGGGGAGGGTGCTCTTGGAGACGGGGCCTCCAGCACCTCTTCACCAGGGAACACAGAGGCGCTTGCTCATCTCTTGGCGGGTTCAGGGCCCACAACTGAGATCAGGGTTGTGCAGACCCGGACTCAAGCCCATGAGGACAACACAGCCCCAGTGAGACCTCCATCATCTGGGCGGACATCAGAAGACAGTAATGCAGCTCCCCGCGATGCGGCCTGCCCGCGAGGTGAGGGAGGTCTCAGGGATACCTGGCTCCACCGCAGCGACGGGGAGCTTCTCCATGGAAGTGACTCCCATCTGAAGTCCCACCCATGGTCTGCTGTAATTCTGCCTCCATATCAGCACCATGGCCTTCCAAGCCTGTACATCAGTCTCCTGAGTTTGGCTGATGAGTCTGACCCGAAAGGCAGGGCCTGGCTCTCTCTTTGTGGGAGGAGGTCCAGCCTCTGGACCTGCAGGACTAAGGCCCTGGGTGCTGAGGCCTTGCTGTGGTCAAGCAAGTGATGAACATGCCCAGAGAAGCAGGGACAGCAGGCCCCGGGGTACAGCTGCTGGTGTTCAGGCCTAGCAGGTGGCCAAGGCCTGCCTTCCCCTGTGGAGCTCCCATGGCCTCTGATGGTCAGCACTCCCTGCACAGCGGGCGCCTGGCCCACACCAGCCCTCCTCTGTCAGCCCCTTGGCTGGCCGGCCTGGCCTCCCCATCCTGCAGTGAGAAGGTGGAGGCTGAGTGGCCCCAGGAGTGTGCCAGGGCTGAGATTCCCAGTCCTCTCTGCCTCCCCATGCATCCAGGGCTGGAGCCAGGATGCAGGCTGAACCCCGAGGGAGGTGCCCACCCCTTCTGGCTCAGTGCTCTCTGCAGTTCGTGAGGGCTCAGGACATCATCTGACCGTGGTGCTTGTTTTACCAGGCACAGGTCTGAAATAGACGGCAGAGGAGCACACACAGCTGGAGGGCATAAGCCAGCAAGGAAGTTTTCTCGCTTCATTTTACCTGGACCTAACGAGCCGTCTGCCGCTCACCAACAAAAGCCCAGGGTTCCCAGCCAGGTCTTGCACCTGCTGGGAGGGCCAGGCCCTGTGCAGGGCAGAGTGCTTCTGTGCCTAAGCCCGAGGGGCCCGCTGTGCATCTGGAGGGGAGGTTATGAGGAGTCAGCACCCGACAGGCCTTCCTCATCCTCTGACTGCCTGAGCCCCCGGCCAGGGCACCCACTTCTCACAGACAGCACCCTCTACCCAGGTGCAGCGTCAGGTGGGAGACGGGTGAGTGAGGAAGGAGTGCAGCCAGGCCAGAGCGGCAGAGTCCTGCCCGCCGTGTGGGTCATCGGGTGACAGGGTCCTGCTAGCACCTGTGTGTATGTGGTCCAGCCGTCTATCTTGGGTGAGCTCATCTCCACCCACACCCTCACCCCTGGGCTCCTTGTACCTGCCCTTTCTTATCGTTCAGTGGCTGCCTTGATGATGCTGCTGGTGCCTCTCAAGCACCTCGCAGATGTCCATTCATCGGATCCCCAGAACAACCTACACTCTCATTACCCAATTCTACAAACAGGCAGCTGGGGGCTCAGAGCAGCCGAGGCCCTCCCCACCTCAGGGTACTTACCTGTGGAACAGGCTCACAGCACTGGTCTCAGAGGGCCACTCAGAGCAACGGCAAGCGGGAGCGCTCCACAGCCTTGCGGGCAGCACTGCAGCTCCCCGTGTGTCTGAGCATCCTGGCCTCTGGGATTAAAAGGGTTAAAGTGCCCCCCTGTTTGAGGCCCCTCCCCAAGATGCCCCACCCTGTGATTTTCAAGGGCAATGAGTGGAGGGGCACCTTGGCTTTGCAGGACACCCAGCTGGGCACAAACTCAAAGGAGCCAGGGGTCCAGTGGGCCTCCAGTCTTCCCGGCTGCTCTGCAGAAGGCAGCAAACAGGTGGCGACTGCTTTATTGTGCGACTCTGTCCTGGGCCTTTGAGTTCAGCACCGGCAAGTCCAGCTCTCTTCCTCCTCACTGCGTAGCTCTGGTGGGGCTGCATCAGTGCTGGTGGAAAGAGTCCCAGGAGGTTGACTGGGGCTGAGGCTGGCCATCACGGGCCTGCTCCCTGTGCACAGGCGGGGACAGTTGTCCGAGGGGCGCTGGGCTGTCTCTGCCGAGCCCCAGCCCCAGCACGTGCTCTCCCGGCCTGAACTGTGACTCCGCAGGAGGGGAACATGCATGTGTGTGGAGGGGAGCCTGTGAGCGGAG
This sequence comes from Chlorocebus sabaeus, assembly GCF_047675955.1. Taxonomy (NCBI): domain Eukaryota; kingdom Metazoa; phylum Chordata; class Mammalia; order Primates; family Cercopithecidae; genus Chlorocebus; species Chlorocebus sabaeus. The sequence goes on from NC_132913.1 coordinate 127,254,806, forward strand.
GATGTAGAGAGACAGCTGAGAAGGGTGGGACAGTGCCAGTCCCCAAGGCCACAGAGGCTGTGCGGAGGTCAGAGGTGCTGCAGTGGGGTCCCGTCTCATGGAGAGAGTGGCCGTGCTCCTGACCCCAGGCCAGTGCCTGCAGCCCCTTCCTTCCATGGCTGATCACACAAGCATTAGCAAGATGATTCTGCGCCCTGTCTTGAAAAGTGTTCTTTCAGCACGGACCTCCTTCTGTTACGTTCAGAAATGACGGGACTCTCACCACCCACGAAACGCGCGTCATTACTGGGCAGTTTTCTCCCCTCTCCAGCACAGACCCAGCCACTGGCCAGGAGGCTGATCAGGCTCAGAAGGTTGATCTAACCTCACAGGGGCAGTCTGGGGCTGGCGTTGAGGTACCATCGGGCACACAGCGTGAGGTACGAAGCAGCTTGTGAATTCACTGGCTGAAACCAGTTCTGCCCAGACCTTCTCAACAGGTCAAGACCTTCCTGCAATTTTCATTTTGTCACATTCAGCATCAGTTTTTCAAACTCTTGGGTCCTTAACGTTCCTAACACCTGCCTGACACCTGCCCGTGGAACATTCTCTTACGTTGAGAAAAAGGTTGGAGAACAACCAACGTGGCTGGGAGACCAGGCCAGGTGGGCCGGACACCTGGAGCTCTGGGCAGGCTCAGCCTCCTGCAGGACCTGGGACCTGCTGTGTGTGGGGTGGGCTCCAGCCGGCTCTGAGGGTTCCCTGGGGGCTGCGGGGTCTAACCTGAGGGCGGGGCTGTCTGAACCCCCGGAGGAGCCTGTCGGGATCCCAGGGCACCTTCGGTCCTTCATACGTGGGGAAACCTCGCCTCTCACAAGCACTTCCTGTGTTCCTAGGGCCAGAGGAGCACCGAGTGGGGCCACCTCCTTTCCAGTCCTACCTTTGAGCTTCGTGACTTTGGACAGCAGCTCAGCCCTTTGGGACAGTCCTGCTCATGGGTGGAGGGGAGGTAGCTGGGGATCAGGCCAGTGGGTCTTTGGAGCCACACCCTGTCCCAGGGCCTTCTGGCCAAGAGGTTGATGAGGCTGTGGGCAGGGAAGGGCTACCTGAGGAGGAGGACGGGTCCAATTCCTAGCCCCAAAGCCTCAGGCAGGCACTGCCACAGGTGATCATAGGCCCTGCCAGGGCGGTTAGCTCTGAACCATGTGCCAGAGGCCAGGGTGGCCCTCAGGGTCACAGGTGAAAGGGGTTCTCAGCTGGGGTGCCCTGGTTGAGGGGCTCCACCCTGACCCTCTGACACTCTATTTCCCAGGGTCTGTTTGGAGAGCTGCAGTCAGGATCATTGCTGCTGGCGTTGGAAGGGACCATGGCATTAAAGCTCATTCTTGATCCCTGGGTGAGGTACAAAGATTTCTGGGGGCCTGGGGCAAGGCTAAATTTAGAGGGTGGTGGGCCGGGCTCACTCTGGAGCTTCCTCCAGTGCTGCAGGAAGCCGAGGTGCAGGAGGCAGGCTTGGAGGGCTGCTGGGGTGGATGGGACCCCAAGATGATGGAGAAGGGTGGTTAGTCATGACTGCGGCTCTCCAAACAGACTAAACCCGGCCCCAGCTCCTCAGCCCTTGACCCTGGATACGACATGGGTTTCCCGCTTCTCCATTTCCCCAGCATCAAACGGAAGCTATGAGTTTACCCAGCCTGCTTCAGAGGTGTCCATGTGAAGGAAGCTGTGGCCACCGTTAGAGGAAGCACACAGTACTGCAGCCTCGACCGTGTGCGCCTCACGGTCTCTGCACCTTCTCCAACAGCTGTGTGACCTGGGGGAGCTCCCCTGACCTCTCTGTGCAGTACTGCAGCCTCGACCGTGTGCGCCTCACAGTCTCTGCACCTTCTCCAACAGCTGTGTGACCTGGGGGAGCTGCCCTGACCTCTCTGTGCGGCGCTGCAGCCACGACCGTGTGCTCCTCACGGTCTCTGCACCTTCTCCGATAGCTGTCGGGGAGTTCAGAACGGCAACAGAACTTGGGGAGTTCCCCTGACCTCTGTGCGGAGGCTCCTTTGTCTGCATGATGGGAATCATACTATGGTCCATGAGATAATATGTGTAAAGCCTTGGCACTGCACTTGGGGCTTCATCTGTGCTCAAAAAGTTAGATATTGTCATTTTCATTATGCTGATAATTATGTCTCTTTTCTCCCGCGTCTGTCTACCTCGTATCTGGTCCTGCCTGACAGTCTTACCACTCCATTGATGGTAGGATCTGGGTTCCCCATTGCTCCCGCTGGCCCCACTCCAGCCTCTGCCGGTCTCTGTGCTTCCGGGCTGGGCGACCTCTCCCACTTTGCTCCTTTGGTCTCTGCAGCCAGGCTCCCGGCCCCCGTCCTATCTGCCTGAGTCCTGCCCTTCCTCGAGGGTCTCATTGTCCTTCCTAACTGTGTCCTCGTCCCGACGTGATCACCACCCACCCCCGGATGCCCACAGTCATTTTCCTGCCCACCCTGGATACTGCCCGCTTTGCATTGCGGTCATGATGCTCACGATGTGGCTCCCACAAAGTCCCATGGGATTTGTCCTTGATTCATTCCCAAGCTTTTCCCACCACGGGGTTTGGGAGCATCTGCTGGTGAAGCCAGGAAGGAAGCAGGGAGAAGACAGAGGAACAGATGGAACAAGAAGAGGGAAGACTGGGCCTGGAGGGTGTGCGGGCCTTCGTCTCAGCGCCTGAGTGTGTCTCGTGGGTCGTGGAGGGCGTGGGGGTCCTGTTTGGGTCTAAGTAGACCAATCACCAGCCACCTGCCTTTTTATATTCCAGTGCATGGTGCATTCACTCAGACCTCAGCCAGGCTCCTGGTGTCCGCACCTGCCTTTTTATATTCCAGTGCATGGTGCATTCACTCAGACCTCGGCCAGGCTCCTGGTGTCCGCTGGGAGCAGCACTCCTGGCTCCAGTGGGCCTTCCAGACCCCCGTGCTGAGCAGCGACTCCTGTGCCCTCCGGAGCCCTGACTCTTCTGTGCCAAGGCTGCTGGTAAGGAAGGACCCAGGGTACAGGTGAGGTGTGACCCCCATATGTCAAACGTGTTTCCCTACAGAGAAGACCACAGCAGAGTGCGGAGGAGGGTTGTGGTCATGAGACAGACAGGAAGGGCTCACACCCAGACACGTGCGATCAGGCAGGGCAGGGACGCGGGCAGCAGGACTGGCCACTGGCCCCGATGGGTGCTGATGAGCTGGGCGGACTTGGGGTCTTTCTCCCACCCTCCTTCCTCCCCTCCACCTCCCACCTCCCACCCTCCCACACTCCACTCCCTGCCCTCCGTCTTCCCCTCCACCTCCCACCTTTCACCTCCCACCCCCCGCCTTCAACCCTCCACCTCCCACCCTCCACCTACAACCTCACCCTCCCACCCTCCATCTGCCACCCTCCACCCTCTCCTTCCTCCACCTTCTACCTTCAACCTTCCTTCCTACCCTCCACCCTCACCCTCTATCATCCTTGCTCCCCTCCAGCCTCCTCCCTGCCAGGCCAGTGAGGCACCCGCCCTGCCTCCTTGGACCCACAGGGAATTCTCCAGAGCCTCTCCAGAGCGTGGACCTAGAGGGACACAAGCCGGCTCCTGCAAGGGGACACACAGGGTTCCCTCCCCGAGGTCTCCCGTGCTGGGTGGCTTCCGAAAGGCATGGCCTCTGACCCCAAGAGTCCTTGAGTGGTGCCTGAGCCTCATGCTGGGCACATCTGTGAACCACCAGGGGTGGCAGGGGTGGTCATGCGGGCAATGCGTGCCTGTGCTCCTCCACTCCTCCTGAAGCAGGTGAGCGTGCTCCCTGCTCTCAGGACCTCTGACCAGCATGGGGCAAACCCCAGAGCTCCATCTGGGGACCCTGTGTTTCCCTGGCACCCTCGAGGCTTGGGAGCCCCCAGCACTGTGCTCTCTCATTCCCACTCACCCAGTCCAGGGAGGGAGGATTCATGCTCCTGAACCCTGCAGCCTGGGAGGGTGGGGAGGGACATTGGTCTCACCTGGCAGACCTGCAGCAGAAGGACACTCGAGTTCAGGGCCCTGGAATAGTGAATGGGTGAGTCCAGGACCCTGGAATAGTGAGTGGAGGGGTTCAGGGGCCTGGAATAGTGAGTGGAGGGGTTCAGGGGCCTGGAATAGTGAGTGGAGGGGTTCAGGGGCCTGGAATAGTGAGTGGAGGGGTTCAGGGGCCTGGAATAGTGAGTGGAGGGGTTCAGGTCCCCTGGAATAGTGAGTGGAGGGGTTCAGGGGCCTGGAATAGTGAGTGGAGGGGTTCAGGGGCCTGGAATAGTGAGTGGAGGGGTTCAGGGGCCTGGAATAGTGAGTGGAGGGGTTCAGGTCCCCTGGAATAGTGAGTGGAGGGGTTCAGGGGCCTGGAATAGTGAGTGGAGGGGTTCAGGGGCCTGGAATAGTGAGTGGAGGGGTTCAGGGGCCTGGAATAGTGAGTGGAGGGGTTCAGGGACCTGGAACAGTGAGTGGAGGGGTTCAGGGGCCTGGAATAGTGAGTGGAGGGGTTCAGGTCCCTGGAATAGTGAGTGGAGGGGTTCAGGGGCCTGGAATAGTGAGTGGAGGGGTTGAGGGGCCTGGAATACTAAGTGGAGGGGTTCAGGGGCCTGGCATAGGGAGTGGAGGAGTCCAGGACCCCTGGAATAGTGAGTGGGGTAGTCCGGAAATCTGGAATAGGGAGTGGAGGGGTTCAGGTCCCTGGAATAGTGAGTGGAGGGGTTCAGGGGCCTGGAATAGTGAGTGGAGGGGTTCAGGTCCCTGGAATAGTGAGTGGAGGGGTTCAGGGGCCTGGAATAGTGAGTGGAGGGGTTCAGGACCCTGGAATAGTGAGTGGAGGGGTTCAGGTCCCCTGGAATAGTAAGTGGAGGGGTTCAGGGGCCTGGAATAGTGAGTGGAGGGGTTCAGGGGCCTGGAATAGTGAGTGGAGGGGTTCAGGACCCTGGAATAGTGAGTGGAGGGGTTCAGGTCCCCTGGAATAGTGAGTGGAGGGGTTCAGGGGCCTGGAATAGTGAGTGGAGGGGTTCAGGGGCCTGGAATAGTGAGTGGAGAGGTTCAGGGGCCTGGAATAGTGAGTGGAGGGGTTCAGGTCCCTGGAATAGTGAGTGGAGGGGTTCAGGGGCCTGGAATAGTGAGTGGAGGGGTTCAGGTCCCTGGAATAGTGAGTGGAGGGGTTCAGGGGCCTGGAACAGTGAGTGGAGGGGTTCAGGGGCCTGGAATAGTAAGTGAAGGGGTTCAGGGGCCTGGCATAGGGAGTGGAGGAGTCCAGGACCCCTGGAATAGTGAGTGGGGGAGTCCAGAACTCTGGAATAGGGAGTGGAGGGGTTCAGGGGCCTGGAATAGTGAGTGGAGGGGTTCAGGGGCCTGGAATAGTGAGTGGAGGGGTTCAGGTCCCTGGAATAGTGAGTGGAGGGGTTCAGGGGCCTGGAATAGTGAGTGGAGGGGTTCAGGGGCCTGGAATAGTGAGTGGAGGGGTTCAGGACCCTGGAATAGTGAGTGGAGGGGTTCAGGGGCCTGGAATAGTGAGTGGAGGGGTTCAGGTCCCTGGAATAGTGAGTGGAGGGGTTCAGGGGCCTGGAATAGTGAGTGGAGGGGTTCAGGACCCTGGAATAGTAAGTGGAGGGGTTCAGGGGCCTGGCATAGGGAGTGGAGGAGTCCAGGACCCCTGGAAGAGTGAGTGGGGGAGTCCAGAACTCTGGAATAGGGAGTGGAGGGGTTGAGGGGCCTGGAATAGTGAGTGGAGGGGTTCAGGCCCCTGGAATAGTGAGTGGAGGGGTTCAGGTCCCTGGAATAGTGAGTGGAGGGGTTCAGGGGCCTGGAATAGTGAGTGGAGGGGTTCAGGGGCCTGGAATAGTGAGTGGAGGGGTTCAGGACCCTGGAATAGTGAGTGGAGGGGTTCAGGTCCCCTGGAATAGTGAGTGGAGGGGTTCAGGGGCCTGGAATAGTGAGTGGAGAGGTTCAGGGGCCTGGAATAGTGAGTGGAGGGGTTCAGGTCCCTGGAATAGTGAGTGGAGGGGTTCAGGGGCCTGGAATAGTGAGTGGAGGGGTTCAGGTCCCTGGAATAGTGAGTGGAGGGGTTCAGGGGCCTGGAATAGTGAGTGGAGGGGTTCAGGGGCCTGGCATAGGGAGTGGAGGAGTCCAGGACCCCTGGAATAGTGAGTGGGGGAGTCCAGAGCTCTGGAATAGTGAGTGGAGGGGTTCAGGTCCCTGGAATAGTGAGTGGAGGGGTTCAGGGGCCTGGAATAGTGAGTGGAGGGGTTCAGGACCCTGGAATAGTAAGTGGAAGGGTTCAGGGGCCTGGCATAGGGAGTGGAGGAGTCCAGGACCCCTGGAATAGTGAGTGGGGGAGTCCAGAACTCTGGAATAGGGAGTGGAGGGGTTCAGGGGCCTGGAATAGTGAGTGGAGGGGTTCAGGTCCCTGGAATAGTGAGTGGAGGGGTTCAGGCCCCTGGAATAGTGAGTGGAGGGGTTCAGGGGCCTGGAATAGTGAGTGGAGGGGTTCAGGTCCCTGGAATAGTGAGTGGAGGCGTTCAGGGGCCTGGAATAGTGAGTGGAGGGGTTCAGGACCCTGGAATAGTAAGTGGAGGGGTTCAGGGGCCTGGCATAGGGAGTGGAGGAGTCCAGGACCCCTGGAATAGTGAGTGGGGGAGTCCAGAACTCTGGAATAGGGAGTGGAGGGGTTCAGGGGCCTGGAATAGTGAGTGGAGGGGTTCAGGCCCCTGGAATAGTGAGTGGAGGGGTTCAGGTCCCTGGAATAGTGAGTGGAGGGGTTCAGGGGCCTGGAATAGTGAGTGGAGGGGTTCAGGGGCCTGGAATAGTGAGTGGAGGGGTTCAGGACCCTGGAATAGTGAGTGGAGGGGTTCAGGTCCCCTGGAATAGTGAGTGGAGGGGTTCAGGGGCCTGGAATAGTGAGTGGAGGGGTTCAGGTCCCTGGAATAGTGAGTGGAGGGGTTCAGGGGCCTGGAATAGTGAGTGGAGGGGTTCAGGACCCTGGAATAGTAAGTGGAGGGGTTCAGGGGCCTGGCATAGGGAGTGGAGGAGTCCAGGACCCCTGGAATAGTGAGTGGGGGAGTCCAGAACTCTGGAATAGTGAGTGGAGGGGTTCAGGTGCCTGGAATAGTGAGTGGAGGGGTTCAGGGGCCTGGAATAGTGAGTGGAGGGGTTCAGGTCCCTGGAATAGTGAGTGGAGGGGTTCAGGGGCCTGGAATAGTGAGTGGAGGGGTTCAGGGGCCTGGAATAGTGAGTGGAGGGGTTCAGGGGCCTGGAATAGTGAGTGGAGGGGTTCAGGTCCCCTGGAATAGTGAGTGGAGGGGTTCAGGGGCCTGAAATAGTGAGTGGAGGGGTTCAGGGGCCTGGAATAGTGAGTGGAGGGGTTCAGGGGCCTGGAATAGTGAGTGGAGGGGTTCAGGGGCCTGGAATAGTGAGTGGAGGGGTTCAGGGGCCTGGAATAGTGAGTGGAGGGGTTCAGGGGCCTGGAATAGTAAGTGGAGGGGTTCAGGGGCCTGGCATAGGGAGTAGAGGAGTCCAGGACCCCTGGAATAGTGAGTGGGGGAGTCCAGAACTCTGGAATAGGAAGTGGAGGGGTTCAGGGGCCTGGAATAGTGAGTGGAGGGGTTCAGGCCCCTGGAATAGTGAGTGGAGGGGTTCAGGGGCCTGGAATAGTGAGTGGAGGGGTTCAGGTCCCCTGGAATAGTGAGTGGAGGGGTTCAGGTTCCCTGGAACAGTGAGTGGAGGGGTTCAGGGGCCTGGAATAGTAAGTGGAGGGGTTCAGGGGCCTGGCATAGGGAGTGGAGGAGTCCAGGACCCCTGGAATAGTGAGTGGGGGAGTCCAGAACTCTGGAATAGTGAGTGGAGGGGTTCAGGTCCCTGGAATAGTGAGTGGAGGGGTTCAGGGGCCTGGAATAGTAAGTGGAGGGGTTCAGGGGCCTGGAATAGGGAGTGGAGGAGTCCAGGACCCCTGGAATAGTGAGTGGGGGAGTCCAGAACTCTGGAATAGTGAGTGGAGGGGTTCAGGGGCCTGGAATAGTGAGTGGAGGGGTTCAGGTCCCTGGAATAGTGAGTGGAGGGGTTCAGGGGCCTGGAATAGTGAGTGGAGGGGTTCAGGTCCCTGGAATAGTGAGTGGAGGGGTTCAGGGGCTTGGAATAGTGAGTGGAGGGGTTCAGGGGCCTGGAATAGTGAGTGGAGGGGTTCAGGTCCCTGGAATAGTGAGTGGAGAGGTTCAGGGGCCTGGAATAGTGAGTGGAGGGGTTCAGGGGCCTGGAATAGTGAGTGGAGGGGTTCAGGGGCCTGGAATAGTGAGTGGAGGGGTTCAGGTCCCTGGAATAGTGAGTGGAGGGGTTCAGGGGCCTGGAATAGTGAGTGGAGGGGTTCAGGGGCCTGGAATAGTGAGTGGAGGGGTTCAGGGGCCTGGAATAGTGAGTGGAGGGGTTCAGGTCCCTGGAATAGTGAGTGGAGGGGTTCAGGGGCCTGGAATAGTGAGTGGAGGTGTCCTGGTCCCTGGAATAGTGAGTGGAGGGGTTCAGGGGCCTGGAATAGTGAGTGGAGGGGTTCATGGGCCTGGCATAGGGAGTGGAGGAGTCCAGGTCCCCTGCAATAGTGAGTGGGGCAGTCCAGGACTCTGGAATAGGGAGTGGAGGGGTTCAGGGGCCTGGAATAGTAAGTGGAGGAGTTCAGGACCCTGGAATAGTGAGTGGGGGAGTGCAGAACTCTGGAATAGGGAGTGGAGGGGTTCAGGGGCCTGGAATAGTAAGTGGAGGGTTTCAGGGGCCTGGAATAGGGAGTGGAGGGGTTCAGGACCCTGGAATAGTGAACAGGGCAGTCCAGCTCTACAGCAGGTCTGGTCCCTCCAATCCATGTCCTTGGCCCCAATCCTCACAGAGACTCACGCTGGCCCACAGACTGCAAACATGGATGGAGAGAGGGCAGCGTCCAGGCCCCACATCGATGACTGGAGTGCACTAGTTCACAAAAAGCTTCAGCGCATCCGTTCTCTAAGTGCCTAATCTCCACCAGTGGAGTAAAAAGTTTAAAAATCAGCGTATCTTCTCCCCAACTCTATTCCCAGCCAAAGTTCAGACCTCAAGGAAGGGGGACCCCACTCCACACCCCACAAACTGAGACTACACCTCTGGGGGAGAGAGAAGGGTGGCTCCTGCTTTAGCTCTTATGGAACTGCTGTATGACTTTGGCCAAGTCACTGCCCCCTCTCTGATGTTTAGTTTCTCCCCTGGTGGCAGGTGAGGCTGAATGAAGGCAGCACCACATCATGTTATGTTAGCCCATTCTCATGCTGCCGTAAAGATATACCCTAGACTGGGTAATTTATACAGGAAAGAGGTTTAATTGACTCACAGTTCTACAGGACTGGGGAGGCCTCAGGAAATTTACAATCATGGCAGAAGGAGAAGCAAACACGTCCTTCTTCACATGGGAGCAGGAAGCAGAAGTGCTGAGGCAAAGGGGGGAAAGCTCCTTATCAAACCATCAGATCTCATGAGAACTCACTCACTCTCATGAGAACAGCATGGGGGAAATCACCCCCATGATCCAATCGCCTTCCACCAGATCCTTCCCTTGACGGGGGGGATTACAGTTGGAGATGAGATTTGGGTTGGGACACAGAGCCAAACCATACAGATGCAGATAGTACTGGAAACACAGTGGCCTCTGGGAAGCCCTGTCCTCGGTCCCTGGTGAGCCATGGGGGCGGGTCAGGCCTGGTCCTGTCACCCACAGGTGACCGAGCCAGAGAAGTGAAGAAACCTCTGAGCCCAGGGTGCAGAGGGAAGGCCAGAAACAGTCTGTGGGAAGCTGTCATCTGCTCTTGCTTCATCAGTGTGGGCCTTTCCCGGCAATCATCAAACTGGAAGGATGATATTCATCCCTAGTAAAAAACTCATTTGCATGTGTGGGGGAGGCAGTGGGGTGAGGGGGCAGGAGGGCCCACTGTCTTGCCAGTGCACACTTAGGGCCACCCATCTGCTGAGCCTTCTTGGGAGTCCTGGAGTGGGCATGCCAGGTTGTGGCACCCACTTTACAGATGAGGAGACTGAGGTTGGGTGGGGGATGACTCCATTGTGAGGGGTGAGACTGGCCCCCCATGGGTAGCCGCAGTCTGCCAGGGCCTCCCTCAGGACACCCAGCCACCTCCCCTGTGCAGAAGCATGCAGAGGCTCGGGCTTGGCTGGCACTGGAGCACAGGAAATGCCCCATTTACACATGGACCGGAGCCCAATGTCTTACGCACCAGGATCCTGGCCCCCAGGCTCAGAACTTGAATATCTGGGCCATGATCTCCAGAAGCCTCTCTGAGAACCAGGCCGAAGTAGCTGCTCATGGTCTAGGGTCCATCTAAAATAGGAGTGGGGGGCGGCCTGAGAGGTGAATTTCCCTGGGCTGGCGCATGGGCTGGGCTTGTCCCGGAGCACCCAGTGCCTGGCACTCACATAGGGCCTCCTGCCTGGGCCAGGAGAAAGCCGTTGTTGTGTGTAGCCTGGAGACACATGTGTGTCTTCACATGACATGCTTGCAGCCATCCGGGACCTGCGCAAAGCCTGCAGCTGGTGATGCTCCCCTCCCACCAAGGGGTGCAGAGCTGGAGGATTGCTCCCAAATTGTTCCCACCCTGTCCAATAAATGCCTTCCGGGGCGCAGTAGTGGGGAGCAGTAGCAGTGGAATTACCGTGTGGAGCCTGAGCCTCGCTCCCTCCAGCTGCACAGTTAGAGCTGCAGGCAGCCGGCACGGGAGGGGGTCCTGGAGGCCTTGCAAGTCCACCCATCCCAGCAGGGCCCTGAAGGCAGCTGCTCCTGTGGGTGAACACCAAGGCCCGCGGGGACTCAGCATCGAGTCTGGGCCCTGCTTGCCAACTGCCCCTTTAATGCCAGTGCTGCCTCGCAGTGACAGCCAGCTCCCGACTGGGAGCAGATGGTTTCCACAGAACCCACCGACTCTGCCAAGGCCAGCAGGGAGGGTCGATTCTAGAGAGCAGCAAAAGGCTGGTCAGCACAGCCTCTGGACAGGCTGGAAGGGCGGGATCCCTCAGGGCTGGTGGCCGAGTGTGGCCAGGCAGCATGGGGCAGGATGGCTGAGCCCTGGATACATCACATCATGGGAGCTGTGCAGGTAAGGACTTCTCTCTGAGGATGAGGACTGGGAGGGTTCTCCGGGCGTCCCTGATGCTGTCATCACTCCATCACTCCAGGTTCACCCTAGAATTTGCCTTGGAGATGCAAGAGGATGTCTGCAGGCACGGCCCGGCAGGAGGAGCCTGGCTCCCCTCTCTGAAGGTGCCAGTGCATGAACAGAGGGACCAGGAGCACCTCAGCAGGTTCCAGAGCCTGGGGCTGGTTCCAAGGAGGAGACTCCAGAGGGGCCAGCCCTGGCAGGCAGTGGGCTGTGGTCTCTGTCCGTGGTCTGCCACCTGGGTCCCTATTGAGAAGTGTAGCGAGGAGGCCCCAGTCCAGGCCACTGGGAGAGCCGGGGGTCCCGGCTGCCCCTGGGCCTGAGCCCTGCTCTCTCCACTTTGGGATGCGTCTCCTTGGTGAGGTCGCGTGGAGGCAGTGATGTCTGTTGGTACCCCAAGGCTTGTGTGGAGGCAGCAAAGTGTCTGGGGTGGCTGAGTGGTTTTCCGGCTTTGCTCAAGCTCCGATGCCCACGGGAGGAGGGTAGGAGGCAGAGGCTGGCCTGGGTAGGACTCAGGATGCAGCACATGGCTGCTTGGCCAACCTGTGTTTGGGTCAATGCACCCTTGTGTGCTTGAACCTGGAACTGCACCTTTCTCAGGCACCCTGAGATAGGAAGGGCTCACACCTAGACACATGCCATCAGTCAGGGCAAGGACGTGGGCAGCAGGACTGGCCACTGGTGCCAATAGGTGCTGGTGAGCTGGGCAGACACTCGGGGACTTCTTCCCACCCTCCTTCCACCCTCCACCCTAAGGACAAGGCAGGACCCCCAGGGGCCCCCAACCCAGTGCCCCCCAACCCAGCGCCTCGCTTCCCTCCTCTCCACTCCAGCCTCCAGAATGTGGCGCCCGGCGACACAGACAAGCCCATCCCCAAATGGGTCCTTCTCTTGACAGGTGGGGTCTTTCAAGGAAGGAGCTATGACGTCATCTGAGTCACGTGAACCTGGTCCTTCACAGGTTCTGAAACATGGACGTCAGCAAAACTAGTAGTGGAAAAAGCCTTTGACTCCCGCCCTCAAATTCTTGCCAGTGAAATACCTGGAAAAGGAGACATGGCTTTTCCTTTGCAGCCAAGTCAGGCTTCTGGGTGCTTCTCTCCAGGTCACAGCAGGGCACGGCAGGCTGGGAGTGGAGCCCAGCACTTCCACGGTGCTGCAGGCTCCAAGGCCCAGCTGCTGCCACCACACCAGGATCCCAGGACTCATCACCCTCTGCCCAGCCCATCCCACCTCTGTCAGCCACAGCACGCAGAGGGCTGCAAGCCCTTCTCCTTCCTGCCGCACTCCAGCCCCAAACCCCAGGCCCAGCCCCAGCCCCAGCCCCAGTCCCAGCCCCAGGGCAGCCCCAGCCCCAGCCCCAGCCCCAGCCCCAGCCCCAGCCCCACCCCTGCCAGCAAGAAAGTTCTGCCCTCCCTCCCTGCGGCCACTGTTGAACAGCGACGCACAAGTGAATGCACACATGCTCACACACTCACATATGCCCCCACACACTCGTGCACAGACACACACATATGCATGTGCACACTCAGACACACACACTGGCACACATACTTATATACACTCAGCCACACATGCATGCAGACTTACATGTATTCACACCAGCACTCACACCCACACTCACACATATCTGTATACACTCACATCCACACTCACACCCACATATATATATACTCACCCACACTCACACCCACACTTACACATATTTGTATACACTCACACCCACACTCACACACATATGTATATACTCACCCACACTCACACCCACATATGTATATACTCACCCACACTCACACCCACACTTGCACACATACTTGTATACACTCCCACACACACTTGCATGTGCACACTTGGACACACTCACATACACTGTGACACATACTTATATACACTCACAGCCACACATGCTTATATACATACATCTACACACACACTCTTATATACACTCACACATACTTATATACACTTACATCCACACTCACACACATTTACATGCACATGTGCACACACATGCACACACACACCCACTCACACATACACTCATGCACACACACTCTTGCACATACACGCTGACAACTCACTCTGATGCACATAAACCCACTCACTCATATACACACATTCACTCACTCATGTACATACACCCCTACTCAGATACACACACACTCACATATGCTTCACACATACACCTTCACACATGCACTCAAACACTCACACACGTAAATACACCCACACACACATCTACACATACACATACACCCTCATGTCTAAGAACAGCCAACTTCAGGAACAGTGTCGATTACATCCATATTTAGGAGAAATTTCCTAGAGAAAACATAACATAAATGCTATTCTGCCACTAGGAAGATGGCTGTTTACCTCATTACACAAAGCAGTTTAGCTCCTCGTGGACTAAAACTTTCCAGTTGCAGAATGTAATATTGTTTCCCTTCACGTAAGCAAGAGACCCGTTAAAGTTATTTCCTAAAACAAAGAACCATATGCCACCGAAGGTGACTTTAAGATGCCACTTCCTGAAGCTCAGGACTCCCTGCAGCACCACAATTTGTAGCTGCCAAATTTTGAGCAACCTCAGGTCTGGCCTCTGCTGTGGGCTGACTCCCTCCCACTGCAGGGACCTCCGAGGGCAAGGACCGAATCTTGGCATGTTGTGTCTGCAGCCAAGTGCTGGGCCCATCACATGGGAAATGCTCTTGGATATTTGTAGAACAAATGAATTTTATAATTTTCACAACTGTTCTAGCTGAAAGCTCAGTAAGTCAGGGTCAAGGAAACTAAAGGACAAAGAGATGAAATGATTTCCAAACAAGAGTGTTAGAAGAGATCATTAAGATATTCTCTATTATAAAAAATGACTGTCTTATAAAACTAAACCCTCCCCTACCTTATAATCCAGGAATTCCACCAAAAGACCTGGGCAAGAATGTTCTAGAAGGTGTATTCATAAAAATCAAACACTAAACATAGTCCTGGTACTCCTCCACGGACAGAGGAAGGTAAACATCCTTCTTCCTGTGAAAGGCCACAGAAAGGAACAGATTGCAGATATATGCAAAAAAGTGAGTGAATCTCAAAACCATTGTGCCCAGTTAAGGAAACGTCACATCAGAGGGTGCACACTGCATAGTCCTATCGTGGGACACTCCAGAATAGGCACAGCTAAGCTACAGTGAATGCAAGCAGAACAGTGTTTGCCTCCGGGGGTCTGGTTTGACCAGGAAGGGGTCTGAGAGAACGTTCTAGAGTGGTGGCAGGTGCTGTGTCTTTAGAGGGGTTTGGGTTACGTGGGTACATGGGTTGGTTGAAATGCATCGGATGACTCACTTATGGGTAGCAGTGAAGACAAGGCTCAGAGGAAAACTTACAGCTGTCCACATTCCATACTGAAAAAGAAGAAAGGTCTCAAATCAATAGCCTGACTGTACACCTTCGGGAGCTAGAAAGAGAAAAGTAAACTCAACGAGAGCTTAGCAAAAGGAAGGGGATAATGAAGTGCAGTAGAGAGAAGCAAAGCTGTAGAGAATAAAGCTACAATTGGTTCTTTGAAAAGATCAAGAAAATTGACAAACCTCTAGCTGGGCTGATGAAAAAAGAAGGAAATCTATTCGTCTCATTGAACGCAGAACTTGCAGAAAGGCCCATCACCAATTGTTGAGCTCTAGTTAATCATGCAAAAATACTTGGGGAGAAAGGCACTGATGTCTCCTACTTACTTTGAATGTGTAAAGTAAAAGATGTATTGACGAAAGGCTAGAGAGACAGACAGATGGAGTGATCAGTGATGCCCAAGGGGAGAAAGGCATGAAGAGTCCAGGTGACGGGTGAGGGATGTTCATAGAAAAATGCTTTCACGTTTTCTGTCTATTTGGACACTTCCACCATAAAATATCTGAAGCGGTGACTGTCAATAGGTCACAGCACCCACGGCGCCTTCACAGCTCTCCAAGGCACTTTCTGCAATCCAAGAACTGACTTGCGCGGATCTGCCCATTCGACACTCACATTTGAGTGTCTACACTGTGGACAAGGCACTGGTCTAGGTGTTGAGCTATGCCAGGAAAGAAAACACAGCCTCTGTGCCGTGCAGTGGGGAGAGAGCCCATGAGTGAGCAATCAAGTAATGTGGCAGCTTGCCTGGTGGGTGCTGTAGAGAAATAGCATGTCTGTTTAGACACCTCAAAGGAGGAGGAGGAGCCTGGTGGACACTTGCTCGGAGCCCTCCCAGGAGGCGTCTTGGCGGTCTCTCCCTCTGCTGTCATGGATGTGGCTGTCACAGAGGAACGACCCCACGATGGCACTCCAGAAGACAGTAGCATTGTTATGACTATGGCTTCTTGGGGGATTCACAAGGCGCGTTTCGGGAACTTTGCTGGAAGACCTGAGGTCTGGTTTTCTCAGTGATGTGGGCGGGCTGTGGGTAGGATGCTGGGGAAGCACATGACCTCTGGCATCTTAGACCTTACTTAGAACCCGTGCCCTGGCACTCACAGGCAAAAGTGGAAGCTGCAGGCCTACTTCAGAGCATGAGGGACAGCCGGGTGGCCACCTTCGTAACAATGGTCCTTCAAAAATCACTGCTTTTCAAAGGAAACGAATTCCACAGAGCCATCTGCCTGACACGTGAGGGAGCCGGCCCTTAGAAACGAAGAAGTTCTAAAACTGTATGGTGACAGGTGCCACTCAGTAAAGTTACTAAAAATAACGCACATGCACACGCACACACACACGTACCTGGAACTGCCTGGGTTCTAATCTGATCTCCTCCACTTTCGTAGAATCTCAATTTCGTCATGGGAAAGATTTGCCCACAGACAGCGCACCAAGGTCAGCTAGAGATCCCGCCACACACACAGAGCTGAGTGCAGCCTGGATGGGGCAGAAGGTGCCCAACTCTGGCCTGGCCACTGTGTCTCACCCAGATGAGCCCCATGGCCTTGTGAGCACACACATCCCAGCTCCAGGGAAAGGTACTGGCATTTGGTTGGAAACCTGGGTTGTGATTTTTCCTGGCAGTATTACCTGAGTTGCCCGGGGTCTCGGATTTGTCACGTCCAGACACGAATGTCTCCCTAAGGGATTCCTGCAGATGTCATGGAATCCTGCCTGGGAGATCACATCGCCAGCAGTGCCCTACAGCTGAGCGCAGCCCTGCAGGTGGTGGGTGCCTTTCAGTGTATGTCCACGCTGGATTCTGACAGCAGGAGCAGGGAAAATCCACATCCTGGTCATTGGCAATGGGGTGACCAACCATCTCAGTTTGATCAGCACTAACAGGCCCTCCTAGGATGGGGGAGATTCGGTTTTAAAACCAGGACAGTCCCAGGTACCCCCTAATTAAGGGTGACTTTTGGACTTTGTGAGGGAGCAGGGAGCTGTGAGCAAAGGTTTCTCTCTGTGCCATGAGCGCCATGGATAGTGAAATGAAGCTCTCCGGGGTGCAGATGTGGGGGCTGGGGTGTCCTCATGCCACCCCGTTTCTTGGCACTGAGGCTGGGGAACACCAGGACTGAGGAGGCTGGTCCCTGAGCCTGGTACTGCCATGCTTTAGGCTGCAGAGGGTGGCTTTCTGCACCTGGACCCTCATTCTGCGCGCAGCTTCTGCCCCTTCTTCAGTGCCCACCGAGGGAAGCCCCTCATCCAGTGGCCTTGCTAAGGGCTCTCTGCTCCCTGAACGCCGGTCCCGGACCACGAGGGCTGCCTGGCGGCCGCTCCCCTCCCCACAGCCTTTTCTCCCTGCGGACGTGTCCGCTCTCTGTGCTGCTGCTCACCACGGCCAAGTGCCATTCCCCTGCGGGGAGGCCTTGGGACAGGACTCCAGTTAAAGGTCTGATGGCAACACGCGTCCGCCTCCCCCAAAGCAGACGAACAGAACCCCCTAGGGCGCAGCTTTCATCACCCCGACCTTGAGCAGAGGATGAAGAGAAGACCTCTCCTCCTGCTCCCAGGAGGGTGGGACGGGGAGGCCCTCCCTGTCCACCGTGACGGCCGGATTATACTCATGGCTACTGATGCTGTGGGCGCTGGGTTTACCTGGCCACCAAGACCTAGTGTGGGGGGAAAAAAAAAAGAAAAACAGAAGAACGAGGCTTGGAAGACTGGCTGTGGTTGATGATTGCAAACTGGGGGTGGGTGTGGGGGAGATTTACTTCTCTATGTGCTGTTTTTTCCTTTTCTTGCTGCTTTGGTATTAGATAACATTTTATTTAGGCATATTTTATATATCCTCAAATTCACCCCTTTCACGTATACAGCTCAGTGATTTTTGGTAACTACCATGGTGGGGCTGTCACCCTAAACTGGTTCAAGGACGTCGCTCAGTCAACCCCCTCCCTCCCACTCTTAGCTAATCCCCAACCCTGCGTCCAGCCCCAGCTGTCTTCAATCTACTTCTCCACCAAAATACCTGCCTTTTCCAGACCTTTCATATACATGGAATCATAGGCTACGCAGGACACTGAGTCCAGCTTCTTTCTCCTGCGTTTCTCATGACTGGAGCCCCCGCTGATTGGCTGCAGCCCACTGGGTCCGACCACTCCCCAGGTGATGGGCATTTGCATGGCTCCTTGGCATGGGTTGGCATCAGTAACGCTGCGAGGAAGTCTCTGCACGGATCTAAGTTTCTGTTTCTCTTGGGTAGAATCTGTACTTCTATACTCTGAAAATTTCATATACAAAGTTCAAGAAATAGGGTTTGTAAACAAAAGAGTATCTTCAATTAATTTAGAAAGTTTCTTTTGCCGAGGTTAAGGGCACGCACCTGTGACGGGCTCAGGGGGTCCTGATGACGTGTACCCAAGGTGGTCGGGGCACAGCTTGGTTTTATACATTTTGGGGAGACGTGAGGCTTCAATCAATGTATGTAAGATGTACATTGATTTGGTCCGGAAAGGTGGGACGACTCAAAGCTGGGAGGGGGCTTCCAGGTCACGGGTAGAGAAGAGGCAAATGGTTGCTTTTTTTTTTTTTTTTTTTGAGTTTCTGATTAGCCTCTCCAAAGGAGGCCATCAGATATACATTTATCTCAGTGAGCAGCGAGATGACTTTGAATAGAATGTCCTAAGCCGTTCCCAGCTTGACTTTTCCCTTTGGCTTAGTGATTTGGGGGTCCTGGGATGTATTTTCCTTTCACAGGTTTGAGGAGAGAGAAGAACATGCCTCCAGAAGAATGAATGTTCCCCAAACCAAATGGGGGTCAGAGGGGGAGGTATAAAGCACCACTGAGAAGTTCCTCTGGGAGAGGTTCTTTGCAGGGTGTGTACAGAGCCCCTCTTGGAGTCACATGGAAAGAACTGATGGCAAATGAGAGCGGCGTGTCCAACCCTGGCACTGGACCTGGAGATGGCATGATCCGTGCACCTGGAGGCCAGGAATTCCTGCAGCGTGATGCCGACGGACGCAGAGGGAAGGAGGCCCAGGGTGGTGACCCCAGGAACAGGAGGAAGTGGGAAATGAGCAGACAGGCCCCCCACGCCCCATGGGGTCTCCACACGCTCACACACGTACCTGCTGTTTCGATTATTCATTCTTGCCCTATGTGAAATTTCATATTTATAGGGGATGTGGTCCACAGTCATATTTGTTTATCACTGTGCCAATAACTGTATTTGACCACACATGGTTTTATATAATACATCAATATATAAGCAAATATAAGAAAGCATCTATACCCACATATATAATTTATATGTAAAAATGTGTGTATTATACATATGAATGAGTGTACAAGACATATATATATAATACAGATATATGTACATACATGGAAACAGATTGGAAGACTATAGTCAACATTTTTCTGGGAAGCGATGACCATATGTAAGTGTAATGTAGTCATGTTTATCTATATACCAATATCTGTATCCATCTCTATACAGACATAAATCTGTACACCTGCCGTGTATCTGGGGATGTCAGGCACAGGCAGTGCTGTTGCTGGGGGCTCAGCAGAGGCTCCCTGGCCTGGGGCTGGGCAGGGGAGCCTGGAGGGAGTCAGGCTGAGGCTGTGGGACTTGTCACAGGACAAGAACACCCAAGGACTGCAGGGTCATGTTCACAAGGCGCATCGGAAGCCTCTCTGACTCGGAGAGGACTTGGAGCATCTCTGCTCACCCGTGAGACCCGTGAGAGACAGCGCTGAGAGTCCGGCCATCTGGAAGCCAGGACCAGCTCTGCCTGGAGTTGTGGACCCAGGTCAGCCTCCCCCTTGCTCCCCGCCCGCACTAGGCCATTACTGCAACAGCAGCTTAGAGGAGGAAAGGCGGATCTGAGCACCCTCTGGCTCACAAGCACCCAAGCCCAGGGACTCGGGGGACAGCATCAGCGCTGAATCCTTGAGGCTGGCACCACCAGGTTCCACTTTCACCCTCTGCTCTGAAGCCTGTTGGCAGGCACAGGGTCACTTTCCTGTCCACGGGCTCTTCACAGTCAGCACATTCAGGGCCGACATTTTTTTTTATTATTATTACACTTTAGGTTCTAGGGTACTTGTGCACAACGTGCAGGTTTGTTACATAGGTATACATGTGCCATGTTGGTTTGCTGCACCCATCAACTCATCCTTTACATTAGGTATTTCTCCTAATGCTATCCCTCCCCCAGCCCCCCACCCCCTGACAGGCCCCGATGTGTGATGTTGCCCCCCGTGTCCAAGTGATCTCATTATTCAACTCCCACTTATGAGTGAGAACATGTGGTGTTTGGTTTTCTGTCCTTGTGATAGTTTGCTGAGAATGATGGTTTCCAGCTTCACCCATGTCCCTGCAAAGGACATGAAATCCTTTTCTTCGGCTGCCTAGTATTCCATGGTATATATGTGCTACGTTTTCTTAATCCAGTCTATAATGATGGACATTTGGGTTGGCCGACTTTTTAACGAGTGTGCTTTCGGCCGCAGCAGTGGTAACAGCGGGGAGTATTTATGGAGCCCCCTGCACTGTTCCAGGGGCCCCCCACACAGGAATCCACTTGGTCTGCCCATGCCCCAGAAGGCTTGAGGCCCACCCTGATGGGGGCTCCTCAGCTCCAGCTCCCCCTCTTCTTCCCCCTCCTTCCCCTTCCATATTGATCAGGTGTGCCCGTCCTCCAGGTGGTCACACTCCTCAGGGCGCTGGCCCAGCCCAGCCCCAGAACTTCAAGTCCGATGGGCTCCCTCGTCACTCCCCGGCTGATGGGGGATCAGGTGTGGACTTCAGACCTGATTCTGACTGAGGAGATGTGGGCACAGGGAGGGGCCAGTCAGAGAAACCCCAGAAGATCTCCTCATTGTTCCAAAGCTTCAGATACAATTGAGTAAGGATAAGAATGATAGCCACAATGAGTCCTAACACTGCCACAGTGTCTAAATCCATGAGTTCATAAGAAAACAAAAAGATAATTGGTCAACTTTGGCTGCAGCTGGAGAACCACCTCGTTACTCTGAACACAGATAAGTAAAGGATAAAAATGAAGCCTTTATCGACTTCTCTATGCAAACCGTCCCTCAGGGCAGCTAAGCTGGTATGAAAGGGAAGTTTGCTTTGGTGGGAGTGTCCGGAAGATAAACACAGGAGCGAGGATAGAGTGAGGATATTGTTTTACAGCCCCCAAGGAAGCCATGAACCAAGGCAGCTCATCATCAGCCGCTGTACACATCACAGAGAAAGCGGGACCCCGCATGCCTCCAGATGAAAGCCCGCAGCATGGTCTAAGAGCAGACTCCCCCAAATACCCGACAGAGCCTGTCAGCAGCTTTCAGGAATTACAGGGGACAGAGGAAAACATTGAATACCACCCTTGGGATGTATTCAGCAAAAATCAGAAAATGAAAAATGATCCAATTTCTTTAAGAACCACCACCACAAAAACAAGCAAATAAGTAGTAAAACATTTTAAAAGTTAATGTAAAAACAGATGTGGAAGGAGACTACAGGCTAAAACTTAGACACCAACCAATCTCAATGCACGGCCCTCAACTGTGTCCTGATTCCAATTGTTTTTAAACCTGTAAAACAAAGGATAGACCATCAGGATAATGTGAACCCCAATATTGAGGAATGACTGTGCATTTTCCACAGGTGTGGGAGGCGGGTTGGGGCATGAGGAGAGAGGAGAGGAGGGTGGACAGGCAGAGGGAGCACCACCCACATGCCGAGATGGGGCCTGGCACCCATTCTCCCGTTTCTCCACTTCTGTCCATGTTTGAAATTTTCCATCATAAAAAGCTTCTTTTTTCTGTTTTGTTCTGTTTGTCTAATAGGTCTCCTGGGCAGAGACCCACTTCCCACTTCCTAGGACACTGTCCCACCTGGAGCTGCAGCTGTGGTCTTGATCCCAGTTCTAGGATGAAGCAGAGACGTGGGGAATGGTGAGGTAGGATGAAGAAAGGACTCGGGGTTCCAGTGCACCCCTGAACCGGCACAGCCTCCCGGCCCTCACACTGGGAGGTGGGGGATTGCTTCTAGTGGGCAATGGATGAACTGTGTCTGATGTCACCCCATGCACGTGGAACAGGGCAGCTGTCTTGTGTTCCCAGCCTCTGGTAAGTTCCTTGAGGGCACAGACGCTGTCTGGTTCATCTCTGCACCCCTGACGGTGCCCCGCTGGGTGCCTGGCCCGGTGCCCAGTGCTCCGTAGACCCTAGAGTTGTCGGAGAGAAGGCACTTGGGCCATGGTAGCAGCAGGCGGAGGCCGGGCTTGTGTCCAGTGTTCGGGAAACTTGGAAACCTCCAAATGTGTCACCCCGATGTGATTTTGGTTTCTTCCCATCTCTTGCGCCTAAGGCACAATTATTGGGAACCTACAAAACCCACTGCTTAGGGAAAAGCCCACACCCAAATTTCTGCTAAGCAGGAGGAAGGTGCTGCGGTGGACGTGGTCTCGCAGCACCTGTCCCCGGCTGCCTGGCTTACCACCTTCATCCCTGTGGCCGCTTCCTCCCCAGCATCCTCAACAGCATGTGTGCTCACGGCCCGGACCCCGCCCTGCTGGTCTGGCTGCACGGGCTCCTGCACCCTGACTTCCTCCCACTCTCCCCTTGTGCAGAGCAGCTCTGCACATGCCCAGTGCCCGGTGCTCACCCACAGCAGAAGTCCTGCCCTGGAGCTTACCACACCCCAGCCCTGACCCTACAGCAGCCCCCACCAGTGAGTTCTGCCATTAGAGTCAGAATGTCTTTTCCCTCTCCTGTGACAGGTTTGCATGCTACTTAGAATTTAGTTCTCCAAAGACCCCTGAATCACACTCAGGGCCAGGCCCAGAGCAAGCTGAAGAAGGTGCTCACTCTGGGCTCTCAGAGCCAAGGGAGAGGAGTCTGGGGGGCTTTCAAGAGGCACCAGGTTCAAGTCTGTGTCGCCCACGCGAGGCTCCTTCCCTCTCCAACCTCTTCACCACAGGGACTCTGGAATCCTGCTTTCCACACCCTGCATGGCTAGAACCACTAGTGTAGGACATGCAGCTCCACACCCAGCCTGCCTGCCACTCACCTGTGCTCACCTGGGCAGCAGCTCCACACCCAGCCCGCCTGCCCCTCATCTGGGCTGCCCCTCCACACCCAGCCTGCCTGCCCCTCACCTGCACTCACCTGCCCCTCACCTGCGCTCACCTGGGCTGGAGTTTAGCCATTCCTTCTGCAGCATCTGAGGTGTGGAAAGTCACATTGCTCCTCATAGGCCCCCAAAACAAGACAGACATAAGTCAAAGACAAAAAGCAAATGTTTGGTTTTTAAACTAGCTTAATAATGTGCTCAACTGGCCTCTCCTCTCTGAACTGTCTCAGAGATGCTGGTGGAAGAACTGAGGCCTACCTGCCCCATGGATGCAGCCACCGCATGGGCTCCTGCCCCAGCCCAGAGCTCACCATGAAGAAGGTCAGTGTTACCATTGAAGCTGGGGGGTGGTCCACAGAGGAAGGCTCCGGTCTAGAGCAGAGTCTGGGTGTCCTTAGAGTGCCTGTCCGGGCACAGTGGGGAGGACAATACGTGGTCAGGTGATGGGGGCAGTCCCCCTGACAGGTCTGCACTCAGAGTAAAAACGGTCGCACCAACCAGATGCCACTCAACAAAGGGCTCCCAACCACCCCCAAAGCTCTGAGCCCTGGTTCTGAAAATTTGGCTCTGCCAGGGGAGGGAACACTGGCTGTTTGGGTCACACACTGTTGAGCAGATGCAGACATTCTGACTGCACACGTGACTACCATCTGGTCCTGTGGTACACGCTCCACTCACGTGCCCAGGGCTTTGCATGTGATCTTCTGTTTAATCCCTACGAGGACGTCCTGGAGGAGACACCATTGTTCCCATTTTACAGAAAGGCAAAACTCAGAACTAATCAACTCCTTACCCAGAGAGTCTTAGGCAGCCAAGGGCAGAGCTGGGCTCTACCGACTCCATCCAATGCCAAAGTGCTCTCCACTGAGGCCACCCTGGGGCCCCTACTCAGGATGATCTTCCTGGGAAGCCGACCTCCCTGATCTACCCTGGTCTTCCCTGATCTACCCTGGTCCACCCTGATCTACCCTGGTCTACCCTGCTCTACCCTGGTCTACCCTGGTCTACCCTGATCTTCCCTGGTCTACCCTGATCTACCCTGATCTACCCTGACCTACCCTGATCTTTCCTGATCTACCCTGATCTTTCCTGATCTACCCTGATCTTCCCTGATCTACCCTGGTCTACTCTGGTCTATCTTGGTCTACCCTGGTCTTCCCTGGTCTACCCTGATCTACCCTGGTCTACCCTGATCTACCCTGGTCTTCCCTGATCTACCCTGATCTTTCCTGATCTACCCTGATCTACCCTGATCTACCCTGATCTACCCTGGTCTACCCTGATCTACCCTGGTCTTCCCTGATCTACCCTGGTCTACCCTGATCCACCCTGGTCTTCCCTGGTCTACCCTGATCTACCCTGATCTACCCTGGTCTTCCCTGATCTACCCTGGTCTACCCTGATCTACCCTGATCTACCCTGGTCTTCCCTGGTTTACCCTGATCTACCCTGATCTACCCTGGTCTTCCCTGGTCTACCCTGATCTACCCTGGTCTACCCTGATCTACCCTGATCTACCCTGGTTTACCTGGATCTACCCTGATCTTCCCTGGTTTACCCTGATCTACCTGGGTCTACCCTGATCTACCCTGGTCTACCCTGGTCTTCCCTGATCTTCCCTGATCTACCCTGATCTTCCCTGGTTTACCCTGATCTACCTGGGTCTACCCTGATCTACCCTAGTCTTCCCTGATTTACCCTGATCTACCCTGATCTACCCTGGTTTACCCGGATCTACCCTGGTTTACCCGGATCTACCCTGGTTTACCCGGATCTACCCTAGTCTACCCTGATCTACCCTGATCTTCCCTGGTTTACCCTGATCTACCCTGGTTTACCCGGATCTACCCTGATCTTCCCTGGTCTACTCTGGTCTACCCTGGTCTACTCTGGTCTACCCTGGTCTACCCTGATCTACCCTGGTCTACCCTGATCTACCCTGATTTACCCTGGGCTGTGGCGGAGCTAGGACTGCAGGCCAGCTGAGTGGTGACAGGGTGAGACCCCAGGCTGGCCACTTCATCTTCTGCAACAACTGGCCAACCGGCTCACACAGAGTCACCTGTGAGCATGGCTGTTTAGAAAGCCGTGGTAGGTTTTACGTCTTCATAGAAGTAAAAACTCCTGCTTTGATGACACACAGGCCTATGCACAGGGCCTGGGGAAGCTCACCCCAAATTCTGTGAGCTGATTGTTCAGGGTGTGCAGTGGCCTGGAATCCTTCATAAGCACCCAGACCCCCAAAGGTGGCCGGGGTGCTGACCGGTCATCCCTGGAGCTGAGAGGGCCCCATAGACAGAAGCTGTGTCCGGACTCCCTGACAAGTTGCAGGACTAGAGTCACTTACTTAGCCTGGGGGTGAATAGCCCCACCTTCAGACGCCAGTCTGGGGGTGGACAGCCCCGCCTTCAGATGCCAGCCAGGCTGCGGGTGCACCAAGACCACCCCTGACGGGCAGAGTCTCGACTCTGGCAAAGCGTCTGCTGCCGAGCCTGAAAGCAGGAGTGGGCACCATGTGTGGCTGCACAACTCGCCCCTCTCCCCATGCAGGGCCTGTCTTTCTGGCCCCGTCACCCAGCCCTGGCCTCTAGCACAGCCCTGCTCAGTCCCTTACCCCTTAGTCCTGGGGCCTTGGAGGCAGGGACTGGGCCAGGCCAGCATCTCCCATCTTCCTGCTTGGCTAGAGGAGCTCCCAGAACCTGTGTTCAGCTCTGGCAAGTGGGAGGAGAAGCTCTTTAGAATAACTACCTGCAGCGGCCATGGCCTCCTGGGGGCCACGGGGAGCAGCTACCTCCCGCATCTCCAGAGCAGCTCTGCTAGTGGTACTCAGAGCAGAGGCTGCCTCGGGGCCAGGGCTGCAGAGATGCTGCCTTCTGAGCAGGGACTAGGGAGGACAAACAGCAAGCTTCTCTTCCAAAAAAAAAAAAAAAAACAAATATATTTCTCTCTCATTCTCCATCACAACTACAAAGCAGACAGCAGTAGCAATGAACCAGCAACTTTCAGGAAGCAGTTGTGAGCTGGGATGAGAATTCAGGCATATCCAGATGCTCAGCCAGCCCTCAGTTCTGGGGCTTTCTCCATCTGCTGGGCCACTTACCCCCTCCCTCACGGCGTCCGAGGACACCCCCAGACACAGGGCGGACATAGATCCAGGCCTGGAAGCTTGGGGCTGCCTGGTGCGGGAGGCCCACATGCAGGCCCTGCAGGAAGATGGATGGGAAGGAGCTCGGGAAGCCATCACGGTGACAAGGGCCTGGCCCCCCTCATCCCCTGCGCTGATCCTGTAGCAGCTGTCCCAAGGGTCCAAACCCCTTCCTTGTACCCTGATGGCTGTCCCTTGCTCTGTAGGCTGCCTGCTCTGCCTTGGCACCAGCACGCCGCCCCCACCAAGCTCCCTGCTTTCTTCTCCGCTATGGGCCCCTTTCCCAAATATCCATTCACACCTGCAGAAGGAGCATGGCCTTTGGATGGGCCCAGGCTCTCAATGCCCACTAGGCTGGTCTCTTCTGCAGCCTCTCAGGCATCAGCGGTTGTCCCTGGGATCTCCCTGGGCAGGGCCAGGTCAGGCGGGTCATTCTCCTGGGACCACCGCACTCATTCCCAGGCTCTCCCTACGGGGGATGCCCAGACCGCCCATCAGAACCACTTCGAGGGTCATCCACATTCCACACCCAGGGGCCCTCGAGAGGCCCTGGATGCCCACCTCCCCACCTGGATGCCTCCACTTGGAGGGCAAGCCCAGGGCATGGGGCCTGGCACACCCAGACTGTCCTAGCCTCCTCAGGCTGCGTCCCTGGGCTGTGGGAGCTTTTCTTGCCCAGAGAGCCAGAGAGGAGCCCCAGAATGTCCTCACTGGCCCACAGACATCAACTGTTGCTCCTCCCAGGCTCTGTGTTTTACAAGTGAAGCCCAAGGACAGAGAGAGGCAGTGGGCTGCCCACGTCCCCACGACCACAATGTGGCCTTGTCCTGGCAGAGGCTGCTGGGGGGACCTCCTCAGCTCTTCTGTGGCTGTGTCTACCCCAGTGGGTCCAGTGGGTCCAAGGTCTGCTCTGAAGCCCTCCTCTGCAGGCCCTGCTCTCCACAAGGCTCCGAAGTTCCAACAGACAACTTCCTCCCCATTCCCCTGCCCATTCACCAGGGAGCCGTCCTGTTCCAGGACCCAGGCAGGAGAGGAGGCACCTTCCCCATCCTAGCACCCACCCTGTCCCTGCCAGGCCACTTCACCATGACCTCAGCCCAACCTCACCACAGCCACGACAGAAGGGTAAGATCCCGATGAGGAAACAGGCTCAGCCAGGTAACGAGCCCGCCAGGTGGGAGGTGGCATCTGAAGGGCTGCGTGATGCCACCCCCAAGCTCCCAGCCACTGCACTCCACATGTGGCCATAGTGGCACAGGGGCTGCAGCTGCTGGTTCCCAGACAGAGGGTGCAGGAAGCCTGGGGAGGATGGGCCTCTGCAGCCTGGAGAGGAGCCCCTCCCCAACGGGGGAGCCCCTCCCGGACAGGGCACATGTGGTCACATGCCCACAGTCAGTTTACACCTCCAAAACCTGGGCAGTAGACATCACCCAGGGGACTCCCAGGCCAGGGAGGAGGGGGCAGTTGGCCCACACAGCTGGGTCGTTGGGTCCATTCTGTGTGAGGAGTGGTCTCCAAGGGCAGCGGTAGCACCGTGCAGGCTCCCTGGTGGTCTCGGGGGCGGAACTGGGGGCTTCATCTCTGTGCTGCCTCCATACCCTGGAACAGAAACACCAGGTGAACCCCAGGCTGACCAAGCTCATCCTGGCTGCCAGCACCCCAGGCCTGCTGGAGCGCGGCCGGGGGCCCCTCCCACCCCTCTGCAGCAGGTATGTGCCCCCTGCAGTCTGGGCGGAGGGGGAAGGGCAGCCTTCCCACACTGCAAGCTTGGGGAATCGAGGAGGCTGAGCTGAAGGCCGCAGCACCCAAAGGCCCAGGAGAGGGGCTTCCAGCCAGCCTGGAAGTCACCGCAAAAGCAGGAGCGACTCTGCCTCTCCCAGCAGGAGCAGGCTGTGGGGACCATAACACCACCTCTGCCAGGGGTGAGGACAACTCTGCCCAGCTGGGTGGGGTCTGTGGGGCTACATGAAGGACCCCGTAACCCACCGTGACCGGGCCCAGGCTGACCCCTGGGCGTCTGCCCTGCGTGGGAGTTCTGCCCTGCGTGGGAACTCTGCCCTACTTGGGAACGGTGCTGGCAGAAGACCCTTGTTTTGAGCAACTCATGGGTGAAGCGTTTTTAAGGGAGAAGAAACTTACTGTGCGACAGACAAAAGAAATAAAAATAAACACCATCCGAGTAATCTAGGGAAGAATCGCCAACCCCGCCGATAGTGTTTAATACATGAACTCCAGCCTCACCCACAGAGTCGGAGAGGGGAGGGTGTGAATGAGGAAGACCTCAGGTGGCCTGGCTGGGTTTCCGCACTTGTTTTCCAAACAGGAGCAGGCCAACCGTCTGGAAAATGGGAGAGAGAGGCCTGGTGGCAGCAGGCCGGCCGATGGTTTGCACGTGGAACCCCCGAGAGCACACTGGCTCTGTGGGCACAGGGCGCTCCGTGGGTCCTGGTGTGCTGAAGCCCCGGTCCCAGATGCAGGAACCAGCTGTCCATCTCAGGCCAGGCTGCTGTGTGAGCCTGAACACATGTGGCTGCACCTCTCTGAGGCCCTGAGAGGTTAAGATTCTTAGCCTGGACGCCACAGAGTTGGGGGTGTCTGGAGATGTCCACCAGATTTTCCGAGTGCAGTACAGCATTGAATCTGGAGGCCACATCCGGGCCCGGCTGGCACTGGGAGGCCCCATGAAGCTGGTTCCCCAGTGCATGGCTCAGGAAGGGTTGGGGCATCATTCTCATTCAGGTTTTAATGTGCCCCTAATAATAGGGTTTCCTCACTCTCCCAATGGGTGACATACACCCTGTGGTCCCCTCTTCACCCTCTGTCCTGGAAGCCCCCAGTGCCTCAGCCTGCAGTGTGCAGTTCTCAGGAATGGGCCTCGGGAACGCGCACCGAGGAGGCTTCTGTGCTTAGACCTAACGTACTGAGTAAGCGGGAAGTAAATCTGCCACTGCAATGCCCTGCATTTTGGAAAGTTCCTGAGAATTTCTGCTTCCTCTGAATCACCTCACCATCCTCTACTGACCAGGGAGAGAGCATAGTCATCCTTGTTCTGAAAACACAGCCTTATGGAAGCAGGATGAAATGTGGCCTAAAGGCCCCCAGATGTTAGTGCATATTTCAAGTCAGATCCTGGGCCCCTCCGTGCATTCTTTGTGCTCTCCGTGTCTGGCCAGTGGGGACAGCGGCCCACCCCTTCCCTGCTGCTCTGTTTCACCCTCCATGGCATCGATCTGGGCTGTGCTGTGGTGCCTAATGGACCTCCTCCAGACGCCTACCCTCGCTCCTGGTAATGGTCCTCACAGAGCACAGAGGGAGGGGCCCTGGGAGCCGTCTCCCCCAGCCTTGTCCTCATGGCACTGGCATCGACTTCCAGAGTCCCCAACGCGTTTGTGTTGGGAGCAATCGAGGCATCAATCACCGGTGACCTCATCCTCCACTCAATAAAATGTGCATTATGACTTTTTCCCCTCCCAATCCTCTCCAGGGACCCGGGGCTGATTGCAGCTGCTCACTGCAGGCCAAGCAGGAGGCAGGGGCGGACAGAAAGCCGGCATCTGTCAGGC
The DNA here is from genome assembly GCF_047675955.1 of Chlorocebus sabaeus. Classification (NCBI taxonomy): domain Eukaryota; kingdom Metazoa; phylum Chordata; class Mammalia; order Primates; family Cercopithecidae; genus Chlorocebus; species Chlorocebus sabaeus. The sequence continues at coordinate 127,284,235 of NC_132913.1, forward strand.
ACTGCACAGCACCGTTCCTCTGCCCAGAGCCCAGGCTCCTCCCCAGCCTCTGGCTGTGCTGCCTCCCAGGAGATCTTCCCAGTGCCCTGTCCAAGCAGGTGCCACCTCGGCATTGTGCACTGCTGCCATTTGTCTGTCCCTTCTTAGCTCTCATGCCCCTACATAGGTGCACTTCTCATTAACTGTGTACCTGCTTCTTCTCCACCAAGCATGTTCAGCCCTCATAAGTGTCCACTGGTATCTGTTGAATGAATCAACCAAGAAAGGTGCCAAGCAGGAGCCAGGTACTCAGTGTACATTGTTTTATGTGTTCACGGCAACATTCCTTAAATAAGTATAATTATCTCCACTTTATAGATGAGAAAAATTAGATTCAGAGAAATTAATAGCCCAAAGCTAGAATTTCAAATCCAAATATTACTCTGAGACATTTTGTCAGCAGACACAGCACAAGAAGAGAATGTTTCCCTCTTGTGAAACATTCTTAAGGTCGACCCAGGCCAGCTTATGGAGCAAACATCCCGTGGGAGGCTAGGGTGGCATTGTGACGATGGACGCAACTACCCCCTCCTGTTAACTCCCACAACACCTGTTCTATGCCTCCCTTTGACCTTTCCTAGTACAACTTCTCACTGACTTGTATTCTCATGATTTCTGATATTTCTCAGTCTCCAGCTGGATCTCAGTTGATGGGGGACAGCAGTCTCATCTGAATAATGCTCATATTCCCCAGACTGAAGGAATTTTCCCTGCCCCACACAATTCTGTTCTGAGATAATTGTGCAGGTGTGTAGAAATTTCTTACTGGCATGCTTTACTCCCTAAAAGAATGTGAGCTCCTAGTGGTCAAGAGTGGTTTTATTCAATTCTTTTTCTCCTGAATTTAGCACAGGTGACTTACTACCTTGTAGTAAGGTATGATCAATGGTGGATGGATGGATAAATAGATGGATGGATGGATGGATGGATGGATGGATGGATGGATGGATGGACAGATGGGATGGATGGATAGATGGGTGGATGAATGAATGGATAGATGAGTGGAGAACTGGGTGGATAAATAGATGAATAGATGAATGGTTGCATAAGTAAGTGGGTAGTGGATGGGTGGATTGATGTGTGGGTGGGTGTGCGGATGGATAAGTAGATGGATGGATGAACAGAAGGATGAGTGAGTAGATGGATGGATGGATGGATGGAATAAATGGATAGATAGGTGGATGGATGGGTGGACAAATGGATGAATGGAGAGACGAATGGATAGACGGTTGCATAAATAAATGGGTAGTGAATTGGTGGATTGATGCATAGGTGGGTGGATAGATAGGTGGATGGATGGATGAATGAATGAAAGGATGGGTGAATGGGTGAATGGATAGATGAATGGATGGATGAAAGGGATGGGATGGATAGATGATGGATTGATGGATGGGTGAAAGGATGAATGGACAAATGAATGGATGAATAGATGAATGGATAGATGGTTGCATAAGTAAATGGGTAGTGAATGGGTTGACTGATGCATTGGTGGAGGGGTAGGTAGATAGGTGAATGGATGGATGAATGAATGAAAGGATGAGTGAGTAGATGGATGGGTGGATAGATGGGTGGGTGGGTGAGTGAGTAGATGGATGGGTGGTAGGTGGATGGACAGGTAAATGAGTGAATGGAACAGTTGGTGGATGGACAGATGATTGGATAGGTGGATGTATGAATGATGGGTGGATGAATGGATGAGTAGGTATGTGGATGCATGAGTGGATGGATGGATAAGTGCATGGATGAGTGGATGAAAGAATGAAAGTCAGGCATGGTCAAGTGATGATTACGGTCTCTTCTAAAGGATTTTTTGAGAGCTACTTAGAGATGTAAGTATCTGTGAATGTCACCAGTTACCATCAAGTGGAGAACATTTCCCAGCTGCAGTCACAGAGAGAAATGGTGGTGGAAGAAGGGTCAGAAAGATGTGGTATCGCTGGCCTCAGATATGGATAAAGGGTCCACAAGCCAAGAAATGTAGGTGGCCTCTAGACACTGGAAAAGACGAAGAAATGCATTCACCCTTTCAGCCTACACAAGGAACACAGCCCTGCCCTGCAGACACCTTGATTTTAGCCCAGTGAGCCTGAGCTGGAGTTCTGGCCAACAGAACTGTGAGGTAATCACTGCGTGCTGTCATAAGCCACTCAATGTGTGGCAATTTTCTGTAGCAGAAACAGAAAATTAATATGGGGGATTTGCTGTTTAATAGAGAAGTGGGCAAAGTGCTTGAGTGATGTCTCTGTATGGGGCCCAGGGAAAGCAGCCTTTCCTCTAAAACGGCCTGGACCCAGCCTGCTGGGTCAGCCAGTGGACCCTTCCTGGGAGGCCTGAGCACGGCTCTGTTAGCCTCCTTCGAAGGCGACACACGGCCGTGGGAAGGAAGCTGCCTTGTGTTCACTCGCATCAGTGTGCATTGTTCTTCACAGTGGAAATAGGACTGTCATTTAGGAAGTGGTGCCAGAGCCAGTGGGTGCAGGATCCGCCCAGGAACCAGGGCACTGGGAGCTGGTGCCTTTCTGACCTGCAGATGGAGAGACCAGGACCAACAAAGCTCACGTGATGTGCCCAAGTGCAGAGGGCCCCAGATAGCGACCCTTGTTGGGTAGCCCCCAAAGCCTGGGCTCCTGGGCGTGGCTGGAGTACGGTTTTCTGCAGTGTGGTCTTATTTCAGAGACACTGGCGCGCTGGCAAGTCAGGGGAAAGCCCCCGGCCTGGAATCGCACGGCCTCTGCTCTGATGCTTTGAAAACACTGTTTATCAGGCACGCTTCCTCCATTCTCCTGTGTAAAGCCGATGTTTTTCATTCCTCATTCCTTACACCTAATATCCGAGTGCTTTCCCAGCAAAAGCACACTCCTGTCCACAGGGCATGTGAGACTGAAACAGCTGCTATATTTAACAAAAAAACACATCCTGTTGCCATGACAACCTGCGTCTAAAATTAGAAACGCCACATACCACGGGGTAGATGCCATGAAACGGGCTGCTCCCGTCACTCTCTTCGATTCTCCAGGCAGGGGTTGGGTGCTCCTGGCCCGCACCGCATCCTGCAGTGGATTTGTATCAGACAGACTCCGTGTGGGTAGACAAAATCTCTTTCCAATTTCCTCAGACCCCTGCCAGCCCCGTGCGTGGGTGGGCTCCTTGCATTCCTGGTTCCCAACGGTTTGTCTGTCAAGCTGGGGTCACCTCTCAGGAAGCATGGACAGAGGCATCTGGGAGGGAGGTGGTCAGGGGTCCAGGACCGGAGAGCCAGCTGGGTGTCCCTGGTGACACAGCAGTCCCCTCCCTAACCGCCCTTCCCACTCTCACATGACCAGTGCTTTGCTGGCATTTCAGAGGGCTTGGCCCTCAGCACCTTCCCACATCTCAGAATCAACTCTCTGAGCACTGCCCACTCAGGCCTGACCCATCTCACCACACTGGAGGCTGCTCAGGGCCCTGGACCCTTGTGGCTCCCCCTGCCACGTCCCTGGCCAGGCAGCCTCATGTGCAATCTTCTTGCCTCTCAGACATGCATGACTCTTTCCCACCTTCCATGCTTGCGAGGCGCTGCCAGGCTACCCCTCTCTCCTGTCCCCTGGATACCGGCCCTGCCCTCGGAGGAGGTTGCCCGCAGGCCCCGACCCCAGTCCGTCTGCTCCTCCACCACGTGTGCTTCTGAAACAAGCAAGGCTCAGATGCCTAAACCCTGCTTGGCATGCAGCCTTTGCTACCCCATGAGCTACTTGGTTGAGGTCCTGGGCATCTGGGCCCAGAAGGGAGTTCCCCTGGCTGTGTAGCTGTCATTGTCTCTGATATGGTTTGGACCTGTGTCTCCGTCCAAATCTCACCTCGAATTGTAATGCCCAGTGTTGGAGATGGGGCCCGGGGGGAGGTGATCAGCTCATGGGAATGGAGTTCCCATGACTTAGCACCATCTCCTCGGTACTGTTTAGTGGGTGAGTTCTCACGGGATGTGGTTGTTTAAGAGTGTGGCACCTCCCCGCTGTCTCTCTTGTTCCTGCTTCATCCATGTGAGACGTGCCTGCTTGCCCTTCGCCTTCTGCCATGACTGTAAGTTTCCTGAGGCCTCCCAAGCCATGCTTCCTGTACAGCCTGCAGAACTATGAGCCAATTAAACCTCTTTTCTTTATAAATTACCTAGTCTCAGGTATTTCTTTACAGCAGCACAAGTCTCAGGTATTTCTTTATAACAGCACTTTAGAGCCACACAGTAGCATTAATTGTTTGTGCGTGGTTCTGTGAGTTTTAACAGACATAGAGATTTGTGTAACCACCACCACATTCCATCAGCACGACGCCCCCTGCTGCCCGGTGTAGCCACACCCTCCTGCACCGAAACCCCCGGGGCTGCTGACCTGTTTGCCATCCCCACAGTGGTGTCTCTTCAAGAACGGAGCAGAATCAGCCCCACAGTGCAAAGCTACCTTCGCTCAGCGTGACTTCTTGAGACCCACCCTAGGTTGTTGCCTGTATCAAGTTAGTTCTTTTTTATTTCTGGCAAGTGGTCCATGACACAAACGTGCCGTCATTTATTCCACTGTTAAAGGGCATTTGGGCTTTTCCAGTGTTTGCTGATTACGACTAGAGTTGCTATAAACATCCACATTCAGGTTTTTATTTATCTAGAGAAAATGCCCAGGGACTTAGACTGCTGAGTCATATAGTGGTATGTGGCTGACATTTTAGGGCACAGCCAAGCCAGTCTCCAGGAGGCTGTCCCCCCTTTTGCACTCCCCCCAGCAGCGTTCTCACCTGCACGTGTACTGTTTTACCACACCGTTCTCATAGATGTGTTTGGCTGTGCAGGTAGGGCTGTCACCCAGTTTTTAAGGGACTACACTGTCTTTCCACCCCTAGTGAAAGCTAATTTCTAGTTAACTCTTTATAAGCAAGAAATTAGCTTCCATTAGGGTTGGAAAGACAGTGCTGTCCTTTAAAAACTGGGCGACAGCCAAAGAGTTAGCTGGCTGAGTGAGGTGGCTCATGCCCGTAATCCCAGCACCTGGTGAGGCTGAGGCAAGCCGATCACCTGAGGTTAGGAATTTGAAACCGGCCTGGCCAAAGGGTGAAACCCCATCTCTACTAAAAATACAAAAATTAGCCAGGTGTGGTGGTGCACGCCTGTAGTCCCAGCTACTCGGGGGACTGAGGCAGGAGAATCACGTGAATACGGGAGGTGGAGGTTGCAGTGAGCGGAGATCGCATCACTGAACTCCAGACTGGGTGACAGAGCGAGACTCCTCCTCACAAAACAAACAAGCAAACAAGAGTTAGCCAAGGTTTCCCAAGGTCTGTGTTTTGCAGGAGAACTAACCGGGCTGCTCTAACACATGCCACCAATATTCACTTTACAGTCTTGTGGAGACATTTGCCAGGGTGTACAGCAGTAAGTAATGAGAAAGCTCATCTGTATCCAGCACTCAGGAGTGGGCTGGCACTTGCACGGCCGCACTGACTCCCCACAGCCCTGTGCGCTGGGCGATGGCACAGCCCTGGCTTTGCTGCTGAGAGGCTCGCCTGCCTGGGGACACACAAGCTCAGAGAAGTTTACATGAAGCTAATAAGACTGAAGTTCCAGGAGCTCTAATGTGTAGTTCCCATCCAATGGGAAAAAATTCTTACGAAGAATTTGTAATTTTTGCCACCTGAAAACCCACTATCTGTTCAACAAAAGTGAAATTAGTTCAGAATATCAATCTGAAATTTTTAAGAACATTCACTACCCAAGAAAATATAAAAAGCATTAATATTTTACAGATCGGGTGTGAAAGAAATATGGTAGAGATTTTCCTAAATTTGACAAGAATCCTAAAATTTCTCTCGTCGTTACCAACAATAGGCTGCCAAGTTAAAATGAACTTTTCTAAACTGTCAACAACTAAGAGAAAAAAGAGGTCACTCATGCTGGAGGGGACTGGATTATCTTTCCATTTTCGTCATAGAAATGATGTTGTGTGCTTGTATGAAGAGACCATGAAAAAGTATACAGACAAAATTTGGAGAGAAATGTACAACAGGCTGATAATTAGTAAATGACTGATGCTGCTATTTTTCTTCATTTTGTGATGCTTGTGGTGTTTGTCAGTTTTTAAAGAGTCGTAATTGGTTGCAATTTTCTTCTCATTCAAAATAACTGTTCACTTTTATGCTTAAATTTGTGTTTATAATTTTTCTCTTTTTCTTGCAGGTCTCCAAGGTTGTAGCGTCTTCAGGCCCCACACACCTGGGTCCACTGCACAGGGTAGGGGTGTCAGAGCCCGACTGTAAACATCTTTGCAGCTTCTCCTGCAGGTGGAGATCAGGGCAGCCGAAAGTGCAGGTCAGCACAGCCTTGGGGGCTTGGGCTCTGGGGACAGCACACAGGGCATTCTGAGTGTGGTCCAGGGCAGCAGGAGCGGCTCCTAGCAGATCGGCTGGTGACAATCTCCGGTGAGTGGGAGGAGTGGAGGCGGGGTCTGTTTCCAGAGCCCCCACAAACTTTCACTTCATTTCATTGCCTTTTCAATGCCCTTGTGCCGCTGCGTGTGAGCTGGATACAGGCCCTTCTTCCCGGAGAAGGGAGGTGTCACATTGCACTGGGAACCTGTGCCAGAACTGCACGCCATGAGGATGGGGGATTCTGCAGTGTCTTCACGTGCCCCTTTCTGGACACAACTTCCACTCTTCCATCCTCATTCATGGGCACGTGGCTTGATCATTATGCCCTGGTCTCCCAGGAGATCACGGTCAGAGTGCAAGACCATGGAAAAACAGTGTTAAACCGAATCTGCTTCTGTTTGGTTTCACTGGTTTATTGCCTATTGTCACCCCTTCCACTAGCAGGTGGCTCTCACTGTACACGTAACAAGTTATCCACCTGGGCCAGTGTGCTAGGAAGCATGTGCCGTGGCTGTTGTCTAATGCTGTGTAACAAACCCCAACTCTTGATGCTAATAACAATGACAACCTTTATTTTGTTCATGAATCTGCTGGGTGGGACAGCTTCTCCCCGTGCCCTGGACGCCAGCGGGGAGGGTTTACAGGCTGGGTCTGAAGTGGCCTGAGTGCTCACTCATGTCTAGTGGCTGATGCTGACTGTGAGCAGGGACCTTGCGGGGGCTGTCCGCCAGAGCACCTGGCCTTCCTCACACCATGGTGGCTTGGTTACAAGGTCAAGGTCCTGACAGAAAGGAAGTCCAAGAAGAAGCTGTCTCATCTTGCATGTCCTGGCCTTGGAAGTCATATGGTGTCATTTCTGCAGCATTTTATTCAGTGAGGTGGCCCTCAAGTCTCATAAGTTCCAATAACAGAAGAAAGAGATTCACTACTTAGCGGGAGTGGTGGCAAGTTCTGGATGAGTGCGTAGGACTGGAGCAGTGTTGTGGGGAGACCCAACCTGCCACGTGGCGTGCGTGTCAGGCATTCTAAGATGCCCCAGTGAAGTGATTCATTGTTAGGACACATGCATTAGACACAACATTTTTTTGCATGGTGAAGATGTCTGTGGGGGTGTTGGTTGGAGCAAGTCAACATTACTTTAAAATTACTTTCTCAGGGAACATCAACCCTGACCCACATTCTTACCTCTGAGTGAGGCAGCCCCGCCCCGATGCTGGACTCTGTTGAGAGCCTCTGTTTCCACAGAACACACGGGTCCCACTCACTCCCAGCAGCCCAATGGGAAAGGCACGTGGTTCCAAGACTCATCTCCCACCTGAGTAGCAAAGGTCAGGTATTTGCGGGGGAACACAAGCTTGCCTGATATCATCAGAGTCCTTGGTTGAGGGATTCAAATGTATGCTGTGTTCCCTAGAGGGCATCTATCCTTCTGCTTTTGCCCCATAATCTCTCCTTCTCTGTCCATCCTCCAATTCAAGCAGGTGGTCAGCAGCGCCAGGCTCACTGCCTCACAGAGGGTCATGACTTAGTCAAAGCAGAAATCTCATCCCCTGCGAGAATTTATGGATTTTGTTTCCAAAAACGCAAGCCCTAGGTTTCAGTGGAAGAGCAAGAATCTGAAGTACAGAGTATCTTAGCTAGAAGCATGAAGGGAAAATACCTTCCAGCAAGTGAGACAGAGCGTCTCCTGGGCTGGGGGAGCCGATGAGGGCAGGGAGCCTTGCAGGTCCTGGAGGAAGGGGGCTTCCACCCGGTGGGGCAGAGCCTGACTGTGGTCACTCCTCACCATGTCCTGTGGCTCCTGGACCTCCGCTAGATCACCTTCCCAGCGTCCTCGTGGTCAGGTGTGGTCACCTGACGAGACAGGCAAGCAGAAGTGAAGTGTGCCACCCCAGGACAGGTGGACAAGGCACAGGCCTGCCTTTGTGCCTGTGAGAGGCAGCCTCCGAGATGCCCAGCAATCCCCACCGCCTGGCATTCACACCCTTGTGGGACCCCTCTCCTTGAGTATGGAAGCGACTACACAGAACCCTGCAGAAGTAATTGGGTGGGACATAAAAAGACGGTGGCTTCTGTTCTGCTCTCACTGTCCTGTCCCAGCACCCTCCCTCTCTCCCGTTCTCCCTTATTTTAATGAGGCCAGCCGCCATGCTGTGCATTACACCAGGCAGAGGCCCCCATGGCAAGGGCCTGAGCACGGGCTGGAGCCAATGGTCATCCAGGGACAAAGGCTCCAAGTCCAAGAGTCCAAGGATCTGAATTCTACCGACAACCATGAATGAGCTTAGACATGGAACCCACTCCAGTTGAACCTTCAGATAAAACCCAAGCCCCTGCTGAGGGCTTGACTCCACCCTCATCCAAGAATACAAGGTGGGGGCACTCAGCTGAGCTGTGCATGGATTTCCAACCCCCAGAAACTGTGAGATCATAACTGTTTGTGATTTGAAGCCACTAAGTTGTGGGGGTGATTTGTTCTGCATCAATAGACAACTGTCGCGTGTTTCCCATCTGCTGGCTGAATGCAGCATCCTCCGCTGACCTCGGGGAGGGCAAAAGTGCAGAAGGAAGGTTTCCACGGACCAGGAGCACCTGCTGTGCAGGACAGTCAGGAAGCAACAAAGTCGACTGTGTCAAGAGACTGATATTTGTTGTTGTTCCTGCACCCATCGCTCCCCTGAGATGGAGTGGCTGTGTGCTGCCTCTAGGCAGAAAACCCGCATCATGTGGGAATAAATCAGGCTGTGTGTGATAAAATACCCGGAAAACAATGGCGTAAACCAGTAAGTGTGTTTTTCTCACGGGGCAGGTGGTTTGGGGGTCAGTGCTGGTTGGTGTTGGCTCAGCAGCTGTACATCCGGGCAGAGGCTCTGTGGCTCTCCTGGCCTTTCTCTCGCCTTTGCGGGATGTCTGCTGCTTCTCCAGGCTTTGCGTCCACTCTTGAAGAGCAGTGCCAGCTGGTTTGCCATTTCCATGAGGAAAGGAAAAGGTGTCTCAGATGTCCCTGGCAAGCTTCTCCTTGGTCAGAGTGTGTCACTTGGCAGCTCCTGGCTGTTTCCCTGAGTGGAAGAAGTGCCTCCTCAGCTCACTCCCTCTGCTAACTGCAGCATCTCCGGCTTGCTTCTGCTGATGTGTTATCCTTCTCCTCCAGGCTGCAAAGAAGGGTCTGGCCTGGAAACCTGAATTCCAGTCACGGTGCAGCCCTTAGCCTTGTTTGTGGCTTTGGCCACGTGTCTTTCTTCTCTGAGCTGTTATGTTCTTCCATACAAGGGATTCTGTTCCAAGGACTAGCTAAATCATTAGGAAATTTTAAGATTCATGGATAAAAGGAGGCCTGGAAAGAAATGAAAAAGAAGCAGAATTCCATTAGGAATGCCTAGCGGTGAAGCTGGGAGTGCACTCCCGCTGGCTGAGGGGCTCCTGGAAAAAGAGGTCTGTCAGGTGACAGAGGTGGAGAGAGGTTGGGCAACGGGAAGGGCCACATGGCAGGATGAGAAGGCAGTGGCAATGCCAGAGATAAGACGGGCTCTGCAGATTTTGTCTTTAGAGCAACTAGAATTTCTCTTTGGCCAAAAGACATGTTTGTAGCGAGGGAGAATCTGGCCGAGGACACTTCTGCTTGTGTGCGTTTCTTTTAGGCATAACATCAGCTCTCAGGGCGCGGGCAGTGCTTTCTCTCCCTCACACGGAGCAGGTGGCCCTTCCTCAGAGGACGGCCTCAGGCACCATCAGACCCGTCAGAGAATCACAGCCCAGCGCCTGCCAAGCACACCCGCCACCTCCTGGAACCTGCAGTTCTTGTCTTACTTACAAATGATACCAAATGCCTGGGCAGCCCCCTGTTCTCCACATTTTCTGGATTTGTGCAGTCTGCTTTGCTTTGCACAATGTTTTTGCACACAGTATCACTTGCCCTTCATGGCAGCTCCTGTGAAGGGTGACAGCTTCCTCTGGAGACCCTTTGTGACGTGTCCATCCGGGCCCAGTGAGACCTTCTGTGACCTGCCCATTGGGGTCCAGTGAAGGAGCCCCTTGGATCCTGAGCACAGAGGGCCTGTTGTCCAGCTCACAAGTCAAGAAAGGAACTCTGCAGCTCCCTGGCATTCTTCCCAGGTCCCCAGCAAGATCATCCTAGGTATGCCAAGGTCAGAGCCCACAGAAGTGACCCCATAGGTAAAGTCTGAGGGTATAGCCACCTGCTCTTTGTGACTCCAGGGACCACTGGTGGAGTCCAGTGGGGACCTCCTCATACACACACGTCCACTGGAGAACATGGGGCCCTCCTACCTAGAGACAGCTGCAGAAAGGCCTTTAGCAACTAGCATATGAAATTGAAATGCTTCACCAGCCACTCTTCTTCCTCCTATGCACTGTACTTCCTTCTCAGATGCCCCAGTTGCTGAAAAAGATCCATCCTGTAGGGTTAGGGAGTACCCAGGTGTGGAAATGAGGGACTCCTGACTCTTTCCACTGCTGCCTGGGGGCAGAGCAGGCCCTGCCATCAACTCAGGCTGCAGCTGCAGGTGCATGCGGAAGAGGCTGGAGGTTCACCGGCCTTTCAAGGGTAGGCGGTAACAGACAAAATCTTAGGCTGTGCAAACGTGAGGGACAAAATACACAGCTGTGTGGGAACTAAGGTGATCTCACTGTCAGAAAAGGGGTCTCCATGCCACGCAGTGGGGCCCCGAGCATCACATGCCACTCGCCCACGCTGGGAAGAAAGTGCAGTGATTCACCCTTTCCTAGATGAGGAAACTGAGGCTCAGGGATGTGGAGTGGCTCAGGAGAATTCATAGGTGAGGTTCAGAGCCAGCAGCCTGGCCTGGGACTTCTGAATTTCAAGGGTTGACCCCTTTGCAGGCTCTAGGCCTGGCCACCCTAAGTGGGGAGTGGGGACGGCTGTTCTTCCTGCCCTCTGGCCTGGTGCTAATTCCCCCGAACTGATCTTTCTCCTCCTGGCATCCTCTTGGCCACCCCTCCTCACTTCCGCAGGCTCCCCAAGAGTCAGGCAGGGCCACAGGCCTATGGGACTTCACAGCGTGCCAGGCAACATTTGGCCTTAGCTCTTGACCTGGTCAAAGGGAGGGAGGCCTCTGGAAAGGGTTCTTCTCTCTAATGGGAAACAGCTGAGCAGCGCACCCGACCATCACTGCCATGACGGGAGGACTGCCCAGACATGTCTTCCTGGAGCAACGTGACCAGCTTCCCCTCTCTCTCTCTGTCTCTATCTCTCAGCCCCCTTCACCCCCAAACTGCAGACTGGTGAGCTCAGGGACTGACGGTTGTTATTTCAACCGAGTTCAGGAGTCACGTGTTACACACCAGCAGATGCTCGGAACACCCTGTCATCCCCACACGGCAGATTCAAGTTCCTCTAGCACTTATTGAGTGCCTTCTGCATGCCGACTCGGAGCCTTTACACTCTCTTGCCCAGCAGCCCAGGGCAGTCGATCTCCTGTGGACATGCAGCCTCCCGTCGTGTGCAGGGTCCGTTCACACGGCCGCTCATCTCCTGGGATGAGTTTTCAGAGTGTGTCTTTGCAGGCGTCCCTGTGGGAAGCAGGTTTGAATAGGGGGTGCACAGGGAGGTACCTGGGGAGACATGTCACAGCGTCCACTCCTAGGGAGCTTTGCTTTATCCCCAGGTATCCTTGGTTTGGGTGAAGGGACAGGATTTCAAAGCAGCCTTTCCTTCTGTCCTGCTCCCTGCCTCTCAGATGAAGACGGCCTGCCAACTGCTGGCCTCTGTAGGTGACCGTCCCAGGGACAGCCGCACCCCATATGGAGCACAGAGGCTGGTGGCTGGCGGGCCTGTGACCACCATGCTGCCAAAACACGTTACTGGTGTCCAGATGTTTCTCTCCACACATCCCGGAGCTGTTTGAGGGCAGGGCTGTATCAGAGTCGCCCGTGCACAGTCACACGCAGCACGGTGCCCTGGGGACCTCACCAGCACCACCCAGAACCTTTTGTTGGAGAAGCTGGCAGTCATAGTGATGGGAGGTGGAGAGTATAGTCTGGTTGTTGGCCGTGCTTGAGTCGTCACCTCCGTGTGTGCTGTGGCCACCTTCGCACAGAAGCACATGCTGTGATTCTAAGAGGGACAACGTGTGTGTTCTGAGTCTTGCTGAAGGCTACAGGGTTCCAGGGAGGAGGTTCCTACCCACAAGGGCAGGGGTGCCCTGCAGTGGCCAACTCCTGGCCTCCAGGTGGCCAGCCACCCTGCTTCCCCCTCCTCCCTGGGTTTCCGTCAGTTTCCCATCTGCTCCCACAGACTCATCTGCTGGGGACAGCCAGTTCAATCGTAAGAAAAGAAAGGCAGATGTTGTAGGTGACATTTTTTTGGCAGTCTCCAGAGAAAACAGGAATCTGGACTCAGGAGAAATGCTGTGTGCAATGGAAGACGCTGGTGCCCACTCACCTGGGTCAGGACTCGGGGAAGCTCGAGGGCCTCCCGTGAGACGGCGTGCCCTCAGGGGTGCGGTGGGGGCCACGTTGGGACCAGCCTTTCCTCAGGGGCTCAAGGAGCACATGTCCATATTTTCATATTGGTTTAACTTCATGCTGGCCATTGGCAAAGATAAACCAAAAAAAAAAAAAAAAAAAAAACAACAAAGACATTGTCAGTGGGGAAGGGAGTTTTCCAGATGAATCAGAATCCATTAATTTTATCCCCACACCTTTGGTGACTGAATAGTCACGTGACACACGCACAATAGAGGGATGCAAACCTGTCCCCAGCACACTCGCGTGCCGAGGTGACATGGCAGGCATGGTGACTTCGTCTCCCAGCATTGCCAGTCTCCCTAAGGAGCCCCCGGACTGACTGCAGACCCGGCCCGAGGCGTCAATGCCAACTAGCCCATGAGGGAGAAGTTCAGCCTGTCCAACTTGACTCCCTCCCTCTGCTCCTCTGTGCGAAGGTGCCTGTGCCTGCAGGGCTGGGGGAGGTTGGTTTAGGGACCCCACCTGATCTGGATGAAGCCTGAAGATCCACAGGCCTCTGGGGAGACCCTGGGCAGGCCCCACACCTGGTTGCTTTCCTGCATCTCCTCAGGGAGGTGTGGCACAGAGGCCTGGGCTCAGCATCTCCTACCCACGGGTTGCTGTGCTCAGTTTCACGGTTTCACCCTCGGGGCCTCTGTGTCTGCAAGGGAGCTCAGTCAGCAGCTGTACAGGCCTAGGGCTCCCCACCTGCCTTGCCGCTCCTATAACAGTGAGCACTCAGTACTGATGCCGGAATGGCAAGCCCTGACACGGAGCCATGTTTCTAGCAGTTATTTGAACCCCAGGGGTTTATTGTGGCAGATGCATTCCATAAACCACACCTGGATTGGGGTGTGAAGCTTGAACACTGCTCCAGGCCTGATGGACCTGGGCTATGAGGTTGCACCATGGCCACAAGCACAGCTTTTGGGCAGTGGAGAAGGTGCACTAAGAGACCGATGCTGTGCCTTTAATGGACCTGGGCACCACCTGGCATAGGGCACCCTCAACCTGCCATCATCTACATCTCGGGAGGCTAGGCGACAGTTCCAGAACAACCACAGGAGTGGTCCCTGCCTGGTGCTCCTCCCAGGGGCAGGAGACCCCTCTCCTGGGCCAACCTCAGGCACTACGTGACCTTCGCTGCTCCTGGGAGTGACTGGCTGGGAGAGGCTTTGGCGCTAACAAGGCCCAGAGTTACAGAGCACAAGGTTCTCTAGAAATCCCTCTCCCATGTCATGGACTGGGAAACTGAGGCAGGGAAGAGGGAGCAGAGGCAGAGTCCCATGGCTGACCATTTGTTCTGCAAATTCTGAATGCCCAGCAGTGTGCTTTTTAAAGCTTTACTGAGGTATAATTTGCATGTCATAAAATTCACCCACCGAGCAAGCATACAATTGCATGTTTTTCGGTAAACTTACAGATTTGTGAAACCATCGCCACACTCCAGTTTTACAACTTTTTCATCACCCCAAAATCCTCTCAAGCCTGCTTGCCATCAGCCCCCAGTTCCACCCTCAGCCCCAGGCACTGCGGGTGTATGCTCTGTCTCTCCCAGCGGCACTTTCCGTGGATGAGAGGTGAATATCCAAACCTAATCAGGTACCAGGCAAGCATCATGGGCATTCGACCCGTGAGTGCTGACACCCATGCTCAGAAGGGCTCCATGCTTGGGGTTCAGAGTTCTGCAGTCCTGCTCCTGCAACCCCTGGTCACTTTTTCTTCAGTCTGTTTTGTAAGCACAATCTGATGAGGCCGAGTCGCATGTTCCAGGCATGGAGCCTGGGCCCACACACCTCCCGCCCCTTCCCACTGATGTCCTTAGTCCACACTCCAACCCCCACCCTCTCCTCCCAGGGCCACTGCCCGCCTCTCCCAAAGCAGTGACTGGGTCTTGTTAGCAGGGGGTGACCTGCTTTCCTGAGTCACTTTCCATCCTGGTGGCAGCCTGGGCCCTGTGTGGTGAGGGTCACGGTTGGGTCTGGCACCATACAGCATCTTGGGTGGAACCAGGAGATGACTGTCTCGCATCCTGGGCTGGACAGTGGCTCGGCAAAGTCAGTCCCTCACACATCCTCAATCCAGGTCCCGTGCGTGCCCCGGCTCTGAGGTTCAGCCTGTTGGTAATGTTGTGTCCTGGGTGCTGGGGAGACAGATGCATGGAGCTGGTGCTGACGGCACACATGCCGGGCTGTGGAGTGGGGTCCAGGGTGCCTGTGAGGGTCTGCACTCCCCAAGCATCCCACGCCACCAAAGGAGTGTGACATTCAACATCAAATAACCCCGTGGCTGCTGGCCACCCCCATCGGCACCCTCGCTTTACCTCCCTTTATGCTGCACATCTGCACATCACGCAGGACAGCTCACTGCACCAGAGCACTTTCAGGACTATGAGGCAGCTCCTGTGGCCTTCCTGGCCTCGAGGTCTCCCTGACGTCTCTTGACTCTGGGTTCCATCCACCCAGCCAAGGGCTATTGTTGCTTGTCCCAAACACCAGGTAATTCATGAGAGGATATGTCTTGTGAGTGCTGAGACCCTCACGTGCCCAGCCAGGAACAGAGAAGAGCAGGCATGAGGAGAGCCTCGTCCCACCAGGAAATCTTTGAATTCAGATTTCTAATGTCAGATGACAATGAATCTGGGTTCATGTTTAAAGCAAGTATCTCTTACTATGGGCTGTTTTCATGAACTTGGGACTTGGGAAGGCTGTAGCCACTGTCTCCAGGCAAAGACCATGAAGAAGGTGAGTGGGTGAGGGCCAGGCCGAGGCTCCCAACATAGCCTGTGGGCAGACGGACGTAGAGCTAGGAAGGCTCCAGTTTATGTAGCGGAAAGTACATACCCATCCCTCCCCCAGACACAATAAGCTGACATCCATTTCCTAAGGGCTACTGAGTTCTGCCAAGCAGCAAATAAATCGCCCGCAACATCAGCGACAGGACAGGGAAGGAATCTGAAACTGCAGGCGCAGCGGCCGTGGTGCCAGGAGACATCGCTGTCTGCCGCAGGCAGGGGACTCCGTGCCATGAACACCCCTGCCAGCTGGAGCTGGGCTCTGCAGAGGTCTTGCCCGGGTGGGGGCCCTTGCATAGCCCCTCGGAGCTGCCCTGCCGGAGTGAGGTAGAGGCAGGGGCAGAGGGCAGGGTCTCAGTTGACACCTGCCACCATCTGGGTTTAGACAGACAGCATGCCGGGTCATCGCCAGACCGGTCAGAAGATGCGTTTGATCACTGGTCACAGCAGCACTGTCCGCATCATTCCAAGAGACCCAGTCGACGGTGGAGGGTGAACATGGAAAACGGCCTTTTGCAATCACTTGCTCCGGCCATCTCAGACACAAAACCCAGAGTCAGCATCTTCCCCTGACACCCTGGCCCTGGCATTTGCAGTGAGGCAGCAGATGTTATAATCCAGTTCAAGATGGCCTTGGTGGTCTCACTCAATTCAGGTCCCACCTAAAGATAGCCTGGAGCAGAACTGCCCCCTCCAGGAGGGGAGCTGAGCCATTGGCCTCTGGGGGTCTAAGAGCAGAGGGCCTGGGATCCCTGCCACCTGGACTTCCTGGGTCATATCACTTGGTCCCTTGGGGTCACAGCAGCAGAGGTAGGATGGCAAAAACCCATTTGCAGCTGCCTTCAGACAGAGGCCAGAGCTCAGAGCCCACCACCCCCGCCCCTACACCCATCGAGGAGTCTCGGGTGGAAGTTGTTCTTTCTCATATGACAGGTGTTGGGAGGCTCAAATTCCCTCGCAGGTGGAAAAGTGCTTTTTCAATCTCCAGCCCCACCTGTGAGCACTGACCTCATCAGCATTTCCCGGGGCTATAAATAGACCTGAAACACAATGAAGGGATCCAGTTTAGAGAAAACAGCCGTGGACCTTATGTTACCTGAAAAACGCTTTGGTAGGGCAAATGCTGTTCTGAACTCTGTCCACTTTGTAAGTGTGGACACCACCATGACCCTCTCCTAGAGCACACATTTGAAGGGTGGGTTCAGAAAAATAGATCCAGATTCCCTGCTGGATCTAAATTTTAGACATATTTTGACTGGCTGAGCATTATTTTTTAGAGTTTAGATTGATTGTACACATTTAATAATCTAGAAATCCTGGTTTCTCTTGATAAACCAGGAGATCTGGCCACATTGGGCTCAGTGTTCCCCGGGATAATAAGCTGGGTTCACACAGCTCTTTGGGTGGGGGCTGTGTACTGCCAGTCCCTGTCAACTGGGCCACATCCAGTTGTTGACACCAATTAACCATACTGTTTTCATCAACGTCCCCTGAGAAGTGGTCGTGAGCCTGCAGGACTTAGTTAACTGCAGGTGTAAAATGGGACATCAACTCCTGGAACTACCTTTTTCATAAAAATATATTCTTAAGGTATAAGTTTTCACAGTTTCTAAAAACAGCTGATCTTTTGTGGCTGTAAAGTAGGACCCACATAACTACATATGACCTCATGTTATTGATTAAATCTTTGAGATATTGATCACAAACATTCAACTGCATTAATCTATATTAGAAATTTGAGAACCACCTCCTCCCCAAGCAGTTTTCAGAACCTGGCTCCCCCTATACCAAAGGGCCCAGATCATAATGTCTGCATAGATGGGCTTGGCCAATTGGTGTCAACAACTAGATGTGGCCCAGTCAGCAGGGACTGGGAGTACACAGCCCCCACCCAAAGAACCGTGTGAACCCAGCTTATTGTCCTGGGGAACACTGAGCCCAATGTGGCCAGCTCTTCTGGTTCATCAAGAGAAATCAGGATTTCTAGAATATTAAATGTATTCAATCAATCTGAACTCTAAAAAATAATGCTCAGCCAGTCAAAATGTGTCTAAAATTTACATCCAGCAGGCAATCTGCCTGTTTGTGACTGTAGAAATTATACAACTAAGATCCCTAGGCTTCCTGCTGCATCCTGCACCCTGGTCCCCTGGGGGAGCTTCATGCTGACCGCCCCCTCCTCTCTTACTCTGTGGCTTATTCCCCTGTACACTTTCCAGAACCCCATGAACCTGCACAGATCTCCAGATTGTCTTCTCCAGATGGTCAGGAGGGACAGAGGGATCAAACCATCCTAGACTGCTGGGGATTCACAGGCTGCCTCCAGAAACAAGGTCACCTGGGGCTTCTAAAAATAGTCAAGAGAATGTCATTTCACAGGTGCAGGGTAAACCAAAAAATACTACTTTGTTAGTGTAATTGGTAGGAGTGAGAGAGCAACATTTTCCCTATTGAATAATGTCAAGGAAATCACAGTCAGAGTGTGGGCCCTGCAGTTGGACCATCTGAGTTTAAAGCTCCTCCATGAAGTTTACTAGTTACATGAACAAATCTGTGTCTCAAGTTTATTTACTAATAAAATGGAGACAATATTAATATTTATCATATCCTTGTTAGGAGGATAAATTGGCACATGTCAGGTTTTCAGAACACTGTCTGGCATGAAACCCTGAATCATGTTTGTTTACCATAATCATTATTGTTATTTCTGGTCACCACTTCTCCTTTCCAAGTCCCCAGGAGTACACGGGAACAACAGCAAAGGAACATTTCATTTGCCGGATTCTGGCTTCATTTGCCCAGCTGCAGGGCATACTGGTGAAAGGGTTTGTGCCAACCTAGCACCCTGGCTCATACCACATCTCAACCGGGTCATGACATCTTACCCCATCTCATAGGGAAAGTAAGGGGCAGGGAATCAAAGGGAGACAAGTATCCCACAACCCACCAAAAGAAAGCTTGGAGAGGTGGCTCTGAGTATCCCCCTCCCCACTGCAGAAAACAGTGACCCCACGGTCCCACTGCACAGACCCAGGAGTGGGTCTTTTCCCCGCAGAGTGTCCTCTGCACAGTTCCATGCTATTGCCCTGGCCCAGACTGACAATGCAGGGAGGGGACAGGAGACAACCGGCAGCTAAGGAGAGAGCACCACCAGCCTCAGGTGCATGGAGCTGAAAACCTGCACACCAGAACCCCTCCTAGTCAGTCACCAAGCCCCTGAAGCCACATTTCCCAGCCCTGTCTGAGGATTGGAGTGGTCACGTGACTCATTCTAGCCATTGGAGTATAAGCAGAGTTCATGACCACCATACCAAGCCTGACCCATAATCACCTCCTCTCTCCACCAAAGCATCCCTTCTCTATCCTCTGTCCTCCTGTCCTCCCTCCTCCTCTTCTCCTTCCACCACTGGCTAGATATCCACACTCAGGGAGACCTCAGAAGCCAGCGGTTCAAGAAGGCAGAGTCTCCATCCATGCCTGGAGCTCGGCCACCGCTGACTGGACTTCATGGGAGCAGGAATCCCATATCATTGCATTGAGCCGTTGAGGTTTCTGAGTTTATCTGTCACAGCAGTTTGCACCCCACTATCTGGTACAGCAGGGCTGCCTCTGTCCTGCAGGTACACCCCCAACTGCCCCAACCCTGTGTGGAGTCCCAGTGCCGAGCCCAGTGGTGAAGGGTGCGGACTTCAGGGTTGGACTGGCTGCATCCAACCCGAGCTCTGCCATGGCTGCAGGCAGATTGCTTTAGCCCTCTGTGCCTCAGTTTTCCTGTCTGTAAAACGAGGATCAGAGTATTCCCTCCCTGTATAACAGTCATTAGAAGGATGAAACGAGTTAAGCCTGCAATGTGTTTACAGCTATGTGGGGCCAGTAGTATCTGCTAGGCAGGGGCTTCCTGACAGCATATTTCATTTGTAGAGAAAAGGAGCTCCCACACCAGCCGTAGCTGTCATCATGACACAGTCATGGTTCTTTATGCTTCCCATTAGTTAGTTTTCCTCACACTCAAGGCCGATTTGCTCAACTTAACAGGAAGTGTCCACTGAGCTGGGAGGTCATTGCTGGCCCAGCCCTGCCAGGCTGCAGCGTGGGCTCCACCCCTGCCAAGACTCCTACCTTTCAGCTCAGATATTGATCAAAGATGTAGCCTCTGCATTGAGGCAGCTCCCAGCTCCAGCCTCAGCCACAGGCTCATCAGACAGGATGATCCCTGCCCTACTGGTAAGGTCCTTTAGGGCCCTTAGTCACCTTTTCTATCAAGACATTAGCCAGAGCTATCACAGGCAGTCAGAGAAGATGAAAAACTATTAAACACGGAGAAGAAGGAGGCTGGGGTCTCAACTTGCCTCCCAGGGCTGTAGGGACAGCGGTTTCTAGCAGGCATCAGAGCTTCCCTTTGTAACAGGTGTTTCCTCACCCTAAGCGTGAATGGCTGAGAGGAGCCATCCACACTTTTAGGGTAAAGTCAAGGACACATCTCCCAATGGATGCTCCACCCAGCCCTGACTCGAGAGTCTGGTAGACTGTGTTTGCGTTAATGCCTCTTCCAGTACCCCTGGGACAGGAAGAGGCACTGGCATGGAAGGAGGGCACGACTGTCACAGAGTCTCCAAGGGGGAAGTCCTTGCAGGAATTTAAAATGAGGGCCTTGTCCGGAGGAAGGGCCAGGCTGAAAGCAGGATTTGGAGTCCTCAAAGGAATGATGACGCCTGCAGCTCCAAGGGTAGGCTTGTTTGCTGCAGGCGTCTGAAGTCTCCTGCGGCGGAACTGGGCTGTGACCCCCGGGCTGGGGCAGGATGCTGTCACAGGTGGGACGGTGCCGAGGGGGACAGGGCTAAGACTCTGTGCCTAAGGCTTGCACACGAATGGCCCGATGGTGTTGAAGGTTGGCTAGCCGATGCAGACCTTGGCTTTCTTGTCCAGCCTAAGTAATCAGTGTTAGTTTCCTGGGGCCAGTATAGAAAAGGACCACACACCAGGGGGGCTTTAAAACAATAGAAATGGATTTCTTTACAGTTCTGGGGGACACTAGTCAGAAATGAAGATATCTCCAAGGTTAGTCCTTCCAGAAGCTCTGGGGGACCTGTGCCATGCCTCTCTCTCCGGCTCCTGGTGGCTGTGGCGTTTCCTGGCTTGTGAACACATCGCCCTGCTCTCTGCTCCTGGTCACATCTGGGTCTGTATCCCTCCTGTCCTTATAAGGACACTGGTTACTAGATTCAGGGCCCACCCTAAATCCAGGAGGACGCGATCTCAAGATCCTTAACTAATTACATCTGCAAAGACCCTGTTTCCAAATAAGGTCACATTCTGAGGTGCTAGGAGGACATGATTTTGGGGAGAATACTGTCCGCTTCACTAGTGACTTGGGGTCCTCGGAGGGATTCTAGGCTGCTGCAGAAGTGTCGGCACAATGAAGGTGGTGGCTTTGGAAGATTAGTTCTGCTGTAGTGGGGAGCCAAGGTTGGGATAGATGGGTTACCATGGAACTGGAAGCAGGGAGAGAAGAGGAGGCTGGGTGTGAGGTGCCAGAGACTGACCCAACATAGAAGCGGAGGAAAGGGGGAGGAGGAAACCTCACAGAGGGCAGGAGGGTGGGCCTGGGACCCTTGGAACACCAGGGCCAAGACCAGTGAGTTTTGGGTTTTGGGTGTGCCATGCACAGAACCGGATGGGAAAACAGGGAAAGTTGGAAGCCAGCGTGAACTCTGATGTGGGCGAGAAAAGAAGGGAAAGGTGACAGAACTGGGAACAGAGGGTGAGACCTGCGTTCTGGGTCTAGAGCTAATCTCCCTACTATTTCAGTTTTCTCAGCTGTTCATGAAGGGAGGTGTCCCCTGTTCCTTCCACCTCCCACGCTCCTAAGAAGCACCTGAATGCTGCCACCCAGCCGCCCTGAAAAGAGAGGACCCCTCTTCGGAGGCTCCCAGCCCAAGAAAAGAGACTGGGTTTCCTGCATAAGCAAAAGGGAAAAACTGCCTTTGGAAGAGTGGTTGGACCCGTCAGCCACATGACTCTGAAGCCGTGTTGCCCTTTGGAGGCAGCGGGAAGGACATGACACAGAGGCTCCCTGGAAAGTGGGTAGGTGCAGAGCCACACCAGCTTCTGTGACAGCACGCTAAAAGTGTGCAGGACAGACTCCTCTGTCTCATTTCTTCACTCAAAACCACAAAGCCTATCTTGAAATAGACACTATGTGAATAAAGCCAGAAAGTCGAATTCCCAGAAGGAGAGTGTGCGTTTCCTTGAGCTGCCGTCATGGGGACAGCGTGGAGAACCCGTTGTTGCTTCATAAACAGCACGTGGCTCCCATTACCCTTTGATTCCTACACAAAAAGATTATGAGGAAGTGCTGGTATGTGGGAAACGGCAGCTTTCTAGATCTCGAACATTAGCCTTGTTAATTTTTCAGAAATGCACGGGGGCTGTGACAGTGGGGAAGCGACTACCAATATGCTTTACTATAGCTCAGCTCTTCCCCAGTTTTAAACGCCACCAGAGCCTCGGCCTTCATGTTTATCACAGACCACGGCTCTTTCATCATGGGAGGGCATTTTTCTTTATTGTATTGTGGTTGACACGTTTGCGCGCAGCTTGATTTAAATGTCCTAGTAAAATCCTAAAAGATGAGACAAAAAATCAGCGCCGGCAGCCGAGGTGAGGCCCCTGGTAGCAGCTGGGTTATAGTGCCACGGTTTTAAGGGCATCCTGGACCCATTTCCTTCAGTCCAGACTTCCCTGAGCTGGGATGCTCAGCGACATGAATTGGCCACAGTAGCAGAGGTGGCAGGGGTGCCTGCTGACTTCCCCAGGAGCCGGCAGACAGCCCAGAGGCCCCACGCCTGCCGCTGCCCAGGCCTATCATGTCCTTCCTGTTATTCCATGTTCACACCTTCAGAGTTTGGAACAAATGAAATTGCTGTGAGATTCACTTACATAAGAGACAATATCCTGTCAGCCCTTGGTTCTAGCAGGGAGGACGAGACACCCCAGGGCACAAAGGAAAGACAATGAATCACAGAGTCACCACCCGAGGCCAGTGGGACCAGGCCCCCACCCAGGGAGGGATCCCTCAGGGTCAGGACCACCAGTGAGCAGTGGGCTGCAGCCCAGAGTCCGGCTCAAGCCTTCCTTGCTGAGTGACTTGGGGACTCATTTCTTCTCGAGAGAATTCAGTTCCTCTCCTCTGTCCCCATGGTTTCCATTTCATTGTCTTTCCATCTGACTTTCTGGAAGATTTTATCAACTTTCTCCACCAAGACTTCTACCGCAGCTGGCTGTTGCTGTTTCAGTCTTGGCAAACGCATCTTTCCAGGGGCTGTTCTTGCTCTCAGCTGCGTCCTCGCACAGCACCCCGTTCTGGGTCAGGGAAGGCTCCACCCTCCTGTTCCACAGAGGATGGGAATTCTGGCTTCTTTAGGGTTTTCTTCCTGCTACGTGGGTTGTGTTCATTTCCTGCAGGGTCAGCTACGTAGTTTTCTGCCTCTGTTTCCTTTCTGTAGTGGATTTTCTGAAACACAGGCATGGACAACCCAGGATCCCTGGGTATTTTGAAGAATGAGGCAAAAGAAACGTCAGTTGGGGCACGGAGGGGACTGGTCAATGCCAGAAAGAGGACCTCAGGGACACCTTTGCTCAGGGACATCAACCGTCACACAGGCTGCTGGGGGTCTCCCTGTTCATTCCATAAATATCAATCTGCAGGCACAGCATCCTCAACGGCCCATTTAATTTCTTTACGGAACAGCTGCCCCCTTCTTGTTTGGCTGGGAGAGATCGAAGTCTGACTGGTGGGAGTTCTGTGTCCCTGGGCGAGGGCAGGTTGGGGATGGAGACCAGTCTGTGAGGAGCCAGGCTCAGCGCCCTCCCCAGTCCACGCTGCCCTGCCTGAGGCCGCGCCTACTTGTCGGGGGCTGCGCACTGATTCCCTTTTGCTGTCTTGATGCCATGCGAGGCAAGGAGAGAAGCCTGGTGCCCCGAGCCCAGCTGTCTTAGTCAGCTTCCTCCTGGTCTCAGCTGTGCATCCAGAAGTCCTAGGGAGCGTTTTTGATTCTCGCTAAGGCCAGAGGAACTTCTGCCTGCACTCAGGAGAGGTGGGAGCAAACAGGAAGCATGCACTGGGCAGAAGAAGGTGGGTACGCCCGCCCCCCACCCCTGCCCACTCCGGTCCTCTTCGGAGCTGAGACCCTCCCCCCGGGATCTGTGCCACCCCAGTGGGTGGGTGCTCTTCAAGCACTGCTAGGACTGAGGTTCAAATCCAAGCTAGGGTCCTGACAGCGTGGAGCCTGGGGAATGCCGAGGCATCTCTGGGCCTCACTTTCCTAAGTTTAAGTTGAGGATGGGGACGGCAGGTGAGAGAATGATGTGCTTGGAGGCCTTTCTTTCTGGGGGTCCAGCTCTGAGCAAATACTTACTGAACACATGAATCAGTGAGTAACTCCGTTCGTACCGCTAAGCAGGGCCAGGGTGAGCTTGGAGCAGTCCGGGTGCTTCTACAGGTGGTTTCCATGCACTTCTGTGAACGGGTTTACACAGATTAAGTTCACAGCCTTGAAAGCAGCTAACAGATGCCCTAGATCTGCTGGCAGCCTGGGAAAGAGGAGGCTGCCTGGGCCATGAACATGAGCTCAATGGGCTTCGTGAGCCTTGAGGGGTGCCACGCTGGAAGGAGAGCTTGAAAGTGGGGCTGGCCCCAGAGAGCCACCGTCAACAGGGCTCAAGCTGCCCTGGGAGGGAAGCTATGACCACGCCACTCCCAGGAGAGGAGCCCAGGCCCAGAGGAGAGAAGGAATTGCCCCTGAGGTCCTGGTGCCATGGAGGGAAGACCTGGATTTGAACTCAAGCCCCCTGACCCCAGAGCCCAAGCTCCTACTGACTAGACTGGACAAGCAGCCCCACTTCTGCTCCAAACCAGGTGATCTGGGGCAAGCTGCGCCCCTCCCAGGCCTCAGATTCCCGGTGCAGGAACAGGCAGGACTGAGGGGCTGCTCCATCCTCATGGGACTGACAGCGGGATTCAGTGATCCTGGGGTTTAGTGCAGCACTCGGCACAAAGCAGACCGTGATGGGTCATGCCTGCTGCCTGGGTTGTGACCTGAAACAGAGGCCTGGACCCTGCCTGGGCCCAGGAGTGGAGGTGAAACCCAGGCACCTCCCCAGCCTCCTGCCAGCATCCCCTCAGGGCCTGGGAACAGCGCTGTGAAAGGGCCGCACCTGGGCTGGAAATCACCCTCAGGCTGCCAAGTAATCAGTTCCACAGTTGGATGCAGGCCTGTGCTGAGACTTGAAGTCAGTCGGCATGGAACACATTTCCCATGTCGAGGCTGGGCCTGACCTCCCTTCTCACGGTAAAGGAGGAAGAAAATTGCTTCTTTGATGGCATTTGTGATAGGCTGGAAAGCGCACAGTGGAGTGAGCCAGGAAGCGCTGGCCGGGCTCCCACACTGGCCGCCGTCTGCATCCATCTTGGGAGGGAAAAGGGAGGGACCACCTCGTGTCCCCACATCCCTGTGCTCCAACCCCGGCCCTCCGATCCCCATGGCATGGTGCTAGAGGGTCGAGGTGGTGGGGTCTCGATGTCCCAGAGGTAAGTCATCAAACCCGGTCTTTATGGCAGGCACTGAGGTGACAGGACAGGTGAAACCCTCACAGTGGACGGATGCAGGAGGGGGTGGCTCTGTGTGCCCCAGGGCCTGTGTCCCCATGCCCAAGGGACTCATACACAGCACATGGTGTTGGGCTGAGTCTGTGCCATCTGTCTGGGGCTGTGCAGTGGGAGGTAGCAAAGGTGGGTGCCATCCAGGTCTACCCAGCCCCCCCATCCCTCCTGGGGCCACCAGGCCCTGCCCTGGCCACACACAGCACCCGTGTTAGCTGGGATCTTGGGGTGAAGACCCCCAGCAGGCAGCACCACTGCCCCAGGCCTGCTCTCCTGGAATGGCTGAAGCTGACCCCTGTGGGTGATCGCAGCAACACCCCCGGACCTCACACCATGCAGCCTGTGTGCTGCACCCACCCTTTCTTGGAACCGTTTTCTGAGTTCTCGCCGTCTTTAGGCTAAGTACAGACAAGAGAAAAAGCTCATCAGCCTCGCACTGGCCAGTTCTGCTCACGGCCTTGCCTCCCAGGCCCTTCTCTCTGACCTCTTTCTTCTTGGTAGTCTGAAGGCAGTAGCTAACCCCTTGTGCCCCTCACACAGCCCCTCAGACACTGCCTCTGTAGCCCCCAGATCAGCTCCACCACAGGGTCCCCCACACCCCACCCCTGTCGATGCTGGAACAACAGATGCCCTGGACCACGTGCGGCCCTGTGTGCCACAGGCAGGGGGTCTGGCCAGCAGAACACGGGTGCCCATGGACAGACACTTCCTCTCCGCTCTGTGGCACTTCTCAGGGGACAGTCTCTCCCAGGAGGCTGAGCAACCCTTGTATTCACTGGGGTCCAGCTCCATCACCTGCCTGAGTGTGGCTCCCTCCCTCCCTGCATCCCAGGCCTGCCCTCCTCCCTCAAAGTTAGCATCGAAGCCTGACTTTCAGGTTCAGCTTTCTGGAGGGCCCAGGCTTTCCCCCTTGACAGAGAGTCCAAATGCCAAGTAGCCCAGCAGAGCGGCTCTCTGGAACTGACAGCTAGACCTACAGCCTCCCCCACAGCGGGGAACCAGTGGTAAAGAGGAGATGCCAACGCCTGCAAAGACTCCTGAAAGGTGGCGGGCCCTGAGGTCACACTGGTGATGGGGAAGGGGGATCACCCGGAATAGTGAGCGTGTTCACCTTTGCCTTTTCTCTCCCCACAGGAGCAGGAGCCGGGGCCCAGCTGTGGCAGGACACCCACACGTGCCTACGGGATGCTTCCAGGTCCCCTTCCAGTCAAGCAGAAGCCCAGGACACATGGCTGCAGCTCGACCAGTGCGTGGGGTGAGTGCCGTGAGGCCAAGTGGGGGCCCAAGGTAGGGGGTCCCTTGTGAAAAGCCAGGTGGGCATCTCTCCAGGTGTGTGTGTGACAGGGTCGGGTCAGAGGCAATGACCAGGATAGGATCACAAGGCAGGCACAGGGGTGATAGCCACTCACCCGAGAATGCTATCAGAAATAATCACGGCGATTAGGACAATGTGTTAATTCAACACATAGCTTTGAGTGTCTGCTACATGCCGGAAACAGACAGTTCTACGTGCTGGAGATAGAGCAGGGAGAAGACCTTTGTGAAGCAGCCGGAACTGTGCTGAGAGTTTCACACGCACGAATTCTTCCAGTGCCCAGGTGAAGTGGGGCAGTGCTGGGTGCTGTCTTAGAGTGGACACGCCAAGGCCTGGCAGGGTCCCTGTGTCTGTGACATGGCAGGACTCGGACCCCTGCCGAGATCTGCCTGTGTCCAAATCCCCTCTTTATCTCTTGGTTCTTTCGGAGTTGCCTGTGGCCATCTTAGTTCTTTGGGCTGAAATGACAAAATACCAAAAACTGGGTGTGTTATTAACAACAAACATGTACTTCTCATGGTTCTGGAGGCTGGGAAGTCCAAGATCAAACTGCCAACAGGTTGTATGTCTGCTGAGGGCTGCTTCTTGGTTCTTAGATGATGCCTTTTCACTGTGTCCTCACATGGTCAAGGGGCAAGGGAGCTCTCTGTGGCTTCTTTCATAAGAGCACTGATCCCATTCAGGATGGATCCACCCCCATGACTTTATCACCTTCCCAAGGCCCCACATCCTAACAGAATCACACTGGGGATTAGGCTTGAACATATGAATTTGGAGTACACAAACATTCAGGCCATTGCAGTTGCTTTTCCTAAGCCTCCAAAATGTCCCTCCTCACACTTTCTGGATGCCTGTCCTGGGTCAGGCTGGCAGAGGCTGTCGCTGGGCATCCCAAGGAGAAAAGCAAAGAGGCTGATCATGTGGAGGTGGGTGCACTGGGGTCAGAAAAGTGGGAGGCACATGTGCACGGAACAGGTGGTCCGATCTGGAAGAATACTTCAAACACCTGCCTCTCCATTCCACACATTTCAGACAATGGTCACTAACATGTCCCCTTCAGGGATAGCACCGGCTCTTACATCTAAAGGAGGTGCAATGCTCAGGTGTGAGCAGGAAGGACCTCAGTCCTCCAGTGTGGATGCTGCTGCCCCTGCTGGGCACTGGCTGAGCCAGACAGTTGGGCCATGACCCAAAGCCTTGCGGTCTGTGAGATGCCCAATGGCAGGATACTGCCACGCAGGGGAAAAAGGAAACAATAGGGAAAGTATATGTGGGTTGATTTGTGTCCCCCCAGCAAAATAAGTTCAAATCTGTATCCCTAGTACCTGTGAATGTGACCTTATTTGGAAACAGTTTCTCTAAAGATGTTATCAAGTTAAGATAAGGTCATCCTGAAGTAGGGTGGGCCCTAAATCCAATAGCATGGATACTTGCATATAGAGACAAGGAGGAAACACACACAGGAAAGAAATACATATAAAGAGAAAGGCAGAAGTTAGACGGGTCCATCTACAAGCCAAGGAACACCAAGGGCTGCTGCCATGGTAGGAGCCATAGAGGAGGGAGAAAGGAACGCACCCTCACAGCCTCCGGAAGAATCCAGCCCTACTGACACCTCAGTTCAGACTTCTGCCTCATGAACTGTGAGAGACATAATTTCTGTTGTTTTATGTGCTCCAATTTGTGATAAGCTGTCAGGGCAGCTCTAGAAACAAATATACATTTGCAGGGAAGTGCAAGCCAAGTGGGCCCCACTGTAGAACGTCATGGGGCACAGACTTCCACTTTGGTGGCTTTGCCATTGTTGAATACAGGTAATTAATTTATCATTTGATAAAACATTTTGACTTTGCAGTGAATCCTTTCTGCACAATAAGCTTTAAAAAGTACAAAATTAAAAATTTTGCTGTTTTTAACACAAAATTCTACAGCACTTATTTCTCAGTGATGATGAATGTGTGTAAGCGGCATGAAATGTTTATTGACATGTACCATTCAATGTGGGGCCATGGTGATAATCCTGAACTTATAAAAAGCAGAAGACACAAATTTGCTGAAAATATATCAGCATCTACTTTAAAAAGTTAGTTGTTATTCATAAAAAACTGTGACCAAAAATCATAATGTAACACATGCAGATACAGAAGGCACATTTACATATATTCCATGAAGCATGGCTTTTTATTGAGATCAATTCATTCTTGTTCTGAATTAATCTTGTTCACTTCAAATTCTAAACTTCCGTGTGCACACATGAAGAATGAGGCCCTAGCTGCTCACGTGTGGGTTCCAGTAACAGAAGAAGGGCTTCACAGACCTTCCGAGAGGCCAGCTCTTCAATTACTTGATGAGCACCACGAGATGCTGTGAACAGCAAACCCACTATGTTAATTCCAATAAAGGATTCTAATTTTCGAAATGTAGTTTATAGAATCAAAATAGGGCCTTGAGAAATTTATCCTCTTGGAAGTGAAACATCTGATATTATTGTAGATGCAGTTCAGTCAAACAATTCAACACTGAGATAAAATTAGTTGTTTTGCAGTGACAATACAAATACAAAGTTTGGTGGAGTACAGCACTGTGGTAATGTTCTTGCTAAACTAAGAAGCCTCAGGATATGTCTTAGTCTGTTTTTTGCTGCTTTACAAGACATGTGGACTGGATAATTTTTAGAGAACAGGGATTTATTTCTTACAGTTCTAGAGGCTGGGAGATCCAAGGAACCGGCATCTGGTGAGGGCCTTCTTGCTACGTCATCCCTTAGTGGAAATTGAAGAGCAAAAGGGCACATGAGAGAGAGAGAGAGAGAAGGGGAGAGGGTCAGACTCATCCTTTCAGTAACAGCATTAATTCATTCCTGAGGGCAGTGCCTTGTGATGTAACCTAGCACATGAACTTTGGGGAACACATTCAAACCACAGCAGGATGGAAACCAGGAGTTGGTTGTGGTGCAAATAGAATCCACAATTTTGTCAAACAAGCTATGATAGTCTACCAACTGAAATAGAAGTCATAGCATCAAGTTTTTAAATTATGGATATTTATATATATCATTTTATGCATGTGTAAATTTGCGTGTGTGTGTGTGTGTGTGTGTGTGTATGTGGAGAGAGACAGAGAGAGAGTCAGTCCTCTGTATCTTCATATCTTTGAATGTGGAACCTGCAGATATGGAGGTTTGACTATAAAGGACTTGAGTACCCTTGAATTTTGGTATCTACCAGAGACAGAGGGGATAGAACCAATCACCTGTGGACACTGAGGAATGTCCATATATGTATGATGTATGTATGTATGTATGCATTTATTTAAGGCTCCCCAAAGAAACAGAAGCAACAGTAGATAGCTATATAGATAGATGTGTGTGTGTGTGTGTGTGTGTGTGTGTGTGTGTGTGTGTGTGTAGAGAGAGAGATTTATTATGGAATTGGCTCAAGTGATTATGGAGGCTGAGAAGCGTTACAATCTGTGTCTGCAAGCTGCAGACACAGGAAAGTTGTTGATGTAATTTATTCTGAGAAAGAAGTCCTGAGAACTAGGGTAGTGATGTTAACCTCTCCAGGGACAGGAGAAGATTAAATGAGTTTTCCCAGATCAAGCAATGAGGCAGGAAGATAGTGGCAAATTTCTTCTTCCTCCACCTTTTGTTCTATTCAGGCTTTCAACAGATTGGATAATGCCCACCCACACTGGGGCAGGAAATCTACTTTACTGAATTCATCAATTCAAATGATAATCCCATCTGGACACACCCTCAGACACACCCAGAAACAATGTTTAACCCGGACATCCTGTGACCCACTCAAATTGACACATAGATAGACACACACACACATACACACACACGGAATGATTGAACTATAAATGTTTTATGGTTACACTGACGTTGTATAAACATACTTATCATGGAAATACATCTCTCCTCTTATTACCTATCATAAATTTAATTTTAGGAATGTGTGAGTTCTGTAAATCAACCTAAATGTCCTGCAATGCTATCAATGATATATTATAAAAAACATTTTGAAATATTTGCTGAAAGTGTTAACTAATTGGAGTGTCAAAGAACTTAAGCTTTTGAAGACTCAAGCAAGTACAATTATTGAAAACAAAGCCATAAATAGGAAGACATTGAAACTTAACTATCTAAAAGAAAGAAAAAGACTTTAGCTTCAATCATGATAAGTTAGCTTCCATTTCTCTGATTCTTCTGCCAATAACAATCATAAAAGCTAAAAAAATTGTTTTTCTAATTAACTAATTTAAGATACTGAGAAGAAACTGGAAGGGATATAATTATTGAAATATGGGAGAGTAAACTGGAAATGTTAAACTCTTCAGAGGAAAAGAATGCCTTCCTCTATAGTTTTTTACCCACAGACAAGAAAATCAGACTCACTGGTGATTCAGATATCAGAGTTAGCAGATAAGCTTTTAAAAATAACTATGATTAATATGTTAAGTGCCAGGGAGAGATATACTAAATGGAAGATAGAGAATTTCAACAGGGATTAAAATCTATAAAAGAAGTCAAATAGACATTTTAGAACAGAAAAAACACAATATCCAAAATTGGAAAGCCATTCAATGGATTTAAAAATAGCCTGGACACTGCTGAGAACAGAGTTGGTAGACTTGAAGATAAGTTAATAGAAAATATCCAAGATAAAACAGAGAAATAAAAGAAAAAAAGTAAAGAGCCAAACAGAACATGAAAGATGTGGAATAATAGAAGATGGTCTAGTGTAAGTCAGATAATACTGCAATGATATTTTTAAATAAAAGGGTGGAAGGGGGATCCTGCCAACCTAGAAATCTATATTCAGAAAAAAAAATCAAAAATGAAGGTAAAAATAACAACACTTTCAGACAAACAAAGGCAAAGAGAATGAATTGCCATCAGACCACACGTCAAGAAACAGTAAAGAAAATTCTTCAGATTGCAGGAAAGCAATTCTAACTGGAAATTGGAATTGCAAAAGGAACACAGAGCTGGAGAAAGAGAAAATATGTGTACAAATATGAGAGATGTTAATTGTGCAAAGCAACAACAGCAACTATGTTTGCCAAGTTTGTAAAATGCATGATATGATTTGGCTGTGTCCCTACCCAAATCTCATCTTGAATTGTGGCTCTCATAATCCCCACATGTCATGGGAGGGACCTGGTGGGAGGTAATTGAATCATGGGGGTGGGCTTCCCCATGCTGTTCTCCTGATAGTGAGTAAGTCTCATGAAATCTGATGGTTTTATAAAGGGCAGTTCCCCTGCACATGCACTCTAGCCTGCCACCATGTAAGACATACCATTGTTCATCCTACACCTTCCACCATGATTGTAAGGCCTCCCCAGTCATGTGGAACTGTGAGTTCATTAAACCTCTTTTTCTTTATAAATTATCCACTCGGATATTTCTTCATAGCAGTATGAAAATGTGCTAATACAATATATAGTAGCAAAAGGACAGGGGGGAATGAATGGAATTATATTCCTGTAAGATTCTTCTTTTGTCAAATCTGGTATCAAGAAGTAGATTTTTTTTAAAAAAATGAGACTTGCAGAGATGTATTGGGGATACACCTGTGAAAGACAGACGGGAGGGGAAGGCGGGTGGGTACACAGAACCTTCAGACCATCATGCTGGTCTGACACCTGTGAAAGAAGAGAGGAGAGAAGGAAGGACTGGGCAGGAAGAGCCTCAGACTGTGGTCTCAGTCAGGCTGCAAGGGAGCCCCAGGCAAAGATTATCTGTCATAGGAACCCTGTTGTCAGGAACGAGCTAGTATTGCACTCCTACCAGGCTCCATCATTGACTGGAAACAGCCTGGGGAGGGGACCGAAGGCTTGGCGTGACACTACGGTGTGTCTGCATGTGCACAGCTAGA
Organism: Chlorocebus sabaeus; assembly: GCF_047675955.1. NCBI lineage: Eukaryota > Metazoa > Chordata > Mammalia > Primates > Cercopithecidae > Chlorocebus > Chlorocebus sabaeus. Next base: position 127,316,805 of record NC_132913.1, read on the forward strand.
ACTTATCCACCAGCTACTTTCCTGACAGTGGGTTCTCTAAGCACCCTGAGAACCCTGAGAGCACCACGGCCACCACACTTGTGTTACTCTGAGTGTGATAAAAGTGGTACTTCCAGGTGCATCTAATAAATCAATGATGCTTATTGCAATCTCTAGGCAACATCTAAAAGAAAAGTACAAAAATGTGTATTTAAATGTTCAACACAATTCAATAACTAAAAAAGCACTTTATTAATTAAAAAAAAGGAAGACAGCAAAACAGGTGGGACAAATGGAAAGCAAATAGACTTTATCGGTAATTACGTTAAATGTAAATGGAATAAAATCAAAGAAGAAATTGAACACATTAACTTGGTAAAAGCTCTAGCCATGTATCAGGTTTAATTTTGAAATTGTATGGCTTTGCTTTAGTATATCTCAATTTGTGGGAAAAATCTTTCGAGGGAGCACCTATTTTTAATTGGATAAATTTATACTCTATACCAGAATGGAATTAAATTGAGAAGTCTTACAGTTTTGCATGATCTAAATATGGTGAGAGATTCAAAAGAACCATAAATAGACACAATTTATTTGACAAGTTTTATCTTATCTTTGCCAAAAAAATGTACTCTGAATGGAAGCATAAAGATAGTATCTATGGAAACATTTGGCCTGAAATATTTACACACTTATATATGAGAAATAGAATTAAGATTATCCTCCATTTAGCAGAAATTATGCTGCACTTACTTGATACCTCAGCATAGTTAGAGAGAATGTTGTTTCTAACATATATTAGAATGTAGCAGCAGAGAAGAGTCCATTGAAAGTGTCTATAATTTTAAATTTATTAATGATAAAGCCGAAATTTAAAGAAGATTGTAATTTTATGAAGAGATTAAAAAGATGAGAGATAAACTATGAATTTCATGAGAAGAGAAATGGCTAAGCAGCAGATTCAAGTAGAGTGTATGAATATATATCAATAATAATCTGCTTGGCTATTTTTTCGGTGTTCAGATATCCAATATAAAGATTATCTTGCTTTGGTGAACACAAAAATACATTATTTTTAACAGGAATTTTGTTTTTGAAATTTATTTATTCATAGAGTTATTTTATGGATTCAGTAATGTAATGTAATCAATTTGCTGGTCAATAAATACATATTTTAAACATTGCATATCTTTATCATTTCTAGTGTCCTATTTACACTGAGGACTGTCCCGTTTGAACAGTGGTTACTGTGCCTCATGTCCCTGGAGACCCAGCAACCAAAGTTCCACAGGCCACTGGAATGGCAGAGGCAGATGTAGATGAGCTGATGTGTGTCACCATGGCAAGGCTGTCCATCTCAGCCACAGCTCCATGTCGTTAGAAAAAGCAATTAGAAATGAAGTCAGGGTGACTGAGGCAGGTCTGCCCCATGCACACCGGTAGGCTGGAATAAGACCCCTTCTTGGAAAACTCTGGTCAGGATGCAGGATTGCACCCACTCCAGCCCCCAAGAGTGTTTCTGCAATTGGAAAGGCCAGTGTGGCCAGACAGGATGACAGGGTGTCATGAAGGCTCCTGTGGTTGTAGCCAGAAAGCATCACAGTGACATATGGGATCTTGTTTGTAAGCTCTACAAGATGTTTCTTTATTATCAAAACCCAGCACCTCAAGGTATGTATAAGAAGGCAAGTCAAAGGTAAAGAGATGCATTACCAAGAATCTGTGATTCCGAAGATCAGAGTTCATCTTATCACTCGCAAGTTCCTCTATTATTTGAAAAGGTTACTCACCCTACTTGGAATATCAAGCAGCAGTTGATTGGGTTTACAGCATTTTCTACCTTTACCCTTTGCAAACTGTCTGGATGCAAATGTCAGGACTGAAATGCCCAGTAACTCGGATCTCTGGATCCAACAAACAAGAACTTAGGGCGATATTTTTAAATTCTGACTTGAATTAAAGTGATGGATGGGTCCTCTTAGCATAAACGTGCTTATCCTTTCTCCCTTCTCTTTCCCCTTCTAATAAACATCTCGAGCACTGGGGAAGAGGAAAAACACCGTGATATTACTTACCGCTCTCGTGAGTAGTCATTGGCTATGCTAGCTTGTATTTATTCTGCATCAACAGAGCCACTGTTGTTAAAAATACCCTAAGGAAATCAGTTAAGATCTAAGCATTAACATAACCACAAAGCCAAGGATCAGGCCATCCAGCTACTTTAATTTAGTTGCTGTGCTTGAATTTTCAGGTCGTAAAAGTGTTGTATAGATTGGTGTTGTCGGTAGATTGGTTCAGGTTCTTGAGGTGGTCACACAAAAGAATTTGAGAGCGAGTTCAAAGTAAGAGTAAGCAAAGAAGTTTATTGCAAAGCAAAGGCACACTCTGAGAGGCAGGGTGGACTGCTCGAAGGGAGAGACAGCAGCCAGTGCCTTAAGAGGAATTTCCCTTGTGGGAGCCACGTACGAATATTCATAAAACACTGGTGTGGTCAGGTATGCAAAGGTGGACCTGCGGTTGGCACATGTGCTCAGCATCTATGTCATCTAACACATATCCCATGTACCATTAGCATATGAAATCTCCACCTGTGGATGTGTTTCTACTACTAAAATGAAGAAAAGGTCACTCTAAGCTAAACCTTGACCCTAGCACATGAGGGACCTTGGAGAAGTCCCTGGCCACCCCCTACAAGGCAAGAACTTGTAGCTAATAGCTTCTTGGGCTTTTGGTGGTGATTGGCTGGGGACTGAGGAAGCTACATCAGGGAAAATGGGCTTTTGTTCTCTTTCCTGAGCCAGGGATCAGGAAAAGGTAACCATCTGGCAGGCGGCTGGTATCCTGCAGGAGCGCTTACCTTGCAAAAGAGTCAGGTGCTGATGCACGAAGGTGCAGGGAAGAGTCTGCGAGGCTTCCCACAGGGGGACCTGTCTGTATGGCCTCCTAACCTTACTCCTGCCTCATTAGTCGTGTTGGGAATTTAACCCTACAGGGCTCCTGCTGAAACCACTTGAGGCTGGGTCTCTGTGTCCTCAGTGCCGAGGGACACGGACACTGGAGGGAATACTTGATGTCCAGCATGAGGACAGCCTCAGGAGAGCACGATTACCTCCTAGGTGTGCCACAGCCGGCCTCTGTGTGGTCTTTGTCCCTTGGCACCAGGCCACATTTCTCTAGGGCTTCCAAGTCTTGGACAAGTCGATGTTTTTCTAAAAGAGAAAGTCATTGTTGTATTTTTGGAATTTCAACAGTTGTAGACATTAAGGACAGTGGAGTATGTAAAATCGTACTGCAGGCTCCTGGCCCTGGGGCACAGTGTGAATGGCAGGTCTGGGATTGGGAGGCTGGGCCCCTCACCGGCTCTGATTCTCAGAGCCACTTCTCACCCTGCCCCAGAGCCTGGGGGCAGAGCCACCAGGCCCAGCCTGAAATTCACTTTACCTGTGAGTGGCGGGAAGCTGTGAGCCTCGTTTCCTGGCCTGGAAAGTGAAGGAGTGGAACAGGGTGACCTCTGAAGTCCCTCCCAGGAGGCAGTGTCCTGGGAAGTCCAGGAGGTGGGGACAGGCTCACTCAGCAGCGTCCACGCCCACTTCCTCACTTTGAGAGGCAGAACCAAGGAATCAGCGGGTCTGGCCAGGCCTCAAGTGAGCTGGATGCAGGAGAGAATGATGATAAAAGAAAAGAACATCCCGGAGAAGGGGAGAAAGAGAATGCAGAGCAAGCATCTAACAATGTGTCTCTCAAACACAGGCTCCAAAGAGCAGAGCAGTGCCCTCCAGGCTGATGGCAAGACCTGAGGGTGGGATTGTGTCCCACCGTCTTTGCTGCTCCTTGGCACCCAGCACCCTGCCAGCATCTTATCTTACAAACATCCCTTTACATCCTGAAGGGAGACTAGTAAAACCGGAAGTTCATGGAAGTTGGACCAGGGCAGTCAGGGGCTCAGGGACTGCTAGATGTGAAGGGGATGGGGAAGCAGTGGGCACTCCTCCTCCTGGGCACAGAGCCCTCCAGGCCCCACTGACTCCTGCTGAAGCTCCACCAGCCACCCACAGACGGGGACTCCGAAGCTGTTACCCACGACCAGCACGCGGCACACATTGTCACAGAGATGACTGATGCACGGCTCAGGCAGCTCATAGGTTCTGTTGAAAGCCCACTCCCCAGGGGAGGACAGCGTTTCGGGTCATCCCCAGGCTGGTCTGGAGAGTGTGTGAGCTATGAGGCAGAATTCGAACAGACTGTGGGCCAGTGAGTGTTCACGGTTAATTCTGTGGTTTCTCTTCAGTAAGAATTCTCTACCACACAATCCCACCTAGTACCATTCTGCTTCCTCATGCATAGTAGGGGAGGATACAGTGTGGATATGTTTTAAAAAGCATGAAGCCCCAGGAGGCAGCCTGGACACCCACTCACACTCGCCGACTGCTCCCTTCATGGATGGAGAGGGAGCTGAGAGCCACAGATGGAGGCTTCCTCCTCCCGCGTGCAGCGTTCTGCATACTGGAGGCAGAGGACCTGGACTGACAGCTCTGGGGACCTGGACTGACAGCTCTGAGGACCTGGACTGACAGCTCTGAGGATCTGGACTGACAGCTCTGAGGACCTGGACTGACAGTTCTGAGGACCTGGACTGACAGCTCTGAGGATCTGGACTGACAGCTCTGAGGATCTGGACTGACAGCTCTGAGGACCTGGACTGAGCAACTATGAGGGATCTGAGGACCTGGACTGACAGTTCTGAGGATCTGGACTGACAGCTCTGAGGACCTGGACTGACAGCTCTGAGGACCTGGACTGAGCAACTGTGAGGACCTGGACTGACAGCTCTGAGGACCTGGACTGACAGTTCTGAGGACTTGGACTGAACAGCTATGAGGACCTGGACTGACAGCTCTGAGGACCTGGACTGACAGTTCTGAGGACTTGGACTGAACAGCTATGAGGACCTGGACTGAGCAACTGTGAGGACCTGGACTGACAGCTCTGAGGACGGGGGCTGAGCAGCTCTGAGGACCAGGACTGAGCAACTGTGAGGGATCTGAGGACCTGGACTGAGCAGCTCTGAGGACCTGGACTGAGCAGCTATGAGGGAAATGAGGACCTGGACTGACAGCTCTGAGGACCAGGACTGACAGCTCTGAGGACCTGGACTGAGCAACTATGAGGGATCTGAGGACCTGGACTGACAGTTCTGAGGATCTGGACTGACAGCTCTGAGAACCTGGACTGACAGCTCTGAGGACCAGGACTGACAGCTCTGAGGACCTGGACTGACAGCTATGAGGATCTGGACTGACAGCTCTGAGGACCTGGACTGACAGCTCTGAGGACCGGGGCTGAGCAGCTCTGAGGACCTGGACTGACAGCTCTGAGGACCGGGGCTGAGCAGCTCTGAGGATCTGGACTGACAGCTCTGAGGACCTGGACTGACAGCTATGAGGACCTGGACTGACAGCTCTGAGGATCTGGACTGACAGCTCTGAGGACCGGGGCTGAGCAGCTCTGAGGACCAGGACTGAGCAGCTCTGAGGACCTGGACTGACAGCTCTGAGGACTGGGGCTGAGCAGCTCTGAGGACCTGGACTGACAGCTATGAGGGAAATGAGGACCTGGACTGACAGCTATGAGGACCTGGACTGACAGCTCTGAGGACCTGGACTGACAGCTCTGAGGACCGGGGCTGAGCAGCTCTGAGGACCGGGGCTGAGCAGCTCTGAGGACCTGGACAGAACAGCTATGAACCTTGAGCAGGAAATGTCTCTGTGCCTCAGTTTCCTCGCCTGTAAAACAAGGAAGTGGAACCAGAGCCCCCCATTCTCGCTCATGCACTCCCACGGTCCTGGACAATACTGAGCAATCTACAGTTATCAACGTAGCATAATTTGAGCCTTCTTGTTTTTCTAAAATGGGAAGGTTTTAACTGAGAAGCAGTCTTTTCAAGAAGCATACCTCAGTTATTCTATTGCATGCTGGAACTCCAACTGCATTCTATTACATCAGTATTATATAATACCTCTTTCTCTCTTAAATAAAAAATAAAAAGGCCTGTAAAGAGCAGAACTAAAGTATTACAGAGAGCAACAAGAGGCATTTTCCACGATTAGCCACTTAATTCGAAGGATTAGGACCCAAGCATAATACCGCGCAGGAAGGGAGCATTGCCTAATTAAAAACAGTTTTATAAACTGCAGCATTAAAACTGCCACAGCCGGCGAGATCGGGAGTGTTTCCATGGTGGAGCGCTATTATCGGCCTAAGGTGCTTCTCAGAAATGCAATTCTGAGTTCATAAACGCAGCAAGACCCATACTCCCAATTCCAGGCAGTGTTTGAAGCACTGTGGAAAATCCAGTGACGCAGGACTTGCCTGTTCCCCCAGCCTGGGTGGTTGCCATGCTATTGACAGGGATGGGTGTGGACGCAGAGGGAGCCCGGGCAGGCGAGGTGGGGAGCACGGGTGAGCGATGGGACTGCCGTGGAATTAAAGCGTGTGGCGCTAGGGGCTCCAGGAAGCCAGGAGGCCGGGAGTCCAAACACCCGAAACAGAGGAGGAGGAGGAGCAAGGTCATTGGGTGCTAAGGGGGTCACTGGAGCCCCTGGGACATGGCCAGCGACGGCACACCCAGACCTCTCCGTGTGCCCACGTGCTCCTGGAGTCAGAGCCTCGGCAGCTCGCCTTCCCATCCCCTGCAGCAGCAGGTTCAGTCCTGCCTCCTCTCCCTCGCAGGAGGGCTCAGGGCCGCTGCGTGGAAGGAAAAGCATTGTCCCTGCAACATCCCTCACCCAAGAAAGCGCCACACAGCACACGGCTCGGGAGTCGGTCCTTGGGTGTTGGGGATGCGCTTCCTTCCCAGCCCCTTCTGTCTTCCCAGGAAACAAGCACAGGGGCAGCATCTGGACCCCGCTCTGTCCCCGGTGCTCCTGCCTGGTGGAGGTGCCTTGTCTGAAAGGAGAGTCTGAGAGCAGGAATCTTGTGCCTGGCTCCACTCCGTGTCTGCTGCTTGCCCACAGGAGCGGGGCCTCGCTGCCTGCAGATGCCCTCATCCACGTCGTCCACATCATCCACGTCATCCATGTCTGGCCTGGGCTGGCTCCCAGTGCCCAAGCTGTCCCTTGTGGGCTCATATGGACTACAGGTTTAGTGAATCAAAAAAAAAAAAAAAAAAAAAAGAAAGAAATCAAGTTAGTTTAACTCGCGAATTCAGGCAAACAAATAAGGAGGAAACAAGGCCCCGTGCCAGGGGTCCTAACATGGCCAGAGTACATCCCAGCAGGTCAAGCCCCTGCACTGCCGGCATCCCGGGGTGACTGGCGGGGGCCCTCAGGGACAGGGAGGGGCCAGCGCTGTTCATGTGTGTCCCCACCCCAGCACGCAGCGCATGCCTGGCCAGGCCTTCGTGAGAGCAGTGGGAGTCTGCAGCTGCTCCTCGGCCCACCCAGGCCCTGCAGGGTCACCGCCAACATATGCATCCTCCCATCCCTCGCCTGCCCGCCCCAGGCTGGGCTCTGCTTTATCCTGGCATTTCTGCCTTATACCCGCACAGTGCTGGGACAGAATGACATCGTCTGTTCTCTAGACCATGCTTTTAATAAGGAGTTTCCTGGAATATCTGCACTTACATAACCATAACCCCCAAAATGGGCCTGGCCTCTTTTATTTTTCTAAATAAATTCTTTTATTGAAGTTTAACTTCCCTACAGAAAAGTGCCAAATCACCAGGGTACGGCATGCTGGATTTTCACAGCACCTGTCTCACCGCCTACAGACAAACAGGCAGGGCGTCACCGGCATTCCCGGGCCTCCTGGGGCTGGAGCCCTCCCCAGCCTCCACCTGACCCTTCTGCCCACAGTACGCGTCCCGCTGATTAGAAGTTTGTATGAATTTGAAGGTTCTAAGTTTGTATGAATTTGAAGATTTGAGGTTTGTATGAATTTGAAGATTTGATGTTTGTATGAACTTGAAGATTTGAAGTTTGTATGAAGTTTGTATGAAGATTTGAAGTTTGTATGAATTTGAAGATTTAACGTTTGCATGAAGTTTGCATGAAGTTTATGAATGTGAAGATTTGAAGTTTGTGTGAATGTGAAGATTGGAAGTTTGCATGAAGTTTGTATGAATGTGAAGATTGGAAGTTTGTATGAATGTGAAGTTTGGAAGTTTGTGTGAATGTGAAGATTGGAAGTTTGCATGAAGTTTGTATGAATGTGAAGACTGGAAGCTTGTATGAACGTGAAGTTTGGAAGTGCCCATGAAGTTTGTATGAATGTGAAGATTGGAAGTTTGTATGAATATTAAGATTTGAAGTTTGTGTGAATGTGAAGATTGGAAGTGCGCATGAAGTTTGTATGAATGTGAAGATTGGAAGTTTGTATGAATGTGAAGATTGGAAGTTTGTGTGAATGTGAAGATTGGAAGTGCGCATGAAGTTTGTATGAATGTGAAGATTGGAAGTTTGTGTGAATGTGAAGATTGGAAGTTTGCATGAAGTTTGTATGAATGTGAAGATTGGAAGTTTGCATGAATGGAAAGATGTGGTGTACATTCTCCTGGCCTGACATCTTTTGCTCACCATCGCACCTGTAAGAGCCATGCCGGGGAGTGTGTGCGTGCTGTGAATGCGCTCATTGCTATTGCTGACTGGGATTGAACTGGACGCCACAATGCATTCGTCCTGCTGTTCAGAGACGTCTCGTCCTTGTGCCCAGGTCTGGGTATGTGTGCACAGCTTCTGGTTGGGTGTCATTCCTGAGGTGGGGAGCACACATGCTAGGCTCTAGCAGTGCCCTGACTGGCCTCCAACGTAGCTGTGCCGCCATAGGCTCCCCCAGCACGGAAGGGTCCGCTGCTCTACACCTGGCCGGCCCTGGTCAGCACAGGCCGCTGTCTTTGAGCCTTTCCACCATGCTGTGGGCTTCATATGTGTTTCCCTGACAACTGGCCAGGCTGAGCACCTCGAGGTCCACTGGCCGGCTGTGTGGCCTCTTTCATCCACAGCCTGTTAGGTTTCTTGCTGGTCTCCCATTCGGCTTTCTGACATTTCCTCATTGATGTCCAGGAGTCCTTATATACTCTGGGATGAGTCATGGGTTATGTGGATGGCAAGGACACTCTCTATCCTTTAAAACTACTGTTAATTTATTGTTTTTCCATTTTTCCTCAGTATTGTTTGTATCTTTTTCTCTCTTTTGGCTTATACAGTATTAATTTTCTTTTGTGAATTTTTTCCTTCCTATAAACTCCTTAATCATACATTTCTTTATTCTTCTTTTAGAGCTTATCTTAGGCTTAGAGATTTTCAAAATGTATCCTTCACTTATAAAATTCTAAAATAAATTTTATAAAATAAAATATTTATATTCATATAGTATATATTTACATACAAATTTATAAGATCTAATTTTATTATGTACATTTTATATAACATACAGTAAAATTTTATGAGTTTATATAATAAAAATAAAATTCCAAAATAATTTTAATATACTGCAAGGCCCTAAGAATATTTATACTCCATTTACTTCTATGCTACTGTTGCTGTGTATTTCAATTCTACATTTATTTTAAATCTCACAGGACATGATTTTTGTTGTTCTAAACACTAAATATTCATTTAGATTGGCCCAAGTAGAATTACCTTTTTTCTCATTATTCTTTCATTTCAAAGATTCCACCCGGGATCATTTTCCTTCTACAGAAAGAGTCCCCTTGTACTGGCCGGGCACAGTGGTTCATGTCTGTAATCCCCTGCACATTGGGAGGCTGAGGTGGGTGGATCATTTGAAGTCAGGAGTTCGAGATCGGCCTGGCCAACATGGCGAAACCCCGTCTCTACTAAAAATACAAAACTTAGCTGGGCATGGTGGTGCACACCTGTAATCCCAGCTACTTGAGAGGCTGAGACAGGAGAATAGCTTGAACCTGGGAGGCAGAGGTTGCCATGAGCCAAGATCATGCCACTGCACTCTAGCCTGGGCAACAGAGTGAGACTCAGTCTCAAAAAAATTAATTATAAATAAATAACTAATCCCCTGTACATTACCTTTAGTTCTGTGTTTTAGTTGCAAATTTTCTCAGACTTTATTTGAAAACATCTACTTTACCTTTAGGTTTAGAAGATATTTTCACTGGGCATAGAATTCTGAGTTGGCAATTATTTTCTTTTAGCACTTGAAAGACATCATTCAATTGTCTCCTGACTTCTATTTTTTTCTGTTGAGGAAGTAGCTGTCAGGTTTATTTCTTTGTAAATAATGTATCTTTCCCAACTCTAACCCCAGTTTCTTTTTTAACTCAACTTCTATTATGGTAAGAGACACATAATGTACAATTTTCCACAATAATCACTTTAAGTGCACAATTCCAAGGTATTAAATACATTCCGAATGTGTGCAGCCATCACCACCATCGTCTCCAGAAACTTTCCATCTTCCCAAACTGAAACTCTGCCCCCATTAAACACTCCCTCCCCATCCCTCTTCCCCCAGCCCCTGGAAAACCCCATTCTACTTTCTTTAAATACTTTAAAGTATTTCTTCAAATACTTGGAATACCTTCTTCAAATGATTTCATGCGGAATTTGTCCTTTTGTGACGGGTCTGAAAGGTTGAGACTTGCATTTATTTCAACCCATTCTACAGTCAGCCACAGAGAGCTGAAATGTGAGCTTTAACCAAGAACAAAGACAGAGCAGAGCGCACATGTCCCAAATCCTCCTTTGCACTCCCCACTTGGAAAAGAGGCGTAAGAAACCGATTTATCCAGAAGCTCGAGAGTTCCACTGGACCCAGGCCTTCTTTCTTTTCTCTCCTTCTCATCTTGAAATCTATCAATGACTACACAAAACGAAATACGCAGGCATGTTCCTTTTGCAGATATATTTCAAAGAATAATTACAGAAGAGGGAAATCTACAGATTGAAAGAGACTTTTAAAACATCCACCAATCACACTGTGTCAACCTTATTTGGATTCTGACTCAAACAAACAAAATGTAAGAAGGGCAAATTGACATTTACGAGGCCATTGAAAACTTGACCACTGATGATATTTGATAATATAAAAGGTTTCTAAAATAGTAAAGACATAACCATTATCTTGCCTAAAAACATGAGCCTTTACCTTTTAGAAATACATGCAAAAACATGTACAAAATATATTTTATAATGTCTTGGGTTTATTTCTTTAAAAATATGGGGAAAGGGGAAGTGTGAGGGAATTTATGTATGTATGTATGTATTTTTTGAGAGATAGTCTCTATCTGTAGGCTGGAGTGCAATGGCACAATATTGGCTCAGCGCACCCTCCACCTCTAGGGTTCAAATGATTCTTCTGCCTCAGCCTCCTGAGTAGCTGGGATTACAGACACCCACCACCTCACCTGGCTAGTTTTTGTGCTTTTAAGAGAGACAGGGTTTCACCATGTTGGCCAGGCTGAGAGAATTTAGATTTAAAAATATGTATATTGATTTAGAACAGTACTTGAAGCTGGGTGTTAGGTACATGAAAATATACTGTAGCATTCTACATGTTCTTTATATGTTTAAAATTCTACATAAAAGGAAGTTGAAAACATACCAAGAATAAATAAGCATGTTGAAAACTTCTGTCTTTGAATTGACTACTGCTTGGCCTCATTTTCTCTTTTTTCTTTCCTGAAGTTTCCTGAGTAAACAGTTAACTTCTGTACTAACTCTACATGGTGAGCCATGCGTTTGCTGGTGCTGTCTCAGATCATCAAAGTCCTCATTTCATTCATCTTTTTTCTTATTAGGAAAATGAGCCCCCCTTCTTCACAGGTTCCCCAACACCTCAGAAGTCCAGGAAGACACAGTGATGATTCACATGTTTTGCCAAAGAGGGAGGATTTCATGGAGTCTCCAAATGATCACGATAGCATCCCAGCCATTAGGGATACTAAGCCAAGCACTGAAGCTGGCAGAGAAGCCCTCATCTTTGAGAGGAGTAGGAAGCAAAACATATACTCTATGTCTAGAATTAGAATCCATACTGGAACGCTGCTCCTATACATCAATCCGAACCCCAGCCTCCTCCCCCCACTCACTAGAGGCAGGACGGTGTGGGTTCAGCCTCAGCTCAGGTACTCACTAGCCAGAAGACCAGAAAGCGCCTACCTCCCTGAGCACCAATCTCTTAATCTAGAACATGAAGGTCACATCCTTCTCCTGCCTCCGTCCCCAAAGTGAGCTAAGCTCAGAAGAACCAAGCCCAAGCAAGTATTTAGAAAATTGATCCACTGAACAGTTCTTCCATTGCAAGTCAGATTCTTCAACGAATTCTTTAATTGAACTATTTGTTAACTAATATCATGTGTTGGCTTTTGGTTTTACTATGTTTTAGTACAAATATCCAGGGACAAACTCTTCAGCTGAATACATCTGAGAAGTAAACTGTTCAATTGCTTCTGTATTTTTCTCTATCCTGGTTAAGACATCTTGAGAGGTGAAGCCAGCTGGGCTTTTGGGTTGGGGGAACTTGGAGAACTTTTCTGTCTAGCTAAAGGATTGTAAATGCACCAATCAGCATTCTGTAAAATGGGCCAATCAGCACTCTGTAAAATGGACCAATTAGTGCTCTGTAAAATGGACCAATCAGCAGGACGTGGGTGGGGACAACTTAGGGAATAAAAGCTGGCCACGCCAGCCAGCAGTGGTAGCGCTGTGAGGTGCTATTGCATGTTATGGAACGTCTGTTCTCTCCTCTTGACAATAAATCTTGCTGCTGCTCTGTCTTTGGGTCGGCACCACCTTTAAGAGCTGTAACACTCCCCACAAAGGTCTGTGGCTTCATTCTTGAAGTCAGTGAGACCAAGAACCCACTGGAAGGAACCAATTCCAGACACAATTTCACGCCCAGTCAACTGCCACCTGAACCCAACTCTAGCCAGACTCATTGAAGAGGAGAATGAGCAAAACCACACTCCTTCCCTGATGCCAGTCTCCTCGTGGCTGGGTTACTGGTTCTGCAACCAGTTCGTATGCCAATGGGGCATTAACGGTGCTGTAAAATGGGCACTAAAATACCCTAAATCATTTATTCCACTCCCTCCTGCCCTGTGAAAATGACCTGGTGAGGAGAAGCATGAAGGGAGGTGCTTGTATTTTGCTGGACCCTCACTCTGGCCACCACCCATCACCAGCTCCCCAGTGAAGTACTCGAGGAGGGGTCTTGGGAGCCAGGACTGTGGGTCAGTGCTCCGCCACAGGGATTTCTACCTCCCACAGTGTGGTCACTGAACTGGAATGCATCCAGGTCCCCACTGGCACCTCTCAGCCTTTGGGTTGGATTCTTGGGAGTGAGACCCCCTAGGCGCAGCCCCCACTCTGCTGTGCGTCTGCCACTTTCTGGGCCATGGAAACGTGTTCATGTCTACACCACTCTGGAACCATCCTCTGTCCCACCTCGGGACTGGGTGGCACGTGAAGGTGGCCAGGGGGAGACCTCATCTGGGAAGGCAGAGCTGGTGGAAGGGAGGGGCTGCCCTGGAAGATCCCTTGGGCCCAGCAACCCAGGCTGCTAGTACTTGGTGACTCACCCTTTCTGGCAAGAGAATAATGATAAACTTTCAGGTTATCTGGAAGTAAGTTCCATTCTTAATTGTGAGATGACTGAGGGGTAGGGGCTGAAATTCTGCCTGGGGTTGGGTTGGTTCTTTTAGTGGGGGGCCAGACCCCAGACTTTGGACTCCACAGGTGAGCTGCAGGGAAGGCCCTCATTCAGAAAGGTGGACGGTGCGAGGAGCCGGGGAGCCCACCTGCTCTGCCTGGGAAAATGGTTTCTCTTCCAGCACAACTCGTTCTACAACCTGCACAGAGCTCCGGAGTTGCAGAGAGGGAGCTCGTGGTATCCATTCGTGTGCACACGTCTGTGTCTCTATATATTCATGAATGTGAATGGTATAGAGTCACTGTTCACCGTGGGATAAATGGCAATTTTTAGAAAGCATCTGTTCTGTGTTCTCAACAAGACTCAGGAAACTCTGTGAAAAGAGATGGAGAGCGAGATAACTAAGTGACAGACTAGGATGAAAATGGAATTGGCTGAGGAGTAGCAGGAAGGAACACGCAGGCTGGGCCAGGCACTGGGGACAGCAGGGGGAGGAAGTTCCACCTGAGTGAAGCTGTGAACTCGGCTTCAAGACTTCGCGCTGCTGCAGAAACCTGCTGGGGACGGAGAGGACAAACCCCAGGCACTGTCGTGAGATGTAGAGGGGAAGGACAAAGAGCAAAATGAAAACGCCCCACGATGGAGAAGACGAGGGGCAAGAAAGATTGGGCATGGAGCACAGGAATGGTCCCTGCGAAGATAGCGTCAGAGGGAAGGGAACAAATCCCAGCCACAGCCAGGCAGGCGGGAGAAGCCTCGGAGCTGAAGCAAGCCGTGAGTCTATTATCAACGAAGGTCACGCCAAGGCCTGGGAAACCGTGAAATGATGTGTACACACATTGCACACTCTCATCTCAAGAAGGTTAAAAATACTGAGTATCGTAAATAGTGAGCAGCTATGCGGAAGAGCTGCTATGAGCCTGTTGCCGGCTCAGGTTCCCGTCTTTGCTTTAAACACGTGAATGTTAAAGGTAACTTCTCTGGTCGGTCACGGTGGCCACGCCTGTAATCCCAGCACTTTGGGAGGCCGAGGTAGGTGATCACCTGAGGTCAGGAGTTTGAATCCAGCCTGGCCAACATGGTGAAACCCTGTCTCTACTAAAACTACAAACAAAAATATTAGCTGGGTGTGGTGGCGGGCGCCTATAATCCCAGCTACTCAGGGGGCTAAGGCATGAGAATTGCTTGAACCAGGAAGATGGAGTTTGTAGTGAGCTGAGCTCGTGTCACTGCACTCCAGCCAGGGCAACAGAGCAAAACTCTGTCTCAAAATATATATATATATAAAATAAAGATAAAGTCTCTTTAATCATCACCCCGAGCCCCCACCCTTCCATCCTCCCCCGCCTGAAACGCTCTTAGTGTTAGAAACAAATAATGGATTCCATAGATTTAAAGTTGTGCTCCAGGTCCTGCTGACTGAATAGAAGATCCCTGGGTATGAACGCCACACCCTTACCACTCCATCCCTGCTGTCCCCTACATGCCTGTGTCATCGTCACACCTGCTGAGGCTCCAAGGACACCATGTGTGAGGAACCGGCTGTATTTCTCTCATCCTCCCTTCTTTACCCGCAATGTTCCTCTGCCCCCATTGCGGCTGCCTCGTGAGCTCCTTCTTACCCTCACAGGCCCCTCCGAGGACACCTCCTCCACGAAGCCCTGCCCGATCTCTGACTTGTGCTCACTTCTGAGCCTGACTCTGAGGAGGCCCCACATACAGGAGTGTAGCTCTCACTAGCCTTCCTAGGGCCTCACATTTGCTGTTCTAGCTTGAGTACTCAACGTCTTAACTGAATTTGACGGGGTTTTAAATTCCGATGTAGCGTCATTATCCTGGCGCCATAGCGTCCTTATCCTGGCGCCTTTAGCATCACAGCGCACCTTTCCTCGGTTCACCACCTCTGTTGCCAACGGCCACCAGGGAGGCCCCTTCAGTGCTCGAACAGCAGCCAAAACATGTTACTGCAAATTCTTAACAAGATTCAGGAGGAACCAATGTGGTTGTCTTGAGGGCTTGACGAGCCAGTGCCTTGTTTTTGGAATCTCCATTTCCTTATTATTTCCCTGGAACAAAGCCTTCGCCACAATCCGCAGGGAGCCGCTGCTGTGCGGGAGATGGCAGCCGGCGCTTCTGAAAGGACAAAGGGAACACAGGGCTCGCTGCGTGCAGCAGGGAGTGGGGACAAGGACGGCCTCGTCATATAAAAGGAAAAGAAGTTGAAGATGCTAAAGATAGAAAAAAATTAAGCTGGAGTCATGCTTCCCAAGAGAGGGACAAATTCACTGCCGGTTAGCGCTGGCCGAGGAGGCCACGCACCTGTGTGGAAGCTGCAAAGGGCAATCGCATGGCTCTGGGGTGGGTTTTGAAAAGATCCCAGGTGTGTGAAGTCCCTCAGGTGCTGGGGATGGCTGAGGTGTGGACAGGTGTGTCTAAGCGAACGTGCCCCTTCCTCACGGCCACTGCGTGTGATGGCCCCAGCTGGGCCCCGCTGCTCCCAGTATGCGCCACACAGGTGCTGCCCTCTGAGATGCTGCCTAGGGAGGCTCCCAGGGACATGCCTGGTGCAGCTCCAGCTGACCCACAGAGGTCCCTGAGGCCCAGCTCTGTGCCAGCAACTCCAGTGTCCCTGTAGCTCATCCACTCACTCCGGGGAGGCCAGAGACCCCTGCGGGGGACACCGAGGTGCAGTGGTGAGAATCATTGTCCAAGTACATGTGGCTGGCAAGCCACAGCAGCCTCAGCCTCAGGCTCGTTGGACACAACGGTGCTGATGGGCAGAGGACGGAGGGGCGGGGTCTCTGGAGACGGTCAGACCATGGTGGACACCACCCACCGGCAAATGGTCACTTCTGACAGCGGGCCATGTGTGTGACCAGGCCTCTTTGCAGTCCAGCATTTGGAGACACTTTTCAGGCCCCCTGGGAGCTTTCTGGGTCTTTCTGAGTGAGGGGCTATGGCCCCTAGGCATCCTCACTGTCTCAGAGGGAGCTGAGGGCCCTCCCAGGGCAGTAGCGTGCAGCAGAAGGCCCTGGGCCAGGAGCCAAACCTGTGACCACTGGAGTCCCCAGTGCCAGGCACGCCTCCTCCACAGTCTGATCCTGTCTCCCTCCTTGTAAAACAAAGGGCTGAGTTTTCAGAGTCTCCAAGATACGATGCTCCTTTCAGCTCCATCCCAGTTTTAAAGTGAAAGAACCAGGTCTCATCCAGCCTTACAGGCAGGTCATGGCAGGACTGGATGGAAGCGGGGGCCCCCAGTCATTTGCCCAAAGCTCCCCAGAGCCTGCGCTTCCTGAACCAGCGACAAGTAGTGGGCACCGCCTGTCCGGTCTGTGGGGCCCAGTCCTCCAGAGATCCCCCAGCCCAGTGCGCCTGAGGCCGAGGGGGCGGGGGAAGCTCGGACCTCCAGCTCCTACAGGGGTGCTCAGCGAGGAAGAACAGGTCTCCAGGGATCTCCTGGACCTCACTCTTACACCACACGGAGAATCCCCTTTCAGAATAAATCAGTAGCTTCAACTGCTCGTATGCTGTCACTGACTGTGTAAACCAGAAAGTGTCTGAGGCAGGTCTCAATCCACTCAGAGGTTTATTTTGCCCAGGTTAAGGACGTGACCATGAAGAAAGGAACACAAAACCACAGGAACAGTCTGTGATCTGTGCTTTTTCCAAAGAGGATTTCAAGAGTTTCCATATTTTAAGAGGAAAAGGGGGCAGCAAGGGAAAGCGGGAGGGTATGGTCATGTGACTGACCCCTCACGTCACACGTGAAGAGGAGCAGGTAGAGGAATGAGTGATGCATTTGTCCGGTATTTTAAAATTAGCACTTTCCGTGAGACACAGGAAGCATAGCAGAGCCGCTGTGCAGACCCCTGGCCTCCTCTCCGAGCTCTCTGCTTAAGAACAAGAGAGGCCGGGCGCAGTGGCTCACGCCTGTAATCCCAGCACTTTGGGAGGCCAAGGCGAGTGGATCACAACGTCAGGAGTTCAAGACCAGCATGGCCAAGATGGTGAAACCCCATCTCTATTAAAAATACAAAAAAATTAGCCGAGCATGGTGTCGGGCACCTGTAATCCCAGCTGCTCAGGAGGCTGAGGCAGAGAATTGCTCGAACCTGGGAGGCAGAGGTTGCAGTGAGCCACCGCCCTTCAGCCTGGTGACAGAGCAAGACTCCGCCTCAGGAAAAAAAAAAAAAGATGGAAGGCAGTTTCTCGCATGACAAAGCTTCCAGCTTTATTTTTCCCTCTGGCACAGTGAACTTGGGTCCTGAGATGTGCCGTGACACACACTAAAAAGCAAAATACATCATGACATACCCGAGCCTTCCGGATCAGCCAGAGCAGGTGTTATGTGTTTGCGGCTCTCACCGGCTGCAGCACCACCCTCGTAGCACGTGGTGTTAACCTTGCCATGAGCTTCGTGGTTGCCTTTTTGCCTTTTAAGCCAACTTCCCCCTGCACAGAGCTCCCCGAGAGCACTCAGCAGTCCTTTATTTTATTACCACCTGCTCTTCTGCCTGATGAGGGAAGGGGAAACTTGCTAATAAGAAACCGACAGTACTGCCCGGCTCCCTGCAGCCCCGGCCCAGGGGACCTGCTTCTGGTCTCTGAGCCCTCGCTGGTCCCACCTACTCAGTGAGCAGCAGGCAAGGAAGAGGAACCCGGTGAGCTGGGGTTGGAACCAATCCTGCAGAGCGGGCAGTTAGGAAGTTCTCTCTCTCATCTGTTCTCTGGGGAACTTCGAGAAGTCTCCATGGTGGTTCTCATCTTTGGTTTCTTTACTGGATCCAGAGAGATGTTGGGTCCAAACTACCTACAGAGAGTTACCAGGGATCATCGGACCTCACTCCCTCAGAGGGGAGGGTGAAAATGGGCAAATCTGGAGACACAGGCCTTGGAGGATGCAGAGAGCCAGACACAAGGGGCTTCTGGGAGACCGCACTCCACGGCCAACTTTTGCTACAACCTCTCCGTGTGCCACTTGAACAACATCAAAGCAAAGTCACACAGCGTGGGGCACGTGGACAGAGCAGGGGCACATGGGGTGGAGTGGGGCACGTGCAGCAGAGAGGCCACTGCCCTGCCCAAGCCACAGGCTGTGTTCCAGAGGGAGGTGGACTCAGTGTTCAGCCCTGGCTGGTGCTCATCTTCCCACCAGTCCTGGGTAGGGACATGCACCCCCCCCGCCCCGCCCAGGGGCGCTGCAAGGGGCAGGGGTGGGTCCAGCTACCTTTACATCCCACTGGCCCGTCCTTGATCCTTGTCTAAGCAGCAGGAAAAGGATGAGAGGGCCAACGGAATAAAGCCAGGGTGAAACGCTCCCACTGCTGCAAGATGGAAGGTGCTCCTGGAAGGGACTCGGAAAGGCATCCTCCCCTCACGCGGCCTCCAGGCTGGGTGTCCCTGAGACCAGGGTCCCCAGACCAGCACCCAGGCCCAGTGTCCACGCCTTCTGGAGGCACTGCTGGACTTTCCGAGGAATGCCGAGAGAGGCCCCTGTATCCATGCATTTCCCTCCAGGCGCCTCTGAAGCTCCCCCAGGTGATCATGGAGGAGAGCAGCTTTGAAAGCCAGAGTACAAGATGCAAACAGAAGGATCGTCAGGACCCCAGGGCTGGCAGCTCACAGCAGCTAGGCACTCTTCTCGAATCCCGCCGTGCTTTGATAAATGCCCTGGACTTCTTCAAACACACTGTCAGGTGCAGGAATGTTCGGCCCTCCACATACCACTCCGTACCTATCTTTGAAAAGTTATTCTTTGTTTTTGAAGTTACACATGGGGGAAAAATTACACAATCCGTAAAACAGAAAGTAGAAATCCACTCAAGCTTAACCACCTAGAAATGGCTGCGGCTGCCCTGGCTCGGGGTTCCTCCATCTATCAAATTGGAACTGGGAGAGCGAAGTGCTTCCCACCAGTGCTGGACCCGCAGCAAGGTGGGGCAGGGGGCAGGCAGCTCTGGGTGCAATGCTCACGTGGACAAACTGGGCAAGAACACAAGAGCTCCCCTCTTTCTTTCCCAAGCACGTTCCAGGGCGATGGCACTTCCGGGAGAGAGGACAGGGATGCTTGTCCATCTAAATGCAAGTTTACCCTGTAGACATGTGCACTTTATTCTGAAATCAGCTTTCTTCTATCAACAATATGTTATAGAAATAGTTCACTATCAACAAGCAGACATGTACATCATTGCTTTTAATTAGTGTGTGATCTAATCAGAGCTTATGTAGCCAGTCTCCATTAATAAACATTTAGAGAGGTCATGTTTTTCTTTCTCCCTTTGTTTAATAAATCATTTCCTACGAACATCTTCGTACATCCCTTGTTTAACCTTGTGCAATTATCGCCTTTACAACCAATAATGACTCAGGCAGAAGCTGCAGCCATCACGCATTACGGTGCTGGTTTCTGAACTGTGTTTTAGATGGTTCTAATGTAAGCTGCTACTAAGCACACAAGAAGACTGTCACCAGCACAGATTTCTTTAATCTTTAATATTTCTCAATCCAATAGCTAATGTTTAAAACTCTTATTGTTATACTTGTATTTCCTTTCTATAATTCTTGGGTGTTTTTCTTTCTTTTTTGTATGCTTGTGCATAGCCTCTTGCCATTTCTTTCTATTGGGATTTTTTCCTAATTTATTTGTAAATATCCTTTGCATAATAGACCTTGTCAATCATGTGTGTGAAAAACACCTTCCCAGTTTTTAAATTTGATTTTCATCCTGGCTGTAGGCGTTTTTTTTTTTTTTTCCCCAGCTATTTTACATTTTTATATAGTCATACTTATCAGTATTTTTCAATACGATTTCTGAAGTTGGGAACATACCAAAAAAAAGGCCTCCTTCAGTAACTCCAAGTCTTTTCAGCATCATTTGATTCTAGAACATTCACATTTTAGTTTTTAATATTAAATTCTTTGATGGATCTGAATTTACTGAGTTTTAAAGACATGAGATTCAAACTGTGTTCTTTCTCCACATGCCAAGCCATTTGGCTCAAAACATTTTTCTGAAAAATAGACTCAATCCTTGTCATGTGTCTGAAGAGCCCCTTCCCCTGATGGCCAGTCTGCCTGTCTGTCCAGCCTGCCCCATGCATGTTGGGTGCAATGGCAGGAGCTTTAAGGACATTTACTCCTGACCATGTTACTTCCTTGACATAGCTCCTTTTTACAGTTTTCCTGTTTGAAGTTTATGATTTTCATTTTTCCATTTTAAGGGAAAAGGAATCTTTGAATTTTTGTAATAAGCATCATCTTATCTTTCCATTAGAATAATAGATAAGTACAGAAGTAAATAAGTCAGGATACAAAGTACCCTATAACCCTCTTGCTACCCCAGGGAACCAGCCGAGGCACCATCACAGACTCCCAGGAATCCTGGAGCCCACAGACCCTGGACATTCTCTAAGGGCCCTTCCTGTTCTGCACCCATCCATGGTAGCTTCTTCCTTCCTTTAAAGCCAACTCTGCTCCCCCACCCAAGACCCACCCTGTGTCCTGGAGCCCAGGGCCTTGCGTTCCAACCTCGTGTCTGTGTTTCTGTCTTGGATCTGTGTAGAGTCTCAAAAGGTGCCCACCACTTCCCTTCTCCCTGTTTGGGCGCTGCTCCCTCCCCAGAGTCTGGGCTGGCCTTGGTGACTGACCTGGCAAGTGGTGGGAGTGGCTGGGCAGTGACTAGGCTCCCGCTCTTCCCTCCCCCGAGACAGTCGCACCTGCCATCTCTCGCCCCTGCCTGGCGTGCCCTGCCATCCTGTGGATGGTTTCCTCTGGGGCAGCGGCACTCGACTTGTCAGTGTCTTGTGTTTGGCCCTGGCCCAGTGATCCTGCAGGAAACCAACAAAAGCCATTTCCGTCTGGGAGACTTTTCCCTCAGTGCACATCAAATCACCTGGTGTCAGCATCCCCTGTGACTATATAAAACGGGGATAGAACAAACATGTTTTAACTTAAGGGTTGTAATGAGATCCCAGCTCATTAGGTGTTAATCAGGGCGGTCTGAGAAGGCACCAAGCCACGGCGTGGGAAAGCCTCCTTCACAATCTGCCCTTCACACTTATTTTTTTAGACAAAATCTCCCCCTGTTGTCCAGGCTAGACTGTAGCAGTGCAATCACAGCTTACTGCAGCCTCCACTTCCCAGGCACAAGTGATCCTCCTGCCTCAGTCTCCAGAGTGGCTTGGACTACAGGCGTACTCCACAATGCTTGGCTAATTATTTTTAAATTTTTTTGTAGAGACAGAGGAGTCTCACTACATTGCCCAGGCTGGTCTTGAACTCCTGGGCTCAAGGGATCCTCCTACCCTCAGCCTCCCAAAGTGCTGGGATTACAGGCATGAGCCACCACACCTGGCCCCTTAACTATTCCATGTCATCTAGAACAGAGCTAGTGGGGCTTCAAGAGGCTCACGTGCCCCAGAGACTGTGTTGAAGTGAGAATTCTGACCCAGGAGCCGTGGGGTGGGGCCTGAGGGCCTACATTTCTAACAGCCTCCCAAGTGATGCTGATGCTGCTGGTTCCTGGACCACACACGAGCAAGCTGGGATCTAGATGTGCCTTTGCCTTCAGGGGCAGCAGGGGTGTGAGCCGTGCGCACTTCCCTGAGAGGTGCCTGTGGAGTCACGTTCTGGCTGTACCATCCTGGTCCTAATGAGATTGCCACTCTCCTGCTTCCTCTCTCCCGTGCTTCTCACCCCTTCGAGTCGGCTCCCCTCCTTCTTCTCTCCTCTCTCCATCCCATCAGAACTCTTGGCTCCATTGAGAGGTGCTCTCATGAAAGGACTCCCGCTGTTGACTTGAGGGTGGCCCTGGGGCCAGGCCGACCCCTCCAGCCCATGTGGCAGGGAGTCATCAGAATGTTGGTCCTGGCCCCAGCTCTGGCTCCAAGTGGGGACAGATTCCTGCTAGGCCACCTTCTTCATGGGCTCCCAGCCTATGCTTGTAGGGCTCCCAAATGGGACCCTCTTACTGATCTCTCAGGGAGCTGCAACCATCCAGGCAACCACGCACCTAGAAAGACCCCACAAAGCCTCATGCAAACGCATAATGAATTCCAAAGTCCAGCAATTAGTGGGTTCACGATAGAAGCCGCCCTTCAGGCGCTAAAAAGGTGACTGTAGGCTCAGTCGGTGTCCCAGGAAGATACCCTCAGCTCAGTGCCATTTAGGAGAAGGACTCCAGTCCCCTCCTGACCCTCCCTCTTGTCAACAAAGACAGGAGCTTCTCAGTAGAGGGTGGGTCTGTGCCTCCTCAGCTCCCAAAGTCCCAGGAGCTGAGCTGGGCTCAGAAGGAACGAAAGCACAGTTCCAGCTTGGCCAGGACGGGGGCTGCTTCTCTCAGCTCCCCTCTGAGCCCAAGAGGCCCCCTTAGAGCTCATCTGACAGCCTCTGAGCACAGAACAGGGCTTACCTCTGTGGGGGTCCAGGTAAGAACCTCGAGGGGAAATGGCCGTGAGGTTGTAAATAGGGCCAGAGGAGTCTGCTCAGAGCCTTCAGCTAAGCGGAGTTGGCATCCATCGCCGCTTTGAACAGGAATCAAGGAATTTCTGATGTTAGGAAAAAGTGAAATGGCTTTAGAATTTGGAAACGCAGAGGCTTTTCTGAGATCTGCTGGCAGTGATACCATAATCTGGTCAGAAGTGAACTATTAATGGACATTCTCCTTAAGCAGAGAGGATTTTCCATGTCACAGCAGAGGCACCTTCTCCCCGCCCCATGCTGCTGTGGGTTCCAAGCATTCAAACTCTTCTGTTCCAATGGTCTAATCTTGGCTTTCATCCCTACACCACCCGGCAACTAGAACACGCCCGGCTTAGGGAGGGGGTTCATGGGCACTGCCTGCAAGGAGGAACAATCATCCTCCTGCCCCACCTGGGACACTCCACGTGCTCCTCCGCCTCGTTTTTCCACAGAGAGAAATACTGAGCTAGACAGAGCTGCATGTGGCTCTGCTGACCAACGAGCAACGTAGCGTTGGTCTGCGCTGAGCCTGGCCTTTCTATAAAATTAAGGGGCCAGAGAGGAGGAGCTCAGGAGAGCAGAGTGAGTGTGAACGCTTCGCCTTTTGTGTTGTGCCTTTGTACCTCCTTTCACGAGGACACCAACAGCAAGTTCCTGTATGACACGCCTTCACGGATGATGGCTGCAGGTCTGTCCCATCACGGCACGCACACGGGAATCCGTAGCTGCCCCAACCCTAAAGTGTCCCGCGTTCAAGGACAGTCGGGGCCTTGCATTTTCCATGTTTTGTTTCCTTGTACTCTTTTTTTTTTTTTTTAATCCTAGCAGCAGCTTCCAAATCTTGCTGCTGTAAAAAGCCCTACTCCTCCCTTTGAGCTGTGTCTGATCTGCTGTGCTTCAGGAGGGCAGGTAAGCAGATGTGTTTACTTTGTGTGTGGAGCGGAAAGAGTGGGCTTCCAGGGAGGGTCTTCAGGGCCCAGCTTCCCAGTCACATGCGGGAGTTTAGTGCCTGCGGAACCCTTTGCTTTTGTCTCTTGGTTCTTGGCGGTGCTCATAGGAGAAGGTATTCCAGCGTGGCCACGTGTTTCTGTCCTGTTGTCATCAACGCCCTTGTCTAGAGTGATGACAGACATCCACGAATGTCATTTCTGGAAATGACCCTGAAAACCAGGGCGAATTCCGTCTCAAACACACAGACGCAGTCGCACACACATCACTCAAAACTCCAAAATCAATGACACACAAAAATACATGTTACAATGGTTCTTTTGAGTGCATTGCCATGTTTTAGCCCCTTCTGCACTCCCAAGACCTCCCAAAATAAGGCATACGTCCATGGACCCCCGGGGACGCTTCTACCGGAGGGACATCAACCTTGGCTTCGGACGTCTTTGGTGCATCTGCGCCACACACCCTGGCTACCCATTCTCTTGCCATGTCCGTCCTTGACTGTCCAAACACGAGCTCCCCATTTTCCAGTCAAGGAGATGGAGGCAGATAAATGTTAAGTGAACGTTGCAAACAATTGTCAACAATTTTCTGACTGAATGTGAAGGGCTCTGAATTCTTAAAACTGCGTGGGCCTGGCCTTGCCACATTGTCTCCAGGCCGTCCAGGGTCCAGGGCCGCCGTCACTGCTGCATGCTCAGGCACATCTCAAGGGAAGGCCGGGCTGCCCAGGGCCCCTGCTGAGGCCAACACGTCATCCCCACCGGCCCAGGTGACGGGTACCTTCGGCTGCTGGAGGAGCCCTACCATTCCCAGGAGGAGGGCATCAGATCTGCCGCCAGCACACGCAGAGCATCCTTCCCAGGCACTGACGGCACCTGCTTTCCAAGTGCCTCTCCGAACCTGTGTCCCTGAGGGAGCCCTTTAAACACAGCCTCTCTCACACTCCCCGCCCCTGTCCACGGTCCTGCACGCTCCGCTCAGGCTTGGCCTGAACTCCCCTTCTCATAGGCTTTCCCTGGCCACCTTTTTTTGAGACTGAGTCTCACTCTGTAGCCAGGCTGGAGTGCAGTGACGCGATCTCGGCTCACTGCAAGTTCCACCTCCCGGGTTCAAGAGATTCTCCTGCCTCAGCCTCCCAAGTAGCTGGGATTACAGGTGCCCACCACCACGCCTGGCTAATTTTTGTATTTTTAGTGGAGACGGGGTTTCACCATATTGGCCAGGCTGGTCTCAAATTCCTGACCTTATGATCTGCCCGCCTCAGTGTCCCAAAGGGCTGGGATTACAGGTATAAGCCACCACGACTGGCCCTTGGCCAACTTTTTAAAGAGTCGCCTCTCTCTGCTGCCCCTTCCCAGATTGGCTTCCTTCCTGGCACAGCCGTTCCTGGAATTCGGTATTAATCGTTCACTTGCTTTCCACATTTCCACATGCTTCCTCCATTTTTAAAGCGGGCATGCTGAGTCCCAGAGCATTTTAAACAGCCAGGCACGAATGCACAGGCCTCTGATTCACCCCCATTTCCCATCCTTTTCCCCACGCTGCCTCACTGTGAGGCAGCGCTCCATTTGGAGACTCCTAGGCCAAACCTGGAGCACAGGCCTTCTCGTCTGACCTCACTGTTCTCTGCCTCTCTCAGGTAAGAGGCTGCCCGCCCGGCCTGGACACCTGCCACCCTGCCCAGTGTCTCACCAGTTCTTCCGTCTTTCTGGCCCTGTCTGAGCAGTTGATGGTGACTGGGGAAGGCCCAGTTAGGTTCACTCCCCATTGGGACCAATGCCCCCTCCACGGGAGCCCTTGTCTGGCCACTGGGGAGAGATGGATGCCTTCCTTGCTGGCCATCACAACCCAGCTCCTGCGTGAAAACGTGTTCCACAAAAGCCGAGAGAGTCTTGCTGGTTATTTTTCCCCTGTAGTGCCTCTGAAGTGCCATTACTCTTACAGTTGTTTACACACGGCACCTCTCTCAGACGTGTCAGTTAGGGTTTGTTGAGGGGGCTCTGGCCATTTTCAGACCATGAAGGGCCCTGAAATCCAAGCTGATCCTCACCAAGGAGAACTGTAAAGGCCTAAGATCGCAGCAGCAACAGAACATTTGGCAAATCGGTGTTAAAATTCTCCAAACAAACTTACGTATTAGTTAATGCAGCCTGTCACCATGACAACCAAACAGCACAAAAACAAACCATTAGCACACAGATTTATTACTGTGCAAGGTTTAGCTAATACTATTCCAGAGGTCTATTTTCCACTTTCAGTTATAATAAAAAAAAAATTTTAACTAATTTAAAATTCAGCATGAGAGCACAATCAGGCACACATCTCCACACACAGGAGCTGAAGCCACAAGTGCATGAAGCCCGCAAGTCCGTGTGCGGCTCCATGACGTGGACCCAATGCCGTAATCCATGCACACGCGGGCTCGTGGGAGGCAGAATCACAGGCACAGGCTGAAGCTCAGCCTGGCAGGCAGAAGGCTTTCAAGGAGCCATGTCAGGGGTCAGATCAGGTGCGTGGCATGTGCAGATGTGTCCGCTACACAAGTGTGTCCACTGCACTGTGGTGTCCACCGCAGCCGGCCTCCCTCCTGGCACGGGAGGTGCTGGTTGTGACCAACAGTCCTGACTTTAAATCAAGTCTTAGACTGGAAGCTACCATGAGCAAACTCCACCACCTTTCTGAATCTCAGCTTTGTCATCTATAAAATCAGGAAGACAATAGAATCCACATAAATCTGGAGTACCTCGTGGCCCTCCGGAAAATAACAGCTCTGGAATGGTGTGAGGTAAACCCTGCGCTGTGACACATTCGTGTGCTAACGGTTGGTTTTGTGTTGTCTGAACTCTGCCTTTCCTTACAAAACAGACAAACAACCCCCACCCCGGCAACATCCAAATCGCTGAGTATTGACGACTCCCCCAGAGGGGTGCCACTTGGGGGCTGCACTCCCGAATCAAAACGACTTCTTCCTTTCCATGATCTGGATCAGGGGAGACATTTGTTTTCTGTGAAGAGGCAGACAGGAAACAGTTTAGGCTTTCTGGGCAGCACGGCCTCGGTCGGACAACTCACCTCACTGATGCCAGGGCAGTGGGAAAGCAGCAGACAACATACAAATGGTGGGAGCACTGTGTGCCAATAAAACTTTATTTTAAAAAGTCAGCCAGACTCAGCCCCAGCTGATCCTCTGCCAACCCCTGATCTGGATCACACAATAACAACCAGAAAGGGCGCAGGGAGCACACAGAGGGAGGACTGGCACACGTGCATGTTTATTTTACATTCTCGAGGGGGAACTGAGATGCATTTACGTTTACATTCTCAAGGCGGAGCTGGGATGCATTTATGTTTACATCTCGAGGGAGGACTGGGACGCGTGCATGTTTGCATTCTCGAGAGAGGACTGGGACGCGTGCATGTTTACATTCTCATGGGGGAACTGAGGCACGTGCATGTTTGCATTCTCGAGGCACCTAGCGCATGAGTCATGTCTTGCCTGAGGCCTGGGAGGACCACCGAGACCGCCTCTGAGGAAGCGTTTCCTGATGAAACGGAGAAACACGCATGTCATGCAGCATTAATATTAGCAGCAAAACTCAGGCTACCCCCACAGAGAGAGGTTGCATATCCTAGCAGTGATGTGACAGATGATGGGCAGAGATGCTGCACCCAACATCCCTTGTAGGTGATAAGGCCTGCATTTGTCACATTTAACAACTTATCACATTGAACTGAAGACACCAAGAGGGACGGCTTCAGGGACATGAGAACCGGCACCATCAGAACTTTCCGCAGGAGTTCAGGCAACTTTCCTGGGGCCTGCCTCTGTGCCCACGGATGCCAGGACCACACCTGGGCTCTCTGCACTCCCAGGGCTTCTCCCTGGTTTCTGAAGGTCCCTCGGT
This sequence comes from Chlorocebus sabaeus, assembly GCF_047675955.1. Lineage (NCBI taxonomy): Eukaryota > Metazoa > Chordata > Mammalia > Primates > Cercopithecidae > Chlorocebus > Chlorocebus sabaeus. The sequence continues at coordinate 127,344,725 of NC_132913.1, forward strand.
GACCAGCGCCACTGACCAACAAGGGTAGCTAATCTACTAAAGCCCTGTGTTCAGAAGCCCTGCCATCTCACTAATGTGGATATGATGCGATTAGTGACTGGCTTAAGCTTTTATGCTGGGTAAAGAGGTGGGTGAGGCCAGACAATGAGAAGGGTCTGCCCTGTCCTGGGGAGTGGAGAGGCCCAAGGGGGCCTTGGATCTCCAGAGCTGTCTCACAGCAAGCCCCAGATCTGGCTGGTGAGAAGTGGAGTCAGGGCACTCAGGGGTGTCTGTTATCCACACTGCCAGCATGGGGTCCAGGCCATGTGAGACTCACTGTCATCCCAGGGACATCTGAGCCCCCGTGGCTGGTCACAATCAGCTGGTGCCCGAGGTGGCTGAGCTGATGGACTCAGGACCAGACAGCTTTATAGTCTTGTCCTGGTCCTTTTCTTCCCCTTTGTGGTATTTTTCTCACCACTCGATAGATACTATATTGCATTTCCTGTTCTAAACCCTTGAGTGGGTTGTTTCCTTTCCCTGACCACTGTACTAGACGCCAACCAGTCCAGGTCCCTCTTAAGAGAAACTGCAAGTTCCTGCCCAAAGTTCTGTCCCTGCCCTCCCGGGATCCCAGCCCCGGCTACTAGCCTGGGCCGCATCTGATCCTTCACTGGCGCGCTGACCTGAACCCTAAATCCCTCGGGCCCTTGACCTCTCACCACAGCCGGAGAAGGGCTGTGACTTTCCCATAAGGGAACAATTGTCCAGCGGGATGGGCGGTGCTGTCCCCTCCCAGTCACGGCTCTCCAGGACATTCCAGAATTGGCAACCAGCGCACCCTACAGTCCGTATCCAGCAGACATCAGTCCACCCCTGCCCAGGGCCATCGGCTGCCATAAATGGGGCCTCTGTCTTGAATATTTGGGTTCCTGGGTCACCCGGCGTTGGGTAAGGAAGGTGTGTCTCAAGATGGGGAGTGGAGTGGGGGCCACAGCTTCTTCTACGGCTGGACTCTGGCCTTCCACACCAAGGCTCTGTTTCTTCATCTGCAAACAAGGACAATTCACCCTGGAGCCCCTTCCGTGTTGACTGATGAAGCCACTGCCCGGGCCTGGTGGGAGTCCCCAGGGTGGGCGTGGACCTTCAGCTGTGCCAGGCAGGGGTGCCCAGGGTCTGCAGGAGTGAAGGGGTGGAATTCAGAGTCCAAGAGACAGACGTGCTTGGAGGAGGGGGGGCGTCTTCCAGGAACCTGCAGGGAAAGGAGAGGCTCCGTCTAGGGACAGTGACCGAGTGTCAGAGTCTCTTTTTGAACCTCAGAAACAGGTTGTTTAAAGAACTTCTCCCTCGAGTTCCACTCCAGAAAGTAGCAGCAGGAACATGATCTGATCAGCAGCAGCGTCCAACTGTCTGTGTGAGGTCACCCATGCAGCCACCCACACACGTCCCCTGCCTTATCTGGTATCCGATGATTTTTTCTGGAGAGGAGCCATGTCCAAAGCTGGGCTGCCTGGCGCTCCTGGCCCAAGGCTAGGGTTAGTGTCCTCTCCCCTCCTTTCATCCTCACGCAGGTGCCTGTGCAGCTTGCCCTGATCTGTGCGTATCTGTGCTCCAAGTACTTAGGCCTTTGCTGGCACCTCCGTTCCTGTGGCCCCAGCCCCTTCTCCCCATGGTTTGATTTGGCACACGTTGCCCCTTCTCTGAATTCAGCGGGGGCATCACCTCTGCTGGGAAGCCCCCCATGGCATTTCCAGTCCAGTTTCATGACTGCACCTTTGGAAGTCTGTCCCTGTGTTGAAATGACCCACATCCTTGTTTTCTAGATCACTTGTGCCTGGAGAGTAGGAACTCAGGGGCTTCCGCTCTCTGCCGCCAGCACTGAGCACCCAGTGGGCATTTGATCCTGGCCATGACAGAAGAGGGAAAATCAAACCCACCTCCCAGGGAACCAGGAGTGGGTGGCCAAGATCAGAGATGGGTGCTGGGAGGTCACCCAAACAAACAGCCTCAGTGTCAGGCAGGGCTTCCAGGGACAGAAGAGTGGATTCTGCTGTAATTCCAAGAAAGAGGAGAGGAGGAGGAAGTAGAGGTCTGATGGCATCACCTTAGAAAGGCCACGTCGGGGCAAGGGCGGGGCAGAGAGCTCCCAGGCAGAGATTGGAGGTAAGGCAAGACAGGGGTCATCCATGCCAAGGCCAGGGCACCGCTGGGGCCAGATCTGCTTCAGCTGAGGGCAAGGGAAGTCAAGGACAGTTGTGACACTTTGTGACCACCATCGTTAACTTCAGGCGGTGACTCTGAGAGCACAGACACGTACAATAGCATGCTGTGCTCAGGAGGAAGAAAACACTCAGAGACCCAGGAAACATAGTGATTCCACTGTAACGCACTGGGAGGGAGCCTGACAGCTTCTATGTGAAACAGTCCTTAGCACCAGATCACCCAGCTGTCACAGGTCAGGCTGTTATCACCCCGGGCAGAGGGAAAGGGCGTGGCGCCTGGTCTCAGAGCTGGTGAGCTGCGAGGCTGCTGTGTGGATCTGTGCCCTTGACACTGAAGCCCAAGCGCTTCTCCAGAGGAGTGGACACTGGGTCCAAGGAGGCAGCACGGATCTGCCCAGCCCCGGCTTTCTGCCATCCGCCAGCACAGGAGTGTCTGTGGAGTAGTCCTGGAGCTCTGGCCATCTGATGCCTCTGTGTCTGGAATATACCAGGTCATATTCAAACAGCAGATTTCCCAGCCAGCTGGAACAGATGGATCCACCCCTTTCTGCCTCCTCAACTTCCCCAAGGTCAAGAAACATCCCACACTGCTCCATTTCACCCCTCATGAACCTTCAGCCTAATGCGAGAATCAGCCCCAGGCAAGACGAGGTCAGACCGAAGGTAAGACCATGGGACTCCAGGACAAAGAGAAGAATCTGGAACTGAGCTCCTTCCTGGGCAAGCAAGGGCCCTATCTCAGGAGAAAAGCTGGGGTCTAAGCTGGCAATGGGAAAGGGGGGCTCTGGCTGGAAAGAAGAGGGCTGAGAGCAGAGGCAGAAAAGCCACCATGCTGGTAGGGAAGGGGCGGTTCAGGAAGACAAGGATCCCTGCAGGTGGCAGGCCCAGGAGAGTGCAGCAGGACAGCTGTCACATGGCACAGGGAGGAGCCGGGACAACAGATCTCAGGGCTTTGGAGAGAGAGCCTGAGGTGTCCCTGGATAACAGGACTCAAGGGCGCCGTAGGGGTGCTGTGCCCCTTGCACAGAGAACACTGAAGAGAACAGACAAGAAGAGATCATCACTGGAGAAGGGTTCTTAGTAAACCAGACCGAGGGCATCGGGGCACCAGGGGAGAAGATACAGTGTGGATGCAAGTAAGTCTGTCGGGGATTGCAGGAAGGCAAGAAGGGATTTGGGGGACGGTTCCTGTCTGCTTGGAGAAGCAGGGACCCAGGGTATCAGAGTGAGGGGCAGGTAGGGTGCACAGAGAGGGAAACTGAGTCACTGTGGAGGACCCAGAGGCAGAGAAGCAGGTAGCCAGGACATCAGCCGAGAGTGAGGGGCAGGTGGGGTGTGCAGGGAGGGAAACCGAGTCACTGTGGAGAACCCACAGGCGCAGACAGGGTGTCCTGTGCAGCCCAGGGCTGCAGCCGGGATTGCGGTCCCTGCTCCCCGGGGGCCCGGCCAATTGCCTTTGCATTTTCTCCGGCAGCAGGCGGCAGTCCGAAGCATGAGTTAAAAAGGGAAGCATGGGGTACTAGCAGAGAAGGGAGTGCTGGGTGTGCATGGTGATACGGTTTGGATCTGTGTCCCCACCCAGATCTCCTGTAGAATTGTAATCCCCAGTGTTGGAGGTGGGGCCTGGTGGGAGGTGATTGGATCATGGGGGTGGAGTTCCCCCTGGGTGCTGCTCTCCTGACAGTGAGTGAGTCCTCACAAGATCTGGCTGTTTAAAAGTGTGTGGTACCTCCCCGTCTCTCCCTTCCCCGCTCCGGCCATGTGAAGTGCCGGCTTCCCCTTCACCTTCCACCATGATTGAAGCTGAGCACGTGCCGCCATGCTTCCTGTGCAGCCTGCAGAACCCGGAGCCAGTTAAACCTCTTTCATTATAAATTACCCAGTCTCAAGTATTCCTTAACAGCGGTGGGAGAATGGACTAATACAGGTGGGGAGGGAGTGCTAGGTATGGGAAGAAAGAAGAGCTTTGGATTTGGGAGGAGACGTGGGTGTTGGGTACTAGTAGAGAAGGGAGTGTTGGGCTGGTCCTCCATTGGTAATTTGCCAAGCTGCTGCATAAGTACCCTGGGGAGGGGGCTAACTGAGGTTCATATCCCACAGTGAGACATGGGATATGGAGGCGTGTGCTATGGGCAGCAGGCAGGATGAAGACTGGGGGAAGGAGAGATCTTTAAGAAGTAGATAGGCAAGACCTTGCAAAGCCTCCTTGGGTCCAAGCATGATTTTCCTTTGCCCTTCTTGTAGGAGCAGTACGCAGCTTCTCCTAGGGAATGGCCACTGACCTATCTGCTGGCTGTGGCTCTGGGTGAATCCAAGAAGTTCCTTTGACCTTGCCATATTTACCTGGAGATGTTTCGACTCTGTGACAGATACTTTGCCCATTTGCCACACAGCAGATGGTTACTGGGAGTTTGTAGAGCTGTTATAAGCTTATGAAACAACCTGATGAGCCATAAAGTGGACCAGCTGTGAACAAGAGCAGTTATCAAGAGTAATGGCTCAGGATTACCTAAGAAATACAAACACATTTTTTTCAATTCAAAATTAATATTACAGCAGACATAACACAAAATAAAGCCAACAAAAACTGAAGCAAAAATTGTTACGGATTTAAAAAACTACAAAACTGAAGCATACAGCAAAAGTTGTTACAGATAAAAAACTGAATGAACAGTCAGTCATTATTAACATTGAAAACTATAAAAACTGAACTGGGGAAATTAGAAATTATCAGCGGAAAATGTAACTGACAGTATGTAAAAATACAGATGTTAAATTTAAAATTCATATTGACAGAAGAAGAAGATTTTTTTTTTTTTAATTTAGAGCTGTGCAAATTATTTGAGAAATTTGACTTTGTAGAAGTAATGGCCACAAAAAGAAAACTCATTAAAGCAGAAAATTCACTTTTTGAAATTAGACTCGGGTAAGGAAAGAACAACAAAAAGCCCACAAAAAAAAATGGATGAGTCAAGTTATCACTGAAAAATAAACATGGAAACAATTTGGTTAACTGCTCTGTGTAGAAAATTGACCCAAGAACTAAACTGGGTTCCTGGAATTTGCTTCAGAAAATGCTTCCTTGACAAATGTCAACAGTTGGTTTAATTCTGATTAATATGGTGGGTTATGAACTTGGAGTCAAGAACTCTCAGGGTGAAAATGTCCACTGGGTCAAAATGGCAGAGTCTGGACAGCCTCACTGTGCAGGGCCCTGCAGTCGTGGGGCTCAGTCCCCCACCAGCCTCAGGTGGGCTGCTCGTGCCACACCATCCCCTTGTGGGGAGTCCGATGTGTGTCCATCGAGCACAGTCCACCACAGTCCTTCAACGAGATTTAATATTTGGATTCTGCAAGGAGAACTTTTTCCTTCTAGACCATAAGCCACAAGTATCTGGCCTTGAAACTTCCAGTACTCACCATGACAGCCAGGTGGAGACACCTGTTTAAGAACAAAGCTGATATGGTTTGGATGTTTTTTGTCTGCAAATCTCTTGTTCAAATGTGATCCCCAGTGTGGGAGGTGGAGCCTGGAGGGAGGTGACTGGCTCCTGGGCATGGATTTCTCATGAATGGTTTAGCACCATCCCCTTGTTGATGAGTGAGCTCTCCCTCAGTCTTTTCTTGCAAGATCTGGTTGTTTAAAAGAGTGTGGTGCCTCCCCCTTCCCTCTGGCTCCGGCTCTTGCCATGTGACGCACCTGCTCCCTTCTACCTTCTGCCATGATTGGAAGCTTCCTGGGCCCTCACCAGAAGCAGATACCCATACCATGCTTCCTGTACAGTCTGCAGAATTGTGAGCCAATTAAACCTCTTTTCTTCATAAATTATCCAGTCTCAGGAATTTCTTTATACGATGCAAAAATGGACTGACACAAAAGCCAATCCAAATTGAGACGGAGAGAAGGGAGGAAGACAGAGAGAAAAGGAAAGATAGAAACTAGGAAAGATAGAAATGACTGACAGCGTCTCTTGAGCCCTTGGCTCCAGCTGGTTCCTGGATTTGCCGGTTGGGGGAGCCAGTCAGAGTCTGGGGTGTGCGGGAGTTGACCTCTTTATCAAGTGATGGAGACAGTTTCAGAGGGGAGGGTTGGGAAGGTGTGGAGCAGACAGTGGAGATGAAGATTTGAGAGATGGAAAGTCCTGGGGAATGCCAAGATCTGGCCACAGCCATGAGGATGTTTGCTTGGGTAATGATGAGTTCATATTTGAAGAGAGCTGAGGGGCCTGGGGCTAGGATGATGTATGTGCCGCCCTCTTGGGCTTCAAAGTCATCTGCAGTGGCATCTGGACTTTGGAAAATTTAGTGAGTCAGGCTCCAAAGTTCCTGGGGCCTGTGGGAGGTGGTCAGGAACTCCACAGATCCACAGATGGCAACAGGAGGAGGAAAGGCTGGCACGCTCAGACATGGGGAGCCTCAAAACTGAGAAAGGCCATTCATAGCTCCAGCTGTCAGAGTTCCATCAAGGTCAAATCCACCTACACAGTGTTGAGAATCGAATTGTGTCCCACCAAAACTCATGTGTTGAAGTCCTAACCTCCTGCCCCTCAGGACATGATCTGATTTGGAAATAGGGTCATTGCCAGACTAGTTAAGATAAGGTCATGCTGGAGCATGGCAGGCTGGAATCCTCCTAAAACGGGGACATTTGGACACAGGCAAACCGGGAGAAGGGCATGTGAAGGTGCAGGAGCAGCTCAAGGTGGTGCTTCTGCAAGCCCAGGAACACCAAGGCTGTGGGCAAAACCCAGAGGCTGGAGAGAGGCCTGGAGCCACGGCTGCCTCTCAGCCTCAGAAGGCACAGCCCCGTCAATACTGTGACTGTGGCCCTCAGGCCTCCCACACACTGCTGTAGCTTAAAGCACCCAGTGGGTGGAACTTTGCTATGGCAGCCCCAGGGCACTCGCACAGCTGTGAACCAACTACTCCACTCCAAGGCATTTTCCCGTGAGAAGTGAGCGTGTGCATCCCTGCAAGGACACGTCCCTGAATGCTCACAACAGCCTTGTTCGTAGGAACCCCAAATTGGGAGCAATCCAAATGTCCTTATAACATTGTTTATCCAAATGAAAAATAAAACTGCAGTGTATTTACACAAGGGATTCTACTCAGCAACAAAAAAGAACAGATCAGGCCGGGTGCAGTGGCTCACGCCTGTAATCCCAGCACTTTGGGAGGCCAAGGCAGGCGGATCACCTGAGGTCAGGAGTGCAAGACCAGCCTGACCAACATGGTGAAACCCCATCTCTACTAAAAACACAAAAATTAGCTGGGCGTGGTGGTGGGCACCTGTAATCCTAGCTACTTGGGAGACTGAGGCAGGAGAATCACTTGAACCCGGGAGGCGGAGGTTGCAGTGAGCCGAGATTGCGCCACTGCACTCCAGCTTGGGCAACAAAAGCGAGACTCTATCTCCAAAAAAACAAAACAAAACAAAGAACAGAATACGGATTAGCGATACACACAATGTAGACGAATCTCAGAAAACATTATGTTGAGCGAGAAGCTGGACACCAGAAGATGACAAGCCATAGGATCTCAAGACTGTGAAGTCCTTGAGCCTCCAAAACTCACCACAAGGGGTGGAGATCTGACGGGCAGCGGGCTGCAGAGGAAGCGGCAGAACAGCACGGAGGCTGAGAACATTCTGGACCTCCAAGGAATGGAGACATACTTGTGGAATCTTCCACCAAATCTTCGTGGAATCGACACATACTCGTGTCGAACCTGCTGGATGTACTCAGACCTCAAGAACACTGCTTTAGGTTTTTAAAATAGAAATAACAAGCAGAAGAGGTTGCTGGAGGCAGTGACCTGGGGTCCGGGGCGTGGCCAACCCTGTTTTCTGTCCCATAATAAGGGCGGGGCTCCCCGGTGTCCCTGATAGTCAGAGATTGAGAATAAGCAGGAGTCGTTCCTGGGGAGAGCCAAGCTTCAGAGCCCATCCTTCCTCCCTCCATGCACTCAGTAGTTACCCATTGAGCACCAACTACAGCCGGGCCACGTGCCAGGCACAAAAGTACGCGAGGGAACAAAACCCCATCCTGTGTTCCCGGCAGGGAGGGAGGAGAGAGCAGTGAGGAAAACCTGGAACTTCTCCTCCAACAGTGATGCAGGTTAGGAAGGAATGTAAAACCGAGGGTGGGAAGAGGCGACCAGAGGGTTGCCACGTTAGCTAGGCCCTTCAGGAAAGGCTCTCAGATGACGTGACATCCAGGTCAAATCCTGAAGACAAAGGGAATTGAGATGCACCAAGAGCTCCCAGGACCACTTGGCGTCTCTCCCTCTCCTTGCCACGGCCCTTGACCTGTACGGATCCACCTGCTTGAGACCTCCTAAGGTTCTTCCCTACGTGGGATCGAGGACAGGGATTAGGCCATGGGATCTGTCTCTTCTGTCACTGGGCCGAGTGGAGGCGCCATCCCCAGCAGCTCCTTGCCACAGGCTGCACGGCCTCAGACAACTGTCCCCGGATTGCATGTCTGAGAGGGCTTCATCATCGTGAAGGGAGATGCGGGGACCCCTGAGAGGGGCTTTCCAAGTGCCTCCTGGAGCCCCGGGACTCCTGAGGACCCCATCTTCTCCTCTTCCCATTGCATGGTTCCTATTTTTCATGCCTGTGCTGGTCTCCCCCACCCCACTTTGGGCCTGTGTCTCTCTGTGCATCCCTGGGCTTGTGGTACGGTGGAGGTTTGCTCCTGAGGGTGACTAAGTGGCAGGATTTGGGCAAGGGTTGGGCCAGGCCTGGAAAAGTTGAAATGGGTTCAGTTTCTAGCTTTCCACAAGGAACCCAAAATCCCAGTGAGGCTCCCACCACCTCGGGGCCCGGGCCACCCTCCATGCCCTCTCTGCGTCCAGCAGGCGTTTTCCTGCTCCCCTGGGAAAACCAGGCCAGGCAGAAAGAGGACGCACTCGCTAAGAATCCCTGCGCAAGGACGTCCGCATATTTTATTTTACTTAACCTGAGCATGCTTCATTTCTGGCAGGACTGCCCAGATAATTCATCACTTGGAACAATTCTCATTTTTCATTTAATGGAAAATAAAAGACAGCCCCAGCCACTGGCCATAAAATTGGACAAATGTCATGTGAGGTGAAGGGAGTGGGAGGGAGGTTTTGTTATTTTGCTGTCTTGCAGTTGGCAGTCTGCTGGCTACCTTCTCCTTCAGGGAAAAACTCTTCCTTTTCATGCCAGATAAAACCCAGCCATCAGATGTGTGTTCCTGTAGGGAAAGAGGTGCATCCGAGAGCCAGAGCTCACTGCTTCTCCCGAGAGCCTGCGCCCTGCGATGCTGACTGGCCCTGAGCTCCCCCAGAGCCACCAGCCGCATGGGCTCCCGCACGGATCTCCAGCTGATTTTGAAAAATAATTTGAATCTCTCCAACCTGTTCTAATCTAATCTAACACAAGCAGTGGCTGCAGGGCTCGGAGCACAGAAGGAGGCCATGGCTGGGGAGTCTCCAGGTCCTGGTGGTCCTGCTCATCAGAAGAATCTGAGAGAGAGAAACTTGAGGGCTTCAAATTGATTCTTCAAGAGCCAACACTGCTATGAGGATACCGAAATGTGAATGGCACCGCAGGGCATATTTCCTGGGGATAATGAGAGGTCAGACAACCCCTGGGCTTCCAGCAGGGATGGAGGTCTTGGCGGGTAGGACAGAAGCACTCGCCTCTGCAGTCTCCAGGCCACTTCACTGTGTTATTCGGAGCACACATGTCTGCAGGGGGCATGAGGTGCTGTGACAACAGATAGAGACAAGCATGGAAGGGCACCACAGGAAGGCGGGTCATTCCCCACCCCTCACCACGAGGGTGGGCCAGGCCTGGGCAGGGAAGGGGTCGGCTGCATGTGGTCACTCAGGACCCGCCATCGAGAGTGGCCATCTGGAACCCAGAGTTTCCAAGAGCACCCTGGGCCACCATCCCAGTCGCTGGAAGGGCAGACGGCCCAGAGGAGGAACCTGGGAGGGCCTTCCGGGGTCAGGTGCAGAGGAATCCCGAGTCGCTCCCTCACACTCTCTGGGCCAGATCTCAGCCACCCAGGTCCCTGGCAGCAGAGTGCACTAGAAGTGCAGCCCAGCACAGCCGAGAGCTCCAGGCCAGGGGTGGCTGCCACCATCCCTTTCCCAGAGCGGGCCCTGGGAGGGGAAAGGGACGGGTGCGGAAGCTCTGCCGTAGGAGGGCCAGACGGGGGAACTGAGGACACCCATCCTAGGAAAGAGACTCGAGCACTGAGCATCTTCAAATATTTGAAAATCGTTAGCGCTCTGACTGCCGTGAATCCAAAAGGAAGTGGAGAAAACAAGCAACGATTGCCAAGAGCTATTTTGGGTTTCCACGAGAAATAACAGCAAGCCAAGATCTCCTGGACTGAAACGGCTTTGCGAGGCAGGGATCTTGCTGTCCTGAGACAGTGTCGAGCCTCCGGGGGTGCAGTGGGGATGGAACCCACAGGACACAAAGAGGTTTCAACCTTCCAGGGTGAAAATTCTGCAAAGCAGAAACTCTCCTCCATCCAAACTTCACTTTAAAAATATATTTCCATACTTTCCTTTTTCCTTTTCCAAATCCATTCTCTTCTGTCCTTTTCTAAGATCTGGGAATCCATCATCCTTCACTTCTCGGAATACAGAGGCTGCAGGCCTGGGTCCAGCCTGCGGAAGGCTCGAACTCTGCCTCGGCACAGCCACACATGGAGCTCCTTTAATTCCAAGTTTCTTCACCAGAACAAAACATTAATGGGGAGAGGGGGAGTCTGTTGAAAGCCACCTACCTACCTTTAGAATGGGCAAGAGAGATGACAAAGCCATGATTGCAAGCCACTGTGAACTTTAGCAAAGGACCGTTTTTTACTATTACTGAGAAATATTTTCCCATGCTGTTCATGTCTGCGAATTGAGGGAGGGAGGTGGAAAGTGTGAGGGCAGGTGTGCCTGAGACCACTAGGTAGACAGCGTGGGCTAAGAGCAGCTGAGGGCTGGGCCTGCTGCAGCAGCCTTCAAGAAGGAAGGAGCCCCAGACCTGCCAGCAGAGCCTGCTGCCCACACATGGACTGTCCACCCATCTCCGGCAGGGCCAGGGCGTGTGCTTCCAAGTGGGAGGAGGCGTTCAGCCCGCAGCTCTCAGACTGGACGAGATGCCCCTCAAGCCCATCGGCCTGGCATTGGCCACTGGCACTCACCACATGGCAGAGGTGGCTCAGTGACAGAAAGAGCCCTGGTAAGCAAGGCCCCCATTCTTATGGAAGCTCAGCCTGGAGCTCTGGTCCCTGTGGCTGGGGCAGCACCCTCCCCGCCCTGGGCCTACACCTGCATCTTCATCTAAGAAGTGAAATGGTTGCAATGCTTTCCTCACCACTTAGGGTTGACCTATGGTCAAATGCAAGAGTGTGTGCAGAGCTTAGCCTCTGATGTGTGGTTAAGACTCAGTCATGCAAGCTATTATTAGGAGTATTAAACATCAATCACTTGGGGTCACGTTCAGCTCCAGCTGTGCAGGCCATGCCTGAGTCTCACTGCTAAACACCTCGGAGCTAATTCCAGGGTATTGTACCCCTTGAGTAAGTGTATCTTTAAAACCAACTCTAAAATCTCCTTTCCTATAGAAAATCACAGACTCCCGAGCCGGCTGCCTGCAGATGGGTCAAGAAAGAGGCAGACCACAACACGAACTCCCTTCTGGCAGCCAGGCACTGTCTTCCCCGGGCACCAGACCCCAAGCCCACCTGGCAGGGACCTGGGCTCCCAGCACTAGCCCAGCACATGCAGAGCTCATGGGGAGCCTCGCACCTGTCAGGGGACCGGGCCAGGTTGTGCTGTTGAGGCCAATGGCAGGTCCTCCGCCTTTGCAAGCAGGGCCGGGCAGCTGCAGCGTGCCCTGTGCTAGACCCTGGCCAGCACTTCTTGCGTCCCCCAGCAGCATTTGCTAGAACAGAGCTGCTGGCCTAATGAGTTTTAGGATGTTTATCTCTCACACCACGGAGCATACATTCCTGAGTGTGTGTTTAAATCCACACATTCCAAAGGGCAACCAGGGCTGTTTATCCAAGACTCACTCTCCTCAAACCATTGTTTTATGCCTCCCTGTTTTCCAAGCCATTTCCTATTTTCCTGCTGATATCATGAAAACATAAAATTTTTCCGCACATGCTAAGTGCCTGGAATGACAGCCAGCTGGTCTAAAGCGGGAAAGGGCCATTAGAGGATCAATGGCCCACAGGAAACGGGCAAGGAGGGCTCCTTGATGGCTGCTGTGGCTGACAATAGGCTCTGCACATGCTCCGTGACACATGCCTCCTGGGGGCCCTAAGAAACCAGCTGCTGACCCTTACGGGCTGGGAGGAACGTGGGGAAAGGTTAAACCAGAGGATGGGAGATAATGGCCTGGCCCCATGAGCCCAGCCCTCCTGGCCAGCTTTGCAGAGCAGCCCGGGGGGCTCACGTGCTGACTGTTGACCCCCCTGCTCCATCAAGGGAACTTTCACTCCGAGACAGAGCCTCTGGGCTGAGGTTGGTGCACGATTCCCTGCAGGTCTTAGCGGATGCAGATGCTGACTGGTGGCCTTGGTGGGAAGTGAGCGCCGCCATTCTTCAAGCTCCCGGTGATGTGATGTGGCTGGTCTGGGGGCATCACAGGCTCCTCGGTTGTCCTTAGTGAAAACAGTCACTCCAGGCACAAAGCTCTGTCACCTACAAACTCACTGTCATCCCAAGAGGGAAGCAGAGAATTTTCCATATTACAATTTGAGAAAATGAATAGGGAAGTAAGTAACTGTGGAAATTCACAAACCAGGTCATTTATTCACTCAACAAATATCTCTTGGGCCCTGTTGATATGGTTTGGCTGTGTCCCCACCCAGATCTCATCTTGAATTCCCACGTGTGTGGGAGGGTCCTGGTGGGAGGTAATTGAGTCATGGGGACAGGTGTTTCTCATGCTGTCCTCATGACAGTGAGTAAGTCTCATGAGATCTGATCATTTTAAAAAGCGGAGCATAAGTTCTTTCTGTTTGCCTCCCGCCATCCATGTGAGACATGATCTGCTCCTCCTTGCCCTTCACCATGATTGTGAAGCCTCCCCAGCCATGTGGAACAGTAAGTCCATTAAACCTTTTTCCTGTATAGTCAGGCACGGTGGCTCACGCCTGTAATCCCAGCACCTTGGGAGGCTGAGGCAGGTGGATCGCTTGGGGTCAGGAGTTCAGAGTGTGTGCAATAACATATTAGAAGCAAGTCAAAGGAAATCAGGTCTTTGACAAGCAAGCATAAAAATTAAAAAAAAAAAAAAAAGACAGAGAAAGGAAAACTAGGAGGCCAGACTAGCAACCCAGGGTTCAGTGAGATGTACTGGGAAGGGAAGGTCTTCTCTTTCCACTGTTTTCATCACAGAAGCAATGCTTGGTGCACACTTGGTAAATAACCGGCATAGGGTATCACCAAGTCTGACAGGTGTGTGCAAAGCCAAGGAGCCTCCGATGAGAAGCACCCCTGTGATTCAGGGACAGGATCGTCAAAGGAAAGGGAAGGAAGGGGCCTCATGTTGCCCTGGGGCAGGGGCGTCCTAAGACGCCAGGACAGGGAGGTTGGCGGGACCCAGGAGAGCCTGCAGGAGTGAGCGTGGGACCCCCACACATTGGCTGCTGCTCTCCCTGCCTCTACTATAAATCAGGGTGGTCTGCAAACCAGTTACTGAGCGCCCAGGGGCCTGGCAGTCCCTCGCTAGTGCCCTCCTCTGGGGAGACAGCTTCAGGCTAGTACAGGACAGATTCCCCATGTCCTGCGGTTGGCCTGGGATGGGAGGATCCAGAGTTACTGAGTGGCTTTCACTGCCTTTAGCCACAACAGGAGGAATATCAGAGCACTGACCTTGGTGTTAAACTGGGGAAGCCACAGGGAGGGGAGAATAAGATGGAGGAGCCTGGGCAGTTTGCCCCTTTGAAAGGCACCAGCCTCATTGAAGCTCTTCCAATTCCAAGGAGGAAAGCGGGAGTACACAGAGGGTGGCTGGCTTCACCCAGGTCCACAGCGAGTTAGTACATCCGCAGAGGAGAGAGTGGGGAATCCACAGCAGGTCATGGGCTCCAGGGCTGAGGCACACCCAAGGAAGCACACCCAGAAGAGGGCACAGATTGGAAGCAAGCACCCGGGGAGGATCTGACTGGCAGCGGCCCCTGGAGCTGAGGCTCCTGGAGGAACGTGACTGAGAGCTCTGGCAGGAAGAGAGGAAGGTGAGGGGCCTCATGGGGGACATGGTGAATGGGGCCAGGGACAATGGCAGCAGAGGAGCAAACGAGAAAGGCCATCCCCATCGAGCAGAGCCAGGAGGGGTCGGCAACGCGAAAGTCCAGGGGGAGATGGCCCCGGGGTGAAGAGAGTGAATAAGCAGAGGTGGAGGCAGTGGGCAGACCCCGGCCCTCCCGGGAAGCTGGAGATGGAGATGCCATGGGTATCATGTGGCTTCCCCAGCTATGGGCTGTCCCTGGCCGGCACAGGGGCAGCAATGGGCAGGCCATGCTCCCAGGTGGCTTGGGGCAGCTAAGATCTGTGGTCGTGTGTGTGGGTGCCTGTGAAGAAGTGGGAGACGGAGAGGAGGTGGGTGGGGGAAGGGCAGGGCAGAGACACCATACACCTAAGCTGGTTGCTCAGAAATCAAGTTCTCCTCCAGCCTGGGAGGGGCATAGTGCCAGGACCATCAACCTCACCCAGGAGATGGCAGCTGGTTGCACAGAAATCGAGTTCTCCTCCAGCTGGGAGGGGCATGGTGCCAGGACCATCAACCCCACCGAGGAGACGGCCGGACCAGTCTTTCTCTCCCCTGTCCCTCCCTGCTGCAGAGGAGGTGGCAGTGCTGGTCATGGCAGGCCAGTGGGCCCCCCGTGGAGCCCAAGTCAGACTCCCACGGCCGCTGTCCACTATGTGGGCACTCAGGACATCAGAAAACAGGTTGCCATCTGCAAAGTATTGTAGAGTGTCTCCTCCGAGGCAATTGAATCTATGAGAAGTGCCTCTAATGGACCAAAATTCATCAGGAGTTGCATCTGGATAACGGTCTTCTAGGAAAAAAATGTAAGAGGAGGATTCACCATATAGAAGCCTCTGAAGAGAGGTGGTCTGGAGCCAGAGCAGGAAAGAGAAAACAGTGGCACCAAAAGCATCCTCTTTTCACCAATGCATCAACTCCTGACGATGACCTTACCCACGTTCCCCGGCCAGGGGTCTTCAGCATCTCTGTGAGCCATCCTGGTGGCCAGAGCCTGCGCACAGGGCAAGGGGAGCGAGCAGGCAGCTTGCAGAAAGGCTGAGCCTCCACCTGGGTGCTGAACCCCACATGGGATAGCAGGATAGCAACTGCCAAGACTACGGGTATGTGCAAGGGATTCCCAGAGCTCGACCCGTGAATACCAGTTCTGGAACAAGATCCTTCCCTGTTCTAAAGAGGCAGAGAACACAGTGGCAGCAGAGAGAAGCAAAACATGCTATAGCCGGTGTCTGGCGTGGCTGCTGCACCATTTAATTTTAACATCCGCACACTGGCAAAAGGTGAGTGCTGAAACAGCGATTTCTTGGGAAACTCAAGGTGCATTCTTTGGAAAGCCTTAATAAAGGCAGTTGAATTGTGTACTGGAAAGAAGTGTAAAAGACAGGCCAGCTGAATAATTGTAAGGATGAAGAACTACACTCAGGTTATTTTGCAAGTGTCTCTAAGCTTTCGTTATAATGTTTTGTTTTGTTTTTTTAAATGGCAGTGGGAAGCAGAGATGATGCACTAGGGTGGGTAGCACAAGAAAGAGGGCCTGGAACACAGTCGCTGCCCCGATCCAAGAAACAGTGACGTTCTAAACCCAAGGGCTGGCCAGAGGACGGCTTCCACAGCTCAGGTACAAGTGAAAGGGTAGGGTGCACGTGAACTTTTTCTGTGATTCCCCATATGGTCTTTTTAAATTTACTTAGTAACTCCTATCCTGGTCTTGCTGCAAGTCATTTCCTCCTCTTCATCTAACTTTAAAAAGGTAAAACTTTGAGGTGGGTGGATTACTTGAGGTTAGGAGTTTGAGACCAGCCTGGTTGGTGAAACCACAAACTACTAAAAATATAAAAAATTAGCTGAGTGTGGTGGTATGTGCCTGTAGTCCTAGCTACACGGGAGGCTGAGGCAGGAGAACCACTTGAACCTGGGAGGCAGAGGCTGCAGTGAGCTGAGATCATGCCATTGCTCTCCAGGCTGGGCAACAGAATGAGACTCTGTCTCCAAAAAAGTGGTAAAACTTAACTGGTCTCTCAAGAGCCCCTCTTAACAAGGCCCCTCCCATGCGAACTCCGTCCCTCTCCCAACACTATTCAACCTTATGAGTTCATTATATCATCTCAGGCCTCTTAAAGCATGTTTGCATCTTAGGAAACATATAGAATTATTTTGTGTGCATATGTGCTGCATAAATGATGCCAGGTTATATGGGTTTATTCTACAACGTGCTTTCCTTCCTCAATTAAAAACTAACTTGAGGGTTCAGCCATGTCCATGAATCTAGTTTGTTCATACGTGTTTCAACGTATAACTGGCCATATTTTAAAATAGTTTGGGATGTAATGCACCTATACGTATGATGGTGTTGATGGCAGCAGTGAGTCTTCTGGAGTGGCTGCTGTCGTCACACCAGCTGCAGCAGGGAGGCACAAGCGGTGGTGGCAGGAGTGGCTGCAGGAGCAGCAGTGGTGGTGGTGAGGCCCCTGTGCCCCGTGTCTCTGAGGCAGCCAACTGCACCATCCCTACGCTTGCATGGCAGGGCAGGACCCACTCCCAGGCCCAGAGTCTCAGCCACAGCCTCAACCTCACTCCCTGAGGCGGATCTGGGCCCAGGGTGGTGCCACACTCCACACAGCCAGTGGGAGCCAGGAACAGGCAGGATCTTTACCCTGTCAGGTGTGGCTGCAGCTGCCCAAGGTGTAGCTGTGGACCCAGGCATCTCTGCACTCTCAGGGAGCCTGAGAAGGCCCCCCTTTTGCCCCCACAGGCTCAGAAGTGTCTGGTTCCACTACCTGGCCTCTTCCTGCTGTCAACACCTGCTCCAATCATGGAGCAAAGTTGAGACTGAGCCTGGGCACTGTCACAGCCCAGCTAGGTGTGTGCATGCTTGGGGCAGCACTGACACACCAGCCCCCTGCTGTCTTGGCCCCCTCTGGACTTTGGGCACCAATGAACATGGGAGGGAGGCTGACAGTGTGCTGAGGGCAGCTCAGCACTGACGTGCAGGCACCCCTTGGCACAAACAGCCTGGGCACCATGAATGGTGGCAGAAGGCAGACAGGCTCCTGGGCAGAAGGGCCAGTCCCATGAACTGGAGTGAGAACTTGTGGTGCCTTTTCTGGGCCACCATTGGCCACCCACAGACCAATCAGCACTCACTTCCTCCCCTCTGAGGCTCATAAAAGCCCCAGACTCAACCGGAGTCGAGATGACAGGATAACCAGCTGCACAGAGGAGCCGCCCACCCCAACGTCTCCTCTCTGCTGAGAGCTGGACCCTCATCAGGATGACCTGCCTAGCAGAGGGTAGCTACCTTCTCTGCTGAGAGCTGAAGAGATGATGGATGACCAGTTGCAGAGAGGAGCTGCTCTGTCTGCTGAGAGCTGGACACTCCTCAGGACACCCTGGCTACAGAGAGGAGCTGCCCACTGCGGGTCTTCTCTGAGCTGTTCTATTGCTCAATAAAGCTCCTCTTCATCCTGCTCATCCTCCGCTTTT
This sequence comes from Chlorocebus sabaeus, assembly GCF_047675955.1. Classification (NCBI taxonomy): domain Eukaryota; kingdom Metazoa; phylum Chordata; class Mammalia; order Primates; family Cercopithecidae; genus Chlorocebus; species Chlorocebus sabaeus. Next base: position 127,362,668 of record NC_132913.1, read on the forward strand.
CCGCATACTTCATTCTTCCTGCAAGCAGGACAGGAAGGCTAAAAGAGATATAACACAAACAGGGCTAAAACATGCCCTTTGCCTACCACACTGTGGGTGACGAGAGGGAGGGAAGACAGAAGGAGAGAAGAGCTGTAGCCCTTCAGATATCTAAGACCTAGAAGTGCCCTGAGTCAGGGCTGTGACATCTTCTTTAGGGCTCTGCAGTTCCTGGCATCTCCAAGCTTCTGGGTGCCACACCACGTTCCCCGGTGTCAGCCGTGGAAGCTGCTTATGGTGCACCTGGTCCAGCCATTGCCTCGTAGGGAGTCAGCATGCCTCACTGTCCAATGGTCGGACCTCACACTTGCTCACACACCCCTGGCTGCTCCATGCCTGGCTCGCCCTTGGCAGGTGTGAGATTCAGGCTGGTAGTGGGAGCTGAATGCAGCCTGCCAGGCCGAGTGGGCAGAATGAGCCCAGTGGGCCAGAGCAAAAGTCAGGCAAAGGCACCCACGGCCACGGAGGCTTCCAGCTGGCAAAGTGACACCCAAGGGATCCCATAACAGTGTGAGGCACAGATGTCACACAGGACGTTGACCTGACACCGGAATCTCCCCAGACCCCACCCCAGGCTCACACCCTAGGCTGCTCCCCAAGAGGTAACCACTCCCGGAATGTTGGGGTCTAATCCCTTCCTTTTTTTTGCTTTTATGGATTTATACCATAAGCCTTGTCCTTAAACAATCTATTGTTTAATTTGGGCTGGTCTCAGTGGTAACTTATAAAATGATCCCATGCTCTCTGAGGGCTCCTGCATCTTGCCTTCTTTACGTGGCCTCATGCTGAGTCTCCGGGGGTGTTCATGCCACGACACAACTGCCAAGCCCTGATTGCCTCTGTTGACTGACATTCTGTCATGCACACACCATAGTGTGTTGTATACAATGTGCACAGTGTATTGCTCCTCTCTCCTGTGGATGGGCATTTGGGTTTTCTTTGTTTTGTTGTTTTTAATAAACAATGCAATTGGGAACATTTTCATATAGGACCCCTGGAACACTTATCTTAGAGTTTCTATAGACTGGAGAGGTGGGAGTTGACTTGGAAGGGTACTGTCCACTTTCAAGATAATGCCATGTAACTTTCCAAAGGATTGTCCCACATTTTGTCTGTCCACTCCTCTAATGACGAGCATTTTCCGTACCATCAGCCATGCTGTGACGAATGGCATTGTCCTCCTGGTGGTATGTGAGAGCTTCTGGCAATATTCCTAGAAATGGAATTGCTGAGTCAGTGTATGTGAGTTCAAAATTTTAATAGGTATCTCCAAGAAACCTTTGTCCATATGCCCCATCGGCTGTGTCTAAAAGAATCAGGCACTCAAATGTCTTCCCATCCTAATATCTTCCCATCTCATATTGTAACAATTTCATTTCTACAATCAGTTGAAAGTGTCGTGTAATCATTGCTTTACTTTGCACCTCTCTGATTGCCAATGACGGTGAGCTCTTGTGTGTGTGTTTATTGGCCATTCATATTTCTTCTTCTGCAGTTTGCTACTAAGATCTTTGCCCATTTTCTGCTGGGCTGTTTGTTTGTCTCTTGGGCATGTGCAGGATCCCTTTATATGTTTTGGATCGCTCATCTTTGCCTGCATAGCAATGACATTTTATCCAGTTTGTTCTTAGTTTTAGCTTAGTTTTTGATATCTTAATGTCATGCAAAATATAAATTTTATATAACCAATGTTATCAATATGTTTATTGTAGGAATTTTGCTTTGAAGTCTTTTAAACACCGCCTTCTGTATGTAAATGTGAAAAATATTGTATCTTATATTTAAATAATCTTAGAGCTCCATTTTTAAATATTTCATTTTTCAATACATATATCCGGAATTTATTTATGTCTATGGTGTGAGGTAGGAATAGAATGTTTCCCACATGGGTGCCAGTTTTCCCAGCACTTTCTATTGAATGGCCTGTCCTTTCTTTACTGGTCTGGGAGGTTACTTCTGTATGGACCCAGGTCACACATACAAACAGCCTCTTTCTGGAGCTTCTGCTTGTTCCACTGATACAGGTGTCTATGTCCACACTATGACTCAATGTTGTAAATACCAACCTTGTTCTTTCATATTTGGTAGAGTAAATTTTTAAAAACAAAACTCTTTGCTTTTCTATGTTAAGTTGCTTGAAATGTATGCTTTCATATGAACTATGGGATCACTTTTTCAAGTTCTACAAAAAATCTTTCAAAATTAATGAATTGTAATTGACGTATTATAACTACATACTTACGGGATACAATTTGATGTTTTGATACACGTCTGTGTTGTATAATGATAATGATTCAATCAGGGTATCTAGTGTATCCAGCATCTCATGCATTTATCATTCCTTGGTGGTGAGAACATTCAAAAGCCTCCCTTCAGGTGTTTTGTAATATACAATACCTTACTGTTAACCACCGCCACCTGGCTGTGCACAAGCACATCGTAATTTATTCCTCCTAACTGTAACTTCGTACCTATTGACCAGCCTCTCCCCATTTCCTTCTCTTGTCTCCACCCTAGTCTCTGGCAACCATGTTCTACTCCCTACTTCTGTGGTAGCAACTTTTCTATTTGTTTTCGATTTCACATATGAGTGAGATCATGTGATATCTGTCTTTCTTTGTCTGGCTTATTTCACTTAACATGATGCCCTCCAGGTTCATTCATGTTGTTGCAAATGACTGGATTTCCTTCTTTCTTATGGCTGAATAGTACTCCATTGTATATAAGTCCCACATTTTATTTATCCTTTCATTCATTGTTGAGCACTTAAGTTGATTCCATATCTTGGCTATTGTAAGTAGTGCTGTGATCATCATGGGAGTGCAGATATCTCTTTGACATACTGATTTCAATTCCTTTGGATATATACCCAGTAGTGGAATTGTGGGATCATCTAGTAGTACTATTTTTAATTTATTGAGGAACCGTCATACTGTTTTCTGTAACAGTTTTACTAGTTTACAATCCCACCAACAATGTGTAAGAGTTTTCTTTTCTCCACATCCTTGCCAACACTTGTTTTCTTTTGTTTTTTCGACAGGAGCCATTCTAACTGGAGTGAGTGGTATCTCACAGTGGTTTTGATTTGCATTTCTCTGATGATTAGTGATGTTGAGTATTTTCCATATATCTGTTGGCTATTTGGATATTTTGCCCATTTTAAAATTTTTTTCTGCTGAATTGTATTAAATTCCTCATACATTCTAGATATTAACCCCTTCTCAGATAAATAGACTGCAAATATTTTCTCTCATTCTGCAGCTTGTCACTTCACTCTTAATAGTTTTCACTCTGTGCAAAGTATTTTTAGTTTGATATAGTCCCACTTGTCTATTTTGATTTTTTTTCTATTCTTTTGAGTTTTTATTTTAAAAGTCCCTTGCCCAACCCAGTGTTGCAAAGTGTTTCCCCTGTTTTTTTTCTAGTAGTCTCATAGCTTCAGGTTTTTTAAATTTAAGTTTTTAATCCATTTTGAGTTGATTTTTCTATATGGTGAGAGGTAGGGATTTAGCCTCATTCTTTTGCATGTTGACATACAATTTTCCCAGCACTGTTTATTAAAAAGATTATCTCTTCGTCAACGTGAGTTCTTGTCACCTTTGCCAAAAATCAATTGACTGTAGGTGTGTGAATTTATTTCCGATCACTCTATTCTGTTCTGGTCTATGCGTCTGTTTTTATGCCAGTACCATGTTGTTTTAGTTGCTACAGCTTCGTAGTAAATTTCGAAGTCAGGTAGTGTGATGCCTTCAGCTTTGTTCTTTTTGTTCAGGATTGCTTTGGCTATTCAGTGTCTTTTTTTGTTCTATGTTAATTTTAGGGGTTTTTTTTCGATTTCTGTGAAGAATGAAATTGGTATTTTGAAAGGAATTACATTAAATCTGTAGACTGCTTTAAACAATATAGCTATTTAAAAATATTCTTTCAATTTATGAATGCAGAATATTTTTCCATTTATTTGTGTCCCATTCAATTTCTTTCATCAAAGTATTATAGTTTTCAGTGTACAGATCTTTCACGTCCTTGGTTAAGTTTATTCCCAGGTAGCTTAATTTTTGTAGCTATTCCAAATGGAATTGTTTTTTCTTCAGTTATTTTTCAGATAGGTCACTATTAGTAGGAATACTACAGATTTTTGTATGTTGATTTTATATCCTGCAAATTTACTGAATTTTTAAAATTAGGTCAAACAGGTTTTTGGTGTTTCTTAGGGGTTTCTATACATAAGATTGTATTTTATGCAAATAGGCACAATTTAACTTTCTCCTTTTTGATGTGGATGCCTTTATTTCTTTTTCTTGCCTAATTGCTCTGGCTAAGGCTTCTAGTACTATCTTGAATAGAATTGGTGAAAGTGAGCATCCTTGTCTTGCTCCTGATATTATTTTCCTCATTCATTCTGATGTTAGCTGTGGGTTTGTCATAAATGGCCTTTATCATGTTGAGGGACGTACCTTCTATACCAAATTTGTTGAGAGAAGAAATGTTAAATTTAGTCAAATGCTTTTTCTGTCTCAATTGAAATTGTCTTATGATTTTTGTCTTTCTTTCTGTTAATGTGGTATATCATATTTATCGATTTGTGTGTTAAGCCATCTTTGTATCCCTAAGATGAAATGTGCTCTACCATAGTGAATGATCCTTTTAATGTGCTGTTTGATTCAGTTTGCCAGTATGCTGTTGATAATCTTTGCATCTATGTTTATCAGAGATATTGGCCTGTAGTTTTCTTTGTTGTTGTTGTTGTTTTTGCATCCTTGTCTGGTTTTAAAATTAAGGTAATGGTGTCCTCACAAAATAGGTTTGTACATATTCCCTCCTCTTCGGTTTTCTGGAATAGTTTGAGGAGAATTTGTGTTATTATTCTTTAAAAGCTTGGCAGAATTCAGCAGTGAAGCCATCAGGTCCTGGACTTTTCTTTAAAGGAAGGCTTGTTATTACTTATTTAATTTCCTCACTCATTATCAGTCTACTCTGATTTTCTATTTTTTATAATTTAATCTTTGGAGCTTATATGTGATTAGAAATTTATCTATTTCTTCTGAGTTATCAAATTTGTTGACCCAACCTGGGTAATATAGCAAGACCCCATCTCTACAAAAAATAAAAAGGTTGCAGGTTGTGGTGGTGTAATCCTGTAGTCCCAGCTACTTGGGAGAATGAGGGAGGAGGATCATTTGAGCCTAGGAGTTCAAGGTTACAGTGAGCTATGGTCCAGCTCATGCCACTGCACTACAGCCTGGTGACAGAGCGAGACCTCATCTAAAAAGAAACTGTTGGTGTAGTTATTCATAATCATTTTTTATCACATTTTGTATCTCTTTGGTGTCAAGTATAATGTCTTTTTTTAAAAACTCCGGTTTTATTTATTTGAGTCTTCTCTTTTATTTTCTTAATCTAGAAAAAACCTTGTCAATTTTGTTTATTCTTTCAAATATCTAACTCTTCGTTTTATTGATCTTAACAATTTTTTAAACCTCTTTCATTTATTTCTACTCTGAACTTTATTATTTCCGTCCTTCTACAAATTTGGGGTTAGTTTGTTCTTATTTTTCTTGTTTCTTGAAGTATATCATTAGGTTGTTTATTAGAAATCTTTCTTCTTTTTTTTAATAGTCATTTATTGCTACAAACTTTCCTCTTAGAACTGCTTTACTGTATCCCATAGGTTTTTGCTATGATGTGCTTCCATTATCATTTGTCTCAAGGAAATTTTTAATTTCTCTTTTAATTTATTCATTGACCCATTGTTTGCTTAGGAGCATGTTGATTAGTTTCCATGTATTTATAAAGTTTCCAAAGTTTTTCTTATTGTTAATTTAGTTTTATACCATTGTGGTCAGAAAAGATACTTGATATGATCTCTGTCTTCTTAAATTTCTTGACTAGTTTTGTAGCCTAATGTGATCTATCCAGCAGAATGTTTCATGTGCAGTTGAGAAGAATGTGTATTCTGTAGCTGTCAGGTGGAATGTTCTTTAAATATCTGTGAGGTACATTTGATCTATGGTTCAGTTTCAGTCCACTGTTTCTTTGTTGACTTTTTTTGTCTAGATAATATATCCATTGTTGAAAGTAGGTGCTGACATACCCTACTATTATTATATTGGAGTCTATCTCTCTCTTTAAGTCTAATAATATTTGCTTTATGTATCTGTGTGCTCTGGTGTTGGGTGCATATATAATTATAATTTTTATATCTTCTTGATGAATTGAGCCCTGTGTATCAAATAGGGATCCCTATCATTATCTAATGACCTACTTGTTTCCTTGTACAGTTTTTGACTTAAAATTTATTTTATCTGATATAAGTATGGCTACCCTTACTTGCTTTTGGGTTCTGTTTGCATGAAAATTTTGTTTTCACATTCCTTTTTTCTCAGTCTGTTTGTCTTTAACAATGAGGTGAGTCTCTTGTAGGCAACATATAGTTGGGTCTTTTTTGTTGTTAATTTTGGCTACTCTGTGTATTTTAATTATATAATTTAATCCATTTACATTCAAAGGTATTATTGATAGATAAGAACTTATTCCTGCCATTCTGTTAAGATTTTTCTGGTTGTTTTATTGATCCTTTGTTTCTTTCTTCCTCTCTGGTTGTTTACCTTTATGGTTTGATGGTTTTCTGGGGTACTAAGCATTGTTCCCCTTCTCTTTCTCATTTGTGTGTCTTCTGTAATTTCTTTCTTTGTGGTTATCATGGGGCTGACATAAAGGGTCTTGTAGTTATAATATGTTTTTTTAAGCTGACAGCAACTAAACTTTGGTTGCATGAAAATATTCTAGATTTTTCCCTCTTTCCAAAAAATCTGTATTAACGTTACCTTAATTTACTTATGTATATATTGTGTGTTCCTTATCCATTAATTGCAGCTGATGCTATTTTGACTTGAAAACTTCATAATAGACAGAGAGGGAAATAACAGATAGGAAGCAGGACTAGATTGCAGCTCGCACTCAGACAGAACAGCATGTGGAGACTCTCACTGTGAACTTTTGCTTCAGAACTAGTACAGGAATACACCCGGAAAGCCAAGAGAATCCACAGATCCTCTGAAGGAAGTGGATTGCTCCTGTAGGGCCTGGGAGACAGCCCAAATACTGTGAGTGCCCAAGCTGTGAAAGTGGGAAAGGGGGATTGTCCACCCCAGAACACACACACTCACTGGGGAACCTGAAGATCTAGATCATGGGAGAAGGATTTGACCTTACCTGGAGTTGAGTCAATTTAGAGAGCCAAGCCTCTACCCCTCTACCAAGGGGTAGAGGAAGCAGTGATAAGAGCCCTGTGGGCTCTCTGGGTCCCCAGCAAAGCCATCTCTGACTTGTCTCAGGGGAGTTTTCGGGTAGGGCTGCCAGAGAAACTGGGAAAAGACCACAGGGAGAAAGAAACCTCCAGCTGAACTTTATAACAATTCCAGCCAAACCTGAAGTCTCCTGGCCAGAACATGGGTGAAGGCATAAACCCGGTGTGCAGACTCGACAGGTGGGGAGGCACAAAAGACCTGCTTGCTTTCTAAGCCGAGAGGCTGGTAGCCTGGGGCAGGTTCTCAGCCGTGTTCACCCACTACCTGGAAACAAAGTTGGTGCTGTTGGAGGGTTGGGCACAGTGGAAGTGAGACTGTCCTTTTGGGCTGTGTGGGAGCTGCGTGAGGCCTATAACTGCCAGCTTCCCCCCACTTCCCTGAAAACCCACATGACACAGCAGCAGCCGTAATCCTCCTGGGAACATAACTCCACTGACCTGGGAACCACACCCCCATCCCCTACAGCAGCCTCAGAAAGCCCTACCCAAGGAGAGTCTGAGCTCAGACATTCCTAATTCTGCCCTCACCTGATGGTCCTTCCCTACCCACTCTGGTAGCTGAAGACAAAAGGCATATTCTCTTGGGAGTTCTAGGGCTTGTCCACTGCCTGATCCTCCCCTATACTAACACAGCTGATGCCCTTTTGAAAGTGCCACCTCCTGGCAGGAAACCAACCAGCACAAAACTAGTGCATTAAAGAACCAAAACTAAGGACTCCCACAGAGTCCATTTCACTCCGCTGCCACCTCTACTGGAGCAAGTTCAAGTATCCATGGCTGAGAGTTATAAAGATGGTTCGTATCACAGGACACTGTGCAGACAACCTCCAGTACCAGCTTGGAGCCTGGTGGCCCTGTGGAGTGGCTAGATCCAGAAGAAAGATAATAATCACTACAGCTTGGCTCTCAGGAAGCCACATCCGTAGGAAAAAGGTGAAGAGCATTACATCAAGGGAACACCCTATGGGACAAAAGAATCTGAATAGCAGCCTTGAGCTCCAGATCTTCCCTGTGACATAGCCTATCCAAATGAGAAGGAACCAGAAAAACAATTCTGGTAATATGACAAAACAAGGTTCTTTAGCCCACCAAAAAAAATCACACTAGCTCACCGGCAATGGATCCAAACCAAGAAGAAATCCCTGATTTACCTGAAAAAGAATTCAGATGGTTGATTATTAAGCAAATGAGGAGATACCAGAGAAAGGTGAAGTCCAATTTAAGGGGAAAAAAAAAGATACAAGAAATGAGGGGAGAAATAGAGAAATAGACAGCAAAAGTAAAAAACAATCACAACTTCAGGAAATAAAGGACACACTTAGAGAAATGCAAAACGCTCTGCAAAGTCTCAGCAATCGAATCGAACAAGCAGAAGAAAGAACTTCAGAGCTCAAATACAAGGTTTTAAAATTCACCCAATCCAACAAGGATAAAGAAAAAAGAATTTAAAAAATGAACAAAGCCTTGAAGAAGTTTAGGATTATGTTAAATGACCAAACCCAAGAATAATTGGTGCTCCTGAGGAAAAAGAAATCTAAAGGTTTGGAAAATATATTTGGATAAATAATCAAGGAAAACTTCCCCAGTCTTGCTGGAGACCAAGACATCCAAATACAAGAAGCTCAAAAAACACCTGGGAGATTCATCACAAAAACATCATTGCCTAGGCACATTGTCATCAGATTATCTATAGTCGAGATGAAGGAAAGAATCTTAAGAGCTGTGAGGCAAAAACACCAGGTAACCTATAAAGGAAAACCTATCAGATTAACAGCAGATTTATCAGCAGAAACCCTATAAGCTATAAGGGGTTGGGGCCTTATCTTCAACCTCCTTGAACAAAACAATTATCAGCCAAGAATTTTGTAGCCAGTGAAACTAAGCTTCGTACATGAAGGAAAGATATGGTCTTTTTCAGATAAACAAATGCTGAGAGAATTTGTCCCTAATAAGCCAGTACTACAAGAACTGCTAAAAGGAGCTCTAATCTCGAATCAAATCCTGGAAACACATGAAGACGGAACCTCTTTAAAGCATGACTCTCACAGGGCATATAAAATACAGAAAACAAATAAGCAAACAAAAACCTAAGCTTTACAGGCAACAAATAGCACAATGAATGGAATAATACATCTCAATACTAATGCTGAATGTAAATGGCCTAAAAGTGCCAGAATCTACAAGGAACTCAAACAAATTAGAGAAAAAAAAAAAAATCAAAAATGGGCTAAGAACATGAATAGACAATTCTCAAAAGGATATATACAAATGGCCAAAAAACATATGAAAAAATGCTCAACATCACTAATGATCAGAAAAAATGCAAATCAAAACCACAATGTGATACCACCTTACTCCTGCAAGAATGGCCATAATAAAAAAGTAACAGATGTTGGTGTGAATGTAGTGAAAAGAGAACACTTCTACACTGCTGGCTGGAATGTAAACAACTACTATGGAAAACAATGTGGAGATTCCCTAAAGAACTAAAAGTAGAACTACCATTTGATCCAGCAATTCCACTACTATCTACCTAGAAGAAAAGAAGTCATTATACGAAAAAGATACATGCACATGCATGTTTATAGCAGCACAATTTGCAATTGCAAAAATGTGGAACCAGCCCAAATGCCCATCAATCAACGAGCGGATAAAGAAACTGTGGTGGTATATATACACAATGGAATACCACTCAGCCATAAAAAGAAAGAAATTAATGACATTTGCAGCAACCTTGATGGGATTGGAGACTATTATTCTTTCTTATTTTTTTTTTTTTTTTTTTTTTTTTTTTGAAACAGAGTTTCACTCTTGTTGCCCAGGCTGGAGTGCAATGGTACGATCTCAACTCACTGCAACTTTTACCTCCTAGGTTCAAGCAATTCTCCTGCCTCAGCCTCCCAAGTAGTGGGGATTACAGGCATGCACCACCACACCCGGCTAATTTTGTATTTTCGGTAGAGACGGGGTTTCACCATATTGGCCAGGTTGGTCTCAAACTCCTGACCTCAGTTTGATCCATCCACCTTGGCCTTCCAAATGCTGGGATTACAGGCACAAGCCACCACACCCAGCCCAGCAGACTACTATTCTAAGTGAAGTAACTCAAGAACAGAAACTCAAGCATCATATGTTCTCACTCATAAGTGGGAGCTAAACTATGAGGATGCAAAAGGCATAAGAATGATACAGTGGACTTTAGGGACTAAGGGGAAAAGGATGGGAAGGGGGTGAGGGACACATGACTACAAATTTGGTTCACTGTATCACTCAGGTGATGGGTGCACCCACAGTCTCACAGATCACCACTAAAGAACTCACTCATGTAAGTAAACACCATCTGTTCCCAAAAAAACTATGGAAATAAAAAATGTTTTAAAAAAACTTGATAATAGAAGACTGATGGATTTACATAGCACCATTATAGCACTGGGGTATTCTGAGTATGATTATGAATGCACTTATAACAGTGAGTTATATGCTTTCGTGTTTTTTTCATAGTGGTAATTATCATCCTTTTGTTTCCAGTTGTAGCACTGTCTTAAGCATTTCTTGTCAGACCCGTCTAGTGGTAATAAATTATCTCAGCTTTTGCTTGTCTAAGAAGATCTTTATATCTCCTGCATTTCTAAAGGATAGCTTTGCTGGATATAGTATTTTTTGTCTGACAAACTTTTTTTTTTCTTTCAGCACTTTGAATATCTCATTCTCTCCTACCCTGAAAGGTTTCTGATGAGAAATCTCTTGATAATCTAAAGAGAATTCCTTTATATGTGACTTGATGCTTTTCTCTTGTTGCTTTTAGAATTCTCTGTCTTTAGAGAGTTTGATTATAATATGCCTCTGAGAGGTCATTTTGGGCTGAATCTAATTCAGGACTGTTGAACTTTTTGAATCTGGATGTCCCTATCTCTCCTGATATGTGAGAAGCTTTTAGCTATTATTTTGTTAAATAAATTTCCTGTACCTTTCTTCATTCTTTTTCTCTGACACTCTTATATCATAAATATGTGTTTGCTTAATTGTTGTTTCATAAGTCCTGTAGGCTTTCTTCCTTCTTTTTTATTCTTACTTATTTTTGTCCCCTCTGACTGGGTTATTTCAAATGCCCTGTTTTTCAGTTCTGAAATTATTTTGTCTGCGTGATCTGGTCTGTTGTTGAAAATCCCAATTGTATTTTAATTTCATTTATTGAATTATTCAGCTTTGAGATTTCTATATGGTTATTTTTATGTTATCTGTCTTTTTATTGAATTTCTCATTCCAATCATGAAATTGTAAAAACTATTTTATTAATTTGTCTGTATTCCCTTGTAGCTCACTGAGTTTCCTTAAGATCATTAACTTACATTCTTTTTAAGCATTCACAAATGTCCTTATCTTTGGAGTCTGTTACTGGAGATTTATTGTGTTCCTTTGGGGGTGTCCTATTTTCTTGCTTTCTCATGTTTCTACATTGATATTTGTGCATCTAGTGGAACAGCCACTTTTTCCAATTTTATGGAGTAGGTTTCATAGGGAAGACATTTTCCTGCAGGTATGTCCTAGGGTGTTGGCTTTGGTTCTGGGTGGACTTAGTAGTGTAGTCTTCATACAGTTTCTTCATATCTTATAGTAATCTTCATCATCAAGGTCTGTGATTGCCTCAGTGGCATAGGCTGTGGGGGTTTGTGATGGTAGTGGTGTGATTTTGCTGGGGGAGGGAGTGCTGAGCTGGTTGTTGGGATGGGCACATACGGATATGGAGGGCCAAAAAGCTGTCCATTGGGTTCTCTGGAAGACAGAAAAAGTGACTGCCACTAGCTGACTTAAATACCAGACTCAGGCATGCATGGGCATGGCCGGCCTTCCCCATGTTGCCCAGCAGTTAAAAGGGATGCTGGGACTACCCAGGGACTTTGGCTTCCAGGCATGACACAACCTTGCCTTCCAGGCTGGTCTCAGTTACAGGCATCCCGTGTCAACCAAGAACATTCTGTTCAGAAAAAGTTATTTTTTTATTTTTTTCCTACTTTTTCAGTCCTGAAAATTAATGTGGTCTCTTTTCTGATTTTTACCGTGGGCTCTTCTTCATCTAAGAATCAAACCAGAGCTAGATTCCCAGCTATCAGTCTAGTCTGACTTTTCCCTTGAAGAAGAGAGATCTTTTTGCGCAAGTTGCTCTTTGATCCTATGATAATTTTACCATTTTCCATGACTATGTGTCCCCTGTTCTGAACAGGCTCTGGGTGGCAAAATGGACTTAGGTTCCCTTGACAACCTAAGCCCATACTGATCCCACTGAGTTTGATGTAAACGACATTGCTACCTGAGCAGCATTTCCTGCTGTGTTAGGCTCACAGCTGGCTCTGTTTCCCTTGCCTTAAAAAGGAAATTGGCAAAAGAAGTACACGGCTTTATCCCAGTGTCCACGAGAAACGTTTCCTTCCAGTCTTCCACTGCCCTGGTGTTTTGTCACCAGACCTGAGGCCATTTCTCCATCTCCTCCTGCTGGTTGGCCTGTGAGCCGGGATCTCTCCAAGGTGCAGGTGCATCCAGTATTAGAGAAGCCAGGCATGTGCGTGCACACACGTAGCACAGGTACCCACAGTGCTAGGCATGGCCTCTGCACTGACCCACATTAAGGTCTGCATTTATCTCTGCAGTGTTCCAGGAGAGTAGGGTGAGTCCCACACTCATTTCTGACCCCAGAGCCTTAAAGTTCATCTGCAGCATCAAACTCCTTTAAATGTCCACCTATGTGTAGCCCCTCCCTTTGCTCTGTCTCTGCGGGAGAACCCAGGCCCCCATGAGGGCAGCTGAGCCTGCTTTATCCCCTTCGGCACATCCAGAACTGAACCCTGAGCCTCGCTCCTGGGTGGACTCAGGAACATTCACAGTAATGGAGTGTGTAGCACCAACAACAGCACGACCCACCTACTGGGCCTCAGCAGAGGGACCATGACAGTTGCAGTGTCTCTGACTTTCACAAAAGATGGTTTTACAAAAATGCTGACAGAGGTTAGGTCAGAGAGCCAGATTTAGCTCACAGGGGCGGGCAACAAGGACAGGAACGGATCCCTGGGTCTACAGCTCACCCAGGAGATGATGCCTGGAGGGAGTGAGGCAACCTGACCCCATGTCTTACCAGCTCCTGTCAGTGTGGCAAGGGTGGGAGGCACCTGCTCCTTCTGCTCCAACTGCCTGGGACACACGGTGGCCCTGTGCTTCAGGGTCTTTGCATGTTAGAGTCCTGGGGCTGACGTAACACAGTTCCATAAACTGGATGTCTCACATAATAGAAATTTACTGCCTCGCAGCTCTGGAGGCAGAAGTCCAAGATCAAGGTGTCAGCAGGGTTGGTTCCTTCTGAGGCTGTCAGGAAGAATCTGTTACTGGCCTCTCTCCTAGGTTCTGGCAGCTTGCTGGTCCCTTTTGGCATTCCTGGCTTATAAACACACCACCCAGAATTCTGCCTTCATCTTTACATGGCATTCGCCCTGTGTGCGTATCTCTGTGTCCAAATTTTTCTCTCCATAAGGTCATTAGTTATATTAGATTAGGGACCACCCTAATGACCTTATCTTAACTTTGTGAAAATTGTCAGAATCCAAATGGAGTCATTTGTGTCGAGCCCTGACAAACGGACGTGGGCGGGACATGAAGGGAGGGTTCTCATGCACGCACGCTTGAAGAGAAGAGCTATCAAAAATACTCTGCAAAAAACACAGCCTTGCACAAAGGCCACAGCAACCACACAGAGAAAAGTCTTCTGCAAGGACATCTGGCCAGCAACTGCCTGTCCACTCTTGTTATTGATCCTTGGAGCCAAGGATAATTGTTTCAAAACAATTAGGTAATCCTCCTCATTTCTCCTCTTAAAACTCTTGTGTTACATTTCCTCCCTGAAAATGCCCACCGTGTTCCTATTGCAAAACTTACTCCTGAATAAATATCGTTTTTGTTTAGAGATCCTCTCTGTCTGCTATTTAGGCTGACAACTGGATCACCTGCAAAGATCCTATTTCCAAAAGAAGGTCACATTCACAGACACCAGAGATCAGGGCACATACATTCTGGGGGGAAGGGACACAATTTAATCCACAACAGTCTGTCAAATGGGGATGGCATGAGCCGGCAGGGCTGTTTGGGATCATAGGGATCATTCCATCCTAGTGCTGACAGCTGGGTAGACACAGACTGAGTCTCCACAGGGCTGGCTCCTCCAACAACTGGCCCTATCTGCCAGGAGGTTGTGTGACCTGGACTCTGGCCTGCAATTCTAGAGCACCCTCCCTGTGGCTTCAGGAACCCAGGAGCCTCTGACTGGTCCCAGCCCTGACTGGCTGGATTTCCTGCATCTGTGAAGCTAGAGGACTCCCTGACACTCTATGGTCAGCTCCAGTTTTCATGTTCATGACCTTGTGGTTAGGGAGGAAAAGGAAAGTCCAGCTTCCTCAGCTTCTCCATTCGAGCACCATGTTGTTGATGGAATATGAGATGTTGGTTTAGTCCAGTGACTGCATGAGGACTGAGCGGTCTCACTTTAGGTCCTCACTACCCCCTAGCTGATCGTATGACCTCCAAGATCCAGGATCACTGGCAAGTGAAGTGGAGTCAAGGTTCATGCCTGAGCGGGAAGGGCTCCAGGCAAGGAGGGAGAGCCCTAAGGTGGCTTCAGTTGGGAGCCCAGCAAAGAGCTCCATGGCCTCGAACAAGTGAAGCTTCCTGCTTGCAGGGGCCATGGAGGTGGACAGGGGCAAGACAAGGATGTTAACTGGGAGGTTGGCACTGTGCAGAATGGGCAGGGCAGCTGCTGAAAAGAGTGGCAGGGGCCAGTTGTAAATCACACTTCTAACATTCACCCATCATGTTCCAGAAAAGGATGGGATACTAGAGAGAGGAACTGACTTTCTGGGGCATGAAGCCAGGTAATGCTAGGGCCCAACCAGAAGCAGGTCTACCATGAGTCTCATGGCACATGGAGGCCAGCACCCCCTCGTCTTAGTAGCTGGTCAAAGGCATCACCTCCAGGGGGCTTCACTTGTGAAGGGCCTTGCCTCCAGGCACATCATCTCCAGCGGGGAGATGCCTTCAGGGACCTCAACTCTGATGGGAGACATCATCTCCAAGGGAACATCATCTCCAAGGAACATCACCTCCAGCAGGCATCAACTCCAGTAGACATCACCTCCAGGGAGCATCACCTCCGGGGGAATCATCTCCAAGGAATATCACTTCCAGGACCTCAACTTGAGGGGGAGATTACCACCAGGGACGTCAACTCTGAGGGGGCATCACCTCCAGGAGGAATCATCTCCAAGGAACATCACTTCCAGGAACATCAACTCCAAGGGGACATCATCTCCAAGGGACATCACCTCCAGCGGGGAATCATCTCCAAGGAACATCACCTCCAGTGGACATCACCTCCAGAGGGGACATTCCGCCTAAGGAGCATCACCTCCAGTGGCCATCTCCTCCAGGGGGCACATTCCCTCTAAGGAACATCACTTTCAGTGGCCATCTCCTCTAGGGAGCACATTCCCTCTAAGGAACATCGCCTCCAGGGGGCATCACCTCCAGAGGGAATCATCTCCAAGGAACATCACCTCCAGAGGGGACATTCCGCCTAAGGAACATCACCTCCAGTGGCCATCTCCTCCAGGGGGCACATTCCCTCTAAGGAACGTCACCTCCAGGGGCATTACCTCCAGGGGGAATCATCTCTAAGTAACATCATTTTCAAGGACATCATCTCCAAGGGGACATCATCTCCAAGGAACATTACCTCTAATGGACATCACCTCCAGGGTGACATCACCTCTAAGGAACATCATCTCCGGGAGGCATCACCTCCAGGGGGAATCATCTCTAAGGAACATCGCTTCCAGTGGACATCACCTCCGGGGGCACATTCCCTCTAAGGAACATCGCCTCCAGGGGGCATCACCTCCAAGGGGAATCATCTCTAAGGAACATCACTTGCAGGAACATCACCTCCAGGGTGACACCACCTTCAGGGACATCAACTCTGAGGAGGCATCACCTCCGGGGCGACATCACCTCCATGGAACATCACTTCCATGGACATCAAGTTCAGGGAAGATCATTTCCAGGGACATCAACTCTGGGGGAGCCGTCACTTCCAGGGGCATCAACTCCAACACGATATCACCTACAAGGAGCATCACCTCCAGGGGATATTAACTCTGAGAGATGGGGGCATCACCTCCAGGAGTTATCACCTCCTGGAACATCACCTCCAGGTCATTAACTTGGGTGGCAGGGAGTCATCACCTCCAAGGGTCTTGCTAGGGGCATTCCACCTAACACAGACCGGATGCTGCAGTCCTCTGCAACATCTGGGCAAAATCTTCCTTTTCCTTCAAATGTCAGTAACTTTCTTATATTTTTACTTTTCTTATAAGTATATTTTTTCTCACAATAAAATTGTACTGTTGTTCCTGACCCTGAACACTGCTCCTTTCATATCCTTTGAAAGTTCTGTCCTCTCTGTAAGAAATTTATATGCAGAGTTGGGTGGATGGGAAGAAGGATGAACAGGTTCCTTGGCCTTTCACAGGTGGTTCTGTTTTGTTTCTTCTCCATCTCTTCCCCAGACATCCTCTGTATGTCCCAGCGCCTCCTCCCATTGCATCTCCCTGGCGCTTTTCTTGTTCTCTGAGTCCTTTCATTTCCCCATCTGTTTCCTCTGCCTTGCAACTCCCCCTCTAATCTCAGTTGACAAGCCTCTTTCAGCATCAGCAGCAAGAGTGGTGAATGCGCCTTTTTTTGCCTTTCTTGAATCCTACTCGTGGAGACATCTGGACACAGCTGGGGAGAATAAATGATGGATGCCCTTGTCAGTGCTGATAGGGAGACAAACAAGGAGGGGAGTAATGAGTGTAATTCTTTTGTCTCCCCATCAAAACTGGCTTCATGTAAACCTGCACAGCGTGGTATGCCTCAGACTGACCTAAGAAAGGAAAGTCAGGATAAATCCTGTGGAAAGGAGGCATCCTTCCTTGACTGTCCCTGCACCCACTGCCCTTGGAGGTGCCTCCTTGCGTCATGTCTCGGGATGGGAATTAATGCTGAGGTTTAGAGTACACATCTACATGATGACCCACCTGAAGTGACCACAGTCAGAGCAAATACAGTCTACTGAAGTATGTACTGTGTGCTCAAGCACTCCAATGTGGAAGGGATTAGTTAGGTATGTAGTTAGGTTTTGATGTTGGAGAAGAGATAACAGACACAGAGATTGTTCCAAAAGGAGAATGAGTGCATTGCTGATGGTGCCGGTGGCTTTTTGCCTCCCAACAGTTGTTCCCCAACTTCATTTCTTCCCTCCTAGAGATGGCCCACTGGGTCAGGAAGTAGGAAGAGATCCCATATACTTAGGGAGTGTATATTGTTCTGCTTATTTCAGTTGATACATTATAATGCTTTTTAGTCAATCTTGAAAATCTTAATCCCCTTTATCAGATACTCATTCTCCAGCCTTCCTTGTACAAGGGTTGGGCCTATGACATTGACATTCCTATGCCAAAAAAGATGTAAGCAGAGAACTGCAGGAAGACTTCTGGCAAAGATCTTTTCCTCCTAATAAAAAGGATGGATGCGAGGGGAGAGATCCCCAGTGCTGCTCTTCTCCCTTTGTTTGGATGTGGAATGGAGACATGATTCCTGGACCAGTGTGATGTAGGCATAAGGCTGAGAGTTTCCATAGCAGGGAGATAAAAAGAGACAGAACCTGATGGCATTACTGAGCTGAAAGAATAATCCTGAGACTACTTAACTTTGGAATTCTTGTCAACATAATGATAAATATCCTGTTGTTCAAATCATGTCAGTGGATTTTCTGTTACTTGAGGTTATAAAGATCCTAACTGTTGTGTCATTTATAAAATAATTTTCTAAACATCAAGTAAGTACTACCACTGACACAGAGAGGTGCCATCAAAGATCTAGTGGGGAGCCGGAACTCCATCTGGCAATACTAAGGCAACCTCTCCATTTCCCCTGCAAAAGAAGTATCACAGAAAGTCAACTAAGACAGAAGATTTAAATCAAAGTTTCCTTAGAATAATGCAAAAGAAGTATGAATTTTCATTGAAAATCACTTCCCATAGCAAGACCCAGGAAAAGCTAAAACTGAATGATAAAAGAAAATCAAAATATGTCGACAGTGAGATGACAGGTATAAGAGTTATCTGACAAAGATTTTTAAAGAAGCCATTATGAATATATTCAACAAACAATTACAAGTGTGCTTGAAATAAACTTAAAAATAGTTTTGGCAAACAAAATATGAAGTCCCAGCAATAAAATATAAGATTCAAAGGCTGGGTGCGGTGGCTCACACCTGTAATCCAGCACTTTGAGAGGCTGTGGTGGGTGAATCGCTTGAGCTCAGGAGTTCGAAGCCAGCCTGGACAACATAACGAAACCTCACCTCTACAAAAAATACAAAAATTAGCCGAATATGGTGGCACATGCTTGTAGTTCCAGCTACCTCGGGGGCTGAGGCAGGAGGATCACTTGAACCTCAGAAGTCAAACCTGCAGTGAGCTGAGATCGTGCCACTGCACTCCAGCCTGGGTGACAAAGCAAGACCATGTCTAAAAAAAAAAAAAATTCAAAGAATAACCAAATGAAAATTTTAGAGCTTAAAAACATGCAATAACTAAAATGTTACAAAAATAAGTAGATAAGCCCAACAGAAAATTTGAGGAGACAAGAAGGGAGAATAAATGAACTGGAAGATAGCACAATAGTAATTACCTAATCTGAACAACAGGAAAAAAATAAACTAAAAAAAAAATAGTAGACCCTCAGGGACCTATGAGACTATAACTAAAGATCTAACATTGGGGTCACTGGAGTCCCCAGAAAGACAGGATGAAGATGGTGGGACTAAAAAAGGTGCTTGAAGAAATAGTGCCCCCAACTTTCCTAACTTAGCAAAAGATACAACTACAGAGTCGAGAGGCTGAAATCATGCCAAAAAGAATAAACTCACAATAATCCAAACAAAGACACATCATAGTCAAACTTATAAACTCAAGACAAAGAAAAAAATGTGAAAGTTTATAGATAGAAAAAAAGTATTGCCTATAGGAGAAAACAATTCAAGTGAATTTATCAGCAAAAACTATGGGGACCAAAAACAAAACAAAACAAAAAAAACAGAGTGGCAAAACATTTTTATACTGAAAGAACAGCACTCCCAATCTAGAGTCCTATATGTAGTAAAAGTAACCTTCAGAGATGAAAGGGAAATCAAGACATCACAGAGGAAGAGCAAACAAGAGAATGTATCGCCAGCAGATGCAGTCTAAAAGAAAGACTAAACGAAACTTCCTAAACGGAAATGAAAACATAAAAGAAGGAAATTTGGAGATCAGGAATGAAAAAAGAATAGACAAGCGAAATCAAAAATTGGAGTAAATACATCAGACTTTCCTTTTCTTCTTGAGTTTTCTAAATTGTGTTTGGCAATTTGAGAAAAAATCCTAATTATCTGATATGGTTCTAAATGTATACGGACAGAATACTTAAGACAACTACATTGTAAGTGAAAGAGGATAAAGTGATGTAGAGGGAGATAAGGCTTCTATATTTTACTGGAAACAATGACACCAGTAGATTGTGACATTATGTATATATAATGTAATGCCCAAAGCATCCTTTAAAAAAGCTATACAAAAATTTACACTCAAAAACACTATAGATAAATAAAAAATTAATACTAAAAATGTTTAAGTAACCCATGGAAATACAATAAAAAGAAAACAGAGAAGCAAATCAGGACAGATTAAAATAATGGAAATCATAGCCTTTGCATATCAATTATTGCAATAAATGTAAATGGTCTCAAAACACTAATTAAGAGACAGAGCTTGAAAGTTAAAAAGCTATGACCCAACTATAAGCTGACTATAAAAATTTATATTAATATGGAAAAGTTAAAAATAAAATAATAAACACCATGTATCATCTAAACATTAATTAAAGGTAAGGAGGAGCGACTACATAAATATTAAAGTGGACTTTATAGCAAAGAAATTTCAAAAGACAGAGAGGGACATTAAATAATGATAAAAGGTCAATTGCTCAAGAAAACAGCAATTCCAAATGTGTATGCACCAAAAACAAGGCTATACCATACATTAAACAAAAACTGATAGAAATGAAAGAAGAAATAGACAAATTCACAATTAGAGTTGGGGACTTTAAAACCTTTCTCTCTAGTATTGATAAATGAGACAAAAAGTCAGCAAGAATATGGAAGAACTCAAAACGCATTAATCAGTAAGATATAATTGATACAGAACTCTCCACTCAATCACAACAGAATATACTTTCAAGTGTCCAAGGAACACATAGTAAGAATAGACCATATCCTGTACCATAAAACAAATCCCACCAAAAGTAAGAGAATTGATCATGCAGAATGTGTTCTCCCGCCACAGTGGTATCAAACTCAAGATCAGTAACACAAAGATAACAGGAAATTCTCCAAACAGTTGAAAACTAAACAGCACCCTCAAAAATAGTTCATATGTCAAAAAGGGAGTCTCAAAGGAATTTTTTTAAAAAAAACAAAATATTCCACAAAAAAAGCTGAAAATACAACATATCAAAATGTTTGTGACAGAGCTAAAGCCATGCGAGAGGGAAATTTATAGCGCTGAATGCATACGTTAGAAAAGAAGCAAAGTATCCAATTAAAAATCTAACCTCCTCGCTCAGGAACCTATAAAAGAGGAGAGCAAACTAAACTCAAAAAAGGAGAAGAAAGAAAATAATGAAGAACTGAATTCAGTAAAAATTGAAAAACAGGAAAGCAGTAGAGAAAATCAAAGAGATGTTTGGAAAGTTAAAGAATACGACAAACCTCTAGAAAGACTGACTATGATGTACAGAATAATGCCACCTCCAATGATACTACATCTTAATTCTCAACACCTGTGAATATACTAGTTTACATGGAGAAGAGGAATTAAGTTTGCAGATGGAATTAAGGTTGCCAACAGATGACCTTAAATGAAGGAGATTATCTGGGAATACTCAGGTGGGCCCAATGCAGTCACAAGCGTCCTCACAACTGAGAGAGTTAATTGGAAGAAACAACCAGTGAAGTGGCATTGTGAGAAAGACCTAGCCTAAGGTTGCTGGTTTGGAAGACAGGGGAAGGGCAGCAGCATCCAAGCAATATGGGTGACTTCTAGAAGCTAGAAAAGTCAAGGCAACAGATTCCCCCAGAACATCTAAAAAGGAGTGCATCCTGCTGACTCCTTGATCTTAGCCCGGTGAGATGCATGTTCAGTTTCTGACTTACATAACTGTAATGTAACAAATGTGTGGGGTTTCTTAAAGTCACTAAGTTTGTGGTCCCTTGCCATAGTAGAAAACAGAAAATACATTCTGCAATTATACATGCGATAGAAAAAAAGTATATAGAAAGTATTATCAGCTGGTAACTTCAATCTACACAAAGGAATAAAAAAAATGGTGACTACTAGGAAATTAAGAAATTTTTCTTAAATATTTTTATAATACAATTGACAATTGAAATAATAATAGTAATATACTGTGGGTTTATAACACAGGTAGAAGTAAAACAAAGGATGATGATAGCACAAAAGATGAGACAGAAACGGAAACATTTTGTAAGGATCTCACAGTATGCATAAAATTGTATGATACTATCTGAAGGTAGAATGCGACCATTTAAACACAGTTTATTCAAACCCTAGATCAACTACTAAACAACCAATTAACTCAAATGAAGGCAAAAAAAAAAAAAAAAGAGAGGAAAAGGAAAAAAAGATAAATGATATAAAGTACAACAGTCACATAACACAAAACTTTGCAAATAGTATGCCTCAGCAAGCTCTTGTTTGCTTTTTGTGTTTGTTTGTTTTTACCAGGTTTATCTATATCCACGGGTGTTGTATATCCCAGAGGATACAGTGGGGTTGGTAGGAGAAAGTATTCTAGGTTGTGTTTACCGTGAGTTAACCCACAGTGATTTCAACCTGTCTCTCTCCCTTGCTAATAACTGGGGTTTTTTTTTTTTTTTTTTTTTTTGAGATCATGAACATTTTCTTAATAACCTTTATATGCCAGGCAAAGAGAAAAGGCTCAATAAATATTGATTGGATAGGAAACAAATATGGGGAGGAGAAAGAGAAATCAAGGGAGAAGAAATACACCTTAGAAATAAATTTTGCTTTGAAAAAATGTATCAAAGATGGTAAGAAAAGAGGAAAATAAAATCCTATTAGCTTTTAAGTAAAAAGAATTCATGGCCAGGTGTGGTGACCCATGCCTGTAATCCCAGCACTTTGGGAGGCCGAGGTGTGTGGATCACCTAAGGTCAGGAGTTCAAGACCACCCTTACCAATATGATGAAACCCGTCCCTACTAAAAACCCCAAAATTAGCCAGGGGTGGCGGCATGCGCCTGTAATCCCAGCTACTTGGGAGTCTGAGACTGGAGTATCGCTCGAACCCGGGAGGCAGAGGTTGCAGTGAGCCAAGATTGTGCCATTGCACTCCAGCCTAGGCAACAAGAGCAAAACTCCATCTCAAAAACAACAAACAAACAAACAAACAAAGAGTTCACTCAACAGCAAATCGAAGAAACTGGAGAATTGGAGAGAGGTTTTGCAAAGCGCCTCAGACCTGAGCCAGGTCCTTGGTGGCCTAGCTGAGCCTGTCTTGCTGCCCCTGGGCTGGAGGGCTGCTCTTGTCACACACACTGAGATACCTAACCTCGGCCCCAGAGGTGCCCGGGGGGAGCAGTATGTGGGTCATCTGCGCCAAGCGCAGAGGAGAAGCAATAGGACTGGAGACCATGTCCTCACTCTGCTCCCGGAGGCTGGCACCCAGGGCGACCAGCGAGTACTGCAGCCAGGGAGGGTGGGGGGAGCTCAGAGGAAGAGGCCTGAGGGGCAGGCCAACTTCAAGAAGATGGAGACCCAGAGCGCTTTGAGGACGTCTCCAGGGTCACCTGGGGGAAGAACCAAGACTCCCCTGTGGTCTCCTGCCTCTTAGTCAAGTGATCTTCCCTGGGTTCTCCAATATTCATAAGTTGAAACCCAACCCCAAGGTGATGGTGTTGGAATAAGAGGCCTCCGGGAGGTGGTGAGGTCAGGCTGGAGCCCTCGTGTTGGACTGGACCCTGGAGAGCCGCCTTACTCTCTTCCCCCCATGCGGGAGTGCGGTAAAGTTGGCATCACAGCCCAAGTCCCAGAGTCTGACTAAGCTGGCACTGTGATCCTGGACTTCCAGTCTCCAAGCTGATAAATGAAAGCCTGGTGTTTTCAGCTCCTCTGAGGTCCGTTGTCATGGCGGCCGGGGCTGACCAGGACCTCTAGCCCCGGCACACAGCCTTACCTGGGACACCAGTCACTCCAATGGAGAATCCTGGACGCACAGCCTTACCCGGGATGCCTGTCACTCCGATGAAGAATTCTGGACACCCAGCCTTACCCGGGACGCCTGTCACTCCGACGGAGAATCCTGGAGTCGCAGCCTTACCCGGGATGCCTGTCACTCCGATGGAGAATCCTGGAGTCGCAGCCTTACCTGGGACACCTGTCACTCCGATGGAGAATCCTGGACACCCATCCTTACCCGGGACACCTGCCACTCCGATGGAGAATCCTGGACACCCAGCCTTACCCGGGACGCCTGTCACTCCGACGGAGAATCCTGGAGTCGCAGCCTTACCCGGGACACCTGTCACTCCGATGGAGAATCCTGGACACCCAGCCTTACCCGGGACGCCTGTCACTCCGACGGAGAATCCTGGAGTCGCAGCCTTACCCGGGACACCAGTCACTCCGATGAAGAATCCTGGAGTCACAGCCTTACCCAGGACACCTGTCACTCCGATAGAGAATCCTGGAGTCGCAGCTTTACCCAGGACACCTGTCACTCCGATGGAGAATCCTGGAGTCACAGCCTTACCCGGGACACCAGTCACTCCGATGGAGAATCCTGGACACCCAGCCTTACCCAGGACACCTGTCACTCCGATAGAGAATCCTGGAGTCGCAGCCTTACCCGGGACACCTGTCACTCCGATAGAGAATCCTGGAGTCGCAGCTTTACCCAGGACACCTGTCACTCCGATGGAGAATCCTGGAGTCACAGCCTTACCCGGGACACTTGTCACTCCGATGGAGAATCCTGGACACCCAGCCTTACCCAGGACACCTGTCACTCCGATAGAGAATCCTGGAGTCGCATCCTTCTCTCGTATCTCTGATCTAATCCACCCAGAGATCCTGATGCCCCACCTTCAAACACACCCCGAATGCCGCCGCCTCACCCTCGCTGCGCTCACCTGAGGCTAACCTGGAGGGATGACTCGGCCCAACCAGCCTCTGCTTCCCGCTCATCACTCCCAGGGCGCAGCCCCGAGCCCCAGGAGCAGCCTCGCCCAGGCCCCAGGCCCGGCTCCCACAGAACCCCACTCAACTCTTACGGGGGCCACCCCGAGGTCTTGAACTAAGCAGAGCCTCTTCCTTCCCCCTCCCTGCCCATCCCTCAGCTCAGCCTCCAGCACCTGCTCACCTGGGGCTGCTACCCCTCGCGGGCTCCACGCACGTCCGCCCCTCATTACGGATCCCGAGCGCCGGGAAGACGGCCGGGCATTCAGGAGCGCGCAGTGCCCACGGCTGCGCACGCACGGTCCAGCACCCGGCTCGGAGGGCACTTCCCGGAGCTTCAGCTGGACTCGGGCAGGGAGGGAGAAACTCGCCATCCTCAATCCATCCCTCCCTCCTTCCTCTGTCTCTCTCCTCGTGTGATCACTGTGCGCGTCCCGGGAGCCTCGGTGGCAACAGGGACACTTCCTGTTTAAAATACAAGTAAAGGTTTGAAACCCACTCTCCTTTTGTGGATCCAGAACACGGGGGAGCCCTTGCACCCCTGACACACAAACATCACACACAAGACACAGATACACACACACCACACAGATACACACATACCACCTGCAGATACACACCACACACACCCACCACACACATCACACACATCATACAGATACACACCACACACACCCCTCACACACATCACACACACATCACACACACACCACACACATCACACATGCACACCACATACACACATCACCACACAGATACACACAGATATACACCACACACATCACAAATACACAACACATACACACATCACCACACAGATACACACCACACACATCACACAGATAAACACAGATACACACCACACACATCACACAGATAAACACAGATACACACCACACAGAAGATACACATCACACAGAAACAAACCCACCACACACATCAGACACACCACACAGATACACACCACACACACATCACACATACACACATGACACAACTACATACATCACATACACCATACAGATACAAATCCACTACACACATTACACATACACACCACATACAGACACCTACATACCTCATACGCACCTACATACATCATACGCACCACACAGATACACACACACACCCCCTCCACACACATCACACAGTCAC
This sequence comes from Chlorocebus sabaeus, assembly GCF_047675955.1. Lineage (NCBI taxonomy): Eukaryota > Metazoa > Chordata > Mammalia > Primates > Cercopithecidae > Chlorocebus > Chlorocebus sabaeus. The sequence goes on from NC_132913.1 coordinate 127,388,560, forward strand.
CAGATACACACATCACACATACACACCACATGACACACCTACATACATCACACACATCACACATACACGCCCAACACACATCACACATAAACAACCAACACACACCACACATACACACCACACACACATACACTCCTACATACATCATATGCACCACACATATATGCATCCACCACACACATCACACATACACACAACATACACACATACACCTACATATATCACACACATCACAGATACACATCCACCACACACATCACATATACACACCACATACACAAATACACCTACATACCTCACACAGATACGCACCCACACACACATCACATATACCACATACACACACACCTACATACATATGCACCACACATATACACAGACATCACACACCCACCACACACATCACACATAAACACCACACACATCACACACCCACCACACACATCACACATACACACGACACATACACCTACATACATCATACACATCACACAGATACACACCTACCACGCACATCACACATACACAACCAATACACACACCACTCATACATACCACATACCCATCGCTAACACTACACATACCTACCAAATACACCATACATACCACATACACACACTTCTACATACATCATATGCTCCACACATATACATACCCACAAAACACATTGCACATACACACATACACCTACATACATCAGACACATCACACAGACACACACCCACCACACATCACACATACACACCCACCACACACATCACACATATACATCACATACACACATCACACATATACACCACATACACACATACACCTACATACATCACATACATCACACATCACACAGATACACACCTACCACGCACATCACACATACACAACCAATACACACACCACTCATACATACCACATACCCATCGCTAACACTACACATACCTACCAAATACACCATACATACCACATACACACACTTCTACATACATCATATGCTCCACACATATACATACCCACAAAACACATTGCACATACACACATACACCTACATACATCAGACACATCACACAGACACACACCCACCACACATCACACATACACACCCACCACACACATCACACATATACATCACATACACACATCACACATATACACCACATACACACATACACCTACATACATCACATACATCACACATCACACAGATACACACCTACCACGCACATCACACATACACAACCAATACACACACCACTCATACATACCACATACCCATCGCTAACACTACACATACCTACCAAATACACCATACATACCACATACACACACTTCTACATACATCATATGCTCCACACATATACATACCCACAAAACACATTGCACATACACACATACACCTACATACATCAGACACATCACACAGACACACACCCACCACACATCACACATACACACCCACCACACACATCACACATATACATCACATACACACATCACACATATACACCACATACACACATACACCTACATACATCACATACATCACACATCACACAGATACACACCTACCACGCACATCACACATACACAACCAATACACACACCACTCATACATACCACATACCCATCGCTAACACTACACATACCTACCAAATACACCATACATACCACATACACACACTTCTACATACATCATATGCTCCACACATATACATACCCACAAAACACATTGCACATACACACATACACCTACATACATCAGACACATCACACAGACACACACCCACCACACATCACACATACACACCCACCACACACATCACACATATACACCACATACACACATACACCTACATACATCACATACATCACACATCACACAGATACACACCCAACACACACATCACACAAACATACACACATACACCCGCATACATATGTACCACACATATACACACACATCACACATACACATACCACATCACACACATCATATACACATACACCACACACATCACATACACCACATACACATCTACACAAACACACCACACATATACACACCACATACATTATACACACCATCACACATACACATCTACCACACACATCACACATACATGCCACATACACATATGCACCTACATACATCCTATGCACCACACATATATAGACACATCACTTACCACACACATCACACATAAATGAACATCAAACATACACACATACATCACACCACCCATAGACACCACATATACACCTACATACATCATATACACCACACATACAGACATCACATATACACACACAGCACACTACACATACATACCACACATATACACAACACATATATCATACACACCACGCACACAAACACCACACATACACCCACCACACATACCACACACACCTAATACATCATACATACTACACATATGCACACACACCACATACATCACATATACCACACACATCACATATACACACCACATACACACCTACATACATCATACATACACCACATACATCATATATGCACACACAGACACACCACACATATACACACACCACATACGTTATAAACACACACACCACACATACCACATACACACAAACCTGCATACATCATACACACCACACATACACACACCACATACATCACATATACCACACACATCACACATACACACACCACACACATCACACACCTACATACATCATACATGCCACATACATACACAACACATACATCACATACACACCACACATACACACCACATGCATCACACATAGCAGTACACACATCACATACACCACACATACACATCACACACATCTACATGCACCACCCTCAACTCAGGCCCTCCACTCCGGGCCATGTTCTGTCCTGGGGACTTCAGTTGGCCCCAAACTCAAGCCACTTGTACCAGCCGGAGACCCAAGTGGTTGCTCTGATCAGGCGCCCCCGCCTCCATAGCAGTGGGGTGCAGGCATCCTCCACCTTCACCCCCTCAACCCCCAGCACAGAATGTCCATCGCTGGGAGCGTCTGAGGCTCTGGCCTTTCCCAGGTACCCTAGATGTGCAGGGTCCACCTCAGGCCTGTCCAGCGCCTCCCTGCCTCTGACACCCGGACCTCCACTGTGCTGTGGGAAACCACCAGTCCATGGGACTCAGGACCTAGGAGGGTCATGGAGCCCATAATGCTCAGAGTCACCCTAGTCCTGGGGGTGTGCTGCCAGGTGGTGGCCATACTGCCAGGGGACCTGAGGGCACGGGGGATGGCACTGTTAATGGCGACTGTTGGTCTGTTTGCTGGTGAGATCTGACTAAGTTCACATAGAGGCAAACAGGTCACAGTGCGTCCGCCTTTCTGGAGGAAAGACGACATGCCTCTGAGCAGCTCAGACTCACTGAAAACATATTTGCAGGCCATGCATCACCTTCAGGGCAGCACGCAGCCTTACCCGGGACACCTGTCACTCCGACGGAGAATCCTGGAGTCGCAGCCTTACCCGGGACACCTGTCACTCCGACGGAGAATCCTGGAGTCGCAGCCTTACCCGGGATACCTGTCACTCCAATAGGAAATCCTGGATGCACAGCCTGACCCAGGACACCTGTCACTGTGATAGAGAATCCTGGAGTCAGCACCCTTCTCTTACATCTCTGATCCAATCCACCCAGAGATCCTGATGCCCCACCTTCAAATACACCCAGAATCCTGCCATCTCATCCTTGCTGCGCTTACCTGATGCTCACCTGGAGGGACGACTCAGCCCAGCCAGGCCCTGCTCCCCAGCTTATCACACCCGGGTTAGAGAAGCCAGCATCAAACTATGAAAACTGGAAGTCCCCATCCAGGAGCGAGAAGGGTCCAGTATGCCCCTTTGGGCATAAAACAGATGCTTTCCACAAAGGAAAACAGTGTTCTCAACATTTAGGGCAACCCGCACTGATGGCTGACATTTCCAGGAAGATCTGGTGTGGCCAGACACATCAGAATCAAGGAGCTGACACCGTAGCATCCTTGAAGATCGGTCCCAAGAATGAGGAAGAGTTTCCGGCAGCTCTGCCAGTCGCTTTAGGAGAAAATCCCCCTCTTCAGGGAAGCCTGAAGCTGCTTTCCTGGGGGCGCTGAAGGAGCGGAGTGGAGAGGGAGTAAACCTGCTGTGTGGTGGAGAGAACGTTGGAACCTGTAAAGCGGACAGAGCAAGCCCTGGGTGCACACCGAGGGAAGACAAGAGACAGAGGGGACCTCGCAGGCTGGGGATGGGAGCTCAGGACGGCATGCAACAAATTCATGGGAACAGAGACCATGTGGAAGATAAATCAAAAGGGGTTCCGAAGACACAGTTGGTGCTGCTGAGCTAAATACTGATTTGAAACTCTTGAGGAAGAAAGAATTAACTGTAGAAAATAAAAATCGATGTCCTTAAAAGATCACATGAAAAATCCCCAAGCTTCTGACTGCTTTTCCCACAATCAGAAAATCACTGTCAGAAGGGAGAGGCTCCACTGCCTGGAAGCTCACGTCCCCATCCCCACGTCCCCCATTCCCCCTCCCCGACCCCCGATCTGCACCAAGGAAAAGAGTGTTCAGTAGATACTGATGGAGAGCGTCTGCCCCGTGAGGGCACAGGGGACTCTCCAGGGCACATGGCAAGATCACCGCACAGGGAAAATATAATATGCCAGCCAAATCCTCCAGAAACACTGGAGAGAATCCCTGGCCATCATGGAAGGCAGCTTACTTTCCCTGCAAGAAAAGCTCTTGCAGGGAATGAGTTGAGAGCACTTTTGGCTGAGAGGCACCTGCACAGCCTAAGGAAGAGAATGTGCTCTGAGATAAATTGTGGAGGAAGGATCGAGGGGCTCCTGAGGCATCCTCACATCCTGATGCTGCTGTGGGGCTTTCAGCAGAGAACCATGGAGATGATGGGACCCAGAGGAGCAGGAACACCAGGCCCCAGTGGGTGGGGGGTCAGGGCCCAGGGATCAAGGTGTAGCCCCTCCCAGGATCAGGCCCAAGAACGACAGCTTCCACCAGACCCCCCAGCCCTACCCGGAGCCTGCACCAGACGGCAAGCCTCCGCTCCTATGCCCCTCAGCTAGGCTGCCCTGACCCAACCCTCCCACAGGATCGGGGTGTCCCTGGGCTGCCCTGACCCAACCCTCCCACAGGATCGGGGTGTCCCTGGGCTGCCCTGATCCAACCCTCCCATGGAATTGGGGTGTCCCTGGGCTGCCCTGACCCAACCCTCCCACAGGATCGGGGTGTCCCTGGGCTGCCCTGACCCAACCCTCCCATGGAATTGGGGGTCCCCCTGGGCTGCTCTGATCCAACTATCCTGCAGGAAAGGGGTGCCGCGGACCCAGCTCCATCCTCTCTTGTCAGATAACAGAGGGTCCTGAGAGTCCCCGGGGGGCAGCTCTTGGGAAGAAGACTCCATCCTTCCCCCGATTCCAGAAGAGGAGACAGACACTGCCCACGACTCTCCCCCTGAAAGGATGTCCCTGGCCCAGAACCTCCTCCACTGGGGAGCAGAGAAATGCGTCTCAGCAGAGGTCAGTCACTTGCAAGTGACCCCACCTTCCAGCGAGCCACTTCTGAAGATCCAGAACTATGGCAAGACGCTTTGCTCTCTGTAAAGTAATTTTTATTTATCCTCTTGTTTTTTTTTTTTTTTTTTTTTTTTTTTTGAGATAGGGTCTTGCTCTTCTTCCCAGGTTGGAGCACAGTGGCACAATCATAGCTCACTGCAGCCTTTGACTTTCTGGGCTCAAGCAATCCTCCCACCTCTGCCTCCTGAGTAGCTGGGACGACAGGTGTGGAAAACTACACACAGCTAATTTTTTTTAATGTTTTTGGAAAGATGAAGTCTTGCTGTGTTGCCCAGGTTGGTCTCAAACTCCTGGGTTCCAGGGATCCTCTCATCTCAGCCTCCCAAAATACTGGGATTACAGGAGGGAGTCACTGCTGCATCCAGCCTGTTTTTTTCTTTTTTAATTTTATTGCTATTAAGTGACTATTCAATGGCTAAAGTGGAAACTGCTTATAATTCCGAGATAATGTTCTATAACTTCAGAGTATTTAAATAACTTATGTGAGTTACTTACATTTTATCCTACTTATAACTAGTGTAATTACAGTATCTTTGTTATTGCTAATAAACTCACTAAAATAACCCAGAAACATAGCCAGAATTTTGACTTCTAAAATGAATTTGATTTTTTTCTCTTTTAGTTCTATTCCTATTATGTAAGTGATTACACAATATCTCAAACGGAGACTTAATAAGATTACAATTTTTAGGATAGTGTTTTATAAATGTATATTATATAATGTGTGAATCTTATTACTAAATTGTCACATCTTATTTGATTTCCAGACAGTGTAAGTAGAATATTTTTGTCACTGTGATTTAAAGAGTGTCTCCTATTGATCCAGAAACCCAATTTCCATCTCTCTTATGAGCTAATATTGAATTTTCTCTCATTTGATTTCACTGCTGTAGTTAAGTGATCACACAATTGCTCAAATTGAAGCTGGAGAGAATTCCAGTTTTTAGCACAGTGAGTTATAAATGAAGCTCATTTGGAAGATTTCCTGGGTGTGCTGTTTCCTTCTGTTCTGGACAGCACAGGGGAAGGATGCTGGGACCACAGCAGGTGCCATGTTTGTGGGGTGGCTTTGGGTGTGGCCGGCTGTCTAGACCTGCAGCAGGAACTTCAGAGAGGGATTTCAATGGACAGTCCCGAACCTGGAGAGATGTAAAAGCAAGGTTTCTTCTGTGGCCCATGAGACAGGTTGACTCTCGTTATGAGACTAATATGTTCAACTCACTTAATTTTCATTACAAAAGAGTTTGGGAAACAGTGGTAGGACAAAGCACCTGTCCTCTCTGCTGCATCAGGCATGTGCGGGTGCCCCTCACTCTGCCTCGTCTCCCCTGGCAACCCTGCAGCCAGAGTGAACTTTTTTTTTGTTATTATTATACTTTAAGTTCCAGGGTACATGTGCACAACGTGCAGGTTTGTTACATAGGTATACATGTGCCATGTTGGTGTGCTGCACCCACTAACTCGTCATTTACATTAAGTATATCTCCTAAAGCTATCCCTCCCCCTCCCCCCACAATAGGACCTGGTGTGTGATGTTCCCCTTCCTGTGTCCAAGTGATCTCATTGTTCAGTTCCCACCTATGAGTGAGAACATGTGGTATTTGGTTTTCTGTTCTTGCGATAGTTTGCTGAGAATGGTAGTTTCCAGCTGCATCCATGTCCCTACAAAGGACATGAACTCATCCTTTTTTATGGCTGCATAGTATTCCATGGTGCATATGTGCCACATTTTCTTAATCCAATCTGTCACTGATGGACATTTGGGTTGATTCCAAGTCTTTGCTATTGTGAATAGTGCCGCAATAAACATACGTGTGCATGTGTCTTTATAGCAGCATGACTTATAATCCTTTGTGTTTATCCCCACTAATGGGATGGCTGGGTCAAATGGTATTTCTAGTTCTAGATCCTTGAGGAATCGCCACACTGTTTTCCACAATGGTTGAACTAGTTTACAGTCCCACCAACAGTGTAAAAGTGTTCCTATTTCTCCACATCCTCTCCAGCACCTGTTGTTTCCTGATTTTTTAATGATTGCCATTCTAACTGGTGTGAGATGATATCTCATTGTGGTTTTGATTTGCATTTTGTTGGAAGTTCTGGCTAGGGCAATCAGGCAAGAGAAAGAAATAAAGAGTATTCATTTAGGAAAAGAAGAAGTCAAATTGTCCCTGTTTGCAGATGACATGATTGTATATTTAGAAAACCCCATTGTCTCAGCCCAAAATCTCCTTAAGCTGATTAGCAACTTCAGCAAAGTCTCAGGATAAAAAATCAATGTGCAAAAATCAAAAGCATTCTTACACACCAGTAACAGACAAACAGAGAGCCAATCATGAATGAACTCCCATTCACAATAGCTTCAAAGAGAATAAAATACCTAGGAATCCAACTTACAAGGGATGTAAAGGACCTCTTCAAGGAGAACTACAAACCACTGCTCAGTGAAATAAAAGAGGACACAAACAAATGGAAGAACATACCATGCTCATGGATAGGAAGAATCAATATCGTGAAAATGGCCATACTGCCCAAGGTAATTTATAGATTCAATGCCATCCCCATTAAGCTACCAATGACTTTCTTCACAGAACTGGAAAAAACTGCTTTAAAGTTCATATGGAACCAAAAAAGACCCCACATTGCCAAGACAATCCTAAGCCAAAAGAACAAAGCTGGAGGCATCATGCTACCTGACTTCAAACTATACTACAAGGCTACAGTAACCAAAACAGCATGGTACTGGTACCAGAGTGAACTTTTAAAACCATGAGTGAGAGCATGCAACCTCACTGCTCACAGAACCCCCAGGACCTCCAACCACCCTGAGCCTCAGATCTCTGCTCCCTCCTGCCAACCCACCTGCCTCTGCCTGGGCCCTCCCATCTGGCCACGGAACTTCCTCCTATCCCATCACCATCTTGGTCTCATTGCTGCCTCTTTGCATCACTCTTCCCTCTGCCCATAAGGCTTTTCCTGCAGCTGTGTGCAGCTGCCTCCTCCCCGCCATTTGGATTCAGACTTGGGTCCCCTGTCAGTGGCCTCTCCTGGCTGCTGCAGCTGCATGGTGTGCTCCCTGCCTGCCTCCCCGCCCCCCTGCCCTCCTTACTGCTTCAGGGCACTCAGATCCAGAGTCATTTTATTTCCTATGCGCTCCCCGTGTGCTGTCTGCATGACCCTTTGCAATGCAAGGTCTCAGGGGCAGAGGTTTCTCTCTTTCCCATTGATCCCTCTCTTGCCTAGCAGATGACAGTCGCTCATCAGGGATTTGGGGAATGAGGAAATGAACAAGGGAACTAGGAGAAGGCCCCTGAGCTCTCAGACCTGCCCACTCGCGAGTGTGGTTCTCCAGGCCTGCTGTGCAGCCCCTTGCCCTGTGATCCGTGGAGCCCACTTTGGGCCCACTTGCTCCCCTTGCCGGCATGCTCCCTGAGGACCCCGACTGTCCTAGCTTCCACGCCAGCCTCTTGTCTGGGTTCTGCCCATGGCAGTGAGTTCCAAGTCTCCCGTTGATGGAGGTCATTAACACTGCTGGAGAAGCCAAGGTTGCAGGAAGAGGCGGGGGATGCAGGAAGAGAACTGGCTGCTGCCCACAGTGGGAAGCGGCAAGGATTGGAGACTGCTGTGTTGAAGGAAATGCTGCTGGACCTCGTGGACCTGGGTCACTTCAGTGACCTGGACGATCCCGGGTGGAGGCAGGAATGTACAAACCCATCCCCAGGGGTGGTCACTGGTTTTTGTGGGGTCTGCAACTCATAAAACAGAGTTCCCCATAAATGCCACACTGTCTCTGGTCCATCTCAGTGAATCCTCTATGGCTGCCCTCCAGGGCAGGCTTACATTTAGAGATGGGGAAATTGAGGCCCAAAGTCCCACCCTAGAGAGGGTGGTTGACAGCCCAGGATCAAATCTCAGGTTTGATGCTTCCCAGCTGTGTGCCTCTGATATTCAGCCCTTCGTCCCCCGATGCCCTTGTCCAGAACACAGATGAGGGTTGTTGCACAGGGTATATGAAACGAAGTCATGGTAAGCCCATGGGGTGCCTTTTTAACTCGCCACCCGCCAAGTTAATGACATTGATTCTGGGACCTCTGCCCCCAAATCCCACTCACTTTCCAGTCTCGGAACACTGTTCTGCCTGGGTTTGATCTGCTGACTGCTTCACACTGATGAGAGTGGGAGGACTCCTTGTGGAGGGAAAGGGTGAGCACCACTTGCTGAGAAGGGGTGTCCCCAGCGGGCGCAGCCAGGGCCGGGTGTGTGCAGGTCCGAGGCACGCGGTCGTCCCATTCAAGAGACAGAGCGTCCAGGCATGGTGGCTCACGCCTGTAATCCCAGCACTTTGGGAGGCCTAGGCAGGCGGATCGCCTGAGGTCAGGAGTTCGAGGCCAGCCTGGCCAACACGGGAAACCCTGTCTCTACTAAAAATACAAAAATTAGCCAGGCGTGGTGGTGGGTGCCTATAATCCCAGCTACTTGTGAGGCTGAGGCAGGAGAATCACTTGAACCCAGGACGCAGAGTTTGCAGTGAGCTGAGATTGCACCACTGCACTCCAGCCTAGGTGACAGAGCCAGACTCTAGCTCAAAAAAAATTAAAAATAAAAAAAAAAAAGACAGAGAGACAGATCAGGACATGGAGGGTGCAGGGTTGAGGAGGGGCTGGGCGGCAATGCCTGGAGTGTGGATGACAGGGCAGCCCTGTGGAGGAGGCAGGGAAGGGTGGGGATACTTCAGGTTCACTATAAGCAGAGAGTATGACACCCTTGTCAATACTAGGAGGATTCTTCCTGGAGTTGGAAAAACATTTTGGAGATCTTGGAGCTCACCTGTAAGAAAAAATGTGAGAGGAAAACCAAAGCATTGTCGGAAATAAAAGCCCCTGGGGACACCTCTGCTGTGATAGCAGCTGGGACTCCAGAGGGCTCCCCAGGCCAGTCCCGGTCTGCACCCCCGTGAGGAGCTCACCATCTGGGACCACCGTGATCAGAGCTGGAGCCACTTCTCATACTCAGTGCGGGCAACTTCCTGCCTCACTCCTGGCCACTGGTGAGGAACGGAACTTTGCCAAAAACACGGGTTTGTTGATATGACCTTACAACCCTTAGAGGAGCAAAAACTGAATTTCCAGGTGTCGTGGGCAGATTTCAAAACGTGAAGCCTGGTATGAGTCTATCTCTTTCAAAACATACATCAATATTTCTGCTGTGGCTGAGATGGGACAACAGGAACCAGAGTTACCCGTCTGTCCAAATCAACAACAAACAAAATAGACACAACATAGGAAAGAACACTTTTCAGGACTCTGAACATGAGGAAATGAAGGACGTTATGCTTGAGAAACAGAAGACAAAGATGAGCTGAGCCACATCACAGCCCTGCATACTGCCTGGAGAGGGCCCAGCCTGCAGGACTCCCTGGGTTGAGAAGGCAGAGTCTAGCATCTGGGGAGAGGGCTGGCTGTGTGATGACACAGGAGAGACCTGCACACAGGTCAACACCAAGTTCCACGATGGGACCCACTCGAGAGTTCGATAGTGCAGAGATCAGAGCATGTGTGAGCAAACCAATATTTACTGGAATGCAAAAATACCTGGCACCCCACATAGTAAGATTCATGATGTCTGGATCCATTAAAAATGCCCAGGCCTGCCAGGAAGAAGGAAATGTGATCTCTCATGATGAGAAAAGTCAATGGAACCTGACCTTGGTGGGCACGAATCGCAGGGTCACGATTCAAGGACGCTGAGGTAGTTGTACGATGTTTGCTCTGTCGACAAAAATATTTAAACTCGGCTGGGTGCAGTGGCTCACGCCTGTAATCCCAGCACTTTGGGAGGCCGAAGCGGTGGATCACTTGAGGTCAGGTGTTCAAGACCAGCTTGGCCAACATGGTGAAACCCCGTCTCTACTACAAATGCAAAAATTAGCCGGGTGGAGTGGTAGGCACCTGTAATACCAGCTACTTGGGAGGCTGAGGCAGGAGAATGGTGTGAACCTGGGAGGCGGAGGTTGCAGTGAGCCGAGATAGAATGGTGTGAACCTGGGAGGCGGAGGTTGTAGTGAGCCGAGATAGCGCCACTGCACTCCAGCCGGGGCGACAGAGCAAGACTCCATCTCAAAAAAAAAAAAAAAAAAAAAAAAAAAAGATTCAAACTCTGTAAGTTGTAAAGAGATTTTTTTCTGAGCTACATATGAGTGACCAATAGCTGGTGACATGGCACCTGGAGATCCTGAGAACATGCACCCAGGGTGGTCTGGTCTCAGCTCAGTTTTATACATTTTAGGGAGACGTAAGACATCAATTGATACATGTAAGATGTACACCAATTTGGTCTGGAAAGGAGGGATAACTGGAACCAGGGGTTTCCAGGTCACAGGCAGATTCAAAGATATTCTGATTGGCAATTGGTGGAGAGTTACTAGCTAAAGACCTGGAATCAGTCGAAAGGAATGTCTGGGTTAAGATAAGGGGTTGTGGAGACCACGGTTGTGTCATGCAGATGAAGCCTCCAGGTAGCAGGCTTCAGAGCTCTTATCAGACCTGAGAAGGTGCCAGCCTGTTGGTTTTCTCCCCGACCAGGGAAAAGACCTAGAAAAGAATGAGGATTCTCTACCGAATGTAGACTTTCCCCACGAGAGACAGCTTTGCAGGGCCATTTCAAAATATGTCAAGGAAATATATTTTGGGGTAAAATACTTCCATTTCTTCCAGGGCCTGCAATCTGTCAAGTGATGCTATACTAGAGTCAGGCTGGAATGTGGTATCTTACCGCTACAGAGTCTGTTTCATCTCAAGATCTGAAATCTGAAGGTCTCTGTTTTAATGTTAATGCTGGTCAGCTGTGCCTGAATTAAAAAGGGAGGAGGGTAGAAGGAGGCATGCCTGACCCCCACCTTCCCACCACAGCCTGAACTAGTTTTTCAGGTTAACTTGGGAATTATGTTGGCCAAGGGGAGGGAGGGTCCATTCGTCAGGTCAGGGGCTTAGAATTTTATATTTTGTTTACAGCTCCATATATCCAAGGGGTGAGGGGAAAGATGGTTCCATTAAATAGAGCATTAAAGACACTAAAAAGGCCCAAATCAAAATTCTAGAGATGAAAACTGCAATGTTTGATATGAAAAGTACACAGAACGGGATCCACAGAAGATTTAAGGTTGCAGGTGAAAAAATTACTGCACCTAAAGGCAGCAATAGAAACCATCCACAATGAAACACAAAGATTTTTAAAAGACTAAAAAATAAAGAAAGGCGTGCATGCTGTGTGACTGCACTGATACAAAATTCTTGGATGTGCAACCTAACGTATAGTGACAGAAAGATGGACAGGGTGGGAGAAAGAGACTTCAGAGAAGTGTGAGGCTTCCTGGGGTGATGGACATGGTCGCCATCCTGTGCGGTGAAGGCCGCATAGGTGTAAACACTCAGCAAATTTACCAAACTGTACAATGCTAAAACATGCAGTTTATTCATGTCACTTATACCTCCATAATTCTGTCATACATAGTGGGGGAGAGAAAATGAAACATACAATGTATTCGGAGGACTATTCAGCAAAATATTAACAATAGTCATGTCTAGATGGTTCATTACTAGTGGTTTCCACTTCCTTTTTTTCTTTCTTTTTTTTTTTTTCCTTTTTTTTTTTTTTTTTTTGCTGTTCGATTTTTCTAATTTGGGTGCCATAGATTTGCATTGCTTTTTGTAACAGTTATACATTACTGAGTGATAAATGGTCACATGCTTAGCATCTTAATCAACACTCATTTTATTAGCTCACAGTGTTACAGGTCAGAAATTCTGCACCACATGGCTGGGCTCTCCACTTAGGGTCTCACAAGGCCAAAATCAAGATGTGGCAGGGCTGCCTTCTGTGAGGAGGTTTGGGGGCAGAATCCCTGTCTGTCTTATTCGGGATGCTGCCCATTTGTTGCCTTGTGTCTGTTTGACTGAGGTCGTTTCTTGCTTGCTGTCAGCTGGGCTGCTTCTGATCTGTGGAGGCTGCCTGCAGCTTCTTGGCTCACGGTCTCCTCAGCCAGGTGTTAAAGCAAACTAAACATGGTCTGCGATGGACTCTGTACTTCTACATTTGAGTCCTTGTGAATGAACTGTAACCTGGCTTAAAAGTCAGACAAGAGGCTGGACGTGGTGGCTCACACCTGTAATCCCAGCGCTTTGGGAGGCCAAGATGGGCAGTTCACGAGGTCAAGAGATGGAGACCATCCTGCCTAACATGATGAAACCCCGTCTCTACCAAAAATACAAAAATTAGCCAGGCGTGGTGGCAGGCGCCTGTAGTCCCAGCTACTCGGGAGGCTGAGGCAGGAGAATGGTGTGAACCTGGGAGGCAGAGGTTGCAGTGAGTTGAGATGGCGCCACTGCACTCCAGCCTAGCAACAGAGTGAGACTCTGTCTCAAAAAAAAAAAAAAAGAAAAGAAAAAAAAAATTCAGACAAGATTGAAAACCTAATTTAGGAGTATGCACCTGCCTGTAACAATAGCTGAGTCTTGGCCAATCCCAGCGGCCATACTTCATAGACTGCTGAGTGTTCAAACTCTGTTCAAATGAGGCAAACACCGAGCTGTAACCAGTCCAGCCATTCTGTCCCTCACTGCCGATTTCTGTACGTCATTTCCGCTTTTCTGTCTATAAATCTTCTTCCACCACGTGGCTGCATGGGAGTCTCTGTGAATCTGCTGTGATTCTGGGGGCTGCTCGATTCGCAATCGTTCATTGCCCAATTAAACTTTTTAAATCTAATTTTAATTTAATTTAGTTTTTATTTTATTACAGGCCACAGCACAGCTTCCTCCAGGCCACAGGAGCACAAGCCTCTGACCCTGAGAACCTCATTTCCCCATCTCTAACCCCTCAAATCAGACGTGAAGGGCTCAGGTGATTTCAATCAGCACCCAAATCGTTGCCCTCTTGGTGAACTTGAACCCAGCTGATTAGTGACTTTAATTACATTTGTGAAAAATCTTCATTGCCATGGAATGTATTACACAGGTCCTGCCCACATCCCAGGGGAGGAAATAATCCAAGGCAGGTACACCAGGAGGTGGAAATCTTTGGGCCACTTTAGAATTCTGCCTACCATAAATGTGTAAAAAGATAAAAGTTTCTACAAGAGAAAAGGAAGGTCACTCTGAGCTGCAAGGAACAGAGAACTCATTGAAACCCACAGGCAGAGCTTGTGGAAAGGGAGAGAGCAGAGAGAACGGCCAATCAGTAGAAAGTTACTCTTCCTGCTTGGAGGAGACATTTTCCTCTATTTTAAAGGCAGCTGTGATGTGATAAACACAAGAGAAGAGCAGCTCCCCCACCCCATGCACTGATTTCCAGGAGTAGAGCCATGAGCTGGGGGTCCCTGCTGCTCCTGCACCCACTGCCTGTGGTCCCCTGGGAGTTGGGTGACCTGCTGGGTCAGACACCAGCTCTCAGGGAGCTGCAACTCCTGGCCTAGGTGCAATGTCTTGGAGTCACAGATTTTTTTCAGGCCTAGCTCTGGACTCTTCAAACACAAATCCTCCTAGAAGCCAGCACCCCTCAGTGCCTCACACTGGAGCTTTGCCATATCACCATTTATTAAAAGAGGGATGTTATCTGCCCTGCACACCCTGAAGGGACAATTTCCACTCCACCAGCAAGGGGACATCAGTGTGTCCTCCCCCAGGGCCCTACTGGAGCACCCACCAAGAGCCCCCAAGTGCCCCTGGGGACAGGGAACTTCAGGAGCTCGTCACCTCTCACTGTGCCCCTCTGCTGCTCACTGGTCACTCCAGGTCCCATCACAGTGACCCAGCACTCCTGGAATGTGAGTTCAATGCTTCAAACTTTCTGCAATACTGACTTTTCAGGCGGATGGTTCATGGTCCCTGAATTCATGATCAGTTATTAAAAATAATAAAATACTTCATCTGTAGGGTGTTTGCAGCTCCCAAAGTGTTTCCTAGGGGTGTACTACCCGAAATCAAAACAAGAAGGGCCCAAATTGTGGGCTCTAATGCTTCCCCAGTGCCTGCCCCCCAGCATTCCAACCAGACACAGAAGCCACCAGAAGCATGATCTTAACGAGCAGTGTGCCAGCAGGGTTCCCCTAGCTCACAGAGCCCAGCAACACCAGAACCTGCTTGGAGACCCAGAGGGCAGCCCAGATGCCACCCCCAGCTCTCCCACCCCCATCTGGGCCGCCCTCCCAGCAATCTCGAGTCCCGGGGATCAAGGACCATCTTATTCCTCTTTGCAGGCCCAGGTCCTGCCTGTGCCCAGCACAGTGTATCTTTGTGGGATAAATGACAGGAGTAATGAACTCACTCTCAAAGCCTGAAGATTATCGAAACAGTCGGGGTCGGGAAGAGAAAATGGTGAGCACGCGGCGCATGGAGGGAGGGAAGTCAGGGCCGAGGGGCACCTGGCGTGGACCCGGGAGAACCTGGCCTCCCTCCTGTCCACCAGGACCTTGCACTTGAGGGTCCAGGGTCTCTCAAGCCCCGTGACCCTGTGTGGGAGCACTCTGTTCGTGTCTTCAATCTTTGTGTGTGTGTTTAATGCGTATCTCTCTAATTCAGTCTCTTGTTTTCTTTTCCCTAAACCCAGTGGTACAAAAACCAAGGGGGGTGAGATTGTATCTCTGTTTGTTTTGGTGGATTGAGCATTTTCTTTCCTTGTTCGACATTTTTCAGATTTCTGGGGATTGTTTTCCACCTCTCGATGTTATGTGGGCTCTGGCCAACAGAAACACACACTGTGCCTGTGCCTGAGGGCGGAGTGCGGAAGCAGGGGCTCAACTTTTGGCTAAATTTAGCTTCTCTTGGGCAGATTTATCTCCATTAATCATAACCAAGCGGAGTTGCTGGAAACTGTGCAGTCTGACTTCCCTCGATCCAGCCGCCTGCGTGAATAAGTACTTCCATCCCAGAGAGGATTTCCTGGAGCGAGTGCCAACAGTCTCCCTAAACAGCCAGGCAAGCCGCAGCAAACAAACAAAAACAACCAAAAACAAAAGGAACAGCAGCAGCTGGCACAGAGGCGGGTGCTCAGCTTTGTTTTTTCCGAAGGTCCCACACCAAGGAAGTGGAGAAGCACATGAGGCTCCCTCGGGCCAGATCCCTATGTCCCAAGACGGCCAGAGCAGGGGACAGGGACACTGCCCAGTTGTGGGCACCTGCACTTGGAGGTCACCCCACCACCGCCTGGGAAAGCCTCAAAGCCTCATGGCACAGGGCTGGCCAGGGTGCTCCCTGAACTGCGAGTCTAGTTAGTTCTTGGTGGTGGGCACAGGTGAGTAACGTCTACCTTCCGCACTTGTCTCTATGTGTCAGATACTTGGTTATTGGAAAAAAATGAAATCCATGAGTCTTTGGATTCCTTTTGGCCCAGGAACAGGCCACCCTCTTCTTTACTGAGTCAATGCTAAAGTCACTGTTGACCCAAAGCACAGGGGGGATGAGCGGGAAACGTTTCAGACTCCAACAGGTGCTCTATCTGGTGGCGACTTCAGGAACATCTTCAGAGTCAAGGTGGCAAGTGTGCATCTGTGGGCTCCGTCTTGAGGGCTGGTCCTGCAGGGACGCATCCAGGAAGGAAGGCTGAGGAACTGCAGGGAGCTGAGGGCTGGGCATGGCCATAGACCACGATGGTTTTTCTGGGCACATCATTCAACCACTATTTCTGACAGCCTGCCTTCGTCCAGGCACTATGTGCTGGCATTCTGAAGAGGGGGCTATGGGTTGGGGTCTCAGTGTCAGAGAACAGCTGAGTAGAAGGTTTTAGTCAGTGTTTTCCAGCACGTGAACTGTGAGACTTGCAGGCAGAGAGCTTCCTGTCTCCTGAAGGATTTAAACAAGAGCTTGGGGTCAACTGGAAGAGGGTGGGAGGTGGCTGTGCTATCCTGGAGCCCACAGTCTCCAGTCTGGACCACTGGGTCCTCTGAGGTCAGGCAAGATGGCACTGAGCCAAGCTCTGTTTCTCATACTCTATGGAGGACCATTGGATAGGCAGATTGTGACAAGGGCTGGCAGGAGGCCCACCAAGTGCTGGTGGGGTTGGGAGAGGTCAATTCTGCCCTCAGGCTGGGGCCTTACCTGAGGAGCAGGTGCCGCTGGTGACACCTGGAACCCCCCAACCTGCTTGGTACCTGGGATCAACACCCTCTGACCTGAGTCACTCTGAGGTGCACATCCCTGTGCTGAGCCTCAGTATCCTCAGCTGCAGAAGGAGCAGATAGACAGGAAGAACTCTAGGGTCCTCCTCCCCAGCTCTGTGACTCCATGAGTAACACACATGTATGACACACACATAACAGGCCTGACACTGCTGCACCATCCACATGGCACACAAACCTGCCTCTTGGGCATCCCAGGACTTCCTGACAATACCCTTCCATATGCAACCAGGAACAAAGAGGCTCAGGACCTGGGTGGGACAGAGCCCAGGGGACCAGCAGAGGCTCGGTCCTCCATGGACTGTGGGGCTAGCAGGGTGTGGTAACCGACAGAGGGGCTCCTGCCACTGCACCTGTTCCCTGATAGTCCAGTTCCTCCCCAGTCAGCAGCCCTGGATCGGGGGTATCTGAAGTAGGATGGACACCCAGTACCCGGTCACATTTACTGTACAATTTGCCAGGGCAAGCTGTTTGCCTGGGAGTCCATCCCCGCTTTGTGAGCCTCCCCAGAGCTGGACGCATGGCCCCAACCCAGGACCCCAACCCCACTGAGGGTGGCAGCCATACTGAGGACCAGGCAGGTTCACAGCAGCACATGCTGGAGGCAAGGAAAGCCCCTTGTGCAGTCATCAGGGCTGAGCAGGGATGTGGTGCTGGCGTGAAGATGATTTTACAAGAAGATTTCTAGGATGATTGCCCACCAGTTGCCCCACCAGGCTGTAAAAACCCACTCCCACTGCAATGATAAGCAAAAGTATTTCCCCACAATAGAACAGACACCACCCTCTGACCTGCTGGCAGTCACCAGGAGAGAGGCACTGTCCTGAGCAGGGAGAATTCAGCACGAATGGCCTCATTTCATCATTACATAGAAAAAGGGGGATTCAAGAAGGCTGTGTCCAAACTTGGAGGCCTACCATGGTGGTGCCCAGTGTCAGTGCAGTGGATGCAGACAATGCTCCAAGTGTCCAGTTCCTTCCCTCAGGTGCATGGAGACGGAGCCCCTCTGTGCCAGCCTCTGCAGACTGCACTGCTGGCTGCTAACCCTGGCCACAGGGCCATGGAAAGGAGAGGTGCATGTGGCTTCTGGGAGAAAGCACTGAGGAGCTGCAGCTCTCCCTCCAGCTGTCTCTTCCCACAGTGATGATCATCTCTCCAAAGGAAGGAGTGGAGGAGCCACAGCCTGTGGTGGCCAGGCCCCTGCCATGAGGAGCTTCCATGTGGGGACAGAGCCTGGGAGCCTCGGCTGGACCAGCAGTAGGCTGTGTACCTGCAAATATTACACTGCATGCTAAGCTATCAAGATCTGGGGAGCATACATTACTCCACTTGGTTATTACACATGCATCTGGCCTAGCCTGGGCTAGCTCCCAGGTTAGTGATGAGCAAAAAGAGAATAAAGATATAAGAACAATGTTGCATCCGAGAGAGAATATCAATAGACAGAAATTTTTTAAATAAAAAAGCCAAATGGAAATTCTGAAAACTACAAAAATTGATATTAAAAAATTCAGTAGAGGGTCTCAGTAGTAGATTTAAACTGGGGAGAAGAAAAAAATCACCAATTTGAAGATAGACCTATTGAGATTATGCAATATGGAGAACAAAGAGAAAAAAGAATGAAGTAAAACAAACAGATCCTCAGGGAAATGTACAAGACCATTAGGTGCACCAACATATGTGTAATTCGAGTAACAGAAACTGGGGGTAGGGTAGAGATAGGGGAAGGAGAGCCAGAGAATAAGAGGAACAGAAAAAATATTCAAAGATATAATAACAAAAAAAATCCCAAATATATTGACAAACATCAATCTATACATCCAAAAGCTCAACAAATTGCAAGTAAAAGAAACACAAAGAGATCCACAAATGAACACATCATAGTAAAAATGCTGAAAGTCGAAGAAAATAAGACAATCTTGAAGAAGCAACAAAAGAAAAGTCACTTATCACTTACAAAGGAACCACAATAAGATTAACAGCTGACTTCTCATTAGAAACAGTGAAGGACTGAAGGTGATGGGATGATATATTTAAAATTCTCAAGGAAATAAACTGTCACCCAGAAATTATATTTGCAGCAAAGCTGTCTTTCAAAAATTCAAATGAAATAAGAACATTCCCAAACAAGTAAAACCTGAGGAATCTGTGGGTCACATAGCCAAGAAATACTAAAGAAAGTTCTTCAGGCTAAAAGCAAGTGACCCTAGTTGGTAATTCAAATTCACACTTTAAAAAAAGCACCAGTAAATACGATTATGCAACTATAAAAGACAGTAAAATGCATGCTACTTCTCCCTTCTTATCTTAAATGATTTAAAAGGTAATTGTATATTCTTCCTGATAACTTTCTTTAAAAAACAAAAAAGCTATTGTATAAAACTGTATGTATATAATGTATTTTGGGGTGCATAACACATGGAAATGTAATATACTTGTCAATAACAGGACAAAAGAGGTGGGTGGCAACAAAGCTGTATTGGGCTAAAGAAATTACTCCAGAGAGTAACTCGAATCCATAGGAACAAATGAAGAGTACCAGAAATAGTAAATAAACAGTTAATATAACAAAAGCTACAGATACATACTTGCTCTCCTTCCCTCTCAGCTTTATTAAGAGACATAAAATTGTATAAGATAATGACAACAATGTGTATTGTTGGGTGAGTAACATTTATAGATGTAATCTGCATGAAAATAATACCACAAAAAAAGGAAAAATATAATATATATGAGTAGTGTTTTGGCCAAGTGCAGTAGCTCTCACCTATAATCCCAGCACTTTGGGAGGCTGAGGCAGGTAATTGCTTGAGTCCAGGAGTTTGAGACCAGCCTGGGCAACATGGCAAAAAAACATCTCCACAAAAAATACAAAAATTAGCTGAGCATGATGGCACACACCCATAATCCCAGCTACTTGGGAGGCTGACGTGGGAGGATTGCTTGAGGTCAGAAGGTCAAGGCTGCAGTGAGCCATGATTTAGCCACTGCACTCCAGCCTGGGTGACAGAGTAAGACCCTGTCTCAAAAAGAAAAAGAGAGAGAGAGAGAGAGAGAGAGAAATGTTTCTACATCTAATGGGAATTAAGCTACCATAAATTTGAAGGTGATTCTGTTAAGATGTATATGTATATGGTAAGACTTATGGCAACCACTAAGAAAGTAACATTTGAAACTACAGGAAAAAAAAAAAAAGATTAAAAATATAAATGTTACATTAGAAAAAAATAACATATGTAGAGAGAAAGTCACATATATGTGAAAGTAGTCACATATATAAGAAAAAGAAAGTAGTAAAGAGAAAATGAAAAACAAAAAATACATAAAATATACAAAACAAAAATCCAAATGGTAGACATAAATCCAACTGTATTACAACAGTAAATTTGAATGGATTAAACAACTCTTTCTAAAGGAAGAGATGGTCAGATGATTACAAAAAGAAAAAAGAGATCTAGCAATGATATGCTGTCCACATAGGGCACACTTTAGGTCAACGATATAGATTGAAAGTAACAAAAAGCAGCAGAAACCTCTGCAGATGTAAATGACCCTGTCTGACAGCTTTGAAGAGAGCAGTGGGTCTCGCAGCACGGAGGTTGAGATCTGAGAACGGACAGACTGCATGCTCAAGTGGGTCCCTGACCCTTGAGTAACCTAACTGGGAGACATCCCCCACTAGGTGCAGACCGACACCTCACACCTCACACGGTTGGGCACACCTCTGAGACGAAGTTTCCAGAGCAAGAATCAGACAGCAACATTCGTTGTTCAGCAATATTCTATCTTCTGCAGCCTCTGCTGCTGATACCCAGGCAAACAGGGTCTGGAGTGGACCTCAAGCAAACTCCAACAGACCTGCAGCTGAGGGTCCTGACTGTTAGAAGGAAAACTAACAAACAGAAAGGACACCCACACCAAAACTCCATCAGTACGTCACCATCATCAAAGACCAAAGGCAGATAAAACCACAAAGATGGGGAAAAAGCAGGGCAGAAAAGCTGGAAATTCAAAAAATCAGAGCTCATCTCCCCCTCCAAAGGAACACAGCTCATCGCCAGCAATGGATCAAAGCTGGATGGAGAATGACTTTGACAAGTTGAGAGAAGAAGGCTTCAGTTGATCAAACTTCTCAGAGTTCCTCAAGGAGGAACTGCGTACCCAGCGCAAAGAAATTAAAATCTTGAAAAGAGAATGGAAGAATGGACAACTAGAATAATCAATGCAGAGAAGGCCATAAATGAACTGATAGAGATGAAAACCATGACACGACAAATACGCGTGACAAATGCACAAGCTTCAGTAACCAACTCAATCAACGGGAAGAAAGAGTATCAATGATTGAAGATCAAATGAATGAAATGAAGCGAGAAGAGAAGTCTAGAGAAAAAAGAGGAAAAAGAAATGAACAAAACCTCCAAGAAATATGGGATTATGTGAAAAGACCAAATCTACGTCTGATTGGTGTGCCTGAAAGTGAGGGGGAAAATGGAACCAAGTTGGAAAACACACTGCAGGATATCATCCAGGAGAACTTTCCCAACCTAGTAATGCAGGCCAACAATCAAATTCAGGAAATACAGAGAACGCCACAAAGATACACCTCGAGAACAGAAACTCCAAGACACATAATTGTCAGATTCACCAAAGTTGAAATGAAGGAAAAAATATTAAGGGCAGCCAGAGAGAAAGGTCGGGTTACCCACAAAGGGAAGCCCATCAGACTAACAGCAGAACTCTCGGCAGAAACTCTACAAGCCAGAAGACAGTGGGGTCCAATATTCAACATTCTTAAAGAAAAGAATTTTCAACCCAGAATTTCATATCCAGCCAAATAAAATCCCTTTACAGACAAGCAAATGCTTACAGATTTTGTCACCACCAGGCCTGGCCTACAAGAGACCCTGAAGGAAGCACTAAACAAGGAAAGGAACAACTGGTACCAGCCATTGCAAAAACATGCCAAAATGTAAAGACCATCGATGCTAGGAAGAAGTGTATCAACTAACGAGCAAAATAACCAGCTAATATCACAATGACAGGATCAAGTTTACACATAACAATATTAACCTTAAATGTAAATGGACTAAATGGTCCAATTAAAAGACACAGACTGGCAAATTGGATAAAGAGTCAAGACCCATCAGTTTGCTGTATTCAGGAGACCCATCTCACATGCAGAGACATACATAGACTCAAAATAAAGGGATGGAGGAAGATCTACCAAGCAAATGGAGAACAAAAAAAAGCAGGAGTTGCAATCCTAGTCTCTGATAAAACAGACTTTAAACCATCAAAGATCAAAAGTGACAAAGAAGGCCATTACATAATGGTAAAGGGATCAATTCAACAGGAAGAGCTAACTATCCTAAATATATATGCACCCAATACAGGAGCACCCAGATTCATAAAGCAAATCCTTAGAGACTTACAAAGAGACTTAGACTCCCATACAATAATAATGGGAGACTTCAACACCCCACTGTCAACATTAGACCGATCAACGAGACAAAAAGTTAACAAGGATATCCAGGAATTGAACTCAACTCTGCACCAAGCGAACCTAATAGACATCTACAGAATTCTCCACCCCAAATCAACAGAATATATATTCTTCTCAGCACCACATCACACTTATTCTGAAATTGACCACATAGTTGGAAGTAAAGCACTCCTCAGCAAATGTAAAAGAACAGAAATTATAACAAACTGTCTCTCAGACCACAGTGCAATCAAACTAGAACTTAGGACTAAGAAACCCAACCAAAACCACTCAGCTACATGGAAACTGAACAACCTGCTCCTGAATGACTACTGGGTACATAACAAAATGAAGGCAGTAATAAAGATGTTTTTTGAAATCAATGAGAACAAAGATACAACATACCAGAATCTCTGGGACACATTTAAAGCAGTGTGTAGAGGGAAATTTATAGCACTAAATGCCCACAAGAGAAAGCTGGAAAGATCTAAAATTGACACCCTAACATCACAATTAAAAGAACTAGAGAAGCAAGAGCAAACACATTCAAAAGCTAGCAGAAGGCAAGAAGTAACTAAGATCAGAGCAGAACTGAAGGAGATAGAGACAGAAAAAAACCTCCAAAAAATCAATGAATACAGGAGCTGGTTTTCTGAAAAGATCAACAAAATTCATAGACCACTAGCAAGACTAATAAAGAAGAAAAGAGAGAAGAATCAAATAGATGCAATAAAAAATGATAAAGGGGATATCACCACCGACCCCACAGAAATACAAACTACCATCAGAGAATACTATAAACACCTCTATGCAAATAAACTAGAAAACCTAGAAGAAATGGATAATTTCCTGGACACTTCCACTCTCCCAAGACTAAACCAGGAAGAAGTTGAATCCCTGAATAGACCAATAGCAGGCTCTGAAATTGAGGCAATAATTAATAGCCTACCAACCAAAAAAAGTCCAGGATCAGACAGATTCACAGCTGAATTCTACCAGAGGTACAAGGAGGAGCTGATACCATTCCTTCTGAAACTATTCCCATCAATAGAAAAAGAGGGAATCCTCCCTAACTCATTTTATGAGGCCAACATCATCCTGATACCAAAGCCTGGCAGAGACACAACAAAAAAAGAGAATTTTAGACCAATATCCCTGATGAACATCGATGCAAAAATCCTCAATAAAATACTGGCAAACCGAATCCAGCAGCACATCAAAAAGCTCATCTACCATTATCAAGTGGGCTTCATCCCTGGGATGCAAGGCTGGTTCAACATACACAAATCAATAAACATAATCCAGTATATAAACAGAACCAAAGACAAAAACCACACGATTATCTCAATAGATACAGAAAAGGCCTTTGACGAAATTCAACAGCCCTTCATGCTAAAAACTCTCAATACATTCAGTATTGAATGGAACATTTCTCAAAATAATAAGAGCTATTTATGACAAACCCACAGTCAATATCATACTGATTGGGCAAAAACTGGAAGCATTCCCTTTGAAAACTGGCACAAGACAGGGATGCCCTCTCTCACCACTCCTATTCAACATAGTGTTGGAAGTTCTGGCTAGGGCAACAAGGCAAGAGAAAGAAATAAAGGGTATTCAATTAGGAAAAGAAGAAGTCAAATTGTCCCTGTTTGCAGATGACATGATTGTATATTTAGAAAACCCCATCGTCTCAGCCCAAAATCTCCTTAAGCTGATAAGTAACTTCAGCAAAGTCTCAGGATACAAAAGAAATGTGCAAAAATCACAAGCATTCTTACACACCAGTAACAGACAGAGAGCCAAATCATGAATGAACTCCCATTCACAATAGCTTCAAAGAGAATAAAATACCTAGGAATCCAACTTACAAGGGATGTAAAGGACCTCTTCAAGGAGAACTACAAACCACTGCTCAGTGAAATAAAAGAGGACACAAACAAATGGAAGAACATACCATGCTCATGGATAGGAAGAATCAATATTGTGAAAATGGCCATACTGCCCAAGGTAATTTATAGATTCAATGCCATCCCCATCAAGCTACCAATGACTTTCTTCACAGAACTGGAAAAAACTGCTTTAAAGTTCATATGGAACCAAAAAAGAGCCCACATTGCCAAGAAAATCCTAAGTCAAAAGAACAAAGCTGGAGACATCATGCTACCTGACTTCAAACTATACTACAAGGCTACAGTAACCAAAACAGAATGGTACTGGTACCAAAACAGAGATATAGACCAATGGAACAGAACAGAGCCCTCAGAAATAATACCACCCATCTATAGCCATCTGATCTTTGACAAACCTGAGAAAAACAAGAAATGGGGAAAGGATTCCCTGTTTAATAAATGGTGCTGGGAAAATTGGCTAGCCATAAGTAGAAAGCTGAAACTGGATCCTCTCCTTACTCCTTATATGAAAATTAATTCAAGATGGATTAGAGACTTAAATGTTAGACCTAATACCATAAAAACCCTAGAAGAAAACCTAGGTGATACCATTCAGGACATAGGCATGGGCAAGGACTTCATGTCTAAAACACCAAAAGCAATGGCAACAAAATCCAAAATTGACAAATGGGATCTAATTAAACTAAAGAGCTTCTGCACAGCAAAAGAAACTACCATCAGAGTGAACAGGCAACCTACAGAATGGGAGAAAATTTTTGCAATCTACTCATCTGACAAAGGGCTAATATCCAGAACCTTGTACAAATGTACAAGAAAAAAACAACCAACCCCATCAAAAAGTGGGCAAAGGATATGAACAGACATTTCTCAAAAGAAGACATTCATACAGCCAACAGACACATGAAAAAATGCTCGTCATCACTGGCCATCAGAGAAATGAAAATCAAAACCACAATGAGATACCATCTCACACCAGTTAGAATGGCAATCATTAAAAAGTCAAGAAACAACAGGTGCTGGAGAGGATGTGGAGAAATAGGAAAACTTTTACACTGTTGGTGGGATTGTAAACTAGTTCAACCGTTGTGGAATACAGTATGGCGATTCCTGAAGGATCTAGAACTAGAAATACCATATGACCCAGCCATCCCGTTACTGGGTATATACCCAAAGGATTATAAATCATGCTGCTATAAAGACACATGCACATGTATGTTTATTGTGGCACTATTCACAATAGCAAAGACTTGGAATCAACCCAAATGTCCATCGGTGACAGACTAGATTAAGAAAATGTGGCACATATACACCATGGAATACTATGCAGCCATAAAAAAGGATGAGTTCGTGTCCTTTGTAGGGACATGGATGCAGCTGGAAACCATCATTCTTAGCAAACTATTGCAAGAACTGAAAACCAAACACCGCATGTTCTCACTCATAGGTGGGAATTGAACAATGAGATCACCTGGACATGGGAAGGGGAACATCACACACCGCAGCCTATTGTGGGGAGCGGGGAAGGGGGAGGGATGGCATTGGGAGTTATACCTGATGTAAATGACGAGTTGATGGGTGCTGACGAGTTGATGGGTGCAGCACACCAACATGGCACATGTATACATATGTAACAAACCTGCATGTTGTGCACATGAACTTAAAGTACAATACAAAAAAAAAGAAAAGAAAGTAAAAGGATGAAAAAACATATATTATGCAAACAGCACCACAAGAAAGTTAGAGTGGCTATACTAATATCAGACAAAATAGATTTTAAAACAATAGTGTTTCTAGGCATAAACAGTAACAATAAAAGGCTCAATCCATTAAGAAGATAGAACAATTATACACATATATGCACCTAACACCATACCACTAAAATACACAAAGCAAAAACTGACAGGAATGAAGGGCAAATTAGACAATTCAACAATAATAGTTGGATATTTTATCCTCATTTCCAACAATAGATATAACAGCTAGGTAGAAGATAAACAAGGAAATAGATTTCAGTGGCACAATAAACCAACTAGATCTAGCAGACTTCAATATAACACTACACCCAACAACAGTAGACCTTCAATGTAACACTACACCCAACAACAGTATACATTCTTCTTGAGCGCACACGGAACATTTTTTAGGAGAGAGTATATGCTAGGCCATAAACAACTCTCAATGAATTTTAAAGCATGGAAATAATAGTATATTCTGTGATTCTGATGGAAATGAAGTCAAGAATGTAAAGAAAACTTGTGAAATGTGCAAATACGTACTAATTAAACAAAACGCTTTTAAACAACTAAAGAGTAAAAGGATAAATCAAAAGGTAAATTATAAAAATACTTTGAGATAAATGAAAATGAAGACACAACATATCAAAACTGATGGGGTTCAAACAGTTAAAACAGTACTTAGAAAGAAATTTATAACTGTGACTATATTTAAAAAGTAGTAATATCTCGAATTTTTCTAACATCTTAAGGCACTGGAAAAAGTACATACAAAAACCTATGGAAGCAATGGGAAGGAAATAATACAGACTAGACTGGGATTTAATGAAATACAAAATTTAAAAATAATAGAAAAAAAAGATCAATGAAACCAAAACCAGTTTCCTTGCAAAGATTAACAAAAATTACAAACCTTTAGCTGGACTGACCAAAAAAAAAAAAAAGAGAGAGAGAGAGAGACTCAAACTGCTATAATCAGAAATATAAAGCAGACATATTACTACTGATCTGACAGAAATTAAAAGGATTTATAAAGGATGGCAAGAGTTGGCAAGGATGTAAAGAGACTGGAAACTTTACGATTGCTGGTGGAAATGGACCAAGGTGCTGCCACTTTAGAATATATCATGGCACTTCCTCAAACACTTAAACAGAGAATTACCATATGATACAGCAATTTCACTCCTAGGTAAATACTCAGAGAAATGAGAGCACGTCCATGCAGAAACTCATATATTAATGTTCATAGCAGCATTACTTATAACAGCCAAAAGGTGGAAAGAGCCATGCCTCTCAGCCAATAAATGGATGAACAAAATGTGATCTACCCATATAATGGAGTGCTGTTTGGCCATGGAAAGGAAAGAACTACTAACATGACACGGATGAACCTTGATAACATCATGCTAAGTGAAAAAAAATCCACTCCCAAAGAAATATCCATGAGTAGATTAGCAGTTGCTTAGGTGAGGGGAGAGGAAAATAGTGAGGTTGATAACTAAAGGGCATAGGATTTCTTTTTGAGTGGATAAAATTTTCTAGAAATGGGTGATGGTTGCTGCTATGCTTTGAATGTTCGCTCCACAATTCATGTTGAAAGTTAACTGCCAATGTAATGGTTTGGGCGGTGGGGCCTTTAAGAGGTGATTAGGCCATAAGCATGTCCCCTTATGGGTGAGTTTAATGCCTTAATAAAAGGTATTTCAGGAGTGAGTTCTCTCCTGGCTCTTTCACTCTTCCGCCATGTGAGGAACAGTGTTTCTCTCCTCTGGAAGACGCAGTGTTCAATGCACCAACCTGGAAGTACAGAATGGGGCCCTCACCAAACATCAAGGCTGATAGCACCTTGAAACTGAACTTTCCAGCCTCCAGAACTGTGAACCGGTAAATTTCTGTCCATTGTACCTTATCCAGCCTATGGCATTTTGTTACAGCAGCACAAAAAGACGAAGACAGTTACATTTATCTCTGAATGTGTTAAGAACCATTGAGTTGGACACATAAATAAAACATACAAAAAGAGCCCTCACGCCTGTTACCCCAGCACTCCAGGAGGCTGAGGCAGGCAGATCACCTGAGATCAGGAGTTCGAGACCAGCCTGACCAACATGGTGAAACCCCATCTCTACTAAAAATACAAAATTAGCTGGGTGTGGTGACGCATGCCTGTAATCCCAGCTACTCAAGAGGCTGAGGCAGAATAATTGCTTGAACCCGGAAGGCGGAGGTTGCAGTGAGCCAACGTCGCGCCACTGCACTCCAGCCTGGGCAACAAGAGTGAAACTCTGACTCAAAAAAAAAAAAAAAAAAAAGAGTTAGCCTAATGAGCACAGCAACACATAAATGGGAAAATAACTTATGCCAGAAAAATATTTTTAAAGCTTATCGAGATTCCTACAACGAAACAGAGAATGGAAAGTAACTGTAGAAACATGAGATTAGCCTGGGTAGCAAACAATAAAACCCATCAGGTGCTAAGCATTGGCCAGAATTTGGCTCTGGAATTCTGATAACCCAAGCAAAGAGCAAAACATACCCAGCTCCATCTCACCCAAAGGCCGGATGATCCTGGCTTCACAGGACACCCATTTAAAGGTGAGCCCATTCACCCACCCCATTGAATGGATGGAATCCCACTAATGTCTGACCTGGCCTCACACTGGACATGTGTGCCTGGCCCTGAACGCCTGCTGGAAGGATCCCAACCCTGACTCCTGACTTGTCTCACCTTCCTTAGGGTCAGAATCCTGCCCTTCAAACACTGAAAGTAGTTTTCTCCAGTGAACTCTGGCAGGACAATCAGAGCCCCTACCTCTCGCACCATTAGCAGCCCCTGGCAGAAATCCCCCGTCCCACTCCGTCCCCACAGTGACCCATAAGAGCTCCTTCCCCAAGCAGGAGTGGGAAATGGCAGGATTTGGGCACCCGCCCTTCTCACTAAGGGTTTGATCAGATGCACCTCACCCACTTGCTTAGATAACTTGTGGCAATTTCTGCAGCCTGTCCTGAGTTTATTTTGGCTCAAATCATCATATTAACTTGCAAATAACAGCAATAGAGAACACAGGCTTGGGCTGGGGCCAGTCCCCCACTGATGTTCTGACACAGGAAAAACAAGCCTTCATCTCTCCTCCCAGGTCAAAAACATTAAAGCATGAGCAGATGGAATCCTAATAGGAGTCGTCAGTCGGAGCGTTTGGGGATTTGCTCACGGTGACATCCCAAGGTCAGGGGCAGGAACCAGGGTCCAGGAGATGCTGTCCATCCTGTGTTCCAAGCCAGCATGGGCTCTGCTGAAACAGACGGGAGGGCAAGACGGCTGCAGTCACAGCTGCCCTGGGCCCGGCTGCCCTCTCCAATGCGCTAGCGGACAGGGAGCAGGCGACGCAGACAGCCTGGAGAGAGTGGGGCCGCAGCTTCCCATTCGGAATACGAAAGGAAAGGCCTGATGCAGCTGCCTTCAGATGGATAGAGGCCAAAAAGATGGTCTTAGGACATAAAGCAAGACAAGTCACTTCCAATCGGGGTCATCCAACAGCCATGTCTACAAGAATTAATTTGTGAATTAAACAAATGTTACCGTTAGAAAAAGGAACTGGAACAGAATGTTACATTTGCATAAGAAGAATGGAAGAAAGGTTCACTTCTGTAGAAGATGGAGGATTTGACACTGAGAACTAGCATGAGCCTTGTGATTTCAGTGAATCGTGGTAAAAAGATGTTGGAATTCATTGAGAATGATGAAAAGGCTGTGGAAAGAGATGATAAGCTGATACCTGGGCAGCTGAAATATAGACAGTGGGTGAGCAGGATCACAGCTCTCATTTGGAAGAACAAGTGGATGTTGCATTATTTCTAAAATCACCTCGTGTTTAACAGCCGTGCCGAACCTCACTGCATTTAGATAAAGCAGAGGGATGAAGCCATAGCAGACCTTTGGGGTATCTCTGCTCCTCTCTTGCTCCTGGTGCTCACAAGCAAACAGGTGGCTTGGCAAATGTGTTTGTTTACGACACCTGGCCTCCTCTGCAGCCCACTGCGATGCCTACGGTCTCTGTTGACTCAAGGTGTCTCTCTAGGTCAGAGTTTTTAGACTCCAGGGTTGATCTGGAACACCTCAGAGTGGAGAAGTTTTGCTGAGTTTTCATTTAATGTTTTAAGAAAGCAGTAGCACATGTTTGATTGTTGCTTATAAGATAAATACTCAATTTTTCTTCTTTTTTTTTTTTTTTTTTTTTTTTTTGAGATGGAGTCTCGCTCTGTCACCCAGGCTGGATTGCAGTGGCACGATCTCAGCTCACTGCAAGCTCCGCCTCCCAGGTTCACCCCATTCTCCCGCCTCAGCCTCCCTTGTAGCTGGGACTACAGGCATCCACCACCACATCTGGCTAATTTTTTTGTATTTTTAGTAGAGTTCCTGGCCAGACACGGTGGCTCATGCCTGTAATCCCAGCACTTTGGGAGGCCGAGGTGGGTGGATCACCTGAGGTCAGGAGTTTGAGATCAGCCTGGCCAACATGGTGAAACTCTGTCTCTACTAAAAATACAAAAATTAGCTGGGCATGGTGGCGGGTGCCTGTGATCCCAGCTACTCTGGAGACTGAGGCAGGAGAATCGCTTGAACCTGGAGGTGGAGGTTGCAGTGAGTCGAGATGGCGCCATTGCACTCCAGCCTGAACGACAAGAGCGAAACTCCATCCCGAAAAAAAGAAAAAAATATATATATTCCTGATCCATCACAATGTGTGGCCACACAGTCAGCCCTCACATGAAGAAACTGATCAAATCAGGGTCCTCGGCGTAGGGTCCAGGACCCTCTTGCAACAATACACAAATATTAGTGTTGAAAACACTGGAATACAGCATTTCTTAGTACCATCTCCACAGGAAGCATAACTTCAGTTATTATTCAACATTCTCAATGGCCTCTGTGTACCTGAAAAACAAAGTTTGGCCAGGACAGATATTTTGTACTAAGTTCTTCACTGTCCAGGTTGAAAGTTACAGGTTAAGACACAGACATTTCAGAGTAAAATTGACCCACAGAAGTACAGTCCCGTGCCGCAAGATGGCGTTTGAGGCAACAAGAACCACATATACGGTGGCAGTTCCATATAAGATCATAATATTTTTACTACACCTCTTCTATGTTGAGATATGTTTAGATACACAAATGCTTAGCATTGTGTCACAACTGCCTGTAGTATTCAGTACAGTCACACGCTGTACAGGTCTGCAGGCTAGGAGCAAGAGGCTCCAGCATGCCGCCTAGGTGTGTAATCGGCTATACCACCTAGAGGAGCTGCAGGCACACTCTATGATGTTCATGTAATCATGAAATTGCCTAACAAAGCATTTTGCAGAACATATTCTCGTCATTACGTGATGCACGACTATAGTTTTCTCATTCACTGCCCTTCCTGTGTGCTCCGACACTAAGCATCAAGGCCTTCCAAACAAGGCTGCACCCGTTCAGACACCAGCAAGACCTGGTGACCCAGGATGGATGTCAGATGGTCAGGTGAGTGAAAGGATAAGCAGAGATAATTTCTAGATGGTCTCTAGAAATTCTGCTAAAATTGCTGTGGCTCGGATACATGACAGCACGACTGTAGTCCCGTCATCGATTTTTCTCTCTGTAAACTCTTGGAATGTCTGGATTCCATCACAGGATGCTTCTTCTCCAGTGCCCAGGGTGCATTGCCTGAGTCATCCCTGCTAAGTTCTGCTAACAACCACCTTTCTCTAACAGTACCTGAAATCAACATTTTATAGAGTGTTGGGTTTGTGAGCACGTTGGTAGCTAGAAGGAAGAAAAAAAATTCTTATGCTTTTGTTTTAAAAACATACCGAAGTCGCCTGATGCTTTATGCTGTATGATGATGTATGGGTGAGGACTTTTGGTTGCATATAACCGAACGATCTGGGATCATTTAACAGAAAAGTGAATTTACACAGGGGATTCTGGGACAGACTTACGTACCAGGGCTGGCACGCAGACCAGAAACGGATGGAAGCAGGGAAGGGAGAATGCTGCTCTTGGTTTGAGGCCACGTCCTCGCTCTGTATCGCCTTCATCCGCTTCACCCACAGCCCACCTATGCCACACAGTGGACATGTCTTTAGTTCCACCACCCATGCAAAACATGACTTCTCTTTCTCAGTTTTGCTTCCAATTCCAAGGGGGAGACCATGGTTCTGGCAGAAACCAGTTGGCACAGTTGAGTCAGGTTTATCCCAGAAGGAATTGGTAAAGAGACTATCTACAAAAGTGTGGGCAGGGGGCAACGAAACCACAGGGAACAGCATCACTTCTTGAGGCCAGCAACGGTGCGGCTGTTAGCCCCCCTCACCTAGAGGACCGAGAGCAGAGAGCGTGGCCCTGAACCCCTACATGGAGAGGCTGCCTTGGGGAGCCAGGACCCTCACTGGGGGTTGTAGCCAGCAAAAGGAAACTAGCTGGGATGAAGCCAGGAGTGAGTACCCTGCCCTGGCAGTACTCTCTGCCCCTCTGATCCCCTGCTGAGATTCCCACCAGGCAAACCCAAAAGGAAGCCAGGGCAGGGGGTGGGCTGATGCGGCTCAATCAAGCCAGCGCAGCGCAGGGTGCAGAGCACAGAGCGCAGTATAGAACCGGATCGTGATCTGCAGGGAGGACCGGAAGTATGTGCACAGAAGGGCTCTGAATGGCCCAGCATGGACCATGTGCCCACCTCTGAGCCAATCAGAGAGACTGGGGGAGGAGTCTGTGCCAATATGGCAGCCGTGCCATGAATGTGACTGTTGGGATGTGTCTTAGTCCATCTGTGTTGTTGTAACAAAATATTGCAGACTAGATAGATTATTAAAAAACAGAACTTTATTTTTCACAGTTCTGGAGGTAGGAAGTCCAAGATCAGGGTAGGTCTGGTGTCTGGTGAGGGCTGCTCTCTGCAGCCTTATTGCTGCATCCTCCAGAGGGGAGAACTGCTGTGTCCCCACGTGGCAGACGAGATGGAAGGGGTTGAAGTGCCCCGCTGAAGCCCTTCCGTAAGGCACTAATCCATTCATGAGGACCTGATCACCTCCTAAAGGTCCCACTTCTTAACACTGTTGCATTGGGGGTTAAGTTTCAACACGAATTTTGAGGGGACACACATCATTCAAACCACAGCAGTGAGGGTAGGGGGCACTGCAGGGAAGGTGCCTAAAGTCAGGTGGTCCTCAGCTCCACCACCCCAGCTTCACTCCAACTCCCTGCCTCCCATCCTCAGCTCTAACCCAGCCTCATTCCTTCTCCCTGCCTCCCGTCCTCAGCTCCATCATCCCAGTCTCATTCCTTCTCCCTGCCTTCCATCCTCAGCTCCATCATCCCAGCCTCATTCCATCTCCCTGCCTCCCGTCCTCAGCTCCATCATCCCAGGCTCACTCCTTCTCCCTGCCTCCTGTCCTCAGCTCCATTCCAGCCTCATTCCTTCTCCCTGCCTCCCGTCCTAAGCTCCATCATCCCATCCTCATTCCTTCTCCCCGCCTCCCTTCCTCAGCTCCATGCCAGCCTCATTCCTTCTCCCTGCCTCCCATCCTCAGCTCTAACCCAGCCTCATTCCTTCTCCCTGCCTCCCGTCCTCAGCTCCATCATCCCAGTCTCATTCCTTCTCCCTGCCTCCCGTCCTCAGCTCCATCATCCCATCCTCATTCCTTCTCCCCGCCTCCCTTCCTCAGCTCCATGCCAGCCTCATTCCTTCTCCCTGCCTCCCGTCCTCTGCTTCCACCTCTTCCCCAAGATGAGACCCTTGCAAGTTTCCTGCCACCTCCTCTGGATCTCCCTCTCATCAGTCCCAACACTATTTCTGTCAGTAAGATCTGTTTCCTCTGCCTCCTCCACAGCTCTCCTGCCTGGGTCCTCTTCCTTGTCCCAGTGGGCCATTTCAGGACTTGGCCCTCTTGTTCTCTGCCTTCTTGCTCTGTCAACAACTCCCACCCCAACTTCTACTGCCATGCCCCCTCCTGCATTCCTCAGTCTCTGTGGCTGTCCCTTCTCACCTTCTCTATGGAGTCCCCTTTTCTCCCTCACCAACATTCTCTCCTTGACCCTCGCCTCTTCTCCCACCATAGCTCTCTTTTGATAATGTCACATCTTTTTTGTGGCTGAAATATATAAGCCACCAACTCCCGAATCAGGAGCCCTCTTCCGTGATGAATATGGCTACAGGCATGATCCTGAGGCACCTCAAACTTAGCCGGTCCCAAGTGGAACACAAAGTCTCCTCCCACAACCCTGACCCCTTCTCCAGGAAGCAGCTTGGGTAAAGACACCCCATTCACCCAGTCGCCCAAACTATAAACCCAGAACCCAGTTTCTCTGCCTCTCCTTCACCCCTACATCCATCTTAGCCCAACACTGGACACTGGCTTTCAGTACCCTGTAGAGAAGAATCTTGCCTTCACCCTGTCTTCCTTATCCCCACCATCCATCACTGACCCAGTCCACATCACATCCTCCCTCTCCAGGATGGCTGCCAGGCCACTGCCCCAACTCACTCTCCTATTCCAAGGCACTTAGGAGTCTTCTCCATGCACAGACCATACTGAGAACAGGAAGCCCAGTGGAGAACTGAGTAGGCTGACCCATCTGTGCTCCTGGTCTGCTGGGACGGACCTAGAGACGAAGAGGGCAGTGACCACAGAGCATATGAGTGAGGAGGGGAACCCGAGCTCTGCAGGTGCAGGTGCAGGCGGGGCTTTACTCCACACTCATAGGTTCTGCAGCCAGGCCAGCAACTTCATTTGTGATAGGTGGGGGGAGAAATTGCAAAATGAAAACACACAGTCCCTTGTTCACAAAACAGGGAAAACCGCTCTTAACAGTGTTAAAAAATTTTTTTCATTTTCCTCTGTTCCCTCTAATAATTTACCATGGTTATTTGCTACTTAAGGTCATCCTACATAAAGAAAATTTCAATTTTTATTTTTAGCTGAATTGTACTGTTCATTTTATATTGTGCAATGTCAGTTTTAAATACAAATATAAGAGCATTAGATCCCCATGCAGAATCACAGAGATTACACGATTCCTACTTTGTAGCTCAAACATGTATGTATATTTGATTTTTATCCAAACAGTGGAAATGCTGTGCAAAACTAAATCAAGGATTTTGATTTCACTTCTTGATACTGGCCGTGCTACTGCCTTCTTCACACTGCCTTCAGTTTACTGGTGAATATGGAAGAACTGAAAGAAGTAACTGTGGCTTTTCCTGTCTTCCCCCTTTCCGTCCATGCATTGTTTTCACTGTAAGTGCTTGGCTAATACAGGAAAGTAGAATGAGTAAGAAAAAGTACAATGGGGTCCTTGGTTGTTGGTGTTATTCACAAGGCCACTGCCTTCTTTCTGTGTTTGAAGTGGACCTCACGTGGAAAGTGTGGCTTTCCCACAGACTCAGTGGCAGACACACACAATGACCTGTTCCTGGCCTCGAGTCTTGCTGGTCTCCCATGCATCCTGGGGTCACTGGAATTCTGCACTCACGGTGTCACCAATGCCACGTGTGAATGGACAGGCAAGGAATGGCAGACGTGTACATCGTGCAAATCTCCTGTGCTCCTGCCCCTGCTGTGCAGTCCTTCCAAAACACAAGTTCAAAGGTAGAGTTATCAAGATACAGGGCAGACCTGACCGAGCATTAAGCCCAGCACAGAGCCTTTCTAAATGCTGGGCCCCATGAGATTGCACACCTGTGAAGCTTGCAGTCCCCTTGTCTTAACTGCAATTGACAGGAAATTCAAGGGTAGAGAAACATGTTAAACACCACCACAAGGACACAGCAAATCCAGGGTGGGGGGCACGGCAGCCAATGACCCAGACACTGCAACCAGCCAGTGGGGGCACAGAAGGGAGGAAAGAGGCTGAAACAGGCTCCACTGAAGGAAATGAGAACTTGTTTGGCTCTTTTTTTTTTTTTTTTTTTTTTTTTTTTGAGACGGAGTCTCGCTTTGTCGCCCAGACTGGAGTGCGGTGGCCGGATCTCAGCTCACTGCAAGCTCCGCCTCCCAGGTTTACGCCATTCTCCTGGCTCAGCCTCCCGAGTAGCTGGGACTACAGGCGCCCGCCACCTCGCCCGGCTAGTTTTTTGTATTTTTTTTAGTAGAGACGGGGTTTCACTGTGTTAGCCAGGATGGTCTCGATCTCCTGACCTCGTGATCCGCCCGTCTCGGCCTCCCAAAGTGCTGGGATTACAGGCTTGAGCCACCGCGCCCGGCCTTGTTTGGCTCTTAATTCAAACAAACCAACTATAAAAACACATCTCTGGATAATTAGGCGAACTTGGATATGAACTTGTATTTGATGCTATAGAGGTAAAGGAAGTCTTCTTAGTTTAGTTAGGAGTGAAGGGCAGTCGTATGTGTCGTGGTTACGTGGGGAAAAGGCCCGATCCGCGAAAGATGCAGACGAAGACATCTGTAAGTCAAACAACAAGATGTTTGGGATTTGACGTATTTTAGAAAAAAACAGCAGGCGAATAGTTGGCACAAGATTGGCAAAATATTGAAAATGCTTGAATCCGAGAGGTTCATCATTTTATTCTACTTTTTAAACAGTTTTTTCAATGTTCTATAACAGAAAGAAGGAAAATTACGTATGTGTGTGTAGGTGTGTGTGTGTACTTATTGATTATGTATTCCTTAAACAAATATTTTCTTTTAGTTTATAAGGAATTATATTTTCAACACTGAATTAATTACCCTATTTTGCAATAAATTAGTAAGCAGTTAATGAAGACTGAACTATGACCCACTTTGGCATGGAACTTTGGCATGGAAATCACTTTTTATCTCAACTTTGTATCCCTTCTTTTCACTTCTTCAAGCAATATGGAAAATTTCCCAGCACATAAGGCACACTATAATGT
The DNA here is from genome assembly GCF_047675955.1 of Chlorocebus sabaeus. NCBI lineage: Eukaryota > Metazoa > Chordata > Mammalia > Primates > Cercopithecidae > Chlorocebus > Chlorocebus sabaeus. The sequence continues at coordinate 127,426,364 of NC_132913.1, forward strand.
TCTTTCTTGAAGATGTAACTCTATACATTTCAGTAGCTAATTATTCAAGTTTTTACTTAGTAAAAATTCAAGAAAAATCCTATTTTATTAGAAATTCTATCACTAAAATTATACGTGATAAATTGATTCTTCCCATGACTCTTTAGGGAAAAAATACATTTTTAGATCATACTTTTTATTAAAGTGAAAGAAAAAAATTAACATGCACATACAACACACATGTAAATTACAGACAAGTTTAGACACAGGAGTAGATTGGATTTGCCTAAATATGGCCTCAGATTAATAAAATCAAAGGGGAAAAGTTGACTATTTTTGTTGTTGTTATTGACAAGTATCCGTTATATTTTGAAAAGCATCCATACTTGATGAAGTGCTGGAGGGCCAGAGAGCGACCCAGGCTTCCGGATTCCAGGCTAGCAGCTTCCCTCTGGATTCAATTCCTCTCCTGGGCCCTCCTCCTCCTCCTCCTCTTCTTACCTAACTGCCTGTCCTCAGGCCTAAAGCCACCACACCCTGCTGTTGGGAGGCCCTGAAGACTGATGGCCATCCTGGAGGTCACTCAGCCCCCAGAGACTGCAGCACCCAGGCTGGTAGTGGGAGTGAACCAGGTTCACCCCTCCCTCTGCCACCCCAGCCTCAGCTCCAAAAGCACGCACATCCCTTGTGGCACACAGACCCTTCCTGCATCCCTTCAGTTCCCTCCTGGGATTCCTCTTCCTTTCATCAGCAAGACACTGGGAGAAGGAACCATCCCTACCAACAACACTGGAATGGCTTCGGTATCTGGCTAAGCTGGAATACAGAGCCAGGCTGCCTGCTCTGTGAGAAAACGGAAATGCGGGAACCAGCTGGGTCACAGCTCACAGATGAAGCAAGGACTATTCTGAACCACCCAGGGCCCAGCTCACAAATGGAATAAGGACTGTTCAGAGTTATGCAGTCATGGGCATTTCTCCTCCACTTCCAAATACTCTGCAATAAAATCACGATGTTCATACCAAGGAAGTTATAAAATGAAAGAAAGTGTTACTCTGAAGTCTACAGTGACATTTCCTATAGCACCTAGAAAGCCAAGTCTCTCACAGCACTCAGGAGGTGCTCAGACTGCACCTGGGGCTGTTTGGAGGAGGTGCTGCCCCTGCCTGCCAACCTCCAGAGTCAGGAAGGGTGGCCCTGAGGGAGCTGCCTACATACACTCTGCTCTTTTTGCCAGCCCCCGGCCCACGACTGAATTTCCAGGACTAGGAGCTGATGCTGTATTTACGAGCTTTGCTCCTGGTGAGGTTGAACCCTGGGGCTTCCAACCCCAAAAGAGCTCAGACCCTAGAGGGCACCAGCAGGGGCAGGCAAGGAACACCTCTCCTTCCTTCTATTGCACCGGTGAGCATGTGGGTATGTCCTGTGATTGCAGGTTCCTGCTAGTTAGTGCCACTTCCTCACAGGCAAGGTGAGAAGAGCAAGATACAGGTGTCAAGTCTGCATTATCTTGGAAACCATGTTCATGAGTGCACAACCAAGTCCTACACAGATGGGGCAAGGACCACAGAAGAATAATAGTCATCATATGAAAGCACAGCAAATATGTTTCTGAGTTTATAGTGTGCCAGGCCTGTCTCCTTCTCTCCACATGTAAAGGGGTGTGAAGGAGGGGTGTCACGGAAGGATGTGATGGAGGCTGTGGAGGGGTGGGATGTAGGTGTGATGGAGGGGTGTGATAGAGGGATGTGATGGAGGGATGTGGAGGGGTGTGATGGAGGGGGCTGATGGAGGAGTGTGATGGAGGGGTGTGGAGGGGTGTGGCAGGGTGTGATGGAGAGGTATGATGGAGAGGTGTGATGGAGGAGTGTGATGGAGGGGTGTGATGGAGTCATGGAGGGGTGTGATGGAGGGGTGTGATGGAGTCATGGAGGGGTGTGAGGGAGGGGTGTGATGGAGGGGTGTGGAGGGGTGTGAATGGAGGGGTGTGGAGGGGTGTGATGGAGGGGTGTGATGGAGGGGTGTGATGGAGGGGTGTGAGGGAGGGGTATGGAGGGGTGTGAATGGAGGAGTGTGGAGGGGGGTGATGGAGGGGTGTGATGGAGGGGTGTGGCAGGGTGTGAGGGAGGGATGTGATGGAGGAATGTGGAGGGTTGTGATTGAGGGGTGTGATGGAGGGGAGTCATGGAGGGGTATAAAGGAGGTGTGTGATGGAGGGGGCTGATGGAGGAGTGTGATGGAGGGGTGTGGAGGGGTGTGGAGGGGTGTGGCAGGGTGTGATGGAGAGGTATGATGGAGAGGTGTGATGGAGGAGTGTGATGGAGGGGTGTGATGGAGTCATGGAGGGGTGTGATGGAGTCATGGAGGGGTGTGATGGAGGGGTGTGATGGAGTCATGGAGGGGTGTGAGGGAGGGGTGTGATGGAGGAATGTGGAGGGTTGTGATTGAGGGGTGTGATGGAGGGGAGTCACGGAGGGGTATAAAGGAGGTGTTTGATGGAGGGGGCTGATAGAGGAGTGTGATGGAGGGGTGTGGAGGGGTGTGGCAGGGTGTGATGGAGAGGTATGATGGAGAGGTGTGATGGAGGGGTGTGATGGAGTCATGGAGGGGTGTGATGAGGAGTGTGATGGAGGGGTGTGACTGAGTGTATGATGGAGGGGTATGATGGTCCCTTCCACAATTGCCAGGATGAAACAGAAAACTGCACACTAGAGCTTCCAGGCGAGGTACCTGGAAAATGGTTGATAGTTATTTTTATTCTAGGCAAAACAAGTCTCCAACTCAACAAAGTCAGTTAGTAAGTAAGGCAGGTGGACATCAGAGCCAAAGCAATGAGACACTGGGTCACCCTGCACATCTCTGAGGGTAGAGAAGCTCCCAGGCCTCAGTGCAACACTTAAGGGAGTGAGAAGCTGAATGGACAATGTCCAGCCTGGATGTAAAAGCAGAATTCCATGATCTGCAGCATCCACCACACAAAACCAATTATCATCCACAGTCACCAGCCCAGAAAGCCCACACATCATCCACAGTCACCAGCCCAGAAAGCCCACACATCATCCACAGTCACGAGCCGGGAAGCCCACCAATCATCCACAGTCAGTAGGCCGGGAAGCCCGCCCATCATACAAAGTCACTAACCTGGGAAGACCACCCATTATCTACAGTTAACAGCCTGAAAAGCCCACCAATAATCCACAGGCACCAGCCCAGAAAGCCCATCCATCATCCACAGGCGCCAACCCGGAAAGCCAACCCATCTTCTGCAGTCACCAGCCCGGGAAGTCCACACATTGTCCACAGTCACCAGCCTAAGAAGTTCACCCATCATCTACAGTCACCAGCCTGGGAAGCACACTCATCATCTATGGTCGCCAGACTAGGAAGCACACCCATCATCCACAGTCACTAGCTCAAGAAACTCAACCATAATCCACAGTTGCCAGGCCAAAAAGCCCACCTATCATCCACAGTCACCAGCCCAAGGAGCCCATCCATCATCTACAATAACAGCCTATGAAGTGCACCCATCACCTACAGTCTCCAACCTAGAAAGCCCATCCATCATACACAATCACCAGCCCGAAAAGCCCATTCATCATCTACAGTCAGCAGCTCGGGAAGCCCACCCATCATCTACAGTCACCAGCTTAGGAAGCCCACCGATCACTCACATTTACCAGCCTGGGAAGCCCACAGATTATCTACAGTCACCAGCCAAGGAAATCCACCCATCACTCACAGTCACCAGCCCACTAAGCCCACCCAATATCTACAGTCACCAGCCTATGAAGCACCTGCATCATCTACAGTCTCCAGCTAAGGAACCCACCCATCATCCACAGTCACCTGACTATGAAGCCCACCTATTATCTGCAGTCACCAACCTGGGAAGCCCACCGTCATCTACAGTCACCAGTCCATGAAGCCCACCAATCATTCACATGCACCAGTCAAGGAAGACCACCCATGATCTAACGTCTCCAGCCCAGGAATCCCAACCATTGTCTACAGTGACCAGTACCTGAAGTACAACCAGCATCCATAGTCACCAGCCCAGGATGCCCACCCATCATCCACAGTCAGCAGCCTATGAAACCCACTCATCATCTACAGTCACCAACTCAGGAAGCCCAACAATCTTCTAGTCACTATCTCAGGAAGCCATCATCTGAAATCATTAGCTGAGAAAGCTCATCATCATCCAGTCACTAGGCCGGTAAGCCTACCTATCATCCATGTTACCAGCCCAAAAAGCTCACCTATCTTCCACAGTCACCAACACAGAAAACCCAACCATCATCCACAGTCACCAGCCCGGGAGGCCAACCCCTTATCTACAGTAAAAAGCCTAGGAAGCCCACTCATCATGTATAGTAAAGAGTTTGGAAATCCCACCGATCACCTACATTAACCTGCCTCAGAAGCCCACTCATCGTTGAAAGTTAGTAGCTCCAGAAGCCCACACATCCTCCACAGTTGCCAGCCCAGGAATCCCACCCATCATCCACAATCACTAGCTTGAAAAGCTCAACCAGCATCTACAGTCACCAGTCAGGGAAGCCTACCAATAATTCACAGTCCATGGTCACCAGCATGGGAAGCCACTCATCATCTACAGTCATCAGCCCGGGTAGCCCACTCATCATCTACAGTCACTAGCTTGGGAAGCTCAACCATCATCTACAGTCATCAGCTCAGGAAACCCACCCAACATCTTCAGTAACTAGCCCAAAAAGCCCACCCATCATTGATGTCACCAGCTCAGAAATCCCACCCACCATCTACAGTAACCAGCCCAAAACACACACCCATCATCTACAGTCAATGGACCAGGAAGCCTACCCATCGTCCACAGTCACCAGAATAAAAAGTTCACCCATCATTTACAATCACCAGCCCAGGAAGCCCACCCATCACCTACAGTCTCCACAGGAAGTCCACTGACCATCAACAGTCAACAACCTGTGAAGCCCACCCATAATCCACAGTCTTAGCCAAGGAAGCTCACTCATCATCTACAGTCACCAGCCCAGGATGCCCACCCATCATCGACATTCACTAGCTTGGGAAGTTCACCCATCATCCAGTCAACAGCCGAGAAGCCCACCCATCATCTACAGTCACCAGCCCAGGAAGCCCACCCATTCTACAGTCAGTAGCTTGGGAAGCCCACCCATCGTCCAGTCACCAGCCTGAAAAGCCCACGAATCACCTACAGGCACTAGCCCAGGAAACCCACCCACCATCCACAGTCATTAGCCCAGGGGGCCCACCCATCATCCAGTCACCAGCCTGGGCAGTCCATCCATCACCTACAGTTACAGCCTGGGAAGCCCACCCATCACCAACAGTCACCAGCCTATGAAGCCCACCCATCCTCTACAGTCATCAGCCCAGAAAGCCCACACATCATTCACAGTCACCAGCCTATGAAGCCCACCAATAATCCACAGTCACCAACCTGGGAAGCCCACCCATAATCCTGTCACCATCCCAGGAAGTCCACCCATCATCTACAGTCACCAGCTTGGAAAATGCACCAATCATTTACAGTCACCAGCCCAAGAAACCTACCCATCATCCACAGTCACCAGCCCGAACAGCCCACCCATTATCTACAGTCAAAAGCCTATGAAGCCCACCAATCCATCTACAGTCGTCAGCCAGAGAAGCCCACTTATAATCCAGTCTCCAGCCCAGGAAGCACACCCATCATCTACAGTCTCCCACCCCATCCATAAACCACAGGAAGCCCATCCATAAACCACAGTCACCAGCCTGGGAAACCCAACCATCATCAACAGTCACCATCCCAGGAAGCCCACTCGCCATCTACAATCAGTAGCTCACCCATCATCCAGTCAACAGTTGGGGAAGCCCACTCATCATCTACAGTCACCAACCTGGGAAGTCCCACCCATCAACTACAATCACTAACTTGGGAAGCCCACCCATCATCCAGTCACCAGCCTGTAAGCCCACCCATTCTACAGTCATCAGCCCTGTAAGCCCATCCATCATCTAGTCACCAGCCCGGGAAGCCCACCCATCATCTACAGTCGCCAGCCCGGGAAGCCCACCCATCATCTACAGTCGCCAGCCCGGGAAGCCCATCCATCATCTAGTCACCAGCCCAGGAAGCCCACCCATCATCTACAGTCGCCAGCCCGGGAAGCCCACCCATCATCTACAGTCGCCAGCCCGGGAAGTCCACCCATCATCTACAGTCGCCAGCCCGGGAAGCCCACCCATCATCTAGTCACCAGCCCAGGAAGCCCACCCATCATCTACAGTCGCCAGCCTGGGAAACCCACCTTTCATCGACAGGCACCAGCCTATGAAGCCCATCCATCATCTACAGTCACCAGCTAGGGATGCCCACCATCACCTATATTCACCAGCCTGTGAAGCCCACCCATCATCTACAACCGCCAGCCCAGGAAGTCTACCTGTCATCTACAGTCCAGGAAACCCACCCATTATCCACAGCCACTAACCTAGGAAGCCCAGCCATCTTCTACAGTCACCAGTCCCAGAAGACCACCCATCATCTACAGGCACCAGCTTGGGGCCAGTCTTCTGTGAACAAGTCGGCCATGGAAGAGGCCCCTGCCAGCTCTATGGACAATCCCAGAAGGCAAATAATGACTTCTGTAACAGTTGACCCCAAGTGGCCAAGACTTAATTAACAACTTTTTTTTTCTAATTTTTGTCTCTGCTTCTAACTTAGATCCAACCCAAAATGGCCAGATATACTCCCTTAATCTATCACATAGGAGCCCTGATTCTAGTAAGCCACCTCCAGCTCCCCCAGCCAAAGGCCTTATGATGGTTAATACTGAATGTCAACATGATTGGATTGAAGGATGCAAAGCAGTATTCCTGGGTGTGTCCATGACAGCGTTGCCAAAGGAGATTAACATTTGGGTCAGTGAACTGGGAGAGGCAGACCCACCCTCAATCTGGGTGGTCACCATCTAATCAGCTCCCAGAGAGGCTAGAATAAAGCAAGCAGAAGAAAGTGGAATGAGCAGACTTGCTGAGTCTTCCGGCCTTCATCTTTCTCCCGTGCTGGATACTTCCTGCCCTTCAACATCAGACTCCAAGTTCTTCAGCTTTTGGACTCTTGGACGTACACCAGTGGTTTGCCATGGGCTCTCAGGCCTTCAGCCACAGACTGAAGGCTATCTTGTTGCCTTCCCTACTTTCGAGGTTTTGGGACTCGGACTGGCTTGCTTGCTTCTCTGCTTGCAGACAGACTATTGTGGGACTTCACTTTGTGATCGCGTGAGTCAATACTCCTTAATGAACTCCCCTTCATATATATATATCCTGTTAGCTCTGTCCCTCTGGAGAACCTTGACTAATACAGGTCTCTAGCCAGGGCACACCTGAGCCTCCCCATTTTCCTACTATGAAGCTTCCCCACTCCTCTGCTTGTCTTCGTCTCTGCCAAATACAGGTGATAATGGCTGCCTCCCCTGCTATAGAAAACTCGAGTAGGTAACCTGTGCTTTTCTCATTGGGTGGTCATTTCTTCCACAGGAAAAAAAAAAAAAAACCCATGTGTGTGGACTGGGAGTGGGGAAGTCACCCACACAGCCCAGCAAAACTGAGTGACACTGACGGATGGGTGTAGAACCTTGTCAGATCCCCTGGCATTGCTGATATGGAGAAGTGGTCTGACTAGAAGATCCAACCAGCCACCACGTTCCCTGAAGCCAAAGCCTAATCCAGGGAAGGCCTTCACTCTCTTCAATTCTATGATGGTAAAGCTAGAGAAGTAAGTTGCTGAAGCAAAGCCTGAAGCTAGCAGAGGCTGACTCAGGAGGCTGAAGGAAAGAAACCATCTTCATCACATAAAGGTGAAGTGCTGATGGAGACGCTGCAGCAAGTTATACAGAGGATCTAGCTGAAATCATGGATGTAGGTGGCTACACTAAACAACAGATTTTCAATGTAGAAGAAACAGCTAGTGAAACAGTACTATTGGAAAAAGCTGCCATCTAGGACTTTCACAGCTAGAGAGGAGTCAATGCAGGACGTCAAAGCTCTAAAGGACAAGCTGACTCTCTGGTTAGGGGCTAATGCAGCTGGTGACTTTAAATTGAAGCCAACACTCTTTTCCATTCTGAAAAATCCTAGGACCCTTTAAAATTGTGCTAAATTGACTCTGCCATGCTCTACAAATGAAGCAGCAATGGCTGGGTGGTGGTGGCTCACATCTGTAATCCCAGCACTTTGGGAGGCAGAAGCCCAGGAGTTTGAGGCTGCAGTGAGCTAAGATCACGCCACTGCCTGGGTGATAGAGTAAGACCTTGTCCCCAAAGTAATAATAGTAATAAACGGAATAAGAAAGCCTGGATGACGGCACATCTCCTTATAGCATGATTCACTAAACGTTTTATGCCCACTGTTGTGACCTACTATTCAGAAAAAAATAAAAGATTCCCCTGAAAATGTTACCGCTCACTGACAATGCACCTGGCCCCCAAGAACTCTGATGGAGAGGCATAAGGAGATTCATGTTGTTTTCAGAGCTGCTAACACAACATCCATTCTTCAGCCCATGAACCAAGGGGTAATCTGACTTTCAAATCTCACTATTGAAGAAACACATTTTGTGAGGCTACAGCTGACATAGATTGTGGTTTCTCTGATGGATCTGGACAAAGTCAACTGAAAACCTTCTGGAAAGGATTCGCCATTCTACATGCCAGTAAGAACATTTTTGATTCATGGGCGGAGATCAAAATATCAACACTAACAAGAGTTTAAAAGAAGTTGATTCCAACCCTCATGGGTGACTTAAGGGGTTCAAGACTTCAGTGGAGGAAGCAACTGCAGATGTGGTGGAAGTGACAAGGGAGCTAGAATGAGAAGTGGAGCCTGAAGATGGGGCGGGACTGCTGCAATCTCGGGAGAAAACGTGAGTGAATGAGGAATTGCTTCTTGTGGATGAGCAGAGAAAGTGGTTTCATGAGATGGAACCTACTCCCGGTGAAGATATCGTGACCATTGTTGAAATGACAACAAAGGATTCCAAATATTACATAAACTTAGTTGATAAAGCAGTGGCAGGGAGATTTACTCTCAATTTTAAAATTTAAAATTTTAATTTTAAACCAAGTTCTTCTATGGATAAAATGCTTTCAAATAGAATCTCAAGCTACAGAAAAATCTTTCATGAAAGAAGTGTCAACAGATGCAGCAAACTTCGTTGTTGTCTTATTTTAAGAAGTTGCCACGGCCACCCCAATCTTCAGCAGCCACAACCCTACGCAGTCAGCAGCCACCAGCTCCAGACAGAACCCTCTAGCAGCGATATGACAACTGGCAGAAGGCTCAGATGATTGTTGGCATGTTTCAGCACTAAAGTATTTTTAAGGTGAGGTATATACATTGTTTTGTAAGACACAATGCTATTTGCACACTGAATAGACTACAGTAGAGTATAAATATAACTTTTATATGCCCTGGAAAACCAACACATCTGCGCAACTTACTTTTTGCAATACTCACTTCGTTGCAGTGGTCTGGAACTGAACCCACAATACCCCGAAGGTCTGTCTATATGCACTTGTACACAACACACCATGTCCACAGGGCTGGGCCTGTGCTGTGAAATGCATTTCTCACCCTGAATGTGAGCAGCCTTGTTCTGGGCACACCTGGTGTGCGCTGTTTGTGAGATCTCAGGCAAAGGTAATCTGGTGACACCGTTTAGCGGCAGGGTGGTTCCTGAGGCAACTAAAGCACCCGGAGCTGCAGTCTAGACCCAAAGGGGCCCTGAGAGCCCGTCGTCGTAAACAGCCGGGATTCCTGTGGAAGGGGGCTGGGCTTCTGCTCCCCTGAATGCAGATTTGACTCGATTTTAATTAAAGCAAAGAGACAGCGTGAGCCCAGCCAATATCTGGGCTGCAGTTGTGGCCATTTCCCTCAATCCACACAACACCCTTTCAGGTCGGGCCCCACCCCTCCTCTTCTTGCCCCCTTTGCCTGGCCTCCTGTAGTTTTGTGTTCCTGGAGTGAACCCATGCGCTCAGGACAGCCTGGGCTCCCTGGGATGGGCAGACGCCCCCATCATCCAGGGCGTCTGGACCCTGTGCTGCCCCTCTGTTACCATTGCCCGCCCCTGGTTCTCTGCAGCTCTGAGGCTGTTTCACAGACTTGGAAACGGAGGCCCGGAGCTCACACAGGCAGTGAGTGGCTGTGGTGGAAATCAAGAGTGCGTTCTTGTCTGACCCAGCTCACCTCACCTCTGCTTGGTCAGGTCACCCTGAGGCGCTGAGGCTTCCCAGGGTCACCCTGAGGCGCTGAGGCTTCCCAGGTTCACACGACACAGGGCAGCTGGTGAGACACACGCTCCTTCCCCACTAAGGAACATTTCTCTAGCAAACCATTTCTCATGAGTGCTTTGGACCTTAAATCACCTTTCAGGAATGTGGCCACAGAACGCCAGCATGGTGGGCTTGTATGTTACACTGAGCACAGGGCGAGGAGGCTCCTTCTGCATTTTACTTGGAGGTGACCAGGAAGGGCCTTGGCCACCTCAGCCCAGCCAACCTGCAGTTGCAATGTACGGAATCATCCCACAGTCCCTTCCCTCTCTGGGCTGCTCTGTGTGTCCCAGGACAGGGCAGCTCCTGATGCTCCTGGAGTGAGGCTCTGGGTGAAACTCTGTTTTTCTGTAAGGCCAGACAGAAGGCGTGAGCATGCCTGACAAATAAGGCTGGACGCTGCCCTGTTGAAAAGGGGAAAAGAGATCATCTGGAAGCATTTTATAAGGAAAAGAATGTAAATTATACCTATTATATGTATATTCAGAAAATCTTTGCAGTTTGGAAAATGTGTCCCGGCTCTGCCATTTCTTCCCATTTCCTGCAATTTCCTTCCCCATTGTCAAGATATTCTGAAAGCCAGTCTCTCCCCTTCTCACAGATGGGTCCTTTTTGGTTGGCAGCTGCCGGCTTCTAACCGGGCCCTGCTGGAACAGAATCACTTTGGGCTGAGAGTGGCGTAGGGAAGATCCCACAGCTCTTAGATGCAGGGGAGAACTTTGTGTCATTGAGATCAGGTGGGGCAGGGCCGCCTGGCCTCAGGGCTGCAGAGAACCAGGGACGGGCAATGGTAACAGAGGGGCAGCACGGGGTCCAGACACCCTGGATGATGGGGGCGCCTGCCCATCCCAGGGAGCCCAGGCTGTCCTGAGCGCATGGGTTCACTCCAGGAACACAAAACTACAGGAGGCCAGGCAAAGGGCGAAGAGGAGGAGGGGTGGGGTCCTATCCCAGAGAAATCCAGGCTTTAGAGAAAGTGGCAGTGCACCCCAGAGATGGTCACACATACATACACAGACACACACATATATACAGACACACAGAGATACTCACACATACACACACACACAGAACACACACATGCACAGACACACACAAGTATACAGATGCACAGAGACACACTGATACACAAACATACACAGAACACACACATACATACTCAGACACACACTAATATACAGATACACAGAGATACACACACATACACACACACAGAATACACACATACACAGACACACAAATATGCAGATACACACAGAGAGACACAGAGATACACACACAGAGAACACACACATACACAGACACACACAAATATAGAGACACAGAGAGACACACAGAGATACACAAACTACACACACACGCACAGAACACACACATACACAGACACACACAAATATACAGATGCACAGAGACACACAGAGATACACAAACATACACAGAACACACACATACATACTCAGACACACACTAATATACAGATACACACAGACATAGAGATACACACACATACACACACACAGAATAGACACATACACAGACACACAAATATACAGACACAGACACAGAGATACACACACACATACACACACACAGAACACACACATACACAGACACACACAGAGCGACACAGAGATACACACACAAACATACACACACATGCACACACAGCACACATACACAGACACACACAAATATACAGATACACACAGAGAGACACAGAGATACACACACACACAGAACACACACATACACAGACACATACAAATATACAGACACACAGAGACACCCAGAGATACACACACATACACACACATAATACACACAGATAGACAAATATACAGAGAGACACAGAGATACACACATACAGAACACACACATACACAGACACACACAAATATACAGATGCACAGAGACACACAGAGATACATAAACATACACACACACAGAACACACACATACATACTTAGACACACACAAATATACAGATACACACAGAGAGACACAAAGATACACACAGATACACATACATATACAGACACACACAGAGACACAAAGATACACACACAAACACACATACACAGAACACACATATACACAGACACACACAAATATACAGACACACACAGAGATACACATACACACACACAGAACACACACAGACATACACAGACATGCAGATACACATACACACTGACACACATACACACACAGAGACACACACACACAGATGCACACAGATACAGCCAGACACACACAGAGATACGCACACACAGATATACACACAGACACAGACACAGCCAGACATACACACACACACACACACACACAGATACAGATACACACACACAGATGCACACACACACACAGACACAGACACAGCCAGACACACACAGAGACACAGAGACACACCACACTGAAACCTGCAGGAGGAGCCCAAATGCCCGTCACAGGCTGAACTCAGTTCCCTGACACCTCAAGATCCAGCAAAGACCACGTCCTCATCGGCACATGCGGCTAACAAAACACCAACGCTGCACAAGTGACAAAGAGCAAACAATTATTTCCTCCCCATTCCAGAGGCTGAGCTCACCCTCCTCCTGCTCGTCCCAGAGGCTGAGACGTCCAGGGTCCAGGCGCCAGCAGGTTTGGTGTCTGCGAGGGCCGCCCTCTGCTCCCAGGATGGTGCCTTGTGTTGCGACCTCTGGGATGGAAGGTTAGGGGCAGGCGTGGGACAGGCACTGTGTGAGCCTCCTTCACGAGAGCCTCGATCCTCTCAGGAAGAGCAGTCCTCATGGCCTCACTAGCTCTTGGTGGCCCCACCTCTTTGCACCATCCCCTTGGCCATGAGGTCTCAACCCCTGGGGTCAGACTCAGACTTGATGCCCAAGATCTGACCAGGAGCCACGGGGTGCTGGCACCGTCCCAGGCTCTGGCGTTACAGGAAAACATGAAACACTGTGAAACACTGTGGACATAACACTCTCTCCAGTGTGCTCACACCCAGAGAGACACACACACCTGTCACAGTCCCCGGCCAGAGCAAGGCTCTGAGCACATCCAGGCAGAAAATTGTCCTGGGAGTAGGGTCTCAGGTTAGGCCAGGGAAGGGCTGATGCCGAGCTCTGAGGAAGGGAAGGGTCCAGGTGGCCAGAGTGAGGTGGGAAATTAAATAAATAAAGAGAAATAAAACTAAAAAGAGAAAGAAATAGGTTTTCCTGTATTAGACTGACTCATCCCAAAGGCAGTAGCAGGCAAGGCCCAAACCCAGGAAAAGTCTTGATAAACACTGTTGAAGAAGCTAGGACAAAAAGGAATGTGCTCTGAAGACTCTCCCAGCACTCCCTCAACGTAGGGAGGAGAAAACCAAATGCTCCTGTCTCTTACGGTGAGTTTATAGATTCCCGTTCTCTGTAACTAGTAACTTCAAGCACTCTGTTTTACCTAAGCAGTGGGGGAAAGATCATAAACTGTCTGGGAAGGCCTGAGATACAGCGACCTGGACACCACAGTGAAGGTCATGGAATAAGCCATGCTAGGCACGAGAGAAAAACCTAGATAACAGACATCTGGGTTGCATAGCAACAGTCATGTGTAATCCTGAGTTATGAACCTGTCACAGTTTGATTAATGGTTCTGCCTCTGTATCCTTGCTTTCACACCACTGTAACTGTAAGCCTGCTTCAAGCTAGCCCACCCCCTTTTTGAAGTGTGTATAAAAGTCAAGTGCTGTCTTTGTTCTAGGCCCAGTTTTCCGGATGTTAAAGTCTGCTGGGTCTGAGTGCACTCAATAAAGATCCTCCTGCTTTACCCCAAGGTCTCTCTTGTCCTCCTGATTCCCACAACAGAGCCCCTTGGGGAAGAGGGCAGCCATGGCGGGTCCCAGTGAGATGTGAGCCCTGCAGAGGTTTCAGCAGAGGAGCAGCCCCAGCCCTGGGCTGTAGGAATGGGAGGCACAGGGCCGGTCATGGTGGGGTAGCAGCCCAGCAGCCCTGGACTCCAGGTTGGGAGAGGAGGCCTGGGCTCTCCAGCTGGGCCTGCTCCTGGTCCACAGGGAAAGGGTCTCTGCCTCTGCTGCTGGGGTCTGAAGTATGGGCTCTCCACCCTCCTTGGACCTGCTCGGGGGCCTGAGGGACCCTCTGCATCAAGGAGGGTGCCACAGATGGACAATGCGTGCTCTGGCACATGGCCAGCACCTGCCATGTTGCCAAGAAAACCCACCAGTGGGTATTCTCCACTGAAGTCCCACAGCCCCGGGCAGCAACAGGCCAGGGAGGCCCTCACCAAGGAGGACTGGACACAGGACGCACACACACCCCGTCATCTTTGCTCTCAGGAAGCCCACCCCCCCAGGAGCCTTGAACCCGAGGCCTCCCCAGGCTCCCCCGTACTCCAGGCCTGGCCCTCAGTACCAGCTGAGACTTCCTCTTGGTCCCTCCACCCCTGTGCTAACCCAATCCTGTCTCCCTAGGACAGACCCTGACGCAGAGGCCAAGGAAAACCTGACTTGGCAAAATCACTTTCCCACCCATGAACACGATCTCGTACCTTCGTCCCCGGGTCCTGCAGCGGCAGCCTCATCCACAGATCCTAAGAAAGCCCCCAGCTCCCGAGAACAGCTCTCCGCCGTTCACAAGTCCGCTCTCCTCCACCTTATTCCCAGGCGTGGGTAGGGGTGGAGTTGGTGCATTACCCTCACAGAACAAAGACGGACATCCAGCACTGGGACCACGTGTGATGACCAGTTACCCATGTCAGCTCCCACACCTGTGTCCCCGCTCTCCATGCTGAGGGCTGGCCAAGGACACAGCCAGTTCAGGAAGGGGTGGCCTGTGTGGCAGGGTCTCCTCCGGGTCTCGGTCCAGCTGCCTCTGACGGAGCTCACCCTCCTCCTGCTCGTCCAGCGTCCATCTGCCCATCCCCACTCACGGCAGGTGGGAGGCCGATGGCAGGGACACAGTGACTGGTGGCTTCCATCCCATGAAGGGCAGACTCCAGACTTCCATCCCGTGAAGGGCAGGGATGGGACGCGGCACTTCTCTCTCCAGGTCTGAGCACCATCTTGGGAGGCAGCAGAGGGGCCGAGGTGGGACAGACTGACACCCACTGCTGAGGAGGAAGCCAGCCCAGGACCCCAGTCCCTGCTCCGGCCACCACATGGACCTTCAGTGGCACAGATGCCATGCAGCTCTGGAGCCGCCAACACCAGCAGCCCTGCCCCTCTTCGGGCTGTTCCCTCTTGATGGTTTATTTCTCCTGGTTTGTCTCATGCCCCTTTGGCAGTGGGGCCTCCCACCCTTGCTTAAAATCACCCCTCCCTTCTCACTCTCTGCCCCTCCCTGACCTTCATGGCTCCTTGAATTACTCAACTAGCCTACTTCTGTCTCCTTCTAGAATGCCGGCTCCTTGAGGGAAGGTGCATCCTCAAGGCTTCTTTCTCTGCTGCATTTACAGCTCCCAGGATGATTCCTGCCACGCAGCGGGCATGCAGTATGGGGTGAGTGAAGGAATAACCAAACGTAGCCTTGAGGCTCACACAGAAACAGATTCACTGACACACCTGCAGTGCCCACCACTGGGTGTGGGGTTATGCGTGTCTTTAGCATTCTTCCTACAGTAATCCAAGTAATTCCTGGGAACCTGTGAGGCCCCATCCCAAGAGGGTCACATTCTCAGAAACCGGACACCCAAACAAAACCATCCCTGAGAATACCTCATTCTCCAAAGGGCTTCTCCACCTGCAGCCTCTCTCCACACTTCACCCCTCCCTGAACACATCTTCCATGAACTCTGAGTTTTCCTGCCATTCGGAGAGAACGTGGGGGGAGACACGGCCTCTAGGGAAGGAGTATAGGGCTGCCCAGCTCCGCCCGGGAGGCAAGGAGGCCGGTGCCCCTGCCTACACCAGTCCTTCCCCATCAGGATGGCCATGGTCCGAGGTCTGAAATTAAGGTGCAGTACTGTGTGTGCCCCAGCACCTGTGAGACTGGGGGCCCCCCACCCTGCTCCCAGGGTGCTGTTCCCCATTCCTATGTTGAAGCCCTGGTCCCAGCATAATCAGCGTAATGGGATTTGGAGGTGGAGCCTTTGGGAGGTGGTCAGGGTTCAGTGAGGTCACGGAGTGGGGCCCCATGATGGGAATGGGACAGAACACTGCTTCCTTTCTCTCCAGCCCTGTGTGAGGGCTCAGCGGGAACGTGGGACTGTGGCCAGCATGAGGGCCCTCCCCAAGAACAGAACCCCCCAGCACCCTGACCGGGGATGCCATCCTGCAGAGCTGAGAATGGAATGTCCTTGAGATATCCCATTAGTAGCAGTTTGTACAGCAGCCCAGACGGACACGTGGATAGGGTCCCCTTGTCATGGGGACTGGGCACGGTGCCTGCTCAGCCCTGGGTAGCCACAGAATTATTCCAGCAAGCCTCAGTGTCCCCTGCCCCTGGCTGTGAGAGACGGCATCCTCCCCTCGGTCCAGCGCCAGGGTACTGTGCTTGGCCACACTCATAGCCCTCAGGGGGCTCCTCCTCTCACCCATGGCAGGAGGAGGGGAGACATAACCCTGCCTTCTGAGCGTAGTGGGCAGACCATAGGAGAGGGCACCGTTCCCATTAAAAGACTGAGGCTGTTAATTTTCTGAGACGAGCCAGACAGTGGATTGATGGGGCCGACCTTTGCTGAGCTGCCAGAACGGCCATGGCTCAGGCCCATCCTGGGGCAGATCCTGGAGGTTGAGGCCCCACGGATAGGAGCATCTGATGGGGAGAAAATCAAAAGGCTTCAGCAGCCAGACAGAGCCAGTTTGGGACTGGAGCTGCAGACTATTTTTAAAGTGTTTTCTCCTATGCTAAAAATTGAGAACGGGAGTCCTTAAATAGCATCCCCACTTGCCAAAAGGAGTTGTGTCTCCGTCTCCTTAACTTCCCTAGAGCCCAACATCCAACTGCTCCACACAGTTTCTGGAAGGAAGCAACTCTGAAGTTAAAGGAAGGGCCGTGGCCTTTAAGGGAAGGGCTCCCAGGCCTTTTGCATGAAGGCGATGGAAGCGCTGTGGTTTTGTTTCTTGTTTTTTTTTTTTTTGCAGAATCAGTCCCAGCCACACCTGTCACTGAAAGAGCCTGGCAGATGCAGATGGACACAGTTCCTAGAAGGGGGAGGCGTGGGGTCGTCTGAGGTGTCTGGTCATTGGCTGCCCCCTTTAATCCTTGGGCAACCCCTCGGAGTCTCCCCAGCTGGGCAGGTTCCTCCTGTCTCTCCTCAGCTATCCTGGGGAAGGCTGGATGCCTGGAGGTGATTGTCCAGGAAGCAGCATCTTCCACACAGCCACAGGGTTCTGTGGACAGAGCAACCAAGAGCCCGAGCCACTGTCCCACAGGACTGCGTGTTGTTTGTCAATCAACCAATATTATTCGCAAATCAATATGATGGCTTGAACCCAAGGAAACCTCAGGGCATGTCGCAGCCTGCAGGGACTGGGGCATGAGCCATGCAGGCAGGTGAGTGAGCTGCACCTCATCAGGCCCAACCCTGCTGTGTCCAGAGCTGGTTCCTTGCAGTGGGTTCGTGGTCTCATTGACTTCAAAATGAAGCTGCCGACCTTTACGGCAAGTGTTACAGCTCTTAAAGGTGGCACGAACCCGAAGAGTGAAGAAGGAAAGAACAAAGCTTCCACAGCATGGAAGGGAACCCAAGCGGGTTGCTGCTGCTGGCCGGGGTGGCCAGCTTTTATTCCCTTATTTGTCCCCACCCATGATCCGTTTCTGTCCTATCAGAGTGCCCTTTTTTCAATCCTCCCTGTGATTGGTTACTTTTAGGATCCTGCTGATTGGTCCATTTTACAGAGTGCTGATTGGTGCATTTTACAAACCTCTTACTAGCTACAGAGCACTGATTGGTGTGTTTTTACAGAGCACTGATTGGTGCATTTTACAAACCTCTCGTTAGCTACAGAGTGCTGATTGGTGCATTTTACAGTTGCCTTGTAAGGCCAGGCCCAGGAGACCCGGGATGAGGCCAAGTCAGACATTAGTGAGGTTCTGTGGATGGAGCTCCAGCTCCCTCTGGGTGAGACCTCACGGAACCAGGCTCAGCCAAATCTGGGGGCAGGGAGGGGACGGGGCTCTTTGCTGGCTCTTTGCTCAGGTCCATCCTCCTCACCCTCTTCCCCTCCCTCCTTCCCTCTCTCCTTCCTTTTCACCTTTCCTCCATTTTTCTGTCTTTCCTTCCCTCTTTCTGTTTCTTCTCCCCTCCCTCCCTTCTTTCCTCCTTCTTTCCTTCCTTCCCTTCTTCCCTCCCTCCCTTCTTTCCTTCCCTCCTTGCTTCCTTCTTTCCACCCTTCCTTCCATTTTCCCCTCAATTATAAGCAATTGCCCCTACATGAGCTTTTCCTACCTTGCTGTTAAGTGTCCTGGGTGTTCCTTTGTCTTTATACCCACTTCTGCTCTGGAGTGGCTGGTTATCTTTGGGTGACTTGGATTCTGTGCTGAAAGGCAGCTAGGCACCTCAACTGGACAACCCCACCATCTGTCTTTCTGCTGACTATGGCTGGACAGCCTGGGAGCTCTCAATGCCACCACCTAGGCTCAGAGGGGCTCAAGGCAGGCAGTGAGCTGCAGGCCAAGGCATCAGGGACCCCAGGACAGAGAGGAGCACTCAGAGACCACACCCAACCTCCACCTTCCATGACAGGTACACAGAGACAGGGCTTTCTCCCTCACATGGATGCCTTTCTCAGAGAGTAACCATGTGGTCCTCCAGACAGGACAATGACTTCTCAGGGGATAGAGGCGGTGCCACCTGGGAAAAATCAGAGGCTGGGCATTGTCATTACCACTGTCATCCATGAGACTGACTTTCTTACGCCACAGCACCTTGGTTCTTGGGCTCATCCCAGCCCCGTACCAACATGATATGACAGCTATGATTCCAGGGACACCTGGTTTAAAATTCATGAGGCAGACTGTGAGGGAGAGTGAAGTGGGCTTCTACCCCGGGTGTCATCCTGGAGCCATAAGCACCCTAAGAATCCCCAGTCCCATCACAGGTGTGCAGTATGCCAATGGGTAAGATGGTTGGGTACTGATGCCACACCTTTGCAAAGTAGAAAGGACAATGATTACCATTAGGCTGCAAACCAAGGAGCAACTGGCATTGCCAGGGCTCAAGAACATCAAAGTCTGGTGAATTAGAAGTAAAGGATGGAGGCAGATGTTGGCTTAAAAGAAGAGAAGTATGAGTAGCTATATAGCTACTCAGATATACATTATCTGATATACATTATACATTATCAGATAAAGTAGTTGTCAGAGCAAAGAAAATTACCAAGGACAAAAGGGGCCATTACATACATCATGATGAAAGGGTCAGTATGCAAGAAGACACAGCAGTCCAAAATACGTAGCCACTGAACAACACAGCTTCATAATACATAACACAAAAACTGAAAGTAGAAATAGACAAATCCACAAATAAAGCTGTAGACTTCAATACCCTTCTCTCAGCAATTAATGAAACTGCTAGACACAAAATCAGCAAAGATGCATAAAAACTGAGCACTATCAAACAAAAGTATCTAATATTGTAGACTGTTGCACTTCAAACTGCATAATATACATTTTATACCTATGGAAAATTCCCCAAAATAGACCATATCCTGGTTCATAAAATAACTGAAACAAATTTAAAGTAACTGAAATCATACAAAATACATAATCTGACCATAATGAAACCAAAGAAGAAATCAATAACAAAAAGATAACAGGAGTATCTCAAAGCACTTGAAAATTACACAACAAATTTATAAATAATACATGGGTTCAAGAAATATCCTAGAAGAAAATTAAATAATACAGACAAAAAGAAATAAAAACACACATACCAAAATTTGTGGGGTGCATATTAAATGCTTACATTAGAAAAGAGGAAAAGTCCCAAATCAATAATTTAAGTGCCAAAATAATCTAAATTCCTACACAAATAAACTAGGAAAAAGGGCACAATAAACACAAAGCAAGAAAAAAAGAAAAAGAAAATTAAAGAGCAGAAATCAATGAAATTGAAAACAGAAAAATAAGAGGAAATCAAGAAAATAAAAACTTGTTTCCATGAAAATATCAATAAAATTAATAAACTTCTAGCAAGACAGACAAAGGAAAAAGAGAGAAGACACAAATTACCAATGCTGGAAATGAAACAGGTGATATTACTACAGACCCTGCAGCCATTAAAAGGAACAAATATTACAAACATTCCTGCACACATAAATTTCACAGCTTGGATGACATGGATCAATTACTCGAAAACTATAGCTCATCCAATATAAAATGCATTTGATCTCTAATTTAAAAGCTTCTTTAAAAGTCTCCATGCCCAGGTGGCATCAGTGGAGAATTTACCAAACATTCAAAGAGGAATTAGCACCAATTATACACAATCTCTTCCAGAAAATAAAGGAGAACAAAGCATATCCTTTTTCCTTTTATGGGACTGGTATTACCTTAATAAAAACCTGAAAAAGAAAGCACAAAAATGAAAAATATCAATATCCTTCATGAACTTAGATGCAAACATCCCCAGCAAAACACTAGCAAATTCAATCAAACATTACAAAAAAAAGAAAGATTCATACCCCACAATCAAGTAGGTTTTATTGCAGGAATGCAAAGTAGGGTTCATTGAAAATAATATAATACACCATCAACAGGTAAACAGGTAAAGAAGAAAAACTCACATTATCATGTCAATTGATGATGCAGAAAATGTACTTGACAAAAGTCAATGCACTCATTTATGATGTAAAAAAAAAAACTCTCGGCAAACAGGTAGAGAGACGAACTTCCTCAACTTGATAAAGAACATTTACCAAAAAAAGAAATCACAGCTAACATAACACTTAATGATAAAAGACTCAGATCCTGAATATCACGAAGAAGTTGGAGATGTCTACTATTACCACTCCTATTCAATGTAGGACCAAAAATCCTAACTAGAGTAATAAGTCAAGAAAAGAAAACAAATGGCATAGAGATTGGAAAAAAAATAAAGAAAAGCTCTTCTTATTTGCAGATGACATGATGGCATACATAGAAATTATCTCCTCCTCAATTATTTTAAAATTCTTAGAACTAATGTGTGTTCATCAAGGCTGCAGGATACAAGAACAACACACATAAAAATTATTGTATTTCTGTATAATAGCAATGAGCCCATAGAAACTGAAATTAAAAACACACTATAGTGTATTTACAATAACTCAAAAAATTGCCTAAGTATAAATAAACATGCCATGTGCAGGATCTGTACTTTGCAAACGACAAAATGTTAATGAGATAAGTAAAATAAAATCTAAATAAATGGACAGAAATATAATGTTCATGAATTGGAAAATTCAATTCTCCCTAAATTCATCTACAGTCTTAGTGTAGTTCCTATTAAAATCCTAGCAGAAACCTGTACAGATGTGAATAAGCATATCTTATATTTTATATGGAAAGGAAAATAAACCAGACTACCTTAAACAAATTTTGAAAAAGAAGAAAAATGTGGGAGGAATCACACTACCTGATTTTAATTTTTATTCCATCATTACGGTAATCAAGACTATAGAGAAACAGAGAGAAGACAGAACAGAATAAAGAACCTAGAAACAGATCCATACCAGTACTTCCAACTAATGTTTGACAGATGTGCAAAAGCAATTCAATGGGGAAGGGATAGTCTTTCTACAAATAAATGGTGCTGGAGTGAGTGAACATCCACTGGCAAAAGAAATGACAATGACAATGGCAAAAGAACTGCGACCTAAGTCTCCCTTTATGTACAAAAATTAACTCACGATGGACCACAGACTTACATGTAAAGTGTAAAACTACTCAACTTATAGGAAACAACAGAGAAGGACATCTTTGGAATCTAGGATTAGGTGAAGAATTCTTAGACTTGACTTGTAAAGTATTATCAATTTAAAAATATACATAAAATTGGACCACATGAAAAATTAAATTTTTGCTCTGTGAAAAGCCCTAGTGAGGGGATGAAAAGACAAGCTACAGGGTGGGAGATCTCCTGGCAGAGGACAAAATCTGAAATATATAAAGGAAGTCTCAAATCTCAACAGCGATAAGCTCAATCCAGTGAGAAAATGTGCAAGACATGAACAGATATTTCACAAAGAGGATACACAGATGGGCACGTGAAAACATGCTAACATCACCAGCCACTAGAGAAATGAAGATTAAGACCACAATGAAATACCATTATACATCTTTCAGAGCAACTCAAATTACAAACAGAGACCACACCAAAGCCTGACGAGGATGCTGAGAAATTGTGTCCTTCACACAGCGTTGGTGGGAATGGAAGGTGGTACCCCACTTTGGAAAACATTTTGGAGTCTCTGATAAAAAATTAAACATACATTTACCCTATGATCCAGCAATGACACTTCTGGGCATTTACACCAGAGGAATGAAACTTTCTGTCTACACAGAAACTTGTATACCAATGTTCACAGTGGCTTTATTCATAATTGCCAAAATCTGGAAACAATGTCAATTTCCTCCAGTGGGTGAGTGGTTAAACAAACTGTGGTACACTGGTAACGTGAGCTGAGCGATAAACAGAAATAAACTAGCATACAATGCTCCAGTCAACAACAGACTGAATATGCTACAGTGGTGCCATAAGACTACAAGGAAGCTGAAAAAATCCTATCCCCTAGTGACACTGTAGCCACCATATGTCATAGCGTGTCTGTGATGAGGTTGGTGTAAGTAAACCTACTGTGTGCCAGTCATATACAAGTCTAGCACATACAATTATATACAGTACATAATACTGATGAAAATAAATGATGATATTACTGGTTTATATATTTAGTATACTATACTTGTTATCATAATTTCAGAGTGTATTCCTTCTACTTACAAAAAAAAATAGATACCTGTAAAACAGCCTCAGATAAGTCCTTCAGGTGGCGTCCAGAAGAAGGCATTATTATCACAGAAGAGACCAGTTCCATGTGTGCTATTGCTCCTGAAGACCTTCCAGTGGGACAAGAGGTGGAGGTGGAAGACAGCAACATCATATTCATCTGTCCTCATGCTGCTAATAAAGACGTACCCAAGACTGGGTAATTCATAAAGGAAAGAGGTTTAATGGACTCACAGTTCCACATGGCTTGGGAGGCCTCATAATCATGGTGGAGAGTGAAGGGGAAGCAAGACACGTCTTACACGGTGGCAGGCAGGAGAGCATGTGCAAGGGAGCTTCCCTTTCTAAAACCATCAGATCTCATGAGACTGATTTGCTGTGACAAGAACAGCACAGGAAAGACCCACCCTCACGATTCGATGACTTCCCACCAGGTCCCTCCCACGACACGTGGGGATTATGGGAGCTACAATTCAAGATGAACTTGGGTGGGGGCACAGTTACACCCTATCAGACACGGATGATCCTGACCGTATGTAGACCCAGGCTAATGTGTGCATCTGTGCCTTAGTATTTTTTTTTTTAATGTAATAGAAAAAAGCTTATCGAATAAGGATATGAAGAAAGAAAATACAGCTGTAACATGTATTGTAAGGTAAATGTTATGAAACAGTCAGAAAGTTTAAAAAAATCAAAAAGTGTATAAAGTAAAAAACTTAGAGTAAGCTAAGGTTAACTTATTGAAGAAAGAAAATTTGTAACCCAAAATTGAGTTTAGCCTAAGTGTGCAATGTCTATAAAGTCTGCGGCAGTGAACAGTCATGTCCCAGGCCTTCATGTTCACTCGCCAACCACTGGCTGACTCACCGACCTTACGGTGCAGTCCTCAGGATGTATCCCCGTCATTACGCAAAGCGTGACCGCACTGCCACACTCACAGTCTGGAGGGGGCTCAAGGGCATTAGGCTGAATTTTAAAAGTTAATCTCTAAAGGTCACATGCTACACAATTCCATTTGTACAAAATTCTCAAAATATCAAAATCACAGAGCTACAGAACAGCTTCGTGGATGCCGGAGTTAGGGGTGGGGCAAGGGGAGACTGGGTGGCGACAGGGGACAGCCTGAGGGAGAACCACGTGATGACGTCAGCGTGGCAGCCGCCACAGGTGGTAAAAATTCCATAAAACCACATGGAAAACAAGTGAGTGTAATGAAAGCTGGAAACACTTGGCAAGGCGGGTGGGCCCATCACTGTTGGGTCCCTGGTACCCCAATAAAGTGGCTGTTGGGGGGCTGGGCAAGGGCACAGGGCTCTTCTGCATGCTGCATTTGCAATTTCTTATGCATCTGTAGTCATCGAATTAAAAGTTAAAAACAAAGACACAAAACACCAGTACCCAGGTAAACAGGAACTGAAGTCAAGAAGGGCCCTCTCACCCCACATGGGAAAACAGCAGACCCCAACACAGCACCCACACGAACACCAGTAAGGGGCAGAAGGTCTGTATAAAGATTCCGGGATTTTTTTTAAAAAAATAACAAAAGAAGGAAACAAACGTAACAGAAAAAAAGGCAGGTACAAATGTCACTTTGAAGGCATGATTGTTCCATAAACAGAAGAAAATGTATACTTCCAACTGCTTTTATGTTTTCCAAGAAATAAAGGAGCCCATGAATTCCATGAATCATGACTAAAGAAAAGAAGGCAAAGACAAGATGAAAAATAGAGCTGGAAACAAGAACACAGAGAAAAGAGGAAAACCACTTCCGATCTGAAAACTACCTCTTTTATGATGATTATCATGTGGAGTCAGTTCCCTTATGGCAGGAAATCCCCGAAATCCCCAGAATCCAGGCCAGACTCCTCGGTCCGGCCCCCGCGAGCTGCTGCATTCCCTCCGCTGGCCTCCCACCCAAGTGACTCCACTCACTGGGGCCTCCGGGGTTCCTCCAGTCCTGCCTCTGCGGCTGCCTGTCAGTCCCCGCAGCCCCTGAAGCTCCTCTCCACAGGCTCAGAGGGGAGCCACGGGGTGGCCTCCACCGGGCTGCAGGTTTTCCCTGGGGGCTCCCATTCTGGCTGCTGGGGGGAAGCTCAGCAGCAGAGGGCACAGCCGGGCCCAGTGACCGAGGGTGGCCGGGTTTAACGCGGTCCTTGTCTCCCACCCTGAAGTTGTGACAGCGATGTCTTGTTTCCAACTATGCTCTCCCCACAGGTGACCTCATCCAGGACCCTGGGGGACACTCTCACCTGTGATTCCCAAGCTGTCTCCAAGCCCTGCCTCATCTGCTCCAGATGCACCCAGCCGACCACCGGACGTCCCGTCCCGGGTCCCTCTGTGCATGGATGTCAGACCCTTCTGCATTCCTGCAGCGTCCCTTCCAAAGAGGTGGCATCCCTGTTCCCAGCAGCCCAGGCCCAACTCGGAGCCGGTGTGGCTGCTCCTTTACCCCGCTCCTCACATCAGCAAATCCTCCCAGTCTTGACTCAGAAGCGCTTCGTCTCCCATCGCCCTGCAGCCACCTGGGTCCCACTCCCGATGTCAGGAGCCCCCAACTCTTCCTCCTGCACCTACTCCTGTCTCTGTCCGGTGCTCTGCACTGGCGCCCGGTGAGCTCAAGACACGAACCAAAGCAGGCTTGAACCCCTCCCGTGCCTTCCCACTGCTCTTTAAAAATGAAGAAAAAGAGACCGCTGCATCTGGCTAACGAGATCATCACAAGATCTCCACCCGGCGTCTCCACAGCCAGGATGCAGCCACCCAGCCGAGACGCGGCCCTGACGCTGGGATGTGCCTGCCTGGCACCAACCGGAGGCCTGGCCGCTGCCCTGGAGGCAGGGACAACGGCTGCGTCAGCCACCCACGGGTTCCAGAGGACGGTACAGGGGAGAGACGCAGACATCGGTAAATTGTGGAAGGTGGTTGAGAATGGCAAGAAGGTGGGGCCGGGGTCTAATGAGGCCATTTCTCTTGTGTTCTCAGGCCTCACTCCTGAGCCTCCATAAAAAGAAAACAATGAGTCAAAAAGAGCTCTTGCAAGGAATGCAAAATAAATAAGCCATGACAGTGTTTCCTCACCTCTCAATGTTATTTAATCAGTGATTTTCCTTCTCCTTGGAGGCTAGTGCATCTCACAAGCCCCGGAAGTGTGGCAGCCCTCGCTGCCCTGGCAACGGCTGCCCTGCTCCTCCGCCGCCCCCCGCTCCTCCACCAACCCCGCTCCTCCGCCACCCCTGCTCCTCCAGCAGCCCTGCTCCTCCACCGCCGCCCCTGCTCCTCCACCACCCCTGCTCCTCCACCAACCCCGCTCCTCCACCAACCCCGCTCCTCCACCAACCCCGCTCCTCCACTGCCCCTGCTCCTCCACCACCCCTGCTTCTCCGCCACCCCTGCTCCTCCGCCGCCCCTGCTCCTCCACCAACTCCTGCTCCTCCGCTGCCCCTGCTCCTCCACCTCCCCTGCTCCTCCTGCTCCTCCGCCACCCCTGTTCCTCCGCCTCCCCTGCTCCTCCACCAGCCCTGCTCCTCCATGGCTCCTGCTCCTCCACCAGCCCTGCTCCTCCGCCGCCCATGCTCCTCCCCTGCCCCTGCTCGTCCACCACCCCTGCTCCTCCGCCGCCCATGCTCCTCCCCTGCCCCTGCTCGTCCACCACCCCTGCTCCTCCACCAGCCCTGCTCCTCCCCTGCCCCTGCTCCTCCACCGCCCCTGCTCCTCCACCAGCCCTGCTCCTCCACCGCCCCTGTTCCTCCACCACCCCTGCTCCTCCACCAGCCCTGCTCCTCCACCGACCCTGTTCCTCCACCGCCCCTGCTCCTCCACCAGCCCTGCTCCTCCACGGCTCCTGCTCCTCCACCAGCCCTGCTCCTCTGCCGCCCATGCTCCTCCCCTGCCCCTGCTCCTCCACTGACCCTGCTCCTCCACCAGCCCTGCTCCTCCACTGCCCCTGCTCTGACCTTCACCATGACTTTCACACCCCCTGCAAATTTCCTCCTTCAGCCTTGCATGCAGATCATCTCCCAGGATGCCCTCCTCAGAGACCTTTCCTGACCCCGTCCCCATGGGTCCAGTCCTGATTGCCACTTCGCTGATGACCAAGTCACACCAAGCAGAAAGACGGTCCTGCCTGTCTGTGGGCAGTGGCTCCAGCCCCTCTGCACCCACACTGTCCGCAGCCTCTGCTGACCCTGCCTGCCTGCCACCCCCAAAAAGCTCCACAGACTCGCAGGTGGCACCCAGCCAATCAGTGGTGAGCACCAGGGAGGAAAGGTACACAGAGCGGAGTTGCGGGAAACAGGGAGGTGGAAGGCAAGGATGCACCAGGAACCGGACCAGAGGGTGTGCAGAAGAGTTCTGGGCAGGGGAACAGCAGGCGTGGAGGCCCCAGTGGATGGGTGCAGTGTGGTGCTCAGGAGGAGGGGCAGGGTCCAGGAGGGGGGCGGCAGGGAGGGAGGTCGGGGATCAGCAGGGCCCTGTGGAGAATGGCGTTTAGCTTCTTAGGGCTGTGGGAGCCTCGGAGGGTTCTGAGCAGAGCAGTGACTTGATTTGCTAAATTGGCTGTTTCTGGTCCCACTGGCTTTTCCCTGCGAGCATTTGAACAGCACCTTTCACCCTGGCCACAGGCACGAGCTCTTTGGGGCAGACCAGTTTAATCCACATGATGTAGTCTCTCTCACTTCTGCAGAAATCGAGGTGTCTGCAGGGCTGCAGGAAAGAAGCTGCTCCAGGCCTCTCTGGAGGTGCCCAGCGCCCCTGGCATGCAGGCACCTTGCTCCAGCCCCTGCCCATCCTTACACAGCCCCCTCCCTCTCCTTCTCCTTAGATGTCATTGGATTAGGGTGTGCCTGAAAGCCAGGATGAGCTCATCTCAGTATCCTTAACTAATATACCAGCAAAAATCCCTTTTCCAAATGAAGTCACATTCACAAGTCCCAAGTGGACACGTGTTCTGGGGACACCATTCGCCTCGCCACAGCGTCTTTCCACCAAGCAGGGTCTCCACCTGCACTGTGCCCTCCCACTAAGCCGGGTCTCCACCTTCACTGTGCCCTCCCAAGCCAGGTCTCCACCTGCACTGTGCCCTCCCAAGCAGGGTCTCCACGTGTACTGTGCCCTCCCACCAAGCAGGGTCTCCACCTGCACTGTGCCCTCCGGGTCTCCAAGTGCTTGGCACACAGCAGGTGCCCAGTCAGTGTTTACTCAGTGAATGAATACAAGCTCAATTAGATGAGAAGGCTGGCCCACAGGCCACAGCTGCCCCCCCCCAGGCCATAATGTCTTGTGAGAAGACAGCTGCCCTCGGGCTCCCCAGGAGCCTGCATCCCTCTGGACAAATTACACTCACAGTGCTGGGCTCCAAAGAGCCGCCCTTCATCTGCACCTCTGCTCCTTTAATCACACGTGGTTCCTTTTCATGTTTATTGAATAGACATCTTTATAGTTTGGGAAAAAATGGGAAACAAAAACCCAAGGACCCTTTTGGCACTTGGCACCGAGAATCTATTAATTCATTGCTTGGCTAGAAGCCCTATTTTGACACTTGTGTGTGGCCAAAAGCGTTGTACCTGTGTTTCTCTGCGTTCTGGTTTTCTTCTGACCGTTTAAAAAACTACTTTCCAGGCCGGGCGCGGTGGCTCACGCCTGTAATCCCAACACTTTGGGAGGCCAAAGCACGCGGATAACGAGGTCAGGAGACCAAGACCGTCCTGGCTAACACAGTGAAACCCTGTCTCTACTAAAAATACAAAAAATTAGCTGGGCGGGGTGGCAGGCACCCGTAGTCACAGCCACTCGGGAGACTGAGGCAGGAGAATGGCGTGAACCCCAGGAGGCGGAGTTTGTTCTGAGCCGAGATCGCGCCACTGCACTCCAACCTGGGTGACAGAGTGAGACTCTGTCTCAAAAAAAAAAAAAAAAAAAAAAAACTACTTTCCAAGCACCTGCAAAGCCCACATGGTTACCATTCGACAGCAGTAAAGTATTTCTGTGCTTTGCGATTGACACGGCACCCTCGCGAGTTGGCAGGCGTGTAGATTGCTTACATGTTTCTTGCTATTTTAGAAAATGAAGCTATAAGCCCTTTTGTAAATTAGGTCTTCCTCTGGGATAACTTTCCAAAAGTGAAACTCTCTGGTCAAAGTATTTAATAGGCTTTATTAATCCATTTATTTACAAACCATTTTTAAGAGCCTACACTATGAGCGAGACTCCACCGTACACGCTAGACGCGGCCCTCAATGGGGAAGGCAGGCTGTGACAAGTGACGGCAGCCTGTGTAGGCTGTGGTCTGTCTCCGGTGGCAGGGCCTGGAGTGGGGGCATCTTGGCACCTCCCAGCACAGAGGCAGGTCCCAGGCAGTAGCAGGACACGTCGGGGTGAGGGATGGGGGCTGGGGAGAGATCCCGGGGAGGCAAGCAGTTTGGATGCCGGGAGCCTTTGCCCTTCTCAAAGCTAACAGCAGATGAGGAACAGAGGAACTCTGCCCACCCAGGCCATATCCCTCCATCCCATCTACCTTGGGTCCTTCTTACACTGCTCAGAGATGTTCCAAGCTCAGGCCTCCATTTCTACCCTCCAGGAGTTCCCCGTCTTGCTGTCTCCTGGGGACGTCCCAGGCCCACACCAATGATGTGTCTATGCCTGAGGACAAAGGCTGCAGCCAGGCCTGGGGGAGCGAACTGGAGCCGGC
Source organism: Chlorocebus sabaeus (assembly GCF_047675955.1). Classification (NCBI taxonomy): domain Eukaryota; kingdom Metazoa; phylum Chordata; class Mammalia; order Primates; family Cercopithecidae; genus Chlorocebus; species Chlorocebus sabaeus. The sequence goes on from NC_132913.1 coordinate 127,456,295, forward strand.
TAGTCCTGCCAGTCCTGCCACCACTACTGTAGGCTGGGACTGCCAAGGCACAGAGCCTCCGTCTTTTTTTTTTTTTTTTTTTTTTGAGTCGGAGTCTCACTCTGTCGCCCAGGCTGGAGTGCAGTGGCGCGATCTCGCAGAGCCTCCACCTTAATGTACAGCTATGTTCGCAGGAAGTCCCCGCAGCCTCCTCCCAGGGCTACAGGGAGTGTCGTGGAAAACCCTGTGCATGAAAATGCTTTGATGGGCATCAAGTGCTCCAAGGATCTAAGGAATGATACGTAGGGCTCTGTACGGAACTAAGTCAGTGAAACAGGGACACATCCCAAAATTGCAGGGAAGAAAGATTAATCAAGGTAACACCATTCCATAGAAGGACTGGACCATAGGTTTGAATGATCTAGTTTTGTATTTTGAATTTTCTTGGAGATAGGGTCTCACTCCACCACCCAGGCTGGAGTGGAGTAGCACAATCACAGCTCATTGCAGCCTTGAACATCTGGACTCCAGCAATCCTCCTGCCTTAGCCTCCAGAGTAGCTGGGACTACAGGTGCACACTGCCAGGCTGAAATAATTTATTATTTTTTGTAGAGGTGGGGTTTCTCCATGTTGCCCAGGCTGGTCTTGAGCTCCTGGCCTCAAGCGATCCTCCTGCTGGCCTCAAGCGATTCTCCTGCCTTGGGCTCCCAAAGTGCTGGGATTACAGGTGTGAGCCACCACTCCCAGCCAGATTTATGTTAACTGAACTAATAGGCACCATCTCCTGCCCCGGATCCCAGTCTCCACACTGTCCCATGAACTCTGCCTCCCACATGTGATGACACCGGCCACTTCTCAGCATGGTCACTGCCATGTTGGGAGGGAGTGGGGGGCAGGTGGGTCTTAACCTTCTCCTAGTTCCCACTCCACCTCCTGCCGCCCCACCCCCACCCTCAGCCTGACGAACCACGAACCAAATCTCACTCTTTGTACGTTTCACATGAAAGGAATTCTAACAATACATGGTCCTTGACGTCTGGCTTCTTTTCTCATCACTATTTCATTTTATTTTTTTATTGATGAATTGTACATACTCATGACGTTTGGATCCATATAATGTATAGTGATCAGATCAGGGTAATTAGCTTTCCCATCATCTTAAACATTTATCCCTGTTTTGTACTGGGAGCGTTCAACACCCTCCTTGTAGCTATTGGAAGCTGCATGCGGTTAGTAAGTGCAGAGTCATCCTAGAGCAGTAGAGGGCGCTGGACCTCATCCCTCCTATCAGCTGGGATTGTCCTTTGACAGGTCTCAGTGCACCGTCCTCACTGTGACCTGAGGACCTCCGTGCAGCGTGAATCACTTCGCTCCTTTCTCTGGCTCTCTGCGTCCAGCGCATGGACCAGCCACCTCCACTCCTGCCTGTTCTCCACACATGGGCCTGCAACTCAGACAACCCCACTCCCTCTCGCTCACCAGGTTTCAATCCAAGCTCCCACTGGGGCCTAGGAGCGTAGTGGCAGCGGCTGCCACGTGGCCACCAACCTGGGCCTCCCCACTCTGTCTCACCCACAGCCTCGGCCCCACCTCGCACCCCTGGAATGGAGGCCTCCCCTGCGTGGACGCTGCCTGCTCTTCCTGGGACAGTCCTTCTCTCTCGCCTCTGGTCCCAAATAGCACCTACCACGTCCTTCCTGGCCCTCCCTCAGGGCTGGCTCCCAGGATGCAAAACTGAAAAGGGGTGCCTCCCTCCGCGGCCAGCTCTGCCCTGCAGGACCTGGGTAAGTACTGGAAGGCCCTCGTCTCCCCGAGTGCCTGCCTGCCCTGTGGTGTTAAGTGTAAAGTCAGAGTCAACCCAAAGGCCACTCAGACACATTTGGTGAACGGATTTTAGTTCATCCAGTGAAAAACCACTTTCATAATGTGGATGGTGACCTGTGCCACTGGATGGGGAAATTACAATTCATGGCTGGCTGGATTCCCTGGGCCCTGCAGGCCGACAGGGCCATGTGGGGTCAGAGCTCGGGACTCGGGGAGCAGCCTGCACTTCCCATTTCTGCATTTGTCTCCATCGCTCAGCTCATGGTGCAGAATATTTCCCCACAGAGTTGAGGACGGGGACTCTCTGCCTGTCTCACTCCCACTGACATAACCAATCAGGATGATAGGGCTTGGCTGTGTCCCCACCCGAATCTCATCTGGAATTGTAGCTCCCACAATTCCCACATGTTGTGGGAGGGACCTGGTAGGAGATCATTAAATCATGAGAGTGGTTCCCCCATACTGTTCACATGGTAGTAAGTCTCACAAGATCTGATGGTTTTATAGAGGAAACTCCTTTCTCTTGGCTCCCATTCTCTCTTGCCTGCCGCCATGTAAGACATGCCTTTCACCTTCCGCCATGATTGTGAGGCCTCCCCAGCCACGTGGAACTGTGAGTCTATTAAATCTCTTTTTCTTTATAAAATACCCAGTCTTGGGTATGTCTTTATTGGCAGCATGAAAACAGACTAATACATGGGGAAATTGTTGTTTTCAGAAACTCCCTGTGTTGCAATAACTGGAAGGTGCTCCTCCATACAGACCTTGTTGTTACTCCCTGCTCCCCCAGGGCTGGGCAGCTTGAACCCGGTGCTGGGATCCTGCAGTTATTACAAGGGCAGCTGCGGCGCCAGCCCCAGAACTTCTCCTGTTCAAGAGCACTCATGAGGGCGCAGGAAGAGAGTGAACAGTGACTGTCGGTCAGGCCAAGCGGAGGTGTGGGCAGCAGATGCCCTGTGCACACTGACTCACACAAGCAGCTCCCAGGCCCCAGGATCTGCCAGGGTCTCCACTGGCAGGGCAGCTGGGCATGGTAGAGACGGTGGTGTCCCCAGGCAGAGAATGGGGATCGCTCCTGGTATCTCCTTAAAGGTAAGTGGGGGCAGGGAAATAAACAGGCAGAGCACAGAGGATGTTAGGGAAGGGGGCTGCTCTGCGTGACACTGAAACGGTGAATACGTGTCATTATGCGTTTGCCCAAACCCATCGAAGGCACAACACCGAGGGGGCCCTAAAGTAAACTGCAGGCTGAGGGATGGCGTCGGGTCAGTGCAGGCTCGCGCCCCTGGAATGGAGGCCTCCTCTGCGTGGACGCTGCGTGCTCCTCCTGGGAGAGTCCTCTCTCGCCTCTCGTCCGAAATAGCACCTGCCATGTCCTTCCTGGCCCTCCCTCAGGGCTGACTCCCAGGACACGGACCCTCTGGTGGGGAACAGGGGGAACAAGGATGCAAGTGTGGGGCAGAGGGCATGCAGAAAATCTCTACCTTACGCTCAGGTTTGCTGGGAACCTAAAACTACTTTTAAAAAAGTAAGTCTTGGCCAGGTTGTGGTGACTCATGCCTGTAATCCCAGCACTTTGGGAGGCCCAGGCGGGCAGATCACCTGAGGTCAGGAGTTCGAGACCAGCCTGGCCAACATGGCGAAACCCTATCTCTACTAATAATTAAAAAAATTAGCTGGGCACCAGGCATTGTGGTGCATGCCTGTAATCTCAGCTACTTGGGAGACTGAGGCAGGAGAATCACTTGAACCCAGGAGGCAGAGATTGCAGTGAGCCGCGATCGTGCCACTGGACTCCAGTCTAGGTGACAGAGTGAGACCCTGTCTCAAAAAAAAATAAAAATAAAAATAAATAAAAAAGAAATAAGTCTTAAAGAAATAAATACAAGTGATGTCATCTTTTCTGGAAGCCCCAGCTGCCCTCCCCTCGTGTGTCCGTGGCCACATGCCCCCTCTTGACCAATCAGGAGCAGAGGGGAGGGCTGGGGGCAGTCCACAGTGGCCACCCTAGAGGCACTCACCGCACAGCTGTAATTGTGAAAAGGTCAAGAACCTGCCAACATGAGCCCATGCACTCTACTTTGCCATCGGTTTTTAAAACCAACGGGACTGAACCAAAGCTTCTATACCATAAAATGCACCCATTTGGAGTGTGCAACTCAATGACGTTTTTAGGAAATTTACAGAACTGCATAACCGGCACTGCGGTACGTTTTTTAGAACATTTCCATCTCTGAAAAAGATGCCCCATGCCCATGGGCAGTCATAGCCCGTTCTCCTTCCTCCCAGCCCCTGGCAACCACTCATCTACTTTCTGTTTTCCATTTGTCAATTCTGGACATTTCAAATAAGTGGCATCATACACTATGTGCTTTTAGTGGCTGTTGTCAAGGTTCATGCACGCGGTGGCCTGGACCCCAGCTTCATTCATTTTATGGCCTAATGCGTCTGCCACGTGTATGCACCACAGTCTCCTCACCCAACCATCAGCTAACCGGTATGTGGGCTGCCCCCACTTTTTGGCTATTGTGAATCATGTGCTCTGAACATCCATGGACAAGACTCTGTGAGGACGTGTGCGTTCCATGTTCTTCAGTTGATACTGATTCTCCTCATTTATTTTTTGAGGAACCACCAGGCTGTTTTCCAAAGCAGCAGGGCCATTTTACACCCACTGACAACACACAAGGGGAATTCCAGTTTCTCCACATCCTCGTCAGTGCCGGTTACCGTCTGCCTTTTTATTACAGCCATTCTGGGGGAAGCCCGACTTTTACTGTACCAAATTATTTGTAACACACCTCACAGTTGATCATGACTGCTCACAGCACCCTAATGTGCCTCACTGTCACTGGCTGGGGCCACGGAGCCATGGTTTACATTCTTAGAGAGCAGCCACAAATACTCACTGCCGTGCTTCTGTGGCTCTGTTTGGCTGGTGGCCTTTTCCCCGGATCCCTGACGCCAAGACAGCCTAGGGGATGAGAGAAGGGAGCCCAGTGCTCGGCCGCAATCCCAGCATCCCACTCCCCAGCAGCCCCCACTTCTTGGACAGCTCCTCCATCTCTCAGGGCCTCAGTTTCCCCATCTGCGAAAAGGGGTGATAATAGCATGCAGCTCACAGCACCGTCATGTGGAATAAACAGGTTAAGGGGCAGGAGGAGCTTGGAGAGCCAGACGGGCCACGCACACCCGAAGCGTGGTGATGGCAGTACTCTGCCCATTACAGACACTGGCCGTCCAGGCTGGCTGCCCCGACCCTGCGCCACTCCCCGCACTGCACAGACACCCCCCGAGGACAGCCCTCACCTGCACTGAGGCGGCTGCTGGCCCCGGCAGTCACTGATGCACACGGGGTTTATACCTTTTCTCTCTAACTTGTACAACAGGTCAGTTGCTTCCTGGTTTGTCAGAGGCTGTATGATCAATGGAGAAGCCCTTCTGTGTGTGTGTGGGCTTCAGGATGTCTCTTCCAGGATGCCCTGGGAGGTGGCTACTTCCAGGGCAGCGTCTCTTCCTGTCCAGTGCGGTCTGCTCCCGGCAGCTGTGGTTAGTCCACTGCTGTGATCTCTGGATCTCAGTCTCCTCTCTGAGGTCTGTCTTCCCATGAGCTGCCCTGGGGGGGCTGCAGGGTGAACTCGCCCAGATGCCAGCACAGGAGACCTATGGATCAGTTTAACGGGGGCGGCTAGGAAGCGAGGCTGGGGAGGGTGCAGATCCTGGCAGGAGTGAGAAAGTTTCACAGAGAAGACGCGCGGTGAATGCACCATCCAGCGAGCATCGGTGCACAAGTGCATGAGCTGAACAACACACACTCAGCAGAGCCAGAGGGTCGGCAGCCCCCGCGGATGGCTTGGTTCCTGTTCAGCCGTTGGGTTGGAGGAAACAGTGCTCAGCGGAAAGACGCTGCCTCCCGAGGCCCCGCAATGCTCTGCTTTTGCAGGGCTTGGGCAGATGTAAGCTGGTGGCACTGAGCGCCCAGGCATGGGGAGGATCCTCGGACCCGCAAACAGTCAGGATCCAGCTGCCCACGTTTCATCCCCATGAGACTCACTGAGTGGAAAGGAAGGCCTTAGGGTCTGTCGGGTTTCTGCCTTGGCGAGCCCCAACATACCAGCCAGTGTCTTCTGGACACTTTCCAAAGAGGTGATTTATCCAAACCAGCCCCAGCAGGGCATCTGCTGAAATGCTCCTGGGTTTGTGGAGAGGGTGAGTGGAACTCGGGAAAGAGAGTGGTAGAACCACAAAGGAGCAAAGCCCACATCTGTCCCAGGAAGTGATGCTGAAACAGCTTCCTGGGGGGCCACCCGCTTACTCCAATATTTCTGCCATTGCTGAAGGCGTTTCTGCTCTTGCCACACTTTTTGTTTGCTTTTGTATTTTTAAGGTGAATCATTTTGGGGGGACAAAGATTATACAAGTTCATTCTGAAGGATTTGAGCCATGCAGAACATTCAAGAAATGGTGAGAGGTATTTGTAATGTCTAAAGTTTCCAGATCGGAAAGGAATTTTTCCACATCGGCAAGGAAGGGACGGCTAACCTAGCCAAAGAGGAGCAAAGGATGCAAATGGGCAATGGAAAGAAGAAATCCAGGGACTGCCAGGCACACGGAAACAGGGCACCATCCACTGGAAGCACTGGCCCTGGGGACAGTCGGGAAGCTGATAATCCCAGGTGTGGGAGACGAGGGCCACGTGGCCCCTCCTCAAAACGGCTGCAGTGCAGGCCAAGCTGCGATTCCACGGGGCAGCCAGCCCTCCTCAGTCAGGGCTGACCAGGAGAGGCCTGGCAACAAGTCTGCCCAGGCTTGGCAGCTCAGCCCGGGGAAGGGTCATGTCTTGCTCAGGTGTCTGGTATGACTTGGGGGTAGGCTCTGCTTCCCACCGCCTCTGAGGAACCCAGGGGGCTGAAAGCTCCGCCTTCCACAACAGGAGCTGGCAAACCTTCTGTAAGGGGTGGAAGGTGAAGACGTCACATCCGGCTTTGCAGGCCATACAGCCTCTGTTACAAACACGCAACTCCAGGCAAAACCAGCCACAGATGACATGTCGTGGCTGTGTTCCAATAAAGCTTTATTTACAAAAACAGGTGGTGAGTGGGATGCGGCCCCTGGGCAAGTTTGCCAGTCCTGAGCTAAAACACTGGCAGTCACCGTGGCAAGGGAAGACAGTGTGTGGCATAAGGATCTCACCACGGCTTGTCATTGCTTTGGCCCCGAAATGGCACTGTCACGGCTATTCCCAGCCTGGGGACAGAATGAGCCACACTGCTGGAAGTACAGTCTGAGTTTCCAGAAGGAGGCAAGGATTGAATATTGATGAACACAGGTAATGCCTTGCACATCCAGCAATGCTATTCTTTGATAAATTTCTCCAAGTAAATTTTTACACAGATCCATAAGGAGATGTGTGTGTTAAAAGGTAATTTTCAGAAAAAAAGTAAAACCATGACTCTCATAGAAATATAAAAAGGAACACACGTTTGAAATTTAGTCTATTCACTTATCAAGGAAGGGATGAGACAGATGTTATCACCAGTTCAAAACAGAATCCAAAGAATAGCCACACTTAGAGATCAGAGATATTTAAATCAATATGCAAGTGAAGGCAAACTGGGCTCTCCCCTAGGGACAGGAGGTATGAACTGGATTTCCACTACATAGCACAGAACATTCCTGTCTATCTGAATTCTTTTGTATTGCTACCGGTGACTTACAAGGAACAGAGTTATAAGATAGTTCTAAATAATGACTGAGTAGAATCAAATAACCTTGAAGAGTGTTCTCTAGGCAATGCACAGTTTTCTGTGAACTACAGATATTTTTCTCCACATGTGAGGTTCTTCCTGCAGCACTGGAAGGCAGTCTGGGTACCCACCACCCAGGAAGGGTAAGTGAAATTGGACAGCAGCAAGGACACTACAAGGTGCAGAAACAGGCAAGCCAGATGCACCCACAGCAAGGAAGACGGAGCTTACAGAGGCAGTGTTCAGTGCCTCTGAGGAAGCTGGTGGCCCTGAGCGCCCAGGCATGGGGAGGATCCTCAGACCCGCGAACAGGTAGGCCGGGCGCGGTGGCTCACGCCTGTAATCCCAGCACTTTGGGAGGCCAAGGCGGGCGGATCACGAGATCAGGAGATCGAGACCATCCTGGCTAACACGGTGAAACCCTATCTCTACTAAAAAATACAAAAAATTAGCCGGGCGTGGTGCCTGTAGTCCCAGCTATACGGGAGGCTGAGGCAGGAGAATGGCGTGAACCCTGGAGGTGGAGCTTGCAGTGAGCTGAGATCACACCACTGCACTCCAGCCTGAGCGACAGAGCCAGACTCCGTCTCAAAAACAAACAAACAAACGAACAAAAAAACACACAGGCAACAGACATATGACCCATAACCATTTACATTCCTTAAAAATGCAAACACATGAAACAACGTATTATGTCAGAACACACAAAAAGATCTATCAAGCACAGGGGATGCCAGCCTCCCGAGACAAGGGCAATAGGAGTGGCGCGTAGGGTAAAAATAAATATCATCACAAACAGGGATGGGCACTTCCCACACCGATGATGAGAACGCACCGGGGGCGTAGAACTGTGGCTATTCCAACCTCGCTGTCAGAGGTTCCTTCCTCTCCATCAAAACGACAAAGTTCAAGGACGTGGTGGCTCACACCTGTAATCCTAGCACTTTGGAAGCCCGAGGCAGGAGATCCCCCGAGATCAGGAGTTCGAGACCAGCCTGGCCAATATGGTAAAACCCCATCTCTACTAAAAATACAAAAATTAGCCGGGCATGATGGCACATGTTTGTAATCCCAGCTTCTCAGGAGGCTGAGGTGGGAGAATGCTTGAATCTGAGAGGCAGAGCTTGCAGGGAGCCAAGATCGCACCACTGCACTCCAGTCTGGGCGACAGAGTAAGACTCCGTCTCAAAAAAAAAAAAAAAAAAAAAAAAGTTCAAGGAAGAAAGGAAAAAAAATTCCACATTCCTCTCTTCAGGAAAACCATCTACATCAGTGAACAACGTCCTGATACTTTTACGCCTGTATACCAACAGAAAGACAGGTATGATTTCATGAAATGGGATCTATCGATGCTATTTTAAATTACATTTAATATCAGTTTTCAACATATGCAAATGAAAGTAAAACTAGAGAATTTTCTGCACCAAAACCGTATGGACCTTAGATTTTAAAATCCCCTGAAAAATCCCCTGAAATGAGAAAAACAAATGGATTCTGCATATTGAAAGATCACGCGACGTGTGTACAAACTATTTCACTTGGAATCCCTTCGGTCTAAACACCGACGATTCTTCTGCCGACTGCCTTTGTCCATCGTCCTATAAATTAGATTTACATATACAAAGTGCATAACAGTTTTCATCCCTCTACCACGTTTACCTTTACTTACTGTGGCCGTCTTCAGCCTTTCTTCTAGGGCAGCGGTGTTCACGCTGCAGTGTGCGCTGGAATCACTTTGCTAAACGCAGATGCCGCTGAGGCCCACCCGCCAGGGCGCCTGAGCCAGCAGGCCTGGGTGCGACCTAGACACCTGCATTTCCCACAAGCTCCCAGATGGAGGCTGGGGCCACTGGTCCAGGAGCCACACGTGGAGAATGACTGATTTCTGTCAATAGCAATTTCAGCCTTGCTATGTTTTTCGTTGCTGTTTGAAATGTATTGGTTCGGTATTGACACTGTTTTGGTTTTCAGTTTGCTTCCTGAGGTCTGACATCTGATTTTCATTTCTTAAGTCTTATATATTTTTAACATTTATTTTACTGAATTCATGTTCTTATCAAACTGTTCTCTTAGGCAAAGCACAGGAATGGTTTTTTCTGTTCACAAGCTGTGTGTCCTCTGCCCTCCGCATGTTTATCTTGCGCACACTGTGGTCCCTTCTCCAGCACTGAGTCACGGGTTTCTCTGTGGGACGCTGGCCTGTCGCTTGCCCTCCCCTTCCCCGCCTTTCCATCCTATTCAAGCCTGAGCAGCTCTGACCGGGTCTTCATATGCTTTAACACAGCCCTGAAGGCGTTTTAACTCTTTCCACAAAACCTGGCAAAGGCTCGTCTTCCCCTCTTAGACACGGGAAACCCAGGCAGTTTGTGTTCAGGCCACCTTCAGGAAGCCTGCAAGGATGGTGGTGGCAGGAGGAGCTCAGCTGAAGTGGGAGAAAGTTTGTTCAAATGCTGAGGCTCTGCTGCTGTTCTGGAATCCTGTGAAATGGCCCGGACCAGAGCTGGCTTCACCTCATGACGGGGGGGTGGTGCGTCCAGTCCCGGTCGCAGGCCACGCCCACAGGCCAACGCATCCCTGGAGCCGCCACTTCTTACGGAGAGTTTCAACTCACTGCTGTCTTCCCACGTCTGCCAGAGGCATTGCAAGACTCCCGTCTCCAGATCTGAAGCACAGAGGTGGCCTGGGCTCCGCTTGTGTACCAGTGGGACTCGAACTTGGCGGCAGCTCAGCTCGAACTTCTGCTCTACTCTGAAATCTGCTGCTGCTTTTCTTGGCTACTAATTTGGTTTTTTTTTTGTTTTTTTTTTGAGGTGGGGTCTCATTGTGCCACACAGGCTGGATGGAGTGCAGTGGCACAATCAGAGCTCACTGCAGCCTCAATTTCCTGGGCTCAAGTGATCCTCCCACCTCAGCCTCCCAAAGTGCTCGGATTCCAGGTGTGAGCCACCACACCTGGCCTTTGGCTACAAATTTTCAAAGCGTATGGCCTTGTTTGTTTTCTGCTGGGATTATTTTTCTAGTTTTTCCTTTCTATTCTGTTAGGGACTGGGGGCAGGGCACGGTGATTCTGCTTAATCCTGCTGTCTTTGACATTTGTTTGAATGTCCATGAGCAGGGACAAATCTTAGTCTCATAAGAATGTGTCTGATTTGGGGAGCAGGCCTTGCTCAGCACCGACTGCTCCTCGTGGCACAGCACTGGCACCCCCCGGTGTTCAGTAAGCACAGTGGCTAAGAGATGAGCAGATGGGTGTGAGCACTGGATACTCCCTGCGGCCCCTCTGCAGAGCTGGACCTGCAGCCCAAGACTCCTTGGGGGTGAAGGGTCTAGGGTCGGTCCCTGTCCCTGGACAGTGATGAAGTCAAGAGCATGGGGCAGCGTCTGTCCCTTTTATGGGGGGAAGCTGAGGCTGCTGGGGGCAGTGCATGTTCCCAAATGTCCCCAGACTCAGGTGCTCTGCTCCTTCCTTCCTGTACATCCTGGGCCTCCCTGTGTCCTGAGAGCCTGCGGCCGCCTGGCTAGTCCGGTTGCTGGTCCTCCCCCAGGTGCAGGGCACCAGTGCCCGCACAATGAGCCACCCTGCCCCTGAGAGGAGGCACATGACTCAGCACACCCCCTCCTGGCATGGCTGTCCTCCTGCCAAGATCCTGAGGCCATGCCAGAAAGGACCTGGGGCCAGCCTAGACCTTTCCATCATTTCACATAGGCAGCAGGCTTGCCAAGGTCCCCCGGGGGCAAAGCGGCTGTTTGGGCCTGGCCTCCGCTCCAGCCTGGCGTCCCGCATGCTGAGTGTGGCCCCAGGCCCAGCGCTGCAGGCTGTGATCCCAAGGCTGCGCCTCTGGCTCTGACCTCTGGCCACAGGTCAGGCTGGGTGCCTGGCTGGCCACCTCCCCTCACAGTGCTGTCAGATTCTCAGTGAACTCATGGGGGAAATGATTTCCTTTCTGTGTGAATTCAGGCTGGATGTGGACAAGCTAGGAGGTACAGTTTCCTCCACACCTGTTTGGAGGTGATTTTCTTCAAGGAACTGGCAGCCCGGATCAAGAAAAATGACTCGCAGCCGACAAAAACCCCAGGTATTCCAAGGAAACAAAATCAAACACCAATGTGCCTAATGGAAGCCTCTGGCGGCCTGGAGAGCCCAGCTCGGCAGCCCCTGATGGCCCCAGGGCCTCTGCTCGCTAATTAGCCAGGGTTTCCAGTTCAAGGAGCAAGCTCTGTCCATGCCGAGAGCCACCTGCCCCTGTCCCCAGAGCCTTGGGGCCATAGTAACTTGGGAGTGAACTTGTCCCCAAAGCTCAGCCAACCCACTGCCATCAGCAACAGAAGGCAGAGGCTGCAGGACCACCCTAGGTTGCGCCCCACCCAGAGCTCATCTCCATTCACAGCCATGGGGGTGACTTCCCAGGGAGCCTGTAGAGGCTGCTTTTTATTGCAAGGTCCCTCCCGAGACAGAATTCCATGGTTTTGGTAGCAGCCTCCCCGGCAAACCTCCCTGCCTCTCCTCTTTCTCTATCCTCTACAGAAACCCAGGCATGTGTGCAGCCGTCAGAGCCCCGGCACCCCTCCCACAGGAGGGCCTGACTGGGGAGGAAATGATAAGCTACTTCCCAGGTCAATGGCAGGCGCTGAGCAGGCGGCTCTGCAAACGCTGGCCTCCTTCATTCTCACAACCGCGGCCGCAGCGCCATCATTCCTCCGCTTCGAAGCCAGGAAGACACGAGCTCACAGATCAGCAATTTGCCCAAAGTCACGCTGCTGCTGGGTGGAGACTGGAAACCAGAGCCTCCTCACTACCAAGACCAAGCTGCTCACCTCTGAGCATCGCTCCAAAGACTCTGGGATGCCCCTCGGGGGACGAGTGGACACCCTCTGACCGGAGCGCAGGCTGCACCGCGAGGCTCCCTGCGCCCCACCGAGCCGGTCAGGGCTGCAGTCTGCTCGCTATGGCCAGGCTGGGAGGATCCTGGGGGCTAAGGCTCCCTCCACGGAGTACTTGGCCACACACTGGTCCTTCATGAACAGTTTTCTCATGGAATGGACCAGTTGGCCCTGGGATGAAAGCCAGCATGTCAGAGCAGAGGCATCTCCAGAGCTTCCACCCAGTTACTTTGTGCTTTTTAAATACACAGTGAATGCACACAGCAGAAGTGCTGCAACTCAACCACACATCATGGTCAAAAGTGCAGAGTGGACCACTCCAGACCCCCCTGAAGGCTGTCCCCAGGCTGCAGGGCCCACAGGGCTCTGGGACTGCAAGCCAGAAGCGCCCTGTGTGCAACCCAGGTGCCTGGAGCAGGAGGATGGGAGAGGAGACTGCGCTGAGAATGGGATCCGCTTGCGGACAGAAAGCAACCCAGAGCCTCACATAATGAGCTGCACCCCAAGACCAGGACAGGAGAGGAGGGCCCCAGGGATTCTGTTCTGAACAGGGAGCCCAGGGTTCCAGGGCAGACGTGTCCCTTGCAGATTTCCAGAGAGAGGGGCCACACCTTGGCAGCTGTGTGTGTTCGGCCCCTGCTCCAGTGACTTCTCGAAGTCGAGGAAGGATGGCTGCATGCTCCTCCCACCTGCTCCTCTTACCCTCCCAGGCAGGCACCCAGCCACTCGAGTCCCTCAAATCCCAGGTGGTCATGAGCCCTGCACCCCATACTGCAGCTCCGGCCCCAGCAGACGGGGAGACGGGTACAGTGATGAGCTGGGAGGGCTTCCGAAGGGTAGGGCGTTACTGGGGGAAGACGTCCCTTACCACCAACTATGGAATTAGCTCATTAACCCGCATGCTCTGTGAGGTTCTGGGCCTGCAAATCCCTCAGCCATGCCTCCAAGGGCCCTCCCCGCAGGCACTGCACTCAGGGCCATGGAGTGAGCCTCAAGCCCAAGGGCCTCATTGCAATCACAAACACCCCTACTTTGTCCAGGGATCAAGGTCAACGCTGATGGACGCTACACCTTCTCCAGCCCAGCTCCAGCTCATCTCAATGAATCCCTTTGCTGTCCACATAAAAGCTTTGAGTTCAACAGCTCCTGACGCCGGTGCAGGACCTCCCTGAAGGAGGCGGGACCGAGGTTCTGTCAGGCACACCTGACATGAACGTGTGCCCAGCCGTGCTAAATGCACTCACTCCCTTGAGTCCAATTTTGGGGAAAGTCGGAGTGAGGCTCCTGCAGGCAGAGAGAAGGCTACAAGCACAAGCTCTGGGGCCCGAGGTCCTCATGCTGGCAATGCCTGCTGTGTGTCTCTGATGCCCTGCCTAACTTCACTGAACCTCAGGCTACCTTTGGTGAAATGAGGATAAGGCCATGGCCTCACAGGGGTGGTGGAAGGAGAGAGGGAGCCCTGTATGAACTACCAGGGCAGTGCCCAGGAGAGGGACACCCAGCCCATGGCAGTGGGTGCTGTGCCTCCCATGGGACTCCTCAGTCCCACAGCCCAGTGCTCAGCAGGGAGTGAGGGTGGGATCCTGAGTAAGGAACTGGGATCCAGGCTGCAGTGCAGCCCCTTCCTCTTGGGGCCAGAATCCCTGGAGACCTAGACCAGGCCACCTGGGGCCGTCCGGCCTGCTCACACCACTTGGACCACGGCCAGGGACATTATCTGGCAGCAGGCATCCGTGCCTGGGAGTACCAAGAAGTCATACCAGAACAGCCCTGTACCTATGCAGGTGCCTGAGGCCTGCATCCCACACCAACTCCCAGAGTCCCCAGGGACAGAGCTCCCAGGGACCACAGAGGAAAACGGCTCGGCGACTGTCCTGTGCGCCTGCCTTCTCCACGCCCCACTGGGCCAAATGCTTGGCCTAAGGAAGAAGCTGGACAACGACTGGGAGGCCCCTGCCACCAGACACAGACAGGCATGGTCCCTGCCTCTCCAGGGCCCACCAAGCCCCGCCCTCTCTGCCTACCAGACAGACAGGGACCGCCCCTGACTCTCTGGGGCCCAGAGCAAGCCCTGCCCTCCCTGCCGAGCCTCAGGCCTCCAGGCCCAGGATCCCCGTGGGGCTCCTCCCCGGGGCTCCTCTCTCACTCCGGCCTTCCTGGTGCCATAAGCTCCTGCTCCATCCACTGAAGGCCTCAAGGACTATGCAACAGGCCAGTCCAGTTCTTGTTGCCAGATGGCAAGAGCGGCAAGGGCTCCAGGAAGCACTGGGGGGTGCCTCAGCACGCCCACAGCAGCCATACAACCTGCAGGGCCCAGTGCAAGACAAAAACGGGAGGCTCTTGTCCAAAACTTGTCGAAACTTTCAGGACGGCCACAGCTGCACATTAAACCAAGTGTGGGCCCTTCCTGAGTGTGGGCACTGGGTGACCATGTGCATAGGTGTGCCTGCCCTTCAAGCTGGCCCTCCAAGTCCAAGTTAGCCAATTTACATCCTCAGGTGATAAGGTGGGGGAGGTGAGGTGGGGGTACAAGCTCTGCCGTCACTACAGCTGTTTGAGCAAAAGCCCAGAGGTTCCATTAACAGCAAGGCTCAGGATTGTGCACAATTCTTAGGGAAACAGCGGCTCATTTCCACCAACACCTAAGAGCTGGAACCTCCTGGGCCCTGCCCACACGTCCTTCTTCTCAGCCTCAGTCACGCACTCCAGAGACGAAGCCAGGCTGTGCTCAGGACAATGGCCTCCAGGCTGCTCTTCTCCTTTTGGCCCCTCAAGGCCCTGTTCAGAGGCTCCCTGTGGTCTCATTCAAGGCTGGTTCTGCAGCTGGGTCCTGAGCCCCCACAGGACAGAAGACAACTGGGACATCTCCACAGCCTCTGCTCCACGAGTGGCGATGGAAAAGTAACAGGCGTTCGAAACACTGCACTAACTTGACCTTGTTCAGGGTCTACAGCCCACTCTCCATTTCGCAGCTGTAAGTGGAGTCGCTGGAAAACCAAATGTAAAAAGCAGCAGGACTGCCCAAGCAAAGCTGCCAAGGCTAAAAGCCCCAGCCATCTTGAAAGCACGAATACACGTTGGTGGGACCTGGATCCCAACTCGAGCCTCCAGCATTCCAAATACAAGGACAAACTAGGGCTTGCAAAGGCGGCTCGGATGCCAGCCTGACAATGCAACTCGGTGTGTCCCTTCATCTTCCACAAAGCCAGGCCTCCAGTGGGTCTGGGACAGAAAAAACTAGAGCCAGCTGAAGTGGCCTTCCCTCCTTGGGGACTTCACTGAGCCTCGCGCCACCCTGGCCTAGGCAGGAGCCAGCAGAGGCCTGTGTATTTATTTTGCAGGGAACGGTTCATACAAAGATAAAGCAAGTAGGCTTCCAGCCTTGGGCAGCCTTTCTCATTGCTTAAACCCCACAAATGCAAGGACACATGTCTTTCTTTGGGATGGATGTATGAGAGCTCATCATGACCACAATAGCGTTAGGATTTTAAGATAAAATCAAAGCAAACCAACTGCTGATTGAGTGGATTCTTCCAACACTGGTGCAGACAGAAGCCTGGGCAGGAACGAGCACCAGCATTTGCGTCTGAGGAGAAAGACGCACGGCTCGGAGGGCGAAGCCAGTTAGAAATTGTACAGATCATTTGTGTCTGAGGAGCAAGATGCATGGCTCAGAGAGCAAAGCCAGTTAGAAATTGTACAGATCAGCTTCAGACGTCCAACCTGACTGGACTGCAGCTGCCCAGGTATTTGGTCGAACATGATTTTTGGGGTGTATCTGTGGGGGATGAGATCAGCATGTGACCTGGTGGATTTGGGAAGGCAGGCGGCCCTCCCCAGCGTGGGCAGGCATCCTCCAATCCGCTGAGGGTCCAGAAAGAACAGAAGGTGGTGGAAGAAAGAATTCCCACTCTCTGCCTGTTTTTTGCTTTTGCTTTTGCTTTTGGTTTTTGGTTTTTTTAGAAACAAGGTCTTCTCTGTTGCCCAGGCTGGAGTGCAAACTCCTGGGCTCAAGCGATCCTCCCACCTCAGCCTCCCACGTAGCTGGGACAACAGGCGTGTGCCACCACACATTTTTTCACTTTTTGAAGAGACAAGGCCTCACCTATGTTGTCCAAGCTGGGATCCAACTCAGCCTCAAGCGATCCTCCCACCTCAGCCTCCCAGAGCACTGGGATTACAGGCGTGAACTACCATACCTGACACTGGCCTGTTGAGGTGGGACATTGGTCTTCCCTTGGACTGGAACTTGCACCACTGGCTCTCCTGGGTCTCCAGCTTGCACACAGCAGATCTTGGGGCTTCTGAGCTTCCAGAATCCTTATCATAACTGTCTCCATATCTCTACCTCCTGTGGGTCTGGTTCTCAGGAGAGCCCTGACTGAGCCTGAACCTGGACCCACCACATTCCATCTGGGAGACTGGAGAGGTCCCACCCTCAGAACCCATTTTCTTATGTACATGATGGCAGAAAAATCAGGCTGTCCCCACCTGCAGCCAGGCTTGCTGTGAGAATCTAGGGAGGGGGCACACCTCAGAGTGGGCTCACGAGGCGGTGGCAGAGATTTAGAAAGGTTTCCAGTAGCTCCTCTGCCCCACGCTGTGTGGCTCTGGTCATTCCTCAGCAGCACAGGCTGGCCCTGTTCTAAAGAAGCTGAGATGATGCACCTCCTGCCAGCCAGACAGCTGCCCACCACTCACAGATTCCTCAGGGATCCCTCAGGCCCCCCAGTCCGTGAGTGGACAAGAGGTCTGCTGTGGGCATGCCTTGGCCCAAGCGGGAGGCTCAGGGCTCCCGGCCCACCACCTTCTTCACACAGCTCCAGTCCACCAAGCTGCCCCCTCAGAGCACGCCCTTTGGAAATCTGGGGAATGGTTCCTCCCTGTTCCCTAAAGACTCTGTTTTTAGGCATCTGAAGTGTAGATGTAAACACTGACCTTTCCCACCTGTGTTTAGACCTGGTGCCCTCAGTGCAGGGGCCCCACACAGGCAAGGCCTGTGCACGTCACACGGTCACCATGTGCAGGTGAGTGACAGCCGCGTGCCTGTCTCTGTCCCCGTGGTCGGCTGTGCAGACCCCTGCTCGTGCCTGCAGCTTCATCCCGGTGTCACAGAAACGCCACACAGCTCCGTTCTGTGATTCAAGTAGGTGCCTGTCTAGTTGTGTGACACTGTCCAACAATTACGGGGCAATTGTTCCCACTGCTCCCACGACTGCTTCAAAGAGGCTTCGAGTCAGCGTCCCACTGGCCACCTGCTGGCCAGGGCTTCCAGTACGTTCCGCTTCAGCCCCTGGTTCCTTTGTCAGGTAGTTGCTGAGCTTGGAAGGAGTGCAGAAGGGCCCTGCTTCAGAGGATTATTGGCTTTTGAAGTGAAAAATCCTAAAACAATGCTGACACTTCCCGTTTCAGTCTCATCTTTGAGTCTGGATTTTCGCTGGGGCTCTGTGGCCCTTTCCTGCAAACATCTGACCACGAGTCATCAGAAGGAGAGGCTGCTATTGAGAGAGGAAACCCTGCAGCGAGGGTGACTGATGGGACTCGGGGTGCCTGTGAGGTGTGTGGAGGGGTCTTGGGAGGCTGCTATTGAGAGAGGAAACCCTGCAGCGAGGATGACCGATGGGACTCGGGGTGCCCACAGGGTGTGCGGGAGGGGCCTCGGGAGGGCCACACGCTCCTGTGCCGCTGGAACCCCTTCACCACCCCCGGCTCCACAGTGCAGACCGTGCTGGGCAGCCGTGTCCCATGGATGCCTGGTCAGGGTCCTCCTCTCACCACACCCTCCCTGGGTCCCCTCAGCACCCAGGACAGGACGTGCCGGACACTGAGAAGCAGCAACGATGGAGGGTGGCAGGCGTGGTCACATCCGGGCGTGGAGGGTTAGGCATCTTTAAGAAACAGGGTCTAGAAAGACTCTAATGGCAAGTCAAAGAAAATGTATATAACGCTAAAGTTCTCTTCCTTGTTCCTTCCTAAAATTCCTAAATTTTAAGAAGTGATCATAAAGTATTTGTGTAACTAAAAAAGGGGGAACAGGCCAGAGGGGTTCCCACGCCTGTCCCCATTGCACACTGAGGCCTCCAGCCTGGCCATCCCCTGTGCAGCAGGAAGGACAATGGGACCCACCGACACATGGGGGCCCTGCTGACGTCTGCCCGGGCTCCTGCCTGGCTCTGTCCCTCTCGAGACCTGAGATGGGGCATGCCCCTTGGTCTCCTTCCCTCGGCCAGCGCTGTGGCATGGGTCCTGGGGCGTGGGCCAGCGGGGGCTAAAGGCAGCTGCCTGCAGTCCCACATCCACTAGAGGTCTGCACAGGAGCCACCCTGTGAGTCCACAGGATGAACCAGCAACATGTGTGCCACACCTGCTCACAGAGGGCGGAGAGCCTGGCTGCGTCCTGGGATGGGGGCTTGGTGGGGCAGACCTGCAGGCCCAGGGAGAGGAGAGGCTGCATGAAGGGCTGGGCGGTGGGGAGGGGGATGCAGGGAGCGGGCTGGCAGGGTAGGGGCCAAAGCACAAAGGACTCTGCAGGCAGAGTGGGGGGCCCCAGGACAAAAGAGCAGACCTACTGGGCAGAGATGAGGACACTGTTGTCTGTGGAAGGTGAAGGGTTCAGGAAGCCAGCGCTGTGCAGCCCACAGCAAACCCACCCCCACTGGCCCACAGGGCCCCAGCTATGTGGCTTGGGGCTCCTCTTGGCAGCCGGTGGGCACTCAGCTGCAGGCCCCATCACGAGATCTGTAGGTGGGAAGAGCTTCTGAGCACCAACAGCTTCCAGGTACCCCTGCAGGGCTTTTGCTGGTTTTCTTGAACTTCCATGATGGGCAAAGCAGCCTCCCCTCTCTTCCTCTCAGAGGCCTCCCTCCCCCAGATGGGCAACCCCTATGCCAGACGTGGCTATGGAGACCACCTGTCACCACACATGGGACAACCTATATCCACCTCTCCCCACAGTGCGCACCGCATGGGGACAGGGATGAGCCTGGGCCAGGGCCCCAGAGGGGTGCAGCCAGCCCACGGCAGACGCAAGGCTCTGCTGACCAAGCTGGCAAGGCGAGGCTGCTCACAGCTGCCAGAAAACACGGGGCACAGCTGCCAACGCCAGCCCCGCCGCTCCACACCTTCTCTGAGGCAGAAGGCCCATCTCTGCAGTGGGTGAGACCCTCCTCTCCAGCCGCCTGGGAGGTGAGAAGAAGCTGAAGGGCCACCCAGAGCAGGGCCTGTGGCTGCCAGTCTCCATGGGGCCTTCTTGTCGGCCCGAGGTGGGGACTATGGTAGATAGAAGAGTGCCCCAAGGACAGCCTCATCCTGATCCCCAGCTCCTGGGACGTGGGACCTCGGGTGGCAAAGAGGCTGAGCAAATGGGGTTGAAGATATTGATGGGGGGTTTCCTGGACTGAGTGGCCCAATGCCATCACAGGGGTCCTTGTACGAGGGAGGCAGCAGGGGTCAGCAGAGAGAGGAGACGAGAGGAGGGGTCACAAGACCATATACGCGGGTGGCTCCTAAAAGCTGGGAAGGCCAGGCAACTGTTTCCTTGCAGAGCCTGCAGGAGGGACCAGCCCTGCTGACACCTTGATTGGAGGCCTCCTGGCCTCCAGAACTTAGGAGAATAGATCTGTGCTGCTTTAGCCACGAAGTGCAAGGCAGCTGCTTACCGCAGCCCTAGGAAACTGCTCAGCCCCAGGGAGGGGTGCCTGACAGGTGACCTGAGCATGGTGGTGCAGGAGGCAATCAGAAACAGGTGGGTTTCTCAACCCGCCAAGGCCTGTTTCTTGGCCTGCAGGAGGAGCCCTCGGTGTCTTCTCAGAACTCCTATAGCTCTGGACACTCACTATCTGCTCTCAAGTCCCCTTCCACCTCCTCCTGTGCCCTCTTAGGTTGGAAAATGAAACAGGCACCGCGAACGTAAGCAGCGGCTTGCCTGGACCACAGGTAGCCGGCAGAGGCTTGCCCTTAAAAGGCTGGAGGCTTCAAGGCTGTGACCACGTGGAGACAGCACGGCAAACACAGGCTTCTTCAGGAACTGCAAACTTAAAATAGACTCCACTTCCAAACCCACACACTGGCGTCTCTCCAGGAAGAGCGAGGTGGAGGACGCCCCCGCCGCCTCAGGGCTGCAACAGTGGGGAGTGGGTTCCACCTGCTGGGCTGGGCTGGGCTGAGTGACCGACCACCTCGGAGCTGTGAGAGTGGGTTCCACCCGCAGGCTGGACTGAGTGACCACCTCGGGGCTGTGAAACTGGGTTCTACCTGCCAGGCCAGCTGAGTGACCACCCCAGGACTGTGAGAGTGGGTTCCCCCGATGGTTGGGCTGTGACCGCCTCGGGGCTGTGAAACTGAGTTCTACCTGCCAGGCCAGCTGAGTGACCACCCCAGGACTGTGAGAGTGGGTTCCATCTGACAGTCGGGCTGTGACCGCCTCAGGGGTGTAAGAGTGGGCTCCACCTCCCCGGCCAGCAGAGTGCCAGCCAGAGATGCCGCTCTCCTGTGTCCTCACGTGCTCCTTCACCAGAGAGACCCCAGTGAAGCTCCCTGACAAGCAGCTTTCTGAGCCAAGGACATTCAGAGGAAAAGCACGCCTTAAGGAGGGCAAGATAACACACACTGCTGAACCTTTCACTTTCCTTTAAACAGCAGAGGCTGCACATTTAACCCATTAGATGAACACACACAAGTACTTTGTTAGATGCCAAAAACAGCGGGGGCGGGGGGTTGTTTTATGTTAACTCAACAGTCTGAGGTCTTTCAAGTCATTTCTGACCAGCTAAAAAATATCATGTTTTTTTGTTTTGTCTTGTTTGTACTCACTGCTAACAAACAGCTGGATAGAACCAGAGCAAGACCATCTATGCTCCCCCAACTGGGTGGCACTGTTGACAGGTGATGACTGGTTGGCCATGTTGGCGACACGCCCAGATGTGAGAGTCCCACGTTCTCATGGCTGCTGTGCCGCCACCCGAACTGTCCCGGACAGCAACGTTTCCTCACACGAGGGGTTCCTTTCACCTGCTTTTGGCAATGGGGATTTCTACGCAGCTGGGATTCTTTCTGCATCTAAATTACATTCTCTCAACAAGACTGATTTTTCCCCTTCACAGAAGGGTTCATTTTAATATGGGCTTTGGCTGGCACATACCATGTTCTTCTCAAATTTTATTTCAATAGGAAGGAGTTCATTATATTTATCCACTAATAAGGCTTCGTGTGAAGTATACAAATACTACAGACAGAAAATATGTGAAAACTTCCCCAGGTTGAGGGTATCTAAACCACCTCAAAACACAGGCGGGGGGCGAGGTCTGCTATTCCCGCCACAAAACACGAAGGGGTCAGAGTGGGTGAGAGACCATGAAAATAGCCGTGCAAGTTCGCATGACCAATGCCGGCATTTTCCACTCTCAGGACGGCACGGAGAGGTTTCTAGAGAAGGACCATTAGACAGTCGTCCTACGGCCAGCGCTGGATTCTGTGTTGTTCTGAGCTGAGAGCTTGTCCTCATCAGGGTCCCGGTCCACAAGGACTTTCAGGACCTGCTGCAGAACAACCAGCTGCCCAGTGGTCCAGACCCACTCCCCATCTTCCTAAGGTGGCTCTTGGAGAACCCAGGACATGGGGGTAGGCACGCGAGGCAAAAGGTTGAATTCAGACCCACACCTTGCCAGACACCCGTCCAGAAGTGGCCTCTGTGTGTGGGCTGCTGTTGGCTGACTCAGCCATGAGGACTGACGGGGCCGCCGAAGGACAGACCAGGGCAGGAGGGAAAGCTGGGGGCAAGCCCAAGGGGAGCCGAGTCATAGGCTGGGTTCTCAGAGAGGGGTGGCCGGCAGCTCTAAACCCAGGGCCAGGGGACGATGGACTCTGGCTCGGGACCCTGATGCTGCCTCGCCTGTGGGCATGGCTCTCGGCAGATGCAACCTCGACTCCAACCTGAGAGACCAAAGCAGGGCAGGGCAGCAGAGCCCAGAGTGGGAGACGGCGCAGGCTGTGACAAGTCCTCCAGAGGAAAGCTCTGCAGCCAGGGAGACAGGGACGACAGCAGGGACCAGCTGCCCAGGAAAGGGACAGGGAAGGGGGCAAAAACCAGCAAAAGGAGCCAGGTTCCAGGCAGGGACCGGGAGTTTCCGAATGGAAACGCACGCCAGGCCATTCCTGGTACACCCATCACTGGTTCCCAAGAGAAAGATGCGCCTGGACCCTTCCCACAGGTGCAACGCACCTGTCAGGAACGAGCAGCGCTGCGACCCCAGGGGCTCCAGCACCTGCACTCAGAGGTGAGGTCGGTCATCCCCACTATACATGCAAGACACACAAAATCCAAATATAGAGTCTGACTCATGGTGCTAACTTCTGTAGAATGAGAAGACGTGAGTGGCCATCGTCACACACAGGACCACCGGCCATGACAAGCACAGCAGCTGCTTGTCCCTCTGGCTGCAGAGGCGGTAGATCCAAGGCATGGGGCCCGAGCATGTGGGGTCCTACCCGCTCCTCTTACCATGTCTACAACAGCAGGATTCTGACGGCTTTCGGGTCCCCAGAGTTGGACAGAAGGGCTGTGCGCTGCCTGCTGCAATACTGAGAGGAGGAAAGGCCTCCCGCACTCGGAGCCCCGGCATTGTCCAGCCGTCGGGACAGTCGAGCGCTCCGCACCAAGCTCGCCTTGTTGCAGGAGAGGGCAGACCAGTGGAAACGCACTTTCCAGCCCGCTGCCAATCACAGCCACCTTTCTGTTCGTGCTTCCTAAACAGAACAAAGCTCCATGACAAGGCGGGGAGAGCGCGGAGACAAACGCACTCATTCTGGTGGGAGGAGCGGCGTCACGGCGGAGCTGGGCAACTAGAAAACTCGTGCTTTGATGGTAGTCCGGCTCTCTACCCTATGTGCTTGCTCTTTCCTTAATTCCCACACTGACCCCTGCACCAGCCAGCTCAGCCCCGCTCTGCAGACACAGAGCTTGCCGAAGTCACGTGGATAGTCACTGCAGCCGCCCTCCTCTCCCTGAGGCACGTGGAGCGCCTGACCCAGCCCAGCCGCCTCACTCCTCCCCTCGCCTCCCAGGCCCTCTGCACTCTCCTCAGCTCTCCAATACCTACAGTGGGCTCTGGTGGGTGCCCTGCAGTTCAGGCCAGACCCTCCTCACAGCTCAGACACCCCCTCCACTGTGGGCTTGCCAAGTGGCACAGCTTTCCAATTCCGCACATGCATGGCCCTGCATCAGGGGCTTCCACCCGGGCCTCGCCCCTGAGCCACCGCTCACATTTCTGCTCTCACTGCCACGTGTCCAGCGCTGAGATGCTGCCTGGGATGTAGGAGGCCCCATGGACATTCACTGTAAGAAAACCCACGCTACCACATGGGACGTGCCAGAGGAAACGGCTTTGTAAAAATTAAAAGCTGGGATTTTTAATATCATCACCAGGTATAGTCTCATTAAAAAATGCTTATTCAATGAAACTACACAGCACTAAAACGAGTGCTTCCCAAAATGTAACCAGCAATTGGATCTAACTAGGGAGCTTCAGAATTTTAATTGAAAGATATAAAGTGTTCACTTGTGAAAAATTTACTATTATTAAAATAATTTTTAAATTAAGAATTTTAAAACTATACATTAATAGTGAAAGCAAAGGAGCAAACTTACTCACATGCTTCAACACAAAATGTGATAGTTTCATCTGGCTTCCTACTGGAACCCTTAAAGCAGCCTCCTCCAAGCAAGTGCGGCCAGGCTGAGCCAGGGGACAGACACTTTCGGCGGAACATCTATCACTCTGAGAACAGCACCACTCTTTTGGGGACAAGTCCATAACTGGAGCTCCCCGGGCTCCTGGAAGTCAGGTGGCAATGTCCAACATCCGAACTAACAGAGCCCAGCACTTCAATGGGGGAGGACGGAACGGCTGGGATCCTCTGCTGAGAAGAGGCTCCTCTCCCCGAGGGCAGCTCGCGGTTTCCAGTCACAGATGGGTTGCAGTTAAAAGGTACTTTGCTTTGTACAACTCGAGAGAGTATTAGAAAATCCTAGCCACGAGAGGTGACTACTGAGAATTACCTCCTCTGTTTTCTGGCTCGTGATTGTCCTGAAGCAAAGCCTCAGGCTCCCAGCTTCTATTTACATCCAGATGTAATGCCCCAGATCACTCGGGCACCTGCTTCCATTCATGGAATTCTGGCCAGCCAGTGGCTGCTGCCTACATAAGCTTTTCTTCGAAAAAGCTTCCCTCATCACAGCCTTCCCTCCACCCCTATTTTGCCAAACCCCCAAATCTTGCAGATTTACATCCAGTGTGAGCACGGACTGTGCCTATTCCCAGAAACTAGCCCCTGCTTGCTTCTTTGCGTTGACATGCGCACTGCTGAGAACAGTCAATCCAGAAAGCTATTAACTGGTAAGCAGGACACAGAAAGATTCAAAGTCAATTAATGGCCAAAAAATGGGACAAATGTCAAGCAAGACAAGAGCTTCTTTCACTTCTGCTGTAGTAGAGAAACCAACACGAATTCAATTGAAGCAGCATAACTGAAGGTCCCTGGGTCCGCCTGTGGCCTGGAGGTGGCCGCCTCTTTCCCTGCTGTTCTTGCCGCAACACCTGGGCAGAACACGGAGGCTCCATGGCCGCCAGGCAGCCTGGCAGCGAGGGGCTGGTGAGCTGCTGCTGCTGCCTACCCAGGCAACCCCATCTTGCTGAAGTGGTCCTAAGTAGCTGCATGTCATCTCTCCTGAGAAGCTCAATGCTTTTTAGGAGAGATTGGTTATAACAGTTGATTGGTTATAACAGTTGATGGAACAGAAAGATACGTTAGAAAAAAACAAGGACTTTCTCTTCAAAATTCTCACACCTGTAAACACATACCTGTGTGAATAAAATCCAGACACAAAACCACACTGCTGCAATGTGATTATTTCCTGATCTCTAAAGCACTGAGAAGTCCAACATGGAATCTTGGAAAATGCATGATTATTTTGATCGTGGTTTGTTCTGTTGCTGTTTTAGTTGTAAGAACTTTCGTGAGATGAACTCGTGTACTGCTCTGAAATAAGGAAATCAGGGCATCTCCTCACCTCTTCTTGAGGCTTAAATGTGGAGAGAAGACTTGGACAGTGTTTATTCGTCTTTCTCTGCTGAACACGCATATCACTGAAAACACCAGAAAATGAAACAGATGAAGGTCCTCAGCACTACAAATTACACACTTCCCATTCCAGCCAGGGACTGCAACCACACAGGGTCCGACACAAACACAAGGGGCAATCAGAGCACCCGAGTCCACACCATGCCGACACTGAGCCCTGTGTGGTTGGACAGCTCTGTCCCTTGCAAGGGCAATCCTGACCACATGGCAGACCTGCCCTCTCACTGCTGAGGACACTACCCATGCAACCACCAAGGTTGAAGGAAACAGCTAGCTCTTTGCAGCCAAAGACATTAGGAACAGTTAAGATAATTAAAGATGGTTTTCTTTATCTTTCCTCCCCTCCGCAATGGGTTTGTGAGGTGCTTAGAGCAAAAGATACTCCGTGACTGGCCCAATGCCCAGCTGTGCTTTCATTTCATGATTAAAGCTGTTGGTTTCTTAGTGAAATGCAAAACTTCAGCCACTTAAATCTGGACTCCAATTCAAATCTCCTGGGAAACTTTATTTTCAATTCTTAAAACAAAGAAGGCAGGGAGAAAGGGAAGAGAGGAAAACAAGGAAAGATGGAAGGAGGGAAGGAGGAAGGGAAGGGAGGAAGGCAAGGACAGATGGAAGGAAGGAAGGAAGGAAGGAAGGAAGGAAGGAAGGAAGGAAGGAAGGAAGGAAGGAAGGAAAAGGAAAAGAGGGAAGGAGGAGGGAGGGAAGGGGCAAGGAGGAAGGGAAGGGAGGAAAATGAGGACAGACGGAAGGAGGGAAGGAGGAAGGGAAGGAAAGAAAGAAGGAAAGGAGGGAGGGAGGAGGGAAGGAAGGAGGCAGGGAGGAAGGGAAGGGAGGAAAACAAGGACAAAGGGAAGGGAGGAAAACAAGGACAGATGGAAAGGAAGGGGAGGGGAGGGGGAGGGAAGGAGGGAAGGAAGGAGGCAAGGAAGAAGGGAAGGGAGGAAAACAAGGACAGACGGAAGGAAGGAAGGGAAGGAGGAGGGAAGGAAGGAGGGAGGGAGGAAGGGAAGGGAGGAAAACAAGGACAGACGGAAGGAAGGAAGCGAAGGAGGAGGAAAGGAGGAGGGAGGGGAAAAGGCAGGCGGATGTGAGGGGGGAAGGAGAGAAGGAGTGTGCATCTTCTTCGCATGCTCCGTGGCAGCGAGGCCTGGTAGAGCTTCCGTGGGGAGCAGAGCATCGTCCCCTGCACCAGCACTGGAACTGCTGCCCATGGCGGCTACGGAGCACCTGAACTATGGCCAGTGCAACCAAGGAACCCAGTTTTAAACTGTATTACATTTTAGCTCATTTAAATTTCAATAGCCACATGTGGTTAGGAGCTACCATATTGGACACAGTGGAGCTTTACAGTGGAAAACTCACAGTTCAACAGGACTCACAACTGACAGCTCAATTCCTAAACAATGATGCTGAACCACAACCAGCTTGTTTTGGTTTTCTAGGTTTTGACAGAGGTGAATAAAGAAATGTGATTTTCTTTCTCATTTCTCAGTTTTGACTGGCAACTTGATTTTCTGGGTAATAAAGAGAGTATATTATTTTGCTTTTGCATTTTATGCCATTAGCAGTCTAAGCTCAAATCTCCTTCGGAGGAAGGAGTTTGAGACGCTGAGGACAGCCACCACGTGAACCTTTTTCAATGTCTCTCTTAAAACATATTGTTCTGTAAATCTATAGCAATTTTCTCCTTTTGCTATTTCTTCTTCACTTGCTTACCTTTTCTCTCTCTCTCTCTCTCTCTCTTTCTTTCTTTCTTTTGAGACGGAGTCTGGCTCTGTCGCCCAGGCTGGAGTACAGTGGCCGGATCTCCACTCACTGCAAGCTCCGCCTCCCGGGTTCACGCCATTCTCCTGCCTCAGCCTCCTGAGTAGCTGGGACTACAGGCGCCTGCCACCACACCCGGCTAATTTTTTGTATTTTTAGTAGAGATGGGGTTTCACCGTGTTAGCCAGGATGGTCTCGATCTCCTGACCTTGTGATCCGCCTGCCTCGGCCTCCCGAAGTGCTGGGATTACAGGCGTGAGTCACCGCGCCTGGCCCACTTTATTTTTTTCTACTCTAATGTAGCACATTACTAAAATAAATACAGTAGGCCTTTAGAAAATCTCTTCAGCATAATGTAAGTCTCAATTAAACCACACCACACCAAACAGGGCACAGAGCAGCGTGTGCACGTGTGCAGCTTCGACATGACCACACGCACACAGATGCACAATGGGGAAAGTCCCATGGAAACGCTTTTATTTCTGGAAGTCGGAAGAAAAACAACATACACAACCTGCATGGCACAGAGGGGCAGTACTGAAACCACAGGGGCCGCCAAGAGCCGGCCGTTCACAGCAGACCACTGTTTTCCAGTGAGAGTGGTGGGCCATTCCAAAACAAAGCTAGAGGGTTCCAAACATCCAGAATGGACGCTGCTTCCCCGACTCCATTACTTACACTACAGGATGGATTGCTTTTTGTGAGACCGCTTCTTCCACTGTGCAATTTTTGCATTATTTACCCTCCCCCGATCTTAAAGCCATATGGCGTCCAGGAGAGTGTGGCTGGTGCAGCTTGGCCGTCGCTGTCGCTGTGACGCAGCTGGAGCAGAAGGCGACCCGTTCACTTCAGCCAGATCCACTTGTCTCCCACCTCGGCGTTGTACCCAGGGCTGTACTTGCGGCCTGGCAGCTGTTGGGGGGAAACAGGCATTGGTGCACTCTGTTTAAAGTGAAAGAACGTTTTCCCAGCTCCTAGTTCAATGTTTACCCAGCAGATGCCTGTAATTCACGAGTTCATTCAACAATGCTGGTGAGCACCTATCTGTGGCAGGTCTCTCCTGTGAGTGCAAGGATGCCACAGGTACACAAACCACAACCCAGCCCTGCCTGCCAGGAGCTTCCGTTCCAGGGCTGGGAGCCACAAATGGAAACGAACCACCTGAGTGTCCTCATTAATGTCGGGAGGGCAAAAAGCACCACGGGAGGGGGACAGGGACAGCCGCGCAGACACAGGGATAGGGCTGGGGCCCAGAAACCACGGTTCACCAACGGAAACACCAAGTTATCTCTGAACACCCCCCGGGTGAAATCCCCTCTGAAGAGAGTCTGCAGGGCTGGGCCGCTGGCTGGAAGGGCCTTGGCGGAGTGGGAAAATAAGTTTCATCCAGGCCTTTTAAGTAGACGTGGGCAGGGTTGAGGAAAACCAGCAAAGGAGGGGGAAGCACTGCAGGACTGACCCTAGTGGGAGCCACTGAACAGCTCCAGGAGCAACAGGAGGAAGGGACCACAGAGCCCAGGAGGAGCAGATGCTGCCGGAGAGGCCAGCAGGGACTGAGCTGGGCAGTGACGGAGCTGCAGGAGGGATGTTACAGCTCCCACTTCTCCCACCATCTGGGAGAGGTCAGGGACCCAGGTGGCGATCCACAGAGGCCAACCTCACAGGGCACAGGGAGATCTAGGGGGCAACAAGAGCCCCCGCCAGCACAAAGACGCCTGTTCATGAGGGTAGGTGGCCAGCAAAGGGCTGGCTGAGGCGGAAGGAGGAGTGCTGCTCCGCAGGACCACCTCACTGTGGAGCCGGGAGGAAAGCGCCCACCACGGTGCGTCGCCCAGCGATGGCAGGTGGGAAAATGAGTTTTTTCCTATTTTCCAATCAGCATGGGCGCACAGCCAATTTGTGTACACACACACACACACCCCTTCCAAATTCTGCCCTTAAGAGCGGGTACTAAAACCATTTTTAAAAGAATAAACTTTTCCTCTATCCTAACCAGCAGCAGGCATTTGCAGCCAGCCACACGGCCAAGGCTGCCTGGACCACGCCACTGAAATGTGCCTGCTCGGCCTCTGCCACGGTGGCCACACAGTGACAGACGAACACACAACATATCCTACGGAGCAGCAGAGAGGTCGCCCCAAGACCAGCCATCTCAGACACAGGACAGGCAGAGCTCTGAGGATCTTCAAGGCCCGGGAGCCACCCTCCTTCCTCCCCAGAAAGCCTCTCCTCTCCTCGGCGTGCAGCTGTGAAATGGGCCCTGGAAGTGGAGGGGCTGGTGCTGTGTTAGTCCGTTCTTGCACTGCTATAAAGACATACCTGGGGCTGAGTAACACAGAGAGAAAAGAGGTCTAATTGGCTCACAGTTCTGCAGGCTGTGTGGGAAGCATGGTGCCAGCATCTGCTTCTGGGAAGGCCTCAGGAAGCTTCCAATCACAGCGGAAGGCAAAGCGGGGGCAGGCATGCCACATGGCGGATGCAGGAACAAGAGCAAGAGCGTGAGGGGTGGGGGGGTGGAAGCTGCCACACACTTTAAAATGAGCAGGTCTCATGTGAACTCTGTGAGAACATACTCATTACCTCAAGGAGGGCACCAAGCCATTCATGGGGGATCTACTCCCATGACCCAAACACCTCCCACCAGACCCCACCTCCAACGGGATCTGGAGGGGACAGACATCCTAACTACATCAGTGCTCATCTAAAGGCAGGCAGGGGTGGGTGGCACAGCCAGACTCCAGCCCTCTGGCCCAGGATACAGTGTGGATACAGACGATTTTGTCTGGGTACCAGGAGAATTCTGGGACACAGAAGAAAAAAGAAAAGCCCAGTTCCTTCAGGAGTTTGAAATCTGAAAAAAGACTGACATGAAAGCACAGGTCATTCAGCCAGTGACGCCAAGACAGCCCAGGGGGTTTGCTATTGTGGGATCCCAGCAGGGAGCGCAGGCAGCTGGTCTGGCAGAGTCCAGGGAGGTGTCTGGAGAGTGAGGGACCCTCCAGGGTCAGGGGGATCCCCCAACACTGCTGCTGGAACTACGGGTGTCTACAGGCGGCAGGAAGACCGCAGGAGAGGGCCGTGACTTTCTGGCTTCACGGTCTGACGAGGCCTTTGGCATAAGGTGTGACCTGTGTCAGACGGGCTGCAGGTGCTGTTCCTGGACTGGGGAGCAGTGATGGGCACCTGGGGCTGGCCTCAAAGGGCCTGATGGGGTCAGGAAGGCCTGGGTGACAGAGAGAAAGAGCTGGTCGACCCCAGGGAAGGTGAGTGTCAGGTCTGCTTACAGAATGGGTGCAGGGTGTGGGGGCTCCACGGCAGGCTGCCCCACAGAGATGACCCGTGGGCAGTTGGAAAACTGCGTCTGTGGCTTAGAAGACAGGGCTGTGCAGCCACCTCCCATTACTGAGGGAGCCAGCGCCACATGAGCCGGCCACCCAGGGTGAGGGCGAAGAGCAGAGGCTGAAGAGCAGCACCGCACGGCTGAGGCCTGAGGCTGCAGAGGGACTGAGGAGTGAGGCGCGTAGGCCACAGGAGGAGCTGGGCGTGACCACACGTGACACACGCCGCCTCGTGTCATGGTCACCAGATGGCCACGAGCTCTGCACGAGGACACGAGGAGCGGGGTGGAAGGAGACCACACTAGTGGGGAAGCAGTCAGCAGCTGAGGAAGGGGACACAACGCCCGGGCTGCCTTTCACACGCCAGGTAATGGCACGTGTGTCTGCGCCTGCATGCCCATGTACGTGCAGGGGCCTGGTGGGCGGGGTCTCCGCATCAAGGAGAGGTGGAGATCTCCATCTCAAGATGCCCAGCCCCCAGAGCCTGTGAACACATGGTCTCACCTGGCAAAAGGGCCTCTGCAGCAGGGACTGGGAGATCATCTGAGGGGCCCCAGACCATCACTAGGGTCCTCAGAAATCAGAGGAGGAGATGTGCAATGGAAGCAACGGCCACAGTGATGTGGGGCCAGGGGCTGAGGAACATGGGCGGCCTCTAGCAACTGGAAAGGGAAAGGACATGGATCTCCCCTTAAGCCCCCAGAAGGAGGCAGCCCCGCCCACACCCTAATTTTGGAACCTCTGCCTCCAGAACTTTAGGAGGATGCATGTGTACTGTTTTAAGCCACTAGAGAGTAGTAGCTGGCAGCAGCAGCAACAGGTGACTCCTGCGGGGTGTCTGCTTTTTATGATGGGAGACACCGGGGCACGTCTGTACAACAGGAAGAAGAAAATTGTGCAGGGGAACAGGCCGAGGATGCAGGAGAGGGTGGGTCACCCCCAAGACACAACACAAGGAAGGGGCAGGCCAGAGAGCTGCGAAAGCAGCAAGGCCCTCCAGGCACGCTGGAGGCCAGGACGCCTCCAGTAGAACCGCACTCAAACACGACTGCGGCAGCCAGGAAACAGTAACAGTGTTTGTAGTTGGTTCCACATCCAAGAGGTGGTCCTGCCAGAAATTCATTTCTTTTTCCCTAAAGGCCCAACTGCAGAATTATGTCCAAAGAACAGAAAGTTGACATCTGAACAAAAGATTACCTGAAAGGTTTTCCCGTTTAACCAACCTGCTGCAAACCCACACAACGGCCAGTGGGCCCCTCTCTTAAGACGCCCTAGGTCAGCTTCCCCAGGGTTTTTCAATTAAAGTTGTCATTTAATGTTCTACCCAAACACAGGACCGGCCATGCAGGTTTCTTCACAGCAGTACTGACGGAGGAAGGGCTGGGTTTGGGATAGTCTGGCTCCATTTTCATCTTTGCAAATAGAATTTTAAATCAGAGCAGATAATAGAAACTCGCAGAATACCAAACCTGCTAAGTCCAGCCAGTGGCCATTAATTGTCTTGGAAAATTTGTCTCTAGACTTCTCTGGCCTTTGATACCCAGGAGGGTTCTCAGATCCTGGGGGTCTCTTTTCAGTGTTTTAGGCCAACAGAGACCCATGCAGTGGGGAGAGGTTCATCTGGAGCATCTCACACCAGGAAAATGCAAAACCATCCCGTTTACATTTTACTACTTCATGTCTGTATCTGGTAAGTTAAAATAAGCCTCAACCCCCAAACCCAGTGCTCATTCATCACTCGAGGAAAAGCGCACGGTAATGCCTCGGGGAGGAAAGCAGCACAGCCCGTTCCCTCACGGGGCAGCCCCACTCCGGGACCTGCACTAGGCCTCGCCAGACCTTCCTCCTGGGCCACGCTTTCCCGGATCTGCTCGTTCACGGTGCCTGGGTGCGTGACACACGTGTGTGGCTGTGCGTCCGAAGGCCGAGATGGAAAGGGCATGTGGTGAACTATCTCAGGCGCGGGCCGTACACCTACTTTAAAATGAAAAGAAAATCATTTTCCTCCTGTCAGAAGTTGGGGCTTCTGCTGAGTGCATACCGGGTGAGCAAACCAAGAATCCTTAAGGAGCAAAAGAAGAAAGAGCGCCTAACAGAAAGAGGAATCAACCCCTCCAATGCTCATCCTCTGCAATCCCCTCTACTGCACAATGTGAACAGTTTCCCTCGCTGGATCTCTGAATTCAAGGCCTTTTGGATTCATTAGATTCACGGTGATCTGGCAAGTTTAACACTTTCAGGAGGCTCTTTCCCTGCATTCCATTTTCCATTAGAAATCAAAAGTAAAGTTTACTAAAGAAAGGGAAAAAACCCTCAATAAACTACAAAGCCAAACATTCCAAGTCCTATTCCACAGCCCAGCAGCTAAGCTGCCCTCCACCCGTGACCCTGGCATGCGTCAGTCCCTGGTGGCCCACCCAGAGTGTTCCAGGGCGAGGCTTGGAGCCGGGAAGGGATTTCAGACAGCACACTGGGAGGCTCCCTGCCCAGTCACCTCGGCAACCTGGGCTGACTCAGTGTAGAAAATGAGTTCCTTTCCCTGAGAGCTGCTGGTCACGAGGGGGCTGGGCTGGAAATGACAACTCCCTTCGGCCCCCTGATGGAGCCCAGACACGGAGGACGAGCAGGGTGGGCTTCCATCCCAGGCTGCAGAGGGTGTGCACATTTGTATCAGCAAATACAAAACAACCTATGAGGGGTGTGTACGCACTGCAGCCCAGCCTGTTTGGGGATGTGGATCTGGGCTTTCTTCTCCCGGAAAACCCCGCAAGACTGGACTTCTTCCTACCCACGCATCCTGATTCACATACAGGAAAGACAGGAAAAGAGAGTATCAGACACTCTCATCAAACCCACTCCCGATTTCTCCCAAATATCTGTGTGCAAATCTGTGTGTCAGAAGTCCACGCTTAATGTAAACCAACATGATGATTTTCCTGACCCTCACAGTTAACGGGGTGAATGGCACACACACCCAGGTGGGTACTGCTACCCTCTCCCCCACCAACCCGAAGGCTGCACACAAAGAAACCTGAACAGGGCTGCCTGAGGGAGGCGCTGGGCGGCTGGGGAACAAAGGAGGAGCATTACTCTCATCTGTACACTCTGATGTATCTTTCCAATTTTACAGCATGTGCAAGGATTTCCTTTTTCTTTTTTGTTTTTCCCCTAAAGAGAGAGAGATGAAGTAACTTGCTAAGGGTGGCACATGGCCAGTCTGTTCACAGAGCTAGAATTGGAGCCATGTCCTGCTGCCTCCTGAGTCTGCTCCTAACCACTGGCCCACATTGTACGTCAGGCTGTGCCTCTTCCAGCCTATGGTCGTGTCCTTTCCCAGTTTTCCCATCATAACACTGATGTGCCCCCTCTAGATTTATGTGCTTAAGATAAATTTCTAGAAATGGAACTGCTTGCTTAAGGAAAAACAATAAACAGAGCCATAGATGCTGACGCAGCCACCAGAATGGGTTTAATTTAATAATGCCAAGACGCTGCTTCAGATCATTATGCTGCTGCTTACACTTCGGGGCTGATTCAGAGCCTGGGTTTCTCGTTAGGAATTTATACCAGGCTCTTGGCCTTTTAGTGCCTCATGCACGGGTTGGCAAACTATAGTCCACAGATCAAATCTGGCCACTGACTGCTTCTGTAAATGAGGCCTCACTGGCACAGCCTGGTCCATGCATTTACACACTGGCTGGTGGTGCTTTTGCACAGTGCAGAGCTGAGCGGCTGTGAGAGGCTGTGTGGCCCACAGAGCTAGGAATCTTTACTCTCTGGCTCTTTAATGGAAACCTTTGCTCATCACTGGCCTAAGAAAGACAGGAAGGTAACAAGACAGTAAAGCTGAGTCCACGACATGGTTTAAGTTCACTTAGTCCACAATTACTTCGTAAGTACCCACAGGTGCCAGGTCCTGTGCCGGGCAACAGCAGGAAACAGGGTGATTCCCTAGCTTCAGGTGGGGTTGCAGAGGAAGATGAAACATGCTGTTTTTTTATTCAAAGTGACTCCACTGAGTTTGTGTGATTCAACGTGAGGACTATATTGAGTTCTGATGTTAGAAAGGTGCCCACTTCTAAATGCTACAGCCAACCTAGGATCTGTGCAATAGAGGCCAAGGCCTCATACTGAAGGCTAAGGCCGCACACTGAGGCTTCTCCCAGGTGCTTCTCTTGGGTGCACAATTTAGACATGCCCTACATTAGTGCTTCAAATGCCAGCTGTTCGCACAGAAATCAGTCAAGGAAATATATATATACACATACACATACACACACACACACACACATATACATACACACACTCATTCTAACGCAGGAAACTCCTTGTACTCATGAACACTGGGTCCTAACTGCTTTGAGAGAGATGAACGAAGGCAATCCTCTCTTCTCTGGCTTCATAAAACCTAGAAACAAGTTGGAATGTGAGGGAAACCCAAAGTAGAAGACGGAAGGTGATGGAGGGTGAAAAGGGTGGAGAAATCCCACCCGACCCACACGGACAGAGGCTTCAGGCGCGGACAGAGGCTTCAGGGGCGGACAGAGGCTTCAGGCGCGGACAGAGGCTTCAGGGGCGGACAGAGGCTTCAGGCGCGGACAGAGGCTTCAGAGGCCGACAGAGGCTTCAGGTGCGGACAGGGTGCGGATCAGTAGGGAAGAGGCGGCCATTTAGGAGCAGGGAGGCAGCAAATGCACACAATGCACAAAGCACGGCCTCCGGGGAGTAGCAAGCGCAGACCTGAGCCCTA
The DNA here is from genome assembly GCF_047675955.1 of Chlorocebus sabaeus. Taxonomy (NCBI): domain Eukaryota; kingdom Metazoa; phylum Chordata; class Mammalia; order Primates; family Cercopithecidae; genus Chlorocebus; species Chlorocebus sabaeus. The sequence continues at coordinate 127,491,719 of NC_132913.1, forward strand.
TGGTCTTAAAGAAGCCCCAACATGGAAAAATGCCTCCTCCCGAAATATACCCCAGACTCCAGTCGACGTGAACTATGCAGCTCCTGGGCAATCAGTTATACCGTTAGGGCCTATATGAGAGGTATCAGGCCAAGTAACAGTCAACAGTTTCCTTCCATGAGGCAGTAACAGGGTCTGAACTTGCCTCCCAGCCAGATGCATTTAGAAGCTGGAGAAACTGAGTCTGATGGTTGCATCTGACTCTGGGCAGGACACAATTACTAGATTTTAGGGAGTACAGCACTAAAGGGGTGAGGCCTAGGCAGAAAAAGAGCTCCAGAAATCTGCACAGAGGACCCACTTGGTCTTTGGCTGAGTACCAATTAGTGTGTGCAGGGGGTAAAACTCCATAAAGCTGGACAAAGTTAACTTCAGGGAAAGAACAGTTTCTGGGGAGTTGCAAGCAGATGACTCCCAGAGCTCACTTAGGGCTGAGTCGGCAAGCTCCCACTGGCCAGAGCAGAGGGGCCTCTTGCTGCACACATGCACCATTCAACAGGGACCCCATGGCCATGCCTTAGCACCAGGCTAAGCCCTTCCTGAAGAAAGCCCATTGCAGGCTCACCAGAAAGCTGATACATCAAGCCTGAAAAGGTTTACACTGACTTGCAAGAACCATAACTGCTGTCAGAAAAAAGTTCTAACACAGTTCAAAGGAATAGAACAAGATCTAGCACTCAAAAACACAAAATATGCAACGGATGGCAAGCAATGAGACATCTCTCTGCATATGAAACAGGAAAATGTAACCCATAACAAGGGGAAAATATCAAGCCAACTCAGAACTGACAAAGACGATGAATCAGGAAACAAAGACATTACAACAGCTGTTATAAAAATGTTCAGTACGCTCTAAGAATTAAATGAAAAACATAATAAGGAGAGAATTGGATAACATAAAAAGCACCAAACAATTTCTAGAGCTAAAAAACAGGATTCCTGAAACACAATTCTACTGGATAAGTGTGGTGGCCATGAAAATGTGCTCTGCAGAGCTCCTGCCGCAGGGAGGAAAGTGTGCTCCTCTGCAACGCTCCTGCTGCTCCTGACCCTGCATCTGCCGACCCTCAGGACCCGCTGCCTGCTCATGCCACGGCCACGCACGTTATAGAACATGCCTGGTCAGTGATGGAGCACAGAGGAGCTTCTGGTGCCAGCTGTTCCTGTGGACATGGGACTCCCTGACAGGCATCTTTGGCTCTAGGACACTCGTCAGTCTGGCCAAATCTTTCCTGGATTCTTTCTTCCTGTCTCCTGTCACAGTCCGGCAAGGAAGAGCAAAGTCTCTCCTGCCATCTCAGGCTTCCTCTCCCTGATCCTTCAAAGGTGTTTTCTTCCAATGGACCTCTTCAACATCTAATCCCTTGGCTTCTGATTCTTGGAAGACCTAAACCAACACAATGCAATTAACAGCATATCATACAACCACAGAAGAAAACGTAAGTGAGCTTGAAGGCAGTGCAGCAGCAACTATCCAAAATTAGGGACAGAAAGAAAAAGGCCAAAAACAAATGGGCAGAGTCACAGGGACCTGTGGAAAACAGCAAGTCACCTAATGCATGGATACATAAGAGTCCCCAAAAGGGGGAGGACAGAAAAAAATCTGAATATTAACCAAACATTTTCCATGTGTTCTGAAAATGATAATCCTGCCACCCAAGACACTCAATGAAGCCCAGGCAGGATAAATACCAAGAAAACCACGCAGAGGCACGCCATAATTAAATTATGAAAAACTAGTGAGAAAAAGATCACAAGAAAATCTTACAAACAACCGAAGGGAAAAAAGGTTCGTGAGGCACAAGAACCAAAGTGAGGAAGAACTCTTGCACTTCTCAGGAACTGTGCAAGCCAAGAGGCAATGGAATATCTTTTATGTGTTGGAGGGGGGAAAACACTGTCAACCTAGAATTGTATATCAAATGAAAATACCCAGCAAAATGAAGCTGAACTATGTATTTTCAGAAAAGCAACAGCTAAGAGAATTCACTGCTCCCAGATCTGTTCTGTAACAACTGCTAAAGGAAGTTATTCACACAGGAGAAAGATGATGCTGGGTGGAAACTCAGATCCACACAAAGGAATAAAGCACATCAGAAATGGTGGAGGGAAGGATAAAAGACTAAAAAATTCTGTTTCAATCTCTTTAAAAGTTACTGTTTAAAGCCAAAATCACAACAGTCCATTGTGTGGTTTCCGGCAAAGTGTATGAGAATAACAGCACAAAGAACACAGAGGGCAGGAACAGCTGTGGCCTCGGGCCAGATACCTGCATTCTGTGTGAGGCAGTTAAATGCTGACAATGTGTGGGTTGACTGTGACAAGTTAGAGATGCCCATGGTGAAACCCTATGGCAATCATCAGAAATGAAATAAAGAGGGATAGCTCGTAAGTCCACAAAGGAAATACGATGGAACTACAGTACATAACCGGTCTAAAAAGAACCCAGGAAAAGATGTAAATGTACATCTCATCTGTGATTATACATAGTTGAAATGTAAGGTAAGAAGGAGTAGGTAATTCAGCCAGAGAGGGCACCTCACCTCCCTCTAAGAAAGTTCCTATCCAAGGTTTGGCCAATGACAACAGATGTCACTGAATCATTCATTTGTACGGACAAACTTCTCTGTGTCATTATTTCAGTTTTTGCAAAGACAGCCTCTAACACTTAACAGTCCTACCTACTGCTCTATGCAGTTACTTATCGAAGAACCATGGTAATGAAAGAAGTACCACATAAAAACATTCTCAAAAGCAACTTTGTAAAAAGGAAGTAGAAAAGAACTTATTTGGTGAGTGAGTGTGATTAACTTGATAGATCTATCTCAGGAAATGTCATTCAGGAGAAAGCCAAAGAAAACTCCTGAACAAGCATCTCCCCGTCCAGGTACATCACAAAGGTCTCCAAGAAGACCTTCCTTGAGCGCGGCAGCTGACTTGCTATTCCTGGCCAAGGCCATGGCTTTTCTCTATTGAATGCCTATGCCGCTCACTCTTCTTGTGAAGTGCTATCCTGAGCCACCTCTGCCTCCTCGAATCACGCCATGAAATAATGCCCCTTCCTTCTCAGAGCTCCCTTCATCCTTCGACTTTTCCTTTAGTACTCATCAAAAAGTTATGTCCAATGCAATCACTGATATGCTTACTGATACTAGCGGGCAGCCTCTAAGTAGAAACCCTTTCGCTAGTGTTATTTCATGTGACCCTGACAGCGTGAGGTAAAGGCAGGCACAGTCTCTATTTTAAAAGAGACACGGGTGTTCAGAGACTTGACTTGCCCAAAGACACGTGGCTAGCTGGTGGCAGGCTGAAAGAGAAGCCCAGGCCTTTTAATGATCAAGTCCAGGATCTTTTTCCCACTATACCATGTAAATATTCGTTGAATTAAACTGTGACTTTTAGTGTGCTAACTCTTAAAAATAACATAATAAGCTCTTTCCTCAATCATATACTACTTATATGAGGTTTTACTGAAATCCCCTCATTCCCTCCAATTTTCCATTTATCTGTCAATCAGCACATAGTAAACGTATGTTGCTCAAGGTCTCAGCTATGAGATTTCTTGGGTGTCTGTTAGGTTATGATCCACAATCCACTCCACCCCGACAAAGGTGACTCCAATCTTTCTGTAGCTCCTTTCGTAAGTAACTCAAAGAACTTCCCTTGGCGGATGTTTGTATCCTAGTAGTCACCTCAGGGACATTCAAGGATGCTCACAGTTTCCCAGTTGAAAGAGTTTTCATGAAGGACGTGTGTGTGTGTGTGTGTGTGTGTACATGTATACATATATTTGTAAATATATTGATAAATATTAAACATACTTATAAATAAATACATGTATATTCCAGCAACAAATCCTTTATTGTACTACTGTAAATATAAATTAAACAAAAAAAAGGACTGAGTGAGGGCGGCCTGTCTACTGGGTCAGCTTCACTCCGCTGGAGCAAGAAATGGGTTATGCCAGGCATGACTGGCTCCCCTCTCTCTAGATGCACTAAGGAGCTCCGAACTACTGCACAGTTTCGGGGTGATTTGGAAATTCCAGTTTCCAACTCCTATTTTCCATTATAACATGTAAATGCTAATGGATTCTGCTTAGAGTTTTTCATTAATTTTAAAGAAGAGGATTATAGTTATTAAAGACATTTCTCTGATACACAATTTCCCTTAATTTCCGTTACTGTAGAACACAAATCCAGTATAACAAAATTGGCATCAATTTTCAAAAAATCTTTTATCAGTCAACTTTCAAAAACCATATTTTTGTTTTGAAAATGTGTGTTCTATTTTTTAGCACATAAAACTATAGCTTCCTACAAATATATCATTATTTAGCTGTCAAATTTGTTGCAATGAGTATTAACAACAGTTCAAATGTCTTAATCCTCCTTAACTCTTATTAGCTCTGAATAACAGAAAAGTTCCTAACCTAAGCGCTTGTTTTAAACCTGAAAATGGTATGCTTTCTAAAAATTATCAAATAAATAAAATAATATGTCAACATACAGTAAAGTCAGGGCACTTGGTTTTCCAGATTGCAGGGAAGACATTATCTTATCACTTTCCATCAGTAGACAGGCAGATACCACATACCAGCAGCAATCACATACAAACCAATGTACCTGGTAAAGAGCACCCTTCAGGCCAGTCGTCTTCTTCGAGTGACACATGCTGATAATTTTCTATATACAGAGATGTAAATAACGGGGGCATACAGATTAATGCTGAGTTTCAATGATTAATTTTCACAGTGCACGTGGCAGGGCACAAAGTGGAGAGAACACTGAAGGCATTATGCATTTACTTTCAAACCCAATTAAGTAACTTCTAAACTGAAAATTTGTATTTTAACACAACTAGATACCAAACTGAGTTCCAAGTAAGGTCTGAATGTCATGAGGAATCTAAAGCAATCACGTCCTGCCTTCCGTCTCCAGCATGTTTAGGTAAACTGATCCTAGTGCTTTTCTGTAAGGTGAATTTCATAAAGGCAAGAACATACAGTATTAACATTAAAGTTATTAAAAACATCTCTATTTTAAAAAACGGTAAGGGACAACTCAATACTGAAAATGAAAACAACTTGAGATAGTAAAAGAAATAAAAATAGCAGGAGAGAAAACAGAAGATTCTGTTGTCCTAGCAACTATCTTGGACACGATCAGCTTCGAGGAGGAAGTGCAGTATCTTAACGGCATCTGGCCTCCTTCCATTGAAAAGAGACTGAATCGGTAAAGTAGAAACCAAATCACAGTTTGTCTAATCCAAGGCAGGGCTGCACAGAAATAAAAAGTGACCTGATACAATGTTTAAAACGTGACTTTAAAGAATTAGCAGCCTGTCCTGCACACATTCAGTATTTTCATGAACGTATACAGGGTCAATTCCAAGCACACAATGAGGGTCGCCAATAAAAAAGGTGTTCATAAATATTGCTCAGACCCCAGGTAAACATGCCCCTCTGAAAGTGCTGCTTTACTTATTTATTTACTTTTATTTAATTTTAGTTTTTCTGAGATGGAGCCTCACTCTGTTGCCCAGGCTAGAATACACTGGCAATTCTGGCTCACTGCATCCTCCGCCTCCCAGGTTCAAGCGATTCTCATGCCTCAGCCTCCCGAGTAGGTGGGATTACAGGCGCTCGCCACCATGCCCAGCTAATTCTTGTGTTTTTTAGTAGAGGCAGGGTTTCTCCACGTTGGCCAGGCTGATCTCCAACTCCTGACCTCGAGTGATCTGCCCGCCTCGGCCTCCCAAAGTGCTGGGATTACAGGCGTGAGCACCGCACCCCATGAAAACACTGTTTTAGATGAAAACTTGGATTCCTGAGGCATCAGTGCCCTAGCGTGGGGTGTCGCCTAGAGTGTGGACAGGCGCCTGAGAGCCACCAGGACACTAGCCAGACCAGCGACAGGACTGGTCAAAAACTCCAAGGTCACAGGACCAACACCACCAAAAATCATAAACCCTTCTATTCATATGAAAATCTAAGATCCACTCTATTGTGAAAAGGTCTTTCTTTACTAGTCTGTGTACCCGTGTCACCAGCATGTTCATCAAATGAGAGTTTGGATGTCCCCTCCAAATCTCATGCTGAAATGTAATTCCCAGTGTCAGAGGTGGGGCCTGGTGGGAAGTGTCTGGATCGCGGGGGCGGATCCCTCATGAATGGCCTAGGCCATCTCCTTGGTGATGAGTGAGCTCTTACTCTGAGTTCACACAAGACCTGGTCATTTAAAAATATGTGACACTCCGCCACCAAAGATCCGGTCAGTTAAAAATGTGACACTCCACCACCAAAGACCCGGTCATTTAAAACTGTGACGCTCCGCCACCGAAGACCTGGTCATTTAAAAACGTGACACTCTGCCACCCCATTCTCTTGCTCCTGCCATGTTAGGATGTACCTGCTTCCCCTTTACCGTCTGCCATGATTTTAAGTTTCTTGAGGCCTCCCCAGAAGCAGAAGTTGCTATGCTTCCCGTACAGCCCGCAGAACTCTGAGCCAATAAAACCCTTTTAAGTAAATTATCCAGTCTCAGATATTTCTTTATAGCAACATGAGAACAGCCTAATACAACCCCCATGCCTTAGTCTGTGCACGGTGCTCACCCCAGGGGCCCTGCAAGAAGCAGTGGAATGGGAAGCAGCACAGCCACCCGATCACACTTGCCCAAATATGAGTCCTGCCCTCCCAGAAGCTGCAGGACCTCAAAAAGCCACTGTGTCCAACTGCTCATTTGCAAATGGGAATAAGAATAATAGTGCCTTCTTGTGGCAACAGCATGGTGCCCAGCACACAGTAGGTGCTCGGGGTGACCTGGCATTGTTACCACTGTGATCAGCAGCAGAAGTGGTGCCCCTTCAGCCTCCGTCTCTCTGCTCTTTCCCCTTCCTGTCAGGTCCTATTCAGCCCATGACACTCCATTCCCCAGCCCATAATCCTTCCTTCCACCAGCCTCTCCCCACCTCACAGGCCACGGCTGCCAGATTAATCCTAAGAGCCTCCTGGCTCAAGCGTCGACACTTCCTATTGCCAACCACCCTCCCAGAACCCAGCCCATCGGTTCTGTATCTCTTGCTGTTTCCAACCAAAGCCACGGCACCAGCCAGAAAAATGTCATCTTAACCATCACTCCACGTCATCCATTTAGTAGTCTTACCTTGAGCTAACTTCTCTGGATCTGTTTTCCAATCCCTTAAAATTTATCTGATAGGGTTTCTAATAGTCAAGAAGTTACTCTAAATAAAGCCCATAAAGCCTCAGGATCTATGAATCTTAAATTCTGGTTCAAATTCCAACACTTCTGACAACCTTTCTTAATTATCCCATCAATGCTGATAAGAAGTTCTTTATACTGTAATTCAAGACTTGGTTATATAACAATGTGCAAGGCTAATTCGATTATATGGAACTCCTTGGGTTCATCTCATGCCTGCTGTAATCCCACGTGGCTTAGGATGAAAACTAAGCTCCACAGTCCACCCCAAGACCCTGTGCGATCTCGCCCCACTCGTCACCCTCCCACCTGCTCTGTCTCCTTTCCCTTCAGATCATGCTCGTCCCAGGGCCACTATCTCCTTTCCCCTCACATCATGGCCCTTGCCAGCCATGCCCTGCAGCCTCCAGCCTTCACAGCCATCCTCCTCCTCCCTCAACTGCCCCCCCAAGACGATTCTTTTTCTACTTGGCAAACTCATACCCATCCTGTGAGATGCGAGCCTTCAGACCACAGACACAGCAGCCTACTGCACATCCCTATCCTCTCACGGGTCCCCACAGCCTCTGCGATTCCATCGCACCCTCTGCGCACGTGCCTCTGCCGAGTCTCCAGGGTGTGGAAACTGGGCTATGTCTCTAGCCCTGGTGCAGTGTCTGGCACCGAGTGCAATGAAATGGGGGCCAGATGAATGCACAGGGAAGGTGGAGCTCCCGCCGACAGGCTGAATGGCCTTGAGAGCACTGCAGAGTGACAAGCAGGAGCCACAGCAGAAGGCGAGGCGACTCCACCATGCGAAGCCAGAAACTATGAGCTGCGGCAGAGGCTGTGAGAGCTCAGAGTGGCTCTAGGAAGGAGTTCCAGTAAAAAGACATGATTCCCTCAGTAAGAGCAGCTCCGAGAACACTAGCAACTTCTGGGGCATCACTGATTTAGACAACTGCATCCCAAACAGCAGCTGTGCACCTCTTAATTACACAAGGGCAAACAAAGCAAAAATTACAGAACCCCAAGAAGAAAAATGAGTTGGCTGGACCCTTCCTAGACTCAGGTCTTGGTGCCTTTGACTCCATCCAGTCACAGGAAGAGCTGGGAAACCTTCCCCTCGAGGAGATTCCCCAGACTCAGACTGGAAGCCAGGTTCAGGGATAAGGAAAGACAGACGAGAGAGACAGGAAGTCTAGAATGGGTAGCTGGAGCTTCTTCCTAACTAACGAATGCCACTGGACCCCAACTGCCATCTTCTCGCTTAGTTCAAAGTCACCCATCCATTGGCAGGTACAGGTGGGCGGGCACAGGAACCTGGGATCCGGAGCGCCACGAGCTGCCATTGTTCCTGCCAGTGTCCCGCCACCGTCCCTGAGTGTGGCATGCTAGGCCCTCTAACTCGTCCCTGATGCTGCTCCTGTTTCTGGAGTCCCCATTCAAGGGTGCAGTTGATGGGAAACAGCAGGCTTCCCAGACACCTAGAAAAGGCAGCCAGACCCTTCATGCAGGTGAGATGATTCACATGGACAAGAACCACTGTGTGGAGATCTGACCCACTGCGTGCTCCACAGCTGGACGAGCGTGCCCCTTACAGGCCAGTTAAGACATCTCCAAGATCAATCTGTTCCAGAAAGACTCATGAGCCATCACATCCAGGATGTTCAACCCTGCATATTTATTATGTTAAGCACACAAACTGCTGCTTTCACGCTAGGAGAACATAAATGTAACACATCAAATGGCTGTAATCTACTGTTTGGAACTGGCCCTGTGATGTGAAGAGCACCAGTGGATTTTAATCAAGGAATGAGATTCTTCAATGACAATGGCCAGCGTGGTCACTGGGCCTGGTCAACCACCCAGCATGGGTCAGCTGACTTTCTCACCTACCCTCCCAGCACCCTGGATGTAGGTTCTGTGCCTCCACTCCACACATGGCCAATCCAACAGAGTGTCTCCCCGTGGGAGGAAAGAGCCCTCACCCATCCCTCCACCTCCCCTCAGCAGACTAGGTTGGGGTCCTATGAAACGAGCAGTGATCTGGCCTGGCCATGCCTGCTTGGTGAACTCGGATCTCTGATGAGCCGAGAGGCTCCCCCGCCGCCTCTGGGATCCTTGCTCCATCAACGGTCCCATTCCTCTCTTGCGTTTTTTCTCTCTTTCCACAAGCACTTACCCTTTTGTCTATAAACACACTGAGAATGCCTTAGCCCTTAAAAACAAGACAAAATAACAAGCTATAGAAGATGGAATCTCTAATTCCCACCAGTCTCCTGACACTTTTCTCAAGGTTCACCTATGACCTGGTCATCAACGCAGTATCCTGGGCGTGGTCAGCCTTCACCACCCCTGACCTTCCTGCAGCCTCTGAAAGGCACTGAGGCCCCTCTACAGGCTCCTCTGCTGGTACCCAGGGCCCATGCGGTCTGGCCTGCCTCCTAACACTCTGACAAGCTTAGTCCTCTTCACCAGCTCCTCCTCCTTTCAGCAGAAAGCTCCCCTGGACCAACCCCGACTGGACCACTCACAGGCCAGCTTACACAGCACACCAAGTGGCAGGATCTGCTCCCGCTGGACCACAGGCACTTCCATCCCTCCCACCAAGTGGTATGAGTCAGTGGTCTGTTTCCCAGCAGCGATGCCAGTTGTACTTGTCACTGCAATTACAAAATTTAATTAAATGTTATGAAAACTATGAGTCTGAAAAGGAAGAGCTGCTGTTCTGTTAAAATTAGGCTGAAACACTTTGGAACCATTTGATAAAGGTGAGTCGCTAAAATAAGGTCTATTGAAATAGGTGTGGGCGAACCACCTGTAGGTGATGTGGGGAAGAATTCTGTCTTCCCACTGTTTGTATGCTTTTTAGAAACCTAAAAAAGGAGTTTCTGCTTATAAAAGAATTTGAGCTCTAATAAAAAGTGTCTTAAAAGACATGGAACTCTTTTCATATGAAAGTTAGAATAACGGCTTTGTTTCAATGTATAAGCTCCAAACAGATTTCAGAAATTTGCTCAGACACAGGGTGGGCGAGCTTCCCCAGCATCACACCACTCCCTGAGAAGTGCTCTCCTGAGTAACCCTTTCTGGGCTCATCCATCCATCAGTAAATTAAACATAAGGGTCAGGAAAAGATCCATGAGGAAGTATGCCTGGGATTCCCAAACTAAAGCCTTTATACCAAAGTCCTGTTGCTACAAATGGCAAATTCCTATCTTAGAACTCCAACCCACAGCCCCACCCCACCCAGCTGCCCCTACCTGTCTCTAATGCGCTTTATAGCAAGACCCCAGAGTTGGGGGAACTCGCTCCACCCCTTTCCTCCAGTCACACAAACAACTCTGCAGGAGAGGCAACACGGCAGAGGCCCAGCGCTCCACCACCCGGTGAGGAAAGACCACCACCAGGCCCTCAGAGCCCGCTCCCCACCCTGCACCTCCTCCCTGACTCCCTCTGCTGGAATCCTTCAGCAACAGTCTGCTTAATTCTGAAAACCTAAACAGCAAAGAAGCAACTTGGCTGGGCAACGAGGAGCGACAATGCCTCTGGTAAGTCAGGGCTCTCGGGAAAAGAGATGATGCCTACTCTCAGGGCCCCAGCCCATGGCACCAGCACTCTCACCTGCACCACCAGGATCCTCCCTGACCGCCTTGGCCCTCTGCCTTTGCCCCACAGTTGAAACTCAAGATGGCAAGCAGAGCAACCCTTTGAACCTGAAACCCAGATGCTGCCACTCTCCAGCATGCCAACGCCACCACCTCACCAGGAGTACAGCTGAACTGAGGTCCCCGTGGCAGCTGCGGACCCCGGCTGACCTTGGCCTGTTGCCTTTTCACCTCACTCCCTGCTCAAGCTCACCCCACCTGCATCACACCTCACCATGATGGGCTCTTCTCTAGCTCCAGAATGTGTCCACCTGTTCCTACCTTCCGGGGGGCGCCTGCCCCTACACCCTCACATCCCTCACTCCCCTGCAGCGCCTGCTCCCCTACACCCCCACATCCCTCAGTCCCCTGTGTCAGGTGCCTGAGACCTCTCTCCAGGGCAGCCTCCTCGGCTGTGCTTTCTCCAAGACCCTGGCACCCTGTTACCTGTCCGTCTATCATCTGCTCTCCCTGCCCACTAGGAGGTGAGCTCCACGAGGGCAGGGCTTGGCTTCACTCTCAGGTGTGGCCCCAATGCTTGCAACAGTGCCTGGCACGATAAAGATCTGCTCAGGGCTAAGTGCAGAAGTGGTAGGACACTGAGATGACACTGTCGGGCAGGGGGTCTGAAATGGCAGGCTTGGCAGCAGGTATTGGGGTAAACTGTCATTCCTACTACCTTAGCGCTCCCAAGATGCCTGACTCTATCCCCAGGATAGAACTCTGATTAAATTAAAAGGCAAGAATTCTTTGATCAGCCAGGTTTCCCTTCTGTGCCTTCGGGTTTGGGGATTTAATCAATTCTGCATTCTGGGGGATTGTTCACTGGGTAAATACCTATTGAGTATATAAAATGTAGACTTTCTAATTCAGACAGGCCCTCCACAGAATGGCTACAGAAAGAACCAGCACCAAAACAGGCTTTCCAAATATAAAGAAAAATAGGGGAGGCTTCCATTTCTAGCAAAACAGCAGCCCTAATATGCTGAAAAACCTCTTGATATAAAAACCTCTGGAAATGCTTCTACATGTATTGCTGAGCTGCGCAAGAAATCACAAGGGGCTGAGAACGAAGAGCAAGTGGAAAAGCCAGAGTGGTGAGCTGAAGCCGCAGAGCCCTGGGGACGCCTAAGAGTTGCTGAGAGCCAGAAGACACGGCCTGGCGTCCCTGTGAGGGGACTCCTGAAGGGCCACGCCCTCAGTGCGGGGAGAAGGCCCCCTGACAGCAAGGAGACCCCAGCTGGCACCCAGTGGTGAAACCACCCTCCATTGGGAATTCGTAACCAGAGCTTGTCCCCACACAGGTTCGAGGGTGGAAATTCACATGACTTCCAGGGCCTGGAATACCACAAGCAACAAAGGTGCCATCAATCCCTCCCTGCTCCTCAGGAATCTGAGGCCTGGCAGCAGCAAAGGGTCCTTTCAGGAGTAGGCTGCCAGGACTGGGAATCATATAGGATACCCGGTTAAAATCCTTGGGACATACTTATACTAAAATACTAGCGGCTCTCAATTCAAGCTTACCTTGGCATCCTGTACTTCATCTGGCAGCCTGACTCAGGAGGGACCCACTCTCACCAAATGCCCACGGATGGAGCCCCACAGGGCAGAAGCTCAGCACCCAAAGTCTCCAACACAGAGAAGAAAAGAAGTCACCATGGGTGAGAAGAAGAAACAACGAACAAGATCAAACAGTGTCCAGAGTAGCACTCCAGAGACAAAGCATAAAGTAACTAGGTTTACAATGTCCACAGAAAGAGAAGCAAGTGGGAATTACCAGCAAGGAATAAGACCCTACCAACAAGATGCAAATAGCACATAAAGAAAAATTCAAATCTAGACCCATCTTGCAAAACTGCAAAAACACTAAAGTCAGAAAAATCATGAAAATCCTGGAAGAAAAACGAAGACTATAATCCTTACTCTAAAGAATAAAGGTCAAAGCATTACTCCTTTCCCAAGAATCAGAAGTGCTACCTAATAACTCCTAACCTCCAAGTATCAACAAGGACAATACCCACCATAAAATATGCATGCAACGTCCCGGGCGTGTTACAACACACAGATCACCTATTTATAGAAGCACAGTGCAAGTATATTTTAAGTTTCTCATGAAAGTATAAGACAGGGGGCCGGGCGCGGTGGCTCAAGCCTGTAATCCCAGCACTTTGGGAGGCCGAGACGGGCGGATCACGAGGTCAGGAGATCGAGACCATCCTGGCTAACACGGTGAAACCCCGTCTCTACTAAAAACATACAAAAAAAAACTAGCCGGGCGAGGCGGCGGGCGCCTGTAGTCCCAGCTACTCCGGAGGCTGAGGCAGGAGAATGGCGTAAACCCGGGAGGCGGAGCTTGCAGTGAGCTGAGATCCGGCCACTGCACCCCAGCTTGGGTGACAGAGCCAGACTCCGTCTCAAAAAAAAAAAAGAAAGTATAAGACATAGTTTTAGTAATTTTATTATTTTTGTAACATTAATTGGGATTATAGAAATTCTCATGTTGGTGACAGAATTTGGCTAAAACATGTATTTTTAACATAAAAAAAAAAAAAAAAAAAAGCTCCCAGAAAGCGAGAAACTGCCTACCAAGGTAATGGGCTTCTAGGAACCACTGACATGAAAAGGCATCCATGGCCTCCACTTGCTCCCGGAAATAACTGGCCGCCAAATACCTTCTGCTCTAATATTTACACGTTCTCTGTGGAATGTCCTCGAATGCTGTTTGCTCCCCTGCAGCAAACCAGTGACCTGACGCGTGTACCTGAAGACTGATAAGAAGGTCTCCTCACCTCCAAAGACCAGTGAGAAGCATTTCAGGACCCTTTCTTTCACTCCGCGCAGCCCACTGTGGGTAGGGGATCCCCAGCTGCAAGGTGAGGAGAGACAATTCTGTTCACCTCGTCTCTGACAAAGGCCGACTTTACTTTCCTTCAGTTACTTGTCTGTTGCAATTTTCATAAAGCAAAACCTGAACTCTTTTCTAAAAAACTTGATTCTTGTCTTGATTGTATTTACGGTTTCTTCTTCCAATGTGTAATTATGGAAAACAGCATTTAATTTTGTTAGCAATTCGAACTTCACAATAATTCTTGCTAAACCTCAGAACCTCTAACTGTGACCCAACTAAAAACAACTTCAGCTGTCCTTGCCCGGTGGCCTCTGCGAGTTGAGGTGTCAGAGACTGAAGGCTCCTGGCTCTGGTATGTTCTCTGTCTGTTCTGATGAGATCAGACACACCTCCACCTGCACACATTCCTGTCTCCGGCCCCTCTCTCTTCTTACACACTTTCCATTTTTCTAGCTATGCCTGTTGTCTTCAGCTGAACTAGACAGGAATGAGATGAAGGCAACCTGAAACACAAATGATTCAAAAGAAACTCCATTTTCATGAACATTTGCCTTCCTAGTACACCATGAGTATTTGTTTCCAAAGGAAGGAAAAGAGTTGGAGAAAATGGGTTTTATAGTTAGGGTTTGATTTTTAATGTGTTTTTTGTGCAACAGTTGTTTTTTCCCCTCAGCATCTGACGGAAATCGCTGCTAGCACAAGCTGTCTGTCAGATGGCCAGATAAAAGGAAGCCACTCTCGCCAGGGTGGGGCCTTTTGTTAGTAATAAAAACCCTCCATCTCCTCCTGCTCCAGGGGATAGCCTGCACTCTCAGGGGTGTGTGCAAGGAGACACAGTTACAGAGGGCTTCACACAAGACATTTCGGTATTCGATTCCTTGTCTGCTAAGGGCTCTACCGAAGTCACTCAGGTCAGAATGAAGCTCCCTGAGGGGCCCCCTGAGCACAGGCTCAGGAGGGAGGGGACTACCACAAGGGAGGGAGGCTTCCCTAGTGCCCAGAGAAGCCAATCTAGACAGCAGCTCTGCAACCCGTGCAGAGAGCCTTTTGTGAGAAGCCACGAACCTTCCCAGATCTGAAACAGCTGCACGTGAAACCCAGAGGAGCTTTGTTCATTCACCTCCAGGTGTCCCCACAATGCTGTCTCCAGAAGGAAATGCAATGAGACCTGTTGCTGATGTCTCTGATGGACAAAAGGAATTTTATGAATTTACAGAAATGGTCATTACTATTTATTACTATTTAAATTCAACTGATCATTTTTTAATATCAAGCAACTGAATTTCCTTAAACAAAACTCTCTAAATAGTCAGGCAATTCTTACTCAACAGAGGAACATAAAGGCTGTGGTGTGCATGAGGCTTTCTGGAAAGAGGAAGAGCAGCTTCCAGTGGAGACCCAGCAAGCACGACCTCAGCCAGGAGCCCACGGTCAGGGCCAGGGTGCCAGGTCACACTGACAGCAAGCGCTCCTGATGCTTCATCTCTATAGATTCCTCCCCAAAACACACAGCCCAGTCTAATCACTAGAAAACCATCAGACAACCCTCAGTTGAGGGAGAGTCTACAAAATACCTCACCAGCGCTCCTTATTAAAAACAAAGTCTGAGAAAATGTTACAGCCAAGAGGTACCTAAGGAGACATGAGGATCCAATGTCGTGTGATATTCTAGATGGGATACTAGAACAGAAAAAGGATATTAAGGAAAAACTAAGGTAATCTGAATGACTCAAAGTGTGGGCTTTCGTTAACAATAAGGGCCGAATGTGATGGCTCGCACCTGTAATCCCAACACTTTGGGAGGCCGAGGCGGACAGATCACTTGAGGTCAGGAGTTTGAGACCAGCCTGGCCATGATGGTGCAACCCCATCTCTACTAAAAATACAAAAATTAGCTGGGCACGGTAGCAGGCGCCTATAATACCAGCTACTTGAGAGGCTGAGGCACAAGAATCGTTTAAACCCGGGAGGTGGAGGTTGCAGTGAGTCGAGATCATGCCACTGCACTCCAGCCTGGGCAACAGAGTGAGCCTCGGTTTCCAAAAAAAGAACAAAAAACAAACAAACAAAAAAACCCAGTAAGTATTATTAATTCATTAATTATAACAAATGTACCACACTAACAGAAGAAGTTAATAAAATGGAAACTGGATGTGAGATATGAGAGCTCACTATTACCTTCACGATTTTTCTGTAAATCTAAAACTGTTCTAAACATTCGTTTATTTTTTTAAATGGTTAGAAATTTAAAAATCGGATTTCCCCAGTCATGTAAATACGATTCAAAATTTTAACGTTTCTAAACATTTAATTCAAACCACAAGCCCAATATCATAGATTCTCTTAGATTCTCTTCAATGCTCACAAACTGAAAAGCAGACAAAACCACATAAAACACAGTGATGAAAAACTGCTAGGTGAACTCTCCATGTAACTGGTTAAAACGGCTAACACATCTAGCTGGTGGACTAGTCATGCAGACCAACCCTCCCCTCCTGAACAACCAAACAGGGGACAATGTAGAAAAGGACTCTACAAAGGCAACATCAGGCTGTAAAGGCAACAGGGCAGGGAGGGCCCTGGATGCCAATGTCCAGAGAAGAAACAAAAACAGCTGGGCTGTACAGGTGGCATCGTTCCCCTCCCTGAGGTGCTCCCCGGTCCCACCAGCAGAGCTGAGGGGCTAAGAAGTCCGGCAGAGCTTTCAGCAGCAGGAGTGCACTGTGGGGCCAAACATGCAGTTCAGGACCCACCAAAAAGAAAGGACCCCGGCAAAAACGGCCTCTCAGTTAAGGGCAAGCTGGAAACACCCAGGCCCCACAAAACGGAAGCTCAGTGTCATCAGCTTGCTTCCTGAATGTTCTCAGGGGACCTGCCCTGACTTCCATGCCTGCCAGAAGATGGTAAAGCACATCCTCTCCAGAGTGAGACAACTCCAGGCAAAGTCTCCACAAAAAATGACTGCCACTGGAAAACAACAAAACATCAATGATGAGGCCACCAAACAACAAGACTAAACAACCCCAAACCAAACGTGAGGGACCAGACCACTCACACAGACCTACAAAAGACACAGATACTGCAATTATCACATAATTCTGTGTAACTTTGTGATGAATATGTTTAAGAAATTAGATGACAGGCCGGGCGCGGTGGCTCAAGCCTGTAATCCCAGCACTTTGGGAGGCCGAGACGGGTGGATCACGAGGTCAGGAGATCGAGACCATCCTGGCTAATACGGTGAAACCCTGTCTCTACTAAAAATACAAAAAACTGGCCGGGCGATGTGGCGGGCGCCTGTAATCCCAGCTACTCGGGAGGCTGAGGCAGGAGAATGGCGTAAACCCGGGAAGCGGAGCTTGCAGTGAGCTGAGATCCGGCCACTGCACTCCAGCCTGGGCGACAGAGCGAGACTCCGTCTCAAAAAAAAAAAAAAAAGAAATTAGATGACAAAATAATTTCAGCAGTAAACTTGAAATTATAAAAGAATGAAAACTCTAGAATCCAAAACAAACTAGGATGAAAATTCGAAACTCAAATATAAGAAATACAGGTCTAACAACAGATTAGGAAGAGCTGAAAGGATGATTAGTAACTTGAAAGGCAGTTTAGAAGAACACATCTAGGCTGATGCACACTCAAGAACAAAAAAACAAAAACAAAACAGAAAAAAAACAGGATGAGAAATACAGAAAGGAGCAGATGCATGAAGAACATGGTGCATGGTGAAAAGGACCAATATATGACCGACTGGAACCAGAAAGAGCCGAGAGAAAACATGGCAAGAGGAATACAGACACACTGTGGGAGGCAAAGGCAGACAGAAAATGCTGCAAGAGCGATACAGACACACTTTGGGAGGCTGAGGCGGGCAGATCACCTCAGGTCAGGAGTTCTTGAGACTAGCCTGGCCAACATGATGCAAACTTGTCTCTACTAAAAACCCAAAAAATTAGCTGGACATAGTGGCGCATGCCTGTAGTCAGGAGGCTGAGGCAGCAGAATCGCTTGAACGTGGAAGGTAGAGGCTGCAATGAGCTGAGATCGCGCCACTGCACTCCAGCCTGGGTGACAGAGTGAGATTCTGTCTCAAAAAAAAAAAAAAATAAGTGATACAGACAATGAACACCAGCCAAAGGCTCAAAGAGTTATAGATACAAACCTCAGGCCAAGTGAGCACAGATGCACATGCACACCTACTCACACAACACACACCCCAGAGAGTATAAACGCATATGAACCTCAGGCCAAGTGAGCACAGATGCACATACACACCTACTCACACAACACACACCCCAGAGAGTATACATGCATGAAACCAAGTCAGAAAAATCTCTTTAAAAAAGGAGAAAAAAGCTGTCAAAGAAATAAGAAATATCTTCTGAAGAGGAACTATCATTAGAAACACAAAAGCCAGAAGTATAAAATAGCAAAGTTTGGAAGCACTGAAAGAAAATATTGGCAATTTAAAACTCAATACCCAATGAAACCAACCTGCAGGAATGAAGACAGCCTTTCTTCCTTCAAGTTCAAATGGAAAGCTGTTCTGCAGGACTGGAGAATACTTGCACCTGCCTGGGTGGCAGGGATTAGGGACGCCATGGTAGCAGAGACAGGAGACTAAGTTACGCCCTGCGGAATTCCGGCAGGTAAATACACTGAGATCACGGGGGCCGGGTTTCTCATCATCTGAGAAGGATATGGATGAGGAGAGCACTAAAATGAACCTTGTTGTGTTGCACTGGAACTGGAGACACTGGTGTGTATTCACGGTTTTCAACAAATAGAGAGAAACACAGAAACAAGTATAGATGTATCTGAATAAACAGGAATCTGCGAGTCCATAGTGATATATGGAGATCAGTGAATAAATAAATGGGGAGAAGGGAAAATATTTGCTTCTAGCAGGACACTACCTGGTCATGTAGAAAGAACGACAGAAACAGAAAATTATAATTTGACAATCATCATAGTAATAATTTAGCCAAGAAAAATCAACGGATGCTAAAACTACTGAGTGAAAGTTTGATGAGTAAGAGGACATTTACATATTCTCAAAGTACTTCCCCTCAAAATACTAAATAATAAGAGTAAAAGATAACTTTATAGCGAAGACACCACCTTAACAAGTAACAAAAACAGTGGTGGGACAAATGGGAACCATATGCCAAATATCCCTCAAAACCAAATTGAGGGATATTCAGCAAGGTAACCGTTCTGTAGTCTTCAAAAATGTCAAGGTCTTGAATGCCAAGGAAAGCCTGAGGAACTGAACCAGATTCACAGAGACTAGCAGAGGAAACCATTCAATGCAAGCCATCACCCTGGATTGGCTATTCTTGCTCAGAAGAACACGGCTAGGATAAATGACTGCTCCTGAAGAGGGCCTGTGGATCAGACAGCAGTGGCGCGTGACGCTCATTTCCTGACTCTGACAGCTGTACTGGGGTTGTGGAGAACATCCTCGTTTGTGAGAATCACACATTCAAGCCATGATTCTCAAACCGGACACTATATATTGACAGGAGGACTCACTCAAACACATTTCTGGGCCCCATCCCCTGTGTGTCTAATCCAGGAGGCCTGGACTGAAACCTGAGAACTTGCATTCCCAACAGCAGCACAAACGATCCTGATGCAGACACCACCTTCTGTGAACCGTCACATTCAGGTGTTTGAAGATAACAGAGCATCATGTTAATAATTTACCTTAAATGATTCAGGAAAAGTTATTTTTCCTTTTTTTTTTTAAGTTTGGAACATTCCAATTGAGGAATTTTTAAGTTTGGAACATTCCAAACTTAAAAAAATAAATAAAATAGGTAAAAATGATGATCAAATAAAGACCATTTTAAATAGTAAGTGTGAGAATTTATTATTCGCAAAAAATTCTTCAGGCGGAAGACCAAGGATGCTACATACAGACGCAGCGCCCAGGGAAGGGGTGGGTGGCCGTGGGGCAAATGCACAGGCAGAGCTGCCGAGCACAGCTCAGAACAGTCGCAAACGTCTGTGGGGCTAACATGTATGGAGAATTAAGATGACAGAGATCATGCAAAACACGAGAGTGGGTAATTCTGCTCTGGAACTGGAAAGCTAATTGATCTTCAACATCATTAAACCAAAGATAAATATTTTAATTATCAGGTTAGTCACAAAAAGCTATTAAAATGATAACTAGTAGGGAAATAGGTGGGGGTAAATGGAATAAAGAAAAAAACTTAATCAAAAAAGAAAAAAAAACATAGAACAGGTAGAAAAAATATATAACAGTAAGATAAGCTATTTACAAATAGTAATTGCATTAAATGTGAATAGATAAATATCCCAAATATTCAGACTAATAAAATTTTTTTAAATAACTGCAAATTACAAGGTAACCACATTGAATATAAAGACATAGAAAGGTTGAAATTAAAGGACATAGGAAAAGTTACATCATGCATATACTAACCAAAAAAAAGTTTCAGATGCTACATAAATATTGAATAAACTTTACAATAAGAACCACTACTAAAGGTAAAGAGGAAAATATCATAATGAAAAGGGTGACTCTACTAACAATGCAATTCTAAATTTGTATGCATCTAATAATACGGCCCTAAAACAAAAAAGAAACAAAATCTGACAGAACGGAAAGGAGACAGAACGGAAAGGAGGCACAAATCTACAGAGTGGCAGACTTTAACACACCTCCCACAGGAGAGGAAGGACTTCAGGCACAGGACTGAGATCGTGTGTTCTGCACTGAGATCGTGGCTGCTTCTGCCTTACTGGAGAAGGACTGAGGGCAGAGACTAAACCCAAGGAGACCGGAGGGGAAGCCGCCGTACAAGCTCAGGTGGGAATGATGGCAGCCTGGATGTCAACAGGAAGAAGTGAAGCCACTTGTGAAACAGACTCAACAGGACCTGGCCACGCACAAAAGCAGACACGGGGAACCAACACCAAGTGTGGGTTTTCTGGCCTACATAAGAGCAGCAAGCAAGGCACCAGTTACAGCAATGATGCCAGGGACGCAAATCCACAGAGTCCCACTCAAAGAGGGAGAAATGGCACACGCACTCACACGTATACAAGGACAGAAGGAGTTGTGCACAGATTATTAACCGCCAGTGCCTCTGAGAGATATATTTATGGTTTTATGTGTTTTCCCCAAATCCTCACACTGAATAAAATCACTTCCAAAACAATCCAAAAAATTTACTTAAAAGAAAATGCCAAGTACCTCGAGTAAGAAAGAAAGCAAGGGGATCTACTCAGACTTTCAGTGGGTTCTCCAGGCAATTTGCTGGTATCAACTCGGACAATCAGAGGAATGCAAAAAAATTTAGATTTCAACTCATCTACATGTTGAAGGCATAGCCTGGAGTTCTGATTTAATACAACTATTTCACATTTACCCATAACAAACCACAGCCACCACTGCCACAGATAAGGAT
This sequence comes from Chlorocebus sabaeus, assembly GCF_047675955.1. Taxonomy (NCBI): domain Eukaryota; kingdom Metazoa; phylum Chordata; class Mammalia; order Primates; family Cercopithecidae; genus Chlorocebus; species Chlorocebus sabaeus. The sequence continues at coordinate 127,512,900 of NC_132913.1, forward strand.
CGTGCTCTTCCTAGTCCACTGACATCGGGATTCGCAGCGCAGGCTGCAACTCACCCGCCGGTTCCCAACAAAACTTACACACGCCTCTAACCAATGGAATCTTGCCACAACAAATAACTCACTAAGAAGGTATGGCAATTGGATAAGAAGATCAATGACACAGTTGCCCCTACCAACTTCCACCCTCGCTGTCTGTCCCAAGCTCTGCCTGACCTCCCTATGCCCTCCCATATGGCCTAAGGGCCTTCTGCAGGAATGGAACCCTCATTATTTACAGACAAAGAGTAAGACAAGACCAAAAGTAATGCCTGACAGTTAAGAAAGTGACATAATAGCTGATGAACAGAGTGTTCCCCTATCAAGATAATATGCCTGATGAAGAACATCTCTGCTCCGGGGCTGCCATCTGAGGACTTCACCAGCTTCCCATACAGAAACACGGGGAAAAGGGAGAATTATTTCAACGAAAAAGAGGCTCCTTCACTGAAACAAACAAAACACAACAACAACAACAAAAACTCCTTTCTGGAGAAGTGACTACAGTGTCCCCAGGTGCTGCAGACTCAACCCCCAGCCAGCTTTCTCCATTTCCACAGTCTTACCGCTCTGAATTGACGCAAGACACGCTCAGCCTGATAAGCTCCAATGGTGATTTCCGGGAGATAGACAGGAATGCTTGTGTAATTCAGCACCTCACACTTATCCTGAACCCTAAAAAAATAAGACACATGTGGATCACATCAAACCATCAAAATAAATACAATAAAAGCAGCTTAAGTCTGATTTTTTTTTAAACATCCATATAAAAAATCTACACATTCCAATAAATGCTGTTCGTTGCCAAGCAGTCATCCCAGAAGCAAAGCCTTCCTCCCAAAGACCACGTGGTCGATCTGGAGCTGCTTTTTAAAATTACTCTCAGAACCTGTGGTAGCATCTTTTAAAAGCCTCAGTACCTACAAATGATGACCTTCTGGGAACGGATGCCGTAGAAAAAGACATAGAAAAAGGAGACAAAGTATGCTTTAAACACAGGAATAGCAGGAATCAAAAGCTAGAAGCAAATGGTTATATGACAGTGCTACACACAAAGCATGCCCCCATTAACAATTTTCCAGATGAGTGGATCTTGGGGCAGGAACGGTGAGTAGCTTCAGTCTCTCTGCAGTTGCAGCCAGTGTCTTACAGATCTGTTCTGTACGCTGAGGCCGACATAGGATGGTCTGTCGTACCACGGCTTGTAAAAGGTTTAATTCTCCACTTTTCTTGGCACCAATAAATACACAAATCATAGGATAGTCTCTTAGCTTTATCATTTCATTGTGCTGAATGTTAAAATATTTATACTTTGTTACAATTTGCTTATTTTAAATTAAATATAGTCCGAATATAACCACTATACTTAAAGATAAAAAGCATTTCTTGAGCTTTCGGGAAAAAAAAAAAAAAAAAAATTAAAATAAAGTCTCTTTTCTTAAGGGCTCAAAACAAAGAAAATAATTATTTTCAACAGCCACATTCCCATTACTGAGTTATAAAAGCAGGAGACGTTTCTCATTTGTAATGGTTCAAATGGAAATTATGTGAGTGTATCTGGCTCTCGGCCAGACTTTGTGAGACAGTCCAGGTCCACTAAGCAAACCCAAGGCCTGTTCCCCACGGTACCCAGGTAGGGTCTCCCACAAACAGAACAACCTGACCAGAACCCAAGGCTCACAGGAGCCATGAACCATGCTTCCACAGACAGCCCCAGAGCTGCGGATCTGTGGCAAGCTGAAGATGAGTGGACGGTAGGTATAGCATCAGCAGCATCCTAGTAAAAACTGTGTCGCTCGTACACGGTTGGTGATCCAATAATGTAAACGCCCCCCGCCAAGAAACTGCTGCCAGGATAACAACGATCGTTTGCTTTCCTAAGCGTATTTATGTGCGTTTCCACATGGGTAGGCACATGGCTGTAATGTACACACTTACAGATAAGATCATTTTCTTAGTTTTACTATTAAGTTGGTTTTACTTGCCAAAAGATATTCAAATATTTTTTTTAAAAAAGCAAGCGAAACAGAAAGAGTGTGAAGGGCATAAAGACGCCATATTTTGTAAAACTGCATAAATTGTAAGACTACAAGTTCCCTCTCCAGAGGAAACTGCTGCTAGCTTTCCTTATGCATTCTATCTAAACACTTCCATGCATGTGTCAATAATCTACAACTACATATCTTCCTACTGTTAACTCAAATATAAGGATAACTTTTGAAGTGATCTCACAATAAGAAATTCCAACTAAAAATGAAGTTCATATTTTAAATGTCAACAAATATCAATGCAGGGAGGTGACATGGTTTTCTTTACAGTTTGAAAAACCTAAGAAAATGCTAGAAAATATGAAAGCAATCAGTGGCCTGGAGCATGTGTAGTAGAGAAAGCAACAGCGCCATCTATGCTTAGTTTGGCAACATTACATGTAGCCCCAGAAAATCTTTTAACAAGTACGCTTCAACTATTTTTGAAGATTAAAAAAAGAATGCTGCAATGATTCTACAATTTATTTATACCTAACCAAACTGCCCTTTCAATTTATTGCTATGAGCTTAATGACGACTACTAGAAAGAGTCTATGGTATATCTCCAGTAAACTTCTAGATTTAAGTAATAAAGACACAAGGAATCATTTTATGACTCAGGAAGCAAAAGGCAGTGAAAGAAAATATTCTCTTCACAAAGCACTTAGTTTCATTATGAAGAATTCAAAACTGATTGAGGATAATGCATCCTTTTAATATCATAAGTCAGTGTCTAAATAAGAAGATAAAATATACTAGAGCTTGGTTACGATATGAGGTGTTCTGTCACATATTTTAAAACGAAAGAGTAAGGCAGGAAGACACAAAAAGGAATAAAATTGTGAATTGTGTTTTATGACTCAAGCTGTTTCCCAATTAACAGAATATCAGCACTTTGTCCTATAACATTTCCAAACCCTATTTTTCAGTTTCTCCTGAATTGCAAAGTTCTATCTGAAACACTGTACTTCTGATACCAAACTCACATGCTACAGTTTCTGTAGCACTGAAATTTCATGTTAAAAAGATGTGCTCCAGGAGTCATGTAAAATTCTTAGCAATCAAACAAAAGAGGGTGGGTGTGAAGCTCTGGCCTCTGGAGAGGCAGCGATGGTCTGAGAGGAGCCCGCACAGCTGGAGGCCTGACGTGTCGTCGGAGGTCCTGACTGGACCGAAACCAGCCCAGGCAGGCGCCAGTCAGTTAGGGATGTGGATATGAATAAGACTGAAAAACACAATTACTGCCTCTCAGCACAAGCATAGCTATACACATACACATAATTAGACACTGGCAACACGTAACTGAGATGGTGCAGAAATGTTCTAAACCAATAATTTGGTCAGGTTCTGGATAAAATGAATGTCACTGGTAAATGGCATGTTTACAATAATTATGTTAGAAAATTGGTCATAATTATCACTTGAGTCCCTCAATTGACAAATGGTACTCAAATGAAAATAAACACAATTGATATTGTAAACTTACGAAACATCTTTGGGGAGGAAGAAAGGCAAAATATCAGGAGAAAAAAGGACAAAACCATTCATAGTGAGCTAGATGAAAACAACTGAATGCTGTAATTGATACACTACGGGGGAATTACAGGATCCTTCTCTATGCTCTGATAAGTGCATAACTAAATAACTACACAAACGGTGCAGAATCGAATCAACACACATTTCACACCAAGTTTAGAAAATGACACTGTTACCACAGAGAGGTCAAGTCAGACAAAATCCCTTGTCTCGGTAAGTTTGTGAGATGTCATATGATGCCCAGCAGTAGCTAATACTAACAAACAAGGATACCATATACATTCATATAAGTAACAGTCTACAAGAGTTAAGGGAAGGTGTCAGGGAGAAAACACAGTAATTACGGTCAAGCTTTAAAGACCGTTAGGATTTCCAGGTAATTACTGGGCAGGTGGTGGTGGAAGAAAAGCCTGGGAGATTACCTGGTATCCTGGTGGAAGATGCAGAACCAGGGCAGACTGGGATTCTGAATTAATTCTGGGAAAGGAAATTCGGATCTATGACTAAACGAAGACAGGCCACGCAAAGATTCAAGTAAAGAGAAAACGGGGTCACTGTGACTTTTTAAAAAAATGAACCTGGTGGGAGTGGGATGAAGAAATAAAGAGGCAGAGGAACAGAGACCAAGAACCAGGGGATTACACCCCAAGGGGAGCAGAAGTGTTAGAGACATGAGAGAGAAATCACTGAAAGTGGCACACTGACCTGCAGGGTGTGACTTAGGGGAGGATTAGGATAAGGGGGTCAGCAGGGAAAAAGGAGGCTTCAAGCTAGGATTATGGTTGACGGAGGAGTCGAAGCTTCCACCAGGATTCAAGCCTGACCAGACGGCAGGAGGGAAGGCAAGGCGGCCCAGGGCACAGGACTGCACAGAGGATGCAGAGAGCAGCAGCTCCAGCTCCTGCAGCCCGAGAGGTCAGACGTCCCACACACAGTCATGCAACCTTGGAAGGCTCAAGCTCTCCGAGCTGTGGTCTCCTCCTTGTAAAATGAGGGAGCCCCGCCCCACAGGAGTGCTGTGGGACAAATTATTTCCAAAACACCTTCCAGACGCTGTGTTGACATCTACTGTTAACTATGAGATTTCAGATGTAACAGCAGAACACGGTTCAGCCTGGTCCCATCCCCAACCTCCGGGCCACAAACCTCTGCCTGTAAGGAACCTGGCCACGCAGCAGGAGGTGAGTGGCGGCTGAGTGAGCAAGCCAGCGAAGCTTCATCGGTATTTATAGCCGATTCCCCTCCCTCGCATTACTGCCTGAGCTCTGCCTACTGCCAGACCAGTGTGCCATGAGATTCTCACGGGAGCACAAACCCTATTGTGAACTGTGCATACAAAGGATCTAAGTTGTGCGCTCCTTATGAGAATCCAATGCCTGATGATCTCTCACTGTCTCCCATCACCCCCAGATGGGACCGTCTGGTTGTAGGAAAACAAGCTCGGGCTCCCACTGATTCTACATCATGGTGAGTTGTATAATTATTTCATTATATATAACAATGTAATAATAAGAGAAATAAAGTGCACAATAAATGTAGTGCACCTGAATCATCCTGAAACCATCCCCCCACCCCTGCTCCAGTCTGAAAAAACTGTCTTCCATGAAATGAAACTGGTCCCTGGTGCCAAAAAGGTTGGGAACTGCTGCAATAGAGCAGTTAAAAGAGAAGATGGAGTTTTTTTAAAGCAAAGTTTTGAATAATAGAGTATATCATTTAGGCAAATTTATAAACACACATACAAATATAGGCATCTAGTCCAAAATGTTACCAGTTTTAAAATTAAAACAAAGACAGAACTTCCAGCTTCAGCTCCAAAGGGTGAAGGCTGGAAGCTGTAACTTCCATCCTTCCAATAAGAAAAAACTGAAAATCAATGGCCTTTCTTGGACTAACAACAACAACGAATTGAGTGATTTTACAGCTTACAAAAAGTGGAAGAGTCCGAGTGCAGTGACTCACGTCTGTAATCCCAGCACTTTGGGAAGCTGAGGCAGGCGGATCACTTGAGGTTAGGAGTTTGTGACCAGCTGGCCAAAATGGCAAAACCCCATCCCTACTAAAAATACAAAAATGAAGGCCGGGCGCGGTGGCTCAAGCCTGTAATCCCAGCACTTTGGGAGGCCGAGGCGGGCGGATCACGAGGTCAGGAGATGGAGACCATCCTGGCTAACACGGTGAAACCCCGTCTCTACTAAAACTACAAAAAAACTAGCCGGGCGAGGTGGCGGGCGCCTGTAGTCCCAGCTACTCAGGAGGCTGAGGCAGGAGAATGGCATGAACCCGGGAGGCGGAGCTTGCAGTGAGCTGAGATCTGGCCACTGCACTCCAGCCTGGGCGACAGAGCGAGACTCTGTCTCAAAAAAAAAAAAAAAAAAAAAAAAAAATACAAAAATGAGCCAGGTATGGTGGTGCACGCCTGTAGTATCAGCTACTTGGGAGGCTGAGACAGAAGAATTGCTTGAACCCAGGAGGGGGACGTTGCTGTGAGCCAAGATCATGCCACTGCAGCCTGGGCGATAGGCAACAGAGTGAGACTCTGTCTCAAAGAAAAAAAAAAAAAGTGGAAGGAATGGCAGCCATGTCACAGTGACAGCAGGAGGAGCCTAGAAGACTGTGCCATCGGTACCTCCAGCCCCCCAATTGGAGCAGCAGTGCCATCGCAGAGCGGACCTCGATGGGCTGTAAATGTATACTGGAAACTCCACAGCAACCACTACAAACATTTTTAAAAAGTACAATCAATATGTTAAGAGAAAAGATAAAAGAGAATCATATAAAATGCTCAATGAAATCCAGAGAAGGCAGAAAAAGAGGCAGGGAGAAATAACCCAGGCAGCAAACAGAAAACAGGGAAAAGCAATGGTAAAATGGAACTTGATTATCCTCACGCTCACTTCTAACGCAAATGGTCCAAACAGCAATCAAAAGACAGGGACTGTCAGAGTAGATTAAAACACAGGCCCCAACCACTACTTACTACCTATGAGAAAACTAAAGACTCGAGATAGAAGAGGAAGAAAGACACACCATGCCCACACTAATTGAAAGCTGGAGTGGCTACATTAAACTCAGATAGAGCTGACTTCAAACAAGGACAAACATCAGGGAAAAAGAGGGGCATTGCGTAACGATAAAGCGGCCAGTTCTTCAAGAAGATAATAACCTAAGATAATACACTATGTACCTAACAACAGTACCTCAAAATATATCATGCAAAACCTGACAGAACTCAAGGGAGAAACAGACAAATCCAGTGCTGTTGGAAATGTAAACCCAACTCTCAGTAACCAACAGACCCAGCAGAGAGAAAATCAGTAAGGATACCAACGACTTGAATACCACTATCAATCCGCTCAATCTGACATTTATACAACACTCCAGCAACAGCAGAATCTACACTCTTCTCAAGGTGAATTGGAACACTAATCAAGATATGAAACACTGGCCATATAAAACCTTAATCAATGTAAATGGAGAGAAACCATACACAGCGTATTCTCAGACCACAAGAGAATTAAACTAGAAATCAACAACAGAAAAATACCTAGAAAATCCCTGAACACCTGGAGATTAAACAACACACTTCTAAATAACACATAGTTCAAAGAAAAAGTCTCAAAATAATTTAAACATTTTGAATGAAAATAAAAATACAATTTATCCACATTTGTGTGATACAGCAAGAGCAGTACCTAGAGGGAAAGTGGCAGCACTGAATGCATATGCAACTATTCTTCTGTTCTCCAGGGCTTCCTTCCAAGACCCCACTAATACCAAAATCTGAGAATGCTCAAGCCCCTTACATAAAATGACATAGTATTTGCATATGAACTATGCACACATCCACCCACAATACACTTTAAATGAAGCCTGTCCAACCCACGGCTGTATACCGCCCAGGGCAGCTTTGAATGCAGCCCGACATAAATTCATAAACTTTCTTAAAACATTATGAAATTTTTTTGCCTTTTTTTTTTAAACTCATCAGCTATTGTCAGTGTTAGTGTATTCTATGTGTGGTCCAAGACAATTCTTCTTCTTCCAATGTGGCCCAGGGAAGCCAAAAGATTGGACACCCCTGCTTTAAATCATCTCTAGAGTATGTACAATATCCAAAACAATGTAATACAATAATATAATGGTTATAAGTATTATAATATCTAATATAATGTAAATGCTATGTAAATAGTTGTTATACTGCATTTTTACATTTTTATTATTTTTTATTGCTGTATTATTTTTATTGGCTTTTTTCCCCCCCAAATATTTCTGATCCAAGATTGGTTGAATCCAAGGATGTGGACCCAGGGATACAAAGGGCTGACTATATTGGAAAAGAAAAAAGATCTAAAATCAAAAAGCTTAGGAATCGATAGAAAATGAAGAGTAAGAAAAGCCTAAAGAAAGCAGGGAGAAAATAATAAAACTAGGGTATACATCAATAAAATGGAAAACAACTGCATAAATCATCAAAACAAAAACCTAGTTATCTGAAAAACTTAAATATGAAGGGAAAATTCACAAAGAGCAAATAAATAGCCAATAAAAATATAAACTTAAGTTCAGTGTTTATAAAATGCAAAGTAAAACAAATACTTGTTTTGGTATCAAAATTGAAAGTTTTTGTTTGCATTTTATCTAATTATATTGTCTGTATAGGGAAATTCAGAGGACCAGGTACAAGTATGAATACTGGTACACATATTCTGGAGAATCATTTTGCAAAAACATAATAGCTGTAAAATGTGTTCATATACTCTGACCACTTTTATACCTTAAGTAACCTGAAATTGAACAAAAAGGGGTACAACATGCTCTTTACTGTATTAGGAACATAAAGAAACTGAAATAACCCAAGAGATTTATTTTAAAGCAACGGTAAATGGATTATGCTGTGTCTGCGGTCAAAACTTTTTCTGTAAACGGCTGGATAGCAAATATCAGGCTTTGAGAGCTATATACAGTTGCCATCACATAATCCTTTCTTTTCCTTCCAATCCTTTAAAAATGTAAGGATCTTCTTAGCAGCTGAAGGCTAGATCTGGCCCACAGGCCAAACAGTTTGCCAGGCCCTGACTTGCATCTCAATCAATGGTAAGTGCACCTTATATGGGGAGCCATGAAAAAATCAAATTTTAAAATGTTTAACAAAACAGGAACATGCTCAATATATTGGAAGTAGAATACAAAAACACATGCAAGATATATTTAGAAATACACGCACACACACACATTTAACTGGAAGAGCCTGCATTCGACTGTCACTCCTGGCACTGTGACGGCAGAACCACAGGTGATTTGATTCTATATTCAACCTTTGTTCCCGACTTTCTCTTCCAAGACGGTATGCCTTTGGCCTCTCAACCATTTTGTCATTACAGTCCCCTCACCCCTCCCTCCTTCACTTCCCTCCTTACCTAGACTAAGTGTCATGGTTCACCACTACTCACATGTGATTTTGTCTGTGCTCGGTTCCCTTGCCCCTCTCTTACAAAACCCCGGTCTTGTTAAAATCCCAGGCTCTGGCCACGGTGAAAAAACACATTTCCTGGGTGCGGATTTGCCTCCCCTGCCTGAAGTTCTTCTGCCAGAAGCACGGCTCTTGCACTCTCAGAAAGCCTTTCCCTCGCCACACACAGAGCAGGCCTACGCTGCCGTCTCTGCCAGGGCCTCCTTGCGAGGCTGGCCCTTGGTTGGCTTCTGGAAACTCAGCTTCTAAAAAGTGCCCTACGATGGTGAGGCTAGGCAGCAACCTCAGCCCTACCAGGGTACGACAGGAGTTACAGAGAAGACCTGCCTTCTTTCTGGGAGTCTGGAACCTGAATAGTTGTGAAGCGGAGGATTCCTACATGACCAGCCCCCAATAAAAATTATGGGCACTTAGTAGCTAAAGGGCTTTCCAGGCAGAAATACTGCCCATATGTTACTGTATTTTTCGCTGCTAGAGAAAGTAGCTCTATCCATGTGTCAGTCTCTGTATCCCTCACAAGAGGAAGAGAGCCTGAGGAGCCTATGCATGGATTTCTCCCGAGTCCAACAAGTCTTTTTTTGTACTGATCTGTGTACCTGTCCTCATTCACAGTGATGAATCTTATTCTGAACAGAGGAGACAGGCAGCTACCACAGAGGGCAGCCCCCAAGGCTCCAACCCACAGCACACAGGATCAGGATGCTGCACCAGGTAAGGCCCACATGGAGCTGAGCTGCCTGCAGAGGGAAGGAGGCTGTGGGAACCAAGGAAGCCACCAAAGTGAACTCGGGTCTCCAAATTTGCCACAGAAGTGGGGACTGTGGCAGGTTGTTTCTCTCTCCCTCTATATGAAAAACACCCACGGTGACCAACTCAAGACTATGAATGGTCATCACTGCACAATGACATGGTGGCTGCCCCTGTCCCACATAGGGACGCACATTTTCATTCTGGCCAGAGGACAACAGTGAATGCTGACCATCTTCTGCATTCCCTGGGTGGACAGTCTGGGGCTGTTGTCCATCTAACCCTTCAGATCTCCTCTCCACCCTTCCTCCAAGGTGCTCTGTGCCCAGAGGCTGGCTCCTTGCATCAGAGGGGCTCTACTGCCCTCTGACTTCAATGAAGTACAGTTGGGTGGATGACTGTTCTGCTGGTTCCCTGCATGTGGGTTCCCCATTCCCCTCGGGCTCCATCTGATGCTGGACAGCCTCTTCCACAGCAGCCCCAGCAGCTCTGGACTCCAAAGCCCAGTGCCCTTGCCCTCACCCGCCAGTTTCCCACTGTGGATGGCCGGGGTGTCTCACCATCCCGGCTTCCCTCAACCCTGCCCTGCTCTTCATCAATGGCTCCTTTACTAAACCCTCTTCTGTTCTCTGGTCAAATGTGCCTTCTGTTTCCTACGAGGAACCTGACAGCTGCAGCTAAAGCTGAATATTGGGAAAATGGAAACGTGATGGCAAATTCACAAAGTCATACGACGGACAGTGAACGACAGAGCCCTCCTGTGGCTTTCCTGTGAAACCCACGTTGTTTGTACAGTGCGGCAGGTTCCTGCCGGTTTCCAGTCACGCACAGCATGGCGTTTCAGTACACGACAGGTCACATACACAACGTGGTCCTACAAGACTCTAACGGAGCTGAACACTTCCTATCACAGCAGCTGTCACAGTGCCATGGCTCAACGTGTGACTCCCATATTTGCAGTGATGTGTTATAAACAAACCTGCTGCACCGCCAGTCGTGGAAGAATTCAGCACACACAATTATGCAGAGTACAGAATACCTGATATTCTCATCAGTGACCACGTTACTGGTTTAGGTTATTTACTATACTAGACATTTTATCGTGATTTTTAAAGTACTCATCTTACTTATTTAAAAAAGTAACTGTAAAACAGCCTCAGGCAGGTCCTTCAGGAGGCATCCAGAAGAAGGCATCATTGTCACAGGAGGTGACAGCTCCATGTGTGTTACTGCCCGTGAAGGCCTTCCAGTGAGACAGGTGTGGATGCTCCCAACCCCGTGCAGGCCTAGGCCACTGTGTTTGTATCTTAATAAACAACAACAACAACAACAAAAGTTTAAAAAGTAAAAATAAGTAATTTTAAAACTCAGAAAATACTTCTAGAATAAGGATAGAAAGAAAGAAAAAAAATTTAAGTTTATAAAGAAAGTTATAGTAAGCGAAGGTTAATCTCTTACTGAAGAAAAACACTTTTTATATAAATTTAATGTAGCCTAATTGTACATCGTTTACAAAGTCTACCGTAGTGTACGGTCATGTCCTAGACCTTCACATTCACCCACCACTCATTCACTGACTCACCCAGAGCAACTGCCAGTCCCGCCAGCTCCACTCACGGTGCCTGCCCTAGGCAGGTGGACCATTTTTATTTTTTATACTATTTTATTTTTTATGTTTAGATACACAAACACTTACCACTGTGTCACAACTGGTGACGGTGTTCAGTACGGTACCATGCTGCACAGGTTTGTAGTCTAGGAGTAACAAGCTCCACCATACCACCTAGGTGTGCAGGCTACAGCACCTAGGCTTGTGTAAGTACACACTACAATGTTTTCACAACGATGAAATCGCCTAACGACGCCTTTCTTAGAACATATCCCTGTTGTTAAGCAACACAGAACTACATATACAAGGCAGTGCTAAGCCCCGTGGCGCTCAACCCTGCAAGGTTGGGGGGCACATCACTCAGGTCTGCTCTCCCACCAAGGGGCAGGGCGCACTGGGAATCTGGATTACAACAATAAGACAGTAAACTGCACTGGCGCATGCACAGAAAAAAATACGAATAGCATCTTCATCACGGTTGTTCTTAGCATATGGTTTCAACTTCACTGTAGATTTCCATAATATGTGAATTGAGGATAATATAAACTATTTCTGAGATCAGAAAAACACTACTTAAAAAGTTTAAAAAAAAAAAAAAGTTGAGGATTAAAGAACAAAAATATTAACGGAGAAATGTAAGCACATAATGAATCTACAATCAGAGTGTAATATACCACAAACAGTATAACATAGTCTCTACAACTTTAGTGCTTATGACATACACTGCTCTGAGCCTTTCAAATTATTCGCACATTGAATCCCCACAACAGTCCTATGAGGTAGCTTCTATTTTCTCCCCGCTTTACAAGAAGCAGACAGAGGCTCAGAGAGGTCAGGCCCCTTGCCCAGGGGCACAGCGACAGGTGACTGGCTGAGTCCCTCTCAAGGGATCCGTCTGACCTGGTTATGAAATGGTGAGTCTCTGGTATTACAACAATCATTTTCTTTTCAGAAATATACTTTTATTTTCCCCTCTTGGTCTCCATCACCTACGTAACTCTGTCCTAAAGTTAAAATTACTCGGAATGAACCAATGTTTGATGGCCCTTGCCACAGTTCACAGCAAAGCACACACTGACTTTGCAACAAAAATGACTGCACAGGGAATGATCAGCTGACTTTAATGACTCGGAGAAACTTCTACATTCAGACATCTCAGAGGACCCCTCTCATTTCTGGTCAGTCGCCCCATCAATCAGCGGACTCACGGCCCTCAGGCTGAGATGTGTTGTCCATGTGGAGCAGGCACTGTAACCTCTGGCCATTGTCTCCAGGAGGCAGAATATTGATTCAGAGGCCAAAAGCAGTGCTTTGTGCTTTAATTCCGTCTCCTAGTAATGGCTCAGAAAGACAAGGAAGGCCGGTGCAGTGGCTCACGCCTGTAACCCCAGCACTTTCGGAGGCCAAGGTGGGCGGATCACCTGAGGTCAAGAGTTTGAGACCAGTCTGCCCAACATGGCGAAACCCCGTCTCTACTAAAAAATTAGCCAGGTGTGGTGGCACATGCCTATAATCCCATCTATTCAGGAGGCTGAGGCAGAAGAATCGCTTGAACCCAGGAGGCAGAGGTTGCAGTGAGCTGAGATTGCACCACCGCACTCCAGTCTGGACAACAAGAGCAAAACTCCAACTCAAAAAAAAAGAAAGACAAAGAAAGCAGGTTTTGTTGTTTTACTTTCTAATGGAAGATTTGCTAGATTCCTTTAAAAAGACTTTCTAGAGCCAATCATTTCAGTAAGCTACTTTTAGATTAATACCATTTTATACAGTAGTGAATATATGGAATATCATATATGAAATTTATATTTGTTTTTTCCTTCAATACATACAGCCTAGCACTCTAGTTCACTGCCATAATCTTACATATGGAGGCACAGGCAGATAAAGTAACTTGTCCCAAGTCACACAGCCAGTTAAGGGCTGACCTGACCCTTCCTGTCTCCTCAGTCTGACATGAGGACCCCACAGTATGCCTACTTCACTCACCCTTCAGTATCCATTCCACTAACTAGAAAACTGATTTTGCAAATACTATTTTAACAGTGTGGCAGGAATTAACAAACTAAGTAGAATGACTAGTGTTTTTTTTAATGTAAATCCATTTTTTGCTTATTAATGCTGTACTAAAAACATCAAACAGAAGTAAACTTCTTTTGAGAGACAAGGTCTCTGTCGCCCAGGCTGGAGCACAGTGGCGTGAACACAGCTCATCACAGCCTCAACCTCCCCGGTTCAAGTGACCCTCCCACCTTAGCCTCCCAAGTAGTTGGGACCACAGGTATGCGCCACCATACCCAGGTAATTTTTAAATTGTTTGTAGAAATGGGGTCTCGCTATATTGCCTGGGCTGGTCTCGAACTCCAGGGCTCTAGCAATCTTCCCGCTTGAGCTTCCCAACGTGCTGGATTTACAGACGTGAACCCTGCCTGGCCAGAAGTAGACTTATTACACATTCTGTTTACATTTTGATCAGTGAACTTTTAGTGACATGTACAATGAGCCAGCTATCCCTCTGGTCATCCTAGGAGACTACTGTATCACTCACATCCCATCAGGCAGAAAAAGAAGGTAAGCACCAGTGGCCTAAGAACACCAGCTTCATAGGGCCAATAACACAGAAATCAAAGTCACTCGTTCCAGATGCATCTCCTGAGTGCACGCTGGATATGAGGCCTGTGCCAGGCACTGGGCATTGCAGTGATGAGCAGCAGCTGGGGCGGGTGGTAGAGGAGAGACCTAAGCAGGGTGAGATTCCCAGGCAGCCAGCACCAGCCAGGACAGAAAAGGCAGAGCTGGGGATCACTGGTGGGAAGGCCAGCGCACAGAGACACTGCAAGAGGCACCCGGGGGACATTTGCGGGGTGTGCAGGGGAAAGGTCTGGGCTAGGACCTACGGTGGTATCCATGCTATCCACAGCTGTGTTACTAGGTACGTCCTCAAGAAATCAAAGTCAACGGACAAGACCCTGCCCGGGTCACTGTGCCTGCCAGAGCCCAGTGGCAGGCAGAAGGAACCGCAAAAGGAGAGCCCGGCCCCAGAGGGCAGTGGCTGGTGGAGGACTGACTGACTGGGGGAGTCGGGGGGGCATGGAACCAGGAGAAGGGACTGGAGAAGAGGGGCAGCAGCGCTGCTTCCAGGGCCAGGGAGCAGCATGAAGACAGACAAGGGTCTGCTGCATCTGGAACTGCGAGGCCGTCTTCTTGGCAGGAGCAGTTTCGATAGAGTGATGTAGATGAAGACAGCTTTTTTTTCAACTTACCGAATTGGTACGGTTTTTGTTTTTCATTTAATAGATACCAAAGAATCCACACAATAGCTGAATGGATATAAGTCACACCGTGTTACTCCTCTGCTTCAAACCCCCAAATGGCATCTCATCTCATCAGATAAAAACCCACCAAATGCACCATGACCTACCCGCCTTCTGCCGTGGCCTCCCCTCCCCCAACTTGTTCCAGCCACACTGGCTTGGCTGCTGGGTGCACCTTCCCACTACACTCCTGCCTCAGACCCTCTGCACCTGCCGAGCCCCTGCCCTTTGCTCACCCCACAGCCCACAGGACCCAATCCTGGCCTCACTTAGGCCTTGTCCCGAGAGGGGCCCTTTGTCACCCCTAGCTACTCACCACCCTGTTACTCCGGGTTACTTCTCTCCCTGGCCTTTGTGACCTGACAGTTTCATTTATTTGTTTACTCTGTCTCCCCCACTAAAACACATTTTCAAAGACATCAAGAATTTTATCTGACACTTAAATCTGGAACGGTATTGCACATAGTGGAAGCAAAATGCCTGTTAAATTCATAATGGCACTCAATAAATTAAGTATCAGACCAGGGGGTTCAGGAGCTGTTTGGAAGAGAAAATGCATCTAAGTATTGGTTGGTCGTGCTAACACCTAACTTGAAACGTAATTATTTCAAACTTCCCTAAGTTTCCCCATTATGCAGTTAGACCCCACACGTGCAGCCCCCACACAGACGCACTTACAGTAATCGCAGGTGGTGTAAAGAGCGATCGTCCTGCTGGGGCCACGGCCCTTTCTCGAACTTAAGGTATTCAATGTCATCTACCACCTAAGACAGGAAAAATTCAGGTTAAACAGATAACCCCATTTTAGAGATGTAAATGAAGTGGCTTGTTTTTGAGACAGGGTCTGGCTCTGTCATCCAGGCTGGAAAGCAATGGACTGCAGCCTTGGCCTCCTGGGCTCAAGCAAGCCTCCCACCTGAGCACCTCCGCCTCCCGAGTCGCTGGGACTACAGGCACCCGCCACCACACCTGGCTAATGTTTGTATTCTTAGTAGAGATGGGGTCTCGCCATGTTGCCCAGGTTGGTCTCTAACTCCTGGGCTCAAGCAATCCTCCCACCTGAGCACCTCCACCCCCCGAGTCGCTGGGACTACAGGCACCCGCCACCACACCTGGCTAATGTTTGTATTCTTAGTAGAGATGGGGTCTCGCCATGTTGCCCAGGTTGGTCTCTAACTCCTGGGCTCAAGCAATCCTCCCACCTGAGCACCTCCACCCCCCGAGTTGCTGGGACTACAGGCGCCCGCCACCACACCTGGCTAATGTTTGTATTCTTAGTAGAGATGGGGTCTCGCCATGTTGCCCAGGTTGGTCTCTAACTCCTGGGCTCAAGCAATCCTCCTGCCTCAGCCTCCCAAAGTGCTGGGATTACAGACATGAGCCACCATGCCTGGCCAAGAGGTAACATTTTAATACACTGTAAGCTATGAATATCTAGCAGGAAGAATCACACCGTAACAGTCAGAATGGAAGTGAGCTGGCTGACCTTTAATGAGATGGTGGGGTTGAGTGTTGCATGGCAACATGGCTTTGCCTAGCTAACACTCAGGGATCAGGAAGTAGTGCAGACACTACCCTGCAGGCTGGGAGAAAAAGGACAGGCGAGAACAATCAGGACTAGGGAGAAAGATCAGCCTTCAGGACAGGCTACTCATTTCTTCCCAAGTAAGTTCATTCTAAAAGGTAAAACCCAGCCTCTCAAAATGACAAAAGAATAAGATATAAACCCATTTCCTAGAGAGACCTAATGATCCAGGTGCCCGGCCCCAAGGCTGGCTGGCTGCACAGTCTGACCTTCCAGAGGAGTAATCCTTCCATAAGCATTCTTTCCTCAAAACAGGCCAAACTCAGGAACCCTCTTCAGTTTCGAGAATTTGAGTAGATTCAAAAACAAACTCAAATAATATAGTGTAAGAGACAAAATGTACTATTCTTCTGATAAGATACATGCCACCTAAACAGTCTCTCAAAGGTATATAAATACTCTAAAAACAGAAACAGAAGGCCGAGGAGAAAATGAAATGTAATTTAATCAGTCTGAGTAGAATAAACCAAGGTCTCAAAAGAACTTTACAACTGGTAGTAGGAGAGCCTGGGCGAGAATGCAGGGCTTCCCTCTGCAAGGAGAATGCTCCTCTCTGTGCAGAAAAGCAGTTAACCTCCCTCTTTTCATCCTCCCAATGCTGAGAGGCAAATGAAGCGTGCTTGTCATCCCAGCAGCCAACTATGCAAAGCTTCTCTGTTACACGGACACCACTCACACTTCAAGACCAGATCCTAAAATGTGTATTTTCTTCTAGAATTGTTATACCTTGTTTTGTTTTTAGTAATTTATGCTTAATATATAAAACACAAAATAAAAAACTTGTTTTTTAACAAATGGATGTTCAATTGCCTCAGTACCATTTAAGAAACAATTTTCCTCTACTTCCATTTTTGTAATTATCCTTTAAGGAACTTTGCCAAACTGAAGATACACACAGGTGCATACGTGTTTCTGGACTCTTGTTTTGTTCCATTAGGCGCTTTATTAATTCTTGCATTAACACCACAATGCTCTCCTTACTATAATCATATAGTTTGTTTTTGTACGTGAGAGGGCAAATGTTCTTTCGTTAAGATGAAACTCTTCTTCAGATGTTTTAATGTTTGTCTGGCTATTATTCAAAAAGTTCCCTGAAAACTACACCAAGATTTACTAGACTTTCACAAAATACACTAATTTAGGGAAAACTGTTATCTTTACATGTAAACCTTTCCCATTAACTAATCCAACCTTCAATTCTCCAGCTCTTTAATAAAAATGGTGGAGTGGATGGCCCACGATTCCGTGGCCTCTATAATCTTCAGATCATAGAGACTGAATTACTTAAAAGAATATCAAAACCTCATGGCCAGGGGACTATGGTGACGGATTTGACTGGCACTGCTTTGAGGTGATAAAATACTGATGTTTGTTAAGACCACTGGGAATCTAACTGACGATCTGATTTGCAAGAACCTTACACATGAATCAAATGTAGGAATAACTTTCAACTTTTCAACCATTTTCTTACCCTTGTTGTATCTTCAGCTTCCCTTGCAGAATACTGTAGAATCTCACATTTTTCACTGTAAGAAAAAACAAGATGAAATTCAATGTAGACTTTTCCAAGCTGAAGTTGAATGTGCTAATGAATACAAACCGCTCAAGTCTCCTGCTCGAATTTAAAACCTCACATTCTCTGCACTGGGCACCACGCTGGGCATGTGAGGGCGCATCAGAGCTTGACTGGTTCAGGAGGACATGTTGAAAGAAGCCAGAATGTTCTCATGGCTGGCTTGACAGTGACAACAGCAGGTCCGTTTCCTCGTTTCCCTTCTCCTGACTACACTGCCCCACGCCAAGGGCATGACAGACCACAGCCACCACTGTCCACAGGAACAAGGTACATGAGCCACGTCAGCAGCTCCAAATACCATCGCCAAATGCAGTGCCCGCTGCAGGGAAGGACAACGAAGCCCAGGGCCTAACCGAGGACAGGCACAGAGGGCACAAAACTGGCAAAGTGAGACACAGGTTAATTGAGCTACTAGGATTTAGAATTTACGAGACAAACGAAACCCTCAAAGTAATCTGTTTCAGCCAAACTATACAACAGGGTAGCAGCAACTCAGTTATCTTCATCCTTGGTCTTTAGTCCGGCCACTGAGAATTTAGCACCAGGTCCCAGAAGGAAGGGAGCAGCAGTTCACCAAGCCTGCTTCCCCCATGCCTACACAGACCATTCAGAGACCTGGCTGTCCAGCCCGGGGGTGACTGAAAAGCAGCAGGTTAGCATGTCCATACCTCACCAAATGAAGAAGCTGCCCCTGCCATCATCTCCAGGCCACCCAGAGGGAGCCTATGCAGTCCCAATCCCGGCCAGAGAGGCCAGCCGACAGGCCGGAACAGGAGGCTCAATGGAGTGCGGACCACGGCAGAAACGCTGGAAGCCCCTTCCAGCATAATGTCAAGGGGCTACTGTGTCCCACGCATCATCTGCCCAGTATAAACAAGGGACATCTCATTTAGGTGCCGGTTGCAGGAAAGGACAACAAAGCCCAGGGCCTAACCGAGCACAGGCAGAGGGCATCCTCATATTGGAGTACCCTCCACACATTTAGGATGTAAACATACAGGGTAAATAAATACTCCCAAGAATGTACAAGCTATTTATTCTCATACTGAAATCAGCATCTGACCCCTACAATGGTACCAACCAAACTTCACCTACCCCGCTGATCATCTTCAACAGACCACTGGTGAGTCACATTCCATGGTATAGGTAAAGAGCTTGTATCTTATTAAGTCTCATCGTTACTGACTCATATCACTTCCAAAGTGTAGGAAAAAGAAAAAAGTCTTCAGGCTCTACAATCACTCAGTAACACATCTGTTCCACACAAGTCTGTAACACACAATTCATAGAGTCATACAACTGGATAACAGATTCTTACTGCAACAAGATCACTGCATCCCTCACAGCGCTCTTAAGATCAACATAAATGGTCAGAAGCTGTAAGCAGAGTGAACCATAAATCCATAGTGAGGAAAGTAACTTACTGCATTTGCCATTAGGGCTGGCAAGGAAAAGGTCACGTTAAATACAGGACTTGCTGTATTGCTTCCTGAACCGTCTACAGCTACTCATTGTTATTACGAAGAGAAAGGCACGAAGTGACAAAGGAGAGTAATTCCCTCTGCAAGTCACCTAAGAGAATATTCAACTGAAGCGTACAGGAGACAGAGGTCTTAAGCATCCCTGATGAACAGGGCTGGTACAGAAACATTATTTGTTCTCACACAGCAGTATGCAAGGTCACAAACTATTTGACATACTTGCACGAGAGTGGACATGAGAGAACAGGATGATGTGACAGGTACATTACACACACACAACTGAACAGACATTAGCTGAAGCCCCACCGGGAGCTAGGTGCTGTGTGAGGTACAGAAGGTGGGGAAGACAGGGCTCCTGCCCTCAATGAACTCCAGACCCCAAACTACCTGCTGAGAGCAACCTAGAGAGCCCATTTTCTATCTTCTGCGTGCCTCGATTCAGCATGCTGACAATCTCGGCAACAGACAAATAAAACCGCCTCTGTCCAGTCACACCTGCTTCTCATTCCCACTGCCTCGTGAAAGGCGGCCTAAAATAAGAAGACATCAAGAGCAGAGTCAGGGATCTGGAGGAAATCCCACAAAGGACTGGGCCGGCAGTTCACGTGCCACCTCAATGGTGGTTATTCCTACAGGTCGCTCAGGGCTGAGGAGAGCCATAAGCTGTATTCCTGAACCCGCAAGTTACTTCAACACTTCCAGAGCCTCCCCAGCTCCTCACCCACCTTAGAACAATCTGAAACAACGGACAGTTACAAAACTCGTTACATGTCAGGCTGGCCATTCAGTGCTTCTCTTCTTGTCTCTGAAATCTCAGAGGAGATGATTCTTTTTCAGAAAGGCCTTCCCTACCCTGTCTTGAGTACCTCTGTGTCTCAGCTAACACTGGCATTGGGAGCTAGCAATGTTGGAGCTGAGTAAATAAACACATGTTGAACAAGGGAATGGCCAAATGTTTGTGAAACTAAGTGATACTCATACTCATTAACACATTCATAATTAAGGTAATGAGGATAAAGACATATACGCCTAAGATCTGGGTCATAAATATTGACACAGGCAGAAAACACACATTCCTATGAGAGTTAGCTCACTGTGCCTCTTAAAATCCCACAATACAAATATTTTGGAAAGGCTGCAATGCTCTTTAGGCATTCATAAGCAACACATACAAAAACAGCGAAGCATCACCATGTATCAGCATGTGACAGAGAGAAGAGCTAACACAGGAAGAACTGCTCAGAGGAAGACAGGAGACACAGAACTTCAACGGAGCCATCATCTTGTCAGGTTGATCTGCTTTATTTCAAACACTAGTATTAAAACTAAACAAAACAGTTCTCTTATTTAGTTCTGATTTTGCTGTTCATTAATTACCTATGATCTAACAATATTGTCTTCTAAGGTCTAACCTAAGATCTAACAATAAAAATATTCAGTGTTTAAACAATGGTTTAAATATACAAGCCCAGGAAACCTAATATTGTTTCTGTCGGGAAACTCCTGAATTCTAAAACACTAATGGCCAATAAATTTTAAAATATAACTCGTTATAGGTTTCTTGAAATTTTACATAAAATAGTTTCAGCCAAATTTCATGGTGAATTTCTAAGACAAAACTTCTAAGATCCAAGTCCATCCCAAAGCTGCAGTTTGATCTTGGTCTACAATTCAACACTTAAAACAATGCACACTGCACAGAGGACATCTGGTACTCATTCTTCAATGTGTGACAAACGACCCCTACATCCACTGGCTCCCATCAATCCGTAGGCTTGAGCTGTCAGGTAAGATCTACTTTAACAATGAACAGAGACTATATCTGTTCCTAAAACAAGAGCTAAAAAGCACAGCAAGCCCAAGTGGTAAGAAATAAACGCCTGAGGCTTAACGAGTCTATGAGGGTGGCAAAGCAAAAGAAACTCTCGCCCCGTGTGCAGGCTGAAACCAGCCATTATTTTGCTGATGCTGTAGCTAGAAATTCCATTTGAATTATGAACTTATGAGAAAGCTCATTCTCAGTGATGTTTTTGAAGCCAGAAAATCTCCAAGAGTAATTTTTGAGCCTGAAACTCTAGGGTCAACTATCTCTGTTTATGCTGTTTATTCAACTATCTCTGTTTATGCTGTTATTCAAGTATCTAGTATGCTAGATACTTCCCTTGGTATTGTGGCCTTGGAAATAGGGTAGTACAACAGGTTAAAAGGAAGCCAGAGGCCACCCTGTCTTCTTACCACCTAAGAAAGAAACGCTCACCACAAACAAGCAGAGATAACATAAACGTTAATACTTATGGTACAGAAAAAACTTGCTAAATAAAACATTTCTCTTACTCACTTTTTATTGTTTATTAATTACCTACGGTCTAACAATATTATCTTCTGAGGTTGTTCATTGTAAATATTCAGTATTTAACTAAAATAAATTTAAAAATAAAACTTTTTTCTAAAATTACTGTATCTTTCTTTATTTCCAATTTCACAGTTACTTTGAAATTTAAACAACAAGAACATGAGATTTTTAGGCACCAAAAGAGGCTTAGGTTTTTAAAATGTATGAGAAATCGTATAAAAGTCTTCAATTCAAGCATTATTCAAACAATCTGAGTTTAACTGGACTTGAATGAGTGTGGCAGACACTCCTTACACACGAATATACCCCAGAAGCACAGAATGACAAGCCATAGGACGAGCGAAACCACATTTTCCGTGTGCTTTCAACAAAGAAAGGAAGGGGGAAAAGGAAGAAAGACAGTCTGGTGGTGTTTCCTTCATCTAATCCAAACACCTCTCAAGGACATCAATGAAGAATGTCTAGAGAAAATGTTATCTTTCACGAATTTTCTCCATGAATACACTCCCAATCAATCCTTCTAGGTAAACACGAATGTTTAGTTGACACCTGAAGGAAAAATACGTAAGTTCTCTATGGTAAAACCTGTCACGGAATAGAGCTCGGTTTACTTCTAGCATCAAAAAACTTCGGAAATATAGCAGAGCAAAAGTATTGATAAGAAAACCAAAACAAACCAATAAACCCCACAAAAATCAAACTGAAATGTCTCCTGTTTTTCTTATTTATAAACATCAGATTAAACATCTCAGACGATATCCACTGCAGTAAGACAGAACACTGCCCGGGCTGCTGGAGCCTGAGAAACGACTGGCGAAGAAGTTTTAGTCCCGTAAATCGGTCGTGCGTTTGGCTCACCTCATCTCAGGGAGGAAGGTTTTCTTATAGGCATTCTCAATGTCCTGCAGATAGGCAGAGGTGATCTTCATTTCATGTGGCTAAACAAAAGCAGAAAAATCAAATGGGAACATTTAGAGTTCATTTTCTTTGACCTGTGCATATATAAAATGCAAATCACTGAGCACTATTTTCTCACCACTCACGTCGGGCACTGTGGGGACTGTGGGGTGACAGCAAAGGGCCCCAACGTCAGCTAGAATCATTCTCCATCTACAAGAGTGAACACCTGAGCCTGCCCATGTGCTCCCACAGCGTGACTTTCTCCACACATTCTAAGATGTGTATTTAGGGCAAGAAAGAAGCCTGTTATCAAGCAGCACTGCCTGTCTTTCCTGTCTGCCTCATGCCTGAGTGTAGCAAAGAAAGAGCACCAAAAACTGGGGGCAGCGGCCTGTCTGTCCGCCACCTGTCCTCGGCACACCCTCTTCTTGTCCCCTGACTCTCCCTGCATCTCTCCAACTTGCTCTCCACCTTCATCGCTCACCCATCTCCCCGCAACCACTCCTCCCACTTTCTACAGCTCTCACCTCCCTCATCATCTGAAATGCGCTATGCCAGTTTCAGAAACCTGAAAATCCAATTACAAGTAGCAAGTTTTAAAATGTAAAACTCCTTACAGTTTCACACTATTTTCTCAGCCTGTTTCATTTTCTTCACGTCATTTTCCTCTATTTGACATATAATAATGTATCTCCTTGTTTGCTGTAGGTCTCCCCACCAGCACACGAGCTCACGGGGAGGACCTCACCCACCCTGCTCACTGATATGTCCCCAGCACCACCAGGGTCCGGTACAGAGTGGATGCTCAATCAACATTTACAGGAGAGAGGAAGGAAGAAATGAACAAGCCTGCTGTTTCAACTTACAAAATGATGAAAACATTCTAAAACTGGATTATGGCAAGAGTGGCAACAACTTGGTAAATTTACCAAAAATCATTCCATCGTACCCTTAAAATGGGTGAATTTTATGAAGCATGAATTATACCTTACTAAAGCTGTTCAAAGTAAGAAAAACACCATCATTCAAAGAATATTTACTGAACACGTAATTAATTCCAGTAATGAGACGGGGTACAGGGAAAGGATGATAAAGGCAATGTTGAACTTCATTGCTCTGTCAAAAGGGGGAAAGACTGTAATTGGGAGTTCTGTTTTCCAATAAGAACTTGGTGTCTGAGCAGAGACCATCTTTGTTCACCTTTGCAGCCTCCAAGGTGCCTGGCACAGGTGCCTTGCATATAGGAAGGAGGTGCTCTGTATTAGAGGAGTGAGTGAAATTAACAAAAGTATAAAAGAAGTGATATGATTCTAAATCTCTATCATTAGCTATGTTCCAAGTAGAATAAGATTAAATGTTTACTGATTATAAAAGAAATTCTAGTGTAATACAAGCCCATAACATGTAACATAACACAACCATCTCAGAAATCTGACCTGAAGTTAATTGATAAAACACGTAGTTATTGATCAGTTTGACTGTTTTCTTAGAATCTAGAAATGGTTTTCGGATATTCCCATCAGTTATTCCCAAAAGCTGCAATACTGAGACACAGACTGCATTGAAATAAAAATCAAAATAAGAACACAGACTTACTGATAATGTGACGTCTTTTATAAAATGGGGTAATTTTAGCTGGTGACAGTATTAAAGACTTTACTTGGAAAAATTAAAAAGTTGACAGCTCTACTTTAGACCTCAGATTTATTTCTGAAATACTGTTTTCCCAGATAACAAAATAATTACCTAGAGAATGTTAAATATATGACTTTGTTTTTCTCAATAAATATCAGCATAATAAGCAAAGGTGTCCAGTTATTCCATTGAGAAACAAACATTTTGAACTTGCAGTTCCCTCCTTTTGCCACTTGATGGAAGGTTCTTGGAAGTCTAACTATACAACATACTTAAAAGCATATGCTTAAACAATAACAGGTCCAGAGCGGCAATAGAAAGACATACACAGATGTCTTGCTGTTTCTACTGTTGCAACAGAGAGAAGGAAAGTTAGTCTCATGGATCTTTCAGGAGCAGCAAAAAATACCCAGAGCTTTACTGTTGCCCTTACACCATCCAGAAAGGTATTTCCTGAGCACCTACAAGAATTCCGGCAGTCAGGATGGGCACCAGAGCGAGGAACAGGCAGGAAGTCCTGCATTTTCATCACAGTATCAAAAAGGAGACCATATTCTCCACCAGGAAAAAATAACACAGTATTAAACAAGAACTCGCCACAGGGCAAAGACAGTCCTTGTTTCATCTCTGGATCCTCCATCAAGCCGCCAACAGAGCTACCCACAGCCTCAGGGTCACTTCGAAAGGCACTGTTTCCAGGCCACCTAATTAAGATCCAACGAAAACTACAAAGAGTAAATGGATGTGTGTGGAGATCACCGCTCTACTGTTCTGGAATCAGTAAGAAAAAGGGGGAGAGGCACGATTTGTGTTAAATAGATTGAAGTGATGAGGGATATTAGAAATTGCTTTCAATGTGAAAGAAAACGATAGGACACAAAAACCTCATCACAGAACAGAAAGGCACGTGACAGAGGGATGGAGGATGCTCTGCCAGGAGGCCCTCCCCAGTCTCCAAAGTTTAAACAGCTGAGGGGACTCGGGGACCACAGTGGGACCGCAGAGCACTGGTGGGCAGCAGGTCCTCAGGCGGTGGCACCAGGCCAAGCCCTGGGGTCTCCCCTCCACCCCTGCAGATGCCCTCTCTCGGGTGGGACCAGGGTGTGTGTCGCCCCTCCTAGTGAGGACTGGTGGGAATTAGTGTGCTATTAACACAGGGCTTTCAGTGCTGATCGACATGAAAAACGGAGACGCCTGGCCTTTGGTTTCAAACTGCATTACATCTCCTTTCTTCTGAATCCTGCTCTGGGCCTCTGGAACGGGCACGTCGATGTAGATCACCAGGTGTGGGGGCGGGTACTCGCAGGCGGTGACCTTCTTCACCTCGTTGTAGTGGTCCACACCTGGCACACAAGAGAAACGGGCGCCGTCACCTACCAGTCCCCACACAGGTTTCTAAAACACGCTCCCCGCCGAATAAAAGGGCAACCATACGTGCAATTCTCAGAGAAAGCAGCAATCTACAGACCCTAGCTCGGTCACAGTTCTAAGCACTGACCACACACGGCATGTGACTGTGCTCCCGGTGCCACAGGGCATGTGCAGACAGCAGCTGTGGTGCCCACAACCCTGCAAACAGGGTTTCTCGCCTCTACTGTATTTACAAACCAAAGGTCTGAGGACCAGAGAAATTAAGCTACTTACACAAGTAAAATATCAGTCTTTAAACTGTGACCTTAATCATCCTAAAAGACAGATCTTTAGCACATCTTAGCCACATTTAAGGGGTCACTTTTAGTTCACGCAAGATGGAGGTCACAGTTCAGTGATCTCTGAACTGAAACATACTCCATACACCTGCAGTGCACACCTGCTACATGTTTCTTCATAGTGACAATAAATACAAGAGTCTGGTCTTCTCTAGAGAGTAAAAAACAGCTTTAAACACTTTGTTTTTCAGATAACTCAGCTGAAAACCAAGCTACATTTATCCCGGTTCAGTGAGCATAATCAGTCGCACAGAAGTATCTACTGAGTCTGATTTAGTGACAAAATGAAATTGAAAGCAGCTAAGGCTGAGGAATAATTTTCCTAAAGTGATCACTACCCAGAATGCATAATCCAGACGGCACCCGCAGGGCCCCTGCCACCCAAGGGAACCCTGCCGCTCCTCAGAACACTCTACACCCGCATGTGCTCGCGCACACCTGACCTCCCAGCAGAGGAAGCCAGCAGAGAGAGCACACCAGTGCATGTGGAGAGGCCATGGTGAGAAGCCATCCCCTCTGCAGCTTTTCACGTGTGGAACCTTCCAGAAGTGACAGACAGCCACGCTAGGGTCCACAGAAAGACAGTTATTTTGAGGAAATGGGCTGGGCACAGTGGCTCACGCCTGTCATCCTGGCACTTTGGGAGGCCGAGGTGGGCACAGATCGCGGGAGCCCAGGAGTTCAGGACCAGCCTGAGCAGCATGGTGAAATCCCATCTCTACCAAAAATGCAAACATTAGCCAGTCTCCTAACCTAGTCTCAAAATAAATAAATAAAAATTTAAAAAGTTAAATTAAAATTAAATTTAAAAAAAAGTTCCAGTGAGTATTCCTAATAACCTACTCTAGAGGTGATCACGGGATGGGCCTTGGCTCATGGTCAGGGACGGCTTGAGCTAAAGAAAAAGACCACCCAGGAGGAGGTGTGACAAAGCGAAGGACGGAGGCTGCCAGGGGAGTACCGTTCACCTGAGCACAGAAACACAAACCCACAGCCAGGCAGAGCACACGGGGCCTCAAGGCTGCTCCCTGACTGCTGGGCCGGTAGCAGGCTGGGCTCTCCTGCTGCTGAGGCGAAACCTTCCTTCATCGAGTCTCTGGTCTCACCTTCCTTCCCGCCCTCACCCTTACTCCTGTTGATACACTCACTTCTCAGGTGGTTCCCACCTTGCTCTATGCCACTTATCCTTTAGCCAACATGATCTGCTTTCCCCCAGCCCAGCACTGAAACGACTCTGGCTAACGTCACCAGCCCCCACAAGGTGAAACGTGACAGTCACTTCTCAGTTCTCATCAGTTACAGCACATGTGACACCGACAACCAACCCTCCCCACATCCCCTCTGCTTCCTCCTGTGCACCTCTGATCATTCAGCTTCAATCCGTCAGGGGGGGTCTCATCTCCCCAGAAACGATCCCCCAAGGATCTGGTCTCAGCCCTCCCCCATCACTACTTGGGCTTTCCCAACATAAGCATGCCCATGGTCAGTGCTGGACCCCCAATGCCTGCAGACTACCTCTAGCCCAGGGCAGTCCTCAGACTTCAGCAGACACTCAGCAGATGCCAACAGGTATCTCCTGCCACCTTGCCATGGGAACCTCACACTCAGGAATCCGACCTACCCAAACATGAAGCCACCTGGGTCCACTGCCCCTGTGTGTCCTTCCCCCCTAGCGGCCCACCAGCCAGGGCAGGTCCACGCCACTCCCCACTGTGCACGCAGGAAGCCACCCACCCAGGCCTGCCCAGTGTCCCTCCTGAGCAGCAACTCCCATTGCCCAGCACAGTCTCCCTGCTGGGCATGCCCGTCCCACCCCAATTTCCTCCCAGATAGGCTCCTTCCACTTCCGTCTCTCCTCACCAAATGCATCCTTCAGACGAAGGCCTGCAACCATTTTAAACTCACATCTAACCACCTCTGCTATGCTAAAGACCCTCCAGTGGTCCCTCACTAGTTTCAGGACAGAAGCCAGCATCCTCGCCAAGGCACAGCTCCTTCCTCGTGCAGCCTCAGCCAGCATCATTCTCCCCCAGCACCCAGCCCTCACTACAGGACACCACCACCAGCCTGCGGCACACGCAGGCTTCTCCACCATCCCCACACCTCCCTCACTCCTGCTGCGCTACAGATGACAGGCCGTTCGTCAAAACAGCTGTCCCTGACACTATCCCATCTCCCAGCTGGTTACACATTTCTCCTACGTGTCCCCAGAGCAGCCAGGAGTAATGCTCAGGAGCTGCTAAGTACACCTGATTGCAATTAACCATTTCCGCTGGTTCAACAGCCCCCAACCCCGGGCCTGTGGGAGCCTTGTCTTACGTTTCTTCGTATTCATATCCCGAGCACCTAAGAGAGCCTGGCCCACCACAGGCTCTCCAGAAACACCTGCTGGTGACCTGACCTGCTGCTCAGCATACCCAGGGAGGATCAGCCCCATCAGATGCAAGGGCTTGCAGTGCTCTTGTGGGTGGCAAGCTCACAGGTGGAGTACCCGCAACACCAGGACACACGAGCAGCCAGGAGCAGGCGTCTCCTCCGCAGAATCGCCACCTGGCTTGCTTTGGCCTCCACTTTCACTCACTAACCAATAGTACTTCCTCTGAGCTCCCAGATTCCAGCTTCCACCAGCTCCAGCCACCTCAGTCTACAGATGAAAGCGCCATCAGTCAGACTGTCCACGAGGCCTGTTCAACACACCACCCAACAGAGTCCTAGTCACAGACACCCCAACCCCACCCTGACTCCTCAAGGTCAGCCTGCTTCAAACCACGTGGTCTTTGTTCCTTTCCATTTGCCACTTGTCAGACCTTCCCCAATACAGCAACACAAAGCTACTGTCCTGAAAAATGGCAACGTGTCAGAGGGAAGGACTGTGATGATGCTGGCAACTGGCAGGGCCAATATCCCAATTCATCAAAATCATACACTAGAAACTGGAGCGTTTATTACAATTAGAGCTACAGCCTAGGTATTGCCAGGGCAGGCTGAGAGCAGGGCAGGTTCTAACGGGAGGCTGTGGGGACTGCAGTTTAAGCTGTGTGTGTTTGAGGTCCAGGGCTCCAATCTGCTTTCACAGGGAGACATGATAGCACAAAAGACACCTATTTTAGGAGGGAGAAAAGGTGGAAGACACCTTAGGAAGTCCCTTTTTCCAGTGGAGACCTATTAAGTAATAGCATTTATTCATCAACAGACATTCATAAACACAGTAAGTGCAAGGTGAGTCTATTACAGCCTTTGCAAAGTCACACCACACACCCAGAAGCCTGTCTGCAACCCTGACTCACACTGCTTTCGGATGAATCCCTGGTTGTACATCGCCTCCAGGAACACAAAGTCACTGAAGATGGAGCGCTCCAATACAACACCTTGTCCTGTTTAAAAACAAGCAAACAGAAACTGAAAATCAGACACAGAGCATAGCACTGTCAACTGATCACTGCATTTCAGAAAAAAGAAAATAACAGTCATTTACAATTCCATTTCCACACCAAAATACTGAAAAGAACATATACATATTTAAAAGCGGAAAGTCATTTTTAAAAACTGAAATTGTCTTTTCAGTTTTGAGCAATATAACATTGTTTCATTCAGTCAGCTATAACAGAAAGCATTCAGTTAATACAAAAAGTGCTTTCTTTTTAAATAATATATTCCATCCTACAGTGTCCACCCCCATCCTGCTCCTGCCCCCACCATTCCAGTCAGGTCTACCAATGCTGGGCTAATTCTCAACCTAACCTCCGTCCACTCCCAGCCTCACTGGCTGTGTTACTATCACAGCAGCCCCGTCGGACGCTGGCGCAGCTCAGAGCACTAGTCCCCGGTTCCCAGCCAGCCTCCCTGTGGTCAACCCTGCTGGGTCTGGGCAGAGGCTTCCCCTAATCTTCCTACCCAGCCTCTCCCCGTGGCCTCCTTCCTCAGAGCACCCACCGCTCACTTGGGACAAGACATTCTTGTTTCCACATCGAGTCTTGATCCCCCTACTAAAACACAGGCTTCCCTCCCTGTGGCACCCTTAGCTCCCAGAATGTGTCTGGCACACAGCAGTCATGCACTAAATATTTAATGAATACATTAACCCAGTGCCAATGTGCCCCAAGAACACTGAGATGGGAGCAAGCTGCACCTTTTTTTTCTAAACGGGAAATAGGTTACTATAGCACACAAAAAAGCAAGGTTTTATTTAACAAGTAAAATGTTTCTTTTTCATTTTAAGAAATGAATAGTCAGAAGACAGGGTTGAAGAATGCTCCAAAAAGAAGGTGGAGTAAGCCTGGATGTCAGTATAAGTCCACACTACGACATCAGCTTCTGGATTGGCTCCTGGTAAAGCACCTCAAAACAGAAACAGCAGACCACATTGTTTTCTTAGGAGTAACACTAACTAAGATCAGGGCTTACGTTCATATAAGAAAAAAAGAATCACTAATAAAATCTTGAAAAAGCAAGACAATAACCCCACCACTGTACAACTGTGTAGATACGTGTCATGGACACACACTGCATCCGTGGAGACCTGAAGGAGCACAGGCAGCGGCTCCTGAGCACAGCTCCGGGAAGGAGCCCTGTCAGCCGGCCACTCTTGGTGAAAACCACATTCTTGTTCTCACAGCTCAGACCCCATGAAGCCAACCCTAGTGGGAGCTGAGCTTGTGTGTGAGAAGCTCATCAGAGGCACTGCCAATCGATGAGCGTGGCAAGCACTGCAATATAAAACAGACACACAGGCCCCAAGAACCCACCCAGCTCCCTCTCTCTGCACACAGATGTGCCCTTTGCTGCCACCTGTGAATTCAGGACTGCCGTGGCATGGTAGCTTTGACCACAACTCGGCAGCGCATCTGTGGTCCAGTTCTCAGAATGTCTAGCATGCACTGCTGTTTCCCAGGATGATTACAATCGCCCCTGGCTGGACCCTAACCTTGTTCTGCACACAAGTAGTCCATGTTCCTGCCCTTTCATCCACATTCCCTTCCTCTCCTAACTATACTTTCTGATCCCTGTTCTCCATCTCCCCAACTGCCCAGTACACAGCTCCACTTTCTGGTCCCTGTCTCCATCTCCCCGGCTCCCCAGTACACAGCTCTACTTTCTGATCCCCGTCTCCATCTCCCAGGCTCCCCAGTACACAGCTCCTGCCCACTTCCTTCCTGTTTGGACATCTTCAAGGGAAGCAACCTCTCCTCCTGCACTGGCCTATGGGACTCTGCGTGTTCTCCCTACCCCCGTCATCTTATCAAGGTTAACGTCTACCTTGTGGCTTCATGGTGAATTCCAGCCTATCTCTGGGCCCTCCAGAACAACCCTATTTTGTTGGCATCCACATCTCTGTGTGTATGGCACATACACAATCTTCATAAGTGTGATCCCATTTCCTCCTGGACACTTCTATGCTCTCTTTTCCCCTTTGTTTTGACACATTTCATATATAAATGAATATGTAAGTATAGAAGCTTAAAGCAGTGCCTTGAGAATTCTATACAATCCATAAATCTCACTCCAGTATCCACAGTGAAATAGCATTAAATTAATTCTGAAGCAAAAATAACACAATCTCAAGAAATTCATGATCTTGTTGGAAAGACAGAGCTTACCTCATCAAACACCCTTAAAGGAAAGCTCGACTCAGTGGCAATTTAACGTGGCTGAATTCTAGAATAGCATTCAAGTACAGAACAAGTCTAACTGTCCAGAAATACTGCACCTGTGGTCAGCAAGTGCTCCAAGGCATCCGAGTACTGCAGGAGGCGACTGCTGTACAACCAGGACTGCAGGCGGTAACTGTGGCCATCATTGCTTCTCGGATCATCATAAAATTTCTCCAAACTAAGATTGCCACTATAGTCTAAGGCGAGGGGCTTCCCATCTCCTGTGGTACTGTCTGCATAATGAATCCCCGCTTCAGGAAAGTGCTTGAAGCCTGAAAAGAGAAACAATCGATGCAGTCTCATGTACATCACTCACTTCCCGAAGGGAGGAGTGTGGCCTAGCCAAAACACACAGCCCGCCCGATTATCACCACCAGGGATGGCGCCAAAGACCTAGAGAAAGTCACCTTCATGCCTGAGTTTCATCATGTATGAAGGGAACACACAACATATACGAGCAAGCATGTGAGCAAAGGAGCTTGCACCATGCCCTTATCCAGGTTCCTCCTGAAAGCACTGCTCCCTGTAACCACAGGAGCCCCCTCTAGCGGGCAGCTGCTGTCATGCAGGTGCTACAGAAAGGTACAAGGGACACACAGCTGCACCAGGAGTCGGGAAGGGGCTCTAACCTTGGCTGTGGGACCCAGCTATGTGGTAGCCGCTCACTTAGGAGTATACCCATTTGTGAGTGAGTACCATCCTCAGCTCTATTTCAGAGGCTGTCGCAAAGTTCAAACACAACAGTTTACGTGGAAGTGCCCTGCTTATACTGTCCACATAAAATTCCAATTCAAACTGACAACCAGCATGGATTTTTACAAATTTTCCAAACACAAAAGATTAAAAACAGCTTTTTCTTGTTTGGTTTTATAAAACAGCTTTTTTAATAAACAAAAATGTGAAATACCCATCTTAGGTCCAATTATTAAACATTTAATATTATTTAATATTATTATTGAAGAAACACCAGTGAAATAAGCAACCATATATCTGAGAAAAACGTATCATTCCGTATAACATAAAATCATACCTAGTTTCTCTGCTACTTCTTTCGCAAGTCTGCCTTTTCCGCTACATATATTGCCATCTACAGTTATCACCCTGCTGTGCTCTGTCAGTCTTGGGCTTGTTTTCACCCCAAATAGGAAATGCCACATTCCATAGCGCAGCTTGCACTGCACACTGCTATGAATTCCTCTCTGAAAAACACAAAATCACACAGCAGCACGTTGTGACCACTCTGGTTCCTGTAGGCATTAGCAATTATTAGGTAAAAATACTGAGAAATCTCTTGGTGATAAAAATGCCAACATCTACATCTTTATTGCCTATTAATTTGTTTAATTAGCTGTCTATCCCCCACCACTCTGTACATGCAAGTTTCATTAAGGGCAGATATATTGTCTGTTTGTTCACTGCTAAATCCTCAGGCCCTGGAACAGTGTCTGAAATTTTTATTAAATATGTTTACTATGTTCAATAAAAATTGGAGGGAGGGAGGGAAGGGTGGATGGATGGATGCGTGGATGGATGGACAGACAGACGGACAGACGGATGGAAGGAAGAAAGACAGGGATGGAGGGGAGCTCGGGAATGAAGGGAAGGGAATAAAAAACATTTCTCTAATACAAACTTCTGTCCCCAGCTCCTGACCTAGTTACCCCACTGCCTATTAAACAGCTCCACCTAGATGTCCTGAAGGCACCTGAAGGTAACAGAGCTAAGGTGAAAAGCCCCCAAATCTGCTTTCCCTCACAGCAGGGAATACCCACTACCTAACAAGCAAAAGAGAACAAATTTGAGCGACACCTTTCTCCTTCCTTCAACTGCAGAATTACACACATAATCCTAACTCTTCAAACTCTCTGGACACTGTATCACCTCCCTATGCTATGTGCTGACTCTGTAGACATCCTCACACCTCTCATCTATAAGGCAAAGGCCTGCTTCAACTCCTGTCTCCAGCATCCCAATTTATTCTCCACGCTAAAGCCAAAACAATCCTTCCAAAAAAAGAAAAGAAACATAACCAAAAGTCAAACAAACTGAAAGAGTTCAACATGTATGATGGGATAATAGCCTTACTATATACAGAGATTGTACGGCACAATAAGCAAAACAAAGAATAAAAACACATAGCTTATTTTAAAATTACAAAATACAGCTAAAAACCACATGAAAAAGTGGTCAATCTTGCTACAGAAAAAACAAAAGACTATCAACAAGAGACATTAGTTTTTCATGTATCAAAATGAGAAATAATTTTTAAAATGATTACAGAGTTAGGACAAGACAATGAGTACCATCCTAAACTGCTAATGGTAATGAAACCTAGAGGACACTGGGTCTACAGCATTAGGAATCCATTAAAAGGCTATATACATAAGACTGACCTATAAGGATGCTCAATGAAGTATGATATGGAACATCAAAAATGCAAATAGAAACCCTTAAATGTCCGACAACGGAGGAATAGTTAAAAAAATTTAAGGCATATCCATATTATGGAATACTAAGTACTCAAGAAAATATAAAAATATTAAAATACTTCTTTGTGAAATTTAAATAAAACAGGAGAATATAAAATATCAAGATATTTTTCGATCTTGATTTATCTGATAACTGAAGAGTAAGGAAGAAACAAGTTACAAAACAACGCAGAGCAGACAACCCAATTTAAAAATGGGCAAAAGATGTGAACACCTCTCGCAAATGAAATTAACTCAGATAGCAAACTAGCATATGAAAAGATGCTGAACACTGTATGTCATGAGATACTCCAAAGTTAAAACAAGATACCACTACGCATCTATCAGAATGGATAGCAATCCAAAGTAACCGACGGCCCTGCATGCTGGCGAGCATGCAGAGCAACAAGGAGAGCCTTCACTGCTGGTGGGAGTCAAATGGCACAGTCACACTGGAAGATGGCTTGGCACCTGCTTAGAAAACTCATCTTGCTACATGATCCGGTAATCACTCTTCCAGGTATTACCCAACTGATATACAAATCTATTTCCAAAAACAATCTGCACATACATGATTACAGCAGCTTTATTCATAATTGCCAAAAACTTGAAGCAACCAAGATGCCCTTCAATTGTGGAATGGATTAACTGAAGTACATCCATGCCATGAGATATTATTCAGTGATTAAAAAGAAATGAGTTATCAAGCCACGAGGATGTAAGTGAATCTTACACAGATACTTCCAAGTATACAAGGCGTCTGAAAAGGCAATATATTGTATAATTCTAATTATATGACATTCCACAAAAGGCAACTATGGAAATGGTAATGGTATCTGTGGTTGTCAGGGGTTCGAGGAAAAGAAGGGTTTAACAGGTAAAGCAGAGGCGAATGTTTTAAGGCAGGGAAGCTACTCTGTATGAACCTATAACGGTGGAGACAAGCCATCATACACTTGTCACAACCCATAGAACCTTACAGCACAAAGAAAAAATCCATAGAACCTTATAGCACAAAGAATGTATGCAATGTATGCACATTTTTGAAAACTCATTAGGTAGAAGAATCCCAGGATGTAAAGCAGAATACGACAAAGCAATCCAACTGTGTTACAAATGTATGAAACAATTTCACTGAAGAAGGCGGGGGCAAAGTGCTAAGCAATGAGTAGTCAGTAAGAGTGAAGGCAGAAGGAAGAGAACACAAGCACTGGACTCCGTTTCTGCTCAACATCGCATCACCCCAGCACCTAGCAGGGCCCGACCTTTAAATGGCTCTTGACAGGGCTGCTACGTGAATTATCGAATGACAAGCGCGCGTGCCCCCGGCCTGCCACCTGCACACTGGCCTCCCGCATCAGGGCAGCCTCCGGGCGGATCACCTCCGCGCTCCAGCGTTTTGCTTAAAGCTGAGATAAAATGGCCTGCAGAAGCTCGTGGCTCCCCTGAGGTCTGTCCACGACCAAAGACCAAACAATTCCGGAGGCCGGAGGGGTCCCCCAAACCCACCCCGAGAGCGACCCTGGGAGCCGCCGCCAGAGGCCGGGTGAGATGTGGAACTGCCCCCCTCCTCCACCCCGCCGGCCGCCGCCCGCTCACCACGCGCTGGGCGCCCGCCGCCAGGACCCGGGCGGACGCGGACGTCGGGGCCAGTTTCAGGAGCCGGAAGGCCATGGCTACCCCGTCAGCTCAGGCTCAAGGACCCAAGGGGACGCGGTCGCGACGGGGCCCTTTCCCGCGGCAGGCGCGCTGCCGTGACGTCACGGCTGGGGTGCCCGCGGCGCCTGTCGGGAACCTTCTAGCGGCGCGTCGGGGCGGTGCTGCGCCGAGGCCCTCGGGGGCTTCCGCGGAGATCGCCAGCGCGCTGCCAGGGTGCTGCGGGTTGGGCTGAGAGCTGAGAGGCGGGGGTTGGAGGTGAGGGTGGGGGCAGCAAGCTCGCTGCCCGGCCCCTGCCTAGGTTCTGAGTTGCTGCAGTGTCGGGAGAGCTGAGGCAGCCCCGGGCGTGGAGCGACCTCTGCGTCTCGTCCCAGGGTCCTGTGCTCCCCGCGTCCCAGAATCCTCCAGGCGCGGTGTGGACGTCAAAGCGACCTCCTAGAGAACGTTCCTAGCCCTCAGAACGTTCTAGCTGCGGAGGGAAAAGGGGAAAGGGGGTCGAGGAGCGGAGGGACGGGGTGGAACCTCTGCCGCGGGGCGCCAGTCCGGGACGGGGACCTGGCAAGGACGGCCTGGGTCGCCTCTGGAGCTGAAGGCTAAGTGGTCTCATCCAGGGGACCCGCTGTGAACACATTGAATAGAGTAGAAAACAAACGGAAAAGCACACGCTCCAAGTCCATCTCTTAAACCTGTGCTCCCGTCAGGACCTGGGCTCTGGGCTCCACGTAGGAACCTTGCGTGTGAGGTTTCCTTCCAAGTACGCCTCCTGTTTGGAAGGGTTTTTATGATCTTTTGTGTTCCTCGGACTTTTTGTTCTTAACCCCTTAAATATTCTTTAACTTTGTTTTCAACTTTTCAGAAATGATCATGCGATTGTAAAACAGTGGGAATGCGGCTGTGTAAACTAAGACCGGTTCCATGGATGTTTCCATAATTGAAGAATTGCTTTTTGTCAGAAATACGGATTCCCCGTCCCCAATGCAGGGGGGCCTGGTTTTCAGATCCTGGAGGGACCCTGAAATCCATTTAACAATCTTCCAACTAATTCTGATGCAAATAGTCCACATGAGAGAAATACTGGTCTAGACTATGTTTTCCGTGAGCAGGGACGACGTCCACATCCTTCGCTGTGCCCCCAGCCCCATGCAAAGCTCCTGACACATCACATATGCCACAAAGAAAGTTGTATGAACACACATACAACTGAAGGGTGTAACCAGACAGCCCTGAATCCTCCAGCCCCACTGAGTCACAGCTTATAATCTTCAAATAGAAGGACTCAAGGCCTCCCTCCACATCTCCATATCTCTAGAAAGCCCAGCATCTTTTTCGGTGTTTCTGAGAATTCTGGGAAATGAATGGGGGATGGGGGGGCGTTTTCAGATTTTTCTCATCTCGATCATTGTCCGTCCTAGCCACATCTCGCCTCCGGTGGTCCAGTTGTCTTTCCCAGCTTTACCCCAGGTGAAGACACGCCTTTATCTTATTTTCTAAGGCAAGATTCTAGTGTTTCACCTTTTACTGATGGTATAAGAAAAGGAGAGAGATCACCATAGGAAACAATATAAAAGTAAATAATTACCGGACGTCGCTGTCCTAAAGCTTCTTTTGAACATTTGGTATTATTTATTACCTACCATTATATTTTGGAAATTGTCTCCCCGTGTCAGGCACTTCTCACACTGCCTTCTCGCTGGACATACTCATCGGGAGCTGGATTCCAGGGCCTCAGGACTGAAGGAGATAAAATCCATGGAGGCGGGGCTTCTGATTGATGGTGCCTGACTCACCTGGTGGTGGTGGAGGGCTCGTCAATCCAGAGGAACAAGGAGCCCCGCTGGGCAGCAAATCCTACACCCAGCAAAACCATTCTTTGGTGGGTAGGGGGATGAGAGAAACGAAGGCATTCTCAGGTGATGAAAAATCTAAGAGACTTTGTTTCCAGTGAACTCTTCCCCCCTTTAAAGTTTGGCTAAAGGAAGCTTTCAAACAGAAAATAACACAAGAACGCTGGGGCCTTCAGAAGAAAAGAAGAACAACAGAATAGGTAAAACAGAAAAATATAGTAAACGATCCCTCACTGAGTTTTTAAAATTATATTTGGTGGTTAAAACAAAAATCATAACATCGTCGATGTAGTGCTTACTGCACATACAGGAAATACGACCATCACTATATAAAAAATGGGGAGGGTAAAAGCACCTACATGAAAGAATTCTGTGATACTCCCCTTGAAGCAGTAAAACATCCACGCAAATAGGTTGTGAGAAGTTACATCTGCGTGCTGTGATACCTAGAGCAACCACTACAAAAACTATACCTAATGATATTTCCCAAGACATTATCAGTAAATCAAGATTGAATTCTAAAAAAATGTACTGTATTCATTGGAAGGTTAAAAAAAAAAAAAAAAGGCAAAGGAAACAAGACAAAACACAGCAGACATGAGCCCTAATCTGTTAATTATTTGATAACCTGAACAGTCCTGTACCCATTAAAGAAGCTGAATCTGTAATTTTAACACACAACCCACTTCCCACCCCCCGCCAGAGAAGATTCCCGGTTCCAGATAATCTCACTGGAGAATTGTAGCAAATGTTTAAACAACTTTATACAATCTTCTCCAGAAAACAGAAGAGGCTTTTCAACTTGTTTTATGATACCAAAACCATACAAAGACAGGATAAAAATAACTTCAAACCCCAATAGACTACTATCTCTCACAAACATAGACACAAAAATCGTTAACAAAATGTTAGCAAATTGAATCTAACACTATATGAAATGAATAATACACCACAACCCAAGGTGATTTATTCAAAAGATGCAAGGCTAATCTGGTATTTGAAAATCAATCAATGTAATACACCTTATCATCAGGTGAAAGAAAAAATCTATGACCAGATTGCCTGATGCAGTTTTTTGCATCACTTGACGAAACTAAATACTCATTTATGGTAAAAACAAAAACTGCTCTCAGCAAATAAAACTGCTCTCAGCAAATAAGGACAAAACTAAATATTTATGGTAAAAACAAAAACTGCTCTCAGCAAATAAAACTGCCGTCAGCAAATAAGGACAAAACTAAATACTCATTTGTGGTAAAAACAAAAACTGCTCTCAGCAAACTGCTTCAGCTTGATAAGCACATGCACGAAAACTGCATCATTGTACGTAATCATGAAAGACTGAGTGCTTGCCTTCTAAGTAGGAAACAAGGCAAGGATTTCTGCTCTGCCCACTCTTATTCAACAGAGCACTGGAAGTTCTGGTAATAGGCCATGCAATAAGGCAAGAAATAAAATTCATACAGATCAGAAAGGAAGAAATAAAACTCTACTTTTAGTTGACATGACTGTTCACATAGAAAACCCAAAGGAATCTACAAACAATTCCTAGAACTAACGAGTGAGCGCAGCAAGTTTGCAGACTGAAACGTCAACATGTGAAAATCAACTGCATCCTATATACTAAGAACGAACAGACGGAAACTGAAATAAAAGATGGAATACCATTTGCAGTTGCTTCAAAGAAAATATAATATTTAGGTCTAAATCCAGCAACACATACACAGAATCTGCATACTAAAAAGTACAAAACACGGATTAAAACAATGAAGAAGACCTCAGTGATTGGAGGGGCTTACGATGTTCACGGATTGAAAGACTCAACAGAGTCATGAAGTCAGTTCTTCCCAAATTGATTTTTAGGTTTAATGGAATTTCTAGCAAAATCTCAGCAAGGTTTTCTTGTAGACATAGACTGGCTTACTATAAAATTTATATAAAAATGTAAAGGCCCTACAATTGTCACAAGAATTTTGAAACAGAGTAACAAAGTGGAAGGAGTCATTCTTCCAGTGTTAAGATTTACTACATAATCATATCAATCAAGACTGTGTAGTGTGGACGGAGGGTGTGACATTGATAGATACAGAGATCAATTTAACAGAACAGAGGATCCAGAAATAAGCCAGCACAAATATTCTCAACTGACACAGTAGCGCACCACATAACGACATTTGGTGAATGATGAACCCAACAGCATATAAGATGGTGGTCCCATAAGATTATGATACTATATTTTTACTTACCTTTTCTATATTTAGATACATAAATTGTGGCCAAGCACAGTGGCGCATGCTTGCTGGGAAAGGCAGGACAGGGTTTCTCCCAGCATAATGTATTATGTATACATAATACATAATACAGTATATGCATTATTCCAGTATATGTATGATCCAGTATAAATGTATTATGCTTTATGTACTATGCAGTATAAATGTATTGTGAATTATGAATATTGGACAGCCATGAGAATGCATGAATTACTGTTACATGCAAAAACATCAAGGATTCGGGCAGGCAGCACAGTGAATGAAAGAAGCTGAACATAACAGGGTGCATACTTTATGCATAAACCCTTCAAAAACACCAATGCTAGCATCCGGTTTTGGAAGTCAGGATAGTGCTTCTCGTGGAGGAGGGATAATGACTGGGAGAGGGCATGAAGGCAGCTTCTAGTTCTTGATCTAATTCTTGATCTGGGAGCTGGTTCCATGAGCACGGTCCTTTTGTGATAACATATGTAGACGAAGGCTTATTACTTGTGCACAGTTCTGTAGGTTTGTTAAATTTCACTTAAAAATTAATTCAAAGAGCACAAAGTGCCGTATACAATGTTGTTTCATCAGTACAGATTTTTACCCTAGGACATTTAGTTGTCTTAGTATGAAGTTTGACCCAAGCCCAAGGCCTTTTTCAATTCGTCCTTAAATTCCTTGTTCCTCAGGCAGTAGATCAACGGGTTAATTATTGGCGTGACAACAGTGTACACGGCAGAGATGAGCTTGTTGGAGCTCCGGGAATCAATGGCTTGGGGCCGGACATACGTGAAAATCATAGCCATGTAGAAGATGGTGACCACGGTGAGGTGAGAGGCGCAGGTGGAGAAGGCTCTCCAGCGGCCGGTGGCCGAGGTGATGCGCAGGACAGCCAGGGTGATGTGCCCATATGACAGCACGGTGGCCAGGAGCGGAAACACCAGGATGATGAAGGCCAGGATGAAATCCACCAGCTCCGCAGTGGAGAAGTCCGTGCAGGCCAGCTTGAGGATAGGGGAAATGTCACAAAAGAAGTGGTTCAAGATGTTGGAGCCACAGAACGTGACGCTGGAGATAAAATAGACCTTGATCATGGAGATGGTGAAGCCGCTCACGAAGGAGAAGCCCACCAGCTGGAGGCACAGCCCCGGGGTCACGAGGACGTGGTAGTGCAGCGGGTGGCAGATGGCCACGTAGCGGTCATAGGCCATGGAGGCCAGAAGCACACACTCGGTGCACACCAGGGAGCTGAAGAAGTAGAGCTGCGTCATGCACCCCACGAAAGAGATGCGTGTCCGCTGGAGGAGGAAACCCTC
The DNA here is from genome assembly GCF_047675955.1 of Chlorocebus sabaeus. Classification (NCBI taxonomy): domain Eukaryota; kingdom Metazoa; phylum Chordata; class Mammalia; order Primates; family Cercopithecidae; genus Chlorocebus; species Chlorocebus sabaeus. The sequence goes on from NC_132913.1 coordinate 127,554,068, forward strand.
CAGCATCTTGGGGGTGATGTCAGACACGTACCAGATCTCCAGGAAAGACATGGAGCTCAGAAAGTAGTACATGGGCCTGTGGAGGGAGGCGCTGCTCCAGACAGTCAGGACGATGGCCAGGTTCTCCACCAGGACAAAGAGGTAAGTGAGCAGGAAGAGGAGGAAGAGCAGGTACTGCAGCCCCAGGGCCGTGGGGAAGCCCACCAGGATGAAGGTGCTGACCTTGGTGACATTCTCCCCGCTCATGCCTCTGTGCTTGGGAGCTGTGGGCCTGCAAAACAGCAAAGAGCAAGAGGAAAGGGCTGCAGGGCAGCTGGGGCACAGAGAGAATGGAGCTGGACTTGGATGGGGAGTTTGGGTACAAAGAGAGGCCACACGGTTCCTGAGAACACCAGGGGAGAGCAGTGATCTGCTGAGCCTCTGAGTTTTAAAGTAGAAAACTTCTGTGTGCTTGCATTTAGATATAACCATGAAGTAGGAATGAGGAAGAGAATATGCTGAGGAACAGAGCCGGGCAGCTCCTGGGTGGGTGAAACCCAAACCTCTGCGTCTAGGGGCACTACCAGTCCACACATGCTCGGGACAGCTCTCAGAATCCAAGTGGGCATGGACACAGAGCTGACCCTCCTTAGGGTCCTTCACCTGAGGGTTCCTGCAAGTCACAGCAGCAACCTTGGACCGAGGTGAGGGGCTATCAGCCTACCAGGGCAGGACCCCAAACTGGGCTAACCAGCCAGAGGAATGCAGGGAGGGCTCCCAGGAGAGGGCTGCCTGGCTCTCGGGGACCTGGTCCACAGGCGAGGGAGAGAGAGGGTAGCCGCAGCCCCTTGCCCCACAGGGCACCTGGTGGTTGCTTCACTGGCAGTCTAGGTAGTTGAATGGCAGACTTCCACCAGCTCACAGCTGGGGAGAGTGACCCCAGGTTTCTGGCCCAGAATGCTGAAAATTGATAAGAAGACTAGGAGAGGGCCAGGTGGGTACCGAATAATCGGGAGGCTGTGCTGGGGAAGTGTGGTGCGCAGCACTTCCTGGAGAGCCTCACGGTGACATGTAGGGGGTTGGCTATACGAGTCTGGAGTTCATGGATGAGTTCCAGGCTGAAAAACGAAATTCTAGAAAGGAATTGCCCAGGGACAGGTTTATACTCGGAAACGCGCCCGTACTCCTGCTGTCTAGGGTGAGCATTCTATGGGAACCCAAGATCACCCACTGGGGCGTCATGGCCATTCCCTGCCTTAAAATGCCAGCATGCAGTCCAGAGTTTAGGATCAATTTCACAAGCATTTGCTACTCACTCCAGTCACTGCCTACTATCTCCCCAAAACAAAAGCAATAAGAACCCCTGCTGTTAAAGGGATCTCCAGATATGAGTCTGAATGCTGCCTCTTTAGACCCCATCCAGGGTGGTGACTGTGTGCTTTTCCCAGCTAAGTGGCCACAGAGGGCTTTAAAGTCCACAAGGAGGAAAGTTGGGGGCCACAGAAGCTCCTTGGAAGGCCAGCGGCCCCCACCTGTCAAATGGGTTTGCTGGGGAGAGCTGGCGGTGGGGGTAGCGAGCTTTGGTTCTTATGCTTTTAACCCAGGACAGTGGAGGCCCCTATAGATTTCTCTTGATTTGGATAGTGGTAACTGATCTTTAATGGGTTGGCTAGTTAATACCAGATTGATTCGTTAAATCGAAACTGTGTTACTTGACAAATTCAGGGCCCTTTACAACACACTCTCTCCATCCCCTGAATTTTAGACAATGGCTGCATTTGGTTTTAAATAAACTTTTTATTTTGGAATCATTTCAGATTTTCAGAAAAGTTACAAAGAGAGTGCAGAGAGCCCCGGGAGCCCCTGCATTCGGCTTCCTCCTACATGAGGAGGGTTTGTTCATCAAAGTAAGGGATTGACATTGATATTACAGTGGACTGAACTCCAGACTTTGGCGTTCATCTTTTTTTCCTCAAATGCCCATTTCTGTTCCAGGGTCCCCCATGGCTACGGGCATGGCTGCCTTTTTAACTTGGCTGTGCCTCCCTGGTTTCTGTAGACAGACTGAAAGGCCAAGCGGATGCTGCTGAGGGAGGCTGGCATCCTCTCATCGTAAACAAAGTTCTCCAATGTGTTACAAAGACTGTTTTTGCCCAGTCACAAATTCAAACCTAGGTCTCCAATCTGAGAGAGGAAAGTGAAGCTATCCATGCCACAGAGCAGACGTATTTTGGGGTGGTCCATGAGACAGGTACTGCGGTAGCTCCTCCCGGCTGCACCTACCATCAGCCTGCAGCCATTTACTCTGATGCCTTCCCTGATGCCTGGCAGAGCCACCTAGAACCAATCCTCATCAACGATGAGTGAGCAGATGCTCTCTGCCCCATTCAGCCACCTGAGGCTGCTGGCTAATTCTGGGTGAGATGTTAGACATCAGGGCATAACCCGATGCCTATGAATATGTGCTCAGCACAGTACTCAAAAATGCAAGGGCCACTTATGGAGCATCCATGAGCCATCCTTCTTGGTGCTGGCCATGAGACTGCAGAGGAGAGTCCCTGCCCCAGATTGTATGTGGGGGGCATGTGGAGTGGGGAGTGTCAATCACACACAAAAACGAAGAGCTCTCTCCCCAAGCAAGGAATACATCGTACCCTAAAATCACAGCAAAATGAGCCCATCAGCAACTTGGAAACTGCTGGATCCTACCTGGCCTGTCGGGAAGCCTTACCGCAAATGGCTGCAGCTGCCTGCAGGAGTGAAGAGTGGCTTCTGCCTGTGTCCAGCAACTCCCAGGCTGGCCACAGTGACCAGACAAGCCTTGAACGTGCTCTTGAGAAGTGGGCTGCCTGAGGCACTGGGGAGACACCACTGTGGCTTTTTCTGATGAGCACAGGGACTCCAGGGTCCAATTATCCCCCTGCTGATGGAAAGGCCCACACTGCCAATTAGGTGAGCCGGTGCCTCTGGGGCCAGGCTGGCCCTGCTTGACTGAGGGCATCCAAGCAGAGGCTGTTGAGCTGCTCCTGGCCCCCGTTTGGGCCCTTCACCCTCCCAGTGGCTATCTCCCACACTCCCTACTGAAGGCGCTGCTGTCCATGGGTCACCCTTGTTCCTGTGCAGCCTGCACCCTCTGAGAGAAGGATTTGTCCCACCTGACTTCTGTTTCTTCTCTGGTCCAGTTCTTCTGACCTCCCCTGTTCTCTCCACTCTAATTCCATGGCCCCAGGCGCTCCTCAAGTAGGCTGGCTCCTGCCACCCCACTTGGGGCTTTGGGACTTACTGTGCCCTCTGGAATATTCTCCCTCTGCATCAGCCCGCCCCCTGCCTCACTTCCTACGATCCCACACCCAGCCAGGACATTCCTTTTTCCTCTCCTGCCAGATGAGTCAGCTTGGGCTGCCAGGGGAGAAACCCTGCCGGCCTCTCCCAGCTTCTGGGGGCTCCTGGCTTCAGGGTCTGTGGCACCAACACTTCGATCTCTGCATCTCAGGTCATGTCACCTCCCCATGGTCTGTGTGTCAGATCTCTTCTGTGTGTCTCCTTGAGTGTGTGTGTTTATTTTCAAATTTATGCATAATAGATGCATATTTTTGGAGTACATACGATTGAATGCAATTATAATTTGTAAATATCAAATCAGTATAAATGGGCTATTCATCACCTTAAATATTTGTCTTTTCTTTATACCAGAAACATTCAAATTATGGCTATTTTGATATATGCAATAGATTACTGAAAACTATAGTCGCCTTACTGATCTCTAACCTCAGTCTTATTTCTTCTATCAAACTATATATCTGCATCCATTAATCAACCTCGCTTCACCCCAGTCCCCCGTACCCTTCCTAGCCTCTCATAACTACCGATCTACTATTTCCATGAGATCCACTTTTTAAGCTCCCACATATGAGTGAGAACATGCGATATGTGTCTTTGTGCCTGGCTTATGTCACTTAACATAATGACATCCAGTTCCTGCAACTAACAAGATTTCATTCTTTTTTATGGCTGAATAATATTCCACTACATATAGTACCACTTTTTATCCATTCATTCATTCAGATGGACACTTAGGTTGATTCCATATTTTGGTTATTGTGAATAGTGCTGCAGTAAACATGGGAGTGCAGATATTTCTTCAGTGTATTGATTTCCTTTCTTTTGGATATATGTACAGTAGTGGAAATGTTGGATTATATGGTAGTTCTGTTTTTAGTTTGTTGAGAAACCTCCATACTGTTGCCTACAATGGCTGTACTAATTTACATTCTCATCAACAATGAATGAGGGTTCTCCTTTCTCTACATTCTCACCAAAAACTATTATTCCCTGTCTTTTTAAAAAATAAAAGCCATTTTAAATGGGATGAGATGGCATCTCACTGTGGTTTTGATTCACATTTCTGTGATTATTAGTGATGTTGAGCATTTTTTTTACATACCTGTTTGCCATTTGTATGTATGCTTTTGAGAAATATCTATTCAGATATTTTACCCATTTTTAAATGAGATCATTTGGGTTTTTTGCTTTTTTTTTTTTTTTTTTTTTGCCATTGAGTTATTTGAGTTCCTTATATATTCTGGTTATTAATCCCTTGTCAGATAGGTAGTTTGTAATTATTTTCTGTGGGTTGCCTTTTCACTCTGTTGCTTGTTTCCTTTGTTGTGTAGAAACTTTTTAGTTTGATGTAATCCTGTTTGTCTGTTTTTGCTTTGGTTGCCTGTTCTTTTGAGGTCTTACACAAAATCATTCTTTGCCCAGATCAATGTCCTGGAGTGTTTCTGCAATGTTTTCTTCTAGTGATTTTATAGTTTTGAGTCTTATATTTAAGTATTTAATCCATTTGGATTGAATTTTCTTATGTGGTGAGAGATGGGGGTCTAGTTTCATTCTTCTGCACATGGATATCCAGTTTTCCCAGCACCATTTATTGACGAATCTATCCTTTCCTCATCATATGTCCTTGGCACCTTTGTTGAAAATGAGTTCACTGTAAATGTGTGGATTATATCTGGGTTCTCTGTCCTGTTCCATTGGTCTATGTGTCTGTTTCTATGCTAGTAACATGCTGGTTTGGTTACTGTAGCTTTGTAGTATAATTGGAAGTCAGGTGGTATGCCTGCCATGCCTGGGAACTCTTGGGTCCTGATCCGCCTGCCATGCCTGGGAGCTCCTGGGGCTCTGATCTGCCTGTCACGCAGGCTCTTATGAGGACACTTGTCACTGCATTCAGGGCCCACCTGGTTAATCCACACTGATCTCCCTATCTCCAGATCCTTAATTTAGTTACATCTGCAAAGACCCTTTTTCCAAATAAAGTTATATTCACAGGTTCCAGAGATTTGACATAGACCTATATTTTGGGGCCATTTTTCAGCTGACTAGAGCTGATGTATTTTTTTTTTCCTTAGCATGTATCCCTGAATACCATTCGAGTATTTTACCTATTTATTTTGTGTATTTCTCTGTCATCTAATAGAATGTAAAGTGTATGAGGGCTGAGATTTTTGTCAATGTTGTTCATCGTTTACCTTGAGTGTCTGGCACATAGTAGGTGCTTGGATGAATAAATGAGTAAATGAATGAATGACTCAGTTAGTTGTGACCAGAGAAGGGTGTGGACAGAGGATATGGAGTAATTTAACTGGAGACAAACCATGTCCTGACCCAGCTGCCTGGGATGGAAAATCGGCTCTCCACAGCCCCGAGAACGGCACCAGTAGCATCGCTCTGAGCCTGTTTGGCTGGCTACCCAGCCTAGTGCCCTTCCTCCAAACAAGGCAGGGACATGGGCTGTGACCCAGCCGGCCAAGTAGGGGTGGAGACCCAGATGATCAATTGCACACAAAGGAGGCAAACTCAAGGTCATGACACCCAGGAGGCCCAGGAGGGAGGTCCTGACTGTGGGTGGCAGGAAGTCTCGGCACTCACTCTGTACCAACTTAGAGGGGGCCAGAGAAGGACAGTGGACTCTGGAAAGGACATGAGCTGGAGGTAGACAGTCAGTGGACAGTGGTGCTTCTGTACAACAACATGGGTGTCAAGCATGGGGTTGGCAGATGTGAAAGTGACAAATGGGTTTTAATGGGGTGGACACGAGCTCTGCAAACAGATCCAAACTCAGTCAGAATGAGTACAGAGGAGGAAAAGCAACTTTTCCATAACTCAGATACAGATACAGGCAGATTTTAGACCTTCATCATTTCCCGGTGGTGGACGTACAGTGGTGGTTGAAGCACCACTGTGCAACCTTCCTGCCCAGACAGCTGCTCCAAGCCAGCTGGGTTCCCAGGGGTCTGAGTGGCCCTCCTCCCAGAGGATAAGAACAAACCTGGCCACCTGGGAGCCGGCAGGGAACTGGCTGGTACAGACGAGGATGGGCTTCAGGGTTCTGTGCAGTCTGAGGATGCTGCGATCAACTGTGAAACAGTTTCTGTATTAAAACCAGACTCACAAGGTCAATTCTAGAGTGGGATGAAACTTACAGTATGAGCTGAAGAAGGTTTTCTTGGTTGTCTCTGGCTCAAAAATGTGCAGAGGACTGGATGGATGCCAGAGTTGATTAAGATAGATTTAGTAAGAGCTTATTAGAAAGTACGTGTTTGAAACAAGAAGACAGGTGTTGAAGGTGGCCCTGGCAGACAGCAGCAAGGAGAGGGATGGTAGGAAGACATCGCCCTGCTGTGAGCAGCCCACCAGGCAAGAGCTGTGGCTGAAGAAGCATGGATGAAGAGACGTGGATGAAGAGGCATGGATGAAGGGCCGTGGATGGAGAGACGTGGATGAAGGGCCGTGGATGAAGAGGCGTGGATAAAGGACCGTGGATGAAGAGATGTGGATGAAGGAACGTGGACAAAGAGCCGTGGATTAAGAGAGATGGATGAAGGGCCATAGGTGAAGAGCTGTGGATGAGGGGCCGTGGGTGAAGAGCCGTGGATGAGCCATGGGTGAAGAGCTGTTGATGAAAAGTTATGAACAAAAAGCCGTGGATGAAGGGCTGTGGATGAGAGCCGTGGATTAAGAGACATGGATGAAGGGCCATAGGTGAAGAACTGTGGATGAGGGGCCGTGGGTGAAGATGAAAAGTTATGAATGAAAAGCCATGGATGAAGGACTGTGGATGAAGAGCTGTGGATGAGCCATGGGTGAAGAGCTGTTGATGAAAAGTTATGAACGAAAAGCCATGGATGAAGGACTGTGGATGAAGAGCCGTGGATGAGCCATGGGTGAAGAGCTGTTGATGAAAAGTTATGAACGAAAAGCCATGGATGAAGGGCTGTGGATGAAGAGCCGTGGATGAACAGGTGTGCATGTGGCCAAGGCACCACCAGCCTTCACTGGGAGCAAGCAAAACCCAAGCCCGACGCCCTCTCCTGCTCACACCCGCTGAGAGGCAGGCTCTAAATTCCTGACCCCAAGTCAGCCTGATCCCTTAAATCAGACCCCATGAAGCCCTCTGCTACCCCATCCTGCCCTCCCATGAAATCCTACATCTCCCTTGGCCTTGGAACAAGTCTTCACCTGGATCTGATTTCTACCCATTTGATAGGAATTACCCGTTTGCCTACTGTAAGATCAGGTGCGACCAGTTCTGACTCCCTGAGGCCCTCTGTGGCAGTTACAGCCCAAACCCGCTCCCTCAGCCCCCAACAGCCTTCGCTCGTCTGCACGTCCTCCTTCAGCTCTGGCATCCACTGGGTCCCCAGCAGATATCTGGATGCACTCCTCAGTTCCTTGTGTTCCCGCTCTAACCCCAAATGCTGATTTGAACACTTACATGGTTCTCAAATGGGCCTGGCCACTGCATCCAGCTCCTGCATCCATTGCTCAACTCAGGGTAGTGCTCATCCCTCACGTGGACAATCCCGGCAGCCTCCTCCACAGCCTCCTTGCCTCCCACGGGGTCCCCTCTACATCTCTCACACACCTGCCAAGTAGCCTGTCCAAGGCAGGAAACTGAACGTACCTCTGCCCCCACCTTAATTGCCAGACGAGTCCATGCTGCCTGCCACACCCGGGAGCTCTCAGGGTCCTGATCAGCCCGCCATGCCTGGGAGCTCTCGGGGTTCTGATCTGCCCGCCACACCTGGGAGCTCTTGTGTCCTGATCTGCCCGCCACGCCTGGGAGCTCTTGGGGCTTTGATCTGCCTGACACGCGGGGAGCTCTCGGGGTCCTGATCTGCCTGCCACACCTGGGAGCTCTCAGGGTCCTGATCCGCCCGCCACACTTGTGAGCTCTCGGGTCCTGATCTGCCTGCCACACCTGGGAGCTCTCGGGGTCCTGATCCGCCCGCCACACTTGTGAGCTCTCGGGTCCTGATCTGCCTGCCACACCTGGGAGCTCTCGGGGTCCTGATCCGGCCGCCACACTTGTGAGCTCTCGGGTCCTGATCTGCCTGCCACACCTGGGAGCTCTCAGGGTCCTGATCTGCCCGCCACACTTGTGAGCTCTCGGGTCCTGATCTGCCCGCCACACCTGGGAGCTCTCAGGGCTCTGATGCTACCCACCATATGTGTGAGCTCTTGGGGCTCTGTCCTCTTCTCGTCTCAGGTCTCCCCCTTGGTGAACACCAGGCTCCCGTGATGCTGCATCTTTGAGCTCTGCACAGCTCCATGCTGCTTCCTGCCTCTGAGGCTTTGCTATCATCGAAATTGAACACCCTTCCTCTTTTCCACCCTTTAAATTGGATAACCTCTATTCTTGTTTTAAGGTGTAAATATCATGCCATCCAGGTGACCCTCTTCTACCCCTCCCTGCAGCCCCCATTTGGGTTTGCTTTATCTCTCCTTGCACTGTGGATCCCCTACACGTCCACCCAGCCCATACCCAGCCTCTGTCTCCTGCATGCCCATTGGGCACTAGACGCTGTGCTGGGCTGCCAGGTCCAACAGCGAACAGGACAGAGGTGGCCCTGCCTGCCTGGGCATCTGCGTGTATTTAGGTTCAATCAGAATCAACTCATGCAATAATAAAACACTTTTTATTTTCTCAGCAGCTGACTGGGCACGGAGTAGGGGTTTATGTAGGAAAAAGGCAGAGGGGGCGTCCATCCAGGACAATCAGAGAACATTCCTTGGGTATAAAACAGAAGGCTATGTGTCCTTACTCTTCCCAGACACATTTTGCTTTGAGGACATGTGGAGCTCATTTTGCCACATGGTTAAACATTTCAGTGCTTTAACACACTGCAATTTATTGGGGACTTTACGATCTCAGATGACCTGGCATGTTTTGCTGCTTTCTGAAATGTGCATGGTCATTTTAAAGGCGAGGAAAATTTATTAAGCTTTACTAAGTACGGCTTATATGCGCATCTATAAAAAGAAGAAAGCACTGGTATTACAACACCAACAACAATACCTATGATATTAACCTCAACCTCAGTTTTTTTCTGGAAAGAGAAAAATGGATGTGGAAGTAATTTTTAAATGAATGCGGTACTACAATAATGCAGACAGTCAAATGGCCTCCACAGAGAGGCTGGCTGTGTATTCCGAGATGAAGTTCCAGAAAGGCAGAAAGCCTGCCCTCTATGGCACAGCTCAAGCCAAGCCGGAGGCTTTTTTCAAGGCATTCTTAAATTCCTTATTCCTCAGGCAGTATATCAAGGGGTTCAAGATGGGGGTGACAACTGTGTACAAAACAGAGATGAGCTTGTTGGAGCTCCGGGAGTCAATGGCCTGGGGCCGGACATACATGAAAAGCAAGGCTGTGTAGAAGATGGTGACCACGGTGAGGTGAGAGGCGCAGGTGGAGAAGGCTCTCCAGCGGCCAGTGGCCAAGGGGATGCGCAGGACAGCCAGGGTGATGTGCCCATATGACAGCACGGTGGCCAGGAGCGGAAACACCAGGATGATGAAGGCCAGGATGAAATCCACCAGCTCCGCAGTGGAGAAGTCCGTGCAGGCCAGCTTGAGGATAGGGGAAATGTCACAAACGAAGTGGTTCAAGACGTTGGAGCCACAGAACGTGACGTTGGAGATAAAATAGACCTTGATCATGGAGATGGTGAAGCCGCTCACGAAGGAGAAGCCCACCAGCTGGAGGCACAGCCCCGGGGTCACGAGGACGTGGTAGCGCAGCGGGTGGCAGATGGCCACGTAGCGGTCGTAGGCCATGGAGGCCAGAAGCACACACTCGGTGCACACCAGGGAGCTGAAGAAGTAGAGCTGCGTCATGCACCCCACGAAAGAGATGCGTGTCCGCTGGAGGAGGAAACCCTCCAGCATCTTGGGGGTGATGTCAGACACGTACCAGATCTCCAGGAAAGACATGGAGCTCAGAAAGTAGTACATGGGCCTGTGGAGGGAGGCGCTGCTCCAGACAGTCAGGACGATGGCCAGGTTCTCCACCAGGACAAAGAGGTAAGTGAGCAGGAAGAGGAGGAAGAGCAGGTACTGCAGCCCCAGGGCCGTGGGGAAGCCCACCAGGATGAAGGTGCTGACCTTGGTGACATTCTCCCCGCTCATGCCTCTGTGCTTGGGAGCTGTGGGCCTGCAAAACATCAACGAGCAAGAGGAAAGGGCTGCAGGGCAGCTGGGGCACAGAGAGAATGGAGCTGGACTTGGATGGGGAGTTTGGGTGCAAAGAGAGACCACACGGCTCCCCAGAGCACCAGTGGGGAACAAAAGCAGCTCCCCACCCTGATGTGTGTTAAGCATTAACCTCTGATGGTATAGATTCTAGGTCTCAGAACCTCTAACACTGGGTCTGGAATACCATCCTGAGTCTGCCACCACCAGTCTCCCTCATCCGTCTCAAAACTGTGTCCTATTTTTCACCATCTGGACTTCTGCAAGGGACCTAATAACCATGAAGGGGGTCCACAGGGTGTCTGGTGTCCTCCAGGTGATGAGCCCAGACTGCCCCAGGCTTCTGAGTGTATTGTTTGAGTCTGATGTGTTCTTTCTAAATTGTTAGATATATGTATGACCTGTCACCTGGTTTTAGGGTTGATTTTACAGGAGGAAGAGACACCATAGCAGGGGTAAGGCCCAGGTCCAAGTTAGCCAGACCCCAGACCCAGGCACACCCACAGCGGCAGCCGGAGCCTCCCAGGCCAAGAAGGGAAAGTGGCCACATCCTTATCCCCGTAGATCTGAGGGGAATATCAGCGAGGGAGAGATTGCAACGCAATCCCAGAAGAGAGAAAACAGATAGCAGCAGAGAGGAGGAAGTCTAGAACATTTTCAAGGGGCCTGTCGCTGAGGGAGGAGCTGTCCACCCACACCTGAGTGTGTATTTTAACATAAATCACAACTGTTAATCCTCACTACAGTCGTGGGAAAAACAAGGCTTACATCTCTATGTTGAGATGGAAAGTCTAAGACTCAAAAAGAAAGGTTCATGGACTTACCCAGGGTCGGAGCAGCACCAGGACACAGACTGGAATCTTCTAACACCAGGGCCACTGCCCTTTCAATGTGGTTTCCACAACAGAAGCAGTGAACTCATGTGGATGTGGGTTAGAACACTTGAATTATAAAGATGTGTAGATACAGTTGTTGGTTGCCCTGTGACACTAACAGGCAATGAAAACAAAAAGTCACAAAACAAATAGTTTTATTCAGAAAAAAAGGCAGAGAAGACCCCTTCAGAAGGAAATACGGGGATATAGGGCATAGGTTGGTTTAACGAACCTAAAGTCAATATTTGAATTAATAAGCAAAAGACTTGGAAGCAACCATATTTTTCATGAATAGGAGGTGGGCTAAGTAAGTTTTGTCACATCCATATTATGAACACTATGTGGTCATTGAAGAAGGGGCAGGTTTGTCTGTCGATATGGAATGGTTTCCAAGGTCTGTAGTTACAGTTTTAAATGTTCGAAACAGCACGGATCGTATGCCTCTGCTCATACAAGTAAAAGTATGTAAATAGGGCAGAAGACCTGTGACGGTCACACAAGGCGGTGGGGACACTTACCGTCCCTGAGGGGGAGAGCAGGATACGGGAACACAGATGGCAGGGAAATGTTTTTATGGCAACCCTTTTTCTGTCTTTCGAATTTTGCTTCACGTGAGTGTATTATTTATTCAAAATAGTGAACCATTACTTATTTGCAAATACTACATTCTCCTTTAAAAAGAAAAGGTTACACACTGGATTAGCAATTCACTAAGTCAACACTTTCCCAGACCATAGTTCTGAATCTATACTGAAAAATATACGTAGATTAAATGGCTGAATGAGCATAAAGTGTATTGTGCAGTATATCATGTGCCTTTAAAATGACAATGGTTTCAGTTATGATATTGCACAGAGTAATGAAAATAGAGGATGGATCAGAAACTGCAGAATAATATCAACAGCAATTTTCTTCCCCAAATAGTACAGAAATTGAAATACAGAAAAGAAAACTGAAAATAAAGATGAAGTAGAACTATATTGATGGCATCTATTAGAGCATGAATAAGTAGGTAAATTATTAAGAATATAAATAAGTAATATGAATTTAACAGATCCTTAAAGAAAACACATAGGAAATGTAGGGAGTTGCTAAAACGCCTGATTCATGTTGGCATGCAGTAGTCATTCCATAAATGGTAGCAAGATTGTGCATAGAAGTTATATGAATGAAATCTAATAAAACAGCTTTCTTTTAAATATACCGATTAAACACAAAATGAACTTAAACCACAGTAGTGTGTGTCGTAGAACTGCATGAAGTGGAGTCCCTGGCCCTTTGCTGACATCCTTTCTTGCACCTGGAATGCCCCCCAGCCCCGTCCCCGCTCTGGCTGCTTCTGCTGTGGCCGTCCTCTGGGCTCCCATCACCCCACACCTACCCCCCTCTCTGCCCTGTCTCTCCTGATTGCACTTGCTGTGTTCATGAGGGAGGAGGGATGTGGGTTGGGTGCAACCGGGCTGTACGACTCATGGAAACTCTCTGTTTGGAAGGTGCTCATGAAGTGCCTCTTGCTGCCCACCCACTGGGCTGCATGCTTCGGAGGACGGGAGCTATGCCTCTCTCACCATGGACCAAGGCACCAAGAGCACTTCCCACCACGCAGTAGAAACTCCACAAGCCGTAGAGGAATGAATGTCGATGGGAAGGTTAAAGGAGTGACAAGGGTCTGCCCAAACTAACATGGTACAGCAAAAGCTGGCAGAGTGGGTGGTGGCACGTGTTTATTTTCACCACCACAACCACCTGCCCCCCTTCTCTCTCCTCTTAGTCTTCAAATCCCAGATCTTTAAAGAAAAAGAGAAATTCCATATAAAATGTAAAACTAGAGGGCTATCCTCATGACACAAAAGCTAGTGAAGAAAGCCGGCCCAGAGCCAAGAGTCTTTGAGGATGTCACCACCCTCCTGCCCATGGGAGGGAAGGTGGCGTCCAGAAAGCCTCATCAGGGTGCCCAGAGAGCTCTGTGGCCCAGGGGACATGGATGGTGGGAGTCCGGATCTCACAGTTCTCTGGGTCAGCGGGGAGGAGGGCTGAGGCCTGGGTGTGAGTGGGGTGTATGGCTGATGGAAGTTGTATTTGGAAGTCCTTTTGTGGCTCCAAACCAGCAAAATTTAAGAAGGGCGGAGGCAACTGGCTGGGCAGCTTGGTGGCTGTAAACAGAGTAAGGATAGCAGCATTATCAGCAGGTACCAGGGAGATCATGGCTAGTTTTGGAACTTCAAGGAAAAAGAACCCTAAAGGCATCCAGCCAGAATAAAATATATATAATTTTGTATATAAAATAGAATATCCGTTGAGTTAGCTTTAGTTTTCATCAAAAACTTAAGAGTCCAGAAAACAGCAGAGAAACCTCTAGAGAGGGCTGGAGGGTACGAAACTCGAATATTGTGTCCAGACCTGGAAGTATTCATGCCTGAGGGTAACAGAGAGGCAGCCTGCACAAGCACCTGATTTGAACGTAGGAGTTTTAAACTCTTCCTCAATATGAAACTCAAAATGTCACAGGTATTAACTTGAGACATAATAACAATCCTTGACCAAGACTTTCACGGCATAAAAACACGGGCAGTGAAGAAAAACACATTCAAACACAGCGTCTGAAGAAAAACACATTCAGACACAGCGTATGCAATTCCAGCAAATGTGTCCAGATAGCTACAAAACAAAATGCAAAGGTCTGTCCCTGTTTATTGAGATAATATATAATGAAAAATAGTAATTGTTTGGGGGAAAAAAAAAAGAGAAACGGACTTAAATACAGTTAAAGCCAGTAACTATATTTAAACCAGTTTCTCTTCTTTTTCCAAACAATTACTGATTATCTAATTGTTTTTCCATGAGGAAAAACTTGGGAGAGGATAAGATTGTAATAAGAAAAAAAAGTGTGTTTTGCTTCATTTTCAGATGAGATAATCAAAAGGCTATGTTTTATTCCTGGAGTTTATTGTTAGAGTAATATGAGTCCTTAAGGATATAGATCCTATAAATCTTGAAAGAACAAAAAAATATAGAAATAAAGGAAATCATAAGAAAGCACCTAAAACTAACTACAACAATGACTGGAGTAAGAAAAAAATCAGTTGTGACAATAAATGTAAGTAGGATAAACTCACCTAGTAAAAGGAAAAAACGCCCAAGTCATAGAAAAAGAATCTATTTTATTAGGTTGGTGCAAACGTAGTTGTGGTAATATGCCAAGATACACAACAAAAAACTTCAACTCGGGTTGAAATGACAACCATAGATTCAGATGTATAATCAAACAAAAAGAAAGCATGATTGCAGAATTAACATTTGATCAAGTAAAATTTCAGACCCCAAATGGTCTGTTTTATTTATAAACCTTTTAGTGAATAATACATCCTCAACACAGAGTCAGCAAAAACCTGACTTTAGTGTCAGAAGAAATAGGGCTGGGCGCAGTGGCTCACGCCTATAATCCCCAGCACTTTGGGAGGCCGAGGCAGGCAGATCACTTGAGGTCAGTAGTTCGAGACTAGCCTGGCCAACATGGTGAAATCCATCTCTACTAAAAATACAAAACTTAGCCTGGCGTCATGGTGGGCACCTGTAATTCCAGCTACTCCAAAGGCTGAGGTATGAGAATCACTTGAACCCTGGAGACGGAGGTTGCAGTGGACGGAGACTGCACCACTGCACTCTAGGCTGGGTGACAGAGCAAGACTCCATCTGAAAGAGACCAAAAAAAAAAGAAGAAGAAGAAGAAGAAGAAATAGACAGAAATAAAGTAGCAGCAGCAGACTCTAGTACATGCCTCTCACTACTTGACAGATCTCAAAGGTAAAAGCAAATTAGAATGCCAAGTATTAGAATTAGAATAATATAATTTTTGAAATGTTGATTTGAGGGATAATAAACTCACAGCCCTGAGAAAACATACACCTTTGTTTAGAAAACGTGGAGAAATCATCTGCAATAGCATCAAAAAATGTTCAATCTCTCTCTAAAGCAGAATCACAGATAACACATTTTCCTAAAAACAATGGCATAAAAATCATTTTTCATGAATTAGAAAAAATTATAGAATTGATTGATAGCAGCAAAAACTTGTTCTGAAGTAGGCTGAGTTGAGGACAGTAAGATGATGGAACTCTAGCTAGTTTAACGAGCAGGAGAATATGAGCATGCAACCCAATTTCAGAGACTATAAAAAGTAAACTGCAGATGGAGGTGCACCAAATGACGGGAAGGGTTGGCGCTATTTACTAAGCACCTCATATGTGTTCTATTCAGTGGTCCTCTTACAGCTTCAGTTTACAGATGACAAGAAAGACTGGGGGCTTAGACGATTATTAAAAGCAATCATGTGGCCGGGCGCGGTGGCTCAAGCCTGTAATCCCAGCACTTTGGGAGGCCGAGACGGGCGGATCACGAGGTCAGGAGATCGAGACCATCCTGGCTAACACGGTGAAACCCCGTCTCTACTAAAAAGTACAAAAAACTAGCCGGGCGAGGTGGCGGGCGCCTGTAGTCCCAGCTACTCCGGAGGCTGAGGCAGGAGAATGGTGGGAACCCGGGAGGCGGAGCTTGCAGTGAGCTGAGATCCAGCCACTGCACTCCAGCCTGGGCGACAGAGCGAAACTCCGCCTCAAAAAAAAAAAAAAAAAAAAAAAAAAAAAAAAAAAAAGCAATCATGTAAGAGTGAATGTTAAAGTCAAGAAAAAGGTCTATTTTTGAGAAAACAGAGTGAAGTGAAGACAGCTCAACAGCATCATGATGTTAAAATTGCTTCAAAGAAAACCGACAGGCCCAGATACTTTACCTGTGCCCAGCTTCTAGCTATGCCAGGAGTAGATCTTTCCTACCTTAGGTAAACCCTTAGAGAGCATGGAAAAGTCTCCATTCATTTTACAAAATAGCAAACTCCTGATACAAAAGGCTGATGAAGATTGCAGGGAAGAAAAACTATGCATCAATGATTTTTTTTTTTAACTATCGTTACAAAACTCAAATAAAATGTCAGCAGTCAGGACCCAGCAGCATATTAAAAGAGCTCATGTCGCACTGGCATGATTATTTCAGCAGTGCAAAGAGACTTCGAGGTCAGCAAATCTGCTGAAAGAATCACATTTCAAGTCTAGCTGATGCTAAAAGGCTTTGATTAAAAACTCTCCCCAGGCTTTCATGCATTTGTCATCCCCAAATAAGTGATTTTTCCTCATATGATAAATAATACTAGCCTCAAGCAACAGCCTGCAGCATCCCCACAGCTAAATACCGGGATCATTCCCGCTCCGCCAAGGTCAGATGAAGACAGGGCTCTTGGTTGTAACTACTGCTATGTGACAATGTGCCACTGCACTGGCTACCCCAGAACACAACAGAGAAGTACACAAAATTATCATTGTTTCCAGATGACAGGATTTTTAACCCGAAAAATCTGCTGCACTATTAGAATTAAAGGATTTCAAAATGAATATTTAAAATGTAGTCTTCCCATATACCAACAATTACTAATTAGAATATTCTTAGGTTAAAAACAGTATATTGTAACAATGTCAACATCTCCAAATCAATTTTGAAATTTAATTTAATTCTATTTGAAATCTCACCAAATTTTATTTTTCTTGAAACAGGATGAAATAGTTCTTGAAATCATCTGGAAATATAAACAGATGAGAACAGCTAAAATAATTCAGGAAGAAGAAAAGAGAAGCAGATTAATGAAGAGGAGTTTCTATTTTGGATAGAAAAACTACAATGAAAATAAAGATAATAACTTAATAAAATAAATATTAAAGATATTTATTTTATGCCTGCAGGTCCCCCAGCCTCTCCTAAGCTGCTGTTCTGTGGACGAGACAGGGTAGAGCCCCAGCTGGAAGCCTGTGGGCCTGACACGCATAGCCTGCTCGTTGGTTTCCTTTCAGCACTGATTTTTAAAGAATAATCCAATTAAAGATTATTTGTGACTTTTTTTTTTTTTTTTTTTTTTTTGAGACAGAGCCTCACTCTGTCCAGGCTGGAGTGCAGTGGCATGATCTCGGCTCACTGCAACCTCTGTCTGCCGGATTCAAGTGATTCTCCCGCCTCAGCCTCCCGAGTAGCTGGGATTAAAGGCGCCCAGCTAATTTTTGTATTTGTTTTAGTAGAGACAGAATTTCACCATGTTGGCCAGCTGGTCTCGAACTCCTGACTTCAGGGGATCCACCCACCTCAGCCTCCCAAAGTGCTGGGATTACGGGCATGAGCAACCACTTCTTAAACATAAATAGGGAGACAGATTTTATGGGGGCACAGCGAGAATTCCAGTGGCTTCTGAGCACCCTTCAAGCCCATTCCTCACATGCCTGTATATTGGGTATATTGGGATGTCATTTATTCTGCACGTTTCAGGACAATTCACTAAAACTTTCACTTTGACCTTTGTTTTTGAAAATCAGAACATTTCACACAGAGGCACCGACATCTGGCTTCTTTTGAAAAGTTGGGAGATCTGAGGCAACCCTGTTCACGGTCCTGTGGACAGTGCACGATGCACCCTGCTCCCAGCATGGCCCATCTCTCTGGGAGCACCTGCCCCGTCTGCGCACCAGTTACCTGATTGCAGCTGCAGAGCAGGGCACGAGTCAGGCAATGATGTGTCTCTGCTCCTGCTCAGATACCCCTGGGTCCCCATGTCTCCTGTCTTCTTGGGGTGCACATTCCCATGAATGCCTCTGACGTGCCCCGCTTCCTCCTATACATGAAGACTACTGGCAGTCATACTCCCTCCTCCCACTGCCATGCGGCTTCTGTCACCGCGTACCTCAGGGACTGGCTGTCCCCAGATGCCAGTGATGTTTTGGTCATTTCTGGGCCCACATTTTGGCTCTTGTTCTGCTCCCTTTTCCTTCAGTGTCTGGCGCTGTGGCCCCAGCCTTCCGTCCCCACTGTCTATACTCAGAGCAATGTACCCACCCTGTGGTTCCTGTGGTCACCTCCAGCTGACCCCTCTGCAGAACCAACTCCTGTGTCCAGCCCCTACTCCCGTGCTCTTCCTCTCAGGGAGTGGTGCGGCCTCCACTCTGCCCGGATGCCCCACTGAGCTCCATCATCCTCCCCTCTCCTTCCTCCACACCTGAGCAGGCGCTGAGTCCTTCTCCCCCACATCTTAAATGCCTCCAGAATCAGGTCTGCTGTCTTCACGCTCACGGGCTGCCGTCCACCCTGTCCTTGTTCAGTTCCGTCCCTCCCAGGCTGGATTATTGTCACCGCTCTCTCACTGGTCTTCCTCCAGTCTCTCCTGACTGTCTGATCCATCATCTGAGTGACAGGGAATGACATGCAGCCCTGTCTCCTGGCCACGCCCATCACATGTTCTTAGCATAAACCCCTTGCTCCCGAGTCAGCCTCTCTGTGGCCTCACTGCCTGTCTTGCTCCTGCCCCTCCTGGAACCCCTGGCTGCTGCAGGAGGCCCCTCTTCAGTGCCATGAGATTCCGTCCCCACTGCTGCCAGCTGCCCTTCAGGACTTGCCCCAGGCGTCGCTTCCTCCCGATAGGCTCACCTGAGCTCCCGATGCTACTGTTAGATGCTCCCAGACATGGGGAATTTCAGGGCCTCCAGGCTTCTGCTTGCATTAGGGTTTCCCTGTAGAGGGGAAAAGTGCATTTGTGGAGAGAGAGGAAGATGAGGCGCTTAGTTTGGGGCATGCTGGGTTTGCAGCGCCCACGGAAAACCCTGTAGAGAGCTGCAGGAGTATCCCTGACACCCAGAACGCCCACCAGAGACTGAGGTCAGATGTCAAGATCGGGGGCGGGAGGGGTGTTCTGTCCAAGGTGTAGTAAGTGTCTAATATGTGCCAGTCATTGTTTCAGGCAATTGAGATAAATCAGGAGGAAAAAAACAGTCCCAAACTCTTGCCTGCATGAAATGTAAATTCTAGTGAAGCCAGGAAAGGTCCGAAAAATAAATAATACCCATGACATGTAAGGAAATTATTTAGAGTGTGAGAGGTGGTGAGCAGATGGGAAGAGGTCAGGGTGGGCATGACTGGGCGGCCGGGGGATGGGGGAACATGCCAGAGAAGAGGTGATACCAGGGCAGAGTCTTGAAGAAGATGTGAGTTAGCCTGTGTCTGTCTGTTGAACACACCTAGGTGGAAAGAAGACGAGCTGCAAAGGCTGAAGGCTGGGGAGTGCAAGAAAGGGGTTACGGGGCTGGAGCAAGGCTGGCTGCAGCAGGGTGATAGGGAGTGGATGGAGACAGTGTCAACCAAGAGCGGGAGGAGCCCACTCAGAGCCTCCTGGCCATGGTGAGGACGTTGGCTTTCACTCTGACGGCAGTGGCATGACACCACCCACACTGTAAATGGCTGACTCTGATCACTGCATTGAGATCAGGCTGGAGGGGTCAGGTAAGGAGGGGGAGCCCGTGCAGAGACCCTGAGGTCATCAAGGCAAGAGGCTGCAGGAGCGCAGGCCAGGGCAGGAGGCGTGGTAAAAGCAAACCTCTCTGGTGTGTCCTGAAGGCAGCCTCAACAAGGCTTCCCGGTTGGGTCCCTGAGAATCAAAGTGACACCAGCAAGTCAATCTGTGTTGACTGCGGGAATGTGGATGAGATTGACCAAGGAAAGTGTGAAGACGAAGAGGGCAAAGAATAAAGGTTGGGAAGCCTCCCCCTCTAGAAGCAGGAAGAGGAGGAGGAAGAGGAGCTGGTGAAGGTGGTGGGAGAGGTGGGGCGACACTCGGGGACGTGTGGCCCAAGCCAGGACACGCGGGCTCCTCCAAGAGGCAGAAGCCTGATTGGCAGGTAGGAGGCCATTGGTAACCGCAGAGGGAAAATGTATCAGGGAGGGTTTGGGAGCAGAAGCTCAATGTTAACGGGGCAGGCAGAATTGGAAAGGAAGTGGCACAGAGCTAGCAGGAACAGACGCCTCTCAGGATGAAGGAAAACAATGATACAATTTAGTGTACTTTTGCAATTTACCATTTCCCAAAACATTTCATCCTTTTACTTCTGGTATCTTGAAGTGTAAGTAGGTATTTTACTTGAACGCTTTTCTGAATCCAGTTCTGTGGAGTTAATATCACAATGGAAAGTATAAACACCGAACAAGAGTCCTCCAGAATGTTTTTGGGGAAGATCCGTCCCCAGGGACGATGCCTGGAGCGCATGCTTCTGAGCTGCAGTGGAGATGAGTGTGCTGGCTGGAGGGGTTGCAGCAGCAAGGTCTGGGGGTTGGAGGGGCTTAGAAACCTATGTCTTCCTGCCCATCCCTTATCACGCCTGTCCCCAAGATCACCAAGACGGTGAAGTCTGGCCCAGGCCCATTGTGAGAGGATGAGGGGAGCCCCCCAGCTGCTAGTTGGCGATGGAGTTTGGGGTGAGCCTGGGATTGGATACAGGTTTGAGTTTGGGGCCTCGTGTGATGGTTCAGGACCATCCTTCCCTGTGGGAGTCAGGCAGGGGGACTGGTCAGACCCGTGGCTGGATCAGGGTCCGGGAAACGGACACCTCCCTGGCACCTTGATCCACTCAGCTGGAGCAGCTTGTTTGTGGGAAGCGATGCCCAGGGCTTTTTTGAGTCTGTTTGCTTTTCTCGCAGTCCTCAAACCTCACAATTGCAAGGAAAACCTCCTTTCATATTCAGCCTCATCAAAGATGGGGTAAGAGGAAGTTCGAATGAGGGAGGCAGAAGAGGAGAGAAGAAGACAGAGAATGAGCAGGAAGAGTAGAGAAGAGGAGGTGGAGCAGGCGAGAGGTGGTCCTGATCCCCTGAGTTCTGGTCCCTCCGTGTCCCAAGGGGAGGGCACAGGCACAGGTGGGTGTTCTGGCAGCAGCTCTAGCCCCCCACCTCCCATGCCCGCCCCCCAGCACAGCCCTGGCTGCTCAGGGCCTGCAGCCGGCAGGGAACTAGTCACTGGCATGAGACCCAGCCAATGTGGCCTTTCGGAAATGTGCCTGCCAGCGTCCTTTCAGCATGCAGGAGGGAGGGAGGGAGAGGCGGTGTGCAGTGGACAGGCAGGACGGGCATGAGGGCAGAGCAGGTGCCACCCACATGCCACGCTTGGCACAGATGCAGGGTGAGCAGACCTGCAGTGACTTCTCCCATCTTTCTACATTGGGGGTCAGGCAGGCAAACCGGGGGGGGGCACATGGGAATAGGAATCGTGCCTGTGCCCCTGGGTGAAGATTCCAGGCTGCAGAGGGAGAGGAAGCTGGGGTGGGAGGTGGGGCCCTGTGAGGGGGAGTCCCACATTGTGTAGTCACATCCCAGCCAGTCATGGGGCAGGATCCCAACCCCGACCACTGCCCTTGAGGGACAAGATCCCAGGGCTGACCCACAGACCAGTCACTTCGCTGGCAGAAGGAACCTACCCTGGAGAGCTGTCGGAGTCACGGTGGTTGTCCTCAGCCTGACGCAGCCCAGCACTTCCCTCTGTCCTGCCCACTGGCACCCCGGACCCATTGGCCTCTGATGCAGCCCGGCCAGTCCTGAGAGCCAGTTGGTTTGTAGATGGCACCAGGGAAGAAGGGGATGTGTCTTCCTTCCCCGTTGTGCACAGATGTGGGGACTCCAGGGTCCAATTATCCTGCCATGGAGAAGTCACTGCCCCACACTGCCAATTAGCTTGGAATCTCATGTGTGGGGTGGTGCCTGGCTGAGGAGCAGCCCCAACCCTGGATGGAAGAAACTCACTCCATTTACTGCGGACCATCCTTGGTGCCCTGTCCAGACATTCAGGCCTTTTGACCAACCTTCCTCCCCTGTCCATTCAGAGTCCACCCATACAGCCCTGTCTCCACCACGACTTCTGCTACCCTCTCTCTTTGGGGTCAGAGAGGACTGTGACTTCTGCTTGGGGACAGAGGCGTTTTCTAGACTCAGTGGCCATGGCCTGGTCCAGGGAACATGGACTGGGAGGGACCCTACTCTATTCCAGAATCCAGGAATGTTGTCACTCTCAAGGGGACAGGGAAATTTGAGTTGCTGACATAAGATAATAATTTCTTTTCTCAAATAGACAACCAACATAGACACCATTGTATCAGTCTTAACCCAAACAGGCCTGCCTTACAAATATTTCCGAAAGAGAGTTTTCTGGTGGCAGAAGAAATGGGAGCACCCAGAGGCCTGTCCCTGCCCAGGAAGTCTGGGAGCTACATTGTTTGGAGAGAAGCCCAACCCAAGAGAGGAGAATGCAGTGGGGGAGGGTTGGCATTCCTGTAAAGAAATACTCCAACTTGCCAAAGTCTTTCTGCCTCTCAGGAAGGCTAGTAGACAGAGCAAAGGAGGGCTCAATTAAGAAATAGAAGCCGGCCGGGCGCGGTGGCTCAAGCCTGTAATCCCAGCACTTTGGGAGGCCGAGACGGGCGGATCACGAGGTCAGGAGATGGAGACCACCTTGGCTAACACGGTGAAACCCTGTCTCTACTAAAAAAACAAGAAAGTAGCCAGGCGAGGTGGCGGGCACCTGTAGTTCCAGCTACTCGGGAGGCTGAGGCAGGAGAATGGCATAAACCCGGGAGGCGGAGCTTGCAGTGAGCTGAGATCCAGCCACTGCACTCCAGCCTGGGCGACAGAGCGAGACTCTGTCTCAAGAAAAAAAAGAAAGAATAAAAGAAATGGGCAGACGACTGGAACAGACACTTCATCAAAGAGGATTTATAAGATGTGTATCACCATTAGCCACGAGGGAAATGCAAATCAAAGCCATCATGAGACACCACTGCATACCCATTAGAGTGGCTGAAGTAAAACACAGGGACAGCACTACGTCCTGTCTGGAAGGCAGGGAAGCTGGGGCCTCGCACGCTGCTGGTGTGGATGCAGAGAACGTTACTGCTGCTCTGGAAAATGGTCTCACAGCTTCTCACACAGTTACTGAATTAAACGTATATTCACACAAAAGCCTGCACACGAATGTTTATAGCAGCCCCATCCATCATCTCCCAAAGCTGGCAATGGTCCTGCTGCCCTGCGGCAGGTCAATGGATAAGCACATCGGAGGGCATCTGTATGCTGGGGTCCTGTTTTGCAATCAGAACAAATGAATATCGATCCACACAACATGGACCATCTCACATTTTCTATCTTTATTGTCCATCTGGGCACCTGCCTGTGTTTCCAGTGTGCATTCCCCTCATTGCTAATAACACTGGCACCTGCTCACGTGCTGCTTGGCCAGTTGGTTCCTTCCCTGATGTGCCTGCTCAAGCTTTTCACCTGGTTTTAGTTGTGTCTGTTACTGGAAGAAAAAGGGGTCCTGATCCGGACCCCATGAGAGGACTTGGGTCTCACGCAGGAAGGAATTCAAGGTCAGTCACAGAGTGCAGTGAGAACAGAGTTCATTGAAAGCTGCTCTGTTACAGAGCAGGGTATCCTCAGAATGCAAGACGGAGGCTGGACACAGTGGCTCACACCTGTAATCCCAACATTTTGGGAGGCAGAGGTGGGTGGATCACCTGAGGTCAGGAGTTCGAGAACAGCCTGACCAACATGGTGAAACCCTATCTCTACTAAAAATACAAAAATCAGTTGGGTGTGGTGGTGTGCACCTGTAGTGCCAGCTACTCAGGAAGCTGAGGCAGGAGAATTGCTTGAACCCGGGAGGTGGAGGTTGCAGTGAGCCAAGATTGCACCACTACACTGCAGCCTGGTTGACAGAGCAAGACTCTTGTCTCAAAAAAAAAAAAAAAAAAAAAAAAAAAAAAAAAAAAAAAAAAAAAAGATGGGGAGCACCTCAGCTTTGTTTTAAATTTTTCTTATATGAGGGTCTCGTCTATGCAATGACTAAGATAAGCTGTGTCTGTGTGCGGGTGAGCTGACAGCATGACAAAATGCATTATTCTATTGATTTAAAGAAAACTGTCCTTGACATTTTCATGTGTGAATCCATCAAAGCATAGCTAGAATTATCTAGAAAGCCTATATTGTTATGGGCTTTGGCACGTCTGGACTTTCTGTTGTTGGAGGAGTGTGCTTTTGCAGGTAGTACCAAGCTGCCTCCTTAGCTGTGAACATCTTAGGACTGGGTTGTGACTGGCAAGGAGTGTTCCTTGCTAGTTTTAAGATGGAGTAGATTTTAAAATGATGTCACTCTGGCTCTCCTAGGCTTTTGCTTAAGGAAATGTAACTCCATGGAGAAAACTAGTGTAGCATCTTCTGTTCCAATCCTTTCATCGTATTTTGAGCATTTGCATTTATCACTGGGTATGCAATGCCCAGTCCAGAGCAAGTGTCTCTTCCTGCATGGCCAATTTAATGTATAATGTCCTGGAGTGACCTGTAGTGCTGTGACAGTCTACTGCTTGGCTATGTGTGGGGCCTTCCCCTGCCCACCCAGGGAGTCCGCTTCACACTGTATGCAGTCTCCGTCCCTCTTATTTGAAGACAGGACAGTTGTTGCTGGCATCTTGTGCCTCAGAGGGTGCAGGGGGCACATATCCAGGTGCACTCCCTCCTTGCACAGCTCCAGCCCCCACGTCCACTCATTCCATGGACCCTGGTAGCCACCTCAAGTGAGTGCACCAGGTTTTCCATTTGCTGGTTCCAATCACGTTCCGATCCTGGAAGGGGGTTCTTCTGACAGACATTGATATGTCCTTCAATGCATCCCCTGAAATTCCCAGTTTTAAAGAATTACCCAATTCTTTAATAGTGCAGTTTCCATGGCCCACCTGCCTGCCCACATACCCGGGTCATTGGCCACCACCCATGAGTCGGTAAACACCCGAACACAAGGGCTCTTATTGTAGTTCAATTCTTCCAATACCACAAGGAAAACAGCATGCACTTCCGCCCACTGAGCTGGTTTATTCTTAACTTCTTCAAGTAGTTTTTCCATCAGTTGGTCATAGGGTGGCAGCTTTCCAAACAGGATGCTGCCCATCCTCCTGGGAACCACTGTCCCTAAACCAAGCAGCTTATCCTTGGCCAATTCAGAGCTGCTCATAGGGCACCTCCCATGTGGCAGTGGGATCTAGCAGTCCCTCAGGTGGTCCTAAAGTCAGCCACGGACGAAAAGAGGCTGCTGTTTTGTGAATACAACGAGTACATTCCAGGCATCCCCTTGTAGCATGCTCTTGTGTAAACCATTTCCATTTTATTCTGGAACTCTTCTGGGAGTTGCTCTCCTGATGACCAAGACATCAAGGGCATTTCAGGTTTCAAGATTGTTTCCTGTCATTCAATCACAGAGGCAATGTCAATGAATGCCCAATAGCAAACTAGTTACTATCTCTCAGATGGTCTATGTCATATTGATACATCTGGAAATATTCTGGTTCAAAATCCCTGTGTTTGCCACTGGGTGGCACTCCTAGGCTTTAGCCATAAGCTCCTGCCTGCATGCAGTGTGAGTGGCAGATATTTCCAGAATTATGTCTGAGTGTGTCTCATTAGGGCTCAAGAACATTGATAGAGCTACTGCTTTTTGTTCAGGTCCCTTTTCAAATGTGGCCTCCTTCAGGCAGTCTCATGGATTGGAGCTACCAATATTCCTAGCTGCGGAATATGCATCCTTGAAAATCCAAATGCCCCAATCATGCACTGTGTAGGCAATGACAGCAAATTTTTAGTTGCCTGTGGAGTGTCAAGGGTGACTTCTGTCCATGTTATTCCTAAGAATTTCACCCTTTGGACAGGCCCTTCTATTGTTGCTGGATTTATCAACCAGCCTCTGTTAGTCATCTGTATCAGCATCCTCCTTAGGTCAGTTCTAGCTTGCTTTTCAGTTTCTGATATTACTGCGATATCAATTTTTGTATGTTTTGTTACACTCAACACCTGCATCAATTTGAAATCTCTTTTAACTAAATTGTAACAGTAAGCTGGTAAATTCAAACAACCTGTAGCAGTACAATAAATGTAAATTGAGATCCTTTCTACATGAAAGATAAAGCAGTTGGCTCTTTTCTGAGATTGAGATTGAGAAAAAAAGCACCTCCAAGACAAGTCACTGAGCACAATCTCCTTTTGCTTGTTGTATTTTTTTGCATTATTGGAACCATATTAAGAACTGATGAAGTTATTGGCTTCACCACTTTATTTAAGGGTTGATTATCTACTGATAGTGTCCATGATCCGTCTACATTTTCACAGGCCCCACAAAGCTATAGAACGAACAATCTGTTTATAACCATTCCAGCTTCTGTTGTCAATTAAAATGGTAATCTCTTTTAGTCTACCAGGTGTTCTATATTGTTTCAAATTAATAACCTCTATGAGTTCAGGCAATTCTATGGAGTCTCATTTAGTGTGTCCAATATACTCAATCTAACTGTAGCTCCCCTTTGGACTTTACCAACAGGTTTGAAGCCACAGTGCATTGGACTCCTGTGCCAAGGGGTCCCAGAAAAATTAGTCTCACCTTTCAGCCGTTTTACCCACACATGTACATATGACTTTGGGTCTCCAACCAGTTGTTGAACCAGAAGACCCTACTGATTTGTCAATTCTCAGCCTGAGTACTGCAAAATATTGATAAGCAAAACACCAAAAACTAAAACAAACTGTCGAAAGAAAATGACAAAGGCCTAAAATAAAATATACCATACTAAACTAAGATATACCATGTTCATCGATTAAAAATTTCAATATTGTTAAGATATTA
Source organism: Chlorocebus sabaeus (assembly GCF_047675955.1). Lineage (NCBI taxonomy): Eukaryota > Metazoa > Chordata > Mammalia > Primates > Cercopithecidae > Chlorocebus > Chlorocebus sabaeus. The sequence continues at coordinate 127,581,020 of NC_132913.1, forward strand.
ATTCTTCCCAAATGGTCCATAGATTAATGCACTCCCAATAAAAATACTAGCAGGCTTTACAAATTGAAAATCTGACTCTAGATTTGTATAGAAAGGAAAGGACTTTGAAGAATTCAAACCATTTTGAAAAAAAGAAAAACATTGGAGGATATCTACTGCCTGATTTCAACACCTCGTATAAAGTTACAGTCATTAAGTCAGTGTGAGGTTGGCATGATGACAGATATGTAGTCCAGTGGTATAGAATATGCTGTGATTCAGAAATTGACCACATATAAATGGTAAATTGATTTTTGGTAAAAGTACTAAGATAGTTTGACGGGGAAAGATAGCCTCTTCAACAAATTATCTTGAAACAATGGATATAAGAATAAATTAACCTGAATGTTTTTGTGTGTGGGGTGTGTGTATGTGTGTGTGTGGTAGGGGAACTTATAATATTTGACCAAGTATCGAATTGCTGTAGATTTTTCTTATTGGAATGTTCCTTTTGATACAACTTTATGAGCTATAGTGTATTAAAATACTCTATTTTAACTGTAAAGTTTTATGAATTTTGTCAAATGTATACAATTGTGTAATACTACCACAATCAAGATAGAACATTCAGTCATCCCAAACAAGTTCATTTATGTCTATTTGCAGCAAATGATCTCTGCCTACTGTCTCAAGGAACTATCGATCTGCTTTTGGTCACTATAGGTTATGTTTGCCTTTTCTAGAACTTTGTGTAAGTGGAATCATACAGTATGGCTTCATTTACTCAATATGTTTCTGAGGTTCATCCATATTGTTGGGTGGATAATTTGTTCCTTTTTTATTGTTGAACAGTATCCCCAGCATACGAATATACTTTAATCTCCTTACCTGTTGATTGATATTTGAGTTGTTTCTATATTTTGGCTATTATGAATAAAGTTGTTATGAATATTTGTTTATATATCTGTGTGTACAGAGATTTATTTCTGTTGGATAAATAAGGCATGCAATTTCTGGGTTATGTAGAAATTGTATTTTGAGCTATATAAGAAACTTACAAATTTTCATGGGCTGTACCATTTTACATTCTCAACAATATATGAGAGTTATAGTTGCTCTGCATCCTAATCTAGATTTAGTAATGCCATTCTTTAGCTCTTCAAGTGAATGTGCCAGGTCTTTTATTGTGATTTTAATTTCCTTTTCTCTACTAACAACGTTGAGTGTGTTTTCATGGGTTTATTGGCCATCCATATATGTCAGGAATTGTGAAGAATTTGAAATTTTACCTAATTATGAGCTACCAATTAAGTCTGCCACACTTTCATGGATGCCGACAGAACGTAGAGACAACAGAGTTTACTACTCATGACATGGGAGAAAGTATAAACTTCACGCTTGCATCATTTCCCCTTACCTATTCCCAGGTGCCACAAGGATAATGTTAAGTGGTTCAAGTGGATACTGCACCAGGTGAGTTTCCATCACTGCCAAGAAATTCTGAGCTCATAAAGGGCTGTAAGACAACCTGCCTAGGTTGCACAACATACAAACCCACCTCTATCATTGTAACATTTCTCTTGATTTCTTGAATGGCTTCTCGCTTTAAGGTAGAATCATCTGATATTGGTATACCTGTCCAAGATTTCTTTTGGTTAACTTTATGACATAGATTTTCCCCTTACTTCTGCTTCCATCTTTTCTGTGTCCTTATATTTAAGGTATGTCTTAGCCAACCTGATAATCTCAGTCTTTTAAGCAGAATATTTAAATAATTTAATGTAAATGCTGACATAATTTTCTTGGCATCTTTTGCATATTTTAAAAAAATTGACCTCTCTTTTATACCCCCATTTTTACTTTTATCTACTTTCAATTGAATTAACTTTTTCTGTATTTCCATTTTTCCTTTATTAAATTTTTATATATTCTTTATTATTTTCTGGCTATCCTATAAAAGACAACATGCATTATTCTCTTATTACAATCTATTAAGAATGATTACATTTATAACCACTAAGATAATGTTAGATATTTTAAATTAGTTAAATTTCATTTCATCTTTCTCAACTTTTGCAAAATTCTACATAAATCTTAAAATATGTATCCTTACTCTTATTGTTCAAACAACTGATAATTGTTTACCTACTTATTAATACTTCAATTACTCTTTATTATTTATATTTTGATGGTTCCATCTGGGATCACTAGGGGGAATTCACATTTAGATAATATAAACATTATACATTTCTCTATTTAGGACTTCTTTAATTTCTCTTACCAAAGTTTTGCATTCTTAGTGTAGGCATCTTCCATACCTTTTAAAATTTTTATTTTTCCTATTTGTTTGTTGCTAATAGACAGAAAAAGGGTTCATTTTTGTATAATCATGTCCTGTGGCCTTACTAAATTTATTTATTAGATTTAATAGTTGAATTATAGATTCTTGAGTATTTTATATGTAGAAAATTGTGTTATTTGTGAATAAACAACATATAATTCTTTTTTTTGGTCCAGTCTCTAGGTGGTTTTTTCCCCTTGCCTTATGCATTTGCTGAAACCTTCAGCAGAATGTTAACTACAAGTAGTAAAAGCAGATATCTTTGCCTTATTGCTGATCTTAGGGGAAAAACATTCAGTTTTTCAACATCATGCATGATGTCAGCTTTAAGTTTTTGCCAATACTCTTTTTCGGGCTTGAGACAGTTTTATTCAATTTTTCTGTTCCTATTTTCTGAAATATTTACTTCGAACGTGTGTTGAATTTTTGCCAAAGGTCTTTTTTCTTCTGAATTTATTGAGATGATCATACGGTGTTTCTCTTGTATTCTGTTGACACGGTAAGTTATGGGTATTTGAATGGTGAATTCATGGAGAAACCCTACTTGGTCATGATGAGATGCCCTGTTTTGGATTGCTGGATTTGTTTGCTAATATTTTTAGAGACTCTTGTGTCTATGCCTATGTGAATGAAGGCTTGGTCTGAAGTCTTCTCTTGTAGCGTCTTCTTTATGTTTCGATAGCAGGGTTTTACTAGCTTCAACCACGAGTTGGCAAACAGCACCTCGTTTATTTTCCGAAACGGTTTCTGAAAGATTCATGTTATTTCTCATTAATTTTTTTGCTAACGATTTCAGTGAAACCACATGGTCCTGGCATTTTCTTGGTAAGAAGGTTTTGTTTACAAATTCCATTTATTTAATAGATGCATGGCTTTTTCAGGTTTTCTATTGTGCTTGTTTCAGTTTTGATTAGATATTTGCACTTTTCACTGAAGTTTTTGAATTTCGGTTGGGCCTGGTGGCACGTGCCTGTAGTCCCAGCTACTCAGGAGGCTGAGGCAGGAGGATTGCTTGAGCCCAGGAGTTCAAAGTGGCAGCGAGTAATGATTGTGTCACTGCAGCCTAGGTGATGGAGACACTGGCTCTATTTTAAAAATAATAAGTTCTTGAATTTATTGGCATACTATTATTACAATTCCAGTCATCTTCAATATTGGTTGCCCTTGACACAGACAAAAAAAAGGCCATTTTAATTTTTTTCACTTTTTATAACTGCCTAAATCAAAGAAACTCATTAATGATTTTTGCAGCATTGAGAAATCCTGCTGCAAATAAAAGTAATGTGATTGTCAATTACGAGCTCAGAAGCTAGAAAGTAAACATCAGATCAGAAAGGCAAATCATAATATGAGGTCTTCAGCTCTAATTGGAATGACTACTAACTACTTGGAAAAGAGTCACCTCTGAGGTGGACAGAAATATTTGCTGTCTTGGGGAAGAGTCGCTCATGAGAAAAATATCATATATTCTACCTTGGAAAGGAAGGGATTCCAACTGCAACTAAGACATTGAAGAATAGGAATTTGCTGGAAGGTTTCTGGAAGGGCAGGCAGAGCAGGTGATCAGCTGGCCTCAAGGGTACCTGGGTACAAGGCTCAAGGGATGCTCGAATTTCATACAGTCTGTTAATCAGTTGGCCTTTTTTGTCCCAGAGGTCTTTCTCTACACAGCAAAAAAGTTGCCAACGGTTTCCATACTTTGTTTATCCTGCTTCACCTCCTCAGGGGGTTGTGGGTTGCTCGTCTGGTTATCAGCTTCAAAAAATTTCAAGGAAGTCCTCTAGGTCCCACTTGCTGTTAGGTACCTTCTTCTGGCAAAACACAAGTGACAAAGATTCCAAACGTGTCAGAAGATGGCAGCATCCATCCAAACCACATAGTGTTGCAGGAAGGCATTTTTCAGAAAGGTAAGACATTCCATGCTGGCAAATATATGGATAAGCACCACAAAATGTCTGAGGTGATTTGTTTTCCACTATCCTTTCTGCTACCTTTCTGAAATAATCTTTTGCTAAATTTAAATATTCCTTGGATCTCTGTGAGGTTCCTGCTCTCAGAAAAAGAGAGAATTCTATTGGAACAACTTTCCTTCTAAGCAATACAATACCAATATTAACCATAAGGATTACTTTAGTTTGTCTGTTTAGTCTTTGAGTTTTAGAGCTAATTATAGGATGAAAATTATTTTGACTGGTCAACCTGTCAACAGTCAAGCATTTCTGGAAAATTCCTCTGCTTTGCTTGGCCTACATCCCCCATTCTTCCTGGGAAAGGGAAAATGCTAATTTAATACTCTTCAGCCTTTGCAATGGATATTTGAGGAGAAAGATGCTTGTTCCTATTAGAACTCAGGAAACCACTAAGGAAATGAGACAGGCCTCTTTGAATTCAGCAGAGAAGTTTAGTCAACAGCACTCAACTTCATTGTTTCAAAACAATTTGCTTCTTCAAAGCAAAGTTACGTATTTTAAAATTATAAAATGCTTTTAATAATAAAGTTAACTCTTTTGTTTAAAGTATTTACTCAATTTATACTTAATATAATAAATGACATGTTTTAAGTTTCCCATTTTAATGTCTTTCTATTTCCTTTGTTCATTGTTTCTTTGTTTCTCTTTTACTCTCCTCTTTTGGATAAATTATGCACTTTAAAAATGTTCTGCTTTATATTCCATATTGATATTTTAGCTACATTTATTTTGTTAGTGTGGTAGACAGAATAATAATCCCCTAATGATGTTCACTTTTTAATCTCCAGATTATGATGTCCACATTTTAATCTCCAGAATCTGCTAAAGTTACCCTACATGGCAAAAAGACTTTGCAGATGTGACTAAGACAAGGATCCTTAGATAGGAAAATTACCCTGGATTACCTTGGTGGGTTCAATGTGATCATGGGACCCTTAAAATATGGAAGGGGGAGGCAAGAATCACAGAAGGAGATGTAATGGTGGAAACCCAAGCCAGTGTGATGCAACCAAGAGCCAAGGTATGTGGGCAGCCTCTCGATGCAGGAAAACCCAGACTCTTCTGAATTGACTCCAGAAGAAATACAGCTCTTTTCACACCTTGATTTTAGCTCCATAAGACCTGTTTTAGACTTTATGACCTCTAGAATTGTAAGATAATAGAGTTTGTTATAGCAGCAATAGGAAGTTAATACAGTTAGTTTCAGGGGTTATTCCAGAAGTTGAAATATGCACCTTTACCATATTACAGTCTATCTCCAATTAGTATTATGCTATAAGATGAACTATATGGAAATGTTACATTTCTATAATTTCATTTACTCCCCTCCTGAACTTTTTGCTTTTTTTGTCTTATGCTTTCTAAAAAAATTCTTTTATCTTTGTTCATATGTTCACTCTTACCCTTTCAAGTCTCTCTTTATTCCTCCTTTGAAGATTCAGGGCTCCAATTAATATCATTTTCTTTATGCTGGGAGATCTTCCTCTAGAATTTCTCTTAGTGCAGGTCTGAAGGTTCCAAATGATCTCAGCTTCTCTGTGCCTAATAATGTCTTCATTTAGCATTCATTTTGAAGAACATTTTTGCTGGGCATAGAATTCTATGTTGACAGTGTTTTCCTTTCAATACCTTAAAAATGTTGTTCCATTGTTTTCTAACCTCCATTGTGTACAAGGAAAAGTCAGATGCCATTTTTCATGTTATTCCAGTGTTAGATTAGGTTATTCCAGCATTATATATTTTTTCTTTCAGTAGCTTGAATATGTTATTCCACTACCTTCTGGTTTCATCATTTCTGATGATGTTAGACATTAATCTGATTGAGTATTAGATATATGAAGTCATTTTTTGTCTTGCTGCTTTCTCTTATTTTTGAAAGTTTGACTATGATATGTTTAGGAGTGGATCTCTTTGGATTTATTGTAATTGAAATTCATTCAGCTTCTTCTATTTATAGATTAATGTTTTTCATCAAGTTTGGGATGTTTTCCACCATTATTTCTTCAAATCTTTTTTATGCTTAATTTGCGCCTCTCCTTCTGGGTCTCCTAGTATGCATGGGTTGGTACACTTGATGGTGTCCTATAAGTCTCTGAAGCTCTGATTATTTTGAATCATTCTCTAGTCTTTCTGTTTCTTAATCTGAATAATCTCTGTTGACCTATCTTCAAGTCTGCTGATTCTTTTTTCTATAGTTGAGCATCTCTAGTAAATTATTTTATTTCAGTTATTGTACTTTTTGTCCCCAAAATTTATATTTGTGAATGTACATATACATATATATCTTTATATATAATGTGTATTATATATAATAATATGATGTGTAATTTCTATCTCTGTATTGGTATTTTCTACTTGATAAGACATCATTGTACATACTTTCCTTTAATTCTTTAAACATGAATTTCCTCAGTTCTTTGAACATGTTTGCAATGGCTGATTTCATGTGTTTGTCTAGTAAGTTTTAGACAAACCACCGTCTAGGTCCCATTAAGAACAGTTTTAACTGACTGCTTTATTTTTCTGTGTGAGACATACTATCCTGTTTCTTTGTGTCTCATCATTTTTCATTGATACATTGACATTTTAGATAATATAATGTGACAACTCTGGAATAAGCCCACTCTTGGTTTGTTGTAGGTGGTTTTGTTGCTGTTTGTTTTTTTGATGACCTTCCTCAGATTATTCTATAGAGTCTGTTTTCTCTACAGTTTATGGCCACTGAAACCTCTGGATATTTTTTGAATTCTGGTTTTTATTTTTAAGCTTGGCTTTCTAAGAGTCACCCTTGACTCACCTTGACTTATTTGTCAGTCAACGTTCATTTAGATTTTCTTAAATGCCATCAGCCAGTAGGTCTTCCACCCTTTCCTAAGGATATCTGTGTGTGTTTGGGGTCACTCCTTCAAATCTGTCTTAACCTTTACTTTCTGCTTATACAGGGCCTCAAGGTCAGTCAGAGGTGACTGACGGGGCTGCTCTAGTCTTTCCTGGGCAGGTATGCAGACATATGCTTGTATGCAGTCTTAGAGATCCCCAGGAATACATAGGAGCTTTTCAAAGTCTCTGGATATCTTACACCCCATATCTTTCCTTTAAATTTTTTGCCCTAGAGATAATGATATTGCAGCATTAGGCAATTGCAGAGGTAAACAATTGCTACTGACTCATCAACAATGTCCTGTGGGTACAGCTTAGCTCTCTGGGTCAGATCCAATAGCCATGACATAAATATGGATTTCTCAGGGAACTGTAGGTCACAGTGGCAATGCTCTAGGGTTGAGGATTCTTGAGAAGTTTCAAAACCAACCTTCCCCTTTTGGTGGCTGTAAGGCTGCTGGTTTTCAAGGCTACCACATCATGGTGGTAGGAAAGATGAGATGAGAGATATCAAGTTAAAACGCCATAGCCCTTGCTATTCTAACCAAGTTTCAGTCATTTTTTTCTTTAGTAAACACTTTTCAGAGTATCATAAACTTTGGCTAACTTCTGGAATTTTGAAAAAGTTGACTTTGATAATTTTGCCAGTATTCTGGTTATTTTAATGGAAGTTTGTTTTGGGTTTTTTTTTTTTTTTTTTTTTTGGAGACAGAGTCTGTCTCTGTCCCCCAGGCTGGAGTATAATGGCACAATCTCGGCTCACTGAAACCTCTACCTCCTGGATTCAAGCAATTCTCCTGCCTCAGCCTCCCAAGTAGCTGGAATTACAGGCGTTTGTCACCACGCCCAGCTAATTTTTTGTATATTTTGTAGAGATGGGGGTTTCACCACGTTGGCCAGGCCAGACTCCTGACCTCAAGTGATCCGCCGGCCTCGGCCCCCCGAATGCTGGGGTTACAGGCGTGAGCCACCGCGCCCGGCCTGGAGGATCAGATTCATAGAAACCCTCATGCCACTATTTTGGAAGTTCTGCCTCTGAATTCATTATTCACTGCTGTGTTTCTTGAACATTTATTTTCCTTAAATGGATGTTTTATCCCAAGTCAAGCTTCATTTGGTCAAATTTCTAGTAATTAAAAAAAATGGATTTATGAGAGGTAAACTTTCCAACAGCGTCTGTGTTCCAAGATAAACACTGAATATGAATTAAAACTTCAAAAAAAGAATTATCAGTGGCCAAGAAATGCAAGAAAATATGATTGACATCACTCAAAAGTGAATATGGTTTGACAAATAACACTGAAGTATCATTTTTTCTTCGGGCCTGTCAGAGTAGCTGAAATTCAAAAATACAAATTAAATTTAATCATAGGAAATCATAGGGGAAATAGGCCAACTCAGCACTTTGAAGTGTTAATTAGCACTCATGTTTGGAGGATAATTTATCAGTCCATGAAAAAGGAACCTATCTTCTGACACTTTTCATCTATTATTATGACTCTCACTTCCAAAAATCATTGTTCTGGTGCAGACAGAGTTTTGTTACAGTCCCTTAGGAAACAATGGAAATAAAGAAACAAATTATAAGTATATAAGAAACAACTTATAAATCTTTCAATAGGGGCCGGGCATGGAGGCTCACGCCTGGAATCCCAGCACTTCGGGAGGCTGAGGCAGGCAGATCACCTGAGGTCAGGAGTTTGAGACCAGCTTGGCCAGCATGGTGAAACCCCATGTCTACTAAAAATACAAAAATTAGCCAGGCATAGGGATATGCACCTATAACCCCAGCTACTCGGGAGGCTGATGCAGGAGAATCACTTGAACCCGGGAGGCAGAGGTTGCAATGAATCAAGATCAGGCCACTGCACTCCAGTCTGGGTGACAGAGTGAGACCCTGCCAAAAAAAAAAAAAAAAAATCTTTCAATAGGACATTGGTTAAATAAAGCATATAAACTGTAGTCCACCCATACAGAGAAAAACTGTGAATCTATCAGAAAAAGAGTGGGAGAAAATAACACACAGACACAGAGATAGGCACCCAGAAATATAAAAATCTGGAAGAATATGCAACAAAGTGTTTAGAACAGATAAGTAAAAATGGAAAATGGGTTTGGGTATTTATGGGGAATTGTCATAATAGCTATAGCCTTCTGTGTAGTTCATATTTTTTAAAATAATAAGTTTATTGATTCAGCTATCTTATTTCTTGGGAACACAGTCACGTGGAAAGAAGTCTATAAATATATAAGAATAAGAAATGAGACACTGAAGCACCCTCTTACTTTCCAATCTACCTTCTCCTTCCCCATTATGCTTGTCAGAGGTAAGTGCTGTAAATAGACTTACATCACCCAGTTCTTTCCCTTTGCATTTATATACATTGATTTTCACATGGGTATGTATTGAATGTTTCTAACATGAATGAAGTTATCCTACAGATGTTAAAACTTGTGTTATTGTTTCCACTTTTCTTTTCTTTTCTTTTTTGAGTTAGGGTCTCACTCTGCTGCCCAGGCCAAAGTGCAGTGGCATGATCACAGTTCACTGCAGCCTCAACCTCCTGGGCTCAAGCGATCCTCCCACCTCAATCTCCCAAGATGTGCACCACAGATGTGCACCACCATGCCCAGCTAATTTTTGTATTTTTTTGTAGAGGTGGGGTTTTGCCATGTTGCCCAGGCTGGTCTCGAACTCCTAAGCTCAAGCAATCCACCCACCTCGGCCTCCCAAAGTGCTGAGATTACAGGCAGGAGCTACTGTGCTGGGCTTTGTTTCCACCTTTAAATGTCTTAATGATGCAGGTTAAGACTAGAAATAAGTTAGATATCATAAGAGAAAGAAAAATAAATTTTTAAGAATTTCAGGTTTTTGGCTTGAGTGATGAATGGAAGATCCAGAAATGAAATAAGAGATTGAGAAGAAAAGATTAATAGAGGATTTTTTGGATAGGTCCATTTTGAGAGATCTCTGAGATAGCCAAGTGAAGATGACATTCTTATCAAAAACCAGGTGCCAGGGATCCTTTTAATGTTTAACAAACTTATGAACCAAACGTAACTATTTCGGGTTTTATTTTCCTCAATCATTGGAATTTAACGTCTCTTCATTGAGGTTAAGCATATTTAACCTCATAGTTTGTTCCCAGATAATTGACGTTTATCATTGAGACTTACAATCTTTTCATGTTGATCATTCATTTGTATTTTCTCTCTTGTATTTGTGCGTTTCTCTAGTTAGTTTAGTTTTGCTTTTGGTTTTGTTTTGAGATGGAGTCACTCTGTCACTAGGCTGGAGTGCAGTAGTGCGATCTCGGCTCACTGCAACCTCTGCCTCCTGGGTTCAAGCAATTCTCCTGCCTCAGCCTCCCAAGTATATGGGACTACAGTTGCCCACCACTACACCCAGCTAATTTTTGGTATTTTAGTAGAGATGGAGTTTCACCATGTTGGCCAGGATGGTCTCGATCTCCTGACATAATCCACCCTGCTCGGCCTCCCAAAGTGATGGGATTACAGGTGTGAGCCACTGTGCCCAGCTTCCAGTTAGTTTTTTAAAAACCTTTTTCTTATTGATGTGTAGGAACTCTCGATATATCCCAATAATTATTCTTCACTTGCCTGGCATGTTTTGGATATTGTTTCCAGGTTTTCTATTTATCTACCAACTTCATCTCTGGTGTCCTTCACTATAGAGAAGCTTAAATTTTTTTTTATTGCCTTTAAGATTTGTAATTTTATAAAAAAAACTTCTCTATTCCAAGACCATAAAAATATTCTTCTATTTATTTATATTACTTTTATATTTTGATTTCTATCCCTCTGGAGTTTAATCTTTGTATTATGTGAGGTAGGATTCTAACTTTTCCCCACAAGTAAAAAGCCTATTGCCCCAAACTCCACTGGTTTGAAATACCATGTTTATAAACATCTGTTTTGGACTCTAGAGGTTATTCTACTGGTCTGTTTGTCTATTTCTCCACTAACAATTCAGTTTCAATTAACATATCTGACTCATTTAGGATGTTTTTGGCTTAAAGTAACCAATATTTGACTAAAAGTAGTTTAAAATTAATAGTGTTATTACCATGCATAACAAGCCCAGGACTAGTTGGTCTGAAGGTTGCTTCAAGTGCTCAGAGGTGCAGGTTTCTTCCTTCCTCCTCCTCGCCGCCCCTCAGAGTGTTGACTTTCACGCTTAGGGTGGTTGACTCATGGCAGAAGATGGCTACTGTAGCTCCGGACATTATACTTCACTCCCACATAGCCACAGACAGAAAGGAAGGGCACATGGAGAAAAGTCCTGTTACTTACAGTTCAAGTAGCTGTGAGTGATGGAAAACCCAAACAACTGTGGCTTAAATAAAAGAAAGGGTCATTTTCTTTTTTCTTTTTTTTTTTGAGATGGATTCTCAATCTGTTGCCCAGGCTAGAGTGCAGTGGCGCAATCTCGGCTCACTGCAACCTCCATCTCCCGGGTTCAAGTGATTCTCTCGCCTCAGCCTCCCGAGTAGCTGGGATGTGACACCACACCCAGCTAATTTTTGTATTTTTAGTAGAGACAGGGTTTCATCATGTTGGCCAGAATTGTCTCAATCTCTTGACCTCATGATCCGCCCGCCTCAGCTTCCCAAAGTGCTGCGATTACAGATGTGAGCCAACACGCCCGGCCTGGGTCGTTTATTTTTATGTGAAGTTCCTGGCAGGTGGTGCAGCACTGGTGCATGATGGTAACTCACATTCCTTCTGCCTTTTTGCTCCACCAATGTTAAACTTAATGACATGGTGACATCTGCCTAATAAATAGCAGGATAAAGGAAGAGAAAAATGAGAGGGCAGCAGACATATCACGCTGTGTCTTAGGAAGGTTCTGGGACACTGTTGTGTGACACTTTGGCTATACTACTTTAACCACAACTTGGTTACACGTCCACAGTGTTTTGCAGGAGGATGAAAGCTCCTGTCTTTATTCTGGGTGAATATGGAACAGCTATCAACAAGGATTCTATTACAACAGCACACAAGGAAATCAGTGTTAAAGGACAGCCATTAATCTCTTCTACAGAGTCTATCTTGCCCTACGGTCTCTTTCAGTCACGAGGAAAGTATTTCCCAGATGATTTCCAAATGATGAATCACAACTGCATCAAATATGGGTACTCCAGCTGCAAGGGGGATGGAGTGTTAGCATCAGCATGTCTGGTCTCTGTCATGGAAGGGTGGTGATGCTAATTACTTGATAACAGACGAAATGGTTGACTTTCTAGGCAGCCAACAGTGCCAGAAATCACTGCTTTTAAAATAAATGTCAACATCTGGTTGAAAAAAAAATCCCACCTCATTGTTCTTTTTCTAACTTTTGCCATTTTTACACCTTTTCTGTTTATGATTAACATTGGAATTTATGTGGCTTGTAAAATGCACACAGCTTGTAAAATTTTGGTTTGTCTAGGCTTCATTTTATGACAGGATTGGAATAAGTGAACTTTTGAATATTTCCAGGTTCTCTGATTCTAGTCCCATGAGATATTGAGCTATGTGGACCCCAGTGTTTTGATGGTTTAGACAAAGGAGGAGCTTTGCGTGGGGATGGGTTGCTCATCTGGGCCTATGGATGGTGAAAACTGCCTTTGCAGATGTGGGTGGTTTGGCAACTTGAATCCCTTAGAAGATGCAGCTGGTCCCAAGCTAGTTCACTAGAGGCTAGGGCCAAAAGTCCAGGCTCATTACGATCTGCTGTCTGACTGCAGGTACTCACTGAACTGGCTGCCAGCCAGGCCCAGCTTATTAGGATCCTCATGTTGTCTAGGCTGAGGTCTCCAGGGTTTACTTCCCTCTCCTTTCTGTCTCAGAATCCAGATTCTCCAAGGGCCTTTCTTTGGCCAAACTCTATCCATGTTTGATTAGCTCATTAGAAACTCTTTAATGAGGCAAGAGTTTCAAGCCTGTTAGCAGCAGAGTTAGTTTGAAGGTAGAACCCCGGGGGAGTATGTTACTTTCGGGTTGCAACAAATAAGTTCTGGGATTCTTAGTAAACAGTTCAAAGTGATGGCTGACTCACTTCTGATAGGGCTAGAATAGAGACCAGATAGCAAAGGACAGCTTTAATTAATTTGAAAGGTAATAAAAAATTCATAATAAAAATCAAAATACTTGACTGACATTGGCTGACATAGTGTCATTGATTATGTCATTATACAAATTAATGCTGTATTGTATCAAGATGGCTGAATATGCATATTTTCTTTTCTCTCTCCCACACCAGATCCCAGTAGATAATACAAAAGATAGTTTCTGAATGTAATAAATCCATAATAATTTGGAAAATCAAGAAAGAATGTAATCAGCAAGAAGGCACTTTGAAGAATTCTTCAGAAAGAAAAAAAAATCTCTGGAATAAGTAATACAGTACAAAGCCCCAAACATATACAGAAGATTGCTAAGGGATAGGCATGGCTGGGCTGTATGAACAGATGCAGGACACAGGAAGAGACTCCGGGCCATCCACCAGGTGATGCTCTTGGGCGCTACTTTTGGACCAGTCTAGATCAGCCAGCTCCTCCCCAGTTTTCCAATAGCATATGGGAAGGTGCCTGTCCACAGGTTTGAAGAGTGATGCTTTGCAGGAACTGGAGGCGGAGAGAGGTATATCCCCAGATGGGTGGCAAAGATGTCACAAGACAAGATTCTGGTCCATCCCCTTTATCAAATAAACAATGAGACAGTTGTACATGGTGTGTTCCAGAAAAATAAATGTTCTCAAGAAAGATAAAGACAGGTAAAAGAAATCATGGTGAAAAACAAAAAAGTAAAATATATTTTAAGGCTCATGACTTTTGATACAGAATGTAATACGATGTTTATATTTTTAAATCTAAGCTGCTTGAAGGATGTTAATATTAGGGTGGTGGTTTAAGGGGAAGATCATGTTAATGTTCTGGGTTTCTTGAGGAATGGAGATTCTGATTCACTCCAGACATCAATACAAAGTTTATATTTAACATGTATATTAAAAATGTAAGAGTAACCACTGGAAAAATAGAAATAAATGTGTGATATACAAATACTAATAATAAAAAGTGGAAGTAAAAACTCAATGATTTGTACACAAATTAGTAAGAAAAGAGGTAAGTACGATGGCCAACACAAAATACAAGAAAATATATGAGTTATAAATTTAAAAATATCAAAAGCCCAACAAAGATAAATGTAGTAAATTAGCCTATTCAGAGGAAATGGCTCCCAGAATGGTAAAACAAACAAAGAAACAAACGAACAAGCAACTACTTGTTTTTTGATGCTTTATACATGAGATATATTTAAAACAAAATGACACAGAAAGTTCAAAAAGAAAAGAATGGAAAATGATAAAACAGGAATTCTGTTCCTGGCAATGGAAAACTACTTTACACAAATCCTCTTGATGAAATATGAAATATTTAAAAATATTTTTACATTGTTTAAAATAATTAGACAGTGACTAGGATAGCAATGATTAGGGGACTGAGATAGAAATGTAGATGAAACCAAGATAGGTGAGAATAAAATGTATTGGGTTTTTTCCTTTGTGAAAATTGGCAACCGCTAAAGTTGCTACTGAGATGCTGAAAAGTAACTAGCATTCATGGGTTTAGTGGACAAAAATTGGCACCTAATAGAAGGGTGTTTGAAGAGCAATATCCTAGAAGTAGCAGTAAACTAAAAGCAGACTAACTTTCACAAGGTTTCACACTATCTCCCAAATTCAAATCTTATCAATTTTGAACTGAATTAGTGTGGTCAGAGTTTGCTTGTCTGGATGCTGACATCATCCAGAGCCTGAAATTATCCACACATTTTAAGATATACAATATTTGGTATGTAATCAAAAATAACCAGTCTCACAGGAAAATGACAAAAAACAAGGAGAAACATTAGCCATTAGAAGCAGATTCACAGAATCCTTCAGACATGTACTTCAAAATAAGTATGATTAGTATGTTCCAGGAATTAAAAAATAAAGTAACTGTAATTAAGAACTCAATGAATCAGTTTAACAACAGATTAGATGTAGCTATAGAGAGAATTAGTTAGCTGGAATATAGATCAAAAGAAAATATCCATGCTTAGGCATGAAGAGACAAAAGAATTTTAAAATGCTGAAAAAGTAGAAAAGACATAGAGAATAATATGGTAATAAGGCTTAACATAGATAAGAGTGGAGTCCTTGAGTGCATGAGTAAGGGAATGAGCTGGAAGCAATGTTTGAAAAAATAATAAGTGAGAGTTTTCCAAAATTGATGAAACCTCAAGTAAGATATGTATTACCAAAAACTGATAGTTGGGTATGTCCGTTAAGATTATGGAAACTAAATTTTTATGGAAAATCTAAAAGCAGCAACAGAAAAAAATTTATATCTTCTTATGAAAGACAACTATCTCTTTCAATGACATTCCATCTCAAGAAATTAGTAAAAGGGCAAATGTAACCCAAAGAATGTAGAAAGGAAGAAATAATGATGAGTATAAATTAATAAAATAAGAAATAAACACCCAATATAAAGGATCAATCAAGTTAAAATTTGTTCTTTTTAAAGGTTAATGAGAGTGATAAACACATGGCCAGGCAGATTAAGCGAAAAGAAAACAGCATCAGTGACCAATGTCAGGAATGAAAGAGGGCATCACACAGAGACTACAGATATTAAAACAGTGGTGAGAGGATGTTATGAGCAACATCAAATCAACCAAAAATTTAGATGCAAAGGACAAATATTTCTACAGCAATGAAACCTTAACAAAGCCAACATAAGATGAAATTAAAAAGCTGAGTGATTATACAGAAAGCAAAGACACTGAATTCAAAGTTACAAATTTTGCATGTGTATTAATTCTGGACCCATAAAACTCTGCCAATGAGTTTCCCGAACTTTTAAGAAAGAAACATGACCATGGCATTCCCAAGATTAGAAATAGAAAGAACGCTAATGAATTCATTTTATAAGGCCAGCATTATCTTGATTTCTGAATCTGACAAAGATATTATAGAACTGCAGGCCCTCCTCTCTCATGAATACAGATGGAAAATTTTTCAAATAAACAAGCAAAAAAATCTCTCATGCTTTGGGAGGCTAAGATGAAAAGATCACATGAGCCTAGAGGTTTGAGACTAGTCTAGGCAATATTGGGAGACCCTGTCTCTCTCTCTCTCTCAAAAAAAAAAAAAAAAAAAAAAAAAAGCTGCACATGGTGGCACCCATCTGTGCCTCAGCTATTTGGAAGACTGAGGATCACCTGAGCCTGGGAGGTTGAAGCTGCAATGAGCTGTGACTGCACCACTGCATTCCAGCCTGGGTGACAGAGCAAGACCCTGTCTCAAAAAAGAAACAAAGAAAGGAAAAAAAACAAAAGTCTTAAAAGTCTCACTCTGTGTGTGTGTGTGTGTGTGTGTGTGTGTTCACATGCACACATATATATATAGACAAATATATATTACAACCAACTTGTGTTTACATCAGAAATGCAAAGTTGTTAAATACTTAAAAATCAATTTTTGTACCTTAAATTATGAGCAGAATGAAAAAGAAAATACACCTGATCATCTCAACAGCTACAGTAAAAGCATCTGGAGAAATTCAACATTCATTTTGAAAAAAACTCTTAGCAAACTAGGAATAGGAGTTTCCCAAAACTTCTATTTTGAAATATTGAAAGTATTTTCCTTAAAATTGAAAACAAGTCAAGGATGCAACACCTTCTATTGCCACTTAAATACAACATTGTTTTGGAGCTCCGAGCAAGTGCACTAAGTTAAAAACTAACTAAAATGTAAATTCAAGGCCCAGGGATAGCAAAAACAGGACTCAGAAAATAATCAAAATGACCATTATTTGCAGACAACATGATCATGTTCATAGATCAGAAAAAAGTGATATATTTAAATATAATATTTTATTTTATTTGTCTTTATTTTTTTTTATTATACTTTTAAGTTCTGGAATAGATGTGTAGAACATGCAGGTTTGTTACATAGGTATACCTGTGCCATGGTGGTTTGCTGCACCCATCAACTCATCATCTACATAAGATATTTCTCCTAATTCTACCCCTCCCCAAGCCCCCCACTCTGCAACAGACCGCAGTGTGTGATGTTCACCTCCCTGTGTCCATGTGTTCTTATTGTTCAACTCCCACTTATGAGTGAGAACATGTGGTGTTTGGTTTTCTGTTCCTGTGTTAGTTTGCTGAGTGATGGTTTCCAGCTTCAACCATGTCCTTGCAAAGGACATGAACTCATCCTTTTTACAGCTGCATAGTATACCATGGTGTATATGTGCCACATTTTCTTTATCCATCTATCAGTCTATCATTGATGGGCATTTGGGTTGGTTCCAAGTCTTTGCTATTGTGAACAATGCTGCAATAAACATACGTGTGCATGTGTCTTTATAGTAGAATGATTTATAATCCTTTGGGTATATACCTAGTAATGGGATTGCTGGGTCAAATGGTACTTCTGGTTCTAGATCCTTGAGGAATTGCCAAGGCAAATATGTCATGACTAAAACACCAAAAGCAATGACAACAAAAGCCAAAATAGACAAATGAGATCTAATTAAAGAGCTTCTGTACAGCAAAAAAAACAAAACAAACAAACAAAAAAAACAAACAAAAAAAACTATCATTAGAGTGAACAAGCAACCTACAGAATGGGAGAAAATTTTTGCAATCTATCCATCTGACAAAGGGCTAATATCCAGAATCTACAAAGAACTTAAACAAATTTACAAGAAAAAAAAACCATCAAAAATGGGTGAAGGATATGAACAGAAACTTCCCAAAAGAAAACATTTATGTGGCCAATAAACATATGAAAAAAAAGCTGGTCATTACTGGTCATTAGAGAAATACAAATCAAAACCACAATGAGATACCATCTCATGCCAGTTAGAAAGGCAATCATTAAAAAGCCAGGAAACAGCAGATGCTGGAGAGGATGTGAAGAAATAGGAACGCTTTTACACTGTTGGTGGTATTTTAACAGAAAGTTGAATAAAACCAAAATATAGAGCTCAATAAATTTTTAAAAACTAAGTACTCTATGTAAACTATCATGCAGACAAGGAAAAATTAATACCATCATCCAGAATTCCTCTGATCTTCCCTTTTTGGTCTCTAAAATTAGTCACTACCCTAACTTTTAATGCTGAAGATTAATTTTGTCTGTTCTTTAATTTAACTAAGAAGAATCATATGGTGGGTATTCTTACATGTCTGCCTTCCTCTATTCATTATTGTACTTAGGATATTCATCTCTTTGTTGCTTACAGCAATAGTTTCATTTTCATTGCTGTAAAGTATCCCAATGTATGATTAATAATACATAGAAAGTAAGATTGGCCAGGCTTGGTGGTTCACACCTGTAATCCCAGCCCTTTGGTAGGCTGAGGCAAGAGGATCACTTGAGCTCAGGAGTTCAATACCAGCCTGGCCAACATGGCTAAATCCTGTGTCTACTAAAAATACAAAAATTAGCTGGGCGTGGTGACAAATGCCTGCAGTCCCAGCTACTCAGGTGGCTGAGGCAGGAGAATTGCTTAAACCTGGGAGGCGGAGGTTGTAGTGAGCTGAGATTGTGCCACTGCACTCCAGCCTAGGCAGCAACAACAATAAAAAAGAAAATAATAATAATACATAGAGAGCAAGATGTAAAGTCATTACACAAAATGTAAATGCATTGAATTCTCCAGTAAAAGACAGAGACTGTAAGCTTGGGATAAAATAAAAGGCAGCTATATAATGAGGGACAAGAAACTTAAGTAAAATAAAAATGAACTGCTAAAAATAACAATTTTAGCGAAGAGACAGCAGCTAAATTTGTAGAAAAAGTGAGAGGGACTATCAATAGCAGACAAAAATTTAAGGCCAAAAGTTCTAAACAGGATAAAGAGTTAGACAATAATAATAGGTAAATTCATGCATATGATATAGCAGTCATAAAATTCTATGCAGCAAAAATTGAGTTAAATGCATAAAGTTAAAGCTATTAGATAGGAGAGATTTTTTACAGAATTGGAAAAATATGGCAGCAAAAATACAAGAAAGGACACAGATAATAAGAATAAACCAGTCAACACACTTGTTTAATAAATATTTTTATAGAAACCTTGGATCCTTTGAACAAATAATATGCTGAGTTTATTTTGTTTGTTCATGGAATGTTTCAGAAATGGCTCATGACTAGGTGAAATTGAAATCTTAATAAATTACAAAAAATAATGATTTTTAAAACAAGGGTCTTTCCTCATCTGCAATCAAATGAAAAATATTTATTAGAAAGGACCAAAGAATTCTAACTTTTGAAGAATATATTAAGAATCATATTTCTACCTATGCCTTGGGCCAAAGGGGAAAATCAAAAGAGGAATCATAAATTATCTGGAAAACAAAATAAGAGAACCTCACACCAAATCTATGAAACACTGCAAAAACTGCACTCAGAGGATATTTTAAAACCTTAAATATCTTTATAATAAAAAATAAAGTCTGAGCTCAGTGGCTCACACCTGTAATCCCAGCACTTTGGAGACCGAGGCAGGAAGATCGCTTGAGCCCAGGAATTTAAGGCTGCAGTGAGCTATGACTGCCCTACTGCACTCCAGCCTGGGTGACAGAGTAAGACTGTCTCAAACATATATATATATATATATAAATTTAAAAATATGCCTATATAAATTAAAAAATAAATATGTACCTAAATATATACAAATTTTTTTAAATACATAAGTATAAATATACATATAAATTAAAGAGTAAAGATGTAAAATGTACAAACCAAATGTTTGTTTTAAGAAATTAGAAATATTGGAGAAGCTGGCATGCTGGTGCACTGCAGAGGTGCAGAGTCTCACCTAATTGGCTACCAGAGGCCCCGAGTCCCAGCCCTGTCAGATGCAGAGGCTCTTCCCCAGCACAGTAATCCCAAGTAATCCCACAGTAAACCCTGACCAGCTGCCAGACTGGACTGACAGGATGAGGTGAGGAGGAAGGTGCATGAGCCCATTCCCTCTCCTCTTCCACCAGAGACCCAGGATCTTCCTGCAGCCAGAACCTGGAGCAGCCGGGCCATGCTTACTGGGACCCCAGGTGCCACCTCTGCCCCTTCCTACTCTCACTTCCTTGCACAGGAAGCCATAGCTGAAGTGCAGAGTGGCCGGTGATCCTCCATGCCCACCTCATTATCATCAGCCTAGAACGGAGTCAGGAGCCCAGGTCACCCTGGGAAAGCAGGTCCTGACCGTGTGGCCTTGGGTGAGTCATGACCTCCCCTGGAAAAGGTGAGGTCAAGGTGCCCACCTGTCACGGCTGCCAGGAGTCGAACTATAAGGAGGCAGCAGGGCTGAAGTATGCAGTAAGCACTCAGGGATTGCTCTCTGCAGGTGGAGCAGTGACCACTCTCCTCTCCTGGACAGCCCTGGCCTCATCTGCAGAGTCATTTATACTGAGGGGACACTTTTCATTATAAACAGAGGGGCACAGGGAGTACCACTCTTCCCTCATCACCAGCCACACATTCCTCAGGCTCCAGCAGCATCACCAGACTTCTGAGCGCAGCACCACGGTCAGGTGCTGTCAGGGATGCAGAAATAAATTAGACCAATTCCAGCCCTTGGGACCTCATGGTTCTGTGGGAATGCAGAATGCAAACAAAGACATGGAATTCAAAATGACAAGGGCAGTAAGAAGGTCCTGAGCAGGCTCCAGATAAGCACGGTCCCCCAGGCTGGGGCAGACTTGGCGTGGAGCAAGGTCCTTCCATGACTTCCCTTCCCTGCATTCTGCAGACTGTGGGGAAGTGATTGCCTGTTTGCATTAGGGGCAATAAAATCTGAATTGCAGATTGTTTGGCTCGATTGCGTGTGAGGGGCTGTGTGGAAAACAAATAGGGGAATGGACAAGCTGGAGCTCGCTTGCAAACCATGACAGCTGCCCGACTGACAGGTACAAAAAACCAAAGCCAAACAGGAGAGGTGGAGGGAGGAAGATTGAATGTGGAGAATGTCAGGAGGTAGTGCAGCTTGGAGGTGGTACAGCTTGGAGGTGGTGCAGGTTGGAGGTGGTACAGGTTGGAGGTGGTGCAGGTTGGAGGTGGTACAGGTTGGAGGTGGTGCAGCTTGGAGGTGGTGCAGGTTGGAGGTGGTACAGGTTGGAGGTGGTGCAGCTTGGAGGTGGTGCAGGTTGGAGGTGGTACAGGTTGGAGGTGGTGCAGGTTGGAGGTGGTACAGGTTGGAGGTGGTGCAGCTTGGAGGTGGTGCAGGTTGGAGGTGGTACAGGTTGGAGGTGGTGCAGGTTGGAGGTGGTGCAGCTTGGAGGTAGTGCAGGTTGGAGGCGGTACAGGTTGGAGGTGGTACAGGTTGGAGGTGGTACAGGTTGGAGGTGGTGCAGGTTGGAGGTGGTGCAGGTTGGAGGTGGTACAGGTTGGAGGTGGTGCAGGTTGGAGGTGGTGCAGCTGGAGGTGGAACAGGTTGCAGGCAGTGCAGATTGGATGTTGCCGGGAGGAAAGCGAACTGGGTTTGGGGTGGCTGGTGGGTGGCACTGCCCCTAACCTAGACAGAAAGTTCTTTCATAAGGACATAGATGAACAGTTTTGAACACGATGAATTGGGGTTCTGGTGGAGTTACTGCATTAGTCCGTTCTCACAGTGCTATAAAGAACTACCCAAGACTGGGTAATTTATGAAGAAAAGAGGTTTAGTTCACTCACAGTTCCACAGGCTTAACAGGAAGCATGACTGAGAGGACTCAGAAAACTTATCATCATGACGGAAAGCGCCGGGAAAACAAGTGCCTTCTAAGGCGGCGAGAGAAAGAGAGAGAAGGTGGAAGTACCCACACTTTTAAACAACTGGATCTCATGAGAACTCACTCACTATCACAAGCACAGCAAGAGGGAAGTCCGCCCCCATGATCCAATCACTTCCCACTGGGTCCCTGCCCTGACACATGGGGATGACGATTCGACATGAGATTTGGGTAGGGACACAGAGCTAAACCATATCAGCGACCAATCGCCATTTGGAATTATGAACCTTGAGGGTAAGGGAGACATGAGCTGGAGATTTAATTAGCAGCTGCTCTCAAAGCATGGTCTCTGGGGCCAGCATCATCAGCATCTCCTGCAGACTTGTTAGAAATGCCAATTCTCAGGCCCTGCCTCTGACCTGCTGAATTAAACACCCTCAGTGTGGGGTCTGGTGATCATGTTTTCACAAGCTCTCTGGGCGATTCCAGCAAACAATGACATTGAGAACCCCTTAATTAAGGAAGGGACACCACCTTCGTGGTAGAAGATACCACCATTAAATGGGTGCTCAGGGAATGGTTGACCTGAAAAGATGATGAGGAAAAGCAGCCAGAGAGCTAGGTCAGGGACCAAGGAAAGAAAGACAGGTTACCAAGACCAAGGTGAATCCTTGCTACAAAGTTGTGAGTGGCGGTTAGAGCTGCTAGTACACCCCAAGCGATTTGAGGCAGGGGAATTTCTAACTCATCTTGGCGTCTCTCTGACCCTCAACAAAGCAGGTGATTAATAGGTATCTGCAAAGTAAATAAAGTGCAGTGGACATTTTCCTTTCAGTTTGGTCTGAGCTCCTTTAGGAAGGAGGAGGTGGTGGCAGCTGACCATGGGTCAGCAAAGGGCCAGGCTCCTGTGGACTCTGATCTGCACTGCCATAGCCTTGGTGACAGTGACATCCTTGACTATGATACTTATGCAAAAATATGCCCATGAGATACATCCATGTTGTTTCATGTACCAGTGGTGTGTTCATTTTCACGGTTGTATAGAATTCCATCAGACAAGTATATCCCACTCTATTTATTCCTCAGGAATTGGTATTTGCATTTTTCCCCATGTGCAGCTCTCACAATCAATGCTACAGGCTTGGACAGGTCTTCTGGCTCACTGGTGTGTGCATTTCTGTTGGGTAGATACCTTTGAGAGGGTAAGTTAAGTCACAGGTAAGGCTAGGTATCTTCAACTTCAGAAGAAAATATCAAACTTGTACTGATTCACATTCCCTTCCAGTTGCTCCTGTCCTCAACAACCCTGGTAACAGCCCCTCTGTTCAATGTTAAGGGTAGGCAGTGGTATTACCGTAAGGTTTTAGTTGATCCTTTTCTGATGATTAACAGGATAATGCATGTTTTCAAATGTTTATTGGCCATTTGGATATTCTCTCCTGTGCAGCCCTTCTACACGTGTCTTGCTATATTTCTACTGGGTTGTCTTTTTCTTATTTGCCTGTAGGATTATTCACACAGTAAGCACATGCCTCGTTTGTCTGTTGTGTAGATTGCAGGTATAGACAAGTATATCGTACTCTATTTATTCCTTTCCTTTCTCACACTGTGGTCTGGCTTTTCACACTGAAGAACATCTCCATTTTCATGTGGCTCCCATCACCAAGTGCTTCTGATGTGTTGTGTACTTTTCGCTTCCTGTTTGCAAAATTTGAGAAGCCCTTCCCTGCACGGAGGCTGTGAAAATAGTCTCCTGTGTTGCCTTCCAGGACCTTCACTGTTTGGCCTTCACATTGAGCTCTACACGCAGCCTGTAATTGCTTTTCGTGTAGAGTGGGGGTGAGAGTCAAAGTTCACCGTTTAACATGCGGAGATCCAATCTTCCTAGATTTCCCCACTTTTCCATAGACTGCCTTTTTCATAAATGTGGTGTCTATATCAACACAGGGTTGAATCGTGCTAGGCTCTCCATTTGATTCATTAGTATACTTCTCTATCCTCATGGCACTACCACAATTTCATTGCTGTGAATTTAAGTCCGGAGCTCGTTGAGCAAATCCTCTTGCTGGTTTTTCTTCTTCAAGAATGTCTTGGACATACTTGGTTTTGCACGTTTTGATATACATTTTAGGATCTGCTTCTTAGGTTCTGCAAATAAACACTATTGAGATTGCATTAACTCCGTTTGGTTTGAGGAGAACTGACCTCTATGCAAAATTGAGTTTTCCAGTTTATAAAGATAGCACATACTGTCATGGTATTTAAGTCTACTTTGGCGTCTCTCAAATGTTTGCAGCAAAGAGGTTTTGCAATATTTTGTATCTGTATGTTAGTTTAAGTGATGTCACTTTTGAATGCCCGTTTTTCTGGTTGTTGCTGAAACATAAATATAAAACAAATTTCCTACATTACCCTGCTATTCAGCAAACTTTCTAAATGAACTTATTGATTTCAATAATTTTGAAATATAAAATAATTCATATTTTGTTAATTTAATTACTGATAATTAATTATTAAAATTAATTTAATAATCAGATTTAACAATTTTGTTGCATATTATGGATCGCCTATCTACACAATCATATCACCTGTTATAAATGACAGCTTTAAATTCTTTCTTTCCAACCCTCATAATTATTTATTCTTCTTGCCTCTCTGCACTGGCTAGGATTCCAGCACCGCATTGAATGGAAGTGGTGAGAGTAAACAACGTTGTCTTGCTCCTATTTCGAGGCAAAGCTGTCAATAGTCCACCATGAAAGATGCGCGCCATTAGCTCTGCAGAGTGACTCTCTCAGGGCCTCTTCTAGACTGGATGTTGATATTTTTTAGTGCTTTTTCTACATCTATTCAGATTACATTATTTTTCTCTTTATTCTGCTACAGGAGTGAAGTAAATTGATTTTCAAATGTTAACCTTGCATTCCTGGAATACAGACAATTGAGTTGTGGATATATTATTATTTTTATATGTTGTTGAATTACGTTTTCTGATATTTTGTTTGGGAAATTTACATATGTGTTTATGAGTAAGAACACCATGTATTTTCTTTTTTTATAGTGTCCTTGTCAGATTTTGGTACTATAATCTTAATAGTACCAACTTTCCATAATAATGTGAAAAAGCACAGAAAAAGAAGAATGTTCCTTCCTTCCTTCCTTCCCTCTCTCCCTCCTTCCTCCCTCCCTCCTTCCTTCCTTCCCTCCCTCCCTCCCTCCCTCCTTCCTTCTCTCCCTCCCTCCTTCCTTCCCTCCTTCCTTCTTTCCCTCCTTCCTTCCTTCCTTCAGAAGTAAGGAGGAGAGGGAGGAAGGGAGGGAGACAGCGAGAGGGGTCAGGCCATATTAAAAGGGCCTTATACCAGTCACAGAGTGTGAACCATTTTTGACTGATTAAAACAAGCTCTATTTTAAAAATCTATTACATTTAATTTATGAGAAAATGAACAGTTGAGCACTGATATTTGATATTTAGAAATTATATTTCTTTAGGTGTTGTAGACATTTTTAGGAGAAATGGTCTTTTTAAAGAAATGCATGCTAAATATTTACAGATAAAACTCTTATTTGTCTAATATTTGCTTCAAAATGCTACAGAGACTGTGGGTGTAGGGTAGGGAGGATGCAAGACTGGCCAGGAGTTGGTTGCTATGAAAGCTGGGTGGTGGCTGCTTGAGGTGCATTATACTGTAATCTCTACTTTTGCATATATTTAAATTTTCTATCTTCATCATCACCATCACGCTGTTAGGTACATCTCAGAGTTGGCTTCTGCATCAATTTTTCCCCAAAACTAAATTCTCGGTATGGTTCTTTCTTCAATGCCATAAAATTCCCTTCTACCATCTTTCTGAAAACACTTTTTTTCCATTGTTGGTTTCTCTTTCAAAATTTGTTAACTTCGCATTGAATTTTATGTATCTGTCCTCCATTCCTACTCACTTTGCTCTAAGAAGTCTCTCTTTCTTTATTCTCTACACTAACCAGGATGGACTCAGGACTTTCCTCTCCGCCAGGAATCCCTTTCCACACCATGCTGTTTCCATTGTAAAACTTTTTAAACCTATTTTGGCTCTGAAATTCTCTCAGTTCTATGAGTTTTCTTTATATTTCTCCCTATGGTTATAGAACTCCTATTTTATAAAAAGTGATTGTCTAATTTCCTGTAACGCTAACTGTACTTAACACATTTATCTGTACCTTACACAATATTTTTCCTGTTTGGTGCAAATGACCTGCTGATACCTTTTAAAATTCCTTTTTGTTGTGCTCACTGATGTCACTGGCAGCTCCTCCAGATCTTGTCTGTGAGCTGGTACATCATGGGCCGACATACTCTCTAATATGAATAGAAAACCGGCAGCTTGCAGGCTGAGTCTGGGTCAAAGACGTATTTTCTTTGGCCACACAGTATAAAAAATAAAATCTTCACCCCAACATGGCGGATTAGAGGCATGACTAGCACATCACTCCCGCTTGGAAGGACACACGTGTGTAGAGATTCACCTTGTGAAATGTTTTTCAACAAGAGATGCCACCACTGAACGGGAAAACCGCAGGGTTCTAGGGACCTTTGAAGGAAGCGGGAGGCTGCAGCCCACGCTGTGAGTCAGGCAGGGGCTGGTGAGGGGGGAGTTTGCCTCTGGGATACACAACACCCCTGGGGACCCCGAAAGTCCAGGAGGACGCGAAGGAAGGCCCCAACCCCACCCGGAGCAGGAACTGACTTGGGACCCTGCGGACGGCCAAGAAGTTCAGGTGCGGTCTCAGGTTGAAAGAAGCTCCCAGTGGGGGGTTTCACGACATAACCCCAAGTGGGGGAGAGTAAAAAGAAGGTTTCAAGGTTCGGGAGCCTTTGGTGCAGGGGTCCCGGGTGCGGGAACCCCGGTGTAGGAGCCTTGGGTGCAGAGGACTCGGATGCAGGAGCCCTACGTGCAAAAGCCTTGGGTTCAAGGGCCGCGGGTGCAGGCGCCCCGACTGCAGGAACCTTGGGTTCAGGGGCCGCGGGTGCAGGCGCCTTGGGTGCAGGGGCTGCGGGTGCAGGCGCCCCGACTGCAGGAACCTTGGGTTCAGGGGCCGCGGGTGCGGGAGCTGCGGGTGCGGGAGTCTCGGGTGCAGGTGCCCCGACTGCAGGAACCCTGGGTTCAGGGGCCGCGGGTGCAGGAGCTGCGGGTGCAGGGGCCAGGGTGCAGGGACAGCAGGTGCAAGAGCCTTAGGCGCAGGGCCCGCGGGTGGAGGGGGCTGGACGCCCACCTTTGCAGAAGACTGGGAGGGGCGTGGCTTGAAGGCGGCGGTTGCTACCTCCACTGGGAAAAGCTTATGACTCCAGGCAGTGGAAGGTCTGACTACAGGCTGGCTGGAACTCAGTTCGCCGCTGCCAGTGAACACTGTAGGAGTGGATCCGACTCTAAGTGCGTGGGAACTGTGGGGCTGGCCACCGCCTGCCACTCCCCACTCCCTGCACAAACTCTTCTGTGCCGCAGAGGCAGCAGCGCTCCCCCTGGAACGTCAACCCCGTAGCGTGAGGACCGCTCCCTGCCCCGACACCCACAGGGGCTACTGCTTACCCTGCACAGGGAGCATCCGCGAAACCCGCCCCGTCCAGCCCCCTCCTGGCTCTGCCCCGCCACCTGCCCTGGTAGCTTCACACAAGGGACAGAATCTCTTGGGGGCTACATGACCCCACCCATTGCCTAAGAAACCAAAGTATCTCCCTGGGCAACCTAAGGCAAGCACAAATCCCACTGCTGCTCTTTTGCAAGCACCACCTCCTGGCTGAGGGCCAATCAACACAGTCCAGGACAGCATCTCCTGGTAGCATAACACTTCACCCAGGAAGGAGAAAACCGCTGTGCAATCTCAGCTATCACCTCGGCCTGCACCACTCCAGCTAACCACGAGGTCCTAAGTCTGTCTACACGACCAGTTCGTTACCATTATAACCCATGTTCAAGAAAGCCAAGACACTGAGGCCATCCATAACCAAGGAATTTCAGAGTCTGCCTCATTCCTGAAAGTACCAAGAACTGAATCAGGCTATAATTAATTATAAGCATTAAAGTCTCATCCTTAAGGGGGAAAAAAGAAATTTAAAAACAATGAAATACAGTCAAACCAAACATAAATTCAAGAATAATTAGAAGAAATAGTCTACCCAAATGAGATGAAGCCAGAAAAATAACTCTGGCAATGTAACAAAACAGGGTGACATAATACATCCAAAAGATCACACTAGTTCTCCAGCAATGGACTCAAACCAAGATGAAATCTTTGAAATACCAGGTAAGGAATTCAGAAGGTCGATTATTAAGCTACTCAAAATATCAGAGAAAGGTGAAAACCATCATAAAGAAATTTAAAAAACAGTTCAGGATATGAATAAACATTTTCTAGTGAGATAGCTATCATCAAGAAAACTCAATCAGAACTTCTGGAAACAAAAGACACACTGAGGGAATTACAAAATGCAGTGGAAAGTTTAAAAAATAGACTAGAACAAATGGAAGAAAGAATTTCAGAGCTCGAAGACAAAGCTTTTGGATTAACCCAGTCAGACAAAGAAAAAAAAATCAAAAGAAATTAACAAAGTCTCCAAGAAATACGGGATTATGTAAAGTGGCCAAGCCCAAGAATAACTGGTGTTCCTGAGGGAGAAGAGAAAATAGTAAGTGTGGAAAACTTATTTAAGGGAATAACTGAAGAAAACTTCCCTGGCTTGGCAAGAGATCTGGATATCCAAATTCAAGAAGCTCAAAGAACTCCTGGGAAATTAATTGCAAAAAAGATATTCACCCAGGCATATAGTCATCAGGCTACCTAAAGTCAACATAAAGGAAAGAATTCTAAGAGCAGTATGACAAAGCAGCAGATAACCTACAAAGGAAAACCTATCAGACTAACAGGAGACTTCTCAGCAGAAACTTTACAAGCCAGAAGGGATTGGGGTCTTATCTTCAACCTCCTTAAACAGAACAACCGTCAGCCAAGAATTTTGTATCCCACAAAATTATGTTTCATAAATGAAGGGGAAATGAAGTCATTTTCAGACAAACAAATCCTGATGGAATTTGTCACTACCAAACCAGCACTACAAGAAATGCTAAAAGGAGTTCTAAATCTTGAAACAAAAGCCTAATATACACCAAAATAGAACCTCTGGAAAGCTTAAAACTCACAGTTCCTATAAAACAATAACACACACACACACACACACACACAAACTATGTAGGTAACAATTAACATGATGAAGAGAACAGTACCTCACATCTCAATATTAACGTTGAATGTAAATGGTCTGGGAGACTGAGGCATGAGAAATCACTTGAATCTGGGAGGTGGAGTTTGCAGTGAGCCGAGATTGCACCATTGCACTCCAGCCTGGGCAACAGAGTGGAAAAAAAAAAAAAGATACAGAATGGCAGAATAGATAACAAATCACGACCCAAATATCTGCTGTCTTTAAGAGACTCACTTAACAAGAGAATGACTCAAACAAACTCAAGGTAAAAGGGTGAAAAAAAGGTATGCCACACAAATGGAAATCAAAAGTGAGCAGGATTAGCTATTCTTATGTCAGACAATACAGACTTTGAAGCAAAAATAACAAAAAGACAAAAATTGTCACTATATAATGATAAATGGATCAATTTGACAAGAAGATGTTACAATTCTAAATTTATATGCACCTAACACTGGAGCTCCTAAATTCATAAAACAATTACAACTAGATCTAAAAAATGAGATAGACAGCAAAACAGTAACAGTGGGAGACTTTAATACACCACTAACAACACTACATAGATCTTCAAGACAGAAAGTCAATAGAGAAACAATGGACTTAAATGACATGCTAGAACAAATAGACTTCACAATATTTACAGAACATTCTACCCAAGATCTGCAGAATACACATTCCTCTCATTAACACATGGAACATTCTTCAAGATAGACCATATGATAAACCATAAAACAAATCTCAATAATTTTTTTTTTTTTTAAGAAAGAACCTCACTCTATCAGCCAGGCTGGAGTGCAGTAGTCAGATCTTGGCTCACTGCAACCTCCACCTCCCAGACTCAAGCAATCCTCCCACTTCAGTCTCCTGAGTAGCTGGGCCACAGACACGTGTCACCACACCCAGCTAATTTTTTTTTTTTTTGGTAGACATGGGGTTTCACTATGTTGCCCATGCTTGTCTTGAACTCCTGAGCATAAGCAATATACCCGCCTTGGCCTCCCAAAGTGTTGGGATTATAGGCATGGGCCCCCATGCCCAGGCAAGTCTCAATATATTTAAAAAAATCAAAATCATATCAAATATCTTCTGAGACCACAGTGGAATAAAACTAGAAATCAGCTCCAAAAGAAACCCCCAAAACTATACAAATACGTGGAAATTAAGTAATCTGGAATTACTTAAGGAATAAAGATGAACATTTTAAAATTCTTTGAATTAAATGATAATACTGAGACAAGTTATCAAAACCTCCGGGATACAACAAAAGCAGTGCTAAAAGAAAAGTTTATAGCACTAAATGCCTGCATCAAAAAGTCTGAAAGAGCAGAAATTGACAACCGAATGTCACAGCTCAAGGAACTGGAGAAAAAAAGAACAAATGAAACCTAAAGCTAGAGGAAGAAAATAAATAACAAATATCGGAGCAGAACTAAATGGAATTCAAACAAAAAAAATACAAAAGATCAAAGAAACAAAAATCTGGTTTCTTTGAAACAATAAACAAAATTGATAGACCATTAGCTAGATTAATCAAGAAAAGAAGAGAGAAGACCCAAATAAGCTCAATTAAAATGAAACTAGAGACATTACAACCAACACAACAGAAATTCAAAAGATCACTTGAGATAACTATGAAGATCCTTATGCACATAAATGAGAAAACCCAGAGGGAATCGACAAGTTTCTGAAAACATATAACCCTCCTAGATTAAATAAGGAAGGAATAGAAACCTTAAACAGACCAAAAACAAGCAGCAAGAATGAATCAGTAATTTAAGACTTTGCCAACAACAACAAAAAAAAGCCCAGGACCAGATGGATTCACAGCTTTCTGCCAGACATTCAACGAAAAAGTACCAATCCTACCAAAATTATTCCAAAAGATTGAGAAAGAAGGAATCCTCCCTAAATCATTCTATGACACTAGCATCATGCTGATGCCCAAACCAGGAAAGGATATAACAACAAAAAAAAGAAAACTATAGACCCTGATGTACATAAATACAAAAATCCTCAACAAAATATTAGCTAACTGAATCCAAGAGCACATCAAAAAGATAACTCATCATGGTTGAGTGGGTTTCATCCCCAGAATGCAGGGATGCTTTAACATATGCAAGTCTATAAATGTGATACATCGCATAAACAGAATTAAAAACTATATGATCATCTAAATATATGTCGAAAAAGTATTTGGCAAAATCCAGCACCCCTTTATGATAAAAAGTCTCAGCAAACTAGGCGTAAAAGGAACCTACCTCAAAATAATGGAAAGCAAACCCACAATTGACATCATACTGAATGGGGAAAAGTTTAAAGCATCCCCCTGCCTGAGAATAGGGACAAGGATGCCCACTTTCACCACTTCTATTCAACATAGTTCGGAAGTACTAACCACAGCAGTCAGACAACAGAAAAAAAAAACAGAAGGAATTTAAATTGGAAAAGCAGAAGTCAAACTATCACTATTTGTATATGATATGATTGTATATCTAGAAAATCCTGAAGACCCCTCCAAAAGATGTGTAGATTTGATGAACAAATTCAGTAAAGTCTCAGGTTACAAAATCAATGTACACAAATCAGTAGCATTGCTATACACTAACTGTGACCAAGCTGAGAATCAAATCAAGAACATAATCCCCTTTACAACAGTTGCAAAAAATAAAATAAAATACATAGGAATATCCTAACCAGAGGTGAAAGACCTCTATAAGGAGAACAACAAAACACTGCTGAAAGAAATCATAGATCACACAAACAAATGGAAATGCATCCCATGCTCATGGATTGGAAGAATGAGTATTGTGAAAAGGACCAAACTGCCCAACTCAATCCACAGATTCAATGCAATGCTCATCAAAATACCATCATCATTCTTTACAAAATTAGAAAAAATAATCCAAAAATTCATATAGAACCAGAAGAGAACCTGAATAGCCAAAGCAATCCTAAGCAAAAAGAACAAATCTGGAGGCATCACATTATCAGACTTCAAATTACACTACAAGGCTATAGTTACTAAAACAGCATGGTACTGGTATAAAAGTAGGTAAGTAGGTACATATATCAATTTAACAGAATAGAGAAGCCAGAAATAAAACCAAATACCTACAGACAACTGATCCTCAACAAAGCACCTAAAAACATAAATTGGGGAATGGATACTCTATTTAATAAATGGAACTGGGAAAACTGGCTTGCCACAGGTAGAAGAATGAAACTGGATCCCTATCTATCTCTCACCACACATAAAAATCAACTCAATATGGAACAAAGATTTAAATACAAGGCCTGAAACCATAAAAATTCTAGAAGACAATGTTGGAAAAACTCTTCCAGACATTATCCTAGGCAAAGAATTCATGACTAAGACCCCAAAAGCAAATGCAATAAAAACAAAAATAAATAAATGGGACCTAATTAAACTAAAAAATTTCTGCACAGCAAAAAAAAAAAAAAAATTATAATAATCTTCAGAGGAAATGGACAACCCACAGAATGGGAGACAATATTAGCAAACTATACATCCAATAAAGAACCATCCAGAAACTATAACTCAAACAAATCAGCAAGAAAGAACAAATAATTCCATTAAAAAGTGGGCAAAGGATATGGATAGACATTTCTCAAAAGAAGATATACAAACGGCCAAAAACACACGGAAAAATACTCAACATTACTAACCATCAGGGAAATGCAAATTAAAACCACTATGAGATACCACTTTACTACTGCAAGGATGGCCTTTATTAAAAAGTCAAAAGACAATAGATGCTGGCGCAGATGTAGGAGAAAGGGAATGCTTATACATTGCTGGTGGGAATGTAAATTAGTACAACCT
This sequence comes from Chlorocebus sabaeus, assembly GCF_047675955.1. NCBI lineage: Eukaryota > Metazoa > Chordata > Mammalia > Primates > Cercopithecidae > Chlorocebus > Chlorocebus sabaeus. Next base: position 127,614,049 of record NC_132913.1, read on the forward strand.
CTATGGAAAACAGTATTGAGATTCCTTAAAGAGCTAAAAGTAGATCTACCATTCGATCCAGCAATTCCATTACTGGGTATCTACCCAAAGAAAAAGAAGCCATTATATAAAAAAGACACTTGTGCACACGTTTGTAACAGCACAATTCTCAGTGGCAAAGATGTGAAACCAACCTAAGTGTTCATTGACTTATGATAAAGAAAATGCAGTATATGTACACCATGGAATACTACTCAGCCACTAAAAGGAACAAAATAATGTCTTTTGCAGAAACTTGGGTGGAGCTGCAGGCAGAAGTAACACAGTAGTGGAAAACCGAAACCGTATTTTCTCACTTATCAATTGGAGCTAAGCTATGAGTATGCAAAGTCATACAGAGTGACATAATGGACTTTAGAGACTCAGTAGGGGGAGGGTGGGAGAGGAGCCAGGGAAAAAACTACACATGAGGTACATCATACACTACTCAGGTGACGGGTGCACTAAAATCTCAGAATTCACCAATATATAATTCATCCATGTAACCAAAAACCACTTGTACCCCAAATGCTATTGAAATAAAAATAAAATAAAATAAAATAAAATAAAATAAAATCTTCGATTGGTTTCCAGTATCTAAAAAATATAAAATCAAGAATTCTGTTTTGTTTGGAAATTCAGAAGAGCTAGTAACACAGAGCCTGTGTTGATAGCCAGCAATAGTTGGCTGGAGGCGAGCTGTAGTTACAGCCTTTATTTGACGTTTACCCCAGACTTCACCTCTCTCTCTTGTCTTTCAACTCTAAACTTATGTCAACTGGCACTTATCATTAAAGTTGTATTGAAGTGTTTCACGTGCTTAAGTGAAATGCCATATTTCTCTTACCCTTGGTTCAAGAAAAATGGGAGCCTCCATTTTTATTTGTGAAAGTGAAAAATATCCTTACATATTTACTCTGAGGAGTATAAAGGGCCCATAAGGCTCTTTTATGTAACGAGCTCATACAATTCAATAAGAAGAAACTCAGCAATCCAGTGGGAAAGTGAAACATTACTGCAAAAGAAAAAGTAGACAATGGAACGGCAAAGATGGAGCACTGCATGGAAAATTTTCTTGCCCAGCCGGGAACTGGACCCAGTGTGGAGTCCAGGATTTACTCCTGCATAAGGTCGGGTAGAACTTTTAAAGCCCCAAACTAAAACAAATGGAAACAGCTCTGCCCCAGGGTGAGAAAGCAGCTCTGCAAAGCCGTTGACCCCAGTGACATGGCTGGTGTGCCTGGGCCTGGGGCTAGGGTCTGCAGGGAAGGAGGCACTCCCGTCCCCATCTGATTCCAGTCATGGTCCCCAAGCAGGACTGCATCACCATCAGGCAGAATGTGTGAATGTACAGGAGCAAATGACAGAAGTAGAAACACGAATGGCCCAGAAGTATAGAAAAGACAACCAGCCACACTAACGAATATAGTTATGTTCATTAAAAATGAGGTACCATGCATATTAGGGTTCCCCAGAGAAAGAGAATATATGTGTCTTATGTATCTATGGGTATATCTTATGGTGTATATGTCCGCATATTTATGTACACACACACACACACACAGATTTATTGTCAGAAATTGACTCAGAGTTTTGGAGCTGATAAGTCTGCAGATTGGCAGTCAGCAAGCTGAAGATTCAGGAAGAGCTGAAGTTTCCATTTGAGTTTGAAGACAGTAAAAAAAACAGATGTCCCTGCTCAAAGGTAGCTGGGCAGGAGAAATTCCCTCCTACATGGAGAAGGGTCAGCTTTTTTGTTCCATTTAGACCTTCAATTAATTGAATGAGGCCCACCCACATTATGGAGGTCAATCTACTTTACTTAGCTATGGATTTAATTGTAAAACACATCTGATGCCCCTTCACGGAAACACTCAGAATAATTCTTGACCAAGTATCTGGGCACCCAGTAGCCCAGTCATGTTGATACACAAAAGTGACCATCACACTATGTTGGATGCATACATTTTTTTCCTGAGAGTTGGGGTCTTGCTGTTGTGCCAGCTGGCTGGAGTGCAGTGGCACAATCACAGTGCATTGCAGCCTTGAACTCCAAGGCTCAAGCAATCCTCCTGCCTCAGCCTCCCAAGTATCTGGGACTACAAGGCATATGCCACCACACCTGGTTAAGTTTTTAAAATTTTGTAGAGATAGCCTAAAACTTCTGGGTTCAATTGATCCTCCCACCCTGGCCTCCCAATACATACAAATGTCTTAAACTGGTGATATTACGTACTAGTGAGGGGAGACAAATCCATGTTTTTATGTGCCAATGGCAGAAGTTGCACTAATTATTTGGAGTACAATAGAGAATTGGCATGAAAGTCAATTGCTGGCCTATGGGAATGTTACCATGAGAACATCATGAACACGCTTTGCAATATCATTTATGACAGGGAAAAAAATCACCCCAAGGTCCATAAATATGATACATAAATAAATTACAATAGACCATTCAAAGGCAGAAAAAACTAAGACGTGTATGGCATCAAGTTAAGCAAAAAAAGAATCAAACTGAAGATATAATGAATATTGTCATCCAGTTTTTTAAAAAGACAAAAGTAAAACTCACGTGCACACACACACACACCTGCAGAGTCAGCCTAATTGTTAAGAGGGCTAACTTTTTGTAGGGAAAGGTGGGAAGGTCCCTTTTCACTTAGTCACTTCTTTATAGCTTGGATTTTTTCAAGCAGGTGCTTGTTTTGAATTTTTTAGAAATAGAGAGTTTGGCCAGGCACAGTGGCTCACACCTATAATCCAGCACTTTGGGAGGCCAAGGCAGGTGGATCACCTGAGGTCAGGACTTCGAGACCAGCCCGGCCAACATGGTGAAACCCTGTCTCTACTAAAAATACAAAAATTAGCCAGGTATGGTAGTGCATGCCTGTAATCCCAGCTGCTCGGGAGGCTGAGGCAGAAGCATCTCTGGAACCCGGGCGGCAGAGGTTGCAGTGAGCTGAGATGTGCCATTGCACTCCAGCCTGGGTGATAAGAGCGAAACTCTGTCTCAAAAAAAAAAAAAAAAAAAAAAAAGAGAATTTTAAGCATGTTTGCTGGCCATAAAAAATGCAGAGAAGAATTTAGAGATGACCTTATTTAATTACTGGGTATATGACAATGAAAGAGTGACTTGCCCAAGGTCATGGGCCTCTTGGATGGAGAACTTGGGGTGGAGCCGAGGGATCCAGTTCCCCAAGTTCCCCAAATCAAGAATTGTTCCATTAGGTCACTTTTCCTCAGCCAGAATGTTAGGGCTGCGTCAGGAGGGGTTGGTCCAAGAGAGGAGCTCTGCACCCAGGAGTTTACATCCGCACCTGGAGGACAGTTTGCTGAGGCCACTGGGTCTGCTCCTAGATCCTCTGCTTGTCTCCTCTTTGCCCCACTAGGCCCCCTGAGGGACTTCTGGGTTTTGGTCCTGCCCTGTGGGTAAGGAGGATCAGACAGGGTGGTAACAGAGGACCCTGGAGAACCTGGAGTCCTGGTGCTCAGCAGAGGCAGAGTCTCAACTAATTGGCCACTGTAGGCCAGGATGACTGCATAATTTTTTGCATAGAAAATCTCTTAAAAATCTAAAAAAAAAAAAAACTCCTAGAAAAATAAGTAATTTAACAGAATCTCAGGATAGAAAATCAGCAAGCAAAATCAATAATATTTCTATATACTAGCAATAAACACTTGCAATTTGAATGTTTTAAAAGTACCAATTACAATAGAATTAAAGAAATGGAATGCCTCAGAATAAACTTAACAAAGGATGTTTAGTTTATGGAAAATTATAAAACAAAAAAATTAAAGAAGGCCTACATAAATGGAGAGATAAATTGTGTTCATAAATTGGAATATTCTACATTATTATGATATCAATTATTTCAAATTTGATCTACAGATTTAGTGCAATCCCAATCAAAGTCCTAGCAGGCATTTTTTGTGGATATTGATGAGCTAATTATTACATTTACATGGAAAGAAAAAGGAACTAAAATAGTGCTATTAGTTATCTATTGCTGCTTAACAAATTACCTCTAAAACTTAGGGGATGAACAGAATAAAACATCTATTGCCTTATAATTTCTGTGTCAAAAACACAGGAGAAACTTAGCAGCTTTGTTCTGACTCAAGGTCTTTCTTGATTGGAGTGTCAGTGCAGACTGCAGTCATCTCAAGTTTCAATTGTGGAGAATCTACTTCCAAACTCACACATTGGCCGTGGTTGGGCCTCAGCAAATCTACTTCCAAGGTCACTTATGCAGCATATAAGGACTGACCCATGAAATTGAAGTTAACTTGTTCCAGAATAAGCAATGACAGAGAGAGAAAGAGAGAGAGACAGAGAACCTCAAGACAGAAGTTACAGTCCTTTTAATAGTCCAAAAACAGAAGTAACAGTACATAACATAATTTCTGCTGTATTTTATTCATTTGATTTTTTTCTCTCCCCCATAAAGAATGCATTCACTCCATACCAAGATTCTCCAAAATTTTATCTCATTATTACACCAACTCAAAGTCTAAAAGTTTATTATATATATTAGGTCTGGGTGTGGATGAGGCTTCTCAGGTGTAGTTTCCTAATTACAGCTTCTTGAGTACAGTTTTTCTCAATCTGTAGAACTGTGAAACTAGAGAGACGAGTTATCTGATCCCAACATCCAACATAACAATGGTTGGACAGGCACAGGATAACATCTATAGGTATTCCTGTTCAGAAAGTGTAGATGGCAGGGAGAAGGGGAGGCACAGGGGGCCATCGGACCACAGTAATTTCAAAATCCAGCTAGAAAAAGTTGGACATTCCTTATGTCTCAAGGCCTCGAGACATAATTTTGAAAGAGTACTCAAATCAGAAGCCTCAGTCTTTACAAAACCACCCTAATCCTGGGAGAGACATACCATCGTCTTTGCCATATTCTATTTATTACAGAAAAATAACCGACTCCAGCCCACCTTTGAGGAGAGTGGCTAAACAACAGTGGGAATACCAGGAGGCAGGGATCTTTGGGGGCTTTACTGGAAGCTGTCCACCTATCGCACAAGTCACAGATTGGAAGGAAATATTTGTAAATTTGTAAACTATATATTTGACAAAGGACTTACATCTATATATATATACACAAACACACATAATTTGAAATAAGAAAACAAACAACCAAATAAACAAATAATTTTAACATACATTTACTTCATCGAAGAAGGAATATCGATAGCAAATAAGCACATAACAATAGTATTAACATTGTTAGTAATTAGGAAATACAAATTAAAACCATAATAAGATACCATAAAATACTAAGTGAAGTGGCTAAGATAAAAAAGTCTAATCACAGAGAGCAACTGGAACTCTCATAGACTGCTGATGAGAATGTAAAGTGGTACAGCTTCTTTGGGAAACAACCTATTTAAAAAGTTATAAATCTACCATGTGACCCAGCCAATCCATTCCTGGATATTTTCCCAAGAGAAATGAGAGTGTATGTCCACACAAAGACTCGTACATGAATGGTCACAGCATCCGTAATTGTAATAGCCCCAAACTGGCAGCAGCCAAAGCCCTAGAACCTGCATTCATTTGCTAGGGCTGCTGTTAAGAACAAAGCAAGTGCAGGGTCTGGCTGGCTTACACAAAACACATTTTTTTTTCTCACAGTTCTGGAGGCTAGAAGTCTAAGATCAAGGGGTCAGTGGAGTTGGTTTCTTTTGAGGCTTCTCTCCTTGGCTTGCAGATGGCTACCCCCGAGTTTGTGTGTTGTTTGTGTCCAATCGTCTCCTCACATAAGAACACAAGCCCATCCATCCATCCATCCATATAACCTCATTTTACTTTTTTTTTTTTTTTTTGAGATGGAGTTTCACTCTTGTTGCCCAGGCTGGAGTGCAGTGGAGCAATCTCAGCTGTCTGCAACCTCTGCCTCCCAGGTTCAAGCGATTCTCCTGCCTCAGCCTCCTGAGTAGCTGGGATTGCAGGTGTACGCCACCACGTCCAGCTAATTTTTTGTATTTTTAGTAGACACAGGGTTTCACCATGTTGGCCAGGCTGGCCTTGAACTCCTGACCTCAGGTAATCCACCCGCCTTGGCCTCCCAAAGTGCTGGGATTACAGGCGTGAGTCACTGTGCCTGAGCTCATTTTACCTTAGTTGCTTCTTTAAGGTCGTAACTCCAAATACAGTCCTCTCTGAGGTACTGGGGATTAAGACTTCAAAATATAAATTTGGGGGGAAGACAGTTCAGTCCATAACACTGTACTCTTGCCACTCTGACACTGATGTCCTTCTGATATTCAAAATATATGAACCCCATCCACACAGTCTCAAAAGCTTAACCGATTCTAACATACACCCTAAGTCCAAAAGTTTACATAAATAGAGTCTATGTCAGGTATACGTAAGAATCAAAGCATGATTTACTAGGAAGCTAAATTCCTCTCCTGCTATAAAACCAAACGCATTACCTGCTTCCAAAATACCGTGGTTGGACAAGCATAGGACAAACATCCCCATTCCAAAAGGCACAAATCAGAAAGAAGAAGGAAGTGACAGGTCTCAACCGAGTGTGAAGCCTAACCAAAGAAAAAAAAAATCATTAGACTTCTAAGACCCAAGAATAATTGTCATTGACTCCATTCCCTTACCTCTGGGCCCAGTGTGTCTGGTATATTTTGCTGAGATCACATTTCTGAGAATCATCCACGTTGCTATTTGCATCAGTAGCTAACTTATTTATTGCTGTGTACTGTTCCATTGGATGGATATACTACACTTTTTTTTAATACATTCTATCTGCTGATGGACATTTGACCACCAGTTTCTATTTCAGTTTCTGTATATTATGGATAAAGTTGCTATGAACATTGTGTACAAGATTTTTTGTGACATACGTTTTTATTTCTCTTAAATAAATGCCACGAAGTGAAATTGCCAGGTCATACTGGAAGTGTATGTTTGACTTGTAAGAACCTGGTAAATGCTTTTCCAAAGCGGCTGAACAATATACACTTCCACCAGTAGTGTATCAGTCACAACAGCTGCATGTACTCCTCAGCATTTAGGATTGTTGGACTTTCTGAATTTTAGCGAGCCTAGCGGGTGTGTAATAGTAGGTGTCACACTGAAGTGTTGCTTTGGTGTTTCTGTGATGAGTTTTGACGTGGAGTATCTTGTTATGTGTTGATTGGCCATCTGTACATCTTCTTTGGTAGTATCTATTCAACGTTTGACCAATTTGAAGGGGAGATGCTTGTCTTCTGACAGAGTTTTGAGACTTCTTTATATGGTCACATATATGTATTAAAATATATTCTCCCAATCTGTGGTTTGCCTTTCCATTTTATTAAGTGCTTTTTAAAGAGAAGTTTTTAATTTTGATGGAATCTAATTTTTTTTCTCCCTTTGTTTTTGATGTTCACATTGTTGATTCCCAAAGCCTTTGCTTTCTGCAAGGCTCTGAAGATTTGCTCCTACGATTTTTTTTCTAGAAGTTATGTCGCTTTACATCTATGATCCATTTCAAATTAACATGTATGTACAGTGTAAGGTCAGCACTGGGGATCATTTTATATTTCCACATGGATATCTAGTTCTTCTGATTGAATTTCCTTAGCCTCTTTGCCACAATTCATCTGACCAAGAGTGCGTGAGTTTATTTCCGGACTCTATATTCTGTTTTGGTGTCCAGTGTGGAGCTATGATGAATAAGGCTGCTGGGCATTATCAGACACATCTGTGTTTGTGTATATGTGTGTGTGTGTGTGTGTACACGCACATATGCATCCATTTTTCTTAGGCAGGTACCTAAAAGTGGAAGCTAGGGAGAGGTGTTCCACAGAACAGATACAGGTTTCACTGGGGAGGGGTGTTCCACAGGATAGATACAGGTTTCACTGGGGAGGGGTGTTCCACAGGATAGATACAGGTTTCACTGGGGAGGGGTGTTCCACAGGATAGATACAGGTTTCACTGGGGAGGGGTGTTCCACAGGATAGATACAGGTTTCACTGGGGAGGGGTGTTCCATAGGGTAGATACAGGTTTCACTGGGGAGGGGTGTTCCATAGGGTAGATACAGGTTTCACTTAGGAAACTGCCAAACTTTTCCCAGGTGTGGTCAGATCCTTTTACACCCCCACCCACGGCCACCGTTCCAGGAGAGACTCCACATCCCTGATGACATTCAGTGCTGTCATCTTCATCTTAGACTTTCGCTGCGGACAGAAATGTGAAGCGATGCCTCACTGCGGTTTTGATTTACATTTCTCTGATGAGTGAGGGTATTGCCATCCTTTTAAGGTGCTTACTGATCATTTGCATACATTCGTTTCTAAATGAGTTATCAATCAAATGCATTTTGCCCACCTTTTCATTAGTCTGTGCATGTTTTTATTGTTGATGTATGGGAATTCCTGTTATAGGCAACATGCTCTGGACAAAGTGAGTCCTCTGTCAGATTCCTGTACTGTGCAGATCCCACCACAGTCTGTTCCTTCACTCCTGTATTTTTGGCTGAGCAGGCATTTTTAATGTTTTGAGGTAGGTATTGTCATAATCCTCATTTATGCAAATGGAAAACCCAGGCAAAAAAAAGTGTGATAACTTACTCCAGGTCACACCTCGAGAGGGCAGACCCGGGAGCTGAGCTCGTGCTTCCCGCACAGGGCCCGCACTGCACTGCTGCTCTCAGCCTCACCCTGTCCTTCCTCACACGGCCAGGCCAGGCTGCAGGAGTCACACTGCGCTGCAGGGAGCTTCAATTTGTTTATCGGCAAAGTCAGCGCACCAGGCACCTCTTGGGAACTTTCTGAGGCTGAAATGATAGAATCTGAATGCTGGGCTCAATGCTGGCTTGCAATGAATGGCATCTTTTGAGATTGTTATGATCACTGGCAGGATACTAAATAAATAAAAAACAGAACTAACCATTCCAAATGTTATTTTCATGGCAGGGTTGGTAGTTTTCCTGCCTCAGCAAGAGGGCTAGCAGGCGCCTTCAACATTTCCTTAGCTGTACTGGGCACAGTTGGGGACACGGAGGTGAGCCTGCCAAGCGACAGGATAAAAATGGCCAAAGGGGAAAAAGTAAAAAACAAAACACAACCACCACCACACCACCCAAGGACTGCTGGCTGGAACAAATCATCCAGGCCTCCTGCCCTGCAGGAAGCCTCAATCTGCAGATCCACCGGAGACCTCCAAATTGTATACATTCATATCTATATTGCCATCATGTATGCAATTCTTATGCAATTCTCAGCTGAGCAGAAAGCACTGATGTCCGGGGCAGATTCCAGCCGAGACTGGCCTGTTTCCAGGCCAGCAGGCGCACTCATTCTCTAGGCAAACTGCCCCTCTGCAGGACCCACCGGGGCCCTGACACCAGCAAGGCTTCCTCCAGCTCAGAGGACTGAGCTCTGCAGTCAGCCCCTCTTTTCAGGCCTGTGCTGATGAACAGCCCTGGGCCTTGAAGGCCAGGCTTTTCTTCTCTGCTTCAGCTGCAAACAGGGAGCCTAAGGAAACGGAGAGGGATCTCCACTGGGGGCAGTCCCCAGGTCTGGGGAGAAAAGCCACCTAAGTGGCACCCTCCACCCAGCCCCTCACTGATGCTCGGGTCCCCTGCCCACCCCAGACGGCCCCTCCCCTCCATCGGGACTGTGCAGGATGCACAAGGATGTGCGGTCTCCCAAGGTTCTCCATCCACACTCCCCCAGACCCCTCCAGAGTGGGACTGGGGCCTGCAACCACCCGAGCACCTGCCCTGCCCTCGTGCTTTACAATGGGTTCTCACGGCAGCCTTAGTGTTTGGCCTTCCCCACAGGGCTGTAGGCACAGTCTTTCATGAAACATTCACATACACATACATACCTGTATGATCATATGCATGGGGTGCGATCAAGGTCTGTGGGCCTAGGTGAGCCACACAGTACAAGTGTGTGGCGTTTCATACAGACTGATGCACACGCCACATTTACAGTCATCTAAAAAGTGTCTATCTACGCACACACACAAAATGTCGATTTTAGGTGTATGCAAATAGGTATGAATACCTAACACCTACGTCTCTGTATCCCACATTTCCCAGCCACATGGCCTTGGGGAATCCCCTCTACATCAACGGTTGAAACTCCAGCCCCTCTGCCCAGTGGGTGCAAGACTCCACAGTAGAGACACTCTGCCCAGAGGGTGTGGGACCCCGTGGTAGAGACACTCCGCCCAGAGGGTGTGGGACCCCACAGTAAGGACGCTCCGCCCAGAGGGTGTGGGACCCCACGGTAAGGACGCTCTGCCCAGTGGGTGTGGGACCCCGTGGTAGGGACGCTCTGCCCAGTGGGTGTGGGACCCCGTGGTAAGGACGCTCTGCCCAGAGGGTGTGGGACCCCATGGCAGGGACGCTCTGCCCAGTGGGTGTGGGACCCCATGGCAGGGACGCTCTGCCCGGTGGGTGTGGGACTCTGTGGAAGGGACGCTCTGCCCGGTGGGTACAGGACCCCGTGGTAAGGATGCACCATAATTTCCTCTTTCATGAATGAGCATTCATTTTGTTTCCATGTTTTTTGTCATATGGAAAACATGCTGCAAACCCCACTTCCTTGTGTATCTTCAGTTTCATCGCCGTTACCATATTGCGTAAACGAGCTGGTGGCAGAGCACACAGGTGGGGGGAGAATGTTTGTCAGGTCCGCTGGGTCTGCAGCGGTGTTTAAGTCGGCTGTTTCCTCATTGACTTCCTCTCCGGATGGTCGGCCCATGACTGTAGTGGGGTTCTGGAGTCTCCCATATTGTAGTGTTGCTATTTCTCCCCTTGGATCTGTCCATGTTTGCTTTACACTCATGCCCACTTTGGGCAAAAATAGACGGCATATGCACCAGTGGCTTCATCAGATTATAACAGCACATTTTAACCATTCCTTTTCTATGCTTAGATATGTTTAGATACTGTCGATGGAAGAAAAGAAGTCAAGCTTTGAAGGCATTTAAACTAGTGTTACTCAGAAGTCTTTCTGAGGACTCCAGACCGAGTCCTCCAGCCTGGGAGCCGCCCCTTCGCGAGGTCCTGTTCGACTGCCCCACACAGGGTGCCAGCGCACTGCGGAGATGCAGGTGGTGGGGTTCAGGACAGTCACGTCGCACCCGCTCATAAGTTACCTGAGAGCAGAATCACATCAAGGTTTGTGCAGGACATCAGGTTGTAGATGACACAGGCACAATCACTAACTCACAGGCGTTACCTTGTGCAGGAAAGACAAGGAACGCAGTGACTCAGGCGGGAGATGTGGGGGTGGCGTGTGCTCTGCCCTGTTTTGCCTTCAAAGCATCTTTGGAGCGCTGCACGCAGGGGCTCTGGGAAGCGGTGCTGGCAAGCAGAAACGAGCAAAGAGGGCTCCTTAGGTTTGACACTTTGTCTCACAACACACAGATGGTCAGCGTTGTGTTCCTGTTGTCTACAGGATTTAGCACAGTCACGAGCTGTACAGTGTGTACTAGAGCAACAGGCTCCACCACCCAGCCTAGGTGTGTGCCAGGCTAAACCATCTAGGTTTGTGACAGTCACTCCGTGATGTTGGAACAATGACGGGATCACCGAATGAGGCATTTCTCAGACGGGACCACCGTCGCTAAGCGACACAGGAACTCTACGTAGGTGCTCCGATGTTGGGTGCATATAGATAGGGGCATACGCCACATTTACACTCATCTAAAAAGCGCGTATCTCTGCACACACACGAACACAACGGTTATCTGATGTTTATGTAAATAGATGTCAGAAACACACACCTCTCTGCATCCTACCTGACATCTATACGTGGCTGTGTTGGCTTCTTCCCTTCTCCACCAGCAATGAATGGTTATTCATCACTCTTAAAACGTCTATCACTCCAGCGAGTGGAAACTGGTATTGTGCTGTCTTAGTTGACCTCTCGCCTGCTTCCTGTGGTCTGAGCACCTCTAGCTAACTTCCCAGCCACTTGGATAGGTTCTTCTGTAAACTGTGTTTCTTAAGTGTCCTGTGTCCATTTTTCCCTAACTTGCTGCTTTGTTCATGCCACGTAGGGAAAGTTCTATGCATCTGGTAAACACAAGCGCTTCCGCCCCTTGCTCATGGCCTGTGCTCTCAAACACTCTGTCCAAAGCTGCTACTTGTCTCCCATTTAGTTCACCATCTCTGGAGGAAGAGAAGGAAGCTCATGACACTAGAATGAGGTCTGGTATGTTTGCCTCTGGAATTCCGAGTCACCTGGGGCAAGTCACTCTGTCCAATGAGAAGACAAGCATTTCTACAACGTATAGGAACTTAGGACAGACAGGGGAAGGCCAAGTACAAGGACACAGGGTTCCTGTGACGCATAGACTTGCTAATAATAATTAACAGCGAATACTCAGGCAGCGCTTGGACTACCATGCAGGGTGCTGCCGGAGCATTTCAGAGCATTTCCCATAGGAGCTCGCCGACCCCCACCCAGTGTCATTGTGACCCCACTTCACAAGCTCATGCACAGGGAAATTCCAGACCACCCAGAGGCAGTTGGGCTTAGGTCGATCCCCAGGGCCCCTGTTAACCAGCCTCTCTTACACACACACTTTGCTAACCAGGTAGTGCATCCCAGACGTGTTCAGGCTCCAGTCTCTCTCACACACACACTTTGCTGACCAGGTAGTGCATCCCAGATGTGTTCAGGCTCCAGTCTCTCTCACACACACACTTTGCTGACCAGGTAGTGCATCCCAGATGTGTTCAGGCTCCTGCCTTTTGGTGGTGTGGCACTGCCCACATTGGGCCACGTCTGCTCACCCTCCAATCCTAAGGTGCTACTGTCCAGAAATTTGTGTTCCCCCAAAATTCACGTTGAATCCTCACCCCCCACCCACAGGTGATGGTGTTAGGAGGTAGGACCTCTGGAGGGTGATTAGGTCATGGTGGTGGAGCCTTCATGAGTGGGATCAGCATCCGTACAGGAGAGAACTGAGAGACCCCACGCCTCTTCCACAGTGAGGCACCACCTATGACCCCACAGGCTCAGCGCTCTCTGGGCGGCTTTCTCTCCTCTCCAAAGGAGCCCAGGATTCGGTCATTTTCAAAGTCCCTCTGTTGTTGCTTATTTACATGTAACAAACGCCTGCTGAGCACCTTGACAAAGGGACCAGGCATCCCTTGAGCGCAGTCGCCTAGCCAGCTGAGCAACCCGCCCTGGATTCACTGCCCCCAAGTGACAGCCGGCTCTGATGGCAGGCCATTCACACCTCCTCAGAAATCACCCGGGAACCATTAAAAACCATTCAAGACATACTTGAGAGTAGTATTTTGGGACTAATTGGAGGTAACGATTATTCACACAAGACCTGCACTGTGTGGCCAAGACAACACCTCAAAGACACACTGAGAGCCCGGATGCTGATCCAGGGCTGGATGCAGCAAAGCACATGGCTTCCAGAAGGTGGGCCAATCACAGCCCTTCCTCAAACCTTTCCCTTGGGACATAGTCCCCTTCGCCACCCCAGGAGGTGTGTTACCGGAGAGGTAATAAGGAAACTGCTGGAACCACGGTGGAGAAAGAAACTGCTGTGGAGAAAGATTTTCTAGGACCATGAAGCCAGTGGGCAGGCAGAAACAGATAGTGGTTGAGTCCAGGGATCTTTGAGCCCTGGGGCCAGCTGTCCTTCTGTGAGCCTTCCAACAAATTCCTCTCTTGTATGGATTTTAATGGATAGTGATTCCTTCTTTTCTCATGGAAAAGTCTTCTCCAAGACCCCAGAAGACTCCCTCGGCTGATTCTGCTCCAAGGAGCAGGCAGGCATTCCCTGCAGAGCTGTGCTGCCTTGCTGAAGTGCGATATCTGGCTGGCAGTTGAGCCTATGGTCCCCCAGCAGCTTTCTCAGTGCGGCAGGGATCAGTATAGAGGTCTCTGTGATTAAGGCGATCAGGTGTAAAAACAGAAAATACATGTCTTTGTCAGTGTAGGTGATGACACGTCACTGACAATGGCTGGAGCTTTGCACGGGAGTGGGCATGGCTGGGCCAGTCAGCTCAGTCCCATCACCCGGGTGATCGCCCTTCCTGACAGCCTCACAGTGACAGCCGAGTCACGGGGAGATGAGGAAGAGAAACACGTGGCAATGCTCGTGGCCTCATGGTACTGAGGAAGCTGCAAGGATTCTGTGAAGACAAAGGGAGGCCTCCTAGAGCCCACACGGGTCTAAACACGAGCAGAAGACACTGACATGCACACACGTGCAGACTGCTGTTCACAAAGCAGCTTGGACCAGACGAGCCTGAAATTCTACGGCCCACACAGGAGCGCCTGGGGTTCACAGGCCTTGGTCTAGAAGAGGTGTGCCGATCTCCACTCTGCCTGAGTTCCTGTGCAGCAGCTGGGATCGTTCCTTCCTGCTGAAGGCCAGAGGCTGATATCCCCATTCACCAATGAGGAAACAGAGGCCCAAATAAACATTTTTAGTTTTGTTTAGAGACAGGGTTTCCCTGGCCCAGGCTGGAGTGCAGTGGTGCGATCACAGCTCGCTGAACTGCTGGGCTGAAGTGATCCTCCTGCCCCAGCCTCCCAAATAGCTAGGACTACGGGCACGTGCCACCATGCTCAGCTAATTTTTTTATTTTTTATTTTTTTATAGAAAGGGGGGTCTTATTCTGTTGCCCAGGCTGGTCTCAAACTCTTGGCCTCAAGTGATCCTCCCGCCTCACCCTCCCAAAGAGCCTGGATTACCAGAGTGAGCCACTGTGCCCAGCCCTCCAAAGAAAGGAACTGATTCAGCAGGACCTACAGCTCGTTGTCAGTGGTGTTTGCCACTGGCCAGCCTGAGCTGCAGCCACAGCCCTTACCACTGTGTATTGCAGGCCCTGTGGGGCTGTGATAAACCTCAACTGAGGGGATCTACAGGGTGACCACCTGATACGACAGAATTCACCAAAATACCTAGTTGTTCCCCACAGAGCCCTCTCTGCCTGCTTTGAGGAATCCACTTAGGAAACCGTGAATACGACTCTCATGAATGAACCACAAGAACACAGCACTGAGAAACCCCGCCCTCTCAAAGTGCAGAGGGTATGCAGCCTGGCTGCTGGAAACCCTGCTCCCGGCCTGCAGATAAGCCACGTGGATCTCAGACACAAAGCGGCAGCCTCAACGTGCAGCCCAGTGCAGAGCTTCCCACTCAGGGTCTTCTGACACCGCAGTCCACTCTCCTGCCTTCCCACGCACCCTGTGCTCTGGCTGCCCTCGCCGCAGCACGGGAACCACGGAGGACTGCTAACTTGTCCCGGGCAGTCCCCAGCTGCTGAGCCCCAACAAAGGACAGGAGCTCCATCAGGATGACAGGGTGGAAATCTACTCACCACTCACAAGAAAATGAGGCAGGGCTGACACTCAGGTCTGCTTAAAATCTCACCTGGCCTCCAGTACAAACGTCTCTTCCGTAAACACGACAAGGCGACACCCTTCAGCGGGTTCTCAGTAGCGGGGGCAGCAGGTCCCTCGTCCACGGAGGCGCTTTAACTGAAAATGGGAACTGCTGAAGTTCTGGGACTGGGCATTCCCTGGTCTGAGGAACACTCTTCACTGTGAGATGGATATGAAACAGCAACTTCACTGTTTTACAGCCATTATCAATCACCGAGCTGGACCTACAGGAGACAAAACCCCTCCCCCGACACGGGAGTTACACTCTCCTTCGAAACGGACCAACGTGCATTCCTCGCGTAGAAGGCGCCTCCCGTCATCCTTAAGCCTCGAGTTTGTGGGGCAGTGGCCCTGACGTGGCAGCTGGAGGACAGCATACGGCCCGCTGTGCTGACAGACACACACGGTGCGAACCTGCCCACGCAGCGGAGGGGTGGCCCCGGGGCAAGGTCCTCCCAGTGCCGTCAGCAGGCCCAGCTGTGCTCGGCCCGCACTGCCTCCTGGTCTAGCGCATACAGCACTGTGACACCCGGTATTTGCTAGCAGACAAGCACGGTTCTCAGCTGACACACGCGTGACACACACACAGACTTTTAGGGACTGCAACACTCACTCAAAAGTGCAAGAAGAGATCACTCTGCATGTGACGTTGCTTTCTTTTAATTGGAGTGAGGACACAACCTGGTCATGTTCAGAGACGAACAGCCTCATCTAGGTGGTGAAGAACACTCTTATCTTTCTTGGTTAACCAGGTTCTAAATTCAAGGGATTTCCACGTGTTCTTTAAAACCACCTGAAACTGTCCTGCGCAGGCTCACACTGCGACTCTGTACCAAGGGCCTGGCCCCGCCTGCAGCCAGAGGTCATCTCACTGGATGTCATCATCATCGAAAAGATCTTCAAAATCTAGAGAAATAAGCAAAACCACGTATTTACGTATACAAGGGTAAGAGCTGAAGAAATCACTTCAAAATGAATTATATGGTCATCCAAAATACAGACATAATCGTCAATGATCTAATGAAATAAAAGACTTTTCCTGTAACAGACTTTCAGTCTCAGCCAACCCGGACTCACACACACAGTCCAAGGGGGAGTGTTGGCCAGAGTGCTTTCTTGCTTTCATTTAAAAGACAATCCTAAGAAAATGCTTGCAGGGCTGTTCTGGGTCCCATGGACGCCACTGCACAGCCATAACTCCGCACTCAGGACACATCAGTGCCATGTCTGCACCCATGAGTACACGGCGCCCAAGATGCTGCCCTCGCTGCCAGGGCCAGGCAGAGATGAAGCTGGGAGGCCCGTGCTGGGTCCTTGAGAGCAGAGGGAAACCGGCCGGCTGCCGCCGTGAGAATGAGAAAGCTGGACTGAGCTGCAGAAAGGTGAAGCCTCCAGTAAGGCAGTGTGAATGATACTCAAGCCTGAGAAACACCCGCTAAGGCCCGTTCCCGCCGGAAAAACAAACAGCAAACGTGTAGTGCACTGCTTTGGGTGATCAAAATCAGGCCCCCCAGGAAAGATTTTGTCCTTCTGTTTAGTTTTCTACATTCCCTACTACACGCAATCATTACTTTCACAACAGGAAAAGAAAGTAAAACTTCAGAGCCCACTCACACGAACAGTGCACTGAAAACGTGCAGGATGAATTATGAACTGGAAAGAGGAGGTTCCACTCCTGGAGGGTGAGACAGAGTGAAGAGCCAGGAGCCTGCTGGCACCACGGCATCCAGCCTTCCTGGGGAGGGTGGTGTCCCTGAGGCATCTCTGGCCACTCAGAGGGTCCCGGCCCTCCCCAGTCACACTGACACACCCCCACATCCTCACTGCCTCCCGACTGCTGTCTGTGGTTCTGCCACTCAGAGCACTTTTGTGCAGTCCCAGGCCCGGCTGACTCCACACCTTCCAACCTCTGCTCTGCTGCCTGCTCTGGAGAAACTTCCCTCTGCTGTGCTCCCGGAAATACTACCGTCCACGCTTTGCCAGGGCTCTCGTCACAGTCCAGCCCCTGCCTGCTGACCTGTCTGGACCCACAATTTTGTAAGACGCGGCGAGGGAAGGGAGTGAGTCTCATTCATGGCTAGAACCCAGGTGCCCAGGGGGTAACTGCCCAGCAAAACCCATCTGTTTGATGAATAAAAAGGACTCAGCAGAAGCCCCATCCACAGCCTACAGGTCTCTCAAAGTAAACGGCTCCTTGAACACACGGGGTTGTCACAACCTGACGGGACAGTGAGTGCTTTGTGAACTCAGTGGGTGGGCAGGCAGGGGACACAGAGCTCTCCCGCGTTCCCTCCCTGACCAGCCGTGGCTCAAAGGTAGACACACGCCCACAATGCTCAGGCTGCTGGGCGCTCACCTGACGGGTCAGGCCTGGGTCCCTCTCAGAGATGCTTTTCCGTCAGGATTCAGGGACTGACTCTGGAAGCCACGTGAACTCAAACACTAGAACACAGCAATCGCCTCTCACCAATGGGCTGGCACAGGATAAATGGGACTTTGAAGGAGATCATCAAAATGCAAGTGCATGGTGCCAGCATTAGCCACTGCCCAATCCTGCCCACGTGAAGAAGCTTCAAAGTCGCCCTGGTGAGCTGGTGTTTTCGCAGAGCAGCTCTGGAGAGCACTCCGCAGTTTTGCACAATTTGTTCCCTCTGAAGGCAACACCCTTCTCCCATCTCCCTCCGGCATAAAGAATTGAAAGAAATGCTATTCAGTCCTCCAGGCCCGTCTCAAATGTCACCTGCCCTAGTTCTGACTCCAGTTGGTAGCAGCAAGAATGCTGCCTCAGGGGCATGGCCAGGCACCCTGGGAAAGCCTGCACTCCAACTCAGCAGCTTGGTTGCTCCCCTCAGGCAATGGCTGGCTGACAGTCAGCCTGATAAAGCAGCAGGGACTCGGGATGGCAGGGGGTCTCCGGTAAGTTAGAAACCGATGTGGTAAGGTCACATCCTGTTAACTGGTAACAAGAGCTTTCTGTAGAGGCCAGCACCATGGGTTAAAACAGGATGGAAAATGCCACCTCACTCTCTGGAATAAGAAACCTATCTTGTTTATTATTTGAACCCTTAGTAAAGGTTAATATAAACTAGAGGAACAAGGCCTGAAGAAATCAGAAGAGAATGAGAGAAATATCCCCTCTAGCAGGTCTGAAGATCTTACAGAAAGTTTGCTTTTCATTGTTTACTTGGTTTACCAATGTTTTATTTGGTTTACCCAAGTTTTTGGTAACTAGCACTGAAGCCCTTAAATCAAGAGGGAAACGCATCCTGCGTCCTGATTTCAGAGCTGGGCAAGAGCTGGAGTGTGGCTGCCCCTCTGCAAAGGCAGCTGAGGGTACGAGAACCCAGGCAGACAAACACAGGTGGGCTGGGAGAGGAAAGGAAACCGGCTACCCGGAGAGCAAAGAGACAGGGAGCCAGACGGGGTTCCTATGGCCGTGTCTGGGGCAAGGGGCCAGACCCAGCTACAGTCTGAGGTGTCTGCAGGCACGTGTAACACACAGGCCAGAGCTCAAACTCAACTACTGGGCTGCAAGCTGGGAATAATTTCATGCTACTTTTCTCCTGAAAAATAAGGCTGCCTGCCAGTGGCCGCAGCCCACGTCATCGCTCCATAGAGACTGCACTGCATTCCGAGAGGAGCGCAGGGGCTCTACCACCTTATGATCCAAATTATTCATGTCACCAAGTTGCTTCACTGCCTTAACCTACAGAAGAAATATTCATATTAAATCTGGCATCCCATTCCAAGCATCCTTACCATTAAAAAAGTCTGCATGAACGGCCTTTTCATTGGCTGCCAAGTCCATCAAGAGTCCGGTGCTGCCTCCCGCCTGGGGAATGGAAAGGCAAGGTTAAGTCAGCTGCGTTTTCCAAAAGAACAGGTGATAAGTGCATTGCAGCGTCCGCCACCCCCACAGAAAAGGAAGATGGGTGAGGGGAAACAGGCTCAAGCTGGAGTCAACATTTTAGCTCCAGACAAAGGAATAGGTATGGGCGGAGGAGGAGGGAGAAATTCAAAGGAACGATTTTTAAAGTCTCTCAAGGGCTTCTGTTCCTTGATTCCTCTCTGCCGTTAAAAATTAGAAACCTACTACTGCTCTAAGCACCACTACTTCTCTGTAACCCTCAAGGAGAGGTTTCCAATCCCCCCCTGGACATTGCCACAGAGGCCACAAACACGCAAAACTGAGCCCATCGACTCCGCTCAGGATCCCTTCCCGCTCTCTTCTGGGAATGAAACCACTTCCCCGAGGAAACTGACCTGCTCTGCCTCTGAGGTTCTGGTGCCGGCTGCCATCATGGACCGTCCACTGCCACAACTCCACGGCAGTGGAAAAACCATGTCACAACCCAAGCTAGGCAATCTGAAGCCCTCAGGATTTTGGATCCTGTTTAGAGTCACCTGGTGACAGTGGGAGCAGATTCCTCTGACAGCAGCACCCTGGACAGCTGGCCACAGGTCCTGCTGCTGCCCTGGCCCCAGCATTCACAAGGCCACTTGCTCAACCTTGCCCTCATCCCCACGAAGCTGCATGCCCTTGTTCCCTTTCACAGACACTCTCAGAAAAGCCAGAACACTCAGCCTCCTCCTCTGGCTTCTCAGCCTCCCTCCCTGTCCCCAACACCACAGTAAGCCTTGCGCATTCTACCACTTAAACACTGGGCTGAGCTTGTCCCTACCTCCATCTGCCTCATTCACACCCTCTTCGACTGTCCTGTTCTCCCTGCTGCCATTTTTCTACCCTCTCATCCCTAAATGCCGCCACCCTACAGAGCAGGTCAGAGCCTCTCACTCCCCACTGTAAAGCCCTCGAGTGGCTCCACATCGCCTAGGGCTGTGACTTTAAAACAAGACTGAGAGGCCTGGGTTTAGTGGAAGTGCTTCAGAGTGGGGTGCACAGAGCCACCCTCTTACCGTGATTCCAGATGGTTTCATGATCTGGCCCACTGTCTCCCCTCTCTCTGGCACTGCACGCTCAACCATGTTAAACGATATGAGCCAGTGGGCATCCCCCCAATCCAGGACTCTGCTCCTGCTGGGCCTTCATCCCCACCTACCTGGCAAAAACCAATGTGTCCCCCAGCATTTAGCCAGAGTCGACTCCTCAGCTGCACCTTTGCTGAGCCCCCTCAAAGCCCTGAGGGCCCATCCGTTGGTGCATCTTCCGCTTTCTATGACACCTGGTATTTGCAATCAGCCTCTCTGCCATGTTATTACCTCCACAGGCACAAGGTCTGCCTCTGACCACCACTGTAATCCCTAAGCTTTGAGAAAGAGGACATGAGGCCCTGACACGCAGGAGCTGGCCTACCACTCTGAGCTAGGGTGTGGTGCTCTCTTGCTGACCATAAACCATCTCAGAACACCAGCTCACATCAGACAAGGTCACTCTGTGAACAAAACAGAGACCAAAAAAATCCCAAGACGACTGTATAATCCTGTATAATTAAAAAGAAGAACGAGGCCACTACACAAAGCACATAAATGCCAGACATCCCCTTTTCCACTACGACAAGAATGACGGCTGCTCCAGTCTTCCCTCATTCCAGTTCAGATGAAGAAGCCCAGTCGGAAAATTACCCTCGTTTCCAAGGCACTGCAAAGCCCACTTTCTTTCCCCAAATCCCCGAACGCTAGCTCAAATCCCACACGAGGTGAGTCCCCACCCGCGCTATGGAGACGCACCGCGGGCCCCCACCGGGTGCTGCCGCCATCGAAGAGCAGCAAACGCAACTCCTTTGACCACGAGTGTGTTCCCGGAGGCCTTGGGGGCACCCAGCAGGCACTCAACTCTCAGGCTGCGCCTCCTGGTCCCCCGGGCTAAGGCACACACTTCCCGCCGCGGTCGGTGGCCGCCTTTCACCAGAAGCTCGGAGAAGCCGGGATTTGCTCTCCGCGGGGCAGGGAGCCTGGGAGCCTAGGAGCCGCGCCCATCGCCCACCCGCCCGGCCTCCCCTCCCCGGGACCCGCGGACCAGTACGCCGTCCTTCCGCTCCCCCTTCCCCGCTCCCCACTCTCGGAGACTCCCGCTGGGCCCGTGCCACCTCATCCAGGTCCACGTAAGGCCCGGCGCCCTCGGGGAACATCTCGTCCACTGCCGGCTTCATCTCGGGCCCGCGGCGCTCTAGGCCCACTTCCGGCCGCAGGGCCGCTTCCGGCGCGCGCCACATGGCAGCTCTAGACGCCGGAGGACCGCGCCTCTGTGGTGCCCGCCTGCCCGCAGCGCGGTCAGCGGTCTCGCATCCGGGGTGCTCGGGGCCGCTCTTGCGTCCGCGGCCGCCGGCGTCTGTCTTTGCGCTGGCAAGGGCGGGCGTCTGCAACGCCTCTGAGGGGCGGCCGGGCGGCCACGGAGAGAAAAGGCCGCCAGCAATGGGAGCAGTGCCTGCCGAGCACGCCTCCGACAAGGGGCCAGATCCAGAATAAAGAGGGCGCCTCAGACTCAGCCGCAGGGACGGCCGGGTTCACAGGAGCCCAGGGCCTGACCTTCAGACGTTTGCCTGGAGAAGACACACTCGCGGCGAGTGAGCAGATGAAGAGGTGCAAGCAAACCAGGGCCCCACCGAGGGGCCGCTGCACCCCTGGGACGCCCAGAGTCAAAATACAGCAAAACACGGGTGGAAGGGTGGAGAGTGAGACGCGGCAGCCGGGGCGGGAGACAGGGAGGCAGGTCCCACAAAATCAAACACGGACGCCCACGTGGCCCAGCACTCCCCTTCCGGGCACAAGCCCAGAGGACGGAAAGCGGAGGCCCCAAGGGGCCCCTGTACCCCACGTTCACAGCAGCATTATTTATAATAAATGAAAAAGGGGAGCGTCCCCCGCTGTCCCTGCCCATTGATGGATACGTGCATAAGCAAATGTGGTCCGTGCACACTGTGGAACATTACTCAGCCTTTAAAAGGAAGGGAATACCGACACCTGCTGCCACGCGCATGAACGTTGAGGACGCTCTGCCGAGGGAAACAAGCCAGTCCTAAGACAAACACCGCGTGATTCCTCTCAGCCGAGGTCCCTAGAGGAGTCAAAGTCACAGAGACAGAGTAGAAGGGAGGTTGTCAGGGTCTGGGGAAGGGGAAATGGGGAGTTTGTGTTTAGTGGGGACAGTTTCAGCCTTGAAAGATGAAAAACGTCTGTAGAGGGCTGATGGTGATGGCTGCACAGTCCCGTGAATGTGCTTAATGCCACTTAAATGTGGCTAAGATGGAAACGAATGTGACAGAAAAGCGAGGGAAAGGAGAAGGAAAGGGAAAAGAGGAGGGAGAAGGTTGGAGGAAGGAAGGGAGAGAGGAAGAACAGGGGAGGGAAGGAGAGAAGCAAGAGGTCCTGGAACGAGATTTTGCCAAAGTTTCTTTGTTCAACCAGACTTCGGTGGCCTCCCAACCTCCTCCCAGGCCCATCTGTGCACAGCATTGTCAGGTTCAGTTTACGCAGAGAGCCCTGCTAAGTTGGTTTAGCCAGAGCCCTCCACCCTGGATATTGGATCGGGTTCCTGGTCCCCAGCATCCCCAGGATGTCTGATGGCCCAGGCCTGTCTTCAGCGAGAGCCCTGCGGGGTCCGCTGAGCCAGCATCCCCTTCCTGCACTGTGTTCCTCCTAGTCATTTTCCACCCCCAACCCCACCTGCTCCTCAGCCGTGAACCCCCACTGCCTGTGCTGTTCAGAGCTGAGCCTGGTCTCCCTCCCCCACTGCAAGATCCCGTTGCAGTGGTCCCCACACCTGTCTCCAGGGTTCAGCACAACTTCTGAAACTTTCTAGTAAGTTTTCTTCAACAGACCTTAAAGGAGGTGGGTTTTGGGGTTAGGCTGCAGAGAAGAGGGAGCGGCATGGAGGAGGGTAGTTCCAGGGGCAGGAATTGAGCTGAAATGTGAGGGGTGAGGGTGTGGCCTGAAAAGGGTCCGCCTGGCCTGAGTGGACAGTGTGGGATGCAGGGAGAAGCAGGCAGTGGGCATCCTGTGAGCCTCATGCCATGCCAATGTGCGTCACTCTGAAGGACCCAAGTGAAAGTCAGTCCGATGGAACAGGGGCTTGGCAGTGACCAAGAGGAGTGGCCCATTAAGTCAAAGTCTTTCCTAGCTAAGGGGTGGAGCTGTGGGTCTCCACGGTCTGCTTGTATACCCTACAGGGATGTGGAGCTCACCACCTGTGCAGAGGCCATCCTATTGCTGGAGGCCCACCCCTGAGATGCCATCGTGCTGCCTGCCCAGCCTTCCGGTGCCCCAGGGTGCCCAGGTGAAGCCCCCTTCCTCCCAGCATCCTCAAAACCTAGAGCCGTCCCTGGAAGACAGAGCCTGCCCAGGCCCCGCTGTCCCTGACCGATGACAGATACAGACAGGGTTTCTCACTTCCATGTCCTGCTGCCTCCTGCGTCCTGCTCCCAGGGGAGTGTCATAGTGTGGAGTCAGCTGAGCCCTGACTGTAGGTTTGCCTGTTGCCCAGCTTAGTGGCCCAGAGTGAGGGTGCCTGGACTGGAATCTAGCTCCCCCTAACCAGCTGTCTGACCTTAGCAAGTCAGGAAGTGGCCTCCTGTCTCTGCCTCAGTTTCCTCACCTGTAATCTGGGGGAACTGCAGCACCCCCGGGATCATTGTGGGAAATGGGTGAGAGGGAGACACAGAAAGCCAGTCCTGAGTCCGCCCAGGATATAAGATCCCTTGTTGATGCCGATGTGGATGGAAATGGTGCACATTTATGAAAGAGTTTATGAAAGTGTTCCCCAGGAATCAAAATAAAACCCGCTTCATTTGTGAAATAAAGTAAATGGGGCCTGAGCGCAGCCGTCCTTGAAAGACCACCCACAACGCTGGTTGTACGTCTTCAGTCCGGAGTTTATTGAGCGTGAGACCAGGCCTGACTCCCCACAGGGACCAGGTTTTTGCCGGGACTCCAGGCCTGCGGAGGCCCGACCTAGTGCAGCCTGGCAGGGTGGGTGGGCACCAGGCTGGACACCATTCAGTCCTCCTGATAGGGAACATGGAAGCCCAGGGTGCTCCCCAGGGGGAAGTGTGCAAAGAAGGTGCGGGCCATGTCCTCGATCTGGGGGTAGGCCCCCAGGGCCTGGAAGTGCTGCACGTAGTTCCAGAAGTCAGAGGTGGAGAAAGGCCAGTAGGGCATGGCCGGCAGCTCCGAGTAAGGGTCTGAAAGACACATGACACCTGCCTTGGTCCTGCCCGGAGACACCGTCCTCGGAGGCTTCAAGGCAAGTGGATGGTTCCCAGTTGTGCCCACAGTGATTCAACCTTCACAGAGTGGGGGCCTGAGCCCGTCCCCTCTCATCAGTGGGGTGATGACCTAGGTCCTTGGGGATGCCTGGTCTGGGAGACAGAGGAAAAAGGGGAAGAGACGGAGAGGGGAGGCCTGTCCTGTTTGAGGAGGGAGTTGTATGGGGGTGGTGTGGGGCACCGGCAGTCTCCTGCTGGGATTTCTGAAGGGAGCACAGACACCCCCGTCCACTACCCCCCAACATAACCTGTCCTAAAGCTTGGGCAAGGGTGGCCCTGATGATACTGGACTGAGTTAGGGCTCAGAGTTGGGAGGGCCTAGGGGCTGGAGCCCAGGTAGGAGGGTGGGAATGTCAGGGGTCATGGGGCCCTGGCTCCCCCTGCCCAGTGTGTTCCCTGGTGGCTGGAGGGCAGGGTTGCAGCTGGAAGGAGCTCAGAGACCCTCTGCTTGCACAGCTCCAAGCTGGCTCTTGAGGGCCATGTTTTCCATGCTCAGGCCTGAGCTGAGCCAGGGCCCCTGATGCGTCTGCTTGGGATAGGAAGCCGCTGCCCTCCCCAGCAGTTTCTCCCCGCTGCACACCAGTTACTTATGCAAATGAAAGGAAAGAAATCGGAGAAGGGTACCTCCTTCCTCCTGCACAGGCTTGGCCCCTGCAAAGGAAGAGAAGAGCTGTCACCCAGGAGGACCACCCAGGTGCCAGTTGGGCCCACCCCATACCAGCTGCAGGGCCCTGAGGTTTCCCAGCAGCCTGGGGATGTGTGCGGGAGGGGAGAGAACAGGAGGGCTGTCGGGGGTCCTGGTGGCTGCCTCCCTCCAGAGCGGCCCCTCACCTGCGAGAGGCCCCAGCAGGAGGCAGAGGGCCAGCCCCAGCACCATGCAGGCCTGCATCTTCCCGGTGCTTCCTGATCTGCGACTCTGGCTCACCTGCAGCAGGGTGAACCCAGGAAGGGAGAGACCACCCATCTGTCAGGGCCGGCTTCCTCTACCAGCCCCAGTGGGGGCAGCCCTGGGGAAAATGGTGTGGATTTTTTAAAAAAAGAAAATTCTTACAGTTTTCCTAGCAATTTCCATTTCAGTGGTTTCAAACCACTATTTGGAGGTGAAATCCCTGCCTCAATTGGCCTTAATTTCCACGACTTCAGAAATTGCACACACACCCACCCCCCAAACCTGGCCTGGCCTCTCCAGAGCTTACCTTGTCTCTGCTCAACCGGCCGTGCTGCCTGGATGGGCTCTGCTGCCAGCTCAAGGGTCCTCTTTATAGAAGGGCTGTAGATGAGGAAGGACACGTCACCTGCCTCAACAGTCAAACTGAATATTTCATCCCCACCGGAGGATGTGGGCTCCTGTCGCCCTGCTGGCAGGCAGAATCAGAGTGTCAGCTTCTGGAAATCTGATCCGAAGACCAAACTGAGAGAAAAACATCTTGGCTAGGCCATTTCTGAAATTGTTAGGACTGAATTCAGCATTGGTACTTGAAATAAACCCAGTTTCCTCTCCACAAGGAGAGATCCTACGTCCAATACTGGGGCTGGCTGAGATTTCCTTCCTCGTGAGATGGAGCTGAATAATTCCAGCGCTGCTTCCACTTAAACCAGCCGGCAGGAGGAGCCCCAGGTCAGCAGGACCTGCCTGCAGGACGTCCATTGAGCAGAGTCACAGCAGGAAGTGTGGGGTCAAGATGGACTTCTGTCTCCAGGCAGGAGCTTCCCTGTGATCCGAAGTGTCAGTCAGCATGTGAGCAGGAGGCTGTCCCCACCCTGGGACACCAGCAGCTGGCACCAAGGGTCTCTGCAGGTCAGGCCATTCTGACTACACAGCAGTCCCACTGACCACATCAGTTCCTGTGTTCACCTGTCTCTCTAGTAAGTGCAGCCTCCTCCTGGTACTGCCCCTTGGGGTCCCACCACCCCACTGAATTCAGGGCCGAATTTGGTGTGGCAGTCTCCCCTGTCATTCCTGGTCACCCTGGGGGCTCTGTAAGGATTCTGGGAAACTCCTCACCCATGTGTCCCACGGTTCTGGAGTTCAGTGTCCCCAGCTTCATCATAGTCTGCCCACATGCCCCTATCCAAATGATTAAGGACTTACTTTTTTCCGCACAATGCCATACATTTAACCAAAGATACCCAAAGGTTAATTTAATTCAGATTGTAAGGTAGCCACCCACGGATTTGATTTTGGGTTTCTTTTTCAGAAATCTGGAGCCTATGGCTATAGGAGGCAATGGATTCTTACAGGGCAGTTGTACTGGGGGCCCCCAAGAGCACCAAGGTCAATGATTCACTAGGAAGATGCCCTAGGAGGACTCACGCCATTCCCCAGCACCACGCTGTGTCGACACGTGTGAAATCTCCCCGTGAGGGGAGCCCTTCAGAACCTCAGTGCCCAGGGCTGGTTGTGCAGCCCCCTCTGCCTGGTGCGTGTGCAGATCTCCGACCCCCAGGAGGAAGCAGGTGCTCAGCATAACCGATTGTTTGCACATAGGGCTTGGGGCAGTGGCCCCTCTGAAATCCAGGTGCCGAGGCGAGCACCCAGGCCTGCTTGTCGCCCTTCCCTGCACAGCACAGAAGCTCTCTGGTTCCTTATCTGCCCCCTGAGCTGGGAATTTAAGCTCTGAGCTCATCATTTTCTTTTCCCAGATTCGACAGCACACTTTTCCAGCTACCAACCAAGCCCATGGTCCTTATTTCCACGGTGGCATCAGCTGCTTGGTCACCCAAAGTCCTGCCCTCTATTGGTCTGTTTTGCACTGGGTGGGCAGCAGTTCCATGGGAAATGGAGCCCCTGAAGTCTTCGATCTACTCAAGTCAGAGATCCAATTCCAGATTCCACCCCGAACATTCCCATCCCTGGACCCCTCTCCCAGCACCAATACTGTGTCCAGCTGCGTCGCGGGGAGTGTGGCCAGACACGGAGTGAGCTTGCTACAGGAATGGACCTTCCACAACTGTGGGAGGTGCTGAGGAAGGGAGGGCCTGGGAGGGCGAGCTGGGAAACAGTCTGGGAGGCTCTATATGAAAATGCACGGCCCAGCATCGGCGGTGGGCCCAGGACCTCCGTGTCCAGCAGGGAAGGTGGGAGCCAGATGCAGAGGGCAGGACGTGAGGGTGAGCCGGGCCCTGCTGCAGCCTCTGACCGTGATGGGGCTGCCAGAGAGGACGGACCCATCATCCTTCTGTTAATAACCACATATCTGAAGATGATGTGAAAATACACCTACGACGTTAGGAAAGATGATATGATAGCATGTACCGTATCTTTATAATGACTGAATAAAAGACTATACGTGGAAAAAGTCTAGAAGTAGTAAGCAGTGATGGTGTTGGATGGTGGACCTATGGGCATATATATGTGGTTTTTCTTCATTCTGGGTATATGTATGTTCCTTAATTTATTATTTTTATGTAAGGAAAAAATATCTTAAAAAGAAACCACCCAGCACCACCAATAGCTGTGGGCTGCTGATCACTCGGGCTGTCCTGGTCCCTCTTGCCACTCCCACTGCCCCACCGCCACGCACTGTCCCGCTTCCCGGGTCCTGCAGGAACACTTTCTTGAGAAGACGCTTCCTGGGTCCTGCAGGGCCACTGTCCCTCGTTGGCCTGGACACAGCCTTCCCTGGCTCTACCCGGAGGTCCCCGGCTCCCCTGCACCCTGGAGGGCGTCACCCTGGCCACTCACCCATCATTCCTTTCTCACCTGCTCTCTTGCAGCCCACCGGAATGGCCTCTGTAGGGGTTTACACACCAAGGCGTGTATTGTTCTTGTTCATTGACAGCCCCTAGAGCAATGGTTCTCAAACTGTAAGAATCCCCCAGGGGTCCTGTTAAAATGCAGGTTTAATTCAACAGGTGGAGGGCCTTGGACTCTGTATCCCTAACCAGCTCCCAAGAGCTGAGGATACTACTGGTCCCCCAGCACACTTTGGGCAGCGAGGCACGGGCAGTGGTTCTCAGCCTGAGGGGGTCAGAGTCCCCTGGGGGCCAGACATCAGATTCCTGCAGTGCTTGTTAAAATGCAGGTCTCTTTCTGGCCCCTCCCACTCAGAGTTCTGATTCAAGTGCTTCGGGGAGCTGAAAATCTGCATTTCCAACACGTCTCTAGGTGGTGCTGGGCAGGTCCAGGGCCACCATCTCAAGCAGTGGCTATTAACCCTGGCGGCACATTGGGACCACCTGGGAGCTTTTGAATAGTCGGGATTTCCAGCCTCCTAACGTGAGATTCTGATTTAATGGGTCCAGGTCTCCGTAGTTTTGAAATTTCTCCAGGTGACTCTGCAGGGTCCCTGCTCCCCAGCCCCAGCTCCTGCCCCTGCTCTGCACAGTCCCCACCCATCGAAGATGCATCGGAGGCCTCTGGAAGTCTCATCTGCCTGGGGCAAGAACATGCTCACACGCACAAGACAGTCTTGGGGGACACTGGTGGGTCCTAAGACAACCAGGCAGAGCTGGGCTGCGGGTGCCGCTGGTAGTGCAGAGATCGGGCGGTCTCTGGTGCCCCCTGCTGTCCAGCTTGGGAATACCAAGCCTGGGCTATTGCGGGTGTCACTGAGCCAGGGTTGCCCAGGCCTGTGCCCAGCCCACCTGTTTCCTGGAGGAACAGGCCAAGCACAGACTCTTGTTCGTGATTTAAAGTCCTAAAGACACAGTTCACCTGGACATGGGCTCCGGACGGCTGTGCCTCCTCCGTGTTCCTCCCTGTCCCCTTGTCTGGGTCTTCACTGAATGCCACAAACTGGGCATTTATAAAGGACAGGGGTTTGTTCAGCTCATGCTTCCGGAGGCTGGAGAGTCCAAGCCTGGACAGCCACCTCGCAGGAGGGCCTCGTGCTGCTCCACAGCATGGCTGGGAATCAGAGGGGCCCTGTGTCGAGAGGAAGCTGAGCTTGCCTTTATAACAGCCGTGCTCCCGAGAGGGTCAACCCACTCCCAACAGGAAACACCAGCCCCTCTTCACGGACAGATCCCTCTCAAAGGCCCCATCACGACACTGCCATCATGGTGACCAGATTTGGACCCGTGTTCTGGAGCAGACAGACTATGTTCAAACCACCCTCCCCTCGGCTGCCAGGGAGGCTTCTGGAAAGTCCACGATGCTCCCACATGTGGCCTCAAAGCCCAGGCTCCTGCTGGTGACTCACTTCCCAGGTCCTCCCTCGCCAGCCTGCCATCAGGGCCCTAGGAATGTGCCCCCTGCTTCGGCACTGGGGCTCTGCTCACTGCCTGGAACCTGTCCACCGCTCCCAGAGCCCAGGGCCCTCAGACAGCCTCCTCAGCAGCCCACGCCAGCCCCCATCCCTCTGTCCTGTGTCCTCATTGTCCTCAGTCCCAGCAGGTGACACAGCCTCCTCACAGCCCATCCCAGCCTCTGTCACCCTGTCCTGTGTCCTTGGCATCCTCGGTCTCAGTGGGGGCCGTGGCCTTCTCCTCACAGCCCACTCAGTCCCCCCATCCCCTGACCCGTGTCCTTGGTCTCAGCAAGGATGAGACCTGCCTGGCTGTATCTGCCTGCCTCCTCTCTGAGCCTATGTTAGTGCCTAGTCCGGGTCCACCCAACCAGTCAGTGTCAGAGTCCACCGTGCCTGCAGGCCGGCCACCCTGTTGTCCTCACTGAGCCACAGGGAACGTGGCCCTCCCCACCCTCACTGCCCACTTGCTTCTCAGCTGCTGTCTTCTGCCCCCTCCGTAAACCTGAGGACAGAGCCCAGATAACCAAGGAGTGAGGATAAGGGCGCCCTCTGACAGTCACCTACGTGAGTTCCCAACCCCACTGGTGCTGATTGTCCTTGTTATTTCAATAAAATAACTAAATGTCTAGAATTCTGATGAACATGAAAAGAAAGAGCTTTTTGGGTTAAAACTAAGTTGACTTGGAGAGGCCTACTTACAGTGAAAGTCACTAAAAACTGTCCAATTAGATGTGGGTGTGAGGGCTTTAAAAAATTAGAACCAAAGTAGTGAAAATCCAGCCAGACCTGACTTCAGATTGCAGATCACGGACATCCGAAGGCTTCATTCTCAGGAACCCAAGCTGGGAATGAGGAGGAGGCATGGTGGAGGTGCACTCCAGGGGCGCTGTTCTTACCGGATTCTGCACGGCTGGGCCTCCTGGGGTACCATACAGGGCAGGAGATGGTCAGAGAAAAGCCCCCCACCGTGTCACAAGACTGTCCTGTAAAGATGGCAGATTTGAAAGCTAAATTGTTTAAGGCCCATTTGCTTCTTCTTTTTAAAAAAGATATAATTCCTTCCTTTAACCAACTCAGAATTCCTGACTAGGCCCCAGTTCAGGGCCTGAGGGGCTTCTTCTGAAACAAAGGGAAACCTGGCTTGGGGTCAAGTGGGGCTGGGGCTGTGGGGGGCCTTTGGGACCCTAGTTGTCCTGAAAAAAATATGGGATGCCATGTTAGATGCAAATTTCAAATAATCAATGAATACTTTTTAAAGTATAAGTGTGTCCCAAATATTGCCAGGGACATATTTATACTGGTAAATATCCTTGTTTAACTGAAATTCCAATTTTACCTGTTTTTCTTTCTTTTTCTTTCTTTCTTTTTCTTTCTTTTTTTTTTTTTTTTTTTTTGCCAAATCTGGCAACCCTGTGCAGGACAGAAGATATGGACCCGCCTGGCCTCTGGCTCCGTGCCCAGGTCTGGCCAAAAGCCAAGGCTTTGAGCACAGGCTGGTGGGGAGAAGGGGCTCCAGGATCCTGACTACCCACGTGGCCCCAGCCCTGGGGGCAAGGCAGGCAGCTCCCCATGCCCACGAGGGTCTTTTCTGAGATGCTTCCTCCTGGAACTCTAGGGTCATGGTCATTACACAATGTGAGCAGATGGGCTGCAGCCCCGAACCTCCCTGTCAGCTGAGGGACTCATGGTCCAGGCACTCATGGCTGTCTGGAACTCGCCTGGGCTGGGCTCATCACAGAGAGAAGCTGATAGAGCCAGAGAGGCAGGCAGGGCAGAGCCTCCTTCTCTCAAGCTTGGAGCCAGGGATGGGGACACAGGGCAGAGGGAGCCCTCCCATGACTCGGGGAGAGAAGCACCAGCTCTCTAGGTGGGCTGTAACAAGAGCCTGAATCCCGTGACAGGACCCACCCTCCACGCGCCATGACACAGGCACCTGAGGACCTGGCGTTTCTTGGTGGAAACATCACCTGAGAGGCCAGCCGGTGCCCCAGTGCCTTGAAGCAGGAAGGATCTCCATGGGCACAGGCTGGGCTGGGGTGGCCTGGCCTGACTGCATGGGAGGAAAGGGACCCGGGAAAGGGAAGGGCCCACGGCCCCCACAGCCTTGGAGCAACAGAAGGCGGGAGGTGCGAGCTCATCTTCCTCTTTCCAGAGGACCCAGAGCCTCCAACAGCCACACCCGAACACTGCATCAGCATTTAGCCAGTGTTGTCTTAGCCTGAAGAATGTGTGCGTGTGTGTGTGTGTGTGTGTGCGCGCGCGCATGTCCACGTGTGGGGTGGTGTGTGTATGTCTGTGCACGCGTGTGTGCATGTGTATTTGTGTTTGTGTGCTTGGATGCATGTGTGGAGTGTGTGGGTGTGGCATGTGCATGGGTGTATGTCTGTGTATTGTGTGTGTGTGTGTGGGCCTGTGTGAGTGTGCTGTGTGCTGTGTGGATGGGGTGTGGGGTGTGTACTTTTATGTGTGCTTGTCTGTGTATGTGTGTGTGTGGAGGGCCTGCATGTGTGTGCTGTGTGCTCTGTGGGTGGAGTGTAGGTTGTGTGTGGTGGGGGTGTGTGTGGGGCGTGTGTGTACTGTGTCTGTGTGCATGTGTATGGTGCGTGCTATGTTTGTGTGTGTCCATGTGCATGTGTGTGGTGTGTGCTATGTGTGTGTGGGGTGTGTGTGTGCATGCGTGTGGCATGTGTGGGGTGTGTGGCATGTGTATGTGTATGGTGTGTACATGTGTGTGGCATGTGCATGCATGTGGGGTGTGTGGCATGTGCATGTGTGTGTCCATGTGCATGTGTGTGGTGTGTGCTATGTGTGTGGGGTGTGTGTCCGT
Source organism: Chlorocebus sabaeus (assembly GCF_047675955.1). Lineage (NCBI taxonomy): Eukaryota > Metazoa > Chordata > Mammalia > Primates > Cercopithecidae > Chlorocebus > Chlorocebus sabaeus. The sequence goes on from NC_132913.1 coordinate 127,646,705, forward strand.
GTGCATGTGTGTGATGTATGCTTATATGTGGGGGTGTATGGCATGTATGTGGTATGTGCATGTGTGTGTCCGTGTGCATGTGTGTGGTGTGTGCTATGTGTGTGGGGTGTGTGCGTGCATGTGTGTGGCGTGTGTGGCGTGTGTATCCGTGTGCATGTGTGTGACGTATGCTTGTATGTGGGGGTGTACGGCGTGTATGTGGTATGTGCATGTGTGTGTCCGTGTGCATGTGTGTGGTGTGTGCTGTGTGTGTGGGGTGTGTCCATGTGCATGTGTGTGGGGTGTGTGGCATGTGCATGTGTGTGGTGTGTGCATGTATGTGTCCGTGTGCATGTGTGTGGCGTGTGCATGTGTGTGTCCATGTGCATGTGTGTGGCGTGTGTGGTTTGTTGCATGGGCATGTGCTCTATCTGGGAAGTGACCCAGGTAGTGGGAATGTAAGTGGGAGCAAGACCGCAGGGAAGGAGAAACAGGGTGAGTCTCGGTCTTGGTGCTGCTGCGGGCAGCGGGGACATGTCCCGGGGCTTCTGATCCTCAGCCTAGAAGGAGGCATGTGTATCCACTCTATTGTCTCCCATCTCCACTGGCTGGAGGTTGCCCCGTGGGATTAACTACCCCACTTCAGGTTTGGGGTGCTCACTGGGCTCCTGCAGGCTTTCAGAGCAGTGATCTCATAGAAGTCAGGGAGGAAGCAGGAAGTAGGAGCAGGGGCTGCAGGTGAGGTGAGGACTGTGCCACAGGGCAGGTGAGGCCTGGGCAGAGCACGTTGCTGCAGCTGAGGCTGGAGTCAGAGGGACCATGAGGAGTGAGATGGATGAGGAGCTACCCCTATCCGTGCATCCCTCGGTCTTCCTGACATACAGGTCTCTGGGGACACACGGGCCAGCTCCAACGGGGACCCAGAGCCAAGCCAAAGATAGAACACAAGAGACCTGCCTGCCAGAAGGCACAGTGCGACCCTTGGAAGGCCATGAGTTACCTCCGTGTTTGATCACATAGGCAGATACTTGCTTTAGGTGACCCGTCCCTGGAGGGTGATCTCTTCCCACCACAGCATCACCTCTTGGTGAGAAAGGTCTGCACCATTCCAGCTCATGTCCCCAGCAGCTGCTCTGTGCCACACCCCTCCAAAGACTGTCCCCTGAAGTCCTCGGATCCCAGAAGGGTCAGTGCTGTTCTTATCGTCCGCATCTCCCTGGAGAGGAAACAGGCTCTGCCAGGGAAGGCACCTGCCCAGAGTGCACAACAAAGGCTGGAGAGGGATAATGAGCCCAGTCTCAGGGCGGCCCCAGCAGGTAAGGGTCAGATCACCCTCCCTGGCTCTTCCAAGGCACTCCAGGTGTGCCCCTCTGTTACCTGTACAGAGGCCCACTGAGAAGGCCTGGGCGGGGCCCGAGTTTCTGCACAGATGCCCTGGTCCTCCGAGAGTCCTGGGACTGAGGGTTGCTGATGTCTCCAGAGGCCTCCCAGACGGAACTGTGCGGCCCGTGCTGTAAGGCCAACTCTGCGAGTGCTGCTGCTTCCTCACTGGGTGCAGGGGTCTGGGGGTCCATTTGTCCAGGTGTCTGTCCATAAGAATGCCCAGGGGGCTCTCTAAGCCATGGTTCTCGAAGATGAACAGTGACAAGACAACGGCAGCAGCTTATCAGGGGTACTTGATTCTAAATTTGCTCACACTCTGGGTCCTTGACCACGGGGCCAGATGCCTGCTTCCAGGAAGACAAGAAGGCAGAGGAGCCCGTAAAGACTCAGTTGGAAGGGAAGGGAGGTGCTCTCATCCCAGCTGCTTGCCTCCTTCACAGCTGGCCAAGCACAAGGCCGAGGCTCATGGGCAGCCCTTGGGGTGAGACCACCTACCCTGGACATTTAGCAAATGGGCATTTGGGTTCTCCAGAAAAGAAGAAATTCCTATCGCACAACCCATATGGATTTGTCCAAGACAAACTTTTCTCCCTGCGTTAGTTTACCACCTGGGAAAAGATTCCCGAGGAACACAGGTGAGGAAGGGCTAGTTCCAGACTCAGCCCGGAAGAACACTGTCATCCTGTCACTGGACACGTGTCCCCTGCCCATCCCCACAGTCACCCTGTGTGCCCACTGGCTCTTGCCATCCCCTCCTGAACCTGCCGATACGGGTCTCAGTCCAGGGCAGGATGCCTGGAGACACAGAAAACCAGGGTGTACAGGGGAGGTGGCCCCCGCCTGGTGACAGACATCTCGACCTTTGGAGAGAGCTCAGTGGACTCGCAGTCAGCTGACACCTGGGCCGATTGAGACCTCCTCCACCCCTCCCTGTCTCCCTTGGGAGACTCTTGGTAAGGTCTTTCCAGGTTCTGATTATCTGGGCTTTCAGGAACAGAAAGTCTGGAACAGAGACAAAAGTGCACCAGCACACCAGAGCCAGGAGGGGGCAGCCCTGGGCAGGCAGCCTCTGCCCAAGGCCACAGATCCCAGTGGGTGGGCGGGTGAGGTGGGGAGGCGGGGCTGCAGAAAGCACTTGTGGTGCTGCGCTGCCTGCAGGTAAGGGGTGGGGGTCCAGGCGTCCTATCCAGGTCTGTTGCTCAGCTCCTGGGGCTGTGCACTGACTGGTCCCACCTTGCAGATGAGAATGGAGGCTCAGAGGGGTGAAAACCTGATGGACGAGAGCTCTGGAGTTCCCCCCCACCCCCAGCTAGGTCCCTCCTCTGGGAGAGGCACTCTCCAACTTTGATCCCAGCCCCTCAAACCCAGCCCTCCCAGGCCATTTTCCCACTGGGGTAACTCAGCCAGACCCAAAGAAGTGCTCTAAACCATTTCCAGTTCAGGATCTTGGAGTGCCATGGTTTCTTGTGAGCTCTCAGGCCAGCTCCTGGGGTCTGGCAAGCAGGTGACAAATGGCCAGGCTCACTCTACCCAGGCTGCATCAGTCCTGCCCACCCAGAGCCCACATCCTGGAAAACCGCACCTGTCTCTGAGCCCCCAGAACACAGGGGTGGAAGGAGCCCTCTGCACCTGACTCTGAGCCCCCAGAACACAGGGGTGGAAGGAGCCCTCTGCACCTGACTCTGAGTCCCCAGAACACAGGGGTGGAAGGAGCCCTCTGCACCTGACTCTGAGTCCCCAGAACACAGGGGTGGAAGGAGCCCTCTGCACCTGACTCTGAGTCCCCAGAACACAGGGGTGGAAGGAGCCCTCTGCACCTGACTCTGAGTCCCCAGAACACAGGGGTGGAAGGAGCCCTCTGCACCTGTCTCTGAGTCCCCAGAACACAGGGGTGGAAGGAGCCCTCTGCACCTGACTCTGAGTCCCCAGAATGCAGGGGTGGAAGGAGCCCTCTGCACCTTTCTCTGAGTCCCCAGAACACAGGGGTGGAAGGAGCCCTCTGCACCTGTCTCTGAGGCCCCGGAATGCAGGGGTGGAAGGAGCCCTCTTCACCTGTCTCTGAGGCCCCAGAATGCAGGGGTGGAAGGAGCCCTCTGCACCTGACTCTGAGTCCCCAGAACACAGGGGTGAAAAGAGCCCTCTCCACCTGACTCTGAGGCCCCAGAATGTAGGGGAGGAAGGAGCCCTGGGCCGGGACTTTGCCAGAGCACCCTCCCACCTCTGGCCAGATCCTTCCCAGCTACTGCCACTTCAGCCCCTGAGTTGTGCTTAGGCCACAGGTGTCTCATGTGAGAGTATCTTGGCTTCTGTCTCTGCCTCTTACTAGCTGTGGGACCCTGGGCAAGTTACTTAACACTTCTGTGCCTCAGTTTCCCCATCTGTTAAATGTTGGTGACCCTGGGTTGTGAAGGAAACTGAAGAGGAGGGGTCCCTGGCACACAGGAAGCCCTCAACAAAGATTAGCCTCGTTGTTGTCAGAGCTCACCATCTGCAGCTCATATCACCACCTCCCAGGCAGTGACACACGAGGCCCTGCAGTGGCCAATGGAGATTGGGACTCAGGGGTTCTTCCCAGCCCTGTGATGCTTCTGAGAGGAATCACTGCCACCTCTCAGAGGCCTGGGACACTTCCATGGGTCACAGCTCAGGGCCTGCCCCTAGCTGGGGTGGGTAGAAGGACTTGTACTCTGGTGGGGTGGGGTGTGAGCCTTGAGGAGGGGGGGCTCAGAAGGATCCTTGCAGGGAGAATTGCGACGGTTCTTCCACCCCACCAAGAAGATGCACGAGAGGTATCAGGCAGATGTGCAGGGAGGTAGGGCTGAGCCTCCTAGGCTGGCTCACACCCCAGGCTTGGAAGGGATCCCTGCCGGTGAGTCTGGCCCCGGCTGTGACAGGCTGTGTGATTGGGCAGGACACTCACCATCTCCGTACTTCAGCTTCTGTATTTGAGCAGAGTAAAATGATAGGATTGTGTCCAGGAAGCTCCTGGCATGTGGCGTCAGCTCTCAGTGATATCCACAAGGTTCAAGGTACAAGTCTGCATTTAGGGAGGACGGGGGAAACACGGTGGCAGGATTGGGGTTAGAAAGCATTGGCATTAGACAGCATCGGCTGAGACAGCATTGGGATTAGACAGGCGTTCTGTTCATGAAACAAAACAGGAGGCCACAATGAAAGCTGCATTCTGAAACAAGGAACATTACTGGCAATTGAAAATGCAATAATCTAAATTTTAAAAGTTAGCAGAAAGGTAAGAAGATAAAAGTTTCTCGTAAAATAGAACAAAAAGACAAAAATATGGAAAATTGCTGAGACAAGTAAAAACATTAGAGGCTCAACTCAGCAGAACCAATGTCCACAGCAATCATGAAAATACAGCAAGCCTCCTCCCGGTGAAGGAGAAGAGCATCTCTGATGACCAGACTCACTCTCTACCCTTTTCCTCTCTTCCTTTTTCTCTTGTTCTGTCTCTGAAGTCAGAACTGTCACTCTGGGAGAGGCCAACAGAGGAAAAAACCCACAAGAAGGCACAGCTTCGGACATTTCAGGACACTGGAAACCAAATAAAACTTACAGGTGTCCAACATGGAAGGACAGTTCGCATTAAAAGGGCAGGAACTCAAAAGGCATCGGATCCCTTTATGGTCACACTGGAAGCTGGAACATATGGCAAGATGCCCTGAGTCGAGTACTTCAGGAAAAATCTAGAATATCACACCTAAAAAGTGGATTGAAAAGGGTATTTTCAGACCGACCAGGACTCAACATTTTATTTCCCATGTTCCCTTTCTTAAGACTCTGCTAGAACTGTGTTTGGGTGACATAGTGTACAGAGAAACTATGGGATACAGAAAACAGGTTGCACAACTCAGAAGATAAGTGAAGAAAGTCTCTCAGACTAGCAGGTGCAACTCGGGTCCAGAAAATCAAGACTCCAGAGGAAGGGGCAAAGGTCCAAAGAGGGAAACTGCCAGGTGAAAAGGAAAATGGAAACAATGGATTGTCTGGTGTATTTCAGCATTTGAAAATGTATTGCTGGCATTTGAGACTTCTGTTAGAACATTTGGAATATAAATAGGCACATCAAAAGCTAACTTTTTGTTTTTAAATAAAAGCAAGGCAATAACTAACTCCAGGAAAATAAAAATATGCAGAGAAAGAAATACCATTAGAATGCAGTACCTAGCTCAGTGTTACATTTTACTTACATGATCATGATCCCATGAGGCATGAATATTGATTTAACCCAAATCATGATATGGCTATATTGGGAAGAAGAGGAAAGGAAAATTAGCGTGAGACAGCAACAATTCAACAGATAAGGTCTAAGATGACAAAGAGAGAGCGGTACATTATTTACCTGTTTCAGAGTAACAAGTTACTCCCAAAACACATTGGCTCAAGATAACAGACCCCAAATCACAAATGTTTATTATTTCATAAGCAGGTCAGGAATCCAGGCACAGGACTGCTGGGTCTTCTGACTTGGTGCAAGTTATCGACTGGAGACAGTCACCTGAAGGCCTGACTGGGGAAAAATCCACTTCACTCACACGCCTGTTACCAGGATTCAGATCCCTAATGCCTGGTGGCCTCCTTGCCACATGGTCTCTCCATAGGGCAGCTCCCATCGGGTCCACTACCTCTCCCCGAGTGAGGGTTCTGACTTCAGACAGAGACAAGAGAGGGAGAGCAAGGTGGAAGTATTTTTGTAACCCATTACATTTGCATTACTCCACACAATTGAGCCATCATGAGGCCCTGCCCTCACTCAAGGGGAGAGAATTACACAAGGGTGTGTACACCAGGAGCCAGAGGTCAGTGGGGACCATTGCGGAGGCTCCCTTCATTGGAGATGTGTGTTCGTCAGGGTTTTCCAGAGAAACAGAACCCACAGAATATCAATAGGATATGTGTGTGTGTGGAGAGAGAGAGAAAGACTTATTTAAGGAACTAATCCATGCAATCATGGAGGCTGGCAAACTCAAAGTCCATAGAGCAGGCAGCAGGCTGGAGACCCAGAGATGAGTTGATGTTGCCATCTTGGGTCTAAAGACTATTTGGAGGCAGAATTCCTTCTCTGGGGAAATTCAGTCTTTTCTCTGAAAGCCTTCAAGTAATTGGATGAGGGCCACTCCCATTATAAAGAGAGATCTGTTTTAATCAGTCAACTGATGTAAATGTTAATCCCTTTTCTTTTTTTTTTTTTAAGACAGAGTCTTGCTCTGTCACCCAGGCTGGAGTGCAGTGGCGTGATCTCAGCTCGCTGCAACCTCTGACTCCCTGATTCAAGAGATTCTCCTGCCTCAGCCTCCTGAGTAGCTGGGATTACAGGCATGTGCCACTACGCCCAGTTAATTTTTGTATTTTTAGTAGAGATGGAGTTTGACCATGTTGGCCAGGCTGGTTTCGATCTCCTGACCTCATGATCTGCCCACCTCAGCCTCCCAAAGTGCTGGGATTACATGCGTGAGCCACCACACCTGGCCAATCTCATTTTTAAAATGCCTTCGCATTGACATCTAGACTGGCGTTTGGCTAAACAACTGGGTACCACAGACTTGCCCAGTTGACACATAAAATTAATGCCAGTAAAGCTGTTCTTTGGAAATACTGCATGTAGGTGAAGACTAGGAGAACAGCTAGCAGAGATGGGAATGGGTGCTTCCAGGAGGTGGGGTGGGCATTGTGGAGGGTGGGACTGCAACACAGATCCTGTGCTGTAGGTGCAGAGGGCTGGGGGCTGAGTGGGCACGGATGAGCCGGTGAGGCCCTGGGCTCAGGAAGTGCAGGGTGAGGCTGAGATTCCTCTGTATGCCCAGACCCCACTGGATGTGATGCCCCAGATACCAGCAGGAGGAAAAGGGTTTGAACAGCGGGAGCCACTGTGTGGAAGGGGAGAAGGGGGTCCCATCCTGAGGGAAACCGGAAGACATGACCCAAAGCCACGGGCCAAGCCTGAGCCCACAGCAATGCGAATGGTGCGGTAGCCACTGTCTAGGTTGCAAGCCGCTGGGGAGGCCAGAGAACTCCTCCTATGCCAGGGAAGGGGTCTGGCCAGCAACAGACCCCATGGGATGGTGGCATCTCCTCCCACAAATTCAAGCAGCCGGTGGTGTTTATGAGGCTTACAGGCAGGCCAGGGGCTCCAGAACCCTGCCATGCCAAGGCTCCTAATTGCGGGAGGGAGACCCAGGCTGGGCCAATTCTGTGCAGCCTGCAATAGATCCATTGTTCACCCCTATTCACCGCCACATAAAAGCCGAATTTATGGGAACCAGGGCTCAGTGTGTTTCTCAGCCTGGCTGAGGCATCCGGGCGGTGTGGCCCCGTCATACTGCCGTTGGGGGCCCCCCGGCCTCTGCAGCCTTTGAGGGTCTCTGCTGGGAGTCGGGCACCAGCCCATCGCCCTCCTCCCTCTAACTTTTTGGCTCTCCCCTCCCTGATGTTGTTGGAAACGGGGAGATAAAAGAGCAGGTTGCCTGTTTCACTTCTGGCTGCTTGTCCTAGATTCGTTGATTCATCCCAGAAGCAGGTATTGTGAGCCCACAGGGTGGGGCGTCAGAGACGCTTGCTGGGCCAATAACTGCATCTCGGAATTAAAGGGATGGAGATGCCTTTGAAATGTGTGCTGAATCACTCTGGATGGCCGGGAGGCAGCTCTCCAGCCCACTGGCCTTGAAGGCAGAACCTTGACCCCTGCTCTGCTCCCAGGGAGATGCCTGCCACTCACCTCACAGCCAGGTCAAATGATTGTACACACTGCAAAAGGACATATATATATATTTTTTAATGAAAAAAAGACAATTGCCTCTCATTTCCCCTCCAGGTCCCCTCTCTGAGCAAATGCTCAGTGCTAATGGCCCAGTGTGGACAGATCCTGTCCCCTTCCCCCCTGGGCCGGGCTGAGCACCGCAGGCAGATCAGACCACACACATTTATCCACGGCTGCATTTTCTCATTCAAGGATACATTCTGGATATCTGCCAGGTCAATATCTATTAGACTCATCCACTCTTTTTTAGGAAAAAAATTGGGATGGGTTTGATCATCATTGTGGACAGAGCTCCCACATGAGGCCCCAACAGACGATCAAACCAAAATGAAGGCACTCACGCTCAATGCCACATAATGAAACTGAAACTTTAAAGAAGCAGCCAGGTCCCAAGCAGACCAGTACTTCCTGAAAACAGGAGAGTCCAGTCTACCTGAGTCAGCGTGATAAGTACGTTTCCTCTGCTCTACCCGTTACACAAAAAGCCGTCGCCGTCTGCCTCTTGCTCTGATTCTTTGTTCCCACCTTGCAAAACCTGCTGTTCTGCCATTGCCCCGTGGGAGCTCTCATTCTGTTTTGTAGAAGGGAGGCTGCCCCGATTCATGAACAGTGAATAAAAGCCAATTCGATCTATAAGCAGATGTGTTGTCATTTTGTCTTCTGACATTTCTGACAGCTGATAAACCTTAGTACAGCGTTTCTCGGCCTCAGCACTGTAGACACTTGGGGTGGAACAAGTCTCTGTGGTGGGGCCGTCCTGTGCCCTGCAGGGCGTTCGGCAGCATCTCCCGTCTCCGCCCACGATGTTCAGGAGCACTCTCCGGTCTAGACAACCCAAATGGTCTCCAGACATCGTCGCACCCCCGTGGGGCCTTGCTCAATTGTGTGCACACACCCACATGCATTGGGTGAGTCTCTGCAGATGCGTGCCCAGGTTTCCAGGACCCCGCGGTTCTAAGCAGTGAATCTCCTGGGGATGAGTGCCCAGGTTTCCAGGCCTCGCACCTCTAAGCGGCGAATCTCTGCAGTGTGTGCCCAGGTTACTTCCAGGACCTCGCAGCTCTAAGCGGCGAATCTCTGCAGTGTGTGCCCAGGTTTCCAGGCCTCACACCTCTAAGCGGCGAATCTCTGCAGTGTGTGCCCAGGTTACTTCCAGGACCTCGCAGCTCTAAGCGACGATGCTGGAAACATCTTGAAATATACCTGACATTCATGATTTTACTTTCATACAGTTGATCCCTCCCAGTGAACCTGCTGTGGAAAGGCAGACTTACCTTTTCACCAGGACTTGTGCAAAGCTGTCCCCGTGATCTGGAAAGCCCAGCAGTATGTTCACAGTCACGTGCTTTGATAGATTTTTGCAAAACAAATCAAATAAAACCAAACCTTGATGTTTTCAGGCAGCCAGTTAAGCCCATTGTCTTTGCTCTGCCTGCCCTGGCATGGCTGTGTGGTGGGCTGGCTGCGTGGGGCTCTTTACTGCGGATTTGGTGGAACATCTTTATGAGGTTTGCAATCACTTCTGGGCAGAGCCAAGCCACTGTAAGCTGTCCCAGGTCCCGCCCACCATGCTGGTTGGCTGGGGACGGTGACCTGAAGGAGCAGGCCTGAGGTCACATCACCAATGAAGGTGTTCCGCAGCTCACGGTACCAGAAGTGTGAGCGCAAGGAGGGCAGGCTGTGCACACAGGGAGCCGGAAGTGACTCCGGAAAAGGGTCTGCAGCGGAGGGAGGGTGCAGTTCTTATCAGTGCATTAGCAAAGGGCAGTCGTCTTCTGCCACAGGCCAGTTGCACAATTAGAAACGCACCACACGCTTTTCCCCACCTTTTCAAAAAATGAGAAATGGGGAAAATAGAATCCCTGTGTTTGTAGAACAGAAACCTGCAGTGACATGGCAAAGTCCAGGACACCTGAATGTGGGGTACATGTCACACATGGCCCCCCACACAGTGCCACATCCTGTCACATCTTGGCCTAAATAGGTCTGGGGCTTCCAGACACAAGAGAAGCAAATTTCATAGAGTGATGTGAGGTCGCTGATCAGGCCACACGAGGCAAAGCCCGTCAGAGAATCTCTGAGGCTTCTTGAAGAGGCGTTCAGCCGAGCCCCACACTTCTACCTCTGGGATATTCCCCAACCTGGTCGGCTCACGGCCCTCCTGCTGCCACCCCATCCCATGCCCACCCTGGGAACACCCCAGATCAATTTACCCAGCAGCCGCTGAGTGACACTTAGACACTCCTGCCCTTCCCAAATCCCTGCGGGGCTTCTCATGGGGCTTCTGATGGCCCGGGACGAAACCCCGAACCTCAGCCCTGCCAGGCTCTAGGGCATTCCTCTTCTTCCCTCGGTCCCTCAGCATCAGGGTCTCCAGTCTTTGTCCAGCAGTTCCTTCTGCCAGACACTCCTCTGCCTGCCCCTGCCTGATGCCTGCCTGCCCGGTATCTCAGCTGAAGCATCAGAAACCTAGGGGTAATTTCATCAGGTCTGCTGGCTCTGCTTGGTTTTTTATTTTCATTTATATTTATTAGTAGTAGTAGTAGTATTTTTAGACAGAGTCTCACTCTATTGCCCAGGCTGGAGTGCAGTGGTGCAGTCTTGACTCACTGCAACCTCCGCCTCCCAGGTTCAAGCGATTCTCCTGCCTCAGCTTCCCCAGCAGCTGGGGTTACAGGCATGCACCACCACGCCCAGCTGATTTTTGAATTTTTTAGTAGAGATGGGGTTTCGTCATATTGGACAGGCTGGTCTCGAACTCCTGACCTCAGGTGATCCACCTCCCTTGGCCTCCCAAAGTGTTGGGATTATAGGCGTGAGCCACCATGCCCAGCCTCTGCTTGCTTTTGGTCACTGGATTTTGTTTTGTTTTGTTTTTTTCTTCCCTTTTCCATAAATCTGAAGGCCACAGTAGTTGAAGGTGACACCACTGGGCACTGAAACTCACCCTTCATTGGCCACTTTAGAAATAAATTTCATCGGGCACCATGGTAACGGTTGCTTCTGCTGTTTTTCAGGAACGTGGGCCAGCTCCTGTTCAGTTCAAGTCAGGTGAGACCACTGACCCTTCCACTGTGCAGACACCATGGACAGCTGCGAAAGTGCAGTGTTCACCAAGGAGCCCTGCCTCCCACCCAGGCTCCAGCCACCTGCTGCACTGCCTCATGGCCCTGTGCAGCCTTGTGGTCCTGCGTGGCCTCGTGGTCCTGTGCAGCCTTGTGGTCCTGCGTGGCCTCGTGGTCCTGTGCAGCCTTGTGGTCCTGCGTGGCCTCGTGGTCCTGTGCAGCCTTGTGGTCCTGCGTGGCCTCATGGTCCTGTGCAGCCTTGTGGTCCTGTGTGGCCTCATGGTCCTGTGTGGCCTTGTGGCCCTGTACCAGCTCGTGGTCCTGTGTGGCCTCGTGGTCCTATGCTGTTGGCTCACAGCTTGTCTCTAGTTCCCTATGTTCACATTTGTCCACCATCTGACCCCCAACTAGAGTGTCTGCTTGTGGAGCAGGACTAGGTCTGGCTTGTCCCTCACTGTGTCCCCATGTTTGACCTGGCACCTGGCTCACCCCAGAGACCAGGGGGCAGGGTGGAGTAAGTGGATGGATTGCAGCAGGGATGGTGGCCTGAGTGGACCCAGGGTGACGGGATGCAGGAGCAGCAGGCAACATTGGCACGGGCCTGGCAGGTGTGGTGAAGCATTGCTCTGGGGCGTCCTTGGCCTTGCCACCTTGACATGGGCCTCTGGCGTCCATGGTGTGACGTCATCCCTGCGTGAGAGAGGAAGGTCGTGACCCAGGCACCACCGCCAGGCTTCTTAGGAGGCTGGACCCTCAGGCACCACGAGGACACGGGAGCTGCAACCCATGGGCCTTGTGGGAACTTGAGTGCCAGCCGTCTCTGCTGTCTGTGTGCACATCAGAGGGGGGGTCTCTTCACCCTTGCCCCCTGAAAACCACCTTACTGCTCCCAAGGAATGCATCTGAATTTGTGTCCCAGGCTGCTACTGCAAAGGCCTGCAGGCTGGGCGGCTTAGCCTCACAGTTCTGGAGGCTGCAAGTCTGGGATCAAGGTGTGGGCAGGGCTGGCTCCTTCTGCGGCTGTGGGAAGGACCTGTCCCAGGTCCCTCTCCTTGGCTTATAGACGGCTGTCTTCTCCCTATGTCTCTTCACATCGTCTTTCCTCAGTGCTTTTCTCGTGTCCAAAAAGGGGACATTTGGATTAGGGTTCACCCCAGTGACCTCATCTTAACCTCATTTTCTGTGTAAAGATCCCATCTCCAAATAAGGTCACTACGTGAAGCGCTGGGGATTAGAACTTCAGCATGTGAATTTTGGGGACACAAGTCAGCCCAGAAAACAGCATCCACCCCGCCTTGCGAGGTGCAGAGTAACAGGCTCCCATGTCTGAAGGCCCAGTGCTTTATCTCCCTTGCCTCATAGGATTTGCCTCCTGTGATCACAGCCCCAAGATCCGCATCCTAATCTTTGGACTCTGTGAATGCCACTTTCGATGGCAAAGGGGACTTTGCAGATGTGATTATATTAAGGATTTTGAGGCGGGAGGTGACCCTGGATTACCTGGGTGGGATCTGGATGCCATCATGGGTGTTCCCGTAGCAGAGAGCCAGAAGGAGAGCGGACACACAGGAGGCCACATGCTGCAGAGGCCAGGGACGGGGCGATGCGGCCACAAGCCAAGGACTGGCCACCTCCTGACCCTGGAGGAGGCAGAAAGGACTCTCCCTGGAGCCTCTGGGGCGAGCGTGGCCCTACAGGCACTGTACTCAGCCTGCTGGTCTGGAGGGCATGGGGAAGAGGACAAAGAGCGTGGGTAACTATTAGTAATGTTAGTGATAATATTGGCATTACTATTTTGACGTTATTATATGTATGTTGTGGGACAATGCAATTTTAAAATTATGTTAACGTTGTTAGGAACCAAGATTTTCCACAAAGGATGAAAGAGATGCTGGCATAGAAGGACATACATGTCATCAACCATTTGAATTGGAAATACCAAGATGAACTCACAACTTAGTGGGGACAGGCAGTGTCTCAGGGCAGGTGGAGGGAGGCGGGCGGCAGCACCCGGAGTCCTCTGCCTGCAGCTCCTTCCCAGAAGGGCCTCCCAGCCAATACTCCCTGAGCACCTGCTCTGTGCCAGACCTGGCTTCCGGAACCACTCTGGACTCACATGGAGGTGTCTGTGAATGGTGCTGCCCGTCTCAATGTCCCCAGGCTCCTGCTGGACCGATGGACCTCCTCCCACACTCCAGGGCCTCACCACGATGAGACCCAGCCGCCGCCTCCTCCAGCCACCTCCTCCCCTCCCTGCTCCTCTCCTGTGCTGGGCTGGTGCCTGCCTCAGCTCCAGAATCGGCTGCTCCTCTCCCAAGAGTCACCCTCCCCACCCTCCTGTCCATTCACACCACATCCATCGTTCCAGGCCCAGAGAAATCCTTCCTCTGCCAGGCATTCCTCACTTCCCCCTCCCTTGTCATCCCTTCCTTGAGTGCGTGCCCCCAGTGGGTGGGGTAGGGGCTGGCACAGTTGTGGGAGGGGGTCTCAGTGAGGGAGCCAGATTCATCTGTCGCCCACATCCCCAGAGCCCCAGCATAGGGCTGTGCCACGCAGGGGTCGCCAGCCTTCTGTCGCATTCTAAATGGGACATCTGCGTAATGACCGTTTACTTCTCAGACACATCATTTTTTCCTCCCCTTAGGGGTGGGGAAAGCAAGTGCAGGTCACAGAAAATGACAAGGTTAGCAAGGAAGCAACAGAAAACCGCCAGGCACATTCCCGAGCCAGGACTCTGCAGGATGGACGGCTTTAACTCTTCATCTTGTTACTGTTGTGAGGACAAAGTTTCCTGCGCCTTAGTGAAAGCCAGCACCTCTCTCTCTCACCTCCTCCCATCCCATATCCCCGGGGCCACTGGGGTGGGAACCCAGTGTTCACAGATAAGGAAAGAAACGCTACTGCCTTCTGCACCACAGGCTCTCTCTATGCTCCTCTGGTCAGTAACGCCCATGCGGCCAAATGTTCGAGAAATGCTACATGCATGAGCTATGGCCATGCAGGCCAACCCAAGGGGCCATTTCTTAATCTTTAGAAGGGAAAGATGAACTCCTGGCAGCCACGCTGATGGGATGAGCACCCGGGCGGGACTTTGAGAAGTAAAGGGAGAGCACTTCGGTCATCACTAGCCGGTGTGTTCTCAGATGATGGACTCTTTCAGAGAAGGGGCTCACACAGGGCAAGGAAAAGAGAAGTCCTCGGTGGCCATAGCTGGAGAGCTCTTCTGCAGGGAATCGGCCTGCCCCCCAGAGGCCTTGCCTGGGGTGCATATGTACATGTATACATGTGCACAGTCACACACATGCAAGCAGAGATTTGTACAGGCACACATGCACATACCTACACACATACACATTCATGTGCCTGCATGCACACACACACATACACACATACACAACCACACACACATATACACATTTGCACACCTACACGTTTGTGCACATGTGCACATTAGCACACACATGCATGTATGCATGCAGGCACACATACAACACATATATAAACATGCACACATACACATGCACACACATACAAGCATACAAATGCACACACACACATATGTCTACACACATGCACATGCATGTACATGCACACATAAACACACGTACATGCATACACCTGCATACATATACACACATGCACATGAACACACACATGTACACACATACATGCATACAGATGCACACACATACTCACATACACATGTATACATATACATGCACAAACATGCACACACATATACATGCACACACATGCACACACATATACATGCACACACATACACATGCACACACATGCATGCATACACATACACACATATACATGCATACACACATATACACATATATACATGCATGCATATGCACACACATACATGCATACACATGCACACACACACACATACACACACGCCCTCATCCCACATGTCCCTCAAGGTGAGCTGACCATTTTCCTGCATCTGTTGATTCATTTATTGGGTGACTCCGAAAGGTTCATCCATCACCCTGGCTCTCTTTTTAAGCAAAGAACAAAACAAAGGCTCTGCTTTTCCATGCAGTGGGAGCCAGGCACAGTCTTGGCTACAGCCCCCAGTGTGAGCATAGCCCACTCCGGCCTGCAGGGCCTTCCCAGCACAGGGCTGGGCACGGGGCACAGAGCAGGGCAGCTCACTCAGCTCTGGTTCCATGAACAGACAAATGACCTGGGGTTCCCTGGACAGAGGAAGAAGTGAGTTGTGGGTCAAAGATTGAGTCAAGTTTAAAGAAAGAAGAAAAAATCTGCAGTCTTTGAGCCTGTGCATACCCACAGTACCACCCGCCGCACCCTCACTAGTGCAGACGCTCAGCTGACTCGGTGCTTGGGTCCTGGGTCCTCAGGCAGAGTGGCACATGGGTCTTAGCACCGAGGAAGGTCTCAGCTGGAAGGGTGGGACAGTGGTGGAGCTGGGCAGGGACCAGGGTGGATCCAGATGGCTCAGGGTCAGGGTACTAAGGCCTCTGCGTGCCCCTCTGCCAACCCTCCGCCCCCTCCACACCTGCCTGCAGGTGTAGCAGCCTTGGCCTCTAGCCCACGGACCCTGCATCAGGGCTGTGCAGTTGGAGGGGGCCAGCCCTGCTGCCTGCTGGGTGGAGCAGCTGATACCCAGGCTGTGCAGCCAGGAGGGAGATGCCCAGGCCCTCTCATCTTGTCAGTGCCAGTTCCCAGAGCGGGGTCAGCTATTGGAACACCGGCCTTAGTTGGGAAGGTGCCGCCATTGGAACTCAGCTCACTGCAGAAGAAACTGGGTGGGAGTCCCAGGCTTAGGGGAGACCGGGGGTGTCAGCCTGTATGGAGAGCTTTCCTTGGAAGTGGAAAGAGGATGGAAAGAGCAGGGCCAGGCTAAGGAGGGTCCCCGAGGAAGCAGCCTTGAGGGTCCAGTGAGGGGAAAGGAAGGGGCTGGAGTGGGGAAGGGAAGGCAGTGTCCAGGGAGGGGCCCTCAGTTCTAGGACCAGTTTCAAGGAGCACAGCAGGCAGCAGGCAGGGCAGAGTGCTCCAGAGGTGAGGCTGCAGGGGGACCCCAGGATCCCCCCTTTCCAATGAGGGGGTGGAGGGGAGGGCGGGAGTTGGGAGGTGGACGCGGGGGAGACAGGGTGGCTCAGAGTCCAGGCAGAAAGTGGCATGTGTTTATGTCACAGAGATGTGGGAGGTGATACGGTTTGGCTCTGTGTCCCCACCCAAATCTCATCTGAAATTCTAATTCCCATGTGTCAAGGGAGGGACCCGTGATCCCCACGTGTGGGGGGAGGGAGGTGACTGGATCATGGGGGCGGTTTTCCCACGCTGTTCTCGTGATAGTGAGGAAGTTCTCGTGAGATCTGATGGTTTCAAAAATGTGGCACTTCCTCACTCGTTAGCCCTTCTTCCTGCTGCCTTGTGAAGAAGATGCCTGCTTCCCTCTTGCTTTCTGCCATGATCACGTTTCCTGAGGCTTTCCCAGCCTTGTGGAACTGTGAGTCAATTAAACCTCTTTCCTTTATAAATTATCCACTCAGGTATTTCTTGACAGCAGCATGAAAATGGACCAACATCGGGGGTAGGCACTGACATGGGGGATCCCTGGAGGGGGCCTTGGGACAGGGTGGGAAGGTATGGCTGCAGCTCGGGCTGGGCTGGAGGAAGTGAGGGTGGGGTGAGCCGCCCCTGCTCTGCCTTTTGCTGAAGGAAGCTCCAGGCAGGAGCAGGTGGGGATGGGGTTTCCTGCAAATCTACCTCCTGCATCCAGGTGCCTCTTTGCTGAGGGGCTGAAATTCCCAGGCCTCTAAAGGCAGCCTCTTCATGGCCCTGTGGCTTTTCTCAGCCAGGCTCACCGTGTGGAGGTCCACCTACTGCACACCAGTGCCCCCAATTCTCCCTGTCTGTGTGTGGTGGACAGGCTCTGTCTGCAGTCAGCTTTCTGCCTCTCATCTTCCTCTGCCTTGTGTTCCCCACCTGCTTCTGTGGAATAGCGGAGCAGGGTCTCAGGGGAGGTTCTGAGGGGGTCTCAGCAAACTGGCTTTCTGGGCATGGATTTTTGGAGGATTTGCCTAGAGTTGCTGGGTGGCCTGGTGGCTGGAGGTCTCACTTCCTGATGAAGCGTGAGGCCAAACCTCCTCCTGGAGAGGCCAGGCAGAGGTGGAGAAGAGGGCAGGCCAGGGCGTCCACACAAAGGTCCTTTGCCCGGGCTACCATCAGTCCAGTGATGCTGTGGGCGCTGCCACCCCCCACCCCCACCGCGATGTGAGTCACAGACAGTCAAACACCAAGTCCAGTCTGGAGGCTGGGAGAGAGGATGAAGCCAGAGGGTCTGTAGCCAGGCTGCAGACCATCAGAGGTGGAACCTCTGGGCACGGCCAAGGGAACGGCTGCCCCCCAAAACTCCCGGAAACACGCGCCACTTTCCCAGGTGTGCGCGGCCGCAGCGTCTGGACAGCTTCATGGCATCTGCAGGGACTCTCACGGTGGCTACATTTTTCCTGGAGGGGGAAACATTCTCTGAGATGCCTGGTGGGGTCTTGGGAGGTTCTTGGCCTTCACAGCCTTTCCAGCAGTTGGTGTGTGCAGACGCAGCTGCCCGGTGGACCCTGAGCTGTACAGACACCCTCCGCCATCTGCTGACCCCAAAGCAGGTGGAAATTCAGCCCCAGAACCCTCCTGTCTGCTCCTGGCTCCAGTTGTCCTACTGAGACCTCTCTGGGAGGGGAGGGTGACAACGCTCCCTCAGGGACAGCCCCTCTGGGTCCCTCCTTGGCCTCCTGGAGCCTCAGGAAATCTTCATCCTGGACTTTCTCACCCTGGGCAGTGGCGGCCTCCACGCCTTGCCTGGTGGCTGCAGGCTGCAGGAAGCCAGTGAGGGTGCCCCAGCTGTGTGGCCAGAGGCAGGCCCAGTCTCCGTGGGCCTCAGTTGCCCCTGGGCTGACTCCTTCCCCCACAATTCTAGACCCCCTGGGGCAGCCTCTGCAGTGGCCGAGGAACACACTAGTGCTGAGGGTGCACGTCTCCGAAGCTTCCGCGAGCCTTGGCAAACGCCACCACGCTGAAACTGCTCTCATGGCCCTGGTCCAGCACAGGGATGAAGACCATAAATCCAGAGTTCAGGGGCAGGAGGCTCCGCGGAGGGATGAGGGCCGAGGGCTGCTCCCTGCTAATAGCTGGGTGGCTATGTGGCACGTGCTACTCCAGGTGGCCGTGATGCCCGGGCTGAGGGGTGAGAGACCAAGGACGCATCAAGCAGGTGCTTCTAAAACAGGTGGCACCAAACCCCACTGAGTACGTTCCTGCTTTCCTCAGTTCATTACTGTGAGCCTCGAAACTGCACCACTCACAAGGACGCAAGCAGAGGCCACAGTGCACTGAGGCACTCGGGGCCACCGTGGTCAGCAGGGCCCCCTGCTCAGTGACCTCCTAAGACGGAGGCTGTTCCCACAGCGTCAGTCCCTGCCGACCCATTGCACAGGGGTGGCAAATAGGGCAAGGCCGGGCCATGACCGGCAAGGAAGAGGCCTGCACGGGGCGGCCGGCACGACCTTGCCCAGGGTCCGAGGCTGCGGCCCCAGAACTGGTCACAGAACGGCCAGAGGGGCATGTCCAGCACCTCATAGCCAGTCAGGGCGGCTTCTCGACTTCCCCTTGGTGACAACACCCAACAGACAGTGGCCTACATGAAGACAATCTCTCCTAGTGTGAATCCTGCAGCCCCCAGGCGAGAAGCTGCCAAACCATTTACTGCAGCGGTCCCCAAACGTTTTGGCACCAGGGACCAATTTCATGCAAGACAATTTTTCCATGGATGGTGTAGTGGGGAAGGTTTTAGGATAAAAGTGTTCCACCTCCGATCGTCAGGCATTAGATTCCCATAAGGAGAGGGCAACAGAGATCCCCACCTGCTCAGTTCTCAACAGGGTTCGCACTCCTCTAAGAATCCAGTGCCACTGCTGACCTGACAGGAGGCGGAACTCAGACAGTAATGTTCCCCCATCCCATCCCCCGCCCCCACTCACCTCCTGCTTTGCGGCCAGGTTCGTAACAGGCCATGGACCCACACTGGTCCTCAGCCCAGGGGTTGGGGATCCCTGGTTTACAGGATCCAGTGCTTAGCCAGCCCCTCCCATCTGGTCTGTGGAGCCCAGAGCACTGTCCCAGGGGCCCGAGCAGGGCTCTCCTAGTTACTTCTCCAGCTGTGGGAGCCTTGGAGTCAGGAGCAGCTTGGGGCCAAGGCGGTTCTTAAGACCCATAGGGGCACTGTGATGTAGGCACCCCAGGGCGGGCTGTGGCTCCACACGTGGTCCTGGCACCCCCGTCAGGCCTGGTCACTCACATAAGCAGCTCCCAGCATAGCCTCTTGGGCGTGGTCTGGACCTCTCATGGGGTCCTGTGGATGCAGTGATTTTGGGGAATGAGTCTCCAGCACAGATGGGGTGCAGCAGAAGCTGGCCCTGTGGGGATTGGCTGAGGCGCCCGCTGGCGACCTGCCTGGGCAGGAGGATCAGGCCCGGAGGGCTCCTGGCTGGGGTGTGGGCTCCCTCTGTAAGGGCAGCCAGAGCTGGAGTCCAGCCTCCTCTGTCAGTCAGTGTTGTGAATTCTGGCAGGTTACCTTCTCCGAGCCTGTTGTCCCCTGACCCCAGGTAAGGACGTGGCCCCTGAAGTGCCTTGGGAGGATGTGTTGGTGGTGCTCCTGGAGGCTTCGGTGAGCACCCCAGAAACATCAGCTGTTTCTAAGACACCCCTGGGCTCCATCTCTGGCCTCTGCTTCTCTGTGCCTCCTCTCCCCTCCTCCCTGAAACCCACTGCCCTGCCCCAAGCTTTGTCTCTGCCACTTCATAGGGCACAGTGGTGACCAGGCTTGGGGTGGTGTCATCTCTGCCACTGAATTAAGACACAGCAGTGACCAGCCCTGGGGCGGCGACTTTATGAGGCCTCCCAGCTCTGCGGCTGAAACATGACTGACCACACCTAGGTGAGTCCAAGTTCCTGGAGAGGCCCCAGTGCTTCCCCAGGATGTGAGTCTACTTGACTGCAGTGCGCTGTGGCCATGTAACAGGGTCACAGGTCTGGGCCCACCACCCTGGCCTGTGAAGTGTATGGCCTGTGCCCTCCTGGGGCCTGGACACACTCACTCCTGTCTGTTCTGGGATTTACCACCTATAGCCAGAGGATCTGGGCACGGTGACCTGGAAACAGGGAGCTCCAGCTGCCATCAAGAACACATCCACACTGGGCCCTGAAACCCCTGCTGTGGCTGACCTCAGGGGCCTCCTAGGGTCCTGAGTGAAGGAGGGCCCACTCCCTTCTCCCGCCTCCGCCCCAGCCATGAGACCAGTCCCTGCCAGCTGCTGGCTTGAGACATAGGAACGAAGGTGGTCCAGGGTCAGGAGCCCAGGGGTCAGGGAACAGGGGTCAGAGGACATAGGAACAAAGGTGGTCCAGGGTCAGGAGCCCAGGGATCAGGGAACAGGGGTTAGGGGACACAGGAACAAAGGTGGTCCAGGGTCAGGAGCCCATGGGTCAGGGAACAGGGGTCAGGAGACACAGGAACAAAGGTGGTCCAGGGTCAGGAGCCCAGGGGTCAGGGAACAGGGGTCAGGAGACACAGGAACAAATGTGGTCCAGGGTCAGGAGCCCACGGGTCAGGGAACAGGGGTCAGGAGACACAGGAACAAAGGTGGTCCAGGGTCAAGAGCCCAGGGGTCAGGGAACAGGGGTCAGAGGATACAGGAACAAAGGTGGTCCAGGGTCAGGAGCCCAGAGGTCAGGGAACAGGGGTTAGGGGACACAGGAACAAAGGTGGGAGGCCCCATGGGGACAGGGATCCCTTGGCCGGCAGGGAAGGGTGGGTGTGATCCCCCTGTGTGAGGCAGCACCTGCAGGCCTGTGGCACGTTTACTGACAGTACTTTTCACTTTTGGAGGTGTGGGGGCAGGCGATCAATTAAAGGTGTCCCTAGCGGGTGGGATGTGGAATTTAGGCCTGTTGGCTAGGGGAGAGGCCAGGAAGCTCAACACAGCCACTGCCATCTGTCCCTTCACTCCCCTTCCTCGTTGCAGAGTTCCAGACTCCATCGTCCTGGCAAGCAAGCTCCAGTTTCTGAAAGGATCCGTCAGGCCCCAAGTGGGCAGGCATGGGGACGTTCTGCCTCTTGGACAAGCTCTGCCGGTGGGCGTGTCAGCCAGGGACCCGCGTGTCTGTTTTCTCTCTCCTGCTCTCACAGAAATGCAGGGAGATTAGAGAGATCTTCGGGGAGGCAGTGCTTTGTCTCCTTTAGTCTCAAGTGGCCAGTGGTTAAAGATGTGATTACAAGGTTGTTTATTAAGTTGAGATTTATTTTACCACTTTATTAAGTCAACATGATTCAGTCCATTGAGAATTTGATTTTCAGGGCTGATGCAGAAGCTCGTTTATACAACTAAGACAATCACGAAAAAATGAATCAGTGGTCAATACATTTTAACTTAGCTTTGGTTAAAAGATTAAAGACGCCGCTATGATCAAATTACTTCCTCGTTGCTTGCTTGGTTTTTGCTGGTAGTTCCTTGAATCATGCCACATTATTTCAAATACTGGTGCCTCAATTGGATTATTAAAAGAAAACTATGCTATTAATTGGATTGTGCAGGAAATAATAAGCCCTCTTGGACTTAGCAAAGGGTGGCTGCCAGGGCCCTCTTTCCTGTGCAGAGAACAGACTGGCTGCTTGATCCAAGGTTGAGTTTGTGGAGACCTCTGTGTGTTTTCCAGGAGCCAGGCTGCCATGGAATAGATGTCTATTTCAGAGAACAAACTTTCATGATAGGATGATAAGGGCTGCTCCCCTAACACAGGCATTGACCATTTCAGTCTTTACCTACCAATCTCCTTGCATCTTAAATATATTTCTTCCATCCCTTCCTGTGATGTCCTCTTGTAGGAGAGTCTGTTCTGTAGGACGCATCAGCTGACCAAGCTTTGGCTGAAGTTCCAGCGCTGTGGGAGACTACTGGGGACTGAGTCCCTGGCTCTGCTGCACCCTGGACTTAATTGAGTTGGGCTGTGCCCTTAAGAGCCCCCGTGGGAGACAAGAGGGGTCAGCTTTCCATGCTGTAAGCAAACGACCACAAACATGGCATGTATAATACCACCACTTATTCTCTTCGTTTCTGTTAAGTAGACATTCAAAGCATGGCTTAGCAAGGTCCTCTGCTGAGGGTCTCACAGGATGCATTCCGGGGTCACCTGGGCTGTGTTCTCATCTGCAGGCTCAACTCAGGAAGGACATGCTTCCAACTCCTGCAGGTTGTCAGCAGGATTCACTTCCTTTTCCTTGCGGACTTCATGGCATCTGCTCTTTTAAAGCCACTGGAGAATCTCTCACTCTACTCTCCTAAGACTCTGGAGTCTTACATAACACAATTGCAGAGTGACGCCCATCACCCATGTCATATTGTGTGACTTAGAAGAAAGTCACAGCCTCCACCACTCTCAAGAGGAGCAGATTACACAAGGTGTCACTCACTGGGGGCCACTTTAGGGTGTGTGACATGCAGTGATTAAAATAAAGGGGCATTTTTAACCAGGAAGGACAGGCAGGATTTGACACCAGCCGTGCAAAAGGTGGCTGGGAGGTGGAGAGAGAGGGGTCTGGAGGGCAGTGGCGAGCAGAACTGAAAGCTCAAGGTGGAGGAATTTTGAAGTCATGTTCTATACAGTGGGAGACAATCATTGTTTCTGAAGTTGCGTTTTTTTCTTTGAATATTGATATATAGGTAGGTGGATAATGGGATTGGGCTGACCTCTTGACTTTCCTCAGCTTATAGAACTTCCAAAGAGTGGTCCCCACCCCTGCCCCACCTCCAGTCAGGCCTGTGCAGTGGCCTGACACCCACTGGGCAGTTCTCACCAGTGTCCTGGCCTGGTCACCTCCTTAGGTAATCACGCTGTGGCAGTGCACATGGCTTCAAAGTCTCCAGGTGGTCCAAACCTTAGGGAGAATAAACTGAGCAGGCTGTGGCAGCTGCACATCCTAGCCCTTCTGGCATAGACCCTTCTCATTTGCCCAAGTGAGGCTTCTGTCACAGAATTTCAAGCATCCCTGCTGTGGAAGTGTTTAGGTGAATGGGGCTTCCAGAAATTCCCATCATACCACGGTCAGCTGCCTTGGACTCCTGGCTCCCCCTGGGCTGGCCTCACTTGCAAGGACAACTTCTGTTAACCAAAGCATTCTGTGGTACGAGGCCATGCTGGGAGGAGGGCTCTGGAATTTTCACACTTCTCCCCTGGGTGCCCCGTGGAAGAACAGGCATTCTTCCTGATTCTGAACTCATCTTTGGCACACGTGTTTGTCCTGTCCTGGCTAGCACCGTGTAAACTAGTGTTTGCCAAGAAGGAGAGAATACCCGCCAAATGAGATGTTCAGGGGAGACTGAGATGATTTCAGCACTTAGTTTTCAAGCATTCTTAAAATAACAGAGGTCTGAGAAACAACAACAAAGTAATCTTCTAATTCTTAGTTCATTCAAATAAGTTGCTGTATTAGTCCATTTTCATGCTGCTGATAAAGACATACCCAAGATTGGATAATTTATAAGGAAAAAGAAGTTTAATGAACTCACAGTTCCATGTGGCTGGGGAGGCCTCACAATCATGGCAGAAGGTGAAAGGCATGTCTTACATGGTGGCAGGCAAGAGAGAATGAGAGACAAGTGAAAGAGAAAACCCCTGATAAAAAACATCAGGTCTCTTGAGACTTATTCACTTCCATGAGGACAGTGTGGGGGAAACTGCCCCCAGGATTCAAGTATCTCCCACCAGGTCCCCCCACCACACATGGGAATTATGGGAGCTGTAATCAAGATGAGATTTGGGATGAGATTTGGGTGGGGACACAGCCAAACCATATCAGTTGCCTACCTGGAATATTCAGAAGGCCCACAATAACTGCAAATGTTTCCTTCCCCCACTTGGTGTGTGGGGTTTTCCCCCAAGATGGAAATACTGTTACTATTCAGTGACTATAAATGTAATACATGTTTGAAGTTAAATGTTCAAACTTTACAGAGGTGCATAACATAAAAAAGAAAGTCCTCCACAATTTCCACTCTCATCTAGTTAATCACTGTTACAATTATCAGCATGTTCTTTTGTGCTTGTACAATTTATTTTATGTACCTGAAACCTGCTTTCTGTATTTGCTCTCTAACCTGTATAATTTACTTAGTATACCTTGGATATCTTCATATGTGTAGAGATAGCATTTTAGGGGTTGTTTGGGCCTCAACTAAATTTGGAGTTGAAATAAATTTAGGAAAGTGGAATTTTAACCTGATTGAGTAAATTTTTTCCTTTAGATTTGTTTTCCCTCTTACTAGAGAGAGAGTACAGTTTTACTAAAAATGCATCACAAGTGAGCCAGAAAAATGTCTGATATATTAAACTTTTCTGATTAAAATTAAAACACTAGTGGAAACTAATATAATGATAAATGGGTCTCTTCCCACGCTTCACTTGCCACCTCCATTTCTGACCTAACACTTCAGGAGCTTTAAAGGAAGAGACAGTGGGATAAACGGTGGGCTCTGCTTCAGGCTCACACACGGGGAGGCACTGCTGGTGTTCTGCTTCCTGTCTGCTCAGGGCTCCGGGACAGACTGGGGCTGCTGCAGATGCAGACACCTCGAGCTTTCGGCAGGATGCCCTGCCTTCATGAGGCCTCCCTAGGTTGGGGCCATGGGAACCCATGCATGGAGTCCAGCAGATGTTGAAATAAAGACAACCTTGAGCCTCATTAATGCTGACAGGAAGGTCAATACAAATAAACCCATTTCATCTTTCCTCAACAGTTGTATAATATCCCCCTGTGTCAAGGTACATCTTTAGGGATGGCCAAGAAGCATTAATTCCAACATCATTTTAAGCTTTTCTTTCAAAATTGAATAACTAAATTCTGATAAACTGATCAACCCTATGTGCCGAATGATCTCTGCATCTTTGTCATATATATGTGGGTTTATTTTTTACACTATTCTGTTTCATTGATTTGATCGTCTGTGTTTACAGTAATATCACAGTCTTGGTTACAATAGCTTTATAATAAGTCTTGAAGCCAGGTAGTGTTGGTCTTCTGATTTCATTCTTTTTTTTTTTTTTTTTTTTGAGACGGAGTCTCGCTGTGTCGCCCAGGCTGGAGTGCAGTGTCGCGATCTCGGCTCACTGCAAGCTCCGCCTCCCGGGTTCACGCCATTCTCCCGCCTCAGCCTCCGAGTAGCTGGGACTACAGGCGCCCGCCACCACGCCCGGCTAGTTTTTTGTATTTTTAGTAGAGACGGGGTTTCACCATGTTAGCCAGGATGGTCTCGATCTCCTGACCTCGTGATCCACCCGCCTCAGCCTCCCAAAGTGCTGGGATTACAGGCTTGAGCCACCGCGCCCGGCCTCATTCTTCTTTTTCTATGTTGTTTTGGCCATCCTCGTCCCTTTATGCGTCCAAATGAATCAGCTTGTCAACTTCTTCAAATGATCCCGATGGGACCTCTGATTAAGATTGCACCAACAATACAGATCTAAATGAGAAGGATCGGCATCTTGACAACACTGAGTCTTCTGGCCCATAAACATGGGGTCTCACTCCATTTTTTAGTTTTTAAATGTCTCTCAGCAATGTTTTGTGGTTTCAGAGTACAGGTTTTATACATTGTCAGATTTGTCCCTAAACATTTCATATTTTGATACTATTGAAAATGAAATTTTAAAATTTCAAGTTCCAATTATTTGTTTCCAGGATATAGAAATCCAGTTGATTTTGATATGTCGATTTTCTATCCTGCCACTTTGATGGCTTAATTACTTGTTATAGTGACTTTTTCTTAGCCATCATTGGATTTTCTACAGAGATGATCAGGTTGTCTACAAGGAAAGACAGTTTAATTTCTTTTCCAATCTAGATCCCTTTAATTTCTCTTTCTTGACTTATTAGACAGACAAGAACCTCCAGTGTAATGTTGAATAGACAGGATGACAGCAGGTATCCTTGCCTTATTTCTGATTTTAGGGAGAAAATATTGTTATTCCCCGTTTAAGTGTGGTGTTAGCTACGGGTTTTTCATAGATGTGCTTTACAGGTTGTGAGCGTTCTATTTCATTACTAACTTGCTCAGAGAGTTTTTTTTTTGTTTTTTTTTGTTTGTTTGTTTTGTTTTGTTTTGTTTTTATCAGAGATGAATATTGGATTTTGTCAAATGCATTTTCAGCATCTATCAAGGTAGTCATATGGTTTGGTTTTTTCCCTTTTTTAGTTTAATATTAATTTTCCAATGTTAAACCAAACTAGCAAGTCTGGGGTAAACCATACTTGGTAATATTTTTATATTACCTTCTTATATATTATTGAGTCCTTTTTATATATTATTTTATATATTATATTTTATATATTATTGAGTCCAGTTGACTAAAATTTGGCTAAGAATTGTAACGTCTGTATTGACCTATAGTAGAAAGATAGTAGTTTGTAGTTTTCTTGTTTTGTTTTTGTTTTTGTTTTTTTGAGACAGGATCTTAGTCTGTCACCCAGGCTGGAGTGCAGCGGTGCCATCTCTGGTTCACTGCAGCCTCAACTTCCCAGGCCCAGGTGACCCTTTCACCTCTTCCTTCCAAGTAGCTGGGACTACAGGTGTGCGCCACCACACCAGGATAATCTTTTGTGTTATTTTGTAAAGACAAGATTTTGCCACGTTGTCCAGGCTGGTCTTGAATTCCTGGGCTCAAGTGATCAGCTCGCCTTGGCCTCCCAAAGTGCTAGGATTACAGGTGTGAGCCACTGCACCTGTCTTTGTCAGATTTTAGTCACAGGGTAATGTTGGTTTCACAGGATGAGTGGGGAAATGCTCTCTCCTTTTCAGTATTCTGGGGAGTTGGGTGTGGAAAGGCTTGATTTCCTCCTTTCATATTTGGTTGAATTCTTTGGTGAAGACATCTGGACCTGGAGTTCTGTTGGTGGGGAGGTTTTTAATTATAAATAAAATTTGTTTAACAGATATATGGTTATAAAGGTATTTCTGTTTAAGGGAGCTTTTGTAATTTCGGGAATTTGTTCATTTTATCTAAGGTGTCAGATTTATTAGCATAAAGCTTTTCATCAAATTCCCTTATTATCCTTTTGGTATCTGTAGAATCTGTCATGATGTCATCTCCTCATTCCTGTTATTGGTAATTTGTGTCTTCTCTCTTTTTTCCTGAGAAGTCTGGCCAGAGATTTATCATTTTTATTGATCTACTCTAAGAACTAGCTTTTGGTTTCATCGATTTTTCTCTATTTTTTTCTGTTTTCTATTTCATTGATTTCCACTCTAATCGTGAGTCTTTTTCTTCTCTTTACACTGGGTTAGTTCACTCTGCTTTTCTAGTTTTTTAAAGTGGAAGATTAGCTCATTGATCTGAAACCTTTCTTCTTTTCTAATACAGGCATATAGTGCTATATAAATAATACATTAGCAGCACCTACACAATTTGACATAACGTGTTTTCACTTTCACTTAGTTCAAACTTTTTTGTTGTTTTCCTTTGATTTCTTCTTTGAATCATGGGGTACTAAAAGGTGCGTTATTTAGTTTCCAAATACTTGTGAATTTCCAGATATCTTTCTGTTATTGAATTATATTTTAATTCCATTTTTGCTAAGGAACATGCTCGGTATTCTTTAAATGCTTTGAAATTCAAGCCATTTTCTTACAGTTCAGAATATGGCCTATATTGGTTAAAATGTGCTCTTGAAAAGAATATGTATTCTGCTGTTGTTGAGTGGAGGGGTCTCCAAATGTTAGTTGTCATGTTTTTCGATAAGGGGATTCAATTATTCTATGTCCTTACTGGTTTTCTGTTTATTTGTGGGTATTTATTTATTTATTTATTTACGGGAAGGGAGCACTGAAATGCCTATTGGACATTTTCACTTATATCAGTATTCTGAATAATGCTGCAGTGACCATCATACATACTTGCCTGGCATCTATTTCACTCAGGTGCATTTCTAGAAGCCCTTCCACTTTGTTACAGAGCTTATCTTCCAGAAAGCCTGTTTCACTTCATGTTTCTGCCAACAATGTGGGAGCATGCCATCTCCCTGACCTCTCCCCACTTTAACGTCCCACCAGGAAAGCTCATGTTTTCTGTCCGTATTATGTGCTTCCTGGAAAAATCTCTGTTCTGGGCCCCTCTTTATTCTCCACCTTTCCAGTATCTCCACATTGTAAGGTCTCTGAATGGCAATCTCTCTGCTTTAGAGTTGCCGAGATGCTGGGCGTGGTATGCTGGTCTGGGCGCCTTCAGGGGAAATGAGGCATTCCCGTTATAAAGCTTCTGCTGGGCCTCATGGATGCTCTTCCATGATCTCCTGGCTCATTGATTCTCATCCTTGCTCTGTCCTGCCTTCTTATCTCACGTTCCCTTATTGGGAGAAGAGCAAACCAGACATGTGGAAGGTCTCCAGCTCTTCTCTCCCCTTTAGAGAGCAGCAGCTTCAGCTTCCAATGCATCCTATACTCACAATGCTTCCCCGGTGTCTCTCAGTGTCTGGGACCCTCTCTGCAGGCATCATGAAGAGGGGCCCCAGGAGCTCATGGTCTAGATACTGACAATGTGACCACCTGGCCTTATAATTAAGAAGCCTGCAGAAGCAGATGAGGGCACAGATGAGGGCACCAGCTAATAATCCCCAGAGAGGAGCCACTTGCAGCCATCAGCAGGGATTAGAAGATCCCTAATCTTCCCAGGGAAGATTCTATATGTTGGAATAAAACAAATATCTCATTTTCTTACCAGCTGTCAGATGGAAATACGTAACAGATGTGTTCACAGTGCCCAAGCCTCCATAGATGACTAGGCAGAGTCTTCTGGAAGGTCATGGTTTCACATCTCTCTGTGTAAGTAGTGAGTTAGCTGTGACAGAAATAGCCCAACAGATCTTGTCTCTCTGCAACCGCTGGGGAGCGCATGTCTTGTCCAGGTGTGAGCTTCCTAATTCCTGCTGATGGCTGCAAGTGGTTCCTCTCTTGGGGCTGTTGGCTGGTTCCTTGAAAGTGTTTCCAGCCACTGCAGTAGGACTTGAGTGAGTGGCCAGGGAGATGTCCGTTTTCATTGCAGAAGCCTCAAGGAGACAGAGAAGCAACTCTGGGCAAATAAATCACGTTCTGAGAGAAAACTGGGTATGGGAGCCTGCGTGGCCACATCCACCGAGGGGAGTGCAGTCAGCGCCATGGATGTTCCAGAATAAGATTAATCAACACACGGGGTCAGAGAGTCCCTCCAGGGAGGTCCAGTATTTCAAACCAGCCAGCACCTTCAACCTTTCCACCATCAAAGCTTCTCAGAGGGGAATATTATGAATAGCAAGAAATGTGCAGGAAGACTGTTTCTTCTGTTCTATTTCTGCTCCTTTAAAATAACTCTGTATGTCCAGCAGCTTCCCTGGGTAACAAGACCCAACCTTAGAATAAAATGCACTGCGTTCTTCAAATCGCGAGGCCAACTCGGCAGCCGTGAGAGGAGGCGGGACCCCCTGGAAGTGTTTCCTCCTTTGTTAGGAGGCTGTAATGATGATGGGGCCACGGGACGGAGCTCTAGAAGAAGGCTGGGTAAATACTGGGATGTTCCATCTCACAAGCTCTTGGCGAAGGTTTAGATCAGGTTTAGACTTGGAGTCAGGCTTGGACCAGGCCACGAAACAACTCCCACATCTAGGTGGGTCTCGAGGCCCAGACATCTTCCCAAGGCTCATGGCCCCAGGGCCCCTGGCTGGGTGATGCAGGCCCAGACCCCGCATTAGGGCTCTAAGGCAAGAGGTCCTTCTGGCTGGGAGCCCTGAAGGCAAGAGGTCCTTCTGGCTGGGAGCCCTGGGCCAGCACACGGGCGGGAGTGCCCTGGAAACAGCCGCACACACCGGAAACGGAAGCACAGATGGACACAGGAGCCCCACGCCGCCTGACTTTCTCTGACGCCCCCTGCAGCCCAGGAGAAGCCAGTGCAGGATGAGAGAGGTCTTCCCCAGCCCCACGCCCTGGGCAGACTCCTGCTGCACTCCAGTCTACGGGAAGATTTGTTTTGGCCCCACCCGTGCCAGCCCTAGGATGGAACTGCTGACAGTCTGTTGGGAAGCCCAGACAGAGATTTATGAAAAGCTGTTTCCACCAGTGAGGACCACATAAAAACAGGATCCATAAAGTATTGAGTGAAAAAATAAGATTGCAGACAGATTTACATCGATTCTCTTTTCCATGTGCACGTTCTCATTTTTTAATTCCTGTCCTCTTCCCTAAAGGCACCCCCTCCCGTCCAGGCCTGTGCTTCTCCTCCCTCCCCCACCTCCCCAACTCCCCAGTGCCTCCTGAGCCCACCACTGAGATGGGGTCTGAAGCCCCTGCCCTGTGGTATCCCAGGCCCTTGTGTAATCCACACCGCTGGGGTGTGAGCTGGACCTAGTGACTCGCTTCTAAAGAGCAGAATAGGTCACTTCCTGGATTAGGTTACAAGAAGACAGGTTCTGTCTTGCTGGCCCTCCAAGGGCTCTCTTATCCTCTCCTCCCTCTCCTCTCCCTCTTTCTCCCTCACTCCCTCTGAGGGTAGCCAGTAGCCACATTGTGAGCAGCCCTATGGTGAGGTCCACATGGAAAGGAACAGGTGCCTCTGGCCACAGCCTGCAAGAACCCAGATCATAGCAGCAGACATGGATGTGAGCTCAGAAGCAGATGCCCCCATACCAGCCCTGTGATGACTGCAGCAGCAGCTGATGCCTGGATTACAGCCTTGACAGACACCAAGAGGCACCAAGCTAAGCTGCACTCAGATTCCAGACCCACAGGAACTGTAAGCTTATAGGCATGTGTTGGGTCTGGCACAGTGGCTCATGCCTATAATCCCAGCACTTTGGGTGACCAAGGCGGGTGGATTGCTTGAGCTCAGGAGTTTGAGACCAGCCTAGGTAACATGGCAAAACCCCGCCTCTACAAAAAATACAAAAATTAGCCAGGTGTGATGGTGTTCGCTTGTGGTCCCAGCTACTCAGGAGGCTGAGGTGAGAGGATGGCTTGATTCCTGGTTGCTGAGGTTGTAATGAGCTGAGATCAGGCCACTGCCCTGCAGCCTTGGCAACCGTGCAAGACCCTGTCTCAAAAAACAGAGTTTTAAGCTGTTACATTTTGGAGTAATTTGTTACACAGCCATAGATAACTAATACACAAAATGAAACTTCCCTAACTCTGCTGTGTTTTAAATTATTTGCATATGTCTTCATTCCTTCACACTTCAGAGAATTCTGTTTTGCTGCCTTGATTTCCCTCCATCCACCCTCCTTGATCACCTTCAACCTGGCCATGTCCTCCTGCTTCCCTCCTGAAACTCTCCTCTGGAAGGTCCCCGAGGACCATGCAGCCACTGCACACCTGCTCCTCTTCTTTCTGATATTAATGGAACATTAACATGCTACCACCAGCGGCTCTAGGGGAGAATCTTTCCTTGATTCTTCCAACTTCTGGTGATTTCCAGCAGTTTTCAGTGTTCCTTGGTTTGTGGCAGCATCACTCCAATCTCTGCCTCCGTCTTCACATGGCTCTCTTCCCTCTGTATGTCTGTGTCCAAGGACACAACTCTAATGGGCCACCCTAATTCAGTATGACCTCAGGTTAACTAATTATATCTGCAATGACCATGACCATGTATTAGTTTGTTCTCACACTGCTATGAAGAAATACCTGAAACTCAGTAATTTGTAAAGGAAAGAGGTTCAACTGACTCACAATTCTGCGGATGGTACATGAAGCATGGCTGACGGAGGTCTCAGGAAACTTGCAATCATGGTAGAAAGTGAAAGGGAAGCAGGCACGTCTTACATGGCTGGAGCAGGAGGAAGAGAGCAAAGGGGAAAGAGCCACATACATAGACAACCAGATCTCATGAGAACTCACTCACTATCAAGAGAACAACAAGGGAGAAATCCACCCCCTTGCTCTAATCACCTCCCACCGGGCCCCTCCTCCAACACTGAGATTTGGGTGGGGACACAAAGCCAAACCATATCAGACCCTGTTTCCAAAAGACATTACGGTCACAGGATCCAGGTAGACATGAATTTGAGGGACATTCAACCCAGTGCAGCATTCAGGGGCCAATCCCGGGCGCCTGTTCAGCCCACCTTTATCTTCTGTCATTACCCAGCCTTCAGGTGTGCCCCTATGACCTGACCCCGGGGGAGATGGCCTGCTTGGCCCCAGCACATTGCATATTCTTGCTGTTCGAAAGTGCACTTCTTCCACATCCAGTCCCAATGCCAGCCTCTCCTAGCATCCCCTACACCTCTGGAGGGCCCATGTGTTCTCCCTCGAGGGCCCCCAACCCTGTACCCTGAAAGCATCTGTCCCTCTTATGGTTTTTTCATCTTTGCTGTCTCCCCTGCTGTGCTCACTGAGAGTGGGCAGAAGTGTGGTGTGATAATGTGACTTGTGGGTAGACCCCAATGCCCACCCTGGAGGTACAGGTTGAATTCCTGCTGGAAGGGAACGACATTAAGAGGGATGCCGCGGCAGAAAGCAGCCTGGTCTGGGTCTGAGAACATTGGTGCTCACATCCCTGCTCCTCTCCCTGTCATCACTGTGACTGTGGGAAGGCCAGCTCTTCTCTCTGACCCTCAGTTTCCATGCCTGTCATGTGAGAATAATCAGATTCCTCCCTGGCCATCTGACCTGGGCTGGGATCTCTCCACAGGCTTAGGGGACTCAGTCTGTGAAGTGCCAGGTCACCTGGGAAGACCCCACACATCAACAGTTGGAGCTTCTCTGCCACAGCACTGCTGAGTGTCTGGGCACTTCAAGGGCTCAGTCAGTGCCCCAAGCTCTGCCGTGAGCCTATCTCCCATCTAAACTGCAGGCCCAGATCTCACTGAGGTGGCAGTGAGTTGCAACTCCTTCCAGAAAACAGACTTCACAGAGGGAAGGGCCTGGCTGGGGCCGGGTGGGGAATCTCCCGGGAGAAGGAAGGGCCAGGTCTAAGCAGGACCTGAAGCCCAGTGGGATTCAAGTCACAGCCTCGCGTGGGAGGCCCTGAGGGAGCGGGTGCTGTGCACTGTGGAGCTGAGATTTCTAGTTTTCTTTTCCAATCTGGGGCTGCCCTGGGAACACCGTATGCTTCCCACCATGCATGATTTCCAGTGGCTTCCCACATGTGCTGTGGCTAGCAGTTGGGTGGAAATCATCTGTGACTGGCCTCCCCACAGGAGTCTGGACTTCTACTGGGCAGCAATGCTAAGCAACCTGAGGACCCAGGAGGGAATCAGAGGGCAGCGGCTGCTCAGTGGCTCTGTGGGTGCTGGTACACTTCTCCCTCTCCAGCTAAGGACAAGGTCTGGGCCTCCAAGCCATCCTGGAAAGTAATCAAGCCTGGCCATATGTCCCTACTGCCACCTCCCAGGGGAGCCGTGAACTCTTTAATCACAGACACAGCAGCTCCTCCAGCTTCTGCAGGATGGCAGCATGGGAGGTTCTCAGCCAACACTGGACAACGTGATTTTCTTCTCCTCCTAACTCCTCAGAGAAACAGTGTCCCCGAGGGCCACACCGAAGTCTTTGTGGGTGACTATGAAGTCAGTGCTCTGGCTGCATTTGGACCAGATGGGCCAGATGAGCCACCATATGGTGCCTCCAGTGAGTACTTCTGCCCGCAGCCTCTCCCGGGGCTGCCCACCCCACCTCTGCTGCCTAATCCTGCCCAGCCAACCTTCACCACGCACTCCCCTCCACCTTCTTGTACCAGCCCGTCACCTGGGCTGTACCATGCAGCTCTTGCCCACTTCTCTGCCCTGAGCAAACCAGGCACATCCTCTCTCTCACTGGGAGATATGCATCCTGGGCCATTCTAAGTCAAGTTCTGCCTGGGTGCAACCAATGAGAGCCCTGAGCTTGTGTCCTTGGCCTTCAGAGGTGGCAGAGCAAAGACAATTTCCAAACCTGGAGGAAGCTGCTGGGAAGTAGACGGCCAACTGCCCAGTCAGGAAGGGTGGGGCAGGGCTAGAATGGAGGGTCCTTGGGTGGGTAAGAGGGTAGGGTGTGTGAGGGAAGGGAGAACGAAGAAGGAGGAAAGGGGAGCCAGAGGGGAGAAGTGGCTGTGGTGGCCGAGACACTGCTGAGTGGTCCTGATCAGGGAGCAGCTACTCTGTGGACCCTGGTGGCTTTCACAGGTTTAACGAAGTCTCCCCAGGACGTTGGTCTGGGCAAGTGCTCTGCAGAATAACTGGGCAGGTATTCTCCAGTGGATGCCACCTTGATTAAAAAGAAAATTGAAAATCTCCATGCCTGCCTTGCCATTGTGAGGGATGGGAGCCCTGGAAATCTTTCCACTCCAATTCCCCAAAGTCACATCTCAGACAGCCCCGTAGCCAGCGGGCCTGGAAACAGTGCCAACCCTGAAGATGGGAGGGCATCGGGGGGCTGCCTTGACTGAGTCATACTGTGGACCGAGGGGAAAGCATTTGCCGGTTCTGTCTGCCTCCCCAGATGCAGGACCCCTGTGGTGACACCTCTGGAACGATGCCCGTGCCAGGGTTTACCACCTGGAGGAGCCATTTGTCTGAGGGGTTGACCATATGACAAAGGTCCCTGATGATCCACTCCTGGTGTCCATCCTCTACCTTCTTCCCTAACGTGTCTGGACCTGGGACTTGCTTCTAACAAGACAGTTTGGCCATGGCGATGGGATGTCACTTCGAAGGTACATTTAATGACCCCAGCTTCTGTCCCGCTTGCCCTTGTTAGTGCTGTTACTTGCTCATTCTAAGGGGGCTGCTGCCACTCTGTGAGCTGCCCCATGGAGAGACCCACAGGTGGGGAGATGGAGGAGGACTCCAGCCAACAGCCCACAAGGAACACATTCCTGCTGAGAACCATGTGTGAACTTGGAAGTCATTACCTCCCAGTTGAGCTTTCTGATGAGAGCATAGCCCCGGCCAACAGCTCCACTGCAGCCTGAGGAGGGCCCTGGAGCCAGAGGCACCCACCCAGCTGTGTCCGGATCCCTGCCCCACAGAGGCAGCAAGGTAAGCGATGCTTATCATTTTATGCTGCCATGTTTTGGAACACTTTATTACGTAGAAATAAATACATAGGTTCTGAGACCTGAAAATGAGGAAGGGTGTCAGGGAGCCCCCTTGAGTGAGGGAGGCATGATGTGGATGGACATGAGAGACTTCAAGCTCTGTATTTCCAGGTCCCTTAACATAGACACTCCCTTAGGGGCACCTTGGCCCCAGTGCCCGGGGAGCAACTGCTCCATGGAGGGTAGGTAGCCCTGTTACCCAGTCCTTTCCTAAATGAAGGGCGAGTTGCACGGTTACCCAGTCCTTTCCTAGATGAAGGGCGAGTTTCAAGGTTACCCAGTTCTTTCCTAGATGAAGGGTGAGTTTCAAGGTTACCCAGTCCTTTCCTAGATGAAGGGTGAGTTTCAAGGTTACCCAGTTCTTTCCTAGATGAAGGGCGAGTTTCAAGGTTACCCAGTTCTTTCCTAGATGAAACGTGAGTTTCAAGGTTACCCAGTTCTTTCCTAGATGAAGGGTGAGTTGCACAGTTACCCAGTCCATTCTTAGATGAAGCCCAAACTACCTTTCCGGAAATGACTGGCACTTGGCTCCTTCCTCCTACTCCTCAGGGTGGCACCCCTGATGAGACTGTGGGTTTTGGCTGCTCATGTGGGGCTGCAGAAGGGAAGTGAAAAGGTTGAGGGGTGCAGTGGGGTGGAGCTGTGAGAAGTAAGCAGGGCCTCATGGGAGTTTGTGGAGGAGAAGCGGGATAGAGATATGGCTGCACAGTGATGACCTGGCCCACAGGGTCCTGGGGCCCACTGCTCACAGGCTGCAGACTGGAAGGAAGTGGGGCCTGGTGGCCTGGGCATTTCTTCTCTCCATCCACAGCATGGAGGGGCTGGCGGAGGGTCCTTTACACTCCAGCCTCCTATCTTAGAAGCAGATACACCATTCAGGGTCGGCGGTAGGCAGGGCCTCTGATCAGGCAGGTGAGGCAGTGGAAAGAGGTCTTAGTCTCAGTTGGCTTTGCAGCCTGTTCTCACTCAGCCTCATCCTGGAGTGACCTGGGATGCAGGTTAGATCGGGTCCCCAGCCCACAACAGACTCCCAGGGCAGCCCACTGCCCACTGCGGGAGAAACAGCCTTGAGGGTGCAGAGGCCGAGAGCTCTCAGCACCCCAGGTCCTGATGCCCCCAGGAACCGTCAGGAGAAACAAGATCATACGTGAAAAGGTACAGAACGGCCTGGAGATACGGAAGACATCTTAGATAAACATAGAGGCTTCAGATGTTCCAAGTTGAAATAGCAAAATGAATAAAAATATAAACTATTTTCTGAATTAATTTATGGCATTTTAATAAAATTCGACTATAATTCCAGTGAATTTTCAGGTGGACCTCAAAGCAATGTTGTCAAGTGTAAGCAGGTGTGTTATAAAACCACAATTCCTTCTTTGAAAAGGGTTGTGAGGAAAGACCAGCCCCAGTAGATATTGGAGCATTTTCATAATGCAGTAATTAGACATGTGTAGCATTTGTATGTGATTAACTGTGAGACCAGCAGAATATGTAGACAGTCCAGGAGCTGACCAGAAGCCGACACTGAACTTCTAGTATGGAAGGGGCCCCAAATCAATGGGGCAGAGATTTAGTCAATAAATGTTCCTGAGATGACAGGTTAATTGTTTGGAACAAAATTTGAAATTAGATTTCCTTCCCCTCACAGAATTTTGCAGGGAAAAAAAAGCAGAAGAAAAATTACAGTCAACCTAGCCACCAAAGGAAGGGGTCCAGGGCATGCCCAGAGTGGAGGAAGCTGGGTGGGAGGGAGGAAACGGGGAGGAAGGAGGGAAGGCAGGCAGACCTTCAAAAGGAGACACGCACCTGCAGTGACTGCAGGGTAGCAGACTGGCTGGTGGAAATAAAATGTATTTCTCACTTATTAGTCCCAAACGAGGCCTGGAGATAATACTTACAGAAAACATGACACCGAGAAGAAGAACTTGAACAAAACATAACAAGTGCTCAAATCAATGTGCACAAAAAACAAAACTCCGAGAAAAAGCGATATTCCTGATGTATTTTGCATGTGAGGCAAGTGCCCTGTGACTCTTTTGTAAGGAATAATCCCTGCTTCAATGCGAGGGAAGTCACTCCCCGACTCTACTGCTGGATTCTGAATGTTCTTGGTTCATGCATGAACATATTGTCATTGTTCGAGTTCCCAGGCATGGGGTTCCTGGGTTGGGGATTTACATTTATTCAGCTTATAGATGTGGTTGAAAGGTTTTCCCAGTGGCCATGCCAGTGATGCCCCTACCAGTCCCCACTGTTCCACACTCATCTCGCCAGCTGGGGCTTGCTGCTGGACATTTCACGGGGCCACATCAGTGGGTGGGTGGTGGTTCTGGGGCCATATCAGTGGATGGGTGGTGGTCAGCACTGGGTTTTGTTTTGTTCTGGATGTTAGTGAGGTTGAGCGCCTGATTTTTGGATCCCTAGTTTGTCATTTAAACTCTTCACCTAGGTTCATGCATTAGATTGGTCTCAGTCCTTGATATGGTTTGACTGTGTCCCCACCCAAATTTCATCTTGAACTGTAGCTCCCACAGCTCCTGTGTGTCGTGTGGGGGACCCAGTGGGAGGTGGTTGAATCATGGGGGCAGGTCATTCCCGTGCTGTTCTCGTGATAGTGAATGGGTCTCACCAGATCTGCTGGTTTTATAAAGGGGAGTTTCCCTACACAAGATCTCTCTTGTCTGCCACCATGTAAGACATGCCTTTCGCCTTCTGCCATGACTGTGAGGCTTCCCCAGCCACATGGAACTATGAGCCCTTTAAACCTCTTTTTCTTATAAATTACCCAGTCTCGGGTATGTCTGTATGAGCAGCGTGAGAACAGACTAATACGGTCTTCATCTAACTCTCCTTCTTTGGCTTGGGCCGGGCAATCCTCCACTTTGTGTGTGCTAGAGATGGACCCGCACTGTGAGAATGGGTGGCTCTTCCCCTCACATCTGTCTCACAGTGGAAATGCCAGGAACGTGTGGTGTGGGTAAAGGACGCTCTGTCTGTTTGCCACATAAATTGATTCTGAAAATCGCCACCACAACCTCCAAGTAGGGTCTTGTTCTCCTTCCTCCATTCCTCCCTGGTCAGAGCTGAAATTTCCTGCTGAATCAGTTTTGGAAGATGTGTTTGTTCACTAAATGTGCCAATGCCAAGAACTTCCAATATAAGTAAAATTACAGTATCTATATTTTAATTGCAACATAACATGATCATGGTGGGAAAATTAGAATAATCCATAAGGGAAAAAGAATAAAATGATAATACAACACCTGTAACCCCATCTCCCAGAGATCATCCCCAGTGATTGTTCATGTGTATTTACCCAGGCTTTTATTTATATTCTTTTTTTACAAATTGTTCATAGATACTCCATACACTTCAATTACTTACTCCATATTTTGTTTTGAAATACCCTTTCTTTCCTCTTAGGATATATTGTGAACAACTTCCTAAGTCAATGAGTTTCGCTTCCCATCTAGAGTCCTTGGGCTTTGGGGCATCCTTGGATTTATTCATTGGTTAGTCCATGGTTCATTTCATTCCTCAATCAATCTCTTTTATGATTTCCTAAGAGAGAAATGACTGAGAAAAGCCATTTTTATTTTTTCCTCTTGTATTGTCAGGTGTCCTTCCAGAAACCATGTGCCAACTTTTGCTCCTAGGAGCAGCATACGGCTCCCATTTCTGAGCGCACCTTGTGCTCTGGCTGTACGTGAGAGACAGAAACCTACGCCATTGTTGTCTAAAAACTTTTTTTTCCCCTCACGTTCACTGGTGTTGATACTGTTTTTCCCATCTGCCCCACTTTTTCCCAGATATTTGGAGAGCTAATGTTTTCCAGCAGATTTGAAAAAATTGAAATGGCTCTGGGAGGGGCCTCTCGTGCCTCATACCCCAACACAATGTTCTTTCTCTTCCTGGTTTGTAAGGTTTTTTTTCTTTATATATTTGTTTATTCAAAAATGAATGTTGATTTTTTGCAACTGTCTTTTGGCACCTATCACTCTTACGTTGTTTTTCTTTTTTTAACTACTGACGACATACAGCTTTTTCAACCCATTTCTAACTTAAATCTCAGCTCACAATCTTCTCAATAAAATCAAAGAGGAGTAGAATCTTTGTCGTGCAAAGCCTGTGAGAGCAGCCCAGCTCCTCCATCTCAGGGTATCGTGGTCAGGCGGACTCTCTGCACAGCCTGCGATTTATTCACCTGTTAAGGCCAAGTCCAGGATGGAGGCTCAGGGCTTGGGAATGTGGGCAGCTCGGGGGTGGTGGGACAGGTGGTAGGGATGGCTGGGGCCTGGAAGAGAGCTTCACTCAGAGCTAGCTCCCTCAATGCCCCATAGAAGTGCACAGTACGGATGGACCTGTCTGCTGGGCCAGCATTCCCCAGTTCCCTGCACAGGGAGCCTGTCCCTGAAGAGGCCACCAGGGCCTGGTTGGGCCTGACCTGGGCCAGGGTTCACATTCCCACCATACCCTCTGGCCAGAAGAGGAGAGGAGACAGGTGTGCTGGGTTGGGGGTGGAGGCAGGCCAGTTCTGAGGAAGACAGGGCAGGCCAGTGTGAAAGGAGAATTAATCTTGTGACTCCCCAAATCACTAAGCCAAAGGGAAAGGTCAAGATGGGAACTGGTTAGGGCAAACCTGCCTCCCATTCTGTTCCTAAAAAAGATAGCTATTAAGATAAAAAAGCTACACACTTCCCTCACAATGTGTCCACAAGGAGGTTCCTTTCAGACAAAGGACAGACAGAACTCAAAAGTCACCCCGCTGCTCACTGAGACGAATGTATATCTGGTTGCTTCCTTTAGGAAGGCTCATCAGAAATTCAGAAGAATGCAACCGTTTGTCTCTTTATCTTCCTATGACCTGGAAGCCTCCTGCCTGCTTCGAGTTGTCCCTGCCTTTCCAGACCAAACCGATGTTCATCTTACATATGTTGGTTGATGTCTCACACCTTCCTAAAATGTATCAAACCAAGCTGTGCCCCATCGCCTTGGGTGCACGTCATCAGGACCTCCTGAGGCTGTATCACAGGTGCCTCCCTAACCTTGGCAAAATAAACCTCCTAAATTGATTGAGACCTTTTGGTTTACGGCAGGGAGGCAGTGGAGGGCAGGCGGGGAGCCACCCTTCTTGCGAGTCTCCTGCTTGCCTCTGGAGGCTGGAGTCCTGGGGAATGGGCAGGCATTTCAGCATCTTGGGGGAGGCAAGAATGTATCCAGGCTGAGGCTCTGATTTCTGCCCAGAAACTTCCACCCACCCTCCTGAACGTCGCTCCACCTCACTCCAATGACAATTATACATCTTTAAAACACTATTTTTTGGAAATTATTTTCGATATAAGTCCACGGCCGCCATTCCCCACCCTTCCTATTTCCTCCCAATCCCGAAAGTCGGGGGACTTGGGGCATCTGGGTGGCTCTGGGACCAGCCCACCCAACATAGGAGGGGTCACCCAGGGGTTCTAGATTTATTGTATCCCTGGGCAGCTCACCCAGGACCCACGCTCATTCAAGCTCATCCCCTCATTCAGCCAACACTTGCTCAGCACCACCTTGGCACTGGAGTAGTGGTTCCAGTCCATGCTGGTTGCTAGTGGCCTGCAGAGCAGCAGCGACAAGACGGCAGCTTCAGGGACGACAGAAATCAGTGTCAAGCGTGGGTGCCATGGGGAAGGTAGGAAAGGCTCCCTAAGGGGTGGTGTCCAAGCTGAGAGCTGGAGTGGAATTCGGCAAAGAGAAGAGAGAGAAGAGGATGCGGGAGAGGGGCCCAGAGGAGGAAACAGACCTGCAAAGACCTCCCCTCCCCGAAGGCTGAAGCCATCGCTGATAGGCCTGCTCCACGCCAAGCCCTTTCTCCTTTCCAGAGGTACCTGTGAACAGCCACCTCTGTTATTTGTCATTCTCACCTCAGTTTATTCCAGCCCTGGTCATCCCTGTATCTACCACTCATGACAGTAGCCTCATCGAGGCTCCTGTCTCCTCTTCTTTTCCCACCTGTGAATAGAATTTGTGAACAGAAAACACTTTCCCCTCTTTCTCCCCTTCCCCTTCGTCCTTCTTTCTCCATCTCTGCCTTGCACAGCAGGCATCAGAATAGGGCTGTGGGCAGCCCTTTGCCCAGGTCAGGAGAGCCTGACGTCAATGTGAAGGCAAAGTTCCCAAGTGCTGGCCCCTCTGCACCTGTTGCCTTTGAGGAGAGACCCCGAAGCCCCTACATGTCTACAGGTGTCTCTCCACCAGCTGCCAATGTCTTCTGCTTTCTCCTAGAAACAGGTTTGGAGAAGGACGTTATTTTATTTCCTTGCAAATTCGAGTTTTGTTTTACACCTGTTTTACTGGAAATAGACTATTTTTTAAACGGACAATGGTGAGGATTCAGTGGCTGATACAGTTTGGCTCTGCACCCACCCAAATCTTGTGTTCGGTTGTAATCTTCAGTGTTGGAGATGGGGCGTGGTGGGAGGTGATTGGATTAGAGGGGTGGTTTCTAATGGTTTAACACCATGCCCTTGG
The DNA here is from genome assembly GCF_047675955.1 of Chlorocebus sabaeus. Taxonomy (NCBI): domain Eukaryota; kingdom Metazoa; phylum Chordata; class Mammalia; order Primates; family Cercopithecidae; genus Chlorocebus; species Chlorocebus sabaeus. Next base: position 127,688,534 of record NC_132913.1, read on the forward strand.
GTGCTGTTCCCGTGACAGTGAGTGAGTTGTCATGAGATCTGGTCATTTAAATGTGTGTGGCATCCACCCCCTCACCACTTCCTGCTCTGGCCACGTAAGACGTGCTTGCTTTCTCTTTGCCCTCTACCACGATTGAAAGTTTCCTGAGGCCACTCCAGAGGCTGGCATGCTTCCTTACAGCCTGCAGAACTGTGATCCAGTTAAACCTCTTTACTTTGTAAATTACCCAGTCAGAGGTATTTATTTATAGCAGTGCAAGAACTGACGAATACAATCATGATCCTGTTCCTCAAAGCCAAGACATCAGAGTGGCCACACTCGAGACTGCGAGTGACCTTCAGGCACCGCCTGTGCCTCCTTTATGGACCACATGAGTGTGTGCGCTTTGCACCGTGTGGCGAGCTAGCATCCGATTGCAGCAATCGTTGTCTAAATATTTGTTCTCATATGACACCGGTGACTACAGAAGGATCTGCACGGATTTCTTTAATGGAGACTATTTGTAAAAGATAAGCTGTAAACAAGGGAAATGGTTTGGAATAAAATCGATCATTGTTTATTGTTGTTGACAAACACTGAGAAGTTTATATTACATAATTGTACACAACAATTATAAACAAACACCCATGAGCCTACCTCCCAGGTCAAGTCCTCGAACATGGCCAGAATCTCAGAATCCGCCTGTCCATCTCCCCAGATGCCCTACTTCGCCACTGCCTGCCCCTTTCGATTCACAGCCGCACCCTGTGCCTGGTGGCAACTGTCTTTTAACTTTCAGAACAGCCACGTCATTGCTTTTCTAAAGTTTTTCCACTTCCATTTGCATCCCGAAACAGTGTGGCAGAAACTGTATATGAAAAGCTTCATTTCCTCTCGCCTGTAATCCCAGCACTTTGGGAGGCCGAGGCGGGTGGATCACGAGGTCAGGAGTTTGAGACCAGCCTGACCAACACGGTGAAACCCCGTCTCTACTAAAAATACAAAAATTAGCTGGCTGTGGTGGCGGGTGCCTGTAATCCCAGCTACTCAGGAGGCTGAGGCAAGAGAATTGCTTGAACCCGGGAGGCGGAGGTGGCAGTGAGCCGAGATTTTGCCACGGCACTCCAACCTGGGCGATAGAGCGAGACTCTGTCTCAAGAAAGAAAAAAAAAAGTTTCTTTCCTTATTTAATCTTTTGTGACTTTCTTCTTTCTCTCATAGATACATTTGGGAGATTTATCTATGTGGAAGCATGTGATTACAGTTGGTTTTTTTTTTTAGTGCAGTATAATATTCAACTGAATATGCACCCACTTGACCTAGAACCGGATATTCACTCTGTCTGAGATCCCTGTTTTTGGTGACGGCACACAGTACAGCCACGAGCATTCCTGTATACGTATCCCGGGCTCAGGGCATGCGTCTCTGCAGGTGGATGGTCAGAAGTACCACTGTGGGGCCATAGAGCCCATGTAACCTCAATTTTCGAGATAAAGCCAAAGTGGTGTGCCCTCACCCGTGGTGTCTGAAGCTTCCTTTCTCCAGCCTTGCAGCAGCTCATGGGTTGGCCTTTCAAATTCTAGTCACTCAGTAGATTGGTTGGAGGTGAATTTTTGTTTTGTTTTCATTTAAAACATTTTCAATTGAGGTAAAATGCACCTAAAATAGAATTTACCATTTAACTTTTTTTTTTTTGAGGAGTCTCGCTCTGTCACCAGGCTGGAGTGCAGTGGGGCGAGCTCCACTCTCTGCAACCTTTGACTCCCTGGTTCAAGCGATTCTACTGTCTCAGCCTCCCGAGTAGCTGGGACTACAGGCACCCGCCACCACGCCTGGCTAATTTTTGTATTTTTAGTAGAGACGGGGTTTCACCATGTTAGCCAGGATGGTCTTGATCTCCTGACCTCGTGATCCACCTGCCTCAGTCTCCCAAAGTGCTGGGATTACAGGCGTGAGCCACCGTGCTCATCTTCATTTTAACCATTTTTAAGTGTACACTTTGGTGGCACTAAGTACATTCACGTTGCTGTGCAGCCATCACCATCCATCTCCAGCACTGTTCATCTTGAAAAGCTGAAACTCTGCAGCCAGGAAACACAGCCCCCTGGCACTCACCATTCCACTTTCTTTCTCCATGAATGTTACTCCGGGAATCTCATAAACGAAATCATGCAGAGGTATCTGTCCTTTTGTAAATGGCTTATTTCATTTAGCATAATTCTTCAAGGTTCATCCATGTTGTATGATGTATCAGAATTTCCATCCTTTTGCAGGCTGAGGAATAGCCCATTTGCTATGGCTTGGATGCGGCTTGTTTCCACCGAAAGTCATGATGAAATTTCATCTGCTGTGGGGCAGTGTTGGGAGGTGGAGTGTAGTCAGGGGTGCCTGGGTCCTGGGGGGCAGACCTCTCATAAATAGATTAATGCCGTTTCTCGGGAGTGTGTGAGCGCTTGCTCTTCCAAAACTGGATTAGTTACCAGAGAGCAGGTTGTTGTCAAAGCGAGTCTGGCTCGCTCACCTCTCGTGCTTCCTCTCTCACCAGGTGACCTCTTTGCTCCCCCCCGCTTCCACTTTCCATCATGAGAGGACGCAGCACGAGCCCCCTACCAGATGCATCTGCCTCATTTTAGGCTTTGGAGCCACCAGAATCATGAGCCAAACAAACCTCTGTTCTTTGTAAATTACCCAGCTTCAAGTATTCTGAGATGGCAGCACAAAATGGACTAAGACAGCTGTGTGTGTGTGCTCCACGTCTATCCATTCATTCCTCAGTGGACAAGCGGGTTACTTTCATCTTTTGGGTGCTGTGAACATGGGTGTACAAATACCTGTTTGAGCTCCTGTTTCACATTTTTGAGTAAATATCCAGAGGAGGGACTGATGGTCATCTGGTAGCTCTCTGATTAAGTTTCTGAGAAATTTTTTTACAGTTGCTGCATCATTTTACATCCTCACCCGCAGTGCACTGGGTTCCAATGTCTCCACATTCTTGCCAGTGCTTGTTACTTTCCGCTCTTGTTTGTTTACTTTTGAGGGTTTGTTGTTGTTGTTGTTGTTGTTGTTAATAGTAGTCATCCTAATCGGTGTCCTGGGACTGGTGTTCCTGTAAGCAGAGCCTGAGATGACGGTTCTTATTCAAATGGCTCTCAGGAGATAGGAGGCGATATTATTAAAGCAATAAGGGGCAGGAGCTGACCTCAGAAGGAGTTCACCTCAAGCCCGATTCCATGGGAGCTCTGGAGTATGAATGCACCCGGGACTTGGCCCCGCTGTGACGCAGGGGCTGCCCTATAGTATCCTCATGCCAGCTAGTCCTTGTCCTTTGTCTGCCCTGGGTGAGGGACACAGTCCCTTGATGAAGTAAGTGGCTTCTGCTGGGCCAAGGGCAATTATTTACAGGAGTGTCAGCATGAGTTGTTGGCCAGTACAAGCTGCTGCCAGGGGTGGAAATGGCAGCTAGTCAAGTGAATCTGAGCTGAGCATGGCAGTAGCTACTGCAGGGTGCAATTCTGTGATTACCATTGAGGGGGACGATCCATCTGCCATTGGACTTGATCTCCGTGAAGTGTCTGTTCAAACATTTCCCCACGTTTCCATTGTGTTGTCTGGCTTTATGTTTATTATTTGTCTTTGACTATCTTTTGTCATTAGGTGCCTTGCAAACATCTTCTCCCACACTTTGGCATACTGTTGACTTTTTAACCAGTGGAAGGAATCAGTCTTATTAAAGACACCCTCCTCTTTCTTTATGGGAGCCACTGATGAGATTTGGAGAGAGTCCTCCCAACTCAATCTCTAAACAAACAGTCTTTTCACCAGCATGTCCACTTGAAAATTACGAAATCTGATTAAAATAAGAGAGAATACACTTCTCACAATACCTTCCACTGGAAAATCATAGTTAAAGTAATTCAGTGTGGTGCAGATTTAATTAAGATTGGATTGCGAATACTGGAAATGGTATTAGCATTCAGCATTTAGCCCCTGGAAACTCAATGAATGTGACAGTTAAGATTTAGGGGATTTGAAATGAATTTTTTTGCAAGCTGGGCTTCCATGTGCTATTAATTTGATAAATTTCGGAAGTTATTCACATCCCCTCTGATTTTCTTTTTAAAAATTGTCTCTGATGGGAGAGAAAAGCTCCCTCTTCACGTGCTGCTTCCTCAGGCATAAGCGGAGAGCACAGGGCCTGAGCCCTGCCCCCAGCCAGGCCGTTCCTCCTGCCTGTGCTCTTCTGCATGACCAGAAGTGGGTTGAATAGCAGCACTTACCCAGAACCCCAGGGTGCAACTGTACTTGGAATAGGGTCTTTGTAGATGTAATTAGCAAAGAATCTTGGATGAAATCTTCTTAGATTTAGGGTGGTCCCTAGATCCAACGGCGAGTGTCCTTATAAGATGGGGAGAAACACAGACACACAGAGGAGAGGCCATGTGAAGACGGAAGCAGAGGTTAGAGCAACACAGCCACAAGCCAAGGAAGCCAGAGGCCACCAGAACCTGGAAGAGGCAGGAAAGCGCCTCCCCTAGAGCCTCTGAAGGGAGCACAGTCCTACTGGCACCTCGATTTCGGACTTGTGGTCTCGAGAACTGTGGGAGGATAATGCCTGTATCTGTTCTGGAGCTTTCCACACCCTACGGTGAACCCCTGCAGCCCACCTGCCTGTCTCTGTCTCCAGGCTGAAGTTCAGGGGTCAGGGCCTGGCTCTGGCTCTGCTCCCAGCCTCTGATGTTGTCAACTGCAGGGTGGGACATCTGGCTCACACTTGGCAGTTCAGGTGCACAGAATGCCTTGCAACAATGATCAGCTGCTCCTAGGGATGAGAATCCCACAAGGGAGATCCCACAAGGTTGGAGGAGCCTGTGCGGAAGCCCCCTCCACTCATGCTGGCTCCAGGCTTGCTGGTATCTTCAGCTGTCTGGTCCCCTCTGTCGGACCAGCTGGGACCGAGGATGGGGCTTCAGGGAGGATGAAACAGGAACCGGCTGGCAGCTCTAGGACCTCCCCAGTCCTGGCCTGCCTCTGTTCCCAGCTGGGGCACCCTGTCCTGGCCTGCCTCTGTTCCCAGCTGGGGCAGCAGACTTGCAGGTCAAGAGTGTCCCAGACCAGACTCCTGCTACCTGCAGGCCCACACTCCATCCTGTCCTTGCACTGGATGTGTTCCTGGGTCTTGCTTCTCCTCTGTCCCTCCCTGCCAGCTGCTTGGGACCTGGCCTGTCTTCTGAGTCTGCCTGGACCCTTACTCCAAGCCTCTCTCTGTTCCATGCCCTGCAGCCCCAGGTCAAGCGAGGTCCACCAGAGTACTGGCAATGCCTGATGGTGGAGGTGGATGCACAGTCACTCCTGGCCAGGCTCACAGGCTTCAGAGGCCTTGTGGTGATGTCACAAGGAAAGGGGCTGAGTGAGTCATGCCCCATCAGTGCTCGTCACTGCCCCATCACGTCCCATCACTGCCCATCACTGCCCATCACCGTCCATCATCGTCCATGACCATCCATCACCGTCCATCACCGCCCATCACCGCCCATCACCGTCCATCACCGTCCATCACCGCCCATCACCGTCCATCACCGTCCATCACCGCCCATCACTGCCCATCACTGCTCATCATTTTCACTGAATTCCTTCCCCAGGGTATGCACCCATTCCTGATCATAGCTTTTGGCCATCCAGGGGATGTGACCATGAGTCCTGACTGGCCCCTGAGGAGTCCCTGGTTACTTCTAAGTCAGCCAGACTGGAGCTAACGTTAATGCAGTGGTTCTTAACGTTTTGTGCTGTCTGGAGACATTTTTGGTTGCCACACCTTGGAGAAGGGTGTTCTGGAATCTGGCGAGTAGAGGCCAGGGTGTGCAGGGCAGCCCCCACAACAAAGAATGGTCCAGGCCAGGACATTGCTGGTGCGGGAGGGAAGCTCTGCTTCCCACCTCCCCCACCACCCTGCCTGGCCAATGCCCATCTTTTGCCCCTGCCATCGCCCGTTCCTCATGGTCACAGGCCTCTGCAAACTGCTGCAAACTCGTGGCATTTCCAGGGGCTTCCCTCTCCCCAAACTAGGCTCTGAATTGACTGGGAAGGAGCTGTGGCTGGCACAGCAGGGCTGAGGCTACGGCTTGGATGTGAGGGCTTCCACCACACCCCCAAGCCTTGGCTGGAACCGCTGTGGGAGAGTCGGGTCACTTTGTGTCAAGGAACATCAGAAAGTTGCAGGTTCTGGCACAAGGGAAGGGAGTGGATCCAGCCTGGCTGGCAGCTCTGAGAGTTGTGGCTACACGGGTCACCCAGGCCCACCCACCCTCTGCACCCCTCACACGAGGCATCCCTGGGCAGCCCCTCACCTGGCTCCAGGGGCCAGCTCGTGTGCACCAAGGCCCAGGCCTCTGTGGCCTTCCGCCCACCATGGCCAGTCCTCATCTCCTGCAGGATGACCGATGGCGGGAAATCCATTCCTCGCCTGGCCCAGCCTGCCTTCCTGTCCCCCAGCAGACCCCAGCAAGAGAACAGAAGCACCTCAGGAGCACACTTGGGGGTCCAGCAGTCCACTTCTCAGGGACCCCCAGGGCTTCCCAGGGACTTTCAGAGCACTGGCTTGACATGATGGCACTAAGGGGCCCTTACCTAAGTGACTAAGGACACCACAAGGGGACAGGAATGTCTCCCCCAGAACAAAGACAGTCTTTTCCCCTGAAGAGAGCAGGTCTGGTCCCCACCTTCTTTTATTCTCAGGTCCACCTGTGACCACATAAGCCACACTAATAGAATTCAAGCAATGGCTTTAATCCAGGTCCAGTCATTTCCCAAGACCTTGCCTTCACTCCCACCATCATTCATCCATAGGCTACACTTAGTGGGGCACTGGCTGCTGGTTTTTAATAATAGAATACATAATTCATGTTATATTGAGAAAGATTTCTTCATTTTCTACTTCTCACAAGAAGCTGTAACACCAAAAGCCGGTGTGATGGTTTTAAAAGTAGGCCCACAAATTATCCGAAACGCTCTCCTGAAGGGTGCAAGGTGGAATTGAGTTCTCTTCCCTTGAGCGTGGCTGCTCGTGATGAGCTTCTAACAATAGCACAAAGCAGAAGCAATGGTGGAGGTGAAAACCCGACTCGCACAGTTTATGAAAACGCTGCAGCGTCTATCTCGGGCAAGCTCTCTCACTCTCTCTCCCTCTTTCTCTCTTTTTCTCTCTCTAGGCCAGATTCCTGACCACAGATGCTGTGAGATAGTAAACGTGTATTGTGTAAAGCTGCTAAGTTTTGGGATGATTTGTTAGGAGCATTGATAACTAACACAGCTGTCGAACATCACCAGATGCCTTTTGCGCATGCATCTGTTTAAAAATACCACTCGTTTAGTGCAACAAAATGTTTCTTCACAGTTCCTAGACTAAAAACTCCATGTCGCTGGATAGGCGCTACTTCCTCAAGGCTCTGCTTCCAGCCCCTGCTCTCCACCCTGCTCATTGCCTCCCGGGTCAGTGTGGGGTTTCACCGGCCGCACTGTGGGAAGGGACAGGCCACCTCTGACCACCAGCCTGCCCGGGATGCACTCACATCCCACGGGAGGAGCCAATTGCACAGCCACACCCAGCTGCTCCGGACGCAGCGGAGGACAGGCCAGTGCCTGCTGAGGGTAGCGAGGCTTCTGCTGCAAACCAGCTGTGCCGACTCAATCCCTCCACCCCCAGCTACTCCCAGCTGCAGCTTCTCCCAGCCTCTAGCCATTTCTGTCGCTGGCTACGTGGCGGTACTGACTTGAGTTTTCAATGTCAGACGTTGCCCCAATTTTTACTCCAAAAGCTAAAGGTTCAGCCATCTTGTGCCATCTTCCCCTTCCCACACCACACTTTGCCTTTCCCACCAGGCCCCCGCTGAGTTAGATCACAGTTGGGTTGACTCTGCATTCACTGTTTGCATTACTCTTCGCAAATATTCCCCATGGCTACTTTTCTGGCACAGATCTTCTTCCGTGGTTAATCACTGCCTTGCTCTGTCTGCTTGGTTTCTATGCACCTGTCGTGAGTGCTTCCCCAGAGCTCTGGCTCTATGCTTGTTGCTCCTGGGGCTGTCCATGCCCCTGTTCCAGAGCTGCTGCCCCAGGACCTCCCGTCCTCCCAGGAATTCCCTCCGCCTTTGTCTGGGGAGCACGGAGTCCTGGTCCTCCACCGCCCCTGGTCTCTTGGCTTATCCTTCTTGAGCCTCCTGGGAAAGGAGCAAAAGAGGTGAATTTACTTTATCAGTTGCATGTTCATGCCCCTTCTCCCTATATTCTGCTGGATTTTTATCATTTTTCATTTTAAATTTGTAATTTTATATTAGCTTGTGTGTGCATTAGAAACCCCTTATTGTTTCTCTTTCAACTTCTTTATGAGGTTTTTTTTAAACCTTACTGACTTAAAAAATGCAATCAAATTTGTGTTTTAAAAAAATACTTTCCGGCCTTGTCAGGCTAACAAGGGACTTTCCCTCCTCAACATAACGTTACATAGCAGTACTGCATGACTTTTTAAATGTATGAACCTTTTACCTATTTAAAAGCAGTTTTTGTGAGGCTGCAGAACATCTAGTTTGCTTCTTTGGCTGCAAAATATAGTCAACAAACACATGAGAATATTGTCATCTCACTGAAGAATTAAAAATTCAAATGGAAATAGTGAGCAGGCATTTTCTGCTTCCCAGAGCACCCTGTGTGACAGAGGTTGGCATTGCCTGATGACGGCTGGGTGAGGGGCTATGCCTGCCTGTGTGCCATGGATGGAAACACAGGGCACCGCTGACAGGGAGATGGCGTGAGGACGCCCATCAGACGCTAATGCATGCAGGCTTCTGGCCCAGCAGTGCCACTGTGAGAACTTATTCTCCAGAAGCACTCACACAAGAATACAAACATGCTCACTGCGGCATTATTTTTAAATTCTAAATAACTAGAACCAAACCAGTGTCCATCAAAATGAAGTTGGTTAAGTAAACCAGTGCATATCCATTATTTATTATAACCCTCACAATAAATGGAAAACTCTGTGTGTGTGTGTGTGTGTGTGTGTGTGTGTGTGTGTAGACAGAGAGAGAAAGGAAGTTGTATCTATATTTATCAACGTAGACTACTCTCCAAGATAATTTCTGTGCACAAATGCAAACAGTAAGTGACAGAATACTGTAAGTCATATAATTCCATTCTCGAAAAAAATGTAGAGTTCGAAAGGAAATACACCAAACTCTTCTCTGGATGGTGAAATTTCAGGTGATTCTTTTTTCCTCTTTTTCTTGCTCTTTCTGAATTTGTGACTTTCTAAAAGTTACAGTGAACAAAGATCATTTAAAAAATAAAAACAATAAAGCAATTTTTCCAAGGAGCTATTAAATTGTAAACCAGAATAACAAGAGACCAATAGACACCAAATAAGGTTTCCCCTGGCAACTGGGAAAATGCCAGCTGAGATTGGCTCTGCGAGGGCCATGCTCTGTCCACCTCACCCTTGCAGAGGGAGCTGGCTCTGGTCCCTCCGTCCCTCCGGCTGCTGCTGTGGTTTTGGGAGTCTGAGAACAGAGGCTGGGGGTGAAGCCCCAGTATCCCCCTGGCATTCACTTCACACATGCTCCACGCTGGACAATATCTGTCCACGCCATTGGGTGATCCCTTTTGCTCTCACTAGGGCCTGTGGGAGGAGCCCAGCCTCGGAGACAACCGAGACATGAGCCTGCACTCTGGGAAGGGAAGGGTCACAGGACGGCACCATCCCCAGGGTGCAGTAAATTTTCTCAGGGTACAGTAAATTTTCCCAGGGTGCAGTAAATTTTCCCAGGGTGCAGTGAATTTTCCCAGGGTGCAGTGAATTTTCCCAGGGTGCAGTGGGAGTGCAGGGTGGTCAATGGCCTGAGCTAGGATCTGGAAGGCTTCCTGGAGGAGGTGGCAGCTGAGCCTTGCAGGAAGGGCAGGAGTGCGGGCAGATGGAGAGGCAGGTGGTGTCGGGGCAGAGACCACGCTGAGAATTGCCAGGTAAGCTGTCATGTGTGAATATTCACTGAGCCCCCACTCTACACAGCGCTAGTGCAAAACGCTGAGCATTATAAGGGGCCAGGAAGAGATACCCTCTGCCTGCACAGTGTGTTAAGAAGAGAGAAAGTCTGGATGCCCACCCCCTTGGGTGTCCCGTGTGGTCTGCAGCATGTGGGGAATGTGCGTTGCGGCACAAGAAGGCCTGAGGCACAGGGCACTGCGTGCGGGTGTTGGCGTGACCTCTGCAAAGGTGGTCAGCCATCCAGGACAGCTGTCGGTTTCTGCTTTGAGCCTGTGTGGACCAGAAGGAGAAAGGAAATACTGGAGGGAAGGAGTGTAGAGAGGAGGTGAGAGCCGGAGAAATGTGTTGGGGAATCTCATTAATTCCAGCGTGCCCTGCTCTTAATTACATAGAAATTAAATTGGCAATAACTCAAGCAGAAAGCTTTCATGTGACATCGCTCCACATTCCTCACCGAGGTGCCGACTTGCTCTAATTAGCACAAGGATTCCTGGTCCTTTGTCATCTCTGGTACCCGGCTGTTGCTTGGGCCTGGCCTGTGTCTCGGCTTCCTCAGCCCCCAGGCTCACTCATCCATGTTAGTGACTTGCGTCTTTAGAGTCCAAACTTGGAAACCTCTGAACGTGGAGGAATGAAATCCAAGCTGGGGAGAAGGTGGGAGGTGAACCTCCCTCTTGTTGGGAGCCATAACTGAGAGGGCAGGGAAGCAGAGGGCTGAGGGACTCCTAGGAGTCGGAGCTGCTCTGCTCTGTGGGCCCGCCTGGGTCCTGAGGTCAGGGCTGTCTGCTCTGCTGCTGCCAAGCTGCCGCCAGGAGCCACATTGCAGGCGACTTTCAGTGCAGCTGAAGCGTGTAGGTGCTATACTCTCCACATGGTGCCCAGTCAGGGCTTCTGGAATCAGAGGGGCCCTGAGCTCCGGTCAGCAAGGCCAGTGGTCACCCGGTCTGCCATTTTCCCAGCACAGCCAGCCCACAGGCCTGCTTCTGCCCCTTCCAGTGCCTTTCTGGGGAGGAAATAGCAGGGGATTATCCAAAACTCCGACCACTCCTGGTAATACATTTTCCTTCTCTCTCAGCATTTCCTTTTGATGCTGTAAAAGCCGAACCTCCAATTTTGCCTGGTTGGCTCCTCCTCCAACTGCCTATGATAATGTGATTGTCCCTAATGGAACTGACCTTGAATAATTGAGCAGAGCTGGAATAGGGGCTGTGGAAGTTGTGATTGCCTTCACTCCTATATTTAGTGCAAAGGGGAAACTGAATTCATGTGTGGTCAGGGCTCTGTTGTGCCCAAGGCTCAGGACACTCTTAGACTCTGGTCTGGGACCGGGTTGAATAGAGGCCCCGTGCTCTGTGCCCCTGGGCTTGGCCCTGTCCTCACCCCACGCTCCCCTGAGCATGCTCCGCTGTACTGGGCCTCGAGGGTTGGCTGTGTGATGGCAGGGTCCTGGCTCCATCTGTCCGGACTCTGCCTCCTGAGTCCTGGGCGCTTCTCAAGGGGTGCTCCCTCTCCCCCACCCTCAGGGCCAAGGCTGCCAGTCTCAGCTCCCAAATCCGTCTGCTTCCCACCCCTTGTCACCACCCCCAAGCCAAAGCCTCCCTGTCCTCATCCACACTTGCCACCATCCTCCCCTCTGGCTTCTTCCTCTCCTGTCTGACTTTCTTGCGTATGCCAGCCGTGTTCCTCAACAGAAGCACAGACATTCCTCTGTCCTTCTCAGTGTTCCCCCAGGCTGTGCCATTGCCTGGAGCAAAACACAAACTCCTGAGCGTGATCTGTGATCCTGGCCATTTTGCAGAAGCACAGGCTGGCCAGAGCCTGTGGCTATCAGCCTGGCTCCAAGGGCATCTCCTAACCTCCCTGGCAGGTGCCGCAGTATCCATGCCAAGGGGTGGGAGCAGGACTAGGCAGCTACCAGGGATGTCAGCCCTGGCTCTAGCAGAGGATGCGGGAGCTCCTCCCTCCAGACTTCGGGTAGATGCTTTCCCTGAGAAAATGTCCCGAATAAAGTCGACATAATGACCTCCTTCTTCAGAAGGAAGGGGCTTCATTGTTTGCAGCAACTACATACTCAGCTGTGTTTGTGTGAGGTGTGGGCTGAGAGTGGGGAGAGCGAAAGAAAGGGAGACAGGAAGACAGAGAGAGGGAAGGAGGGAGAGGGAAAAGAAAGAGACTGACAACCCCCAGGAAGCCTGTGACTAGGAGCTGCTTCAGCTGAAGGCCAACCGTCTCTTCCCTGTGAGCAACACTTTCAAAGCATCTCTGGTTCTGCAAACTCGAAGGGAAAATCCCAAGCAGTCACCAAAACTGCTCTCATCACCGCAGGCCATGCCCACACCTGCCCCACCCTTCCAGGAGGACCGGCTGCTGGCAAAGCTGCACAGGGTCAGAGCCCAGGCCAGCTTCTGTGTGAGTCTGTGGTGCGCCCCGGGCACAGAGGGATGGACAGTGGCTGGGGAAGGCAGCTCAAGTGCCCAGGGCCACTCAGCTGCAGACCCTCTTCCCACCTGCTGGGGACTCTTTCAGGAATTGTTCTGGGAAAAAAAAAAAAAAAAAAAAACAGTTTCCAACCAAGAGGAGCTTTGCTGGCAGTTCTTAAAATAAAAATGTTTACCCTTACAGGGGGATAAGTTTACCATCAAGAATGAGGACTCTCCAATTTGCATCTAAACACATGAATACAACAATATGGTTGTTTAGAACAAAGCCGTTCAGAGGGGCCCTGGTAGACTGATGTCCACACTCAGGCAAATGCAAACGGCCCTCCACTACTGAGGAGAAAAGGCAGGGCCATGATATGAATTTCAGGCTGATTTGCATTGAAAGAAAAGAAAAAGTATTCACCCTAAAGAAATCACTTTCTAATGATCAGGGTTACAACCCACTTCAAAGCTGTTATTCAAAAACAAAATATGGCAAATAAATGACATTAAGCTACATAAACAGTGGGACACTCTACAAAGAAAGAAAAATCCACAAAAATCCGATAGGAGTGGAAGACATCTCTCAATCCTTAACAGGTTGAGTAGATTACAAAATGATTAAGAATTTAGAATATGAGCAAAATGAAATTAATGAGAAGTTTAAACATCTAAGTATGTATCCTGCATACAGAAAATACATTCATTTAAATACCCAGGAAATATTTACAAACATATGCCATGTACTGGACTTGTGAGGTCTGAACATTTTTTATCATGTGCCCTCAATCTGGATACCTATTAATTTTACTTATAAATTATCATTCACAATATATGATATGGATATATAATATATCGTGCCCATTATAAAACACATGCAATGCTTGACATTTGAAAAGCTTGGATAACAGTATGCATGTACAGAAGCTTTATCTTTTCTCCCTCTGGTAGATTGATGTGTGCACCTGCTGGAAGGCACACCTTACTTAAAATACATAAAGCACTATTTTTTGCGGCCAGAATAACATTCTACTAAAATCTGTCAAGCACATTACAGAAAAGAAAAAACTGCAGATTTTTGATATAAACATCTTAAGCAAAATATTATCAAGTAAAATTTATTTGTAATTGAAAAACAAAATCCCTGAGTCATTCACTCTAAGAATGCAAGGATGGTTCAATGTTAACAAACCTATTAATTTCATATATTAATAGGTAAAAGGAGAAAAGCATGTATTCTTTGCAGTACTTTTGACAAAGTGGAAAACTGGATATGGACCAAGTACCCATCAAAGAAGATGAATAAATGATAGGCCATCCTCATGATGACCTGCTGTGCAGCTATCTAAAAGAAGTAAAGAGAGCTAGATGTCCTGTATCGGAAGAATTTCAGCATTAATTATTAACTGAAAACAAAAAGCAGAAAAGCAGCATATTAATATATAAATACATGAGCCATATGATAAAACACTGTATTTATATCTAAATATGATGTATAATTTATATACAAATTGTATATGCATAATTCACAATTGATACATAATATAATATATAATTTACATCCATAATTTATATGCATATGTGTGTTTTTCCCCTATGTAGTCCAGGCCTCAGCAGCCTGGGCACACAGCAGAAAGCCACTCTTACTGTTCTACCCAAATGATGCCCCAAGCCCTCACCCAGGCCCCGTCCCAGAAAAGCTCCCTCTCCAGAGACCTCAGGCTGCTTGGAGGCTCTGCCCCACCCTGGCAACCTGGTGTGCTGGCCGCTGGGCAGGGCACCGTTCTCCCAGGGAGGGTCTCTGTTCTCCTCTTGTCCAGCGGTCAGTCCTGTGGTCTCTACACCTGGCCCAAGGGTGGCCTTGCTGCAGAGCACCGTTCAGGACCTGTCTCACCTGGATGGGCAACCCACACTTCTCCCTGTTTCCATGGGGACAGGAACCCTCCTGGAAGCAGGAGGCTTGTCTCTTGTTTGAAGGGTGCCTGTGGGCCCTTCAGGTGTGCAGGTGCTCAGGTGCACCCTGGGCTCTTGTGCATGTAAGTGGTGACACCCTGCCTTTCTGGTCCCATGCTAAACCCACAGGACTAACGACATGCTGAGCACCAGCTTGCACACAAAGACCTCCCACCTCCCTCCATCCAAAAGGTCTCTTCTTTTCTGTCGCTAAAATTGATTGTCACACTGGACAGCCAGCCACGGGTGCTCTCAACCCCCTTCTAAGGGGCGTCCTCCTGACCCCCACCCCACGTGGGCCCTCTTCTGAGAGTCACCGCTGGGAGTCAGGACCTTGCTCTGGGGGAGGATGGAGGCTGCTGGCAACCTTCTACCATAAAGAAGTCCAGAACAGGGCTCGTGGCAAGGAGAGAGCAGTGGTCCTGGCAGGCCTGTGGTTTTCATAGTCCAGGGTCTGGCATTTAGAGAAAGGAAGAAGTACTGAATAGGGCCACCAGCAGAGGCCGCAGAGCAGTTTACCACCATAAGGGCGGGGACAATGTGGGAAAAGTGACCTAGAAATGAACCTTTGATCAGGCCCACAGTCCTCGCCCTCGCCTTGGCCCCTGGGCATTCACCATCCAAGGGCTGTCTTGAGCCCCCGTGGCTGTCTTGGTGCTAAATTCCTGGCCCAGAGGTTTCTGCAGCCTTTTTTGGAGGAGCTACTTCTGTGCTCACAGGGTCTCCTTTGCCTCCACAGGGGTTGTGGCTGCGAGCCTGAATCCAGACCCCATGTGCCTCCTGGGCTCCCCACATGCCCACCCTGGCTAGACACACCCAGCACCGCTGCTGGTAGGCTGCTGCCACCTGGGCTCCTGTATGGCAGGAAGTGAGGGAGGCTCCATGGCACCCTCAGCCCAGAGACACCAGGGCCCCCAATGGATTCAGCATCCTGGCTGCCTCCACCCCGATTCACCCCAATCGAAGGCTAAAGAGGCAGTGGGGTACCTGCCTGCCTGGCAGAGCTGAGGCTCTGAGCAGCCCGAGGAGAGAGGGAGGCCCAAGGCCTCAGCAGGACTGGAGAAGCCAGAGGGCACCTTGGCCAGCAGCAGGAGGAGTCGCTGGGGAAGCAGCTCTTGCTCTCAGCAGGCACTGCAAACATGCCGTAAATGCTACTTAAGATCTGCACCATCACTATGCAGCCTCGAAAGCCTGACATCCACCATCCTGCTGGCCAGTCCTCCCTGAAGGCAGAGTGACCACACTCGGAATATGACTGCTTTTCACCTGAGTTACGCCCCGACAAGGATTACAAACGGTTTCCTGGAACAAGAGAGGCCATTCAACACAGGACGTTGCTCCTCACTGCACGGTGGAGCAGACCCCTGCCCTCTGGGCGCTCCTGGCTGCAGGCTGGCTCTCTGGATCACTTCCATGGACCAAGGACGTCAGGATGCTGTTTGGACGCATTGTGAAGGATGATTTCTGTCCCACGTCACTCCAGTGGCAACGGTTTCTATTTCCTGTTTCTATTTCACGTGATTCCAATTCTTGCTGTCCAAGGCAGCAGGCGAGGTGGCTGGCCCTCCTCTCCCGGCTGGGGAACCTGTTTACGTGGCCTTCAAGGAAGCATTGGAGTTCTCCTCCAGGTGTGCCCTGCCTGAGGGCGTCTGCGCTGGCTTGGGCCCCAGTCAGCGGCCCTCGAGGCCTAAACCCTGCCCAGACCCCCCGTGTGTGCCCAGGTGCAGTGGGAGGCTGGCTCAGCAGAGGCACTCTGCAGGTTGCCAGGGTCAGGTCACAGCTCCGTCCCTCAGCTCTGTCCCGGCTGGGAGTCTGACCTAAGAGCTGAGCGGAAGCCACAGCATTCTCTATTACTATTATTATTATTATACTTTCAGTTCTAGGGTACATGTGCCAACGTGCAGGTTTGTTACATATGTATACGTGTGCCATGTTGGTGTGCTGCACCCATTAACTCATCATTTACATTAGGTATATCTCCTAATGCTATCCCTCCCCACTTCCCCACCCCACAACAGGCCCCGGTGTGTGATGTTCCCCTTCCCATGTCCAGGTGTTCTCATTGTTCAATTCCCAGCTATGAGTGAGAACATGCGGTGTTTGGTTTTCAGTTCTTGCGATAGTTTGCTGAGAATGATAGTTTCCAGCTGCATCCCTGTCCCTACAAAGGACACGAACTCATCCTTTTTTATGGCTGCATAGTGTTCCATGGTGTATATGTGCCACATTTTCTTAATCCAGTCTGTCACTGATGGACATTTGGGTTGGTTCCTTCTGCTTAGTTGTCTTCTGTTCTATGACAGGCACCCCTGGAGGTTGATCGGAAGGCACTTCCCTTCTCTTCCCAAGCCTCTCCTGCCAGAGTGCACGTCTCTCTTTGCGGGCCGTGAAAGTGAGCGCTGCCTACACGTCCCCGCAGGTGTGTCTTCCCCTCCATATCACTTCTCACAGCTGCAGTGAGAGACAGGCTGCTCAACAAATACCTTTTCAAATAAATACACAAAGAGTTTTGATAAATACACACCTGCTGTATCAGGAGAAAAACACATCCCAAAACTTGCTCCCGAGGTGCTGTGCCCACAGTCTAAGCTTCTGCCAGGACCCTCCAGGGCAGCTCTCCCCTGATCTTCCGAGGGGTTCTGCTGCTCCCACTTGTCCCCAAGTCTCTGCAGATTCTACCTTTCAGGCCCCGAGGCCTTCAGCAGACCCCCAAGTGACCACATCTCCCACCTCCTCGCCCCTACTCAGTGCCTGGTGCAGCCTCTTTTAGCTCACCGACCCACTGGGCAAACCCTGCCGGCGTGTGTCTGTGCTCGGCAAAACCGAGCTGACCCTGCGAGGGTCCTTGTGCCCCCACCCAACCACCCTTTCATGGCACCCAAATCTCTTCTGGTGCTGCTGCCCAGGATCCCATCACAGCCCTCCCTCCAACCCGGCCCCAGCCCCTTTCTCTATGGAGGGCAGGGCTGGTGCACTGGGGCTCCCCTTCCCCTGCACTATGGGCCAGTCTGAGTCTCTGGATCCCAGGGGTGAGGGCAGAAGGCACAGGACTGTGGGACACTGGGCAGGTACTGAGTTGGGCAGGGGACGACTGTCCCTCTTGGTCTGTGCCCACAGAGAGGCCTGATCTCCCAGGGACCTTTGTTGGCCGTAGCAGAGGACAGCTGTGTCCAGCATGCACTGGCTCACCTGGGGAACCAGCCACGCCCCCAGATGGGGCTGCGTGGAACCCTATTGCCTGCCAAGGGGACACTCAGCCTTCGTGGCAATGGACAGAGCACAGGGGTGGGGGTAGACTGCAGCGACCTTCTGAAGACGAACAGACAGGGGAGGACGCCATGACTCTGGAGGCCTTGGCCCTAAGCAAAGTAGAAGGAAACTTCTGGCAGAGAAGGAAGGTTTATGCAAGTGCCTGATGTTCAGCCTACACAGCGTCCCTGGGTGGAGATTAGAAACCATTGCTGAATGGAGTGTGTGGCCCCACCCATGCAGGAATCTGCATTTCACGGACAGAGTGGCCCCCCTTGAATTTCCAGTCTTAGCCAGTATTTTCTTCTCCATATTCTTGTATTGACCGTGGCATGATTTCTCTGACCTTTGTGTGAACCGTCTTTCTGGTTTTTCTCCTTGGCACAGGTGGGGCCAATAGCAGCAGCACCTCCCATAGTGTTTGTAATGAATGGGGGTGTGGGGTAGTTGGCTGGAGCGAGAGGCCAGCGACCCCTGGGGCACGGAGCTGGTCTTTCCTCCCAGCCTCACAGGACGGCTCTACTGCCCTGCAGTGAGGGTCACTGGCCACAGGGGAGGAGGGGACAGTCAGGCGTGGTACCCAGGCCACAGAGTGCCCTCGTCCTGGTTCTCCACCAGAGTTCAGGCCCCACTACAGAGCAGTGGCTGTTCTGAAGATGAGAGACAAAGGGTTCTAAAGAGATGCAGAGAGGGGTGAGACCACAGTCCTGTGGGCCCAAGAATGTAGGGGACTCCGTCCTTAAAACTCCAGCAGTGGGTGGGACGTGGGTCTCGCCTCCTCCGTGGTCTTTCCCACTGCCTGTTTTTCACCTTCTTCCCTGACGCAGGACCAGGCGAAGGCCTGGGGAGAGGAAGCAGAGGAGGAGCTGGTGCCTGTGCCTGGCTGTCCTCAGGACATGAGAAGAGGCAGAAAGCAGGGGGCCTGGCCCCAGCTCTGAGCAAGGTGTCCCCCAGCCACCCAGGGTTTATGCACACTTCTAGACAGGCTGACGGCTGTCTTTGCACCTCCAGATAGGCTGACGGCTGGTCGCTGCCCCAGCTACCCGTTGACCCTGGCAGCTGCTGAGTGACAGCTGCGCCTGTGCTCTTGCCTCTTGGAGTGTGGCAGAGATGGCTGGGTTGATTTTCCTGGAAGTGTTTCTGCTGACCCCGTGGAAACGGACAGGCGGGGCATGGTCAGCAGGCAGCCGCCCGCCTCCCTCCCCAGGGCAGCAAGGCCAAGGCTGGGGAGGAGAGTCTTCCACAAAGTCACACGTGGCTGCACCTAGCCCAGGATGTGGCGGTGTCCGGCCTGGGGCGCTTCTCTGAAGGGCCTAGTTGGTTCTCCAGGGACCTTAGGTTCTGGAAAACAAGAGGGGCTCATGGGGTTCTGGAAAATAAGAGGTGGCTGGTGTGGATGGGGATGTCCTCCTGAGGCCCCACAGGAATAACCCCTGGGTCACAGTGGGAAAAAGTAAGGCCCTCCCAAAGTGGCCACCCCTGGCAACCTGGCCTGCCTCCTAGAGTGCCTTGGGTCAGGGGTCAACAAGTTGCTGCATCCCAAGGGCCAAAGCTGGGCCCCTGTTTACATGAGTATCTGCTTGAATGACCCTCCCCTTCCCTGCTCATCCCTGTGCCCAGGAGAAGCTGCATCATAGGAGGTTATACTGCACCTGCACTCAGCACTGAGCCACTGTCCAAGCCACACCTTTCTGGCCAGGGCCCTGAACCTCAGCCAGCAGCCTCAGGCCCCAGTGTCAGGACCTCCCTTGGTCCTGCAGGGAGGCTGAGCCCTTCCCGGGTTGGGCTGTCCTGAGGCGGGGGCTCCCCTTGACCACAACCTGCACTTGGAAGCTCCAGAGGTGCAGCCACAGGGAAGCCGTGGGGTCTCTGCCCCTTGGCTCCTGGAAGATTCTAACTCTCCAGGCAGGTGTCCAGCACGGCAGCCTCCCCACCTAGCCCCACGCCCTCAAGAGCATGGCCTTGGACAAGCAGCATTTCTCAGGGGCACCCCCAGGACACCCCCTGCTCTCCTAAGTTCTAGTCTTTTCCTTCACTCAGAGTGATGAATGTGTGTTCTCCTTACAATTCCATTATTAAAAGAAGTGGATCAGGGATCTCACCCCAGAACAAAGCAAGCCCTCAGTGGGCCATAGGGTAGCCTGCTGTCTCCCCTAGACAGGCGCACTGGAGCTCAGGGTGGACAAGGCTGGCTGGGTCACAGGGCCCAGGGGAGGCGGTCAGCACCCTCTTAACCACAGAGGAGGGGGGGTGAGGAGAACACTCCAACCTTACTCCCAGTCCACCTGAATCACCTGGCATGATTTTAGCTCACAAATTACAAAAAACTGCCTGTGAGAATACTGTCTCTGTGTGAGGAGAGGGGTCTTGCTATTCCTGGCTCCAATGTATCCAAGGGAGGGAGAGTTGGGCCTCTGTCCCCCTGGGGTCCCCAGCTGCCAGGCAGCTGCACCTGGGGTCCTGCCCACCAGGGAGTAGGAGGCTGCTGCCAGCTCTGTGTCCAGATCTGGGTCCACTGCTGTGTCTGAGCCCTCTGCTCCCATGAGCCAAAGTCTATGGGGACTGACCTAGGGTGAATGGGCCTTAGTCGTTGAAATACCAGACCTCATTTTGAAACATGTGAAAGAGCTGCAGGAGACAGCACTGGAGAGAGCACTGGCTTGCATCCCGGGAGGCGGCTGTACGTGGCCAGCATGCCTCGCAGGAGGTAATGACTTGTGTTACTGGTGTGGCTTAATGACAGAAGTTTGAGGCTTTACAGGACAAAAGAAATCGGGGTTCATGCATCCAGATGTTTCCCCAACACATGCAGGGACTGTCAAGACCAGGAAGAGGGGACACAGAGAGCAGCAAATGGGTCACTGGGGGTGGTAAAGGGGACACTGGGGGTGGTTCTTCAGCCAGGCCCAGCCCCTCCGAGCCCTGCCAGCCCCTCTGAGCCTCTCTAGGGGGATCCCGGGGGCTCCTCTCCAGGCCACTGGATTTCCCAGCACCTGGCACCATGGAGCCCAGGCCATGGTAGTACCTGCTACCCAGACGTGCCCCGCATCAGGGACACCTGGGCTGCCTGCTTCTGACCTTGATGTGACTTGTTTCCATCAGCTGGTTGTGCACTAAGCTGAGTCTGAGCAGTCGGGAGGGCACAGAATACTACAGAATTCCGCTTGGGTAGTGATCAAGACATAGCACAGGGTGCTTGCTCTGTAGACATGAATGTGTCTCTCACAGGGTGCTTGCTGTGTAGACATGAATGTGTCTCTCACAGGGTGCTTGCTGTGTAGACATGAATGTGTCTCTCACAGGGTGCTTGCTGTGTAGACATGAATGTGTCTCTCACAGGGTGCTTGCTGTGTAGACAGGAATGTGTCCCTCACGTGGGCTTTCACCAGTGTGTGAGACAGCGGGCAAGCACAGGCTCCCAGACCAGGCCACACAGCCATATTCTTAAACGAACAGCCACTTCCCAGTCCTTCAACAGGTAAGAACCCAGATACGACCTCTGGGGTACTGACCAGGGTATCATCCCTTAGAGTGGCCTGGTACAGGCCTGCCCTGCCCGGAGGTGCTGTCTGCCTCTCATTCGCATTCAGTTCGCCAGCTCCTGCTCTCCTCATCAGCATTCCAGCCACGCCGACCAGCTCGGCCTGAGAGCAGGAGCCTGCCTGGAGATGTCCCCTCTCACCCAGCCTGAAGGCACTGCCTGCCCTTGCCTCGGGGCACAGCCGCAGCGGGCTCCCATCTGCAGGGATGCTGGCGTCCACCTAAAAGGAAGAGGCTGAGGCATGAAACGTAGCTGAGAGATTGACTTGAGCCGAGGTGAGGGCAGCTGCCGGGAAGACTCAGACTGAAGCAGCTTGGATCGGAGCCCTATTTGGCCTTTATTACGGGCAGGTTTTTAAAGACAAAAAAAGGGGGACAGAGAGTGCCTGATACAAAGTTGTTTGTTGGGAATTCCCGTTGGCTTACAGAAATAATATTGGTGAGTGATTGGCTATCCACTGTTTAGCTACAGGGCATGAGTTACAGCGTCCTGTGTGACATTATTAGGTTACTTTACAGCTACTGTGGTGGTCACAAGCAGCTTCAAGAGGTGGACACGCAGCTCAAAGCGGGAGGGGATGTGACTGCTGTCTCATCTTAACGTCTTTCTGGGACTGACAATTTCAAAAGACTCCATTCCTTGGATAAAAGCATTTTTCCTTTTCACACTAGGCAGAGAGAGGCTGGCTGACCCCAGGCTGTGGCCTCCTGACTAGATACAGATGCAGAGCCCATGGTGAGCTCCCACCCAGCCCACAGTGGATCTGAGCCGGGACAGGCCTGGAGCTCCAAGCACATCCTTGGGGAGGAACTCCAGGGTGCCCCCGGATGTGAGACAGGGAACTGCAGGATCCTTGGAGGCCATGCATCCCAGAACTGGTCTCACAGTCCACCAGCTGCCTCGGGCACCTTCACTACCTAACAAGATGGCTCCCAGCTTGCTGGCCGCCTCTGGCAGGGTCTCCAAGCACCGAGCTGGGGAAGCCGGGTTGCTGCTGGTCTGTGAACTCAGGCAGTTAACCTGACCACGTGTTTCACAGCTGTGGACCAGGAAACTATGGCCTCTGTCTGGTCTGGTTTGCAGCAGCTTCCGGCCCTGGATGTGGGCCGGGCTCCCAGCTCATGCACAGCCGTGCAGCAGGTGGCCTGGTGGGAGCATCAGTGTCTGGTACCCTGGTGCCCCCCAGAGACTCTCAAACTCAATGTGCCGCCTTCCTGCGGGTCAGGACCCATGACTCTCGGAGAAAAGACCAACCCTCCCCCGACAAGGCCTGGCAATCAGGCAGGCCAGGTCTCCCTTTGGGCCCTCATCCCGCAGGCCCTGCCCCTGCCCCTGGTCACTGTACCAGCCCATCCCTTGGCATAGTCCCCTTTCCTCCTCCTAAGGACCAGGGCCCAGAATCCTGCCCTGGACCCTGCTAAGCAGCTGCTCCTTCCCTTCCAGGACCACCCCAGTCCCCCACCATTGCATAACCCCTGAGTGTCCAGACAGAGCCCTGGGGTCAAGTGCAGGTTCCAGAGTGTGATGTGGGTGCATCACCGTTGGGACCCCCAGTTCTCCTGCCTGGAAAACCAGGTGACAGTGATGCCACTCATGGCTATTAGCAAAGCAGCATGTCACGGCCTTGAGCCATCCTTGCCGGCTTCGATGGGAACAGGGTCAGGGAATGGAGCCTGGCTGGGGCCTCCCTGGCCCTCGAGGAGAGGTCTTGGTTCTGGTCTGGAGACCTTTGCTGGGGCAAGGGCAGTCCAGGGGAGGCCTCATGCTGGCCCAGGCACACACTGGAGGCCCGCAGGAACTGACCAGGAGAGCCTCAGAGCTATCAGCTCCTCCTCAGCAGTCTGCCTCCTGACCTGAGAGGGCTGGGGGCTGGAGTGGGCATCTCTAAGTCAGGTCCTCTTGGGGTCCTGGCTGGGATCAGTTGGGCACAGCTCAACCAGGCAGCATCAGTTTCCCATCTTCCTCTTGTAGCCGGGCCAGCCAGATCCCCACGCCTGTGGGGGGTCAGTCGACACCAGACCAGTACCCTAGAAACACAACCCAAGAAGAACGGTGCATGGAAAGCAGATGGCACTTACCTCTGGAATGCGCCAACAGATTTGCTAGGCAGGACAGCCTCAGCAGACACCCACACTCACCTGCTGGGCTCTGCTGCAACCACTGGCCTCAGAGAGCTGCATGATCCCTGTGCACCCCCACTTCACAGAGATGAGTAACCTCTCCACAGTCAGACACTGCCCTGCGGGGAGGCAGAGGTGGAGAGGTACAGAACAAGGGGGCCCTGAGGGGAGAGAACAGTGGAGGAACCTGGGGAGCAGGGGGAGGCGGGAGAGCTGGGAAGTGGGAGAGCTGGGGATGGAGGTGGATGCAGGGTGAGGGGTGGGTGGGGTGGGGGGACAGGGGGTGGGAGTGGATGCAGGGTGAGGGATGAGTGGGGTGGGGTGTAGGGACAGGGGGTGAGGGTGCTGGGCCCCTGGGTGAGCTGGTGCCTCCTGGCTGTGGAGTTCATGTCCCTAAGGGGAAGATGGAGGTTAGAGGCCTGGGGTTTTGAGGCCGTCTCTGCCAACAGAAACTCAGGCAAGCAGAGGTCAGGGTCAGGGCTAGGGCTTAGCTTTAAGGTTGGGATTTGAAGGTCAGGAAAGAAAATGGGTTGGAGGGTGGAATGTTGTGCCATGGTATTTGGGTCACCAGGGGCTCTGAGCAAAGGCAACCTCCATCTCTGAGGAGCACCAAGGGCAGGACTCCAGGTGGGACTGAACCCTTAAGAGACTACAGTCAGAAAGCAACTCTACTCAAGCTCTGCCCACCATCCACCTCCACCAGCTCCACCCACCTCCACCAGCTCTGCCTACCCCTTTAGCTCCTCCCACCTCCACCAGCTCTGTCCACCCCTTCAGCCCCACCCACCTCTATCAGCTCCACTCACTCCTTCAGCTCCACCCTCAGCCCCACCCACCTCCACCTACCTCTTCAGCTCCTCCCACCCCCACCAGCTCCACCCACCCTTTCAATTCCACCCACCTTCCCCAGCTCCACCCACACCCTCAGCCCTGCTCACCTCCACCAGCTCCACCCACCCCTCAGCTCAGCTCACTTCCATCAGCTCAGCTCACCCCTTCAGTTTCACCCACCTCCACCATCTCCACCCACCACCAGCTCTACCCACTCTGCCTGTCCCACTTACCACTTTGGCTCCACCCACTTCTGCCAGCTCCACCCACCACCCACCTCCACCAGCTCCACCCACCACCCACCTCTGCTCTGCAAACAGGTGTCATGCACCACCTTTCCTCACACTGGCACTGGGCAGTGGCCTCGATCTCAGTCCCCATTGCTCACGGGGTCTCAGATCCCACCTGTGAGGGGCTGTGCTGACCCGAGGCCCCTTCCAGGAGCTGCGGAATTTGCAACTCAGGTGACTCAGGCCCTGGAAGGCCTGTACCATACAAGGGCAGGTTGAGGCCCCGCGGCAGGGCTCACAGCTTTGCACTGTTCTAGATCCAGAATGGCAGCAGAGCTCATCCTACAGTAGAGGCTGCCATGTGCTGGGACGTATGCCTCGTTGGATTAGTGATGTACAGCACAGGCATGGGATGGCGACATGTGGTGTGACTGGAGGGATCCCTCACCAGAGCTGGAAGCTCTTCTGAGACACCCTCCGCCACCCTTGCAGTTCTCTGGGCTACTCAGGTGTACCTGTCAGGAGGTACACTCAGGTGTACTTGTCAGGAGGCTTTTCCTGAAGCTCAGGCTGGTCAGGATCTGTAAGCCCCACACTGCCAGGTGGTGACTTGCTCAGGTTCTGTGTCTTTTCACTTGAGGAGGACACCAGGAGGGGGACAAAATATCAGGGGCTGTCCTCCACCCTCCAGCATAACATGGATTTCCAGATCCCTCTCAGCACTCACCTCTACCCTGTTCTTTTGAAAAGAACAGCTTGAAACAGGTTGATGCTCCATATTCTCTTCCTTTAGGTGGATGTTGACTTCTGAGTCCAGTGAGTCACACATCAAAACCAGGCAGTGAAGATCCCTGTTTCCTCCACTAAAATAAAACCTGAGCGTTAGGAAGAGGCACAGCTTCCCCTAGACATCCCCAACCCGGCTGGGATGTTTCTGCCAGCTTTTCCTTCCTGGTCTACCTTTGAGTAAGGTGATGCAAACCTGCCTGCTCCAAGCTGCAAATTCACTTCCGTAGACAGAGGAAACACCCTTGACCCCGTGGGAGAAGACACGAATACATTCCTGCCTAGAGAGAACACACAAAATTAGATGCAGACTTTCACCTGATTATTTCTGCATACTAGAAAAGCAAAACAGTGTTGAAATGCACACCCCAACCTCCAGGGAAGGTGGATTTCAGCTTCTGGTGAGTCTGTGCATAAAACCAACCTCTTTAGCTCAGAATCCTGGTGAGGCAGCCCAGGGGTGGTTTGGAACCACAAGGGCCTGGCTCAAAGGTCCTTCTGCACCACTCACTAAAGCACAGAACTTCAGGTGAGTGTCTTACCTTCTTTGAGACTGTTTTTTCCTCAATCAAAAGGAGAAGCCTCATTCATTTCTTCATTCATTCAACAACAAATTGAACTTTCCGTGAGGGTGCAGCTAAGCCCCACCTGGCAGAAATAGGCAGAGCTCCGTTTTAAACGAGAACGTGTGCGACGCTCTTGGATCCTGCCTGGGACAGAGGGAGTGCCAGAATTCAGCATCTGATGAGGACCCGTTTTCTGGTTCATAGATGCTGTCTTCTTGCATCTCACATGGCAGAAGGGGTGAGGGGTCTGTCTTCACCCCTGTTGTAGGTCACTCAACCCCCCACGAGGGCTCCACAACCATGACCCAATCTGGGTCAATCATGACGCAGTCATGACTCACTCTGACCTTCCCAACAAAAGGTTCCACCTCCCAATACCATCACACTAGGGGTTGAAATCTCAACATAGGAATTATGGGGGACACATTCATACTGTAGCACTCTCATTCTGGATATTCCAGAGTTTGTTTAAGCAAATCCTTTTTTTTATTGGGCCTCCTTCTCATGTGTCCCCGACATTCAGCCCGGACTCCAATTTCCGTGGAATCTGGCCTCCACAGGTGCTCCGCTCTGTCCCATCGTCTCCATTCCTGCCGACACCCCAGGTCGTCGCCATCATCTCTTGCCTGATCTCTTCAGTGGCCTCTTCCCTGAACTCCTCGCCCCCATCCTGCCTCATCCGAGGAGCAGGCAGAGGACACAACAGCCGGTCTGTTTCCATCTTCAGCAAAGTAGACATGTACATAGTTTAAAGAAGAAAACAGTTCTACAAGTCTTGTAAAAATGACAGTTCCTACTTCCCTTCCCCTAAATTCCATTATGTTAGCAGGGCCCTTTTGCCATTTAACTCCTTATTTAACATGTATACATTGCTACTTCTTGATGACTGGTTTTAGGCATTCTCTCTAGATGTCCTCTATGGAAGATGAAGGACGCAGCTCTTCTGCACATGCCCCTCACATACACCAGTATGCTCTCTCTCTCTCGCTCTCTCTCTCTCTCACACACACACACTCACGCACACATGCACGCTGCTCTCCTCCCATTCTCTCAATTTAATCATTGCTTGACTAGATCAGCATTTTGTTTCTTCATTGTAAAACATGTAAATGTTATTTCTAGTCGAGCCATAGCACATACTACGCTGTTTTCCTTTCTTGCACAACATTTTTGTTTGTGTTTTTCCTGGAGTTTGTGTGTGCATGTGTGTGTTAGATTTTCTATGTATATGACCACCAATTCAACCTCGAACTCTCCACCAGTTGTCTAAATTTTCATGCAAACATCTCAGATATTGTATTAATTTCACCTTCTTGAAGGAATCTCCCTTGAGCCTTCTGGCCACCCTCGAGGCAGGTCTTTTCCTGGCACTTCCCTTCGCTGTCTCCTGGAGATTCCCTTCGCCCCTCCTGTCTAGTTCTGCTGCTTCTCACTTCCTGACTCACTCTTGCTTTGTGGGAGCACCTCCTCCCACATTCACTGAGAGCTGGTATTTGAGAAGCAACTTTTCTGAAAGAACTTGCTTATCTGCAAATGTCTCGGTTTTTTTTTTTCAAGTTTGTTAAGAAAACTTTCAAATCTTCAGTGAACACCCACCAAGATTCTACCAGAAACATTTTACTATATTTGCTTTCTCACATATCTATCCACCTATCCAGCCCTCTAATTGTCCAGTAACCCAGTTTATTACAGAAGTCAGCACACTTCCCCAAATGAAACACCTTAGCACACACAGCACTAACAAGATTTCAGTATTAATAGTTTTCAGTGTAGTAAACTTACACATTTTTTAACTTTAATCCTAAGTCTTTTATGCATTTGATCCTACTGTAAATGGATTTTTAAATTTTCATTTTCCAATTGTTTGCTGCTAGTTTATTTCAAAAACTATTTTTGCACCATAACTTTATATCCTTGATTTTGCTAAATTCACTATGTAACTTGATTGATTGTTTTGTATATTTCTTAAGATTTTCTATATAAGCAATTATGTTGTCTGTGAACAAAGGCGACTTTATTTCCTTTTGGAACTTAATGACTTTTATTTTTCTTTCTTAACTTACTGCAATGGCTAGGACCCTTGTTACAATGTTGGATTGAAGTGATGAGAAAAGTCATCTTGCTTTGTCCCCAATCTTAGTGGGAAAGTATTTCATTATTCACTCATTATTAAGTAACTAATTATTCACTCCCTAGTAAGCATGGCTTTTTTGTAAATTTTTTTTTTTTTAATCAGATTGATGTTCCTTTCTCTTCCTAGTTTGCTGAGGGTTTTTATCATTAATATGGGTTGAATTTTGTCAAATGTTTTTTTAGCTTCTGTTGAAAAGATCGTTTGGTTTTTCTGTTTTATTTTGCAGAATTGTATTGCTTGATTTCTACGTGTCAAGCCAATTCAATTACATTATATTTTCATGTATATATGTGAAACATATCTATAACATACACATATATATATTTAGGTTAGATTTGCTAATATTTTGCAGTGTTTTTTAACATACACGTATAGATGTATGTATATGTAGATACATATACATATTGTATTTATATAAATTATTTATAAATATAGATAATATATAAATATATAATATGTCTAAATTAAATTTACTAATACTTTGTAGAATATTTTTAAAATTTTTTCATGAGAAATATTGCTCTGAAATTGTCTCTTTTTTGTGACATCTTTGCCAGGTTATAGCACTAGGATTATGCGACCTGGTTAGGGTTAGGGTTAGGGTTAGTTCAGGAGCTTCCTTCCTCCTGTATTTTCAAAGAGTTTGTATAAACCTAGTGCTATTTTATCTCTAAACATTTTTTTAATTCACTGATGGAAGCATATAGTCCCGAAGATGTTTTCACAGAAAGATTCGTAAAAATAAATGTAATGTATTTATTAAGTTCATGGACCATTCATATTTTCTGTTTTATCATGCATTCGCTTTGTCATATTTCAAGAAATCTATTTTATGTAAGTCAAGTTTATAGGCGTAAAGCTATTCATATTAATCTCTAGATAGTCTTTTAATGTCTATAGCATCTGTAGTGCTGCTTTCTCGTTCCTAAAATTGGCAGTTTATATTCTTTTTTGCTTGCTTGATTACTTGATTTTTTTTTTATGAGTCTAGCTGGGAAGTTTATCAATTTTGTACATCTAGTCAAGGAACCAATCTTGGGCTTTGTTACTTTTCTCTAATGTGTACATCATATTTTATTGATTTCTGCCCTTGTCTTTGTTACTTCCTTCTACTTATTCTCAGTTAACTTACTTCCTTTCTTGTTTCCTTCCTTCCTTCCTTGCACTCTTCCTTCCTTCCTTCCACTCTTCCTTCTTTCCTTCCTTCCTTCCTTCCTTCCTTCCTTCCTTCCTTCCTTCCTTCCTTCCTCTCTTCCTTTCTTTTCTTTCCTCTCTTTCTTCTTTTTCCCTTTTCCTTTCTCCTTTCCTTTCCTTGACAGGGTCACCCAGGCTGGATGCAGTAGCAACCTTGAACTCCTGGGCTCAAGCGATCCTCCTGCCTTTGCTTCCCAAACTGCTGAGATTACAGCCATGAACTGCCTTACCGGGCCTCTATTTTCTTAAGGAGAAAGCTGAGGCCATCATTTGATACCTTTTTTTCTTTTCTAATATAGGCATCTGTCTACATATATATATATTCATATATATTCTGTCTTCTTATCATTCAGCTCAGAACATTTTTTAATTTTCCTTCTGAGTTTTTCTTTGATCCATGGATTATTAAGAAGTGTATTATTTAGTTTCCAAATCTTCGGAGCTTTTCTCTCAGAGTCACACATCCAGCCTGTATAGTGCTGTCTTTGGTCTGCTCTCAGCATAAACACTAGAAAAACAAACAAAACCAGAAGCTTCCCCTTCTCTCGGCTCTGCATGCTCATTTGTTTATTTATTTATTTAACTTTCCAGTGCCTTCAGATTTCTGGGGATTTTTTCTTTTGCCTTATTTCCAGAGATCGTTAGTGTTTTCTTTTTTCCCTTTATTAGCAGGAAGATTGAGTCCAGCAGGAGCGTCCTGAGCCATGCCAGTCTCAGGAGGCTACAATGTCAATGGCTTGGCTAAATACATTTTTCTAGCTTGCAAATGGTTTTCCCTCAGCCTCATGAAGGCATGGCCCCTTTGGTAACTCCTAAGGTTGCCATTGAGACACGTGAAATCATCCTAATTCCCAGTTGTTTATTTGTGATCTGAAACTTCCAGGTGCCTTGCTTTGCCCACCATTGTGAAACCTCAGCTCACAAGCCTTGATGTGAATCTGTTTTCACCGACTGTGCTGGATACTTTCGGGACTTTCATCTGGAAACCGCTATCCTGGGGACTTTGTTGAGTTACTTCTTTGGTTTCCTCACCCCCACCTTCCCAGGGGTGCCGTACCTAGCCCTTCTCCGGCCGTAAGAATGTCGCTGTGCTCTCTCTCCATGTTCTTTGTAGTTGTGAGTTTGTGCCATTTGAAAAATCTCTTTACTGTCATTTCAGGGGGGTTTCAGAAGGGAGAAGAAGGAAGAAAGTAAATGTATGTGTTAAATCTGTCCTTTCTACCTGGATGACTCCATTCTTAGAGTAATTTTTCTTCAAGGCACATCTCCTGTCTCTCCCACCTGGTCAGGGCAACTGCCCATCTCGGCACCCTCTTTCTTCAGTGACGTGGCCTCCGACAGCCCCTCTGGTGTGAAATCACGTGTACCTGCACAGACGCTGGCTTGGCCACACCAGGCCTCTGAGCTTTGGTGTCTCTGCTCCTGTGCCTGGAATACTCACTCCTCTGTCTGGTTAGTTCCTTCTGGTCTGTAAAACTCAACTTGAACAGCACCTCCGTGAAGACTTCCAGGACCCTCCACCGGATTTTCAAGCCCCTCTGTGTGGTCCCAAAGCACCCTGGGCGGTTGCCCATCATAGCTTTGGCCACGTCGCCCTGCAGTCTCTCATCTCTCTGTCTGCCTTGTAGACACAGCTTGGCACACAGCAGGTGCTCAATAAGTGAATGAAAAAATAAATCTGGAAAACGGGAGGCCAAAAACAACATGCCTTACTGTGTGCGAGACATTCTGTGACGAGCATTGTGGGATGAAGGATACAATTTTATGGGAAACCGTCTTGGGGAAAAATGTGAAAGCACCTATATATCCTGGTCCAGCTTAAGTCTCCAGGTCTTGGCTGTATCTCTGCTACCCGAGGGTACGGCGTGTCTCTGGTGCCTCACTTTGGGATGTGCAGACAGTAGGACCTCAATTAATGCTTGTGAGCAAAACACAAAGAGGTGAACTGCTCATCCACTCTGCCACCTCCGTGTAACTCTGGGAAAATCATCTTATCCCCGTCAAAGGAAGGACATGAGAAATAGAAGTGCTTCTTGTTCTTTCTCAACAAGGATCACACGTAAGTGTGTAAAGAAATCACCCGTGAGCTCCTCCTCCCTCATCCATCCTTTCCAGGGGTAATCATTTAGTTTTTCATTGCTTATTCTTCCTCACCTCTCTCTGTGTTCATAAAAGATGAACGCACCCCTTTCTCTACATAGGTGTTGCTTTTTGTCAAAATGGGACCCCTCTGAACACACAAGTCAGCACCTTGCTACTACAAGCACTTTCAAAATTAAACTTTCCTATATGTCTGGGGGTTATTACCTTCTAAAATCAGGAGACTTTTCCTATTGCCTTTAGCAATGCCTGCCTGCAACTTGCAAAAATAAATCATGGGAGCGTCAACTTCCAGAGTGGAAGGAACAGTTTCCTTGCTATGCGCTGCAGCCCAGCCCTTGGTCACCACTTGGAAACCTCATGAATAAGCATCAAACCATGACGGCAAAGTGCCATTCTGGAAACTCAGTATTTACTTCTCTTGAGGATATGGTCATGCATTTCCCAGTTGAGATTCCAAAAAAGCCTTTAAATATTACAGGTATGTGCAATAGCTGGGCTTGCTGAGATCGGAATTGGGGAAGGTGGAAACCCAGGTCAGTGCCGTCCTACACGGCACCCTGTCTGTCACTGTGCAGAAAATTCAGCTTTTGTTGAACCGTGCTGACTGGAGTCAGAGGATCTTACAGTCCACACTATATCCACTCGATTCTGGCCTGCCTGGACCTTGTGTCTTTATCTGTCTTTATCTGGACACCACAGTCTGTTGAAGGCCTCTTCCCCGCGTGTGCCTCCTGAGGCTCTGTGTGTCCTGAGCATTCCTGGGCTAAGCCCCACCCAGACATGGCCGACCCTGCCAGGAAGCCCAGGGGGTTGGAGAGGACCAGGCCAAGAGCCTCCCAAGAGAGGACATCCCAAGCCCACAGCAGGGGCCCCAGTGTCCCATTCAGATAGGCTGCTCCAGAGGCAGGGCCCACGTAGCCATCTTTGACCCTGCTTGGGTTCGCCCATGGTTGGGTGAGGGGAGGACAGGTGTCCTCAACATGAGGCACTTGTATAGATATGGGTTTCTCTCCAGGCTTCAAGCTGCAGCACTAAACTTCTGTCTAGTTCAGAAGAGTCCTGAGGGTTCAGGATGAGGTGTGTCAGGAGCTTCTAGTCGGGAGAAGGATGGCTGGGTAGAAAGGACAGGGAGGGTAAGGATGAGAGCAGTGGCAGTGCTGGGCGGGGGGGTCGCTCCTTGATGGGGACTCTCCCCCGACTCTAACCCTCACATCTCTTCCCAGAGCTTGAGGCTGCTCAGGGAAAATGGCTTGTTGGTAGTGGTTGGCAGTGCTTAGCAGTCACTGGCAATAGTTGGCAATGATTGGCAGTGTCTAGCAGTGGTTGGCAATGATTGGCAATGGTTGGTAGTGGTTGACAGTGGTTAGCAACGGTTAGCAGTGGTTAGCAATGATTGGTAGTGGTTATCAATGGTTGGCAGTGGTCAGCAATGGTTGGCAGTCATTGGCAGTGGTCAGCAGTGGTTAGTAATGCTTAACAGTGGTTATCAGTAGTTGACAGTAGTTGGCAGTGGTTGGCACTGGTTGGCAGTGGCTAGAAATGGTTAGCAGTGGTTGGTCAGCAATTATTTGCAGTGGGTGGCAATCATTTGCAGTGGTCAGTAGTTGTTGGCAGTGGTTAGTAGTGGTTGGCAATGGTCAGCAGTGGTTGCCAATGGCTAGCAGTGGTTATCAGTGGTTGGCAGTGGTTAGCAACACTTAACAGTGGTTATCAGTTGTTGGTAGTAGTTGGCAGTGGTTGGCACTGATTGGCAATCGTTAGACATGGTAAGCAGTGGTTGGCAATGATTTGCAGTTGGCAGTGGTTAGCAGTGATTGGCAATGATGGGCAGTGGTTGGCAGTGGCTAACAGCTATTCCTGGGCTCTTTGCCTCATTTCTCAGCAGCGTAGGGCCCATCAGGCAGAGGGGCATGTGCACAGCTCACCTGTGAAATGTTGGTTCCTCTCTGTAGGACTATAAAGAACCCTGCTTTGAATGGAGACCAAGAAAGACCCTGGGAAGTGGCATGTGGAGGTGACCCCCTGGACTGGCCCGAAGACCAGCTCTGGAGAACAGACGGACCCTCCAGGGCTGGACTGTGATGGCAGGAGCTGACTCTCCTCCTCAACAGCCCGTCCAAGGGGGCCTGAGAAGAGCCTGAGTCCCCGGGCCTGCAGCTCCTGCACCGCTCCTGCCAGCCTGCCTTGCCCCTCAGCAGGCAGATCCAGGGAGGGGGACAGCGAAGGCAGGCTCAGGGGAGAGCTCTGGTTCCAAGATGCCCCAGGAGAGATGAGGCTCTCAGTTGGAAAGGAGCAAGGTAGGGCCACAGCAGGACGGGAATGCTGTGGGGAGGGGCACCGACGGAGGCCTGCAAGTTCCACACACCCTTTGGGGAGGGTGTCAGCAAAGACAAGCAGGCCCTCCCTGGGCCTCCAAGTCCAGTGCTGTGTGGCTGAACAGCAGGCCTGGCCCTGAGTGATCACCTCCAGTCCCTGAGGCCTCCAGTGCAGGCTTCTGGGTAGGAGTGAGGCCAGCAGAGGCCTTCGCACCTGCCAGGGCACCAGCACACCAGGCCGGCCTCGGGACAGCTGCAGCGTGGTGGGAAGTGTAGTGGGGACTGAGGTTGCTGACAGTAGGGCTGGCGCTGACAGAGCAGCTCCCAGGGCTGCGGTGAGGTGGGAGGATACATGGCCTCCCTCTTCTTTGACACTTGGCAGGGAGCTGCAGCCACACAGATGCCGCTGGACTGGAGCCCCAGGCAGAGCGCTGTGGGCAGAGAAGGTGGCAAAGCAGGCTGCATTCTAGGACCCACTCAGATAGGGCTGATGTGGACGTGGGAGGAGCTGTTCGGTCTCTGCGGTCCTCACCCTTCTCTAGGCAGTGGCTGCCTGCCTTTCTGTAGTCCAGCTGAAGAAAGAAGGCAACAATAAAGAGAAAAATAAAGAGTATCATTCCAAGGGGCCCTATGTCTTGAGGTACTGACGGGTGCAATAGGGAGATACTAAGAGCTCCCTTTGATGGGCGGTAACTGCAGGCCTAGCCCAGAATCACACCACTTAAACCTGTCCCTGCCCTTCCAGGAGGCATCATTGCAGCCTTCCAGGGGAGGTTTTGGAGGCCCTAAGAGGTTATCTGATGTGCCTGAAGCCCCACATCTAAGACAGAAGGACACCTTGAAGACAGCGAGTTTTTCCTGGTGGAACAGATTCAGATGAGAATCTATCTCATCCAGGCTGGGTGCAGCTCTTCCAGTCAGAGGTGTTGGTCTGGACCCACTTCCTGAGCAGTCTTCAGACTGGGGACCCTCCAGATTCCTGAGGGGATGTTAGGAGGGTCTCCACCCCACTGTGATACCCCCGCTGTAGAGTGTGGTGGGGTCTGGGTATCATACTGCAGAGTGGGGAACACATCAGAAACAGGTAGTGTGGGCAAGGCTGGCAGAGCTGCTGCTCCCCAGAAGCCCATGCAGTGCCTCCAGCCCAGGGCCAGGGGGTGCCAGCTGTAGCTGACTTTCAGGGAAGGGATGACACCCGTTGATGGGCACATCATGGATTCTGGGTGGAAAAAGTTTTCCTAAATAATCAGACTCCAGGCTTCTCTCTTAAGCATATGAGGGATCCAGATTTATATATGAGGGATCCAGATTTATACCACATGGCATTCTAAGCTAAGAAGTTAACATTTAGTCCCTTTGCTGAGCTGAAGCTCAGGTCAACCCAAGGTGTCTGTCATAAACAAAAGCAAAATCATACTACAGGCTACCAATGTGGTCCCCATAGCATGAGGATGGGGGCTTCGGGATTGGGCTCAGGGGGTCAGTATTTACCAGATATAGGAAGATCTGCACCTTTCAGCACTTCATCTAAACAACCTGAAAGTAAACAGCAAGGAAAGGGTTAAATACATTTCAAAATGAAGAAATCTAAATTCTGAGAACCAGATTGTGAGTTTGTAAATAAGATATGTGTGTGTGTGTGTGTGTGTGTGTGTCAGGGTCTCACTCTGTTTCCCAGGCTGGAGTATAAGCACGGTTCATTGCAACCTCAGCCTCCCAGGCTCAAGTGATCCTCCCACCTCAGCCTCCCAAGTAGCTGGGAGTACAGGCATGCACCATCACATCTGGCTAATTTTTAAATTTTTTTTTGTACAGATGGGATCTCACTTTGTTGCCTAGGTTAGTCTTGGAATCCTGGGCTCAAGCAATCCTCCTGCCTCAGCCTCACAAAGTGTTGAGTTTACAGGTGTGAGCCACCATGCCTGGCAAATAAGATTTTATTCAAAATAGAACCAAAAGAAACCTTTACAAATGACTATATAGGTATTCAGAATTGAAACTTAGTGGAATACTTAAAAAGCAAATTAGATTCAGCTGAAGAGAGAATTAGTGAACTGGAAAACAGACATTCTAGGCTGAAGTGTGTCCCCCCACAATTCATGTTGAAGTCTTACCCCCAGTACCCTCAGTACCTCAGGATGTGAATATATTTAATTCATTCACATTCATTTAATAAAAGGAGTAATTAATTTAAACTGAGGTCATTATGGTGGGCCTTAATCCAATATGGCTAGTGCCCTTATAATAGGAGATTAGGACACACACAGAGAGGTGATCACATAAAGACAGGAAGAAGACAAGCCAAGGAGAGAGGCCCCAGAGGAATGAGTCCTGCCAGCACCTTGATCTCAGACTTCCAGTCTCCAGAACTGTGGGAAAATGAATTTCTGTTGTTTAAACTGCCCTATCTGTAGTACTTTGTTGGAGGAGCCTTAGCAGATGAATGCAATAGATTTAATAAATTACCCAGAATATGCATGGGAAAATAAAGAGAAAGGAGGCAGAATAAAGTGAGAGGGATGATGCAAAGGGCTAGAAGGACCAATACGTAAATCACCAAAGTCCCAAAGGGAGAGAGAGACTGGCCACTGGGGCAGAGGAAATGCATGCACATTTTCCAGAACTGATAAACATGAATCCTCAGATTCAAGAAGCACAAGAAAGCCAGAGTGGAACATAGAAAACTAAAACCCCACCCAGACACATGATTGCATGTGTCATACTCTGTAAATCATCTGCTCAGCTCCCACGCTAACCCTCTTTTAGCTTTTCCACTCTATCTTTCCATCTCTATCTGAAATGTGCGCTTCCTCAACTCCTTAGCAGTGGGGGTGCAGGCATGGGATATTGATTCTCTGGAATATTGCACAAGCCCATTTCTTGGATACCAATGTGGGAAGTATCAGTGGCAGCTGCAGGTAGAGAGGCTGGGCCCTGTGACAACCTGACAGCAGAGGTGTGACTGGTCACCAGTCTCAAAGGTACCAGTGCTAATGGCAAGCAGGATGACAACATGATGCCACTGTAATGGTTGGGTTGGATATTTTTCCAGACAAACATTTGGAATGATAAAGAATGGACTGTTCCCAGTGGACTTGAGGGGAAAATTGACAAGGGTGAAGACAATGGGGAAAGAAGCTGGGCTGCAAGAAAGCCATGGCGGAAAGGAACAGTCACAGGAGACACGGCCAGAGAACAGTGAGGCTAGGGGTCCCAGCAGAAGGGAGAGGTGCCTCAGCGATGGCCCAGGGAGGGAGAGCAGAAATGACAGAACAGTGAGTGTTGCTGGAACAGAGGGGTCCAGCTGGTGTGCTGAGAGTTCCCAGGGAGGGCACCACCCTCTCTCAGAATGACAGGAGGAGTCAGATACAGAGGAAGACTAGGAGGGTCTAGGGCATCTCTCAGAGTCTCAGCAGGGAAAGTGAAACTCAGATTGGAGGGGGAAGTGTGTCTTAGCAGACGGCCCTAGGTGCAGGGAAACGGCTGGCTTCATTCAACTGTGAAGAAGTGAAGAAGGGAAGGGGCCTGGGGGCAGGCAAGGTCTTCCCCTTTCTGAATTCTGCAGAGTGAGAAACAGGCTTTGGTACAGCAGGAGCTGGGGATAGACTGCAGGGAAGGCAGTGCATTTTCCACGGAAACTGTATCCCTGGGACATCCAGGGCTGCACGGAAGGAAGCAGAGCAGTAGGCCCAGCTCTGCTGGGGGTCCAGGGACGGGCTAAGGGGTCAGCAGATCTTCCACCAGGGGGAAGGACAGGGGTGTCCACCAAAGGAACTGGCCCCAACTGGGTTGACTGGACCTCCATGGAAACCTCCCTGGCTCTGACACTAGAAAAGGTTTTAGTAAAGATAGACACCTACTGCTTCCTGGAAAAATAAAAGTCAGGGTGCAGAGGAGCTGCTTTCATATGATGAATATCCCTTAACATAACACCCCACATTATACCTAACAGTGAACTCCAGGGAAATGGCCCTTAAAATCAGAAACTAAAAACAGGTGTTTGCCAACTGCATTAAGATTTAACAGGCTGGACGGTTTGATGCCATGAGTCATGAACCCATCCTGCCTTTCACCCTGGCAACAGGACCTCCAAAAGCAGGAGGTAATGGCTTTGGCACCCAGAAAAGCGCAAGACAGAGAGCTGTGGCTTCCCCAGTGTCTGGTCCTTGGAGGCTCCACGTGACTTAATTACATGCTGCCTTCCAAGCCTGATCGAGAGTAGACGTGGTCAGGATGCTCAAAGCCCCTCGCAGACCTTCTGTCCAGCCGGCAGCAGACCCACCAGCCCCCACCCACCTATGCATATGAGTGGCACCGTGTCACTTGCTCAGATGGAGCAGTCATTAAGTAGGCAAGGGCATCTGGGTTGCAGACTTCAGTTTGAAGGAAAAGGAATCCAGGTGTTCATCCAACATCACCCAGTACTGAAGACGCACCTTCCCTGTGTCAGGCATGGCCCTGGAGCTGAGTACCTCACTGACCAAAACAGACCAACGGTACCACCCTGGAGGGGCTCATCTGTCTCCCAGGGAGTCGGCGTTGCTGGGGCCAGGAACCAGCAACCTTCGGGACACTCCAGTAGCCAAACCTGTCACCCTCTCCCAGGTGCCACCTGCCTGGGGACTGAGCAGCAGTGTTGAGTGAAGGTAAACCTTTGGGAAACCTCTCCCACAGGTGAGTCGATGTTGTTCTGCAAATCTGCAAAGACAGACGACCAGGAGGGACCGCGGCAGGCAGCCCTCACAGGCTGGGCACAGACCCTTGAGTGTGAGCAGCAAGAAATGGATGGGAGCAGACTGGGAGAAGGGCCCTGCACGCCCGCAGCTCTGCCCTGCACCTTCTGTTCGGAGATCATTTCTCATCAGGAGGCTGCGAAGGGAACTGGTGTTCCAGCTAAGGGTGGTCCCACAGGTGACCTTGTCTGTCCTGAAACCGAAGCGGTTGTACTAGGCTGGGTGCCACAGAATTTAACGTATACCCAATGGCCATGCCCAGGCCTGCAGGTTTATTTCCCCGTGACTTTCAGTATGCCCAGCTTGTTCTAGCTGCTTCACTAGGAAGTCCTGAGCCTCCGACAGGACACTTTCTGGGAGAATCACAGAGCCGTGTCTCTAGCGAGCAGCTTCCACGCTTTCTTCCAGACAGCCCGATTTCCCCTCATGCTTGTGGGCTTTGAGAGCCGTCCCTGGAGAGCATCCGACGCTAGCAGACCCAGGAGGACCACATCAGTCCCTCCCTTTGGGCAGCAGCCCTCCCCCTTCTGGGCTGGACTCAGCCCTTGTGGCACAGCGGGCAATTCTGAGTCAAAGCCAGAATGCCAGCTCCCAGCCTCCTAGGAAGGACGAGTCTGGGCGGAAGGCTCTGCCACCGGCTCTGCCGTCGGGGCTCCCAGCAGCGGGCTCTCGAGGCCTGGCTTCTCCTGGAGGACACCCCAGCTTCTCCGGCGTTCTTACATTTCTGGATTTCAGACCCAACTAGGCCTTGCTGCAGGTTCTCAGTGTCCTCCCCAGGGTAGTGCTGGTGGCGGCCTCCAGGTCCTGGGGTGCGGGTGGGCTGCTGGAGGGCAGGCCCAAGACCCAAAGGCGCGCCTCCCTCACCCGCCTTGCCGACACCAGGGGGCGCTGGAGCTCAGCAAAGGGCCGGGAGGCTGCTCTGAAACTCAGGCCTTAAAATACAGGCAGGATCAGCCTCTGGAGCCCTCCCTGCCGGCCCGGCACGCCGGGCGCCGAGTCAGCGTGCTGCCGGGCCTGTGCCCCTGACGGACCTGGCACAAAGGGGCACCCAGGGGTCTGCAGCCGGATGGTGCGGTTCCTCCACCTGGGGTGAGACGCCCCCATCCCATCAGCGCACCCCTGCAGGAGAGTGGCATAAGCCTGGCTGCGGCCCCGCCCACAGCACCTCTCCCGTCCGGCCCCGCCCACAGCACCTCTCTTCTCCGCCCCAACCACAGCACCTCCCCGACTTCAACCCCGCCCACAGCACCTCTCCCCTCAGACTCCGCCCACAGCACCTTCCCCACCAGCCCGGCCCACAGCACCTCCCCCCTCAGACCCCGCCCACAGCACCTCCCCCCTCAGACTCTGCCCACGGCACCTTCACCACCAGCCCCGCCCACAGCACCTCCCACCTCCAACCCCGCCCATAACGCCCCCTCCTCTGACCCCGCCCACAGCACCTCCCCTCTCCGGCCCCGCCCACAGTGCCTCCCCCCTTCCGCCCCACCCACAGTGCTTCTTTCCTCTGGCCCCGCCCACAGCACCCCAATCCTCTGGCCCCACCCACAGTCCACCCCTACTCCGTGGCTGCAGCCCCGCCCACAGCACCTCCCTCCTCTAGGGGGGTGCCGTAGGACCTGGGACGCACCTGATGTCTCTGGTGGGGAAGGGGCACCCCTCTGCAGTTTGTATTGGTCACCTTAACAGTGGGGCACTGTGGTCACAGATCGAGTCCTAAAGGAAAGTAAACCTCTGTTCAGTAGCCAGGGAGGAAGCAGGTTGTGAGACATAACGGAACGTTCTTCAGACAGGAAACCAGTTTGGAGTCTGACACCATCCCAGGTTTTTTGACACCAGGGCTGTCCCCACGGTGCTCTCCCTGGGCCTGTGGCACCCACCTGCTGGCTAAGGTTAAGACCCGCCCTGGGGCGCCTGCCCAGCGGTGACTGTGTCCACAGCACTCTGTGTGGCACCTGCCCAGCCCCTTCTGGCTGTGCCCTGATCACACAGACGTAGTTGGAGCAGAGTGTGGCGGGTGCCGCCTGCACTAGGGGCTCCCCATGTGCCAGGCTTGGTGCCCACGTGTGCTGGGAATGCTCTCATCTGGTTCTCAGGGCAGTGGAATGTGGGGCACACTGTCACAGCCTCAATTTACAGCTGGGGAAGCTGAACCCCAGAGGAGTTTGGTGACCTATCCAAAGTCACACAGTCTGGAAGTGACTGAGCCAGCGTCTACCAGTGCCTGCAAGCTTGAGCTCAAGCTCCAAGAGGGTGCGAGCCTAGGTAAGCAGGGACTTGCTCAGCCTCCAAGGAAAACCCACACCTGCAGCAAATGACTGCAGGTTCAGGCTGGCCCCCCACTCTGTGAAACCACAATGACCAGCCCTGGAATGTTAAGCTCTGGATCGGAAGAGGAGAGGTCAGGAGAGCAAACTCCTGCAAGTCCATGAGCCGTGGGAAATGAGTGAGGTGCTGGTTATCACGGAATGCGCCCAGCCTGACGTGATCACATACAGACACGGGCCTCTAGGGGTGGTGCTGCCAGCTGACCTCTGCAGGATCTCTGCACCCCGAATGGCAGGTCCACGTATCATTGCTCTTGCATGTCCCTCACTACCCCAGGAAACGGCCACCAAATCCCCCCAATCACCCTGGACACCAACACTGAACACAGAATTGTTTTTGGATTCCCTAATGTACAAGGGAAATCCTGGTGACTTCTTTCCCCAGGTTGCCTTAGCTTTCAGGGTTTCCGTGAGCTGTGAGCCCCGCTGTACATCCTGGCCAGCTGCAGAGCATGGCAAGACCTAAGAGGAGGGAGAAAAACGGGACTGTGGGACATGGCTGGGTTGTGGCTCTATATGCAGCAGTCAGGAGATTGCATCGTGGCCTTGGGCTGCACACCCCGGCCTGGCATTTCTCATGCATCCTCCTGGGCCCCAGGTGCCAGGTTACGTGTCAGTGTGAAGACTACACCCCCTGACCTAGGCACATGTCCTCGAAGGCTGGTTCTTGAGGGCCCGCTTTGGGAGGACAGGTGAGGGATCAGGGGTGACAGAACACCTGCCTGGGGTTCAACAGGCCACCCCCAGGCCTGGAGCCCCTGCCGCTGTCACCCTACCGGCCCAGGCCAAGGACTGCACTTCTCCTTGCAGTGGGCCCCTGTGAGCGTGTTGTGACCCCCTGACAAGGTCACCGTGCCTGTCTGGCCCCAGCTGCAGCCTGCCTGTGAGCAGGCCTAAAAACAACCCTTGCTGTGGGGTGACTGGACAACCAATCCGGGTTGGGGCGAGGGTGTGGTCGCCACCCAAGGCCGCCCCGTGTCTGGGCAGGTCTCAGCTCTTCCTCTGATTCTCCCTCTGTCCCAGAGCCAATTCTCCCTCTGTCCGAGAGTCAATACTTGGGCCAGGCATTCTTAACCTCCTATGCACCGAGGCCCCATGGCAGGTAGTGAAAGTTAGAGACCCCTCATCAGAATAACGTTTTCAAGTGCATAAAATACAATGCATAGAATTGCAAAGGAAACGCATTGCATTGAAATTGTTAGCACAGGTGAGAGCTGAGTTTTCCATACATCGAGGTGCAGGCTCTTGCATCAACACATCGCCTGGGACGTGCTCAGAAGTTGGAGCAGTGCTGGGCACCTCGCCGCCTGGGGACCCCGGCCACAGCTGCAGTGATGGGAAGACACCATGGCTTGTTCTGGGACCGAGTCACTTTCCTCCATGCTCCCAATGGAAGGAGTACCATGTCAGCTTAGCTGAGCAATGGGACAGTTTTCTCCCCATGCATGCTCAGGGGAGTGCCCACCTGGAACCTTCTCCCTCCAGCTCCCCTCCCTCATCCTTTGGGTGCACTGAGACCCTGAACCAGCTCTGTGGGGTGACTCCCAGCCCAGAACCCTCAGGCCCAGAATCCCCACCACCATGGGTGGTGCACAACCAAGCTCCTTGGCCCCCAAGAAGGTCTATGGGAATTGCCTGTTCTGGGTCTGCCTTCCAGCCTGGCCCTCACTGGCCTGGGACACGCATTGTCCTCCTGTTTGCACCTCTGCTCCTCCTAGGTAGAACACATCCCTCCTCAGCCAGCATCTCTCTCCTACCTCCTCCCCAGTGACCTCCCCACCAGCAGCCATCCCCCTCACCCCATCTCCCTAGGGCCACCTCTCTCTAGCCATCCATCCCATTCCAGGCCTCATCCCCGCTCCCACCAGGGCCTCCTCCATCCTGGATCCCTGGGCACAGCGGGAGCCAGGAACGTGTGTTGACCCTAGTATTGGAAGAAGGCCTGCTTGGAGGGGGCTGGGTTAAGAAACAGGAGCTCCAAGTGGGCCTGACTGTCCTTGGCCTGAAGCACTGCTGACAGGAAGCAGCTGGTTTTCAGTGACAGGCGGGCTGGGGGTGGTGGCACCTGTCATCATTTCTGCGCTGCCTGCTGAGCTGAGCTCAAGTGTCTGTGCCTGGGAGGGGCTGGGCCGGAATAGGCACCACTCAAACCTGCAGCAGAGGGCCAAAGGGCTGCCCAGCCTCAGCCCGAAGCTCCCAGAAAGCACCGAGCACAGAGGGTCCCTCCTGCCCCTCCCCTGAACCCCTGTGCCTCTGACAGTTCCCAGGCTCACTCCACCCAGAGGCCCCAGCCCCATGGAAAGACCCCCGGAAGTCCCTACGGACACCTGGTGGCAGAGACTGGTGCCCTCCCAGGCCTACTTGTCAGTCAATCTCGGGCCCAGCTCCTGTCACCTCTGTCCCCTGAAGGACTCAGATCGCTGTGTGTGTATGTGTGTGGGGGACTGGGGAAGGCTGGTGGGAGGGGGGTTGGGCTTGATGTCCTTCCGTTTCCCATCAGAGAAGAGAATATTTTCTTATTTTCCCCTTCTGCTATTCCTTGTTTTAAAAGAACTTTTTTTTAAAGGAATTACTGTTCTGTTCTTAGTGAGAATATATCTCCCTAAAATTCTATACTCAAAATACTGTTTATTTTTTAAGTCACATGAAGATTTCTTAGCACTAATTTGGTAAACAGTTAGGTTTGCTTGTTCCTGACAGTTTCCAATTTCTAGGGATTCCTTTCTTGTTCTTTAGGATTTGTTGTTGTTGTTTAGTAAAGCATTTGTATGGTTCCAGAGGAGACATGACCCACGTGAAGCTCAAGGTCAGCCCCAGAATCGGCTTCCCTTCCCCTCCCGCACCACCTTCTCTCCTCACCCCCACTGGAGGCCATTTTTATTAGGTCAGGGTTTACACATTCTTTGGTTCTTTTATATGAGAAGACCATGCATACCCGTCTCCAAGCCATTCTAGAAGCCTCTCTGACATATCCTGCCTCTTACTGCATTTACACGACACTGCCTTCCACATGGCACACACGGCTCCCTTCATGACTTCCGACTCCTACAACCACTCCTTATGGGACTGACCTGGGTTTAATCAAACAGTTGCCC
Organism: Chlorocebus sabaeus; assembly: GCF_047675955.1. Taxonomy (NCBI): domain Eukaryota; kingdom Metazoa; phylum Chordata; class Mammalia; order Primates; family Cercopithecidae; genus Chlorocebus; species Chlorocebus sabaeus. The sequence continues at coordinate 127,732,140 of NC_132913.1, forward strand.
TGGATGGGCAATTGGGAGTTTTCCGTTTTTGCTATTACCATGAAAGAGCAGCCTGTGCCAATGTCGCTGTTTCCCTAGCGTTTTCTTGGCAGAGATTCATGGAACTGACATCGGTAGGTTGAAGGCCATGTGTATCTGCAACTTGGCCAACTATTTCCCTCCCTAGGAACTGCCTCATTGTGCATTCCCACCAGTAATCAATAAGAGCACCTGTTTCTCCACAGCCTCACCAACACAATAAGTTGTCAAATCTTTGGATTTTTGCCAAGCTCATCAGTGAGAAATGGAATCTCAGTGTTGTTTGAATTCACATTTCTTTTATATGAGCAAGATTGAGTCACGTTTTCCTATGTTTAAGAGGCATTTGCACCTTTTCCTATGTTTAAGAGGCATTTGTTTATATCTTGTACCTATTTTCCCACAGATCTTCGGACATTTTCTTCATTTTGGGAACTTTTTGTATATCAGTGATATACAAAAAGTGATTAACCTTGCATCTGTAATATTAGTTGCAAATATTGTCTTATGTGTCCTTTGACTTTGAAGACGGTGTATTTTGCCATACAAAGGTCTTAATTTTGCGAAGGCAAATTTGTTCATCTTGCCTGATTGCTTCTGGATTTTGAGTCAAGGTTATAAAAGCTTTTCTCTGTCTTAGGTTGTAAAGGAAGTAACCTGAATTATTTTCTAATACTTGCATAACTCCATCTCTGATTCACTTGGTGTCCACTGTGAGAAGTAGATCCAATTTTCTATTTTCCATGCGGCTCTGCCGCGTCCCAAACCCCTTGGTTACAGAGTCCATCTTCTCCCACTCATTTGGGATGCCACCTTGACAACGGCCCACTGCTTGTGGGTCTATCTCTGGATTCTCTATTCCACTGGTCTGTTCGTCTGTAAGTGAATGAATGTCATGCTGTTATGCTCACAGAGCTTTATAACATGTATTACACGGGGTAGTCAACCCCCGGAGCCCAACTTCACCCTGTCCTCCTTTTCCAGGAATTTCCTGGCTATTCCTGCTTTTCAATTCTTCCCTGTGAAAGATAACATTTACCTGCCTGGTCTTCCTGGACATAACCAAGACCCTTCCTATCCCCAGGACTCCTTGTATGCTCTTCTCACCTGCTCTGCTTGCCAAACTCACCTAAGAGACCCTGCACGAAGGCCCCTTCCCTCAGAGTCCCAAGTCCTGGCCTCAGCCAAGCTCAATCTTGCCTTTGGATGCTCCCGAGTTGGCTCTTCTGCCTAGAGCCCCTAATCCCCAGAACTTTGCATGGATGGTTCTTCCCCATAAACCTCAACACAAAATGACCAGCCCCCAGAGAAGGCATCCCTGGCTCCCAGACCTTCTCCATCCATTACTCTGTTTTATTTCCTCATGGTTATCATCCATATCTAAAATAATCTCACATGGTTGTTTGACGTTATATATGCTGGAAAGCATGAGAGAATGGCCTTAACTTGTCTAATTCTGTGATGAATCTTCAGCCTCAAGAATAGTATAGTGAAAGGAGCTCCAGATGGGTGGGTGAATGGATGGATGGATGGATGGACAGATGGAGAGATGGGCAGATGGATGGACAAATGGATGGACAGATATGGATGGTTGGATGGACGGTTGAATGGATGGATGAGTGGATGGATGAATGAATGAATGAATGGAAGAATGGATGTTCAGATGGATGGACAGGTAGATGGGTGGATGAATGGATGAGCAGATGGATGGATGGATGGATGGATGGATGGATGGATGGATGGCAGATGGATGGATGGATGGATGGATGGATGGATGGATGGATGGATGGACAGGTAGATGGGTGGATGAATGGATGAGCAGATGGATGGATGGATGGATGGATGGATGGATGGACAGATGGAGAGATGGGCAGATGGATGGACAAATGGATGGACAGATATGGATGGTTGGATGGACGGTTGAATGGATGGATGAGTGGATGGATGAATGAATGAATGAATGGAAGAATGGATGTTCAGATGGATGGACAGGTAGATGGGTGGATGAATGGATGAGCAGATGGATGGATGGATGGATGGATGGATGGCAGATGGATGGATGGATGGATGGACAGGTAGATGGGTGGATGAATGGATGAGCGGATGAATGGATGAGCAGATGGATGGATGGATGGATGGATGGATGGATGGATGGATGGCAGATGGATGGATGGATGGATGGATGGATGGATGGATGGATGAGTAGATGGATAGATGGGCCAAGAGATGGATGGTTGGGTGGATGGATGGATGGCTGGGTGGATAGATGGTTGGGTGGATGGATGGACAAATAGATAATTGGGTGTATGGGTGGATGGGCGGAGGGATGGATGGCTGGGAGGATGGATGGATAATTGGGTGGATGGATGGACAGATGGTTGGATAGCTGAGTGGATGGGTGGGTGGATGGATGGATGGATGGATGGATGGATGGATGGAGACTGTCCTGCCTCTCTAGTCAGTTGGTTACCTTTCCTGTGTGCTCTCAGAGTACTCTAAACACCAGTTATAGATCAGGTCTAAGCTAAACACCTGCGAAAGGTATTTGGCACATGTCCCCACCTACTCGGGTGTGAGTTCTGGGGGGCAGATCTATGTCCGATTGTTGTCCCCATCCAGAGGATACGGACAGTAATAAACACAGGTAAAATAGTGACAAGGCAGAGAGTCATGGCACAGGGTAGCATCCTGGGTTCAAGATTTTGAGGGACTTTAATGGTTCTTAGGGAACTGACAGATGATGTATTGAACCCCATGGCCAAAGGTCTAACACAGCCAGGCTCTCTGGAGTCTGTGGTACCAGTGGTCCTGCCTCAAGACCTGAGATTTTCTTACACTGACTTTGGCTGAGAAAGCATGTGTTGTTTTCTAAGCATGGGTTCTGGCATTACCTTCCTAGTCCTACACCAGCAGCTGCTGAGGTAGGAGAAAGAGGGCAAGAGGGCTGAGAGTGCAAACAGACTTAGGCTTTATAGGCTCAGCCATTGTGGATTTTGAGACCATAGTGACCTGATCCTTACAGATGAGAATGTCATGCCCACACTTAGAGCTGTGCTAAGGACTAAATGAGCAAAACAGGCAAAGCCTTGAGCTCACCTTTTGAGCTCAATGCTGGCCTGGTAGGGGTGTTGCTTCCCTTCCCTCCCTGCCTTTTCCTTCCCTTCTTTTCCCTACCTGTGCTTTTGTATTTGTAATTTTTGTATACTTTTTAAAACTTAATTAAGATATGATTTCTATATTATACATTCATCCATTTAAATTGTAAAATTCAATGGCTTTTTATATATTCAGAGTTGTGCATCACCCCATTCTAATTTTAGAACATTTTCGTCACCCCCCTCCAAAAAAAACCACACGTCCTGTTAAGTCTCTCCTCAGGTCCCTCCCCCACCCCCTAGGCATCCCCTAATTTACTTTCTATCTTCATAGATTTGCCCATTTTGGACATTGCACATAAATAAAATCATGCAAAATATGGTTTTGTGTGACTGTCTTCTTTCCCTTAGTAGAATATGACCAAGGTCCATCTACCACTGTGTCATGTGTCAGTACTGCATTCCTTTTTATTGCCAAACAGTATTACATTGTGTGTTACCACACGTAATCTATCCATTCCTCAGGTGGTGAAAAATTGGGTTGTTTACACTTTGTCGATATAATGAACACTGTTACAAACATTTTATGCAAGTTTTTTTGTGTAGACATTTGTTTCAGTTTCTCTTGAGCACATACATACCTAGTAGTAAAATCACTGGGTCATATGGTAACTCTATGTTTTGCATTTTAAAGAACTTCAAGACTGTTTTCCAGAGCAGCTGCACCATTTTAGATTCCCACCAGCCATGTCTGAGTATTCCAGTTTCTTCATAACTTTGTCAACACTTGTTATTGCCTGGTTTTTTTTATTGCAGTTATCCAACTCAGTCTGAAGTGGCATCTTGTGATTTTGATTTGCATTTTTAAAATGGCTAATGAAACATCTTTTAGTGTGTTTAGGAGACATTCGTGTATCTTCTTCAGAGAAATGTCTATTCAGATCCTTTGCCCATTTTTAAATTGGGTTATTTATCTTTTTATTGTTGAGGTCTAAGAGTTCTTCATATATTCTGAATACACGTCTCTTACCAGATAAATGATTTGAAAATATTTTCTCTCATTCTGTGGATTTTCTTTCATTGGTGGTATTTTTTCAGCACAGAGGTTTTAAATTTTGATGAAATTCAGTTTACCTATTTTTTTTCTTTTGTCACTTGTATTTTTGGTGTCTTATCTAAGAAATTATTGTTTCTATGTATTTGTAACCCAAGGCCATAAAGATTTACTCCTATACTTTGTTCTAAGATTTATGTAGTTTTAGCTCTTGCACTAGGTCTCTGTTCCATTTTGACTTAAATTTTGTGCATGCTGGGGTGGGAGTCCCGCTTCATTCTTTTACCTGTGGAGATCCAGTTGGCTTCTCATATTTGTTGAAATGTCCTTTTTGTTTTTTAAGTGAGCTTTGATTTTCTTTTCTGATTCTGAAAGTAATACACATTTTTTATATAAAACTTGGATTTTGAAAAATACAAAGAAGAAAACAAATGTTGCCCATAATTCTGCCATCTGGACACATGGTGAGCATCATTTGCAGTTAAGAGGTTTGTACAAAAATGAGATCCTCTCTTATGTTGCTCCAGCAGTTTTGGTTACTACCTTTGGTGACATTAAACACGTCCATACCATTAATACATCAAATATTCCATGTCATTAAATACTTTCCTCCCATGTCATTTTTAAAGATTGCATAGCATTCTCGTGGCTGGATTTGTCATATATGCTCTCCTATATTTTTGGAAATTTGGGTTGTTTCTGTATCTTGTTATTACAGCCAGTGTTGTTTTTAACATCAAAAATGTCTCATAAAGGAAGGGGAAGCTCAAACTCTAGTAGCTTGGTGTATTGGTAGAGGGTTCTCTTAGAGAAACAGAATTAATAGTGTATATATACACACACACACTATATATACGCATATATACACACTATATATACACACACATATATACGTGAGTTTATTAACTTACACAATCACAAGGTCCCACAATAGGCTGTTTGCAAGCTGAGGAGCAAGGAGAGCCATTCCGAGTTCCAAAATTGAAGAGCTTGGAGTCCGATGTTCTAGGGCAGGAAGCATCTAGCACAGGAGAAAGACGTAGGTTGGGAGGTTAGGCCAGTCTCTCTTTTTCACGTTTTTCTGCCTGCCTCATATTCACTGGCGCTGATTAGATTGTGCCCACTAGATTAAGGGTGGATCTGCCTTCCCCAGCCACTGACTCAAGTATTAATCTCTTTCGGCAACACCTTCACAGACACACCCAGGATCAACCATCAAACTTGGTAAACTCATTTAAACACCTTCACAGACACACCCAGGATCAACCATCGAACTTGGTAAACTCATTTAAACACCTTCACAGACACACCCAGGATCAACCATCAAACTTGGTAAACTCATTTAAACACCTTCACAGACACACCCAGTATTAACCATCGAACTTGGTAAATTCATCTAAAATTGATAATATGTATTGATTTTTTTAAATTATAAAAGTAATACATAATTACAAGAGAAAATTCAGAGGCTGCAAAACAGTGGATGAAGGGAAATTCAGGCACAGATTCCCTACCTAGAGATGACTGCTTACAAATATCAGTGTATTTCCTTACATTCTTATTCCTTTTTATTTTTATTTTTTGGCTTGCTGGTTTTTTTGTTTTTGTTTTTTGAGAGGAATCTCACTCTGTCTCCCAGGCTGGAGTGCAGTGGCATGATCTCGGCTCACTACAACCTCCACCACCGGGCTTCAAGCGATTCTCCTGCCTCAGCCTCCTGAGTAGCTGGGATTACAGGCGTCTGCCACCATGCCTGGCTAGCTTTCGTATTTTTTAGTAGAGACGGGGTTTTGCCATGTTGACCAGGCTGGTCTTGAACTCGTGACTTCAAGTGATCTGCCTGCCTCAGCCTCCCAAAGTGCTGGGATTACAGGTGTGAGCCACCGCGTTCAGCTAGCTTGCTGGTTTGTCTGATGAATTGGGTTCATACATTACAGAAAATCTTACACTGACTTTGGCTGAGAAAGCACGTGTTGAGTGTAAGCATGAGAAAGCAGTGTAGAGCGGCTGTGTAGTATTCCAGTCCACGACCATGTCACATTTCTCTTAGCTCCTCCATAGGTATAGCTTCAAGACAAATATTGTTTTGCTTTCCTGACTATGTTACTGCATAAAGCCTTTTTCTTTATGATTGTTTTTATAAAATAGGGTTGCAAAAGTGGATTAAACAGCAAAAACAAATTTGTTTCTTCATATAATGCTTTATAGAATAGTTATAGTACACCTTCCTACAATAATGGATGATTTTTTTCTTGAAACCACCTCTGTAATAACATTTTTCCTTGATTTCATGACTGTTTTATGAGAGCTTTCTATATATTTATTAATAAATGATAGTTTCCTATATTAACTGTTTCTCAATGTCCATTTATTCATTGAAATTTCATTGTAATGTTAATTGTCATTCATTAGTTGTTGTATGTGTCTGGTATTTATTTGTAATATTTTTCTTTATCTGATTTTTGTCTTTTGCCTTAATAACAACTTGGTTACGTTGTTATTAAGCTTAAATATCTTCACTTTGTATGTAGTCCTACCTGTTGACTTTTTTTTTTTGCCTTTTCCTTGCTTTTAAAATGAGATTTTCCCCATCAAGGGACTTAATACTTATATTTGCATTCTATAAGCTTTTTATGGTTTGATTTGTATTACATTTAACTCTAACTTTTAAGCGATTTACTTTGATTCACTTTAGATTTTTGTGTTATTTTTCCTTCTCCAAAAATTCCTTAATTGATTATTCATTAAATAACCTTAATCTTATCCATTGACTTATCATTGTGGCTTCATTATATTTTAAAGATTTGTGTGTCCTGCAGTCTTCCTCTGGGCGGTCTGTCCTTGCATCAGCAACACACTGGCCTACGTATAAAGAGAGAAATCCTGTTAGTGTTCATTTAAAAAAATACATGCTTTAAATACATAATATGCGCAAATGGCACAGAATCAGATGAATGAAAGGCGTCTGGTGGCAGGCCAGTCTTCCCGCCCTGTCTCCTGGACATTCCATGTGTTACCTATCACAGATTCTCCCTCACTGATGTTTTAATTTCTGATGGGACTCGTCTTTCTTGTCACCTTGTTAGTTTTTTTAAGTTTTAGTGGCTTACCTTTTTTTGTGTTTCATTTTTATGTATTTATTTCTCCAGATTAACTTAAGAATTGTTTCCTCGAGTCCTTGGCAAAGACTTGGACCAACATGTTCACTGGGAGGAAGTGCATCTCATCTTCCGGTGCGTCTGCGCGGAACAGCTCCGCCCTCCGGGCTTAGCTTCCTGTGCAGCAGGCAGGGGCGTGCTGGGGACCCTGTCCCACGCCTTCACCTGTGGAAGACTAAATGCCCCGCGTGATGGCATCTGGAGGTCGGGCCTCTGGGGAGGTGATCAGGTCATGATGGTGGAGCTCTCTGGGAAGGATCAATGCCCTTACAAGAGGAGGCCTTGAGAGCACTGGCTTCCTCTCCCTGCTCTCCACCATGGGAGGTTACAGGAGAAAACCGCTCCCTGTAAACCAGGAAGCGGGTCCTCACCGGACACCGGGGGATCTCAGACTCCCAGCCTCCAGAATTGCGAGAAATAAATGCTTCTTGTTTAAGTCGAGGGTATTCTGGCATAGCAACCCAAGCGAAGACATAGAGTTGCAGTCTCCTTACGAAGTCCAGACATTTTCAGGTTAAACCTTTTTTAAGAAGTGTGTTCCTATGGCAAGTTTGAAATGGATTTTTTTTCCTCTCTCTCTTCTTTTTTCAAGCTATTTCTGGTCTATAGTAAAAATACTGAAAAACAGATATAGCTATAGATCTTATATATCAGCAGCTATAGATTCTATATATAAACAGCTAAATATAGCCGTATTTACTAAGTTGTTAGGATTTTTAAAATACACTTTTTCTTGAGTCTTGAATAAATATATTGTCTAGAAATGAGAATATTTCGTGCTGCTTTGTTCCTATTTCCTGTCTCAAGCTTTTGGCCCCCATGAGGGAGGGCCGCCATCTTGGTTTGTCCTCCAGGGGCCCCGGTGATGCGCCCAGAAGTGCAATGTTTGGTGGTGTTGAGGAAATTTTTATTTATGGCCAATACGGTGGATCCAATTTACTTTCCATATGGACTGGAAATGTCAAATAACCCTAGACTCTCCGAGCTGTGGTTTCATGACCCATAAACTGAGAGAGTTGAGTTAAAAGAAACGCTCAAATTTTTCTTGACCCGGGAGCCAGTTTTAAACACCCCAGGGAATGTCAAGCCTCTAATCTAAATCTCCAAGAACCCTGTCACTCTGTCACTCCAAGCTGTCCTTGACAACCTTTCCTTCAAATTGTTGTTTTCACAAGAAAATGAACCCTTTCCAGATCACACAAACACATCCCCTGGGGCCAGCTCTGCTGTTGCCGCTCTCGAGGGAGGCCGCCTCCTGCAGCTGTTGGTTGGGAAAGATTTTTCCGAGCAGCTGGGCTCTGGGGCTGTATGTGGGCCTGGACTGCGGGTCTGCAATTAGTCGTGACCACGGGGTTGCACAGATGTGGTGGATTGTTTGAGAGTCGGTGCTCAGCTGCTCTGGGTGCTCAGATAGCCTGTGCGTGCTCCTCCCAGTTTCTCCAGCCTTGGTCCCCCTCTCACTGCCCCAGCAAGCTGCAACCTCCAGGGGGCAAGGCAGGGGAGGGAGTGGTGCAATGCAGCCCCAGAGGGGCCAAGGCTTGGCTGAAGTTGCAGAGGGGCAACCGGATGACTCTGACACCCATCGCAGTGCAGTGTGTGCACACACATGAACACACATGCACACACACGGGACAGGGTGGAAGAGACACACTTTTCCGACTCTATCCCAGACTCTGCACAGTCCACTCCTTCCCACACCCTGGTCAGAGGACCTGCCCCCATTTGGCCACCCTCTAGGCCAAGACAGGCACAGGCACTCACGGTGACACCATCCCCTCATCTACAGGTGGGCACTGACCACACACACATGTCCTAGGGCCTCACCCTTGGGAATTGACACTCCAAGCCTGACTTTCCCGTTCCAAAATCTGGTCCTCCCTCATCTCTGCTCCCAGTGCCTTGCTGGGCCATCCCTCCACTAGCTAAGCCAAATATCTCAACTCCTCTCTCTTGCAGCCTCATCCCCCGGCTCTGCCCTCAGGATTTGTCCAGAATCCCACCTTCTCACCATCACTTCCTAAAGAGTCTCCAACCTCAGTCCACTTTGGCCAGTAGCCAAAGGGACCCTGTGGAAAGGAGGTCAGATAACATGGGTCCCTGCTCAAACCCTTGAACCCAGCCTGCCACATGAGCATGACTATGACTCCCTGAGACACAAGACTAGAGATGATGGAGGCAGCACAAAGGGACAGCACCACAGAGAAGGAGGTGAGGAAGGAACCCTGGAGGGCTGCCTGGAAGTGGTAGCATTGAAGCTGGACTTGGTGAATGGGCTGCATTTCAACAGTCAGTTGTTGAGGAAGGAGCATTTCTAGCTCCCCCATGACCTTTCTTCTGGGGGCTTCTCCTCCCTCACCCTCTGATATGTCTTGGATCTGTGTCCCCACCCAAATCTCATGTCAATTGGTAATCTCCAATGTTGGAGCCAGGGCCCGGTGGGAGGTGATTGGATTATCGGGTGATTCTCAGGGTTTAACAACATCCCCCATGGTGCTGTCATGGAGAGAATGAGTTATCAAGAGATCTGGTTGTTGAAAAGTGTGTGGCACCTCCCTACTTTCTCTCTCTTCCTTCTGCTCCAGCCATGTGAGACCTGCCTGCTTCCCTTTCACCTTCCACCATGATTGTAAGGTTCCTGAGGCCTCCCCAGCCATGCTTCCTGTACAGCCTGCAGAACCACGAGCCAATTAAACCTCTTTTCTTTGTAAATTACCCAGTCTCAGACATGTCTTGATAGCAGTGCAAGAACTGACTAATACACCCCACCCCAAACCCTCACTTTGGTGTCCCCTGATCCTCCTGGAGGCTGACAAAGCCCAGCTCTGTGCCTGCTACACTTCTGGGGTGGAGCTCATCTGTGTTTTCATTCTGTGTAAAAGCTTATAGAAGCTTCACACTACCCCATGTGGTTTCATTTACTTGTTGGCACTGAGCAGGGCAGATGTGTGTGTAGGGATTCCTGCGGATCCATGCTGCCCCGGAGCACAGAGACAGGGGTCCTACCTGGGAAGCAGTGGGGTCCTGGGAAGGGAGCAGGGGAGATGTGTATAGAGATTCCTGAGAATCTGCGCCGCCCTGGAGTACCGAGAGAGGGATCCTACCTGGGAAGCACCAGTGTCCTGGGAAGCAGGCAGGGGAGCCCCTGGAAGCCAAAATAACTGACAGATGAGGGGAAGGCACAGGAACTGCTCTGGGGCCTGAGATCGCCACCCTGTTGAGGAGGTCAGTCTGCCAGCCCCCAGACCCTCCAGCTTGTCTGCACAGATTCAACTCTGCCTGTGGGAGGTTGAATGGCCCAGCACAGCACCATGGTGGGTCTGTCTGTGCTTGGGGAGACAGGACCTGCTGGGATTGTTCTTCCCCGAGGCCCCGAGGCTGGACCCGGGCCCAGTCTCTCCAGACCCTTCTGTCTGTCCTTTCAGAAAGATGGAGATGCTGGTTTTTGGCACGCTGCCCTGGGCATGCCTCTTTGGGCCTTTTAGAAGCTGGACGGTCCCCCAAGGGGGAGACTGGGCTCTGTGCCCATGGGGTGGGTCCTGTCACCTTATAAATAATCTTCCGTGGCAGTGAGAAGCCCCTAAGGAGCACTGCTGGGGCTGGGGGTTGGGCTGGTGACAGCGTGGCCCCAGTCTGGCGGCAGTCTGGAAACAAGCCAGGGCTGCCCGAGCTTCCCAGTGCAGGCCTAGGAAAATTGCGAGCCTCTACAGGGCTCCTCCCTCCCTCCCAGCCTCATCCACCCCCTGCTCCTTCCCTGAAGGTGGGCCCCAGCCAGCCAGCTGGCCAGGAGCTCCCACAGGGAGCTATGGGTGCAGAGCTCCAAGGCCAGGGCCCTGCCTGTCCTCGGGGGCAGCTGCCTCAGGGTTCACTCGGCAGAAGGGACCCTCTGAGTTCATATTCTGCCATCATCATCCAGCACCAGCTGCAACCAGCAGCTGCTAACGCACAGAGGACACCCCCAGGGAGCAGAAGGGCTGCAGACGCAGCCCCTGTAGCTTGGCCCAAGTGCATCAGTCCCTGGGCTCATCTGCAGTTTCTCCCACTTCGAGGCTCCTTTCTTCCCTTCCCCACCCCAGGTCAGGGATCCAGGCATGTGGTCTGTGGGGTGGGCTGGGAGGTGCTGGGTCTGTGCTGGCCAAGTGGAGAAGGCTAGGGGCTGTGCCAGCCAGCATCTGTCACCCTAAGGGTTGTCCCAAAGACACCCCAGGTGTTGGGGTCACTGCATCATGCTCCGCAGGCCCTGCCCCACCCTCTGCAGGGCCTGACCAGGCTTGGAAGAGAGAAAGTGGACCCATCTCCCTCAACCGCACACCTGTGACGATGATGCCTCCTCCTGTCCCTGCAAGCTCCCAGCTGAGCTTTTCTGTGCATTTCCCAGTTCATCTTCAACACCAGCCCTGGGGGAGGCACCGTTGTCCCCCGGTGAGTATGAGGGGACAGAAGGGCTGAGGTTTGCCCACAGTGAGCCACCAGCAGGGGCAGAGCGGAGTTCTAACTAGAGCCTGTCAGATGGAAAAGCCCAGGTGTAACAGTTTTCCATGCTGTGTGACAAAGAGCCACAACCCTGTGGCTTAAAGCAGCACACACGGGCTTAGGCTCTGCGGCCGTGAGGCTGGGCAGGTCAGCTGGTTCTCTGCCCAGGGTCTCACTGGGCTTCTTAACAGGTGTCGGGATATGGCCTCTTCAGACTGCTCAACCGGGGGAGACTTCTGGGTGTCCGAGTCCCTTTGGGTGGGTGGCGGGGGGACCGGTGGGACCAAGGCCTGGGCTTTGCTGGCTCTCTCCCAGAGCCCTCAGGGCCCGGAGGCCGGCCCAGGCTCCCTACCCCATGGGGTCTCCCATGTGGCTACTTCCTTCCTGGGGTTTCTCCCGCCAGTCTTCTTGGACAGAATCCTGTGTGCTGTCTCCCATCTCCTTTGCACATTCTGCAATGGAAGCAAGTCCCGTGGCCGTGCTGCTCCGCACACTGCCTCCTCATGGCGCAGGCCTCTGCCTGCCTCCGGCTGCATTCCTGACCTGTTTCCCCACCAGGCGCCTTTGCTGAGCCCAACAGTTAGGTCTGCAGAAGGAATCGTCCAGCAACGAGGCCACCGCATGCCACAGCCCGCACCGTGCACCTCACTGGCCACACGCCCTGCTTCTGTCTGTGCCTTCTCAAGGCCTCACCCGCCTGCAGCCCCTGCCCTCTGTCTGCCTGGGCACGCTGGAGGACCCTCCCAGTAACAGGCTCCCCGGCCCTGCACCCTGGCTCAGCTGACCTGGCTGAGATGGTCTCAAAGCCCACAGGGGCAGTAGGGAGACCCCATGCTGCTCCTCCAGGCTCCCCTGACCTCTGAGTGGGGCGGGCCCGTTTCCGTCACACTGAATGCATTTACTGTTTCCCATTGGTCTGAGCCAGCGGAGCATTGAGACCAAGCCGCACAGGGCCGGTCTGGGAGGAGAAGGGGCTCTTGTTTCTGCTGGGTCCTCAGCAGCTGTGCAGTCTCCTCCTCCCAGGGCCTCCCTCCCTCCCAGGCTGCGAGCCAGTGGTTGAAGATTTTCTCTGGAGGCGATTCCAGATCTGGCCTCCAGGGACTCTTGGAAGAGTTTCTAGCACAGCCCCAAGTAGCCCGTCCCACCTGCCAGGTAGGCAGGGACCTTCCTGAGACACAGTACAGGGGAGTAGGCCTTACCCAAGGAGTTCTGGCTGGGGGCTCCTGTGGGTCAGCTCTGGGGACCCCAACACCTGCCCTGGGGACCTCCCCTCCCCACCTCCTGAGACACTGCTGGGTCCCTCTGTCAATCACACTTTTCTCTGGTAGAGGCTCTTCCACCTCTACCAGGCCGGCCAATCACATGATGCCACCTCCTCCCCCACTCCCCATCCCACAGTCATCTCTGCAAGGGTGGAATTGACACACAGGGAAATCGGCCCAGCTTGGGGTGGAGGAGATGTTGATGAGGATCCTGGGAGAAAAGGCCACATCTTCCTGGCCATGGAGACTCCTGGGATGGGCCCTTCTTCCTTTGACCCCCATAAAAGAGAGTCCTTGGGAAAGAAGAAGGAGGGCTGAAGAGGGAGGAGGGATCCCAGGAGAGTAGTCCAGAGCACTGCCACGGCAGTGGAAGGCCCCAGCCTGGCCACATGGAGTCTCGAGGCTGAGGACAGACAAGGGGCCTGGACTGGAGGCCCTTGGGTGCAGTTTGCAGTAGGACCAGTGGGCACAGGTGCCCAGGATGAGAGCCACAGGCTGACGGAGCCCCATGTGAAGGGGTGGAGGAGGTCAGGACAGAGGGGGACCCTGGGGAAGGATCAGGACCTGTGCTTGGAGAGGAAGACACTATGGTGCCCACTTTCTGGTTTTTGAAGCCTTCCTGGCCACCACACTGTCCCATTTCTGACCTGCCCAGGTGGGCATCAGGGCTGAGGCTGACCATGGGGACCCCTAGGGTCAGGCAGCAAGTCCCAGCTGGTGCCACACTGGCCCCCACCAACTGTGTGCGGAGCCCTCACCTCTGCTCAGCCTCGCTGAGAAGAAAGGGTGGGCACAAACCCTCCGCCCCCACCCATAAAGGGCATGAGGAGAGGGCCTGGCACCTCTGAGCCCAAGCGGCCGGCAGAGAAGGGGCAGCAGCAACCTGGCTGCCAGTCCCTAGAGACGACCCAGCCTGCCTATGACCAACAGGGCTGTGACCCCCAGCCCAGCCTGGGCTGACCACACGCCTGCAGGAGGCCACGCCTCTGGGTAGCGATGAGAAACCACAGCCTCAGAGCAGGTGGGTGTGGCCTGAGAGCCGACTCACGCTGGGCTGCCCGGGGTCAGTCACCGGCTGGATGAGACCTTTGTGTGCTGAGCCTGGGGCTCCTCACACTCGAGTGCTGCCCCGTGGCCTCACAAAGCAGCCTCAGAGGCCAGCCTGCCATCCCCTCATCCCACGCGGAAGGAGGCCAAGTCCTCAGCGGGGGTGGGGCTGGTCACCCCACGGCCACGGATCCCGGAATAGCCGACCTCCGGCCCCCATGCACGGGTACATTCTGTACGCCCAGGGTGGCTGGCGTGGGTGGTGGCTGGCCCTGAAGGCCGGGGGCTGTGTTCCTGTGGCCGACTCACTGCCCTTTGCCCTTGGTGAGCAAGTCTTCCCTGAGCCTGGCTGCTTCTCTGTAAGACGGAGGCCCAGCAGGGTGGGAGGGGACATCGTGACCCCGCAGCACCGAGAGTACTTTGTAAGATGGGAAGTACCGTGGCTCTGCCAGGGCCATGGTGACATCGGCCATTCACTACCGGCTGGGACTGGCAGATGTTCAGGGACCAGGTGAGGAGGGAGAAGGGGTCTCTCTGCACCTTCCCTCCCCAGCGCTCCCTCCTTCCCACTCCCACTGGCTCCCCATCTGGGAGCAAGCCCTGGTTTAGAGATGGGGGTTTGTGCTGGGCAGACAGAATAAGCAGTGGCTCCCTCCCCCGCTCCTCCCCCAGGAGTGCTGGGCTGGCCCTGGGAGTTGAGGGTGACCCAGAACTTGCCATCGGCTGCCCGGGGACCCTGTCCATCCAGCTCACCCTGGAGCTGGGTTCGGGCACTGTAACGTGTTCCAGGAGACCTGTCGGAGTTCAGTACCATCCACTCCATTAGTCATAATTATTTTAATTAAGAAGATAAGAAACACAACTCATCAAAGGTTTAATTATAATTAACAGCTAATGACACTCGGATGAGTCACTGGCCTGAGCAGGTGCTAGTTCACACTTCCCGGTTCACTGGGTGGGCTGTGGGAGCCGCTGAGACGTGGGCACAGAAGGCACATCTCCCCGGGACCCGAGAAAACGAGAGCCCCCACACCTCCCAGCACCATGCAGAAGGGCTGGGCCCACAGCGACTACCTGTGTGGTCACTCAGCCCTGAGCTCAGAAGTGCCAGGGTTCAGAGGACACCCTGCTATTGCCATCGGGCACCTTCACCATCTCTGAACAAGGCCTGGGATTTATCTGTGACCTAGGCCCCCACAGGGCACAGTGGTCCTGACCCTACATCCATGTACAGGGAATGTTGACTGTGGCAGCTCTGTGTTCATGGCCCTGGACACTCAGAAATAACTGTGATGTGGCCCTGACCTCAGTGGTGTACAAGGAACCCACTGAAGGAGACCGAGGTGGGGAACCTACTGGGCCTAATGGAAACCCCAGCTGGGTGGGTGGCGGCCGTGCAGCTGGGAGTGAGAGTGTGAAGGTGCCTAGGGACAGAGACAGTGCCGGGGATGGAGACAGACACGGTCTCCCTGAGGAAGCTGGGCTTAATCCTGACAGAGGGAGGTGGCCTGGAGGCCATACAGGGAAGAGGGGCTCCGGTGTGGAAAGAGGATTTCAGGACTGCCTGCGCTGCAGGTGGGTGCCGGCTGCCTGGTCTAGCCTGATCTGGCACCCTGGTGGTGCGTACCGTTGGAGGGGCTCCCTGTCTCTGTTCTGTGGGCCTTCCCATCACAGGGTGGGCTCACAGGTCCTGCCCATCCCTGCATGGGATGTGGGTGAGGTTTGCTCTGAAGAGGCCAACGTGAGCTTCCTGATCCAGCCGGACAGAAAGTGGGCAGAGGGGTGCCGAGCCCCCGGAGACTCTGGGAGTGGGAAAACCCCAACCTGCACGAGCTCAGGTGCCTCCTGGGATGGCCCTGAGGACCGTGGCTGTGAGGGGCTGTCACTGCAGCTCATGGCAGCCTGCCCACCTTCCCGTTCAGAAAGGCTTTCCAGAAGGGGACGGCCGTGGATGAACAGACAGCGTCCTCCTGTCCTGTCTCCATGCCTCTGACCACCCTCCACCGCTTCCCCTCACCCCCTAAGCAGGTGTCCCTGTGAGGCGGCTGCATGGCCAGCGGGGGCTCTAGGGGAGGGTCCTGACACCTCTTCCAGCACCCAGTGGCTCCTGGTTTCCCTGGTTTGTGCCTGCTCCGCTCCTGTCTCTGCCCCTGTCTTCACACGACTTCCCTGCTGTGTCTGTCTCTGTCTCACTCTCTTTTATGAAAACACAGCCATTGGATTTAGGTCCACCTTAAATCTAGATGATCACACCTCCAGATCCTTAATTACATCTGCAAAGACCAAATAAGGTCACATTGTTAGGTACCAGAGATCAGGGTGTGGCTGTGCCATTTGGGGGGGTGTCACTCTATAACCCACCATGCACCCCTAAGCTGTGTGACCAGCAGCAAGTCCCTGTCCTTCTTGGAGCCTCTGCTCCCTCACACGTGAGCGTGAGCCCCCCTCAGAGGGACGCCTGAAGGGATCAAGTGAGTCCCACGTTCAGTGTGGTGCCTGTCATGTTGTCGGGTTCTCTGGGCTCTGCGAACCAGGAGGCAGAATTAGGAGCAAGAATTAGGACCAGATGGATGGGAGCTGACACTGTCCCAGTGTGGCCAGGGACACAGATCTCTCCAGGACCTCGATAGGACGCCCTGGGCAGAGGCCGGCATGTCATCGCCCCGTAGGCTCACGCCTTCCCTGGCTCCCCGGAGGGAGACAGGACGAGGTCACTTCCAAGGGTCCTTCAGGATCTCACAGAAAGTGCTCTCGCTTTATTGCACCTCCATTCAAGCTGAAAGAGATGGCCAACCAAATTAGCCCAGGATTTAACAGGAATTGATTTTAATTTAAAGCCCTTTGAGTGCTTTCTCCTCGCAGATGAAAGAAGAATAGGCTGAGATGTGTCTCCTGCTGCCCCGTAACTGTATCTGAGATGACCCTCAGCCCCACGCCGTCTCCTCCAGAGCTGACTTTCAGCCCCACGCCGTCTCCTCCAGAGCTGACTTTCAGCCCCACGCCGTCTCCTCCAGATAAGGCAGCTTTCCTCATTGTCTCAGGGTGGTGACTGAGCTTCACCTCCAAACTGCAAAGGAATCTCATTCTTCTTTTATTCCAACCCGGTGCCATTGCACACACTCTGACACACATTCCCCTGCACTAAGAGATGAAGGTTGAACAGAATCTTCCAGAGCAGTGCAACACAGGGGCTGAAACAGGGGCCTGGGGCCATCGTCCCCCAATCCAGGAGGAGCGACATCCGAGAGTCCCCAGCTCAGACACTTCCCTCTGGGACAGCGTGCCATCCCTGTGTGTGAAGGAGGACGCAATCCCAAATGCCCTGGCTGGGAGATTCTGGAGTCAGGAGCTCAGTGGCACCACCTTGGGAAGTTCAAGTTGAACACCTAGGAGACTTAGAGCTGGCACCGTGTTTGGGTCCTGCCCGAGTTGAGCATGGCGCTGTGTGCTTAGGAAAGAGCCTGAGTCATGAGGATCCCCATGCCCCAGGGGGCCCCTCTTTGGCCCTGAGTCCCAAATCCCATTGACCAGGCAGGTGAGGCCAGTCTGTCCCCTGCGAGACCCAGGCCCACAAGGTGTTCCTTCCTCATGGTGGGACATGCAGGCAGATTGACCAAGATGCTATTGAGGCTGGAGTCCCAGGGCCCTCACCCACACAGGCTGGCCAAGGACCTGGGAGGAACTTCAGGCCCCACAAAATGTGAAACCATGGCTGCCCATCCTTCTTCTCCCAGTCCTTGAAATCCATCCCCTCCATCCATCCAGCCTGTGACTCTACCCCCAGGCCAAGGAGCACAGCTGCAGAGTAAGGCTCCTTCCTGCAGGGTCAAGCTCTGGAAGGTGACCAGAAACCCTACCCCTGCCTCCCTTCCTTAGCCATGACCTTGACTCCCATTGCACTGAGAAAATCAAGGCCCAGAAGCCCCTGCACCACTTCCTCCCCGTGCAGTAGAAGAGGGGTTCGCACCGGCCGGGCGTGGTGGCTCACACCTGTAATCCCAGCACTTTGGGAGGCCGAGGCGGGTGGATCACGAGGTCAGGAGATCGAGACCATCCTGGCTAACACAGTGAAACCCTGTCTGTACTAAAAATACAAAAAATTAGCCCGGCGTGGTGGCAGGCGCCTGTAGTCCCAGCTACTCAGAAGACTGAGGCAGGAGAATGGCGTGAACCTGGGAGGTGAAGTTTGCAGTGAGCCGAGATCGTGCCACTGCACTCCAGCCTGGGCAACAGAGCGAGACTCCGTCTCAAAAAAAAAGAAAAAAAAACAGAAGAGGGGTGTGCCCTTGCCCCCATCACCCACCAGCATCCCCTTCACCCTGGTCACAGCCTTGCACCACGGGGCACCCCCTGCATCTCACCCCAGCCCTGCCCAGTTCCTCTGCCCTTGGCAATGTAGCTGCTCCAAGTGCCTCCTTTCTCAGAAATGTTCCCAGACCCTGCATCCCGCCAGCTATCTTCGCCTTCTCCCGCTCCTCATGGTCAAGTCTTTAAAGGACCACCTGTGTTTGCCACGCCTTCTTCCCGCCCTCTCAGTGACCAGGTCTCCAGGAAGGTCTTTCCTGAGCAGGTGCAGGACACACCTCTGAGGCCCCCCTGCAGCTCATGCTGTCTTTACCCTTGTTTCCAGAAGCTCTTTTCTCTGCTCCCAGACTGAATCTGGAATTTGGAAGGCTGACTTTTAGAAATGATTATGCCATTTGATCCAAGGGTTTCAACTGCTCACCTTAAGCCTGGAGCCTAGAATAAGAAAACTCTAGACTTGAAGGACCTGCAGAAATCATGTGGCCCCAAATGCTGATGACGCTGTTGAAGGTGGTTTTTGTTATACAAGTTCAAACCAGGGCCCAGAAAGGGGAAGCGACTTACCCAAAGACGCACATTGGCTTAGCTGAGCTGGGACTGGGCGCCACAGTCCTGATCCCTGGCTTTACCCTGTCCTGAGATCGCTCTCGTGTCACCAAATTTCTGCCTCTTTCCATGACAGCGCTCCACCTTCTCATCCTTACAGCTTCCGGAGAGGCAAGACAAGAGCAGTTTTCGTTGCTGAATTTCAAACATAATAAAAAGAAAAGTGCTTTCAAGGACATAGAGTCTCTTCAGATGGTGACTCCTGCAGCCTGCGATGAAAGTGTCTTGCTTTCTGCCCAGGGAGGTGCCTGTGCATACCTGGAATTGTACACATTCCTTTTGATCATGTGTCTGAGCAAGTTTCCTCCTGAGATCAAAGTTGGCAAGGTGGACAGGCCCCTTAGAAGCTTTACAGGGGTTTGCAGAGAGGCAGGTCCTGGCAGCCGCAGAGTTTTTGCTCCCAAGGAAGAAAGAGGTTGGAAAGCGGAGCCCCAACACCCCTGAGGAGGGCTGTTACCTTCAGAAATAGTTTTTCTCCATGGGAGCGCTTGCTGGCCACTCCCAGCATGGCTGCACTTGGGCGGCACGTGTGGTTTCTGCCTGTCTACCATTCATTCCCTTCCTTAGGGAACGGCTCTCGGTGTTTGCTCCAGAAATGACCCTCTCCGCAGTCCAGCGGCCCTGGCCACAGACACATAACCCAGGCTGGCCAATCAGTACTGCCCAGCTCCAGAGACAGTGACTGGATGGGCACATGACCCAGGCTGGCCACTCTGACTCCTGAGAGTCTTGGAAGGTTATTGAAAATAGAGAGTTGCTCTATGCCTAGAGCTTCTTATGGCCGTCACGTCTAACTGGAGAGACAGCGTGCCCAAGAATGAAGCTACCCAAGGGGAAGCAGAGCAGAGCTAGACAGGCAGATGGAGACAGTAATCTGATGATAGACTCACCTCCTGGATCCAGCTGTGCCTGAAACCCATATGCCCCTTACATTTTCCAATTGCATAAACTAGTCAATTGTCACATTGCAAGTTTTGAAACAGATGTTTAGTCACTTGCACAGGCATGAATCGTGGCCATTGAGCAATGGATTTGCCACAGGCACTAGACTTGGAGCAATGGTGGCCAGCAGTGGTGGAGCAGGACACTGTAGATCCCACTGCTCACTGTTGCCCCTGATGGTGGAGCAGCACATGGAGGATCCCACTGCTCACTCTTGCTCCAAGGATGGAGCAGCTCATGGGAGATCCTGCTGCTCGCTGGCCCCCGATGGGGAGCACCTCAGGGAAGGTCTTGCTGCTCTGCGTGGCCAGGAGTCCCCTCTACAGAAGCCTGGTGCTCAGGAGCGCTGCACCAGGCCCCACAATGTCCTTGGGTGATGTCCTGGTGCTGCAGGCAGCAGGTCAGGGCTCAGTGACCACAAAAGTTCGGGGTGCCCACAGGAAGGAAAACGGACCACTGAGAAAGCTACCAAAATGGGTTTCTCCCAGGAGATCCTCCAGCCCGACCGGCGCCCCTCAGTAACCTCGTGAAGCGATGCAGCTGCAGGTCGGGGCGCGGATGTCCTCAGTGCTGTGTGTGTGCAAAGACCATTTGGCCTGCATTGGATGGAGCGGCGTGGTCCCCTAAGATGCTAATCACCCCCGGCCAATCATCTCCAGCCACAGCCACCCAGGGCACGTATCTGCAGACCCAGCTACTTCCTGTCACTCACGCGTGAGCACACACTGGATAGAGGGTGACGCGGGTGGTGCGGTCCGCCCAGCTTCCCCGCAGGCTTCGTTCCCAGCTCACCCACCTCCACACGCGTGCGCGCACGCGCACACACACACAAACACGCGTGCACGCACACACACAACCACAAATATCGTGAGGCCATGCAGCCCTGGGTTTGAGAACCAAAAAGCCAAGAAATGGTGCGTGGGCTCAGCAGAAATGACTGTCCTGGGGGCTGGAACGGACGATGGGGCGACACCATCAGCCGGCCGTAAACACCAGGCTCACACTGGCCTATTTTAAAAACAAACGCAAGACAAACTCATCCCTTCCTTCCCGCTTTCCACCTCCCCTGTGAAATCTATTTTAAAAGATCAGAATTTTCTTTACATCCACCTCCGAAATGTGCTGCGGGAGATAAGTGGGGCATAAACACATGGGGGTGCCGGGGGCGGCGGAGAGCGCAGAGCGGGAAGGAGCCCGAGGGATTCGCAGCCTGAAGTGGAGGCTGATTCCCCAAACCCTCAGGTTCACAGCAGCCTCGGACCCTGCTAGGTGAACGTGAAGGAGCAGCCTTCTGGACTCCAGAGCTCCAGGCCCTCAGGCACCCTGAGCCCCTGACCTTCTCCACACAGGCCTCCTCCAGGGGCTTGAGTCAGGAACCTGGAGCAGGGCTTGGGGGTGGCCGGTCCCTGTGCCAACGGGTGGAGGCCAGCACATGTGACACCACCATGCACTAGGGCCCCAGCTGGCCTCCCCAGCACTCTGCAGAGCTCACCTGTCGGGTGACAGAGCCCTGTGTCTGCTTTCCATCTGGACACGGAGTGCCCCATCCTGGCAGGGACCCTCACTGTCGGGATCCCAAACCCCAGCTCAGCTGCAGTCCCACTCACCCCCACCAGGCAGCCCTCATGCCCTGGGTCAGGAAGATGCCCGCTCTGCCCAACTCACAGTGCCCTACACCATAAAGGAGGCTCCAGGGTCCACAGAAGGCAGGAGACACCAGCCTGGGGAGAGACACCAGCCTGGGGAGGGAAACAGCCCACAGCAGCTCCAGCTTGGAGACGGAGACGGAGACGGCAGAGTGGTGCCCCGCAGAGCAAGCCGCCCTATCTCCTTGTCCCTCCAGTTGAGAGGTTCATTGGGGTCCCCCCATCTGGTCCAGAGAGGGTGGCCCCATCTCATCCAGTGGACGCTGGGATGGAACTTGGGGGCTGGACAGTGTAGCTGGTGCCTTCCCTCACCCTGGCTAGCTAGACTGGGTGTCCACCTAGGCCATGGAAACAGCTCCAGCCAAGTGCCACTTGGAGCTCACAGGTCAAAGGGCTGACACCCTCACCCAAGGGCTCCCTGAGAGCCCCTGGGAGCCCCTGCTGCTCTTTCCCAAGGGAACCCGCCCATCCTCACAGGCCTGCTCCCCCAGGTTGATCTCTGGCTGACTGTGTGTCCCTGAGAGCTCTGGGAAGGGGCTGAGTGTGTGTGGGTTCATTCTCCTGCCCAAGCCCTGCGGCACAGACCACCCTGCTTTGGGTCTGGTTCAGGGTTCTAGGGCTCTTCAGCCCAGCACTCCCAGGGAGTCCCACCTTTGAGGCCCCATGGAGCTGGATGTGGAGTGTAGGGGTCCCCATCGCCCTCACGGCCTGAGGCCTTGAGGAAGAATGGGTAGGGCAGGCCTAGTGAGCCCCTCCCCAGTCAGCCTTTTGTATCCCCCATGAGCAAGAGGAGGCGGAGAGGGGGGATCTCCACTCATGCTCTTGACCGCAAGGCCAGGTATCGTCCCTCTCAAGGCCAAGGGCAGACAGCAGCCTGGCCCAGGCCCATGCCAGGGCCCTTCTGGGAAAGGGAAACACGGTCTATTTTTGTTCTCTGACAACACAACAGAAACAGCCGCTGTGACTTATCTCCACTGCTGAAGGACTGAGGCAGCCACACAGCTGGCTCTGTGCCCTGGCGCTGCGCAGCCCCTCCCTCAGCCCTAACTTGAGATAAAAGTGGCGTTAGGGAAGGGCTTCAACCAGGCCATGAATACCCCCCCACCTCTCACCTCTCTGTGGTCTACACGCCTGAGTCAGCCCCTCCCAGAATTCCTCCAGGACCCCTGCCAGGACTTCCTGGCCTGAGCTGGGCATCCCCTGGAAAGTTTTTCGCAGCCCAGCTAGGATCTCACTTCTTTGTGCAACGTCATCTACTCTTACGGGGGCTCCATCAGGGCTGCCCTAGCTCCCCAGGGCCAAGAGCCCTCCGAGGCTCCCTCCTGTGTCAGAGGCCGGGAGTCTGGGTTTCAGGAAACCCCAGGCGGTGGCCCCTCCTGCTGGAGGAGCTTCACGTCTTCCCTCTGAGGCCTGAGTGGAAGTGAATTTGCCGGATAATTTTAGCACAGAAATGAGCACTCAGAGGAGGGGCAGAGCTTAGAAAGGTCAGTAGGGATGAAGAGAATGCCCATGAGGGGCGCTGTGGCCTGCAGGGCCAGCCCTGGCCTCCTGTGACCAGCAGCGGCCCAGACAGCCATCCCCACACTGCTCACTGCACGCTAGGCCTGCTGGAAACCTCGGAGCCCCAGCAGGAGGTGGGTAGCCTGCCACACAGCCATGACGTTGTCCCCTTTCTCTCATGGCAGCCTGGAGTGGGTGCACCCTGCCAGGCTGGGCGGAGCTGGGGAGGCCACACGGCCACCTGGGATGACCCTGGGTGACATCCCAGAGAGGTGATCAGAAGGCCTCAGCTATCACTTCCCTGCCTGGAGGGTCATCAGGCTAGTTTCTGAATCCAGGGACTGAGCCCACATGATACAGCTGAGCTCCCCCCACCAAGGCCCATGCTGGGGGTCACAGAGCCCTCTGGAGGAGTAACTGTGACCATGTCTGGACAGTGTGGAGCCAGCAGCCTGGAGATGAATTCCTGCAAGGAGCTCGCCTGCAAGGGCTCCCTCTGCTCATCACAGTGAAGCCTGACCTGGGGTTGTCTCTGGACACCTCCTCCGTTTGTCTTCTTTTGATCAAGGTGCAGCCAGTGGTGGCCTGCAGCTTCCGCCTAATAAATCAGGGTGCTGGGCACAATAGGCTCTTCACTGTTTAAGACTACATTAAACAGGAAGATGGCCCAGGGTCTGTGGTATTTTTCACCCTGTGAACATGAAGGTGGAGAGGCAGAGTGAAGGTCCTTTTGAACTTTGCAGAAGAGGCAGCTCCCTCTCTGTTCTCCAAAGCTTCCTTGGGATGAGTTACATAATAAATGGCAGCAAATCCAGAACCTGGATTGGGCACTGAGCACCTGCTGACCTGATTCCATGGAGTATGTCTATGGTGCTGTGGCCGGCATGAAAATCCCAACGGGCCCCGTGTGACTGGATCAAGTTACAAGACTGTGGACATACAGGTGACCTCGTTATTACCACTTGCTTGGAAGGAAATTTTACATAGGGCATAATGCACACATGCTCAAAGGCACAATCTGATGAGTCTTGGTAACTTTATATTCCCAGGGTCAGTGGCACAAGCAAGACAGAGCATTTCCAGGGCTCCAGAAGGTTCTCTCCTGCCTAATTTCAGTCAAATTCCAGTCAATCTCCACCTCTACGGCCAAAACTTTTCCTAATTTCCATCAGTATCCATGAGTTTTGCCTTTCCTTGGACTTCATATAAATAGAATGACATAGACAGCATTGTTTTGCGTTTGGCTGCTTTTGAGGTAGGAGATGGGACTTAACTCTGGAAGCAGCACTTGAGCTGTGTACCAGATTGAAGACTGGATGAAACAGGGAAGAGGTAAAAGCACCTTCCTGTAAGATAGCCCACCAGTGCCATGTCACTTTACCATTGTCATGGCAACAACCAGAAGGCATCACCTCTTTCCATGGTGATGACATGACAACCTGGAAGTCACAAGCCTTTTTCTAGAAATTTCTGCATCATCCACCCCTTAATTTGCATGTAAATAAAAGTGAATATAAATATGACAGCAGAACTGTCCCTGAGCTGCTACTCTGGGCACACTGCCGGTGGGGTAACCCTGCTTTGAAAGGAGCAGCACCTCTGCTGCTGCCATGCACCACCACTTCAGTAACATTTGCTGTCTAACACCACCGGCTTACCCTTGAATTCTTTCCTGGGCAAAGCCAAGAACCCTCTCAGGCTAAGCCCCAATTTTGTAGCTCACCTGCTGATATGGTTTGGCTTTGTGTGCCCACTCAAATCTCATGTCAAATTGTAATCCCCATGTCTTGGGGGAGGGACCTGGTGGGAGGTAACTGAATCGTGGGGGGCAGACTTCCCCTTGCTGTTCTCATGATAGTTCGTGGCTTCTTGTGAGATGATGATGCTTTAGAAGTGTGTGGTGCTTCCCCCTTCATTCTCTCTCTCTTCTGCTGCCATTTAAGACGTCTCTTGCTTCCTCTTCACCTTCTGCCGTGATTGTAAGTTTCCTGAGGCCTCCCCAGCCATTCAGAACTGTGAGTCAATTAAACCTCTTTCCTTCATATATACCCAGGCTCAGGTACTTCTTTATAGCCATGTGAGAATGAATTAATACAGAAAATGTATACCAGGAAGGTGGGGGCACTTCTATAAAGACACCTGAAAATGTGTCAGTGACATTGGAACTGGGTAATGGCCAGAGGTTGAAACATTTTGGAGGGCTCAGAAGACAGGAAGATGAGGGCAAGTTTGAAACTTCCTACAGACTTGTTTTAACCCAAATACTGATAGTAATACAGACAATGAAGTCCAGGCAGAGGTGGTCTGAGATGGAGATGAGGAACTCACTGGGAACTGGAGTAAAGGTCACTCTTGCTATGCTTTAGCAAAGAGACTGGTGGCATCTTCCCCATGCCCTAGAGATTTTTGGAACTATAAACTTGAGAGAGAGGATTTAGGGTACCTGGAGGAAGAAATTTCTAAGCAGCAAAGCATTCAAGGTGTAACCTGGCTGTTTCTAGAATTGTGTGCTCATATGTGTGGAGAAAGAGATGATCTGAAGTTTGAACTTATATTTAAAAGGGAAGCAGAGCATACAAGTTTGGAAAATTTGCAGCCTGACCATGTGGTAGAAAAGAAAAATTCGTTTGCTGGGGAGAAATTCAAGCCGTTGCAGACTTTCCATAAACAACAAGCAGCCAAATGTTAATAATAGTAAAGACAATGGGGAAAATGTCTCCAGGGCATTTCAGAGATTTTTGTGGCTGCCCCTCCCATCATAGGCCTGGAGGTCTAGGAGGGAAAAATGGTTTTGTGGGCCAGGCTGAGGGCTCCATTGTTTTGTGTAACCTTGGGACATGGCTCCTTGAGCCCCAGCCACTCCAGCTCCAGCCATGGCTAAAAGGGGCCAAGGTACAGCTCGGGCCATTGCTTCAGAGGGTGCAAGCCCCAGGCCTTGGTGGCTTCCACGTTGTTTTGGGCGTGCAGGTGCACAGAAAACAAGAATTGAGCTTTGGGAACCTCTACCTAGATTTCAGAGGATATGTGGAAATGCCTGGATGTCCAGGCAGAATTCTACTGCAGGGGCATGGCCCTCATGGAGAACCTCTACTAGGGCAGTGCAGAGGGGAAATGTGGAATTGGAACCCCAATACAGAATCTCGACTGGGGCCCTACCTAGTGGAACTGTGAGAAGAGGGCCACTGTCCTCCAAACCCCAAAATGCTAGATCCACTGACACCTTGCACCATGTGCTTGGAAAAGCTGCAGGCATGCAACGTCTGCCCGTGAAAGTAGCCATGGAGGCTATACCCTTCAGAGCCATAGGGGTGGAGCTCCCCAAGGCCTTGGGAACCCACTTCTTGCATCAGTGTGGCCTGGATGTGAGACATAGAGTCAAAGGAGATCATTTTGGAACTTTAAGATTTAATGACTACCCTGCTGGACTTCAGATTTGCAGGGGGCCTGTAGCCCATTTGTTTTGGCCAATTTATCCCTTTTGGAATGGGAGCATTTACCCAATGTCTGTAACCCCATTGTATACTGGAATTAACTAACTTGTTTTTGATTTTACAGGCTACTAGGCAGAAGGGTCTTGCCTTGTCTCAGATGATACTTTGGACTTGGACTTTGAGTTAGTGCTGGAATAAATTAAGACTTTAGGGGACTGTTGGGAAGTATGATTGGTTTTGAAATGCAAGACAGACATGATATTTGGGAGTGGCCACAGGCAGAATGATATGATTTGGTTCTGGACCCCCACCCAAGTCTAATGTCGAATTGTAATCCCCATGTGTTGGGGTACGAGGCTGGTAGGAGGTGACTGAATTATGAGGGTGGACTTCTCCCTTACTATGCTCGTGATAGTGAGTGACTTGTCACGAGATCTGATGGTTTAAAGTGTGTGGTGCTTCCCTCTTTGCTCTCTCTCTCCTGCTCTGCCATGTAAGATGTGCTTGTTTCCCCATTGCCTTCCACCATGACAGTAAGTTTCCTGAGGCCTCCCAGTCTTGTTTCCTGTATAGCCCATGGAATTGTGAGTCCATTAAACCTCTTTTCTTCATAAGTTACCCAGTCTCGGGTAGTTCTTTATAGCAGTGTGGGAACGGACTAACACACCTGCTCATTATCACTTTCACTTAACATAGTATTTTTGAGATTCCTTCATGTTGTTTCATGTTCCCTTTGATTACCAAGCAGTATTTCATGGTGTGACTATACCATCACTTTGTTTATCCAGTTTTCTATTGTAGGTCATGTGGCTGGTTTTCCAGTTTTTATCTATTATCAGTGAAGCTGCTATAAACATTCTTTTATAATTATTTTGGGTGATATGTATTTTCATTTCTCTAGGGTAAGTATCTAGAAGAATGACTTGGTCATAGGAAAGATGTATATTTAATTCAATAAGAAATGGCCAAACAGTGTTCCAATGTGGCTGTACAATTTTAAAATCCCACCAAGAGTGTTCAAGAATTCTCATTTTTTACATTCTCACCAATATTAAGTGTTGTCAGTGTTTTTTAAAAATTTTTAACCATCTAGTGGGTGTGAAAAGCTACATCAATGTGCATTTCATTGCAGGTCCATCTGACTAATGAAGTCTAATGATTTCTAATGGTGTTTACTTTTGTTATTGATTAGTGAGGGTTCTTTATATATTTAGCATAAAAGTCCTATGTTAGGTATATGTACTGTGAATCTTTCCTACCTATATTTGGATTACATTTTATTTTCTTGTCAGTGTGTCTTTGTGTGAGCAGGAGTTTATAATTGTAATAAAGTCAAATTTATCCATTTTCCCTTGTATGTTTTTGTGTCTTCTCTGAGGAAATAGTTTCCTTTATTTTCTTTTGCAAGCTTTATAGTTTAAGATTTTATGCTTTGATCTATGATTTATCTCCAATTTGTATGTGTGTGAGAGAGAGAAGTTGAAGTTTATGTTTTCTCCATCTGTCTACTTGTTTCAGCATCATTTGTTGAGAAGATTTTCCTTTTCTGATTGAGTTACCTAAGCACCTGGTTAAAAAAGTCAACTAACATTTTGATTTCACAACACATAAATGCACTAAGTGCCACTAATTAGACACTTCAAAATGGCTAATTGTATGCTACTTAAATTTCACCTCATTTTTTTAAAAAGCCCACATCTGAACTTTCTATTGTGGTCCACTGATCTAAATGTCTACCTTACACCAGCCTCATACCTTCCTGATTATTGTACCTACACAGTGTGTCCTGAAGTGAGGTAGTATGACTCCAACTTTGTTATTCTTCAAGATTGTCTGGGTATTTAGGACTCTTTGCATTTTCACATACATTTTAGAATTAAAAGTCAATTCTATAAAATGACTGCTGGGATATTTTTTCCTCTCCTTTTATTTTAGGTTCGGGGTACGTGTGCAGATTTGTTACATGGGCAAATTATGTGTCACTGAGCTTAGTGTAAGAATGATCCCATCACCCAGGTTATGAGCATAGTACCTGATATGTAGTCTTCTAACTCACACTCACCCGTTTCCCTCTCTCCCCGCTCAAGCAGTCCTCAATGCCTATTGTTCTTATCTTTGTGTCCACAAGTACCCAATGTTTAGCTCCCACTTATATGTGAGAACATACAGTATTTGGTTTTCTGTTCCTGAATTAATTCACTTAGGATAATGGCCTCCAGCTACATTCATGTTACTGCAAAGGACATGATTTTATTCTTTTTATGGCTGCATAGTATTCCGTGAAATATACATACCACATTTTCTTTATCCAGCCCACTGTTGATGTGCATCTTTGTTGATTTTATGTCTTTGCTATTGTGAATAGTGCTGCAATGGACATACAAGTGCATGTGTCTTTTTGATAGAACAATTTGTTTTCCTTTGGGTATCTACCCAGCAGTGGGATTGCTGGGCAGGATGGTAGTTCTAAGTTCTTTGAGAAATCTCCACACTGCTTTCCACAGTGGCTGAACTAATTCACATTTTCACTTACACTGTATAAGCATTCCTTTTTCTCTGCAACTTCATTAGTATCTGTCGTTTTTTGACTTCTTAATAATGGCCAGTCTGACTGGTGTGAAATGTTGTCTCATCTTGGTTTTGTTTTGCATTTCTCTAATGATTACTGATGATGAATGTTTTTTCCCATATTTGTTGGCTGCATATATGTCTTCTTCTGAGAAGGGTCTGTTCATGTCTTTTGTCTGTTTTTTAATCAGCACATTTGGTTTTTGTTTGTTGGATTGTTTACATTTTTTATAGATTCTGCAATTAGACCTTTGTTGGATACATAGTTTGCAAATATTTTCTCCCATTCTGGAGGTTATCTGTTTACTCTGTTGACAGTTTTTTGTTTTTGTTTTTGTTGCTGTGCAGAAGCTCTTTAGTTTAATTGGTGCCACTTATAAATTTTTGGTTTTGTTGCAATTGGTTTTGGGAACTTAGTGTACATTCATTGCCGAGGTTGATGTTCAGAATGCTATTTCCTAGGTTTTCTTCCGGAGTTTTTACTGTTTTAGGTCTTATATTTAAGTCTTTAATCCATCTTGAATTAATTTTTGTTTATGGTGAAAAGTAGAGTCCAGCTTCAACCTTCTGTGTATGGCTAGCCACTTATCCTAGCACCATTTATTAAATAGGGAGTTTTTTCCTACAATCAACAGATGGTTGTAGATGTGTGGTTTCATTTCTGTGTTCTCTCATCTGTTCCATTGGTCTGTGTATCTGTTTTTGTGCCAGTACCATGAGCTTTTGGTTATTGGAGCTTAGCAGTATAGTTTAAAGTTGGGTAGTGTAATGCCTCCAGCATTGTTCTTTCTTCTTAGGATTGCTTTGGTGATTTGGGATCTGTTTGGGCCCCTTACAAATTTTAAAATTGTTTTTTCTAATTTTGTGGAAAATTATGTTGGTAGTGTCATAGAAATAGCATTGAATCTGTAATTGCTTTGGGCAGTATGGCCATTTTAACAATATTGATTCTTCCTACATGTGAGCATGGAATTTTTTTTTTATTTATGTTGTCTCTGATTTCTTTCAGCAGTGTTTTGTAATTCTCGTTGTAGAGATCTTTTACCTTTTTGGTAAGCTGTATTATTCCTCAGTATTTTATTCTTTTTGTGGCTATTCTAAATGGGATTGCATTCTTGATTCGGTTCTCAGCTTGGACACTATTGGTATATAGAAAAGCTACTGATTTTTGTACATTAATTTTATATCCTGAAACTTGACTTTTTTTAATATCTGCCTTAATTTTATTCTTTTACCTAAATGTCAATCAGGAATAGGTTGTTTAGATTGCATTTGATTGTATGGTTTTGATAGATCTTTTTGATATTGATTGATACATTTATTGCACTGTGGTCCAAGAATGTGGTTGGTATGATTTATATTGTGTTAAATTTATTAAGATTTGATTTATGGTCCAGCTTGTGGTCAACCTTAGAGTATGTGCCATGTGCTGGTGAAAAGAATGTATATTCTGTGGTTTGGTGGAGTATTGTGTAGATGTCTATTAGGTACAATTGGTCCAGTGTCCAGTTTAAATCCTTCTATCTTTGTTAGTTTTCTGCTTTGATGATCTGTCTAAGGCTGTCAGTGGGGTGTTGAAATCCCCCACTATTATTGTGTGGTAGTTTAACTCTCTTCATAGATCTCCAAGTACTTATTTTATAAATCTGATTGCTTCAGTGTTGGATGTGTATGTATTTAGGATGGTCAAGGCTTCTTATTGGATTGAGTGCTTCATCATCATTTTGTAATGCCCTTCTTTGTCATTTTTCGTAATTGCTGGTTTAAAATCTGTCTTATTTAACATAAGAAAAACAACTCCTGCTTTTTTTTAAATTTCCATTTGCATGGTAGATCTTTCTCCAATCTTTTTTTTTTTTTTTTTTTTTGAAACGGATTCTTGCTCTGTCACCCAAGCTGGAGTGCAGTGGCGCGATCTTGGCTCACTGCAAGCTCCACCTCCCGAGTAGCTGGGACTACAGGCACCCACCACCATGCCTAGCTAATTTTTTGTATTTTTAGTAGAGACAGGGTTTCACCGTGTTAGCCAGGATGGTCTCTGTCTCCTGACCTTGTGATCCACCCGCCTCGGCCTCCCAAAGTGCTGCAATTACAGGCTTAAGTCACTGCGCCCGGCCTCCTTGCTTCTTTATAGAACTTGCCACTCTATGCCCCATAAGTGGGATATTTAGCCCATTTATATTTATGGTCAATATTGATATGTGAGGATTTGATACTGTCATCATGCTATTAGCTGGTTGTTATGTAGACTTGACTGTGTAGTTGTTTAGTAGTGTCAATGGGCTACGTACTTGAGTGTGTTTTTGTAGTGGCAGGTATCGTTATTTCATTTCCATGTTTAGCACTTCCTTTAGGACCTCTTTTAATGCAGGTCTAGTGGTAATAATTCCCTTAGCATTTGCTTGTCTGAAAACGGTGTCATTTTTCCTTCACTTGTGAAGCTTAATTTGGTGGGATGTAAAATTCTTGGTTTGAATTTCTTTTCAAGGATGTTAAAAATAGGACCCCAATCCCTTTTGGTTTGTAAGGTTTCTGCTGGAAGGTCTGCTATTAACCTGATGGGTTTTCCTTTGTAAGTTACCTGCCCTTTCTCTCTAGCTACCTAAGATCTTTTTCATTCATGTTGACCTTAGAGAATCTGATGACTATGTGTCTTGGGAATAGTGTCTTGTATTGTGTCTTCCAGAGGTTCTGTGAATTTCTTGAATATGCATGTGGACCTCTCTAGTGAGACTGGGACAATTTTCATGAACTATATCCTCAAATGTGTTCTCCAACTTGCTTGCACACTCTCCTTCCCTTTTAGGAATGCCAGTGAGTTGTAGGTTTGGTCTCTCCACAATATGCTGTATTTCTCAATCTCAACGGTTTTGTTTACTTTTTATTTTTTTAAATTTTTTGTCTGTCTGTGTTGCTTTGAAGAAGTGGAATTCAAGCTCTGAGATGCTTTTTTTAGTTTGATCTGCTCTGTTGTTAATGCTTCTAGTTGTGTTTTGACATTCCTGTAGTGAATTTTTTATTTCCAGACGTTCAGTTTGGTTCTTTCTTAAAATGATTATGTCATCTTTCAACTCTTGGATTGTTTCACTGTTCTCCTTGGATTGGGTTTCAACCTTCCTTTATATCTCAACAAGTTTCCTTGCTGTCAACATCCTGAATTTTATATCTGACATCTCAGCCATTTTAATATGCTCAAGGACCATTGCTGGGGAGCTAGCATGATCTCCTGAAGGTAGGAAGACACTCTGGCTTCAAAGTTGCCAGAGTTCTTACACTGGTTCTTTCTCATCTATGAGGGCTGATGTTCTTTTATCCTTTGAAGTTGCTGTTCTTTGGATGGGGCATTTTGTTTTTATGTTCTTTATTGCCTTTCAGGGTTGGACTGTTGCAAGTTGTGTATAGTGGAATAGCTTTATTTTTGGATGCTTTCAGAAGGCCAAGGTCCAGCTCCTTGCTCCTGGTCAGTGTCCTCTAACCCTGGGTGACTCAGACCAGACTTGTGGCTTTATCCTCTGGTCCCTTGAGGTTAAGCCCTGGCTGGGCTAGAGTGGCCAAGCTCTTCCCAGATTGCTGGCAACAGCACTCCATCAGAGGCAGCAGGAGTGCCTCAGGCATAAGCTCTCTGGTGGAGGTGGCAGCAGGGTCCCAAGCACATGCACTCTTGTGGGAGGCTGACAACAAAATTGCTCCGGCAGAGGCAGTGAAGGGACTGTGGGAAGTGCTCTGATGGAGACGCCAGGGGTACTGCAGTGAATCCACTCTGTAGGTGTGGTAGTGAGGTCATGGGTGAATAAGGTCAGGAGGGAGATTATTAGCAACATTGTTCCAGTGGTTGGGGGTGGCAGGGTATCCACTGGTGGGAGGTGTTCCAGTGGGGGCAGCAGGGTCTCCATGGGTTGGAAGTGCTCCAGTGGGGGCACTGTGGGCAGGGAGTGCTCCAGAAGCAAGCAGGTGGTGCCATGGGCAAATCCACTCTGGAGGGACCGGGGGCAGGATCATGAGCAAACACACTTTGGTGGGAGGCTATCAGCAAAAGAGCTCTGGTGGGGTGGTGGGGGCCTCTGGCAAAAGCACTGTGATGGCAGCCACTGGCAAAATGGTCCTTCAGGGTAACTGAGTCTGTGCTGCATGCCAGCACAGCCAGGATTCAGCACTGCCAGGCAGGGACTTTGGGAAGGGCAAGCAGACAAGGGATTGTGCAGAACAGACTTGACCTGGTCCCATGGGAAAGACAGCTCTGATCTCTCCAGGTCCAGCAGGCCACACAGGTCAGAGCCACCTAGAGGAGTATGGAGAACCTTGGGGGATGGGCACCAATGGCCATATTCCACTATAGCTGCCCCTGCACCAGCCCACCTGGGCTCCATGCAGATTCAAGTTCTGTCTCTGCCTGCTTTTCTGGCAGCTCCCCATGGCCACACAAATGTCCATGGGGGTTATGGTGTTTCCTGTAGCTATAATCCTAGAGGTCTGTGCCAAGAGTGGGCTGTTCCACATTTGCTCCACTCACCCCTTCCTTAGTAGATAATCAAGGCCTGGCATTCATCCTGGAGGCTGACAACCCTGCTCAGGGTTTTCAGTTCCTCCTCTATTCAGTCCCAGCATCTGGGTCATCTCTCTGTCCACCCTCAATACATCCTCTCAGATGATCTGTTCAGAGTATGCCAGTCTACTTGATATTCGGTTCTGTCTCAGTAGGAATTCTCCCTGGCTGTGTATACTTGGCCATGTTGTCCCCCATCAACTCCTGGGATTTTGACTGAGATAGCAATTAATCAGTTTGGAGATGATTAGCATTTTTAACAATACTGAGTCTCACAACCCATAACAGTACATTTCTGCACCCTGGTATAATGTACCTGGTTAACTTTACTCCTAAGTGTTTTATATTTTTAACGCTATTGTAACCAGAGTTTTAAATTTTATTTTTCCAAGTATTTACTGCTACTCTATAGATATACAATTACTTATGTTGATTTCGTATTCTGTGAACTTCATAAATTTACTTAATATACCTAGATAATTTCTTTGTTGTTGTTGACTGTTTTAGGATTTTCCATGTCAATAATTATGATGCCTGTAAATAAAAACAATTTTAATTATTTCTTTTCAATCTCTATAACTTTTATGACTTTGATTGTCCTTTGACACTGACTAGGACCTACAGTACAATGTTTAATAGTAGTAGTAAGAACAGATTTCTGTGTGATTCCTGATATTAGGGGTAAAGCACTCAATATTTTAGTATTAACTATGAAGTTAACCATAAGTTTTTCATAAATGTCCTTTATCATTATGAGAAAGTTTCCTTCTATTGCCAGTTTCTGAGAGTTTTTATTATAAATGGATGTTAAGTGTTGTCAAATGTTTTTTCTATATCTCTTAAGATAAACATACATTTTTTCTCTCTTCTGGTAATGTACTGAATTGCATTAACTGGAGTTTTGAATGTTAAACTAACCTTGCATTTCTGGGGTAAACCTCATCAGGTCCTAATATATTATTATTTTTAAATATTCCTGGATTCAATTTCCTAAATTTATTCAAGGATTTTTACATCTGTGATCAGGAAGGATACTGGTTTGTAGTGTCTTTGTCTGGTTTTATATTAGGGTCATCCTGGCCTCGTAAAATAAGTTTAAATGTTTTCCTTCTTCTCTTCTGTTTTCTGAAAGTGTTTCTGAAAGATTAGTATTATTATTTTTTTTAACGTTTGAAAAAATTTTACAGTGAAATTGGGCCTAAAGTTTACTTTATGGGAAGGTTTTTGATACATTTAATTTCTGTAATATATAGGGCTATTCAGTTTTTTTGTGACTTCTATTGTCAGCATTGGTAACTTGAGTCTTCCAAGGAATTGTCCATGTCACTTACTTTGATGAAGAGAGAATTTGGGGTTGACAGTTTTTCTTTTAATATTTTAAAGATGTAGTTCCATTGTCTTCTGGCCTCCATCATTTCTGATGAAAAGTCATCCATCATTTGTGTTACTTTCCCCAGCGATATTATAAGCCATTTTCCTCAGGCTGTATACAAGATTTTCTCTTTATCTTTAGTTTTAAACAGTTTGTGGTGTGCCTCGCATTGGTTTGTTTTGAATTTATTCTACTTAGGGTTCATTGGCCTTAATCTGTACATTTACGCTTTCACCATATTTAGGAGAATTTCTACCTTTTTTCTAATATTTTGTCTACCCCACTTGCTATCTCCATTCCTTTTGTGACTTCAGTTACAAGTGTATTAGACTGCTTGATAATGTTTCATAGGTCATGAGGCACGTTCTTTGTACATTTTTCTTCTCTCTTTCTTCAATTTTGGTCATTTAAAAAATCTGTTTTCAAGTTTACTAATGTTTTCTTCTGCCATCTTCAATCTTTTGCTAAGCCTATCCAGTGACTTTTTCATTTAAGCTATCTTACATTTAAGTATTAAAGTATCTATTTGGTTCCTTACATAGTTTTCTATTTTATGTTGAGAATTCTTTCATCCATTCACTCATTATAGTCTGCTCTTCTCATAATTCCTTGAATATGTCTGTAATAATATTTTAAATTATTTGTCTGCTAATTCCAAAATATAGGTCAAATCACAATATATTTACATTGATTGCTTTTCTTTTGTCTATGGCTCACATTTTTCAGTTTCTTCACCTATCTACTCATTTTTTATTATTTACTGGATATTGCTCAGACTTTGGATTCCATTATCTTTCAATGAAATTGCTGATTTTTTTAATAAGCATGAATTTACCAGATAATCATCTTGTATTTGTGGAGATTTATTTAAATTTTTTTTGGGGGGGGTAACTCTATGTAGACCTTTTCCTTTAGCTAAAAAAAAGTCTTAATTCTGAAACATAGGCTTTACTCCTAAGTTATGATGCTTTTGGGATTTCAATGTAAAGCCTAAGGTTTTTTAGCAATCCCCTGTAACTTGGCAGGATTTCAATTCCAAATCTGGCTCTTCTGTTGTGAGCAGCAGCTGAAATATCAATTTAGCTTTTCCAGTTTCAATTTCTCATCAACCTCCTTAAAGTCTCCTTTACATGCACCACCAAGGATTTGAGGGGAGTTTATACACAGATATGTGGCTCTCCCTTCTGTGACTCCCTCTCCTATTGGATTTTCTTCCTCAATTTCCAACTACTTTGGGAGTCCAAATGCCACCTTATGATACTTCCAAACAACTAGACTACACTTTTTGCTTGAGTTCTGTCTTCCCTACATCATGGAGACTATAGGCTACCCTCAAACACTGAGTCTTCTTCAGCTTTTATTATAGGTTGTACTTCAATGCTTTAAAATATATTGCAGTGTCTTTTTGTCTGTTCAAAGTTTGTAATTGCTTTCTTAAGTAAAACTAGTCCAGCAAAGCTATTTAAGCCATTATCAGCCTTCATAACTTCTTTCTTAAGTTTGTCAAATGGTGTGTTCTGACCGGACCAGACTTATCAGGCAAAAGCCATTTTAAGAGAGCCATTTACTGTTGATGTCCTTGGTCTTCTACTCCTTTGTCTTTTCCTACTTCCCATTCCAACTCTCATTAATCAGAGGTCATCTATGAGCCTGGCATATTGTGGACAGCTTCATTGGACATTCAAAGAGCACTGTACCAGAATCTTACCACAATCTCTAATTTATGGGGCTTGGAACCACTATGAGAAATAATATCAACCTTGTTTAAAGTTGGGTTCTGAGCTATGTAGATGTTTCAAAGGGCTCAGAGGCTATATAGGAGCCAGATCACAACAATGGATAAGAAGGGTTTTGACAGCCGTATGAGGAGGGAGTGGGATTAATGGAAAAGAACCACAGTTCTGGCCATATAAAGAAGCTGGGCTTGACTAATAGACCATCATCACCTCCACTCCAGGTGTCAGCTTGTGCCCATAGGCTTTGAGCAGGAGAGGGTCATTTGGGAAAATGGACAGAGAACATATTACGAGAGGGAGGGGCCCAAGTTGCAACACTGCTTCTTTCTCTACTTCCCAGAGAACTGGGGAGGAGAACAGAAAGAAGAGTCTCATGGGGACAAAGAGCCCCACCAAGGGTCACAGGCAAGAGGAGGGAAAGGTGCCCTGGGTATGACAGAACCCCTCACACTGGGGCCCAGTGTTCCATGAGACAAGACATCAGTGGCACGGCAAAGTGAGCCAACAACCACTGGTCCTTGAGATTAGGGCTGGCCAAGGTACAGGAAGGATAACCTTGAGGTATTCTTCACATTTCAAGTGTCAAGAAGTCCTACAAACATTCAGGTTGGAGGAGAAACCTCAATGGTTAAGAGCGAGGGAGGGAATGTCATAGTCCTCATTCAGGGCACCAAATGCACCTGGACAACAGGACAGCAACTTAGACTTTCAAGGAGTCAAAAGTTCATCACCCAAGATTTCTGTATTCTGTCAGGCCAGTGTTTACATTGTGAGGATGATAGAGAGATATGTTCATGATACAGGACTCAAAAGGTTAGATGAGCAAGAACTGGATGAAAATAAAGATTACAAGGAAGGTATGGTCCAAAGACATGACAGTAGGAATCCAACCCAGCAGGGCATACATTAATGTCCAGATGATTAATATGCTTATACAGTGCAAAGGCCAAAATAGTTGTTGCAAGAATACATAACAAATAAAATATGTTCATAAATCAAGTGCAAGATGCCCGTGTTAGTCAAACAAAACCTAAGTGTTGGAAGCAAGGAAAGAAGAAAATCAAGCATGCTAAATTTTCTCATTTTATATGAGGTGAAAGACAGTTGTTGGTATATTATTAATGCTGGTGGAGAAATAGAGGTATAAATATGTGGATTAAGTAAGGTGGACTTGGTAGAATAAAAGCGTTTTGCTTTTAAATTACAAAAAAAAAAGAGTAAGCAAGAAAACAATCTTAGCAATATAATGAATAATAATAACAAAGCATGGAAGGCTGAAACAACAGGAAGCATAACAGATGACTGAAAATGAGATCAAATAAAACCTGATTACAGTAAGACCAAGAGAGAGAGAGCATCCAACTATCAAATGAGTCGGAAGATAAAATCTAACTCTCTTTCTTATTCACAGGCTATAAAAAATCAAACACAACAGCACTGTGGAGCTCAAGCAGCCCCCCAGGGCAGCCTGCCTGGGTTCCAAGGAGCATTCTGCTATGCACCACGTGGAGCCCAGAACAAGGGAGATGCACAGTAAAGGAAGAACAGAGATGCAAGTGCGGCCATCAGAAAAAAGTACAGTACGACTAGGAAATGTGTAGAAGGATGTCAAAAGTTTTCCTGCATACTAAAAATTACAATTCCATACAAAGTCAACATTTGCTATGTGCCTTGCATGGTTCTATACAATTTACAATCACCTATTTGTGATTCAGTCCTCTAGACAACTCCCACAATTGCTCTTTCTGTGTCAGAGATGAGGAAACTGTGTTTATGGAGCCCCTGTCTCCTGCTTAAAATAGCTCTGAATCCCTCCTCCACTCCACTGTCTCCAACCAGGGCATCCCCAGGAGCACTTTAAGTCAGACATCACAGACTTTGAGAGCTCAGAAGCAATGAACACACAGGGGACTTGCGAACACCCAGCCAGCCTTGAGAGATGAAGAGCAGAAGAGGTTTGAACATGATGATATGATTAATACACTTCGCTCTGTGGCTCAGACTTTGTTCCCCAAAGACACATCAGGTGGATTTTTTTCAAACACCTGTGAGTCATTTAATAATATCTACCTGAGAGAGATGGCTTAGGCATCAAACCAGATCCTGGACCAAAAAGAACATCTTGGAAATTATTTTTTAAATGTTGAAATCATACAGGCCACATTCTCTGACCACATTGCAATAAGTTAGATATCTGTCACAAAAGAGGGAAAGCAGAAAAATACCAAACCGCTTGAAATCTTTCCAAAATCTTTCTTAACCCTTTGCTTAATGAAAAAATAAAACATTGTAACTGATGTGGTTTGGCTCTATGTACCCCCTCAAATCTCATCTCAAATTATAATCTCCGAGTGTTGAGGGAGGAACATGTAATCGCCATGTGTCAAGGGACGGAAGTGACTGGATCATGGGGGCAGTTTCCCCCATGCTGTTCAGGTGATAGTGAGTAAGA
Source organism: Chlorocebus sabaeus (assembly GCF_047675955.1). Classification (NCBI taxonomy): domain Eukaryota; kingdom Metazoa; phylum Chordata; class Mammalia; order Primates; family Cercopithecidae; genus Chlorocebus; species Chlorocebus sabaeus. Next base: position 127,771,345 of record NC_132913.1, read on the forward strand.
TCTCACAAAATCTGATGATTTTATAAGGGTTTGGAAGTTTCTCCTTCATTCTTCTCTCTGCTGCCGCCTTGTGAAGAAGGCATTTGCTTCCCCTTTGCCTTCTGTCATGATTGTAAGTTTCCTGAGGCCTCCCCAGCCATGTGAAACTGTGAGTCCATTAAATTTGTTTCCTTTACAAATTATCCAGTCTTGGGTATTTCTTTACAGCAGTGTGATAATGAACTAATACAGTAAAAAACAAAAAACAAAAAACTGTAAAGTCCTGGTAGCCACAATACCACATATCAAAACACATGAGATGAGGCTGATGTTGTAATTAGAAGAAAATTTATACCTCTCAATGCTCTAATCATTAGAAAGAGAGAAGTGAGGCCGGGCGCGGTGGCTCAAGCCTGTAATCCCAGCACTTTGGGAGGCCGAGATGGGCAGATCACAAGGTCAGGAGATCGAGACCATCCTGGCTAACACAGTGAAACCCCATCTCTACAAAAAAAAATACAAAAAACTAGCCGGGCGAGGTGGTGGGTGCCTGTAGTCCCAGCTACTCGGGAGGCTGAGGTAGGAGAATGGCATAAACCCGGGAGGTGGAGCTTGCAGTGAGCTGAGACCCGGCCACTGCACTCCAGCCTGGGCAACAGAGCGAGACTCCATCTCAAAAAAAAAAAAAAAAAAAAAAAAAAAAGGAGAGAAGTGAAGTTCACTATTATACATAAGAGGAGCCACAAAATAAATGATAAGAAAGCAGGAGCATGTGTGTCTATCTACTCAGCTTTTCCATTTCTGCATTAGTGTCTGCTGTGTCATAACTGGTTACAAAGTCAAAAGCAGGTGTCTTAAAAACAAACACAGTAAGAAGTAAAAACTAAAAGAAAGTCAAGCATTCATGACCAGCCTGGCAACAGAGTGAGACCCTACCTCAAACATAAAAATAAAAAGAAGGAAGAGGGAGGGAGGGAGGGAGGGAGGAAGGAAGGAAGGAAGGAAGGAAGGAAGGAAGGAAGGAAGGAAGGAAGGAAGGAAGGAGGGAAGGAAGGAGAGAGAAAGAAAAAGAAAAGAGAGAAAGAGGAAGAAGAGAAGGAAGAAGAAGAAGAAGAGGAGGAGGAGGAGAAGAGAGAAAGAAAGAAAGAAAGAAAGAAAGAAAGAAAGAAAGAAAGAAAGAGACAGACAGACAGACAGACATTGGCAAAACAGGAAAAGAATAAAGACAGGAAGCATAACTGTGTACTGTTGAGAAGGCTGACAGGTTTAACCAGAAATGCACAAGAATTTTTTTTTAAATTACAAGAGATAAGGAGGCAGAGCAAGATGACCAATTAGAAGCCTCCACCTATCGTCCTCCCCGCAGAAACACCAAACTAGACAACTGTTCACACTAAAGCACCATAATAAGAACTAAAAATTAGGTGAGTGATCACAGTGCCTGGTTTTAACATCGTATTAAGGAAAGAGGCACTGAAGAGTTCAGGAAAGAGTCTTGAATCACCTTCCCCGACCCCGAGCAGCAGCCATGTGGCATGGACAGAGAATCTGTGCGTGCAGGGAGGGAGAGTGCAGTGCCTGAGGGAATTTGCATTGGAACTCAGAGCTACCTCATCACAGCAGAAAGCAACACAGAGCAGAATGCAGCCAGTGACCATGGAGGGAGCATTTAGACAAGCCGTAGGCAGAGGGGAATCATCTGACCTGGCTGGGAATCTGAGTTCCAGCAAGCCTCACCAACTTTCAAGTCCGGAATAAACTTGAGGTCACAAGGACTGGAACTCCTGGGCAAGTCCTGCTATTATGCTGAGCTCAGAGCCAGTGGGTTTGAGGGACATGCAACGTAGTGAGAAACCAGCCTTAGTGACTAAGGGAGTGCTTGCACCACCCCTCTCCCAACTCCAGGCAGTGCTGCTCAAAGCTCCAGGAGAGACCCCTTTCTCTCCTTGAGGAGAGGAGAGGGGAGAATCAGGAGGACTTTGTTTTGCAACTTGGACACCAGCTCAGCAACAGCAGGATACGGCACTGGCAGAGTCCTCAGGTCCTCATTCCAGGCCCTAGCTACCAGATGACATTTCTGGATACACCCTGCATCAGGAGGGAACCCACTACCTTGAAGGGAAGGAACCAGCCCTGGTAGGATTCATCACCTGCTGAATAAAGAGCCCTTGAACCCTGAATAATCAGCAGTGGTAACCAGGCAGTACTCACTGTGGGCCTTAGTTGAGACTCAGAGCTGTGCTGGCCTCAGCTGTGGTGGCTATAGGGCTATAGGGAGAGACCCCTTTTGCTTGAGGAAACGAGAGACACCGCAGAAAAGTGTAAAGTGGATTTTGTCTTAAGCTTAGGTGCCAGTTCGGCCACAGTTGGATAGAGCACCAAGCAGTCTCCATAGGTCCCTGATTCCAGGCCTTGGCTCCTGGATGGTATTTCCGGACCTACCGTGGGCCAGGAGGGAGCCAAATGCCCTAAAAGATGAGTCCCAGGCCTGGCAGCATTCACCACAAGCTACTTGAAGAACCCTTGGGCCTTGAGTGAACACTGGCAGTACCAGGCAATATTCCCTACAGGTCTGGGATTGGGATGGCCACAGGGAGACTCCTTTGCTTGAGGAAAGGGGAGGAAAGAGTGGAAAGGACTTTGGCTTATGGCTTAAATGCTAACTCAGCCGCAATAGAATAGACCACCGAGGAGATTCCTGAGGTTCCCAACTCCAGGCCCTGGCTCCCAGATGGCATCTCTGGACCAATCGGGCTGGGAGAAACCTGCCACCCTTAAGAGAAGGACACAGCTTGGCTAGATTCATCACCTGCTGATTGTAGAGCCCTTGGGCCTTGAGTAAACACAGCAGCCAGGCAGTGGTCACTTCAGGCCTTAGGTGAGACCCAGTGCTGTGCTGGCTTTGGGTCTGACATAGCACAGTCCCGGGGTAGTGACCTCCAGAGTGTTTATGTCACCCTCCTCCAGCTCCAGGCAGCTCAACATAGACAGAGAGACTCCACTTGTTTGAAGGTAAGTAATGGAAAAGAGGGAGAGTCTCTTTCTGGTAATTGAGGGAATTCTCACAGATCTTACCCAAACCACCAAGGTGGTACCTCTGTGAGTCTGCAGGAGCCACAGCGTTACTGGGCTTAGGGTGTCCCCTAAAGCAGATATGACTGCAGTGACTAAAGACTTAGATTACAATACTCAAGTCCCTTTGAATACCTGGAAAGCCTTCCCAAGAAGGATGGGTACAAAGAAGCCCAGACTACAAAGACTACAATAAATATCTAACTCTTCAATACCAGACATGAATGAACATCTGCAAACATCAAGGCTATCCAGGAAAACATGACCTCACCAAAAAACTAAATAAGGTACCATGAGTAATCCTGGAGAGACAGGGATATGTGGCCTCTCAGACACAGAATTCAAAATAGCTGTTCGAGGAAGCGCAACAAAATCTAAGATAACACAGAGAAGGAATTCAGAATCTTATCAGACAAACTTAACAAAGAGATTGAAGTAATTTAATAGAATTACTGGAGCTGAAAAGTGCAATTTACGTATTGATGAATGCATCTAAGTATCTCAATAGCAGACATGATCAAGCAGAAGAAAGACTTCATGAGCTTGAAGACAGGACATTTGAAAATACACAGAAGAGACAAAAGATAAAATAATAAAATAGAATGAGTCCCACCTACAAGATCTAGAGAATAGCCTCAAAGCAACACATCTAAAACTTACTGGTCTTAAAGAGAAGGGAGAGAGAGAGAGAGAGAGATCAGGGTAGAAAGTTAATTCAAAGAGATTATAATACAGAACTTCCCAAATCTAGGGAAAGATATCAATATTCAAGTACAAAAAAGTTATAGAATACCAAGCAGATTTAACCCAAATAATACTATCCCAAGACATTGAATAATCAAACTCCCAAAGTCAAAGATAAAGAAAGAATCCTAAAGGCAGCAAAATAAAAGAAACAACTAACATACAATGAATCTCTAATACATCTGGCATCAGACTTCTTTGTGGCAACCTTACAGGCCAGGAGAGAGTTGCATGAGATATTTAAGGTGATGAAGGGAAAAACCTTTTATCCTAGAATAGTATATCCAGTGAAAATATCCTTCAAACATGAAGGAGAAATAAAAACTTTCACAGACAAACAAAAGCTGAAGGATTTCACCAACACCAGACCTGCCCTACAAGAAATGCTAAAAGGAGTTCTGAAAGAACCTGAAAGAAAAGGACATTAATGAGTAATTAAGAAATCATCTGAAGGTACAGAACTCACTGGTAATTGTAAGTACACAGAAAAACACAGAACATTATAACACTGTAATTGTTGTGTGTAAACTACTTATGTCTTGAGTAGGAAGACTAAAAGATGAACCAGTCAAAAATAATAACTATGACAACTTTTCAAGGCATAGACAATATAAGATATAAATAGAAACAACAAAAAGTTAAAAAGCAGGGGGATTAATTTAAAGTGTAGAGTTTCTATTAGTTTTCTCTTTGCTTGCTTGTTTGTTTTTGCAATCAGTGTTAACTTTTCAGCAGTTTAAAAATAATAGGCTATACAATATTATTTGAGAGCCTCACGGTAACCCCAAATTTAAAAAATTACAATGGATACATAAAAAATAAAAAGCAATAAATTAAACATACCACCTGAGAAAATCATCTTCACTATTAAGGAAGTCAGGAAGAAAGGAAAGAAAAAGGAGAAGACCACAAAACAACCAGAAAACAAATAACAAAATGGCAGGAGTAAGTCCTCACTTATCAATAATAACATTGAACATAGACAAAACCCTCCAAAGACATAGAGTGGCTGAATGAATAAAAAAAACACAAGATCCAATGATCTGTTGCCTAAAAGAAACACACTTCACTATAAAGACACACACAGACTGAAAATAAAGAAACAGAGAAAGCTATTCCAAGCAAATGGAAACCAAAAGAAAAAGCAAGAGTAGCTATACTTATATAAGACAAAATATATTTCAAGACAAAAACTATAAAAAGAGACAAAAAAGTCATTATATAATGATAAAGGTGTTAATTCAGCAAGAGGAAATAATAATTGTAAACATATATGCACCAAACACTGGAGTACCCAGATGTATAAAGCAAATATTATTAGAGCTTAAAAAGAGAGATAGACCCAATACAATAATAGGTAGAGACTTCAACACCCCACTTCCAGTATTGAACAGATCATACAGAGAGAAAATCAACAAAGAAACATCAGACTTAAATTGCACTATAAACCAAACCGAACAGACCTAATAAATATTTACAAAACATTTCATCCAACAGCTGCAAAATACACATTCTTCTCCTCAGCACATGAATCATCCTCAAAGATAGACCATATGTCAAGCCACAAAGCAAGTCTTAAAAAATTGAAATCATAACAAGTATCTGACCACAATGGAATAAAACTAGGAATCAATTACAAGAGGAGTTTGTATCAAATTCTTCTTATTATTGATTGTTTGGAAACTATACGAGCACATGGAAATTAATGTGCTGAATGACCAGTGGGTCAATGAAGACATTAAGAAGGAAATTTAAATTTGTATTTAAATAAATGAAAATGGAAACACAACATACCCAAACCTATGAAACACAGTGAAAGCACTACTAAGATGAAAGTTTATAGTAATAAGCACCAACATCAAAAAAGTAGAAAAACATCAAGCAAGGATGCAAGGATGGTTCAACATATGCAAATCTAATGAGGCAGCTTAAAGAACTAGAAAAGCAAAAGCAAGCCAAATCTAAAATTAGTAGAAAAAAAGAAATAACAAGATCAGAGAGAAATAAGTGAAATTGAAACAAAAAATACAAAAGATCAATGCAATGAAAGTCTTTTTTTTAAAAGATAAGCAAAATCAACAAGCCTTTAGCCAAGCTAACTAAGAAAAAAGAGAAATGGTCCAAATAAATAAAATCAGAAATGAAAAAAGAGATATTACAACCAATTCTGCAGGAATTCAGAGGATCTTTAGAAGCTACTATGAGCAACTATATGCCAATAAATTGAAAAATCTAGAAAAAATTGGATAAATTCCTAGACATGTACAACCTACCAAGATTGAACCATGAAGGAGTCCAGAACCTGAACACAGCAATAACAAGTAACAACATTGAGCCATAATAAAAAGTCTCCCCAAAAAGAAAAGTCTAGGACCTCATGGCTTCATTGCCAAATTTTACCAAACAATTAAAGAAGAACTCATACCAATCCTACTCAGGCTATTCTCAAACACAGAGGAGGAGGGAATACTTCCAAACTCATTCTATGAGGCCAGTATCACCCCGATACCAAAACCAGACAAAGTGAGATCCAGGGATGCAAGGAAGGTTCAACGTATGCAAATCAATCAATGTCATATATCAAATCAACAGAATGAAGAAAAAAACCATACGATCGTTTCAATTGGTGCTGAAAATGCATTTGATAAAATTCAAAATTCCTTCATGATAAAAAACTTGATATAGAAGGAACATTCCTTGGCACAATTAAAACCATATGCTACAGACTCACAGCTGGTATCATACTGGATGGGGAAAAATTGAAAGCCTTTCCTCTTAGATCTGGAATAAGACAAGGATGCCCACTTTCACCACTGTTATTCAACATAGTACTGGAAGTCCTAGCTAGAGCAATCAAAGAAAAAAAAAAAAAAGGAATCTAAATTGGAAAGGAAGAAGAAAATATGATCTTACATTTAGAAAAACCTAAAGGGTCCACCAAAAAAATGATTAGAACTGATAAACACATTCAGTAAAGTTGCAGGATACAAAATAAAAAAAATCAGTAGCATTTCTATAAGTCAACAGTGAACAATCTGAATAAGAAATAAAGTAATCCCCTTTACAATAGCTACAAATAAAATAAAATACCCAGGAATAAACTTAACCAAAGAAGTGAAAGATAACTACAATGAAATCTATAAAGCACTGATGCAAGAAATTGAAGAGGACATCAAAAAAAATGCAGAGATATTCCATGTCAATGGATTAGAACAATCAGTATTAAAATGTCCATACCACCCAAAGCAATCTGCAGATTCAATTCAGTTTCTCTCAAAATACCAACAATGTTCTTCACATACATAGAAACAATAATCCTAAAATTTATATGGTGCCACCAAAGACCCAAAATAGCCAAAGCTATCTTGAGCAAAAAAAAATAAAGCTGGAGGAATCCCATTACCTGGATTCAAATTTTATGACAGAGCTACAGTAACCCAAACAGCATGACACTGGCGTAGAAACAGATGCATAGACCTACGGAACAGAATAGAGGACCAGAAATAAATCCATACATCTACAGGGAACTCATTTTTGACAAAGGTGCCAAGCATTGGGGAAAGGTCCCATACACGGGGGAAAGGACAGTCTCTTCAACAAATGATGCTGGGAAAACCGGATATCCAGATCCAGAAGAAAAAAAAATCTGGACATCTATCTCTCACTACATAAAAAAACAAAACAAAACAAAATGGATTAAAGACTTAATATGAGACCTAAAACTATACAACTACTAAAAGAAAACATTAGGGAAACTCTCCAGGACCTTGGACTGGGCAAAGATTTCTTGAGCAATACCCCACAAGCACAGGCAACAATGCAAAAATGGGCAAATGGGATCACATCACGTTAAAATGCTTCTGCACAACAAGGGAAACAATCAACAAAGTGAAGAGACAACCCACAGAGTGGGAGAAAATATTTACAAACTACGCATCCAACAAGGGATTAATAACCAGAATATATAAGGAGCTCAAACAAGTCAACAGAAAAAAAAAATCTAATAATCCAATTTAAAAATGGGGAAAAGATCTGAATATACATTTCTCAAAAGGAGACATACACATGGCAAGCAGGTCTATGCAAATGTGCTCGATATCATTGATCATCAGAGAAATGCAAACCAAAGCTACAATGTGATGTCTCACCCCAGGTAAAGTGGCTTATATCCAAAAAAGAAACAATAACAAATGCTGGCAAGGATGTGGAGAAAAGGGAAGCCATGTACACTGTTGGTGGGAATATAGATTAGAACAGCCACTGTGGAGAACGGTTCAGAGGTTTCCCAAAAAGCTAAAAGTAGAACAACTATAGGACCCAGCAATCCCACTGCTAGGTATATGCCCAAAACAACAGAAATCAGTCTATCAATGAGATATCTGCACTACCATGTTCATTGCAACACTGCTCACAATGGCCAAAATTTGGAAGAAAGCTGTGTCTATCAACAGATGACTAGATAAAGAAAATGTGGTGTATGTACACAATGGAGTACTATTCAGCCATAAAAAGGAATGCGGTCCAGTTATTTGCTACAACGTGGCTAGAACTGAGATCATATGTTAAGTGAATTAAGCCAGGCTCAGAAAGACAAACTCCACATGTTCTCACTTATATGTGGGAGCCAAGAATTAATAAAATTGAACAAATGGAGACAGAGAGTAGAATGATGGTTACCAAAGGCAGAGAAGGGTAATGGGGATGTCAGGGGGCAGTGGGCATGGTTAATGGGTAAAAAAAAAAAAAAAAAAATGAAATAGAATAAGATCTAGTATTTGATAGCATAACAGAGTAACTGTAGTGAACAATAATTTATTGTACATTTAAAAATAACTAAAAGACTGTAATTAGGTTGTTTGTAACACAGAGAAAGGAGAAATGCTTGAGGTGATGGATACCCCATTTACCCTGAGTGATTATTACACAGGAATGCCTGTATCCAAATATCTCATGTGTCCTATAAATATATACATTTGCTATGTACCCATAGAAGTTTTTTTAAAAATTACAAGAGACTTTGGTGTATAATTTTGTGAAAACAATTTTACCATATCCACAAACTAAATAATTTTCTAGGAACATATAAATTACCCAAGATGGCTCTTGAGAAATAAGAAACACATAAAGTTTGATAATATTACAAAATTGAGAGTTATTTTTAAAATTCCCCTTAAAAGACTCCCTGTCAAGTTATGGATAAGTCTTTGGTTTTAAATCACATTGAATGGTGAGACCAAAGCAGGCCTCATGGAGCTGGGGCATTAGCTCCGGTAGAGTGGCTCCCATCCCCAAAGACACAGCCCCTGCTGCTGCGGTGAGCACTTCCAACTGTGGGGTAGGTTGCTGTCACCTACATATCACAGCCCAGAGCGCTGAAGAACAGAGAGGTCAGTGACCCCACGCAGGCTGCTCCCCCAGTGAGAGCTGGCTGTGGGCAGTGGGACCCGGGCACACTTGGGATCACCATGTTCTACTGGTAGCCCCGAAGAGATGGCTAAAGAAGGAGGGTCGAGCCTCGGTCAGGAGATCGGAAGGCACTCAGAGATCAGTGTCAATGCCTTAGCTATGCAGGTGGAGAAACTGAGGCCCAGAGATAAGGACTGTCTACTCCTAGGTCACAGGACAAGCTGCAGGAGACGCCAGCCCTGTGAAGTGCTCCATCCTCTAAGTCCCACCAAGTTGATTTTCTCTTCCCAGAGTCGCACAGCGACCCCCATGGGCACAGGCTTCCTGCCTCAGAGCCTCACCATCCATGCTGCACGCCAGAGGCCTGGTTTCACTTGGTCCTCAGGTCACCCCAAGGCCACCGTGTAAACAGCCCCAGTGGGCACAAAGCCAGCTCCAGCTGCAGAGCCTTGCTCCTTTCCATGTGCTGTCCAGAAACCCTGCACTTTCCAAGACTCCAAAGGTCCCCCTTTTGATGTACAGAGTCTAAAAATAAATGTAAAAGGCTCACTGGTGATTCTTACAACACTACAATTTTACTTCATCATAAGACACCATTAACAATGAAATGCAAATTACAGAGTCGAAGAAGATTTTTGCACACACATGCCTGACTGAAGCCTCAAATCCAGAATATAAAAGGAACTTGAAATCAGAAAGACGGGCAACTGAATGCAAGAAGGAGCAAAATACCTGAAGAGACGGCTTTGAGAACCGGGCCTCTCACAGGGCTCACGAGCCCATGAACAGGTGCTTGGCATCCTCACTCCCCAGGGAAGAGCAACTTCAGGCCACCACACTTCAGAACGGCTCTAACTAAACAAACAAGCAAACAGAACCCCACAGGGGAAGGCTGAGCGGTCGAAATTCTCATACAGTATTGATGGGAATGTAAATCGTTAGAGCTGCTTTGGAAAACACTTTGGCAGGGTTTTCTTAAAACTGAATATTTTCATATTCTATGACGCACAAATTGCATGTGTCTAAATAAATAAATATTTCTAATAGAAATGCATCCACGTGTGCACCAAAAGGTATGCTGATAATGTGCATAACAGCATGAATGTAATAGCCCCCAACTACTAACTACCCCAACACCTGTGGACACATCGAGTTGCCTGTGTCCATTAGATGGGTCTATTCACACATCGGAATACTATGCAGCCATGAACAATCACAAACTGCGGCTATACACAGTGAAAAGGATACAATAAAAGCCCAATACAGCACAAAACACTCCACAAACTGCAGCTACACACAGTGAAAAGGATACAATAAAGGCCCAACACAGCACAAAACACTCCACAAACTGCGGCTACGCACAGTGAAAAGGACACAATAAAGGCCCAACACAGCACAAAACACTCCACAAACTGCGGCTACGCACAGTGAGAAGGATACAATAAAAGCCCAATACAGCACAAGACGATTCACGTCATTCCCTTTATAAGAAGCTTTGAAATAGGCAATACTAACCTTTGGTGATGGACATCGGATTAGAGGTTACTTTTAAGAAGAATATAGGGAGGTTTCTGGAAAACTGGAAATGCTCTGCTTGTACCTGTGTGCTGTTACATGTATGTATGCACTTTGCAAACATTCGCTGGACTAGACGCTGTGCTTTACGTCACTTCTTAAATGTGTGATATATTTCATAAAAATAACGTAAAAGGCTCACCGGCAATTTAAAAACAACTGATTTTTGCTAAAACCAGGAAAAAACTCCATTGAAGTCCCCTCCCCTTGGAAAAAAGAATAAGCGAATCTTTTTGAGTTTGAAACAACAGAAGCAACAAACCCTACAGTTGTGCTTGCAGAATACATTTGTTTCTGACCTGAACTCATACTTGGTCCCTGGCATTTAATTAAAATACACAGGCAGAGGTGTGCATTGCTCAGCAGAGTGGGACAAGTCCCAGAACATCACCTGCTTGTGCCTCTGGGTGTGTTTGTGCCTGTGTCTAGGGGTGAAGGGAGGAAGGAAATAGCTTGAATTAACAGCCTGAGAGATTGGGAATACTAGTAAGATAGGGAACAAAGCAACGGCTTTTGGCCTGTTCTCATCAGACTGAAGCGTCAGGGGTTCCAGCTTGTACGTGGGCACCGCACTCTGCACCACGCTGATGAGGGAACCGGAGTGTGCCCTGGCAATAGCCCCTGCTTCTGCCCATCTCTATGCCTCCCAGCAGCAGGGCAAGCCTCCTCTGCAAGCATCTGCTGGTCTATTGATGGGAGAGGATGGGCAGGCTGGCAGTGCCGCTGCCGAGAACCTCAGTGAAACAGGAGGGGACTTCGGCTGCAGCATGATGTTTGAAAGCCCTATTTCTATTCTTTATTATTTTTTATTGTTTCTATTCTTTAGAAGTAAAGAATCTAATCTGAGCAAATAGACTCCAGACTGGAAATGGGGAACTTTCTGGGCAGCCCAGTGGATCCCTGACCCTCCGGTTCTGGGAGATGTCCCACCTGTCAGAGACACGCAACAGAGGCCACATGGGGTCCTGTGACAGAGGCCGCGTGAGAGCCAAGAAACCCAGGTGTTGACAGGGACACGCAACACAGCAGTGACCACGTGTGCCAGGGATGGTCAGCGGTGACCGTGTGCGCTGAGGGCGGTCAGCAGCAGCTGTTGGATTCCCTCCCTCTTGGGGCCAGTGTGAGCAGCCATTCCCTGAGCAGCCCTGTCCCTCACACAGGCGGCTGCCCACAGCGGAACGCCCTGGCACGGGGGAGGGATGAGTGCAGAGAAGAGTGAAACGCTGCATGTGGTCAGACAAGCAAGTCTTCCTGGCGCTGACCAAAGCCTTGAAAGACGGATGTGGGGTGCCGGGAAGTGTGAAATGTGAGCGTTGGGGAGCCCGTGGAAGGGGTGACTCAGGGGAGTACCCTCTACCTTCCATCAGAGGCGCTCAGTGGGCATCCCCATGGCAGCCAGCCTGGTCTGCCACCGAGGGGCACCCAGCACCACTGCCGGCTCAGCAGCCTCAGGACAGGGGTGCTCAGCCGCGGCTGTACACTGGGGTGGTCTGGAAGCTTAGAACAATCTGCTGACCCCTGAGCCCCAGCCCCAGCAGGCCTGGCTCAGGCCGTCCAGGTTTCAAGCACTCCCAGGCAGATTGCACATCCAGTCCAGGCCAGAGCCACTGCATGGGAAGAATCTGCACTTGGAACAGCGCAGTGTCGATGCCTGAGAGACCCAGGGGCTGCCAACTTGGAGGAAAACATGCCCTGAGTCTGCACCAGCCGCTGCCCGACATCCATTTGAACAATGTGGCACCTGACCCACCGCCTCCAACTCCAGCCCCAGGCCTGGTCGAGCCCCAGCACCTCCCTCAGCCCCCACCCAGCCTCCCAGTGAACACTTCAGATTAGCTCCTCCGCAGGCTCCCTGTGGTCAGCCACTCAGAGCCTGGCCCTGGGAGTGGGGCTTGATCCTCCCATGCCAACAGCATGGCCTACAGGAAGCCTGCCCTGCTGCCCCCGACAGGCCAAGGTGATCAGGGCTGCAAAAGCCACCTGAGCAAGGTAGTGGGGCGGGGGAAATGCTTTTCCAGCCTCATGTGTTCTGAAGTCCGGGATGAGCCTGAGCCACAGAGAGGCCACTGGGAGGCCGGCTGGTGTCCAGAGGGGTGGGCGAGCCCCCAGGATGCCCACCCTGAGATGGCAGAAACTGAGAGGCATGGACAGATGGGAACCCCGGCACAGTAAGGAAGGTTTTTAAATGTGTTTGCGGCAGGGACAGCAAAGTTCCCTTCAGGCCCATGTGCAGCCGTGGACAAGGTGCCACCTAGTACAGCCAGCAGCTCCATGGCCCAGTCGGACAGGGCTTCTTAGTTTTAAGGACCAATGAGCAACTGAATCTAAGAATCCAATGGATCTTTTTCTAGTTGACCAAATGTTTTCATTAAAGTATAGTTGATTTTTATTTCAAGACAACAAAAAAAGGTCAGCTGTTACTTTAAGACTAGAAACTGGCCGGGCGCCATGGCTCACACCTGTAATGCCAGCACTTTGGGAGGCTGAGGTGGGTAGATCACCTGAGGTCAGGAGTTCAAGACCAGCCTGGACAACATGGTGAAACTCCATCTCTACTAAAAGCAGAAAATTAGCCGGGCGTGGGGGCGTGTTCCTGTAATCCCAGCTACTCGGGATGCTGAGGCAGGAGAATCACTTGAACCCAGGAGGCGGAGGTTGCAGTGAGCCGAGATCGCGCCACTGCACTCCAGCCTGGGTGACGGAGTGAGAGTCTGTCTCGAAAAAAAAAGAATAGAAATGGAAAGACTATGCATTCTGGGATCATTTCAATAGCTCGTTCCTAGGGAAGTTTCTCCGACCGTGCGGGGCACCGGAAGCCGCCAGGAGGAGGCCCAGCGTTCCCTCCTAGCGGGAGCTGGCCTCTGTGTTGCTTCCCCACAAGTGCCATTCGCCACTGACGACCGTTCTTCTGTTCCTCTGGGAGAGTAAGAGGGAGAGGATGCAGTCTGAGAGGTTTATCTTACTTGTTAAAAAAAAAAAAAAAAAAAAAAGACCCGAAACAGAAAATATCATCACCAGCGGCCTCTTCAGCCTTGCTTCTGTGAACACACAAGACAATGGCCTGCGACAGTCAAACTTGAGTAATTTCGCTCACTTGCTTTTTGCCAGAGAATAGCACTTTCTTAATTAAGCGATGAATCCCCTAGGCTTGGCTGCCAGGGCTTTTACTTTTCATCCGAGTTCATCAGCGAGTGCTTTGGTGGCAAGCGCCCTGGAGACAGGAGGCCAGAGGACCGATCTCCACGCAGGGAGAGCCACGGCGCTGGTGGGCTGATGCGTGGGGGGAGCTGAGGTCCTTCCCTCCTGGGGTTCCAGGAGGAAACACAGAGCCCTGCCCCGAGTGGTGGGAGGACGGCCTTTACTACGGTGCTGCAGTCGGGTGTGGGGGGTCAGGAGGGGCCCCGGGAACTCAGGTTCTGAAGGGGTGGGAGCCGTTGTCCTCTCTGAACTGAGAGGCCAGTGGAGAGGCTGCTGGTGGGCCATGTGAGGAGGGGGCGGCTGCACAGCGACCAGGGAATGGCCACAGCCTGCCTGAGCCCCCTCCGGCCCCCTGTCATCTATCACAGCCAGGGTCTCTGCTGCCACAGCTCTGGCATTTGGACCGGGTCCACAGCATCTACAGGCCTTCGGATGCTGGACAGTGTGGAATAGCTGGAACAGCTGTGCCCCACGCCGGGGAACGGAGAGCCTGGTGAGCTGGCCCCCTGCTCTCCATGGGCCTCACACACCCGGCCTGGCTCTGGCCAACTGGAGCCCACGGGCGGAAGGCCTGGCCGGGTCCTGCCTGTGGGGCCCCCTCAGCCCAGGCTGATGTCTCAGGGTGAACCAATTCCTCTTCTCGAGCCCCCAGTCCCAGGTCCAGCAAGCCCCATGGAGCGGCTGCCCACAGGCCCCAGTCACGTCGCCCCTCCAGCTGGAGCCAGTTGCAGCCTGAGTGAGCCGGGCCGAGGGCCAGTGGCCTGCCCACCTCCCCATCACGAGCGCAGGCAGGGGAAGGAAGGGCTCCCAGTCCCCTCTGGGGCGTGTGAGCAGGATCCCCCTGGCTCTCCCAGGCCCCATGCCCTCCAGCTAAGGCTTTGCTTCCAGCAGGAATTGAGCTGCGGTACAAGCCCCTCTCGGCCACCACACCCTGGAGGCATCGAGGGTCCATCACTGGCCCCTCCAAGGTCAGACTCAGGCCTTTCCCCACAGACAGGAGGGCTTCACTGTAGCTCCTGGCTGGGCTTCCCACGGTCGGCTGCTCAGAGCCCGGCCCTGGGGGTAGGGCCCAGAACTCCCCACAACCACAGTGTGAGAGCCGAGGGTGAGCTTCTTTCGTGACCTGAAGACCACGGTGAGGATTTGGCAGAGCACAGCACGGCCACACGGTGGAACGTGGACCTCTACGGTGACTCTGTGAGTGAAGACAGAAGGAGGGAATGAAAGAAGTGAACTTCAGGGGGTCGCCAAGCTGCTGCCAAGCCCGGAACCTTCCACGGGCACAAAGCCCAGGGAACACGGCCACGTCTGCCCAGAAAACATCCCATGTCCTTGGGAGGAGACGTCCACGGCCGCCGGCTCTGAAATACTGACAGACTTCTATACCTCTTGAATCTTAACAACTTTCAGAGGCTGAACGATCTCTTCAAGTATATTTCAGGTGAAAAGACAAGTGAGGCAGTGGGCAAGGAAATATTTGTGACATTAAACAGAAAAGATTCGCATCTGGAATGCGTAAGCCCCTCATGTCTCTAAGCAAAGACCAAAGGCTCAAAGGAAAATGAGGCAGGCGTCCAGCGTCCAGTGATTATCCAGAGATGCTGCGCTGGCTGGGGAGCAGGGGATGCAGGAGAGGCGACAGTGGGTGGCAGGGGCAGGAGCACGGGGGCCGAGGGCGTTGGGGCGGGAGCACGGGGGCCGAGGGCGTTGGGGCGGGAGCACGGGGGCCGAGGGCGTTGGGGCGGGAGCACGGGGGCCGAGGGTGTTGGGGCGGGAGTACGGGGGCCGAGGGTGTTGGGGCGGGAGTACGGGGGCTGAGGGTGTTGGGGTAGGATGCCTGGTGCTCTCAGAAGCATGAGGGTGCACAGCCCCGTGAGGCAATGGCACAATTTCTGTCCGAATGATCCATGTCCTGCCGACATGGCTATGGACCCCGACATTCCGTTTGAGGAATATCTGTGAACACACACGTTCCACAGTTTGCTGCGGCTGTGACCAGTCGGGCATTACCTTGGGGACACAGCTGTGAGCCAAACAGACAAAACCTTCAGCCTCATGGGACTGGCCATGGGCAGAGCTTACATCAGAGGGTGTATGGGAGGTAACCAAAAGTCAATTGTTATCAACGGTGCAGCGCTACTGATAGCACACGTGGAAACACGTCACGATCCGTATGTGGGAGCTGAAATGAATGAGTTACTTCTATTCTGACATATATCTCTAAAACACATTATTACCTTGAAAAGCCAGCGTATGTATGTGTTAAACTAAGGTTATATTTATATGCACACAACCTTAAACATATGCAAATGTGTCAGGAAAAAAAGAAAACCTTATTGTTAAAGGTGATTACTCTGAAAAGAGAGCAGAGCAGAGGGGCCCTGTGAGTTCTGCCCTGTACTTCAGCATCACTTTGGTTTCTGCAGTGAGCACTCATGCCCCCGCAAGCCCTCAGCCTTCACCCCAACAGCTGGGCATCGACTCCCAATCTGAACAGAGGGTCTCAGCCCTGCTCTGGGTTCCAGCACCAGGTCCCAGGCCTCTCCTTTCCCTTCCTTCTCTTTCTCCCCTTTCCTCTTCCCTCTCCCTCTTCCCCATTCTCTCTCCCCCTCCCTCCCCTCCTACCTGTCTCATTTCCTGGGTGCCTCCCAGGGCCAGGCCGTATGTCTCATGATGGGACCCTGAGAAGAACAGACACAGGCCAGAGCAGGAGACAGGCAGGGACCTCACTGCTGGCAGGGGCAGCCTTCACCTCAGCCTCTAGGACAAGGTGCTCCAAGGAAGACAAAAAGGGACCTAAGTCAGGCGGGATGGCAAGGCCCCAGCACCCCTCCTGACCTCAGTGCTGAGTGCTGGGAGGTGAAGGTGCTGGGCTGCAGGCCTGGGAGCCGGTCTCCAGCACATCTTTCAGTATCCTTGCTTTTTAACTTAACTACCTTGAGTGGTCATTTAATTAACAGAAGGTAATCGGTTATGGTGGGAATTGGTTTTAACCTGAGTAATCTAACTTTGAGCAGAGAGTGCTAGTTTGTGTTGGTCAGAATGTAACCCTCTTAGACTACGGCTATGATTAATGGAAGAGCGGGGAGAGGCTGGACGAGCCCCCAGGGGGAATCAGGCAGTAGTGAGGCTGCTGCGGTTTCAAGATATCCCAGGGATATCGGTTTCAAGATATCCCTGCTGTGGTTTAAGTGTGCTAGTGTTTCGTGGAGTTTCCACGACACTATGGGCTTCAGAAACCACACTTTGTTCCAGTATTTTGCACATCTGTGAATGCCCTTATTAGGGCCTATTGTGACTCCTGGATCAGATGATTTCATGCCAGGGAGCAGTAGCAGAAGGCGGTTAGTGCAACTCCAGCTACAGACTGGCCTTGCAGACTTCTGTGTGAGCTAAGCAGCTGCTGTGGCTGGGACTACTGGGTGGTCACTTGGTATGGTGGGCAGCTCCTGCCCAGCCGCTCCTTTGGCCTGCAGAGCTCAGGCTGGCCAGCTCTTCAGGACAGTGGCGGGTGCCAGCAGGGCAATGTAGGATGAGCCCCTTTCTGGAAACCTGTCCTTCTGCCCTGCCGGCAAACTGAGCTGGAGGCCTGCAGTGTCCAGGGTCAGCTGTGGTCAGCAGGAGGAACTGCTCCAGTTGCGTCTCTGCATCCTCACTGCCCAGTGAGGCAAGGGCCACTCCCCAGCCTGAAAAGGTCTGACATGGACCAGGCAGAGTCACGGGCGAGCCTGAGCTGTGGGGCCATGTCCAGGGAGGCTGTGGTCAGCTCTGTCCTCCAGTGGCCTGAGCTTTGGACCTAATGCCCTGGGGCCAGGCTGTGCTGAGCAGGTCTGGCTTTGGTGTCTGTGCTCCATGCTAAGATCTAAGTGTGGTGGGGAGTTCTGGGGAAGCAGACCCCAACCCTGCTGGGATGACCCCTTCTCCAGGGCTCAGTTTCAGGCTGCCCTCCTAGGAAGACTCCTCCCTGGACTGCCAGCCAGAGGCTAGGGGCGTGGTCCTGTGATCCGCACTCCCCCATGTTGGGTATCACGGCGCCAGCTGTGGCTCTGGTCCAGGGCTCCAGTAGCCTGCCTGGGTGGCAGTAACGCCTGCTGCTCTGGAACACACTCTCTCCGAGGCTTTGGCTGGAAACTGGAGATTGCAGCAGGTGCAGCTGACGGGGCAGAGGTAGCAGGCTCCCCACATACACACGTGCAGGTCTCCAGGGTCCTACCAGCTGTCCCCAAGGGCTCTGAAAGCTTTTGGGAAAGATCCAGGGAGTTAAGCTTCCTGTCAGGGCTTTCAAGGAGTTAGTGCCATTTGCTGTTTCTCATTTTCAAAGCCAGCAAGGCTCCGACAGCCATAGGCAGGTCGGGTTTCATCCTAAGTGGAACTAGCTGGGCAGCCTGGTGCGATAAGAATGAGGTGCTGGTGGATGCTGAGCTGAGCCAGATCTGGTTTCTCACCCGGAGATAGAAGCCCATTGTTGGCTGCTCTCCCGTGGTGTTTCCCAGGGAGAGCAGAGGCCTCCGGAGGGAAGCAACACCCAGACCCAGGCCCAGCGAGCCGAGGGGGCTTCAGAAAGATAAGCCAAGTGGGGCAGGCTTGGTTTGATTCCAGGCTGGGAATGGAGGGTACAGTGACCTTTGATGGCTTCTAGTAACAAAGCCAGGAGGCCATGCCGAGGATAGACGACGCCACCGTGCACCGAAGCTGCCTGTGCCTTCGCTGCAGAGGCCAGAGACCAGTCAGGGCTGTCCACAGGGAAGTCACACGAGGAGGCCGAAGCGGTCCTCATTCCCTCCTCCTGCCTCCCCAACTGCGCAGCCAGGCACAGAAACGGACGAGGGTCTCAGCAAATGCTGGATAAGGGGCAGATTTTTCAAAATGAATGATCCCGTTTGCAAGTGGACAGTTTAGTGGCATTAGATGTATTTAGAGTTGTGCAGCCGTCACCACTATTGGTGCCTAAAACCCTTTCCATATTTCCTAACAAATGCTCCGTCCCTGTGAAACACGAACGCCCCAGTCTCCATCCCCCCAGCCCCTGCCAACAATCCTACTTTCTGTCTCTATGAATCTGACGTCTCCAGGCACCTCATATAAGTGGAATCTTACAGTGTGTGTCTTTTTATGACTGGACCATTTCACCTGGCATCGTGTCTTCGAGGTTCACCCACGTGGTGACCTGTGTCCGAATTTCCTCTTTTGTGGCTAATATTCTATTGCATGGATGCACCAGGTTTTCTTTCTCCATGCATCCAGTAGCATGTCAGTTGTCTCCACCATTTTGATCATTTCCAACGGTGCTATGAACAAGGGGGTGCAAATATCTCTTGCCAACGCTGTTTTCAACCCTTTGGGGCATAGACCCAAAAGTAGAATCCCTGGGTCATGTGGTAATTCAGATCAATTGAACAATGTGTCTCTCAGACATATTCAATGGAAGCATTTGTCCCTGGATGTTTGTACTAAAACATACTAAAGCCAAAAGCCAAAACGTCATATTAGTTAACAGAAAATTGCTCTGACATTTGCAGAACAACTAGGAATAGAAAGCGTTCTTTCCAAAGCGATCACACCGGGTAAATTCAGCCACGTACGAGTCTAACTCTCCACCGCGAACTCCTCTCAGGCCTTTGAACTGTGTTTCACATCTGTTCCAACGGACTGGATGTTTTGAGCACGCACACTGAGAGATAACATGAAACAGCAGATTTTTCCAAAAAAGACTCCTTTTGAAGCGAGATCCATGATGATTGACAGTTGTAGCGAACGCACTTCCAGGAATAGCCGTGTCTGCGTTGGCGTCGTACCATCCGCCATAGGGGCTGGTGACGTGAGGAACATCCAGAAGCCACAGACAGCAGATTACACGGCTCCGAGAAGTCAGCAGCTGGCGGATCTGAGGCACTGACCATCCCAGGCTGCAGGCTATCTTAACATACATGCTTATCTCCTGGGAGAAGTGAAACGAAAATCTTCTAAAAAATAACACCACTAAAAATAGGACGTTTGAATCTGACCCACAGTGTTGATCACACTTGAGGAATCTGACCCGCAGGACGCCCGGGGACAAGTTGTTCGATTGATCTGGTAACTCTGTTTGACCTTTGGAGGCAATACCAAACTTGACAGTGGCTGCACCGTTTGGGGCTCCCACCAGCAGCGCACCCGGGTTCCAGCTCCTCCACACCCTTGAGATGCTTGCTTTCTGCGGTTTTGACTTCAGCCATCCCAGTGGATGAAGCAGAATCTCATTACGGTTTTGGTTCCCATTTCCCTGCTGACTAGCGATGTTGAGTGCTTTCCCTGTGCTCGTGGGCTGTGTGAGTGTCTTCTTTGGAGATTGTCTATTTAAGTCCTTTGAAGTGGCAGGTTATTTGACTCAAATGTTCTGACTCACCTGGAACCACTGCAGACGCCGCCCATCCCAGCCCCCACAGTGGCCAGCAGCATTGCCAACCCTCAGGGCCACTGTTGGGAACTTGGCTAGGGTCCAGCGGGGTGAAGGGAGAGAGTGCCCCCTGGGTGTTCTGATCCACCCCCAGCACCTTTTCCGGCAGCCCCCCTACCCGAGGTCCTGAGCTTCTCAGTGACTCTCAGCAGCTCCGAGAACGCAAGGCCTGAGCTTTCTCACGGTTTGAATTACAAACCTAGGCAGGGTTAGTGATGGGATTAACTAAATGGATCAGAAATTACCCCTCTCTGTTTCTCCTTTCTTACCTTTCTTTCTGGCAAGCACCTACTTCAGAATCATCAAGATCTCCCCTCCTGCCCTCCTGGGACCGGGTGCTCTCAAAACTACTGAACACCAATTAATTTGTCTCATTTACATGAAAAAGTGCAGAAGATGTCTTTTTACATAATTAACTATATTTTGCAAGTCATTAAAATTCTGCAGCCCTGCCCACAATAGCACCCTATTCACCGCCAGAGATAAGTGCTGAGGGTGGGGGGGTGGGGGGGTGAGCATAGGAGCCCACAAAGGAGCAGGCCTCATCAATGCATATTCATGAGAAGTGGCTGCCAGCCCGCTGGGCCCATTCCCACTGCCAGGGCAGGGAGGGCCAGGAAGGCAGGGTGGGCTGCCCTGAAGACCACACCCTCCCGACAGTGATCGGGTCTTGCTCTGGGGCCACCCATCTCTGCCCAGGCCCTGCCTTTAGCACCATCCTTGTGTCGGTGCAGAGGACCGGGGGCTCTGGGCTGAGGAGGGGCCACCTGCCTCTCTCTTGCCTCCCACCCACCTCTCTCCCTTGCCACAGGCCAGCCCAAAAGAGCTGCTTGTGGGTGATCCCTCTTCTCAAAGGAGGGGCCTTGTCCCAAAAGGACAGCTCCCTGTCCTGCAGGGTCTCACGTGTGCACTGTTGGGGACAGTCTGCAGGATGGAGATGGAGGCCATGACTCTTCCTGCATGGATCCCACTTGCCCTGCGCCTGGCAGTGCCAGCACCATCTCTGCAGAGCATGTCAGGTGAGGTGGGGACTTCAAGCAGGACCCCACCCCTGCAGCCAAGCTTCCCTGTCTCCCGCTCTGTGGGATGAGGCTACATCTGCCATCCTCGGGGCAGCTTCGCCATCACAGAGTGTGTGTCCCTGCAGCGGTCGGCACCCTTGCTACCCAACGCGCGTGCGCCCTCCTCCGGGTGCACAGGAGCGTAAGCTAAGCCAGCAAGGAGGTGGTGAGTGACTCCCAGGACACAGCAAACAAGGACACGGGCTTGGCATCTGCCCCTCGGGCCAAGCTTTCCACAGCCTCACTGCTCGTGAGCTCACGGCCCACTCATGGAGTCAGGAGCTCAGTCCCCTTTCAACAGATTGACCGTGAGCCCTGGGCAGGGCTGGCAGACGGGACCCCAGGGCTCCCTCTGTCCTCAGGGAACCACGAGGGAGGCCTGGGTCGAAGCCCACCTGCCACACAGGCTCCCCTGAGCTCCTCAGTGCTCCCCCATCTCTAGGAAAGGGTGTCTGTCCTTGAGCACAAAAGCCATGAGGCCGGGGGCTCATTCCTCCCCAGCTCCCACTGCCAGTCACCCCTTGGGAGGTGCCCACCCCACGGCATCTTCTCTCTTAGGGGCCCCTCCTGCTCCACATGGGGACCTGGCAGGCTACCCCTTCTCTGTGCCCAACCTGGGCCCACAGTGTGCTCAGACAGCAAGCACGGACCAGGCCTCGGGGCCTCTCGGGAAGGGCTGCTCCTGGCTGAGGTCCTAGCCCAGCTTCCAGGAAGGGTCTCTCTGGGGTGGTTCTGAGCCCCCAGTTCTGAGTAGATGGACCCAAGGACTTTCATGGTGCAGAAGAAGCCAATGACTGCCCAGGGAGAGCAGGAGCACTGCCAGGTCAGGGCTCAGGCCAGTGGGGTCTGCAGGGCGATGGACATGGAGGTCTCGGAGTGGGAGAGGGGGCCACACCTTCTCTGTGGGTGCTCTCTTCCTGGGGGAAAGCCTGCAGCGGGATGAGAACAAAGGAGAAAGTTAGAGCTTCTTAAACAGGAAATCCTGGAAGAGCCAGTCCTTGAAGATGGACCCTGCGTGGCTAACTGGGCCTAAATTCAAAACAGAGCTAAGAGGCCATCTGCCGACTAAAGGCCACACACGTACTCTACACTCCCAGAAACCCCCATGCTCACAGCACGCTGTTGCTTCCATAGCTGCCTGTTCCTGTCCACACCACTCGAGTCCACCACTCCTGGGAAATCCATCTGGACCCAACCATGGGCTGTCGCCTGTGCCAACCAATCAGAGCTCAGCAAGTTTGCATCCCACATTTGCATAGCGGACCAGAGGGGGAACCTCGGTGGGAACTTTATAAATGACATCCCCTCTCTTTCTTCTCTCAGAACACGTTTTTGTTTCATGCTAAAGGCTGCGTCTCCCTGGTTTGCAGATTGTTCAGTGGAATAAAGTCTTTTTCTGAAAGGAAAACCTTTTCAGGGGATTTGCCCACCGTCAAGGACTGTCAGAATACGAGCCCTGCTCACCTCAGAGACCTGGAAGAAAAACAGGTGCTCTGCAGCATTGATTGCAGCTCCCTTGCCGAGACTCAGTCTCCAGGTCGGCAGGCCTGTTCTAGAACATTCCAAGTCAAGTCAGGATGGTGCCCGTGTGATTCAAAAGGCCGGTCCCTGGCTTAGCTTTGCTGGGGGGAGCACATGAACATAAATAACAGAGATAGAAAAATAAATATAAATTCCAGGCACTGGCACTGTCTAAGGGGCAAACTGGGCCTCAAAGCCCCCCATGCAGGATCATTTGCAAACACACGATCATGTGTGCACATGGCCTCTGCATGATTCTACATGACCCTCTGCACAGTCTGCGGCCAATTTTAATTTGAGAAGCAAAAGGAACATAAACAAGAGTCCAAGGAGTGCAGCCCGTGGCCTGCTCTTCAGTGTCCTCCGCTTGCCAGGCTGTGGCCCCGGGTCCAAGCTACACACACTTCTTGTTTGGTCTGGAATCCTGTGGATGGGCCCTGCTGGTCTGAGGTCCAGAAACGGTCCCCAGAACTGCCCTGTCCAGGCCTTCCGGGCATTCCCTGCAGGGGCTGCACCCAGCTTCCTTGTCCCTTCCTTGGCCACTGGTCTTGGTACCTGTGACCTCCCGGCCACACCTCTGCCCTTGGCCTCCTCGGGGCTCCTCAGCCTGCCTGGACACTGATGAGGGCCTTGTCAAGCCATGGGGCTCCAAAGGTCAGAGCGTGGAGCTCTGTCGACCTCATCAACTGGGGACCCAGACATGCCTTCCAGACCTGTCCAGGTAGCCTCCTCCTCAGGCCCTTCCTGTCTCTCCTGCCTCCCACCCCAGCGTGCCTCCGAACACCCCGGCCAGGGCCCACCTCAGGCTGGCCCACTGGGCAATGCCCTACCAGGGCATCGTGAGCCTTTTCCTCCCCATGACCCTCTCTCCAGGGGGCCAGCAGAAAGCCCCTCCTCTCCCTCCAGGGGGAACTGCCGACTCTGTGGTCCCCTGAATGAGACCGTCACTGTCACTGCCGAACCCATGTCACGGTGGCCAGGCCCACTCAGGCCTCCCACCAGACAGGCTCGGTTCTGGGTCACTCATCTCCTGGACCAGCGCTAGGATGCACACCCCTCCAAAAATAAGAAGGAGGGCAGTGAGTTCTGAATGCAGGTTTGGAAAAAACACCAAGACAGTGTGGTCGCTTTGCTGAGCCCCCGCCCAGCGTGTCCAAAGGGTGTGCCTCCACGCCGGCCTGAAGCCAGCTCGTGCCCGTCACCAGCCTGCAGACGGCTCTCCCTGAAGCAGGATGTGGGTGGTTTCCAGCAGGGAGACAAGGCTCCCACAGGGCGGTCCTTGCAGACATGGGGGTTGTGCCTCAAATGCCTGGTCAGTCTCCACCTAGAAGACATATTCCCTGTCATTTCCTAAGTGGGAGTTCTTTCCCTTCAGCCTCAAAAAGTGTTTCTGAGTGAAGGGCTCTATCTGTATCTATAGCTACCATCTCAGGCAGCAGTGATAAAATGGTTGAGTGAGTGAGTGTGTGTGTGTGTGTGTGTGATAGAGAGAGAGAGAGAGAAAGAGAGAGAGAGAAGTGGGGCGGGTGGCAAAGCAAATTAAACGCTAATCATCACTCCACAGGGAGGAGTTAACTCTGGGCCTTGGCCGGTGACAGCACCCTCGTCATTCTCATGCTCCCCGGTCTCCCTCTGACGCCTGCAATCCTGCACGTGATGGCTGTGTGTGGGCCGCGTCATAAACTGTGAAGCAGGGTGGATGCAGGCTCCCAGATCCCACAACCATGTCCCCCAGGAGGCGGGTGTTGGCCGAGTCTCCAGAGCCAGTGCAGAGCCCGACACCAGCTGCATTCCTGGGCAATTGTCTGGACCGGAGTGAGTGGCCCTTTCCTGCCGCACAGTGGGTCCCCAGGCATCAGAACAGCCCCCTGCCCAGCCAGGGAGCCATCTACTGGCAGGAGCTCACCTTGCTGGCTGGCGTCCGTGTGGGAGAACAGCTTTCCCAGGCCCTGCCCAGCCCCCCAGGGCCCAGAGCCCACCTGAGGATTCCACGAGGCCAGAGCAGGATGGTGTCCTAGGGCCCGGAGACTCCGAGGGAACTGGGGGTACGTCTGCATTTTAGAGGAGACTGTGCAGGGATTCAAGGCATGACTGAGAAGCAAAAGCAGTTCTCCCCATGCACCCCCAGGCCTCCCAACTCCCTTCCCCCTGCTGTGTTCCACGGTCCCCACCCTGTCCCAGCTGCCCCCAGCTCTGCTAAGCTCAGCCAGGGTTGCAGGTAGGCCAGGCAGGAGTCTGGGCCTCGGGATCAGGGGAGGGGAGATAGACAGAAACGATGCCCCAGACACTGGTGGGGGTTTCAAGGGCACCGGGAGAGCCAGAGCCTGCCCATGACGTGAGACAGAGCCTGCCGGTGACGTGAGCCAGAGCCTGCCGGTGACGTGAGCCAAAGGCTGCCTGTGACGTGAGACGTGAGCCAGAGCCTGCCCATGACGTGAGCCAGAGCCTTCTGGGAAAGGGCCAAGGGCCTCTCCCAGCCATCCAAAGCTCAGGCTGAGTTTGTGCTCCAGCACAAGATGTTCTCACTTGGGCCCGTCCCAGACCAGAGCAGAAGAATGGTCCGTTTCCAGCTCAGGGTCTTATCCACTTCATGAATGAACAAGGAGCATGCCTGGGCCCGGAACTCACAGTTCCCTGGGGCCTCATTTGCAGGACAGTCGACAGATGGAGAAACAGCCCCCAGGGCCTGGCACAGGGGACAGACCCAGTGCCAGTGTGTGCCTGAGCCAGGTCATGCCAGCTCGTGAGAGCCCACTCGCCTCTTCCCATTTCTGCATCATCGGCTTGAAGTCAGCCATGCCAGGAGTGTTTACACCATGGGAATCAGCAAACACTAGAAATCGGGGACTTTGTTTTTTCTTTGAGAGTCCGTTGTTCAACATTCACTGGCACACGCAAGGGTTGATGAGTACTTTCCCCAGCCTGGGACAAAACCCTCCCTTTCTCACTGCCCCTGTCTTTTTGTTGGTAATTCATATGTCCACCCAATACTCATTTCATGCCACCTGCTCTGTGCCAGGCACTGAGGTGGGCACTGGAGAGGTAAAGGTGAGTCGGACACAGGCTCTGCCCTCCAGGAACCCAGGGGCTGGGAGGACCTGATGACGGCTGAGTGTTAACGGTTCCGACAGGAGGGAGCGCAGGGCACCTGCTAGGGGAGGGAGAGAAGCAGCTCCGCGTAGAGAGCGCAGCCCCTGCCAAGGACAAGAAGTTTCAGAGGCCACAGAGCTTCAAGGGACCGTGAATGGTTCTGCATGCCATGGAGGAGGGTAAGCTAGGGGTGGGAGTGAGGAAATCAGAGACACCAGCAGGGACAGGATCATGGCCAGCCCGTGTGCCTGCTGTGAGTATTCACTGTGTCCTGGGGGCAATGGGGGGTTACGGCCAGGCCAGGGGGAGGAACCTGCTAGTGCCCACCATTTGGGAATAAAAATGGTCTTCTCATATTTTAGTGAAACCAGGTCAAATATGTTATCACAATTAGTTGATTCAAAAGGGAGCCCCTGGTCACCATTGACTCTTCCTTGGTTAGCTGTTTTCTAAGGTTGTCAAAGCCAGAGACTACGAGAAGGAGATAGAGACCCTCGGTAAGTCAGACGGGGCACAGCAGAGTACGGGAGGCCAATCTGAGCCCTAAACCTGCAAAAGAGATCTGCCAACACAGAGGGTCTCTCGCTCTCCATACTCCAAGGCCAGGCATCAAGTGTGCGCCACAAGCAGGGAGCAAGACATTCACAGGTTGCCTCTCCATCTGTGGCTGAGAATCCTCAGTCCAGGGTTTCTGGTGCCCTTGATTTTGTAGGCTGTCCTGCCATCACATTAGGTATTCAGGTGCACAGCCTGATGCTCTTGGAAATGACCAATTGCCTCTACCACCCTTGTTCCAGGAGAGTGCAGCATCCCATGGATCAGATCCACCATCCTTGTTCCAGGAGAATACAGCATCCCGTGGACCAGGTTCACCGTCCTTGTTCCAGGAGAGTGCAGCATCCTGTAGATTAGATCCAGCATCGTTGTTCCAGGAGAATGCAGCATCCCGTGGACCAGGTTCACTGTCCTTGTTCCGGGAGACTGTGGCATCCCATGGACCAGGTCCACTGTCCTTGTTCCAGGAGAATGCAGCATCCCGTGGACCAGGTTCACTGTCCTTGTTCCAGGAGACTGTGGCATCCCATGGACCAGGTCCACCGTCCTTGTTCCAGGAGACTGCAGCATCCTGTAGATTAGATCCACCATCGTTGTTCCAGGAGAATGCAGCATCCCATGGACCAGGTCCACTGTCCTTGTTCCAGGAGACTGCGGCATCCAGTGGACCAGGTCCACCGTCCTTGTTCCAGGAGACTGCAGCATCCCATGGACCAGGTCCACTGTCCTAGCTCCGGCAGACGGCAGCATCCCATGAACCAGGTCCACCATTCTTCTTGCAGGAGAGTACAGCATTCCATGGACAAGGTCCACCACCCTTGTTCCAAGAGAGGGCAGCATCCCATGGACCAGGCCCACCGTGCTTGTTGCAGGAGACTTAGATGCTACCCAGAGCCGTGCTGGGAGTCACTTGTACTGGTCCAAGGGTGTAGGACACATGTTGACCCCCAGAAAGGGAGAGAAACACCTGAGCAGCATCCCATGGACCAGGTCCACTGCTCTTGTCCCAACAGAGGGCAGCATCCTGTGGATCAGGCTCACTGTCCTTGTTGCAGAGGAGGGCAGCATCCCATGGACCAGGTCCACTGCTCTTGTCCCAACAGAGGGCAGCATCCTGTGGATCAGGCTCACTGTCCTTGTTGCAGAGGAGGGCAGCATCCCATGGACCAGGTCCAGATGAGGCCAGCTTTTGTCCTCCTATAAGAGGTGCCGGCCCACTTGCCAAAGGCTCAGTGCTATCCCCTTATCACCTTATCTAGCCCAGATCCGACTATTGGGTCTTCCATTCACCCTCTCTACTCCTAAGCAACAAGAGTGAGCCATAGTCCAGCTGAAGATGCAGAGATGAGCAGCCCAGACCTTAGCCTCTAGTCATCCCAACTCTCCTTCAAAAGGTGGTGGTTAGGGCTGAAGTGTGTGAGTTTGGATTGACTCAGCCAACGTTCACTCCCTTCCGTCTCCCACTGTGGGTGGGATAGACTTTTTCCTGTCCCGTTGGTTTTGGGTTTGGTCATGTGACATCTTTTGGCCAATGGAGCATTCTCAGACTGCACTTGAGCCAAGGACTTCGGTGTACCTCCACATTTCACCAGGACTCCTGTCCATCTGTGACGTTATAAGGAAAGCATTCCTCATGAGTTGTTAACTCTTCAACCTGGTCCCCAGAATGAGCATGCGTGGAATAGACTTGATCCTTATCCTTCATGAGAAGCCACATTCACCCAACTTGTAGATGGTCAGAGCCTCCAGTGCAGCCTGGATCGTCAGAATGCTGATGAGCCTGCAGACCCATGAGTGTGAGAACCAGCGCTTATTGCTGCACACCCCGCAGTGGGGAGGCAGTTAGTGTCTAGCACTACTGTGCAGTGCTGATCAGTGACTTTTAGAAAGGAATCAGAATCCATGTTGCCAAGTACACGGGCACTGAGGCTAGCTCTTCCCAGGGATGAAGCCCAAGGAAGAGATTACACAGTTCCTGAATGACCCTTGAATTGCTCAGGAAATGATATGGCACTGGGGTTTTGTATCTGAAACTCTTCAGCCTGACCTCATCTTGCCCTTGTGACCTTTCTATCAAATAGCCTGGAGGTCTGACCTACCATGTGTCCCCATGCCTCCAGCTTTCTCCAGCTCCCTCCAGCCCCAGTGCCCACTACAGACTCTGCCGCTTGCTCTCCTCTCTGAGGCCTCAGCTCAGCTCTGACCTGGTGTCATCCTCGGGCCGAGCCATTGAGAAGTTTCACAATGAGGGAGTCCTTTCTCCTCAGCTTTCCATTAAATGCCTGATGAAAGCTAAGAGTTGACAGGGCCCACATGGTGGGGCGCAGGCAGAGCGCACCCTGCAAGTGGCTCAGGGTTAGTGTCGACGCCCTTCCTGGATCTTCACCGACCCAGAGCCACCATGAGCTCTTGTCTAGAGAATGCTTTAGGAGGTTCTGTGAGGCCACCAAGGTCTTTGAGCAGTGACTTTTTGTTTCTTCTGCCATCTGCCAAACACATTTGTCACCAAAGGACACTGGGGTGACAGAATATAGCCTAGGTCCTGTCCCCTTGTCAAAGCCCCCACAGAAGCCACCACCGGGCATGCTCAGAGGCTGTGACCCACTCCGCCAGCTCCGGCCACCGTCCTCCAGGCCACATGAAGAAGGCCCGGGGCTCTCCAGAGGCTGAAGGCGTCAATGTTCACCCCAACCAGCCCTCAGAGACACCACGGGACGAGAGGGGTGTCCTGTCCCTGTAAGCCAAGTGAGGAGGCCTCATGGAGACCACGGCTGCTGGAGTGGCTTAGATGCTGCCCAGAGCCATGCTGGGAGCCACTCGCCCTGGTTCAAGAGTGTAGGACAGACGTTGACCCCCAAACAGCGATAGAAACACCTGATTTAATCGAGTGACCTGTGCAGGGGAAGGCCTGGACTCTAAGATCCAGGGGCCAAAGGAGATGTCGGCACAGCCAGTTGTAAGAGAAATAATTCAGTGGGGTTATAACTGGGAGATCTGAAGTGAAGGGGGAGCCCCCGAGGCCATGGCAGTGTCCCAGCAGACACTCCCGCCACCTCACCTCCTCCAGCCATGCGGGCCTGCTCCGTCCTCTGGAGCGCCCTCCTCGCCAGCTCCCAGCCTGGGACGGCCCCTTGATGGGAAGAAAAGCATGTGGGAGATGAATGGGGGTTCAGGATGAACCCCCGGGGAGCTATTTTAAACATGAAAAGAAACGATTCCTGTGCCTGAGAAGGACCTGCGGAGGGAGATGTGGGACTTTACCGAGACCCCACACAGAGCTGGAGACCTGAGTCCAGACAGCAGGGAGGAGAGCGGCGGTGGGAGAAGAGCAGAGGTGCTCCCCTCTGCATGCGGCGCCGGATTCACAAGTCCCAGGCCGTCCACACCCCAGGTCATCTGCTCTGTTAGAGTTGTGCAGAGGAAGGAATCCCTCTGAAACCTTTCAAACCAGCAAAATCCCCCCTAGGTAAAAAAAAAAATACACGCATAAGCACACACACCTACACACTTACACACCTAACTCCACGTGGCTTTACACACATTACCTACGTGACTCTACAAGTCATCTGAAAGAGTGGTTCTCCTCGGCAGTCGGAGCTTGCAGTAAGCCGAGATCACGCCACTGCGCTCCAGCCTGGGCGACAGACTGAGACTCGTCTCAAAAAAAAAAAAAAAAAACCGTGGTTCTCAAAGTGTGGTCTACAGACCCCTGTGGTTTCCCGAGACTCTGTCACGGGTTTCTCGAGGTCAGAACTGTTTTCAGTGTAATACAAAGGGAAATGTCACCACGTCTACACTGAGATACAAAAGCGGCTCTCACTCAAACTGCTGTTGCCTCAGCAGGAATCAGGGCAGCGGCACCCAGAGAGGCAGTAGTCATGGTGGTGGTCACTGCCGCATATTTGCAGGAAAGAAAATGCAGATTTTACTTAAAATGTCTTTGATAAGACCATCCAAATTATTAACTTTTTAAAAATCGCGGTTCTCTGGTTTGTTTGTTTGTTTGTCTGTCTATCTTGAGAGGGAGTCTGGCTCTGTCACCCAGGCTGGAGTGCAGTGGTGCAATCTTGGCTCACTGCAACCTCCATCTCCTGGGTTCAAGCAATTCTCCTGCCTCAGCCTCCTGAGTAGCTGAGATTACAGGCACCCACCATCAGGCCTGGCTAATTTTTGTATTTTAAGTAGAGATGGGGTTTCACCACGTTGGCCAGGCTGGTCTCTAGCTCCTGACCTCAAGTGGTCCGCCCACCTCAGCCCCCCAAAAAGTGCTGGGATTACAGGTGTGAGCCACCGCATCCCGCCTAAAAATCCAAATTCTTAAGTATACATCTCTTTAATATTCTGCATGACAAAATGGGAAGTGCAGGTAAAGCACTTTCACTGTCTACCAATGCCAACTGGAGGAAAAGCACGTGTTAGGATCATTTCAGTTGCCAGCTGCACTGGCCGCCTTTTTCGTGGAACACCATTTTAATTTGGAAAAAAAAAAGACTAATGGACAAACTGTGGCTAATTGGACTTGGGTATTTTGCAGACATTTTTCTCAAGGATGAATGAAATACATCTTTGGCTTCGAAAAAAGCAACCGATAATATCTGTTGCCAATGATAAAATTCAAGCTTGCAAGCAAAAACTAGAATTTTGGAAAATTTGCATAATAAGCTTGATAACATCCCCACACTTAAAGACTTTTCTGATGAGACGGACGGTGTTACTAATAGAAGCGATCTTTTATATAATGAGATGTGTCAATGATTCAGGAGAGCCACACACATCAGTGAACCAGGGTGTTCTAAATGACTAAAGAGTGTTTTTCATAAAATCACTCATGGGTGAAAACAAATGTCATGGGCAAGATAGACCAGGGGGTGTTAATGGAACAAAGAAAAGTCCTTTCTTTGATATGGTTTCAGATCCTACATTACAAACAATCTTCAAGAAACTACTGTTTGTCAAGTCGTAGTGTGGTGTCAAAGAACAATATCTGCAGCTATCTAAAAATGTGATTTAAGCCGGGTGCGGTGGCTCAAGCCTGTAATCCCAGCACTGTGGGAGGCCGAGGCGGGCAGATCACGAGGTCAGGAGATTGAGACCATCCTGGCTAACACGGTGAAATCCCATCTCTACTAAAAGTACAAAAAATTAGCCGGCCATGGTGGCGGGCGCCTGCAGTCCCAGCTACTCGGAAGGCTGAGGCAGGAGAATGGTGCAAACACAGGAGGCAGAGCTTGCAGTGAGCTGAGATTGCACCACTCACTCCAGCCTAGGTGACAGAGCGAGACTCCATCTCAAAAAAAAAAAAAAAAAAAAAAAGGTGATTTAAATACTCCTCTCTTTTCCAGCTATCTGTCTGTATGAGGCCAGATTTTCTTAATATATTTCAACTGAGACACGATATAGCAGCAGATTGAATGCAGAAACAGATAGGAAAATCCAGCTGTCTTCTATCAAGCCAAACACTGAAGAGATTTGGCAAAATGCAAAACAAAAAAAAAAAGAAAAAAGAAAAAAACAAAGTGCCACTTTTTTCCATTTTCGGGAGGTCTCAGAAAATAGAATTATATTTTTCATCAAAAGTTAAGATATCTGTGCTGACATGTAATGGGTTTGTAACGGTTAATTTTTGGTGAATTGACAAATGATATTTAAAATTGTTCTCTAATTTTTAATGTCAATTTGATAGCTATAACAAATATACCAAAACACGGTCCTATGCTAATCTGGAGATCAACTGAGAAGTGTTTGAGAACTGCTGATCTAAAACCATGAGTCACTGCTTTCCAAGCCAGCAGATATAACTGTGTCAAATATACTGGCTTGCTCAGCCCGTCTGGTGATGAGAAAGTCACCCCCACACCAGAACACACCAGACCGCTGTCTTACCCCCATAATTGTAGAGCCTGTGGCTTGTAAGTTTCAGTGTTCATCCTATTAATTAAGACCCTTCAAAAGCAAGAGGACATTTTCTTTTTCATTTGCAAAGAAACACATCATCGCTATAGAAAATTTAGAAAATACAGAGAATTAATAGAAAAAGTCTACCACCCACAGACAACCACTTTGATGTTTTCTTTCCACCTTGTGATCAGGTGGTTTTGGTTTGCTGTCGGGCTGTTTTATCTGATGCAAGCCCCTGCGTGGGTGAATGCAATGCCCCAGTCATCTCAGGATGACCTCGGGGTGCCTGGTGCCTCAGGACAGCACACCCCACACCCCACGCTCTGTCTCCTCTTCCACCGTTTACCTTTCTCTCTGGAGTTTCCTGAGCTGGGTTAATTTGCAGAAGGCCTCTGGAGAGCACAGCCATGGTGCTCCTGGATCTGGCCCTGGCCCCGGCATCTCCAGGGCCTGTGCGTCTCCTCTGCCTCGTCCGTGCTCCAGGGGAGGAGCCACGGCCTCCCAGCCGCACCGAGTCCCGTGAGCTCGAGCCCACCCTCCCTGCGCTCACCTCAGGGGCTCTCGGTGACCTACAGGGGCACACAGGGTGTGAGGGACAGTATAGGGGTGTAGCTGTTTCCAAGGGCTGCTGTACCAACCTGCCACAAACCCAGAGGCGAACAGGAACAGAGATTTATTCTTGCACAGCCTGGAAGCCTGGAGTCTGGGATCAGGGTTTGCACAGCCTGGAAGCCTGGAGTCTGGGATCAGGGTTTGCACAGCCTGAAAGCCTGGAGTCTGGGATCAGGGGTTGCACAGCCTGGAAGCCTGGAGTCTGGGATCAGGGTTTGCACAGCCTGGAAGCCTGGAGTCTGGGATCAGGGTTTGCACAGCCTGGAAGCCTGGAGTCTGGGATCAGGGGTTGCACAGCCTGGAAGCCTGGAGTCTGGGATCAGGGGTTGCCAGGCCTGGGTCCTTCTGGGGCTGTGAGCAGAGCCTGCTCTGTGCCTCTCTCCCTTTTCTGGTGGCTGTGGCAGCCCGTGGCGATCCGTGGCCGGTACACATCACTCCAGTCTCAGCCTTCCCCGCCCAGGGCGTTCTCCTCCATGTGAATCCATGTGTGTCTCCACGTGTCTCTGTGTGTGTCTGTGTGTCTCTGTGTCTCTGTATGTGTCTGTGTGTGCCTTTGTGTGTCTCTATGTGTGTCTGTGTCTCTCTGTGTGTCTGTGTGCGTGTCTCTGTGTGTATGCGTCTATGTATGTGTGTCTTATGTGTGTCTCTGTGTGTGTCTGTGTGTGTCTGTGTGTGTCTATGATGTGTTTCTGTGTGTGTTTCTATGTATGTCTCTGTGTGTGCCTATGTGTGTGTGTGTCTATGTGTGTCTGTGTGCATGTCTGTGATGTATGTCTATGTGTGTCTCTGTGTGTGTCTGTGTATGTATGATGTGTGTCTGTGTACATCTGTGTGTGTTTATGATGTTTGTCTGTGTGTCTCTGTGTGTCTGTGTGTCTATGATGTGTGTCTGTGCATTTCTGTGTGTGTCTATGATATATGTCTGTTTATGTGTCTGTGTGTGTCTCTGCGTGTGTGCCTGTGTTTGTCTATAATGTGTGTCTGTGTCTTTGTGTGTGTGTCTCTGTGTGTATGTCTGTGTGTGCCTGTGTGTGTCTATCATGTGTGTGTGTATCTCTCTCTGTGTGTCTCTGTGTGTCTATGATAGGCGTCTCTGTGTGTCTGTGTCTCTCTCTTCTTTCTTATAAGGACACACTCATTGGATTCAGACCCTCCTAGTCCAATATGACCTCATCTTAACTAATTACATCTGCTGAGATGCTATTTCCAAATAAAGTCCCATTCTGAGGTTCCCGGTAGCCACAGATTTGGGGGGAAACCTATTCCACGACTACAAGAAAGAGCTGTTTTCTTGTCCTCCCAAGCCGCCTGCTTTGTTTCCAAACCTCAGATTTGCTGGCAGCATCAGGAGTGAGCCCCTCTCTCCCCACCTCCCCTACCCCCAGGCCTCCCTCCTGTCCCCAAGTGCAGAGCGGGGACTTCTCTGCTGGGTGGCCCTGGAGTCCAGGCCGGCATGGGGAACTTCTTCTCATCGCACTTGCTTTCCAGGGTCAGGGTCCAGAGCCTCGGGCCTTACGAAGGGTATCTGGTGTCAGGGCTCTGGGCCCCGGGTCTCAGAGACCTCTCTGTGGGGTTGGCCATGAAGCAGGCCTGGACCCTCCGAATCTTTGGCTGGGTGAAAGTCAGCCCTCCAGACCCACTTCTGCCCAGAAGTAGGCTTCCGTTTTGGCAGGTGGAGGCAGGAGGGGGAGAGGGAAGAAGGAACAGGAGGCCTGACTGTGCCACATTCTCTCGTCATGCAATAATAGGTTGGATACTGTGGTCTCTGTTGACCTGGGACGCCGTTTCTCCCTTGGCCACCACCCATGCAAGGAGGGGATGAGATCCATGCTTTAGAAGACCCAACTGTCGGGGTCTCATCCACCCTCTTTTAGATGATGGGAGAGTTCTAGATTTGTTGTTACTCTTTGCCTGCAGGTGGAGAACTCAGCACTTTCGGGCAGCGTAGGGCCCCTAAATACACCCGGGGTGGCCCATCTGGCACTGTCCTGGGAACCGGAATTGCTCTGCTGGCGTCTCACACAGTCCACACCAAAGCTGCTGTCCTCAGCCCTGCTCAGGCGGCCCCTGCAGCTGTGGGGTCCATATGGCCATGGACAGCACAAAGAGGCCCTTTCCAAGCCCCCAGTCTCCTTTTCAATATGGTGGAGACTCCAGACTTCTGAGGTTCCCCAACACCTGCTCAGGCCATGGGGTCTATGTAATTCCGGAAACCATTTGCAAATGGCTTTCTAATTCTGACTGTTATGGTTGGTCAAAGTCGTTTTGTCTTCTGTATATCCGCCCCTGGCTTGCCAAAGCCACCTCCCCCGGAAGCCCCATTTCAGAGCCAGTGCTCCTTAGCCCTCTGCTTTCTTTGAGGAGTGGCCCATCCCGTCTCGGATTTTAGGCAGGTGCAGGCACTGAGCCATCCCTTCCAAGGAGACACATGAATGGCAAGAGTGACAAGGGGTCTATAAATTCTCTTGTCACAAGAGTCAGAAAAAAAAAAAAAAAACCCTTTAATCCAAAGAGGTATGTGTATGGGAATTAACATTTTTAAAACAAAAGAATTTCATAGACGCTGACAGGAGTGACAGACAAGGGGATCGCAGCCCTGTATCCTCTCAGCTCCTCACATGCTGGAGCCCTCCCCAACACTGTGCAAGAAATCAATTTTACATGAATTAAAGACAAATACAGAAGGAAAGGCTATAAATACTTTAGAAAACAGTGTAGGGGAGTATGTTCATGCTTTAGAAATAACAAAGACTTGGCCGGGGGCGGTGGCTCACAACTGTAATCCCAGCACTTGGGGAGGCCGAAGCGGGTGGATCACCAGGTCAGGAGATTGAGACCATCCTGGCTAACACAGTGAAAGTCAGTCTCTACTAAAACTACAAAAAATTAGCTGGGTGTGGTGGCAGGCACCTGTACTCCCAGCTACTCGGGAGGCTGAGGCAGGAGAATTGCTTGAACCTGGGAGGTGAAGATTGCAGTGAGCCGAGATCCTGCCACTCCACTCCAGCCTGATGACAGAGTGAGACCCCGTCTCAAAAAAAAAAAAAAAGAAAAAACGAAAAAAAAAATAAGGACTGGTTCTCCATTTCCAGCAATGGTCATCTTTCTTTTTTGTTTTCTTTTTTTTTTTGTAGACCAATAATTCTGCTAAAAACAAAGGAAATCTGGACCCTATACACAAAATTAATTTTGTGAAGGTGTTGGAGAGAACTGCCAGTCAACGAGGAATTGCCGGACTGAGATCCCAGAGGAAAGGACATTTGGAAATAAGGCAGTTCTCCATTCTCCTCAAGACACAGAGGCCGAGTCTGAGAGTCTAAGCAGAGTTTCCAGCCGTCTTGCAGGACTAGCAGGACAAAAATGGGTGTTCATCTGCATAAACAGGGCTGGGGGCAGGGGATTCAGCAAGCAATCCAGTATTTCAGGTGGGGCCCTCTGGAAGTGTGAGTACAACAGAAAGAACTGATCAGCCCGCTGGGAGATTAAAGCTCACCTTCCAATCAACTCAATCCCAGATTGGATTAGGATGATCTTTCTGAAGCAAACCCTAGTGCTTATCTAAGCAAAAGTAAATCCTAGCTGTAAGAAAATAAAGCCACCCAGAACTTCAATTTCATTCAGTCATTATTATTTTTACTTTTATTTTCTAGATGTTTTATTTCCATAGGGTTTTGGGGAACAGGTGGTATGTGGCTACATGAGTAAGTTCTTTAGTAGTAGTTTGTGAGCTTTTGGTGCACCCATCACCCGAGAAGTATACACTGAACCCAGTTTGTAGTCTTTCATCCCTCACCCCTCTCTCACCCTTTCCCTGAGTCCACAAAGTCCATTGTATCATTGTTATTTATTTATTTAAGATGGAGTCTCACTCTGTCACCCAGGCTGGAGTGCAGCAGTGTGATCTTGGCTCACTGTAACCTTTGCCTCCTGGGTTCAAGTGATTCTCCTGCCTCAGTCTCCCAAGTAGCCGGGATTACAGGCGCTCACCACCACGCCCAGCTAATTTTTGTATATTTAGTAGAGACGGGGTTTCATCATGTTGGCCAGGCTGGTCTTGAACTCCTGACCTCAGGTGATCCACCCACCTTGGCCTCCCAAAGTGCTGGGATTACTCATCCCAAATGCACTTTGGCTCATCTCAAAGTGCATGAGCCACCGTGCCCAGCCCATTGTATCATTCTTATGGCTTTGCATTGTCATAGCTTAATTCCAACTTATGAGTGAGAACATACAATGTTTGGTTCTCCATTCCTGAGTTACTTCACTTAGAATAATAATCTCCAGTTCCATCCAAGTTGCTGCAATTGCCATTAATTCATTCCTTTTTATGGCTGAGTAGTATTCCATCCTATATATACGTCACACAATTTCTTTATCCACTCATTGATGGATGGGCATTTCGGCTGGTTCCGTATTTTTGCAATTGCAAATTGTGCTTCTATAAACATGTATGTGCAGGTATCTTTATCATATACTGATTTCTTTTCCTCTGAGTAGATACCCAGTAGCGGCACTGCTGGATCAAATAGTAGTTCTGCTTTTAATTCTTTAAGGAACCTCCATACTGCTTTCTATAGTGGTTATACTAGTTTACATTCCTGCCAGCAGTGTAGAAGTGTTCTCTTTTCACCACATCCACACCAACATCTATTATTTTTGATTTTTCGAATATGGTTATTCTTGCAGGAGTAAGGTGGTATCGAATGGTGGTTTTAATTTGCATTGCCCTGATCATTAGTGATGTTGAGCATTTTTTCATGTGTCTGTTGGCCTTTTGTATATCTTCTTTTGAGAATTGTCTATTTATGACTTTAGCCCACTTTTTGATGGGATTATTTGGTTTTTTCTTGCTAATTTGAACTTAACGCAGTAATTTTTAAAACATAGTTATAGACAATTAAAAGTTGCCAGTCATATCAAAAGATAAGATCACTCAACAGTAAACAACGGGAAAATATAAATATTCCAACAGAACCAAAGATAGTCTAGATAGAGATATATCAAATATAAATTTAAAATAACTATGATTAATATAATCGAGAAAAGAGATGACAAGATGGAGAACCTCATCAGAAAACTGGAATATGTTTTTTTAAATCAAATAGGAATTCCAGAACTGAAATACTCAGTAACTGAAATTAAGAAATCAATGACTGGATTTAACAGCAGATTAGACATAGCAGAAGAGAAGATTCCTGAACTGGAAGAGAGGGCAATTTAAAAAATCTGTCTAAAGTGAGAAAATTTTTTAAAGATGGAAAGTACATTTTAAAAGTATGAGAGAGGGCCAGGCATGGTGGCTGACGCCTGTAATCCCAGCACTTTGGGAGGCAGAGGCGAGTGGATCAGGAGATCAGGAGATCGAGACCATCCTGGCTAAGACAGTGAAACCCCGTCTCTACTTAAAAAATACAAAAAAAAAAATAGCCAGGCATGGTTGTGAGTACCTGCAGTCCCAGCTACAGAGCAAGATTCCGTCTTAAAAAATAAATAAATAAATAAATAAATAAATAAAATAAAAAATAAAAGTATGAGAAATATAGGGCCGTGGGAAGGGTCTCATCCATGTGAATGCATAGCATCTGCAGGAGTGGGGGGAGAGCCGTGAACCCAGTCTTTGAGAGGAATGGCCAAGAATTTTCCAAAATGAAGAAATAATTTGAATGACAGAAGCACAGCGCCCTCCAAAGCCAGAGCACGAATAAGACAAAGGAAAGCACACCTAGGCACACACCACAGCAAAACTGCTGTAAACAAAAGGCAAAGATGAAGTCTTAAAATCTGCCAGAAAATACACAGAGAGTACTCACGAAGGAACAACAATAGGGCTGATAGGTGGTGTCTCAAGATAACCAGTGGAAGCCAGAAGCCAATGATATATTTTTTTCAGCGTATTAAAGAGACAAAACAAAAACTGCCCACCTAGAATCCACAGAGCAAAAACATCCTTCAAAAATGAAATTGAAAAAGGACATTTCAGACAAACAAAAACTGATGGATTTCAACACTCACAGACAGACTAAAGGAAGTTCTAAAGAGTACTTTTCAGGCAGAAGGGAAATGATCTCAGAGAAGGCTGAGAATGCATAAAGGAATAAGTTGCAATGGGAAGGGAAAATAACAGATAAGTCTAAATGAATATCACCTGTATAAAACAAAAATAGTAATGTCATGTGACGTATATAAAGATACGTAAAGAAGGTAAACATCAAAACAATAGCAAATAAGCTAACATGTGAATGAGTTCAGTCAAACTTTAAAGGATCCTGCATTTGCAAAGAAGAAAAAGCACTAACTTACATTACATTTTTATATCAAAAATTAATTATTTCATTTCAAAGATAACCACTGAGGGAAAAAATGGTTAAAGGAAGAAGCATAACTAATAAATTAAAAAGGGAAAAATGAGGACAAGTAGTTGATCCAAGAGATATAAGAAAGAAAAAGGAATTCAAATTTGTATACATCTGATAGAATTGTCTTAAATACATATATATTCTATATAAATTTATACATATATGCATACATATATAAAAATAAATATATATACCTACATGTACATGTATTGCATATTGCATTAACATATTATACATACATTTGTGTGTATATTTATAAATTAACAAAATAAAAGAAAAATCATATGATTACCTCAATAAATGAAAAAAAACATTTGTGAAAATTCAGCATCTATCTATTTCAGCATTATAGAAATGACAATAAATAAGTTTATCAAGGTTGCAGAATACAACATTAATATAAAAACTCAACT
Source organism: Chlorocebus sabaeus (assembly GCF_047675955.1). Taxonomy (NCBI): domain Eukaryota; kingdom Metazoa; phylum Chordata; class Mammalia; order Primates; family Cercopithecidae; genus Chlorocebus; species Chlorocebus sabaeus. The sequence goes on from NC_132913.1 coordinate 127,811,261, forward strand.
GGACATAACCAAAGAACAACCCAAAATGAATTAAGAAAACAATTCCACTTGTAATAGTATCGAAAATAATGAAATATTTTGGGATAAAGTTAACAAAAGAAGTACAACATTTATACACTGAAAACTACAAAACATTATTGTAAGAAATTGAAGAATATCTAAATAATGGAAAGACTTCCTATGTTCATGGATTGAAACATTTACATTGTTAAAATGGCAGTACTACTCAAATTGATGTGCAGATTCAACTCAATCTGTATCAAAATCCTAGCTAGATTGTTTTTGCAAAAATTAACAACGATTCTACAATTCATATGGACATGCAAGGGACCAATAATAGCTAAAACAATTTTGAAAAAGAACATAGTTGGAGGACTCACACTTCTCAATTTCAATATATAGCTGAAGTTATATAGCTGCAGTATTTCAAAGCTATACTAATGAAGACATCATGATAGACACATAGATCAATGGAATATAACTGAAAGTTATATAGCTGCAGTATTTCAAAGCTATACTAATGAAGGCATAATGATAGATATATAGATCAATGGAATAATAACTGAAAGTTCAGAAATAAACCCTTAAATTTATAGTCAGCTCAAGACAATGTAATTGGGAAATAATTGTCTTCTCAGCAAATTGGTGCAGGACAACTGGACATCCACATGCAAAAGAATGAAGTTGAACCCCTACCTCACACTATATACAAAAGTTAACTCAAAATGGAACATAGACCTAAATGTAAGAACCAAAACTACAAAAACCCTAAAAGAAAGCATAGGATAAATTTTTATTACATTAGGTTAGGAAATGGATTCTTAGATATAACATGAAAAGTACAGACCACAAAGGAAAAAAAATAAGTACACTGGACTTCATCAAAATGGAAACCCTGTGTGAGGCACAGGATATCATCAAAAAACTGAAGAGACCCACAGAGTGGGAGAAAATACTTCTAAATTATATATATCTGATGAAGGACTTGTATCCAGAATATATAAAGAACTCTTACGATTAAACAATCCAAAGATAAAATATCCAGTTACAAAAATGAGTAAACAATTTGCATAGACATCAATCTAAAGAAGATCTACACATGGCCAACAACCATATATGAAAATATACTCAACATCATTAGTCATCAGGCAAACCCCAATGGGACACTACCTCACACTTGCCAGGATAGCTATAACTTTTAAAACAAAAACAGAAAGAAACAAACAAAAACACTGCCAATAATGAGCATTGATAAAGATCTGGGGAAATTGGTGGGACTTACTGGTTACTGGTGGGACTGCAGAACTGGTCAGCCGCTTTGGAAAAGTTTGGCAATTCCTCAAAAGGTTAAACATGGAGTTAACATACTACCCAGTGATTTCATCCCTAAGTATCTACCCATGAGAAATGAACATCTATGTTCACACAAAATTTATATACAAATTCTCATGGCAGCATTATTCATAATATTCAAACTACAGAAACAACCAAAATATCCATCAGCTGACCAATGAATAAACAAAATGTAGTCTAACCACAAAGTGGGATATTATTCAGCCATAAAGGGATGGAAGCTCTAATACAGGTTCCAACATGGACAGACCTAGAAAACTTTATGCTAAGTGTAAGAAAGCAGACATAAAAGACCACATATTGCATGACTGCATTTATGTGTAGTATCTAGAACAGGCAATCCATAGAGACAGAGTAGCTTAGCGGCTGCCATAGTTGGAGGGAGGAGGGAATGAGGAGTGATTGCTGATGGGTGTAAGGTTTCTTTTGGGGATAATGAAGTTTTCTAAAATTAGGTAGTAGTGATGCTTGTACACCTCTGTGCCTACGCTGAACACCACTGAGTTGTATACTTCAACACAGTGAATTTTATGGAATACAAATTGTATTTCAATGTAGTTATTATTAAGTAGAAGAATGTTGTTAAAGCTTTTTTAACTCAGGCTGGGCGCAGTGGCTCACGCCTGTAATCCCAGCACTTTGGGAGGCCGAGGCAGGCGGATTACGAGGTCAGGAGATGGATACTTCCCTGGCTAACATGGTGAAGCCCCTTCTCTATTAAAAATACAAAAAAATTAGCCGGGTGTGGTGGCAGGCGCCTGTAGTCCCAACTACTCAGCAGGCTGAGGAGGAGAATGGTATGAACCTGGGAGGCGGAGCTTGCAGTGAGCCGAGACTGGGCCACTGCACTCCAGCCTGGGCGACAGAGCCAGACTCCGTTTCAAAAAAAGAAAAAAAAAAAGTTTTTTAACTCACTTAAACATTCTAGCATTTTCCTCATTTGTCAAATGGTATTCTATTAGTCCATTCTAGCATTGCCATAAAGAAATACCTGAGACTGGGTAATTTGCAAAGAGGTTTAGTTGGCTCACAGTTCTGCAGGCTGCACAGGAAGCATGGAGGCTTCTGCTTCTGCAGAGGCCTCCGGGAACTTTTATTCACGGTGGAAGGTAAAGAGGGAGCAGGCGTCTCCCACGGCAGGAGCAGGAGCAAGGGGCTGAGAGGTGGGTGCTACACACTTTCAAAACAACCAGATCTCATAAGAACTCATTCACCCTATGGTATCAACGGGGGATGGTGCTAAAGCATTCATGAGAACTCTTGCCCTGTGATCCAGTCACCTCTCGCCAGGCCCCACCTCCAACACTGGGGATTAAAATTCAACATGAGGTTTGGTGGGGACGCAGATCCAAACCATGTCAAGTATATTACTTGAATTATGAATATCATTGATTATTGTAAGGAACAAATGTGATCATGTATTAAATATGTTTGAAAACTTAAAAAACGGCTATAGAATTGCCTTTATGAAAAACTGTAGCATAGGAACTTATAAAATGTACTTCAGACATTGGACACGCTGCAGGGCAGGGAGGAAGGATCCAAACAGTTTCTAGTTGTTTCAATAAGGTGGGGGGGGGGGGAACAAAAAAACAGAGAATGGAGTCTGGAGAGGCAAAGACACCTAGAATGTTCTTAACTGAGTACTGGGGAGTGGGGCACTTCATGGAGACAGAAACTCAGGGAAGTACTGAGCACTGACCCAGTACTGGGGAGTGGGGCACTTCATGGAGAGAGGAACTCAGGGACTGACCCAGTACTGGGGAGTGGAGCACTTTGTGGAGAGAGAAATTCAGGGAAGTACTGAGCACTGACCCAGTACTGGGGAGTGGGGCACTTCATGGAGAGAGGAACTCAGGGAAGTACTGAGCACTGACCCAGTACTGGGGAGTGGGGCACTTCGTGGAGAGAGGAACTCAGGGAAGTACTGAGCACTGACCCAGTACTGGGGAGTGGGGCACTTCATGGAGAGAGGAACTCAGGGACTGACCCAGTACTGGGGAGTGGAGCACTTTGTGGAGAGAGAAATTCAGGGAAGTACTGAGCACTGACCCAGTACTGGGGAGTGGGGCACTTCATGGAGAGAGAAACTCAGGGAAGTACTGAGAGTACTGAGCACTGACCCAGTACTGGGGAGTGGGGCACTTCGTGGAGAGAGGAACTCAGGGAAGTACTGAGAGTACTGAGCACTGACCCAGTACTGGGGAGTGGGGCACTTCATGGAGAGAGGAACTCAGGGACTGACCCAGTACTGGGGAGTGGAGCACTTTGTGGAGAGAGAAATTCAGGGAAGTACTGAGCACTGACCCAGTACTGGGGAGTGGGGCACTTCATGGAGAGAGAAACTCAGGGAAGTACTGAGAGTACTGAGCACTGACCCAGTACTGGGGAGTGGAGTGCTTCGTGGAGAGAGAAACTCAGGGAAGTACTGAGCACTGATTTTGCATGTGTGGGGCTCGATTTCACAATCCCGAAAAAGAACCACTGGAAAGAAGCAGCTGAACAATCACCAAGAGCTCACAGAGGGTTGGGAATCGTTTCCATGCCTACCAGTCAGAATCAAGAGACTTCATGGGGCAATGGGCAGAGTCTCCAGTTCATGATGCTGTGTGGCAGGTACCATGAAGGGGGTGAAGCAGGAACAGGAGATGAGGCTGAAGGATGGGTGAGGCTGGAGGAAGGTGAGACTGGAGGAGGAGGAAGGGGGTGAGGCTGGAGGATGGGGTGAGGCTGGAGGAGGGGGTGAGGCTGGAGGGGAGGTGAGACTGGAGAAGGGGGTAAGGCTGGATGAGGGAATGAAGCTGGAGGAGGGGTGAGGCTGGAGGAGGGGGTGAGGCTGGAGGAGGGGGTGAGGCTGGACAGGGGTAAGGCTGGAGGAGGGGGTGAGGCTGGAAGAGGGAATGAGGCTAGAGGAGGGGTGAGGCTGGAGGAGGGGGTGAGGCTGGAAGAGGGAATGAGGCTAGAGGAGGGTTGAGGCTGGAGGAGGGGGTGAGGCTGGAAGAGGGAATGAGGCTGGAGGAGGGGTGAGGATGGGCAGGAGTGAGGCTGGAGGAAGGGGTGAGGCTGGAAGAAGGAATGAGGCTGGAGGAGAGGGTGAGGCTGGAGGAGGGGGTGAGACTGGAGGAGAGGGTGAGACTGGAGGAGAGGGTGAGGCTGGAGGAGGGGTTGAGGCTGGAGGAGGGGGTGAGGCTGGAGGAGGGGTTGAGGCTGGAGGAGGAGGTGAGGATGGAAGAGGGAATGAGGCTGGAGGAGGGGTTGAGGCTGGAGGAGGGGGTGAGGCTGGAAGAGGGAATGAGGCTGGAGGAGGGGTTGAGGCTGGAGGAGGGGGTGAGGCTGGAAGAGGGAATGAGGCTGGAGGAGGGGTGAGGCTGGAGGAGAGGGTGAGACTGGAGGAGAGGGTGAGGCTGGAGGAGGGGGTGAGGCTGGAAGAGGGAATGAGGCTGGAGGAGAGGGTGAGGCTGGAGGAGGGGGTGAGGCTGGAGGAGGGGTTGAGGCTAGAGGAGGGGGTGAGGCTGGAAGAGGGAATGAGGCTGGAGGAGGGGTGAGGCTGGAGGAGAGGGTGAGACTGGAGGAGAGGGTGAGGCTGGTGGAGGGGGTGAGGCTGGAAGAGGGAATGAGGCTGGAGGAGAGGGTGAGGCTGGAGGAGGGGGTGAGACTGGAGGAGAGGGTGAGACTGGAGGAGAGGGTGAGGCTGGAGGAGGGGTTGAGGCTGGAGGACGGGGTGAGGCTGGAGGAGGGGTTGAGGCTGGAGGAGGGGGTGAGGCTGGAAGAGGGAATGAGGCTGGAGGAGGGGTTGAGGCTGGAGGAGGGGGTGAGGCTGGAAGAGGGAATGAGGCTGGAGGAGGGGTTGAGGCTGGAGGAGGGGGTGAGGCTGGAAGAGGGAATGAGGCTGGAGGAGGGGTGAGGCTGGAGGAGAGGGTGAGACTGGAGGAGAGGGTGAGGCTGGAGGAGGGGGTGAGGCTGGAAGAGGGAATGAGGCTGGAGGAGGGGGTGAGGCTGGAGGAGGGGTTGAGGCTGGAGGAGAGGGTGAGGCTGGAGGAGGGGGTGAGGCTGGAGGAGAGGGTGAGACTGGAGGAGAGGGTGAGGCTGGAGGAGGGGTTGAGGCTGGAGGAGGGGGTGAGGCTGGAAGAGGGAATGAGGCTGGAGGAGGGGTTGAGGCTGGAGGACGGGTGAGGCTGGAGGAGAGGGTAAGACTGGAGGAGGGGTTGAGGCTGGAGGAGGGGTTGAGGCTGGGCAGGAGTGAGGCTGGAGGAGGGGTTGAGGCTGGAGGAGGGGTGAGGCTGGAGGAGGAGTTGAGGCTGGAGGAGGGGGTGAGGCTGGAAGAGGGAATGAGGCTGGAGGAGAGGGTGAGACTGGAGGAGGGGGTGAGGCTGGAGGAGGGGTTGAGGCTGGAGGAGAGAGTGAGGCTGGAGGAGGGGGTGAGACTGGAGGAGAGGGTGAGACTGGAGGAGAGGGTGAGGCTGGAGGAGGGGTTGAGGCTGGAGGAGGGGGTGAGGCTGGAAGAGGGAATGAGGCTGGAGGAGGGGTTGAGGCTGGAGGAGGGGGTGAGGCTGGAAGAGGGAATGAGGCTGGAGGAGGGGTTGAGGCTGGAGGAGGGGTGAGGCTGGAGGAGAGGGTGAGGCTGGAGGAGAGGGTGAGACTGGAGGAGGGGTTGAGGCTGGAGGAGGGGTTGAGGCTGGGCAGGAGTGAGGCTGGAGGAGGGGTTCAGGTTGGAGGAGGGGTTGAGGCTGGAGGAGGGGTTGAGGCTGGAGGAGGGGTGAGGCTGGAGGAGGGGGTGAGGCTGGAAGAGGGAATGAGGCTGGAGGAGAGGGTGAGGCTGGAGGAGAGGGTGAGACTGGAGGAGGGGTTGAGGCTGGAGGAGGGGTTGAGGCTGGGCAGGAGTGAGGCTGGAGGAGGGGTTGAGGTTGGAGGAGGGGTTGAGGCTGGAGGAGGGGTTGAGGCTGGAGGAGGGGTGAGGCTGGAGGAGGGGTTGAGGCTGGAGGAGGGGGTGAGGCTGGAAGAGGGAATGAGGCTGGAGGAGAGGGTGAGGCTGGAGGAGAGGGTGAGACTGGAGGAGGGGTTGAGGCTGGAGGAGGGTGAGTCTGGAGGAGGGGGAGGTTATGGAAACACAGTGGCCCCACCCAGCCAGATTGTAGGTGGTTTTCAAGCTTTCATTCATCCGTCCAAATCTTCATCCAGCCATCCATTCATTCACCGTGGTTCTGCTTGACAGCAGGACGAGGATAAGGCAAGTGAGATGCCCCGAAAGTTAAAGAAGTGTTCACTCCCAGGCTTGTGCAAGTGCAGGCTCAGTCCGGGAAGCAAGTGCCTCCCTGAGTTTTGTGCCCCAGACACCCCACCTGCCTTACCCTAGGCCCTGCCCTGGTTCTCCCCAAGCAGATCATGAGCTTGAGAACAAGGGCTAGATCCAGGTCATCTCCATGTCCCCAGCACAAAGCCACAGACATAATAGGCACTCAATGAACATTTGCTGAATCAAACAAGCCAACGTCCATCATCCCAGATCCTTGCACAGTTATGTCCAAGGACTGCTTGTTAACGGAATTGATGTGGGTCCTGTCCCCTGAGGTTATCTGGAAATAGGGAGCTCTGTTCTGGATGCCTTTCCCAGCCTCTCATCTCATCTGAATCTCCTTATAATGTTTCTGGCAGCACAACCCAACCCTGGACTGTGTCCTCCTGGTGAATGGAGGCCCAGCTGTCCGTGGGTTTGTGCTGACTTTCTAATGACAAATCGAAGTTAGTGGTAGCCCAGGGAGGGGCAGCCAGAAGCTGTGCACCAGGTTTCTGGAGCATTCAGCTGGCTCAGAGGGATTGCAGGATGCTGCTAAACCTGCTTGTTCCAGGCAGCTCTGGCACGCGTGCCCCCATCACATGGAGTGAGCTGTCCTCTTGCTCCTCACTGCAGAATGTCCTGAACCGGCTCAGACAGCTCTCTAAAGTGGCCTGGAGTGGTGTCTCCCTACAGGCCTGAGACGGGCCCAGACTCCGTCCTGGGAGAGCCTTGCCTCTGCCTCCTCCCAGCGTCCAGAACACCTGGCGTCTCAGCTGTGGGAGGGGAGGGCCAGGACTGGCTTGGTGGCTCCATTGTGGCAGGGGCCAGTGGGCTGAAGAGACAGCCCTGGGACGTGGGGGCCGACATGCCACCCGGGCTGTCCTTGCCCTCATCTAGGCTGAGTCAGCGTCCGAGGGCCCCAGCGGGAGGGCAGGAAACATTCCCGTGGGTGGGACCATGGGAAAGTTCTCCATGAGGCGAGCAAGCTGGAGCGTGCTGGGGAGGACGTGGGTGGGAGCAGCAGGGAAGGAGGCAAAGCAGTGAAGCAGTGGCCGCAGGGGTCTGCTGGGTCATCCTGGCGCTGAACACACCTTCCGGGAAGCCTTTCTGACTCACAGTGAGGGCATTAACGAGCCCTTTCTCTAGCTCCATAAAGCCCCTGCTGACTTGGAAAGATTTGGTTACTTCTTTACAAAGCGTTTTCATTGTCTCTGGATGGTCTGGACTCAGGAACACACACTTCCCCTCCCTCACTGCTGCCAGTCAGGTGCCCCATCTGAGCGAGCAGTCCGGCCTCCGAGGGCGTTGGTGCCCCTGGCACCCAGCCAGGCTGGTCAGCCTCAGCTTTGCAAAGCACTCTGTGGTCCAGCACATCATTGAAGTCCTCCATCCAAGACCCCCCTCCAAGACTAGGCACAGAAGTCCAAGGACAGCATGCTGGTGCCTGCCCCCTACCTCAGCACTGCCATCCCCAGGGGGCCTGCAGTCCCACGACACAGAAGGCGCCACAGCGTTCCATATGGTGGGATCCTTTCCATGGGGACAGTCTGCCTTGTCCCACCTTGGTCCATGGAACACAGAAGGGTGACCACTCTGCATTATCAGAAGCTGCTCAACATGTGGGCGCTGCCAGGAAGCATTCCGCTAGTCCCTCCACTGGGCCGTTTCCCAATGAGATCTTTCACTTGGCAAATTTAGTGTTTTGAATCAGTGTTCGTGCAGGGAATGAGGGGTGGGATGAAGGCTGCCAGATTATCCCAGAAATTCCACATCTAACAATATTTCCAGCAGACAGGCTCCCATATGTTAAAGGAAGCGTGTCCAAAAATGTTTGTTACAGCATTGTCAGTCATTGCGAAAAAATAGAAACAGCCCAAAAGCCCATCAAGAAGGAATGGTTAAATGGGAAACCTCCAAACATATTGCTAAGTGAAAAAAGCAAGTTGTAAGCCAGTTCTCACCAGGTGATTCTGTGTATTAAAAAATGCCACAAATATATACGTCTACTTGTCTAGCAACACACACACCTGCACAGGTCATGGCCAGAAGGACACTCCCAGTGGTGACAGCAGTCACCTCTGAGAAGTGGGCGGGATGGACCCAGAAGAGGTGGAGGAAGGCTGCCACTTCAACGGTAGGTTTTTCTCTACTTAAATTTTCACCAGGATGTACATGTTCCTTACTTGTACATAATATAGATATATATATGTGTGTGTGTATATATATGTATATGCAGACAGAAAGGGAGTATATGCAGATGCAGAGAGAGGTCACCTCTGACCCAAGCCAGCAGTCACCAACCAGAGACCCAGCTGCTCCATTCCCATTGCCACCATGAAGCAGGGATTCCTCCTCCTTGCTTCTTAGAAATCAGTTTTTTAAAAATCAGGCTGGACGCAGTGGTTCATTCCTGTAATCCCAGCACTTTGGGAGGCCGAGGTGGGCGGATCACCTGACGTCTGGAGTTCGAGACAAGCCTGGCCAACGTGGTGAAACCCTGTCTCCACTAAAAATACAAAAATTAGCCAGGTGTGGTGGCAGGTGCCTGTAATCCCAGCTACTTGAGAGGCTGAAGCAGAATTGCTTGAACACAGGAGGTGGAGGTTGCAGTGAGCTGAGATCGCGCCACTGCACTCCAGCCTGTGGGACAAAAGCGAGATTTTGTCTCAAAAAATAATAATAAAATAATACAATAAAAATAAATCAGTATTGGGAAAGCACCAGAGGCAGCAAACATTGGTCCAGGACCATCCAGGGCTGTGTGTGTGCAGGTCTGTAATGCTTGGAGCATCAGACAGCAGCAGAGAGACCCCCCTCAGTGAAGAGCCTTCCCCGGAGGTTGCAATAACTCACTGCATGTGAGGCCTGCATCTATGTGTTCCAGACAGCCAGCGGTTTGCAAAGCTCAGTTTTATGGCCTGGGCATCACCAGTGTCAGAAGAAGGGCAAAGGGACCCCAGCCCGGACTCCTGCCTGTGACAGGTGAGAGGGAGCACCCAGGACACCATGGGCTTTGAAGCGTCCTTGAAAACCTCTTAGGCAGTTGGGTCCTCTCTTCAGAGTTCCCGGGGCGCTTGGGAAGTCCTGCTGTTTGGTTAGTTTGTTCATCAAACGGCCTCGCAGTACAAGTCCTTGATGGAGAGTCAGAGCAAGTGTGTGCTTTGCAGGCTCTCCTGAGCAACCGTGACTTCCAGCTAAGGAGGGTGCCATGGGCATTTGCGCTTGGTTCTCTCCATCTCAGGCCCCAGCTGGGAGGACGGTGGAAGGGTTTTTCATCCACACAGACTGGGACCAGACCTTCACAGACTCCAGACCTCAGCCAGCTGTGGAAGGAGGAGCCTGGGCCCGCGATGGCTCAGGAGAAACCTGGTGGCAGAGAGTCTGACCCCTCAGCAGGACACCGGGGAAGCTCAGGCAAGGCAAGGTGGCCAAGCAGGCTGCAGGCAGGAGGGAGCGGAGGGCCCGGAGCGCGGGGATGGACGGACAGCCCGGCTCCCTGTGCGGCAGCCCCCGACACCCCTGCAAAGATCCACGTACCCAGAGTGAAGAAAGAGAAGCTACAGTGTAACATTCTAGACTGAGCCACGTTGCCCATGAAGGGTGGGGAGAATAAAGGCGTGTCAGGACTGCCCACGTGCCTTCCAAAACCTTACATAAGCACTTGCTGCGGTGAAACACGGGGACGCAGGGAGAGGAAATGACCGGGCATCCGAGAAGCCCCGAATCGGCCCACCCCTCCCCGTGGAAGGCAGTGGAGGCCCCGCCGGGAGTCCAGGCTCCGCCGCAGGCATCAAACCCGACACCCTGACCAGGGGTGCAGCCGGGAGACAGCAAACCGTGCCCAGCACGAGGGGAAACATGGAGTGGATGTTCCAGGCAGAACAGAAAGCTGTGTGCTTCCCGGTTCTTCTGTGACTAATTAAGGACTGAATCTCCAGAAATAACCATTTAATTTATTTCTAAATTTAGGAATATATAAACATACTAATTAAAAGGACTTAGTTTTGGTCACAGAACAGGACGTAACCGTTTTCTGCCTTGAAGAAGTGAGACTGAATCCGGAAAGGAAAGAGGAGGGGAGGAAGGGGAGTCCGGGAGAACCACTGTCAGCGAGAGCCCCTCACTGCCCAAAGCGGACGCAGCAGAAGTCATGCAGACGTGCCTCTTAGAGGACTGGCATTCATGGAAATCTTCGCTCATTTTTAGTTTCAGTAAAACCTGGGATGAAGAAAGAAACCAGGATGCAAAGGCTGAAAGAGGAAAGGTTGATAGGATCACACCGCAAGGAGGGGAAGGGGCCGGGACGCGACAAGGTTGGCTGAATCCTCACCTGCCGCTGTGCCTGGGTGGTGATCCCAGGTTGGGTGTTTCTGTGCGGGAGGCCTCTGGGAACGCTCTGGGGAACCGCCTTTGCGAGGGAATTCGGGAAGCAGAGAGCAGAGGAGACGTTCACCTGCAATGCCGTTGCAGGCCCAGCCTCGGCCCACCCTGGGAGCTTGGAAGCTGGGATTGCTCTCAGAGGGGTCTCGAACCGGGGAAAGGGGCCAGGCCTTCAGACCACAGCACAGACTAGCCATTGGCTGGAGTGTTCCCAGGCGGAGGCATACACTCAGGGAAGGGCAAAAGGCGTCCCAAGAAGGCCTGGCTGTGAGCCATCAGCAGCGACTCCCAGCACCTCGGCCCTTCGGGGCTCCAGGCCGGGCACTATACCATCCATCACAGCCCCCACATCCCTCAAACAGCAGTGGGGCCCGGGTGCCAGTAGGTCCTCCATGGCCTGGCGGGTCTGTTTTTCTGGGAAACTCATGGCAGCGGGTTCAGTGGGACTAGCTGCAGATTCCCACTCCAGATCCCTCCACCCTTGGACAGCACCTCTGTGAGAGAGGTGGCTCCCAGGGGGACTCGGAGGCTGCCCTCCTTATACTGTTTATGCACGGACACTCCCACCGTGCCAGGACATACCCCATGTGCTCTCCTTTCTGCCTCCGGCCTCCTCCCATGAGGCTGCAGCCTGGAAGAGACGTATCGGGGAGAAGCGTTCACCAGCTGATCGTGTCAGCAGGGACACATGACCCTCCTGCACTGTTTTATTGGGGATGGAGCCAAGGAATGACCTTCTCTAAGGAAAGGCTCCTTCTGGCCCATGGACAGAGGTTCCTCGGGGCTCTGCTGGCCCCTTTACGGATGTCCGCACGTTGTGTCTCAAGGTGCTGGTGTCTCTGGTGAGAATTAATTGCAACCCTGGCCCAGCCTCACTGTGCACGCAGGCAGGTGACCCAGCTGAGCTCTGCGCCCATGTGCTCTGTGAGGAAGCTCACCAAGGATCCAAGCCCTGGAATTTTGAGAGGCAGGGCTTGCATGCGTGGGGATGCACAGAGATCTCAGGTTCCATGGCTGTCTGCCCATCTCTTTCCACACCCAAATGGGCTCCAACTGGCGGCGCCCAGTGGATTCGGCAAGGCCCTCTCTGCACCTGAGTGGCTGAACTTCCTCAGGTGGGAGGAAATGAACCTCTGTTCATTTCCAAAAAAGAAAACACTGCACAGCATGGCCAGTGTGCACTGAGAGTGGTGTCCATCCACAACAGTCCTTGGCACAAGGCCACCTTGGCACCTGGCCGATTCACTGGCCCTGACCATGTGGCGCCTGTGAAGTCGAGGGGTGCCCCACCACAGTCCTGCCTCTCTGGCTCCAGAGACAGCAGTTCTGGCACTTTCTAAAGTAGTTCAGGTGTCCACACCTCCAGAGGCAGCTGATTTCCTATGGAAATCTTTGCTCATTTTTAGAGAGTTTCAGTAAAACCCAGGATGAAGAAAGACACCAAGGAGGCCCACAGTGAATGGCCGTGTGGTCTCTCCAGGGTCCTCTGTCATTCTGCACACAGAGCTCCTGGCCCCAGGTCGAGAGATGAAGCCCCTTCAGGTCCACTGATGGGAGCTGTGAGAGGCCATTATAGCCAAAGTAAGGACAATGTGCAGAAAAAAATCAGATTCTCTGGGGATTCTGGAGCAAGGGGAGCCTGTCGCATCGTCACATCTTCCCTTTTTGATGTCTCTCTTAAAAATGTGACATTTCTGCTTTTAGTTCATAAGATGAAAGCAAAGGTTTGGGTATACATTAAACACTTTTAAAGCCAGCAATGTGATTGAGAATGGGAAGAGAGCAGGGAGAAGGCTGGTACTTAACAATATCATTAGCTAGGAACGTGGCTGAAGGGGAAGGAAACACTAATTGGCTTCCTGGGAGCCTCGTCCTTCTCAGCCCCTACGCCATGGAAGTTTCAAAGAGGGAGAAAACCAAGCTGGGACATTTTTCAATTTTGCTTTGTTATTTCAAAGTAATGGCAGCCTGGGCAACCTGGAGAGACCTCATCCCTATGAATTTTTAGTTTTAATTTTCAAAAAATTAGCCAGGCAAGGTGGTGTGCCCCTGGAGTGCCAGATGCTAGGGAGGCTGAGGCAGGAGGATTTGTTTGAGCCTGGGAGGTTGAGGCTACAGTGAGCTATGATCATGCTGCTGCACTCCAGCTGCACTCCAGCCTGGGTGACAGAGCAAGACCCTGTCTGTAAATAAATAAATAAACAAACAAATAGGTACATACATAAAAGTAATGGCTATTACCTTTTTCTAATTTGGAAAGATCTCATATTCTTTCACAAAGAAAAATAGAAAATTTAAATAAGCCAAAAGGACAATATTTGCCCTCCAGCAAATCTACTTGTCCGTAAATTGTCCTTGTCGGTACCCTGACCTGGGGTCTTGGATGAGGATGTCTGAAGGAGGAACAGCACTGAAATGCCGCCCAGCGTTCAGCCCCATTTCAGGTGCTGCCAGACCGGCCTGTGGCAGAGCCCCCATAGCGGGGACCGAGCGTGTGTAGTAATCATTCCTCAGAGTGTTGGCAAAGTTCTTCAGCCAGGCTGACATTAAAGTACGCAATTCTAACCTAAATGATCACTTTCCTCATTTTAACACGTTCTTACTATTTTACAACATCTTCCCCAGTCTTCAGAAAAGTGTTGACATTTTACTTTGGGTGTATTAGTTCCCCAGGTCTCTGTAACACATTACCACGAACTGTGTGGCTTCTGCCATGGTGTAAAGGCAGGAGGTTCAAAATCAAGGCATCAGTAGGGCCATGCTCCCTCCAAAGGCTCGAGGGAAGACTCTTTCCTTTTGTCTTCCAGCGTCTGGTGGCTCCGGCATTTCTGGGCTTCACCTGTGGCTGTGGTGTGAATGTTGCTGTCCCCACAATGTTTCTATGTTGGAACCTAATCCCCACTGTGTTGGTATTAAGAGGTGGGGCCCTTGGGAAGAGATTGGGTCCACCCTCATGAATGGGGTTAGTGCCCTTATTAAAAAGGCCTCGCAGAGCTTCTACCTCCTCCAGCACGTGAAGACTCTGCAAGACGGTGACCCTGATGAGAAATGGGCCCTCCACAGACATCGAATCTGCTGGCATTTCTATCTTGGCCTTTCTGGTCTCTGGAGCTGTGATCAATACATTCCTGTAGTTTATAAATTTCCCAGTCTAAGGTATTGTGTTACAGCAGCTCAAAGGGACTGGAGGCAAGCCACATCACTGCTCTCTCCCCCTCTCCCCGTGTGTCTTCATGGCTCCAAATTACCCTTTCCCTAGAAGGACACTGGTAACTGTGATGACAGTAGTAGCCCTTCTGGAGTGACCACTGCCATGATGCCAGCTGCAGTGGGGGAGGCACAGCTGGGGCTGCATGCTCCATGAATCCAATGGGAGCCAGGAGCAGGCAGGAGCCCCACCCTCCCAGGCACAAGCTACAGCCACTCAAGCTGGAGCTGCAGACACAGGCACCTCTGCACTCTCAAGGGCCCAAGAAGGCCCCCCGCCCCCACAGGCTTGTAAATGCCTGTTCCCGCTGTCTTGTCTCTCCCCACTGCTGGCACCACTCCAGTCTCAGAGCAAAGTTGAGGCCAAGCCTGGGTGCTCCCACAACCTGGCCTGGCGTGTGCACACTTGGGACAGCACTGACATGCCAGCCCCCTCTGCCTTGGTCCCCTCCGGACTTTGGGTGTTGACAAGCATGAGAGGGAGGTCGAAGGGGGGCTGAGGGTGGCTCAGCACTGGCCTGCAAGCCATGAATGGTGGTGGGAGACAGACAGGCTCCTGGGTAAAAAGGGACAGGTTCCCAGTGAAGCCCCACCTTCAAGTCAGAGAAGGGCTGAAGCCTGGGGGCCAGGCTGCCAGTCCCATGGACCAGAGTGGGAACTTGTGGTGTTTTTTCTGGGCCCACTCATGGCCACCCATGGACAAGTCAGCACGCGCTTTCTCTCCTCTGAAGCCCATAAAAACCTCAGACTCAGCCAGACTTGAAGAGATGACTGGATGACCAGCTGTGGAGCGGAGCTACTCACCCCAGGGTCTCCTCTCTGCTGAGAGCTGAGCACTAGTTGGGACACCCTGGCTGCAAAGAGGGGCTGCCCACTGCAGGCCTCCTCTGAGCTGTTCTGTCACTCAATAAAACTCCTCTTCACCTTGCTCACCCTCCACTTGTCCACACACCTCATTCTTCCTGGGCAACAAGAACTTGAGACCCACCGAACAGCAGGGCTGAAAGAGCCGTAACACAAGCAGGGCTGAAACATGCCCCTTGCTCGTCACATTGTGGGGGACAAGAAGCAGAGAAGAGCTGTAACCCTTCAGGGGGCCAAGACCCAGGAGCTCCCTGAGCCAGAACTGTGACACCCTCTTTGGGGCTCTGTAGTTCCTGGCATCTTCAAGCTTCATGGGTGCCACCATGTTCCCTGGTGCCAGCCATGGAAGCTACTTGCAGTGACCCTGGTCCAGTCACAACCTCACAGGGCACTGGCTCCTGCCACATTGTAAAGGCAGGAAGTTCAAAATCAAGGCATCGGTAGGGCTACACTCCCGCCAAAGACTTGAGGGAAGACTCTTTCCTTTTGTCTTCCAGCTTCCAGCGGCTCCAGCATTTCTGGGTTTGACCTGTGGTTGTGCTGTGCTGTGAATGTTGCTGTCCTCCCAGAATTCCTAGGTTGGAACCTGAACCTCATTGTGTTGGTATTAAGAGTTGAGGCCCTTGGGAGAAGATGGGTTCCACCCTCATGAATGGGGTTAGTGCCCTTATTAAAAAGGCCTCACAGAGCTTCTACCTCCTCCACCACGTGAGGACTCTGCTCTCTGAGACAGAACTGTGACACCCTCTTTAGAACTCTGCAGTTCCTAGCATCTTCAGGCTTCTGGGTGCCACTGGACCCCACGCTCGCTCACTCACACACCCCTCGCCACTCTGCTCGCCTTTGGCAGGCATGGGATCCAGGCCAGTAGCACGAGCTGAGCACAGCCTTCCAGGTCGAGTGGGCACAGCAGACCTGAGCAAAACTCAGGCAAAGGTGCCACTGGCCACAGAGGTTTCTGGCTGGTGAAGCAACACCCCAAGGATCCCGTAACAATAGGATTTTAGGATTTAGGGCCTACCCCAAAATCCAATTGCAAACTTACATCTGCAAAAACCCTATTACATCTGCAAAACCTTAACTTACAACTGTAAAAACCCTATTACATCTGCAAAACCTTAACTTACATCTGCAAAAACCCTATTTCTAAGTGAGTTCACATTCACAGATCCTGGGGATTAGGACTTCAATGTATCTTTTTGGGGGACACCATTCAATCCATGACCCTGGGTGTCTGAGCAAACATTCCTGCACAAAGAACATTGCAGACAGCTGGAGCCTTTCCCTCCTGGATGCAGAGGCACCCAGTCTGTCCAAAGCCGCTTTCACATGAGGAATCCTGTTAAAGGCCTCGTTCCCTCTTGCAGTCCCTCAGTATTACTCGTCCTGGAACATCTGAGCCTCTGCTCATGAAATGTTATGTTTACAGCAGTGATCAGCAGACGCAACGAAGCCTTCAGGATGTGGCATAAAAGGCACAGGAACTGGGGTTGGAAGGTGACTCCAGCCTTTTTCTCTGTGATTTCTCTTGCCTGAAGCAGTTGTTTTTGGCAGAATTGGTGCATGGGGACCTTCACCTACCCCTGTAATGGAAAGAGTCCAGCTCCCTCCTCATCCCCCTTGGAATCACTAAACCAGACGCACTGAGCTTCCCCAAGCATCTTGCACCACCAAAAGCGTGTGCTTGTGGCCTGTGAATTCCTTTTTATTCCTAACCACCCAACTCCTCCTTATTCGCAGGATGGATCTTCCTGACTTCCCCAAGCTTCACTCGCCCTGACACTTCCTCTTTGGCAACTCGTGTGGCATAAAACTCACAGAGGAGACAGGCACCTGGGCCTCGCACCTGAGCCACTAACCACGTCAGAGTGGGGAGTAGCCCCCCTCACTTGTCAAGCTGCTCTTGGTGGGGGGGTCATCCTGGCAGCCCCTGAATGGAAGGACTTGTCTGCTCCTCTCCCTTCCTTGTACAGGCATCTGAGGGTGCACCCACGTCGACCACACCCACTCTCAACAACCTCCATCAATTTTTAGGGAAGGTAAAATCTATGTTTCCGGTTGTCCTTTGCCACAGGCTCCAGTGTGGCTCAGGCTCTTCCTAATCCCCCCTTCCTTTCAAATGTTGATATTTTGGCCATCAAGACATTTCATTTTGCATTTGATCTTTTGAAATATTGTATTAAGATACTATTTATCATGAATCTCTAGTTTTTTGATGCCCCTTCAACTTTGTGCCCGAGCCCCTCACTCTAGATATTATCTTAAACCATAAACCTTTTATGGCTTAAAAAACAATGTCTGGGACAGCAAGGACAATCCCACTCTGGGGTGCTGTTGAGTATGGGGAGGAGGAGGCTAGAGTAGGGGAAGAGCATTTATTATAGCTTGATGTGCTTAGTGAACCCTCAGTCATGGGCTAGCCCCTGGAGATAGGGAGATGTGGCAAGTCCCGGTCCCAAAGGGTCCAGAGCGGGTGAGGGGCAGATGCAAAGATGAAGGGCATCTAGAGAAGTGTGCACTGGAGGCAGCCAGGTCAGGAGAGGACAAAGGGTGCCTTCTGCTGGAGGGAGCAGCCCCTAGGGCACACAGGTGACGACAGCGTAGGCTGGGGCTTCTCAGGGCAGGGGCCGCAGAGAGTGGAGGAGGGGCTGGCAGCTGGGGCAGCAGTCCCTGGCCCTGGAGCCGACAGGTGCAGGCCTCTTCCCAACCCTGTGTTCAGTGACCTCACAGGAGATTCCAGTGGGGATGGGAGGACAGATCATGGAGACTGGAGAGCACTAAAATTGCCGTAGCTGCTGCTGTTGCTGTTTCAGAGGCCTGGTTTACAGCGTAGCACAGGCAGCAGGCCCAGCCTTGGGAGTGGGTGGTACCCTGAGAGCCTGGGGCAGGGACCAATATGGGCTTTAAAGAAGTCAGGGATTCTTGAGGAGGACGCAGTGATGGGTGTCCCATACCAGCACCAGGGAGCCAGGTGGGGTCAGCATCGAGAGCCCGGCAAAGTCATGGGAGCGTGAACCCAGGCAGGGGAACACTGTCAGTGGCCGAGGCCGGGTGGTGCCTGCCAGGCAGCCCCCAAGACGGCCCCGTATCTGTCTTCACAACAACCTGAGAGAAGCATGTCATCCTCGCCTGCAGCTCACCGGTGAGGAGCTGAGATGCAGGAGGGTCAGCAGCCTGCCCAGAGGAGCACACTCGAATATGGTGCAGGTGGTCAGCAAGCCATCCGGGAAAGCTTCTAAAAGCTCTCAGAGAGGATAAAGAGGCCACTCAACAAGAATAAAAACTGGAGTGACATCAAATGGCTCAGCAGCAACCCTGGACCCAAGACACTCCTGGAATAACACCTGCCAGGCGTGAGTGATTTTCCTGCAGAAAATCGTTTTGAACCTAGAATTCTAACCCAGCCAAACTACAGACATCTCACAGATAGCATCAATAATCCATTCCCCCAAATCAGCCATTCTGCATGAAAATGCTGCCTGGGAACCTACTTTCTATTATTTTAAAAGGAATAATTATATTATATTACATATCAACCTTACTGCACCCCCCGTCTACTTTTCCAAAATGAGATGTAACACGATGGAATCTCTGTATGCTAGTAACGAATCATGTTTGAGTATAAAATGTAAACAGCCTGTCCTGGTCACGAACAATCAGCCCGGCTGTGCACGCGGCTGCCGTGTGGACCGGGTGCTTCTGAGCCAGCCGTCTCCGAGTTCCATACCCTTTGCCAACGTGCTGGCTATTGTATGTGGAATGTACCTATTGTATGTGGAATGTAATTCAATCGTTTTACTTAAAATTGCAAATTACATTTTGAGAATGTGATGTAACTTTTTCCTGTACACACAAACATCCACTGAAAAACTGATATATTTCAAAACATAAGTTCTACC
Source organism: Chlorocebus sabaeus (assembly GCF_047675955.1). Classification (NCBI taxonomy): domain Eukaryota; kingdom Metazoa; phylum Chordata; class Mammalia; order Primates; family Cercopithecidae; genus Chlorocebus; species Chlorocebus sabaeus. The sequence goes on from NC_132913.1 coordinate 127,830,239, forward strand.
AATTTGTAATTAAAATCCAAGAGATAGTCACCAGGAAAGCACTAGCCAGGGAGATAGTCTAGGGGGTTTGCCCCACATAGCAATCAATCAATCCATGAGTAAAGGAAAGTACGTAAAGAACGAAGACATGTTCAGATACACAAAGTCTCAGAGTGTGTTCATCCCAGGTACTGTTTGAAAAAGAAATCATGTGACAATGTATACATATCAATATATAACTTTTATATTATATCAAAATATAACTATGTAAAATTTATATGCTATGTATTGTTTTGGTGAGGGAGAAGGGACAAGATGGAGGAAGGTGAACAAGATGGCACAGTCCCTGTTGCTTCCGGGTTCTTCATCACCAACTTACCCGTGCGCGGGAAAATGCAGATCAACTGAGCATGCGCCACATGACATCAATCTGAAGAAACCGAAACTTACCTGACCACGCCTATGGAAACGCCCCAATCCCGCCTACTGCCCTCCCCTTCCCGCTAGCAATGCATAAAAGTCTGCCACCGGCAGGCGCCAGCGTGACTTCCTCGGCCCCTCTTACTTGTGGACCGGAGAACCTCACCCGAGAGTGTATGCATATTTGCAAATAAAAGCCGCCATTTCTCACCTAATCCTAGGGTTTTTTTCATGCTTTAAATAATAATAAATAAAACATATAAAACAACATTGATATAAATCATATCAATAAAGGAAGAACACATTGTTACATGATTTCTTATTCATCTTTTCTTCTTCCTTTATTGACATAATTTATAAAATGCTATAAAATTCTCTATTTTAAAGTGCGCAATTCAGCAGCTATTCATGAGATTGCACAATCATCACCATTAACTCCAGAACATTTTCATCACCCTAAAACAAAATTCCACATCAACAGGCGCTCCCCGTGCCTCCTCCCCACACCTCCTCCCCACCTATCCCCTGACAAACACTAATCTATTTGCTGTCTCTATAGATTTGCCTGTGCTGGACATTTCAAATAAATGGAACCATAAAATCTGTGGCCCTTTGTGTCTGGCTTCTTTGACTTAGCATAATTTTTTTGAGGCTCGTCCGTATTGTAGCATGATTCAGGGCTTCATTCCTTTTCTCTGTCCATCCACTGGTGGACATTTGGGTTGTCTTCCCTTTGGGGCTCTTAAGAGTAATGCTACTAGAAACATTTGTGTACAAGCTTTTATGTGGATATATGTCTTCAGTTCTCTCTGGTATATTCCTGAGAAAGAAATTGCTGGGTTATATGGTTATTCCATGTCTGAGGTTTTTAGGAACTACCAGACTGTTTCCAAAGTGGCTGCACCATGTTACATTCCCAGGAGCAATGGATGAGGGTTCCCATGTCTCCAGATCTTTGCACCAACACTTGTTTTCCTTCTTTAATTATAGCCTTCCTGTGAGTATGAAGAGGTTTCTCATTGTGGTTCTAATTTGCATTTCCCTAATGACTAATGACATTGAATATCTTTTCACGTGCTTATTGGCCATTCATATGTCTTCCTTGGAGAAATGTCTATTCAAATCCTTTGTCCAGTCTTTAATTGGCTTCTGTGTCTTTTTCTTGTAGAATTATGAGAGTTCTTTTAATATTCTGGAGACTTGGTCCCTATGAGACATATGATTGCAAATATTTTCTCCTACTATAGGTTGTCTTTTCACTTTTTCAATAGTGTCCTTTAGCATACAGAAGTTTTTACTCTTAATGAAGCCTAATATATGTATTTTTCCTTGATCACTTCTGCTAAGGATGTGTTCTTGAAAAATGAAGTAAAGTCCAACAGAACAAGAAAATGTGTGGGACACAACCCAGGAAAGAAAAGATGAAGACACCAAGGGCACAGCTGTGCAGCCATCTGGCAAGCAGCTCCCCAGACAGAAGCAAGAAGACACAGGTTCCAGAAGCATCATGGAGAAGGAGGGTTAGACGTCAGGCACTCTTGAGATTCTTAAAGAACTCACTGAGTGATAAAGACAGATAATGTTAGAAATAAAAGACAATTAAAAGTCCTAGGAAAACAAATAGCTAGACCATAGAGGAAATTATATCATGACTCTGGAATAGATAATGTAATGTAATAAAGTTTCAATTAGAGAATATAAATGACTTTTTGTTCTCACAATAAATATTTACATAGTCACAATAAGATAAACACTCTTGGTTTTAACATGTTAGGTTTTAAACTTTTGGGTGGAGAAGACTTAATTATAATTTCAGAGGAGAATGCAAATATCATCCACCTTGACAAGTGAAAGTAAGATGTCAATGGGCAGAGGCTTGGAGAAAGAGAGGTGGAAAGTGGTGAAGAGGAGGGCAACGGAACAAAGATCTTCATCCTACAAAGTGGGAGCTCTAGAAATAAGGGTGAGGCTGGGCGCAGTGGGTCATGCCTGTAATCTCAGCACTTTGGGTGGCTGAGGTGGGTGGATTGCTTGAAGTCAGGGGTTCAAGACCAGCATGGTCAATGTGGTGAAACCCCATCTCTACTAAAAATATTAAAAAAAAAAAAATTTAGCCAGGCGTGGTGGTACATGCCTGTAGTGCCAGCTATTCGGGAGGCTGAGGCAGGAGAATCACTTGAACCCAGGAGATGGAGGTTTCAGTGAGCCGAGATTGCACCACTGCACAGCAAGACTGTCTCAAAAAAAGAAAGAGAAAGAAAATAAAAGAAGAGAGGAAGGAAGGAAGGAGGGAGGGAAGGAAGGAAGGAAGGAAGGAAGGAAGGAAGGAAGGAAGGAAGGAAGGGAGGGAGGGAGGGAGGGAGGGAGGGAGGGAGGGAGGGAGGGAAAGGGAAAGGAAGGGGAGAAAGAGAGAGAGAAAGAAAGAAGGGAGGAAGAAAGGAAAGAAAAGAAAGAAAGAAAGAAAGAAAGAAAAGAAAGAAAGAAAGAAAGAAAAAGAAAGAAAGAAAGAAAGAAAGAAAGAAAGAAAGAAAGAAAGAAAGAAAGAAAGAAAGAAAGAAAGAAAGAAAGAGAGAGAAAGAGTTAGTGATGATTCTGGAGGGAAGATAATAAAAGAACTAAGCTCTCTGACACCATGATCAGAGGGTGTGAGGAAGCTAAATTCTCTGCAGCCATCACAGGAAGACATCAGAGCATGGCAACAGTAATGTAAATTTACCATCCCAATTCCAGACGCATCACGCAGAAATCCAGAGGTCATTATCAGACAAACAAGAACCAAAAGAAGGAGTTCAAATAGCAAAAAGCAATCATCCCAGGGGGCAAGGCAAAGATGAGGGGACTTGGGGCCAAAAGATGGTTCTACTTATCCACTAATATAGCTTAACTATGTGAATATATTGATTTCAAATGAAAGTACATATATTTTGACAACACTAGGACATTAATAGAAAAAAAAATGGACAAACCAAACAAAAAACTCACAATAAAGGAAATGCAAATGGTTATTAAACATGTATGTTAACCTATTTAAATTAATGGAATACAAACAGGAGAGTAAATAGCATGCTTTGCCTATTAAAATTGCCAAGACGCCTAGAAATGATTCTTAGTGCTGGCGAGCACGGGGTGAGACAAGAACCAACAAATATCCAAGGAGAGAGCAAATCCATGCAGTGTTTCCAGAAAGCACATTGGCCCGGGCACCCTAGACTTGGGGCCACCTCCAGTAAACACCTTTGGGGAGTGCCATGGTATTTTGGGACAAGCAGACTAATGTGTGGGTAAAGGGAGGTCTGGCCATCGAGGGGGCCCGAGGTGGGAAAGAACTCAGACCCCACTCCCCTGCAAGATCCACTCTTGGTAGGTCATTGCTATTGCGTGAGATAAATATTTACTCTCATTTTTAAGCCAACAGGATTTTAGGTAATTTGTTATACAGCTATACACACACACATGTATTTTATGTTTAGATCCATTAACATACGAATCTGTATACTGCATCTGAACACTTACAGGCTTCCGTCTGTTGCATTTCTTGTACCTACTGAAGCTTCAGTGGCTCCATTTTTAGCCAGTGGAAGCCACTTTGGGTCAGCGCCTGAATCCTTTGGACACAATCCCAGTTGACTTTGACAACTTCCTTGCCGTATCGTATGACTAGGTGTTCCAAGCTCAATGATACATTTCCAGACTCAGATTCAGAATCAGTAACTTCTCTAAAGATCATTAGCTTTGTTTTGTGGGAAATAATATTTCAAAACCACAGTCAGAGCTGCTAGGTTGGCCACACATTGAATCTAGATTTCTTCACTGAACAGAGCTAAGGGGTGTGTGTGTGTGTGTGTGTGTGTGTGTGTGTGTGTGTGTTGTGTTTGTTGTGTACATGTGTACTACAGATAAAGGAACTCAAGTTAATAAGTTATATTTCCCATTTAAATTCTGGACCACAGGGGTTTTTATTTAACCTCATTAATATCTCCATTGCCTTTCTTTACTACGTGGTGAGCCCTGGCTCCTGGGGACGTAGGGAACAACAGAAAAGCCTTTACTTATTCACCTGCTTTCTTTCTCATTACACACACAGGCCAGTCGCCTAATAACGATACTAATGCTGCCACCACCAACCATGATAAACAAAACGAGTTTAAAATGCATGCATCTGCTCTCCCCACTCTCCACCATTTTTAATCCTTTAATGTGCACTGGCAGAGTATATCCCACTGCAGCTCATGGCCATTCCCCTTCACTCTTATTAGTTTGAGTTCCACAAGTAAATACATATTTAATACTCACTTCCAGTTTTTATTGCAATGTCTTTCTGAAATTGTGATTTTTATTTTCTAAAGCCTATTTTCTAAACGATTTCTTAGAAAGGACTCCTGAGAAAAATGTTCCAGGAGTTCTTGCATGTCCGTGTCAATAAAAGTTAGTCTGTGTTTTAGGATTAAGTCATTATTGTTAGATAAAAGATGTTTGGCTTACGTTTTCTTTTCTTAAGAACATAAGCGTAAATGTGTTACTCCGTTTTTTCTGGCATAAAGAGTTTTCTGGCATAAAGAGTTGCTGTCTGATGATAAACTAATTTTCTTTCTTCTATGGTCTACATGCTCCTTTTGCTCAGTCATTTGGCAAAACGTTATTTTCTTTTTCTTTCAAATAGAGTAATTTCAGAAGACCATGCCTTTGGTTCACTGTTCTAGGTCACATTCTCAGGAGTGTGGTGTGCTCTTTCAATAAGTAGTTTCAAAACTTTTTCTTTTTGTTTCAGGAGCCTTTTCCTGAAGTGCAGTTTTCAGTATTGTTAAGTCTTTACTTAGATTGTTGCTTTCTTGTCCTTTTAATTCAGAGATACCCATTATCAGTCTATGCGGTCATCTTTATCAATCTGCGTTGTCAGTTTCTCACAAATCTTTTTCATCTCTGTTTCTACTTTTTAAATTTTTAAAGCTTTTTTCTTTTAACTTTTTGGGGTTTTTTTCTGAGGCATTCTTTGCTGTGTTTGTTTACTCTTGTGTTTTTTTGTTTAGTCTTCATTTCAGAAATGACTTTTTTCTTTAATTCCAATTTTCTGTTGAATTCTGTCACTTCATTTCTGTGTGTTTTTCTTAGGATTTATTTTGCTCTTTTATGTTTTGTATCATTCTCTTAATGTCTTTTAACTCATTTTTAAGTAGCAGGCTACAGTTCTCAGCTGTCTGTGGGAATGTTTGTCGGTTGTGTCTTGATTGTCTAGAGGGATAGTATCCTCCTTTACATCACAGTTCCTTTCTGCTGTTGTTTTCTTGTAGTGTTCAAGGCATGATGCTTACTTGATGAGATTCCCAGGCTCTGTTTCCCTCTCCTCTTCAGCTCTGACGCTTCCAGGCTACTCAAGTTAATTCCACTCCTGGCAGTCTCTCCTCAGGATGGGACCCGCCCTTTCCAGTTGTTTCCGAGAGTTTCTGCAGGCAAGACCTCTTTAGCTTCTTCCTCCCTCACCTTGGACCCTTTTGCATGACCCAATATCAGAGTAGGCAAAAATCTCACCCAATCTCAGCAGTTGCTCTTAAATAAACCCGTGAGTTTTAATGAATGTTTGTTTGTTGTCTATTTGGATTCTTCTATTCTTGAGTTTTTCAAATGTGGCCTTCTTCCTGCCATCTCTTCTCCCACGAGCTCCAGCATTGGCCACATCTTGGGGCTGCTGCTGGTTTGTCCTCACTGTTTCGTACTTTAGGATCTGAAGAGATGCCTTGTCACCCGGGGTTCTGTATGTAATATCCACGGAGTTTGCTTTTGCAGTCTAGTTTCTCTGTGTTTTATGTCAGCAGTCTGTTTCTATGATTATTATTTTCATGCATGCACCGTGTAGACAGTATCCTGGAATTTAGCTTTGAAGTTCTGTTGAGTAACTGAGATGATCATTTCTAACAGTCAAACTGCCCATGCACAATCACATGATTCCCGTGCGTTCCAGATATGGGAATCCAAGAAAAATTCTCGGACCTCATGTAACCACAATTCAGGAAAACCTTTGAAAAAGATGCTCAAGGATTTCCAGTTAAGTACAAAGAAAGAACATGTGTGGTTATTTCTGATCGCACTTAAAAATCACATGAAAATGACAGTAAGGGGATCATTAGCAGAAAGAGCAAAGCCAGAAGGATAAAGGGAATGAGAGCAGAGGCTCCAGCAGACAGGAGACCAAAGGATGGAAACCAAAGAGCAGAGGAAACAGATTCCCTCCAGAGATCAGGGCAACCTTAGAACAAGGTTTGCAGGTTTGCAGGCAGGGCTGGGAAAAAGAGAGGCAGCAAGTCAAGAAGAAATGAACCACTTTATGCCTCAGTGCATCAGTAAGGTCCAGGAATCAAAGGTCTCTGGGACCTCTGCAGGGTGCGTGGATGTAGCCAAACCCAGCAGGGCTGGTTTGAGTGGGAGTAGGTATGGCCGAGAAGCAGTGAGGCGACTAGGTCTCCTCCACTACACCCCCATATCCCCCCACACCACACCCCATGTCCCCCTACCACCCCAGCATATGACCAGGGAACACCATACTCCATGTCCCCCCCACCACCGCAGCACATGACCAGGGAACACCCACAACACCACACCCCATGTCCCCCCCACACCACACTCCATGTCCCCCCCACCACCGCAGCACATGACCAGGGAACACCCTCTCTGGAGATGCTGGGCCAGAGGAGGTCATCAGGTTCCTAAGTAAAGACCCTGCACCCATCCTGGGTGTATTAGTCTGTTTTCAGGCTGCTAATAAAGACATACCTGAGACTGGGTAATTTATAAGGAAAAAGGTTTAACAGACTCACAGTTCCATGTGGCTGGGGAGGCCTCACAATCAGGATGAAAGGCAAAAAGTGCATCTTACATGGTGGCAGACACAAGAGAAGGAGAGCCAAGTGAAAGGGGAAATCCTGTATAAAATCATCAGATCTGGTGAGACTTATTCACTACCATGAAAACAGTATGATTTAATCATCTCCCACCAGGTCCCTCCCACAGCATGTGGGAATTATGGGAGCTACAATTCCAGAGGAGATTTGGGTGGGGACACAGCCAAACCATGTCACCAGGGTTAAGGTGTCCTACTGTAAACAGGGATATTTGGTAAAAGACTATATCCATATAGGCTTATAGACCTATATAAACTGTACACAAATATAAAATAAATTTAATATTTCTAAGTATTAAGTCATTTGTATAGAAGTTATATATAAATTAGGGTGTGTGTGTGTGTGTGTGTATAGGGTGACTATGTGTTGGGAGTGTGTATTAAAAGGCAAGGTGTCTGGCTTCCACCCACTACCTGAACCTCATTTTTTCATCTGTAAAATGGCGTTGTTGGCAGAAACCAACTCACAGGCTCACTGCAGGACCGAGTGAGTCAGTGTGGGAAAAGGACTGGCATCTGTTGGGCACTCAGTAAGGGGAGGCTCTCAGGTCAGGGTCCAGGCAGAGGTACCATGGGGCCCCCAGGAAGAGCAGGGCACCTGCTCACCTGCTCGGGGTCACCCACAGCTCACTGGGTGAGGTTACTCTCGGGAGCACATTAGCTGACTGGGTTCCTCAAAAGAACAGTTTCCTGGGAGAATTTGGTTTGGAGCTGAGGCAGGAAAGAGGCCCGGCCTGCTGCTCTGCGGGGTCCACCAGGGAGGAAGGAATGGGAGCAGCTGCTGTCCCCAGGGCGGGTCAGGGGCTGTCAGGACCGGGCTTAGAGCAGAGCGGTCAGAGGACGGTATAATTTGGATGTTTGTCCCCTTCAAAACTCATGTTGAAATGGAATCCCAATCACTGGGGATCACACTGGTTTGAATCATGGGGCTGTATTCCTCCTGAATGGCTTGGACCATCCCCATGGTGATGAGGGAGGTCTCGCTGAGTTCTCCTGAGAGCTGGTCATTTAAAAGTGTGCCGTCATCTCCTCCTGGCCCCAAACTCTCTCGCTCACTCCTGCATTTGCCATGTGACGTCCCTGTTCCCTCTTCACCTTCTGCCATGATTGGAAGCTTCCTGAGGCCTCCCTAGAAGCCAAGCAGATGCCAGCACCTTGCTTCCTGTGAAGCCTGCAGAACCGTGAGCCAGTCAAATCTCTTTTCTTTATAAATTGCAGTCTCAGGCATTTTTTATAGCAGCACAAGAATGGCCTAATACAGAGAAGATATAGGAGACCTGGAAGAGGCTGATCCTGAGTTGAGGCAAGTGAGTGGCCTGGCTACACAGCATATGTGGATGGCAGGCTGCAGTGGGTACAACAGAGACCCCCAAAATACATGGCCAGGTCTAACTCCTTAAACCTGTGAGTGTGACCTTACTTGGAATAAGGCTCTCTGCAGATATAATTATGGTCAGGGTCTCAAGATGAGATCACTCTGGATTTAGGATGGGACCCAAATCCAATGACTGAGGTCCTTATGAGAGAAAGGAAAGGAGATTTGACGGTCTGACACACACAGGTGAGAAGGTCGCACAAAGATGGAGGCTGAGGTTGGAGTGATGTGGCCACAAGCCCAGGAAGCCAGGGGCCACCAGACACTGGAGGAGGCAGGAAGGATCCTCTTTTGGAGGGTACAAGATTTCCCCACCTCTGAGGCTGAAATATTAGCGAGGCTTCCTTGGGTTAGGGCCCATTTTAGCCCAAGGAAGGAGGGGTAAACTTCCAAGGTGGATTCCACAGACGGGCAATGGGGTCGCTAACTGAGAAAAAAACATTAAACAGTGAGAGCAGAGGGAAGCCAGAGAGAAAAGCACAGCATCACCAGTGAAGCTCAGCCCTGCAGGGGTGCTGGGTTGGGAGTAGCGGGGTGAGTCAGGAGCCCACTCAGCCTCCAAGCTCACTGGCCACTCACCTCAGACCCCAGCTGAAAGTACTGGGCGGGAGGTGCATGTGTGTGCTTCCCATGTGTGTGCTTCGCATGTGTGTGCAAGCTGGTGCATGCAAGCTGGTGCATGCACACCCACGGTCCCCTGAAGAGGCTCCGAATCCCAGGCCTACGCCTTGGTGGGAACTGCCCTTACCAATGTTCAGCCATGAAGGGCGGCTCCAGGCCTTCTGTTTTCCCATCTATAAACTGAATAAAGGAAGAGCCTCCACCTTCCAGGAGTTTGCAAGGACTAAAAGGCAAGGGAGTGAAGTCGCAGGTGCAGCTGCTGAAAGAGCAGAAGATGGGTGTGTCACCACCACATCCTGCTGTGATGGGCCGGTGTTGGCCCATCAGCCCCGGACAGATGGGCAGGCATAGGGTATGAAGGAGAAAGGAATCTCTTTTCCAACAGGGGACGAGTTCCACACCTCCCCCCCGACCACCTGCACTGTCAGGACCAAGCCTGTGAAGATCAGATGTGCTGGGAAGGATGGCGGAGCCCCCAGGCCAGATGCTGAGTCCTCAGTGGGGCAGGGCCGGACAGCCCTTCCTGCTGGTGGAGACACTGACCTCCGTGCAGGTGTGTGTGAGTGCACGTGCACCAGCTCATGCTGGTCTGATCCTTCTCCTGGAGGGCAGGGCAGTTAATGATGAAGCCAAATTAGACCCTACTTCCTGGATGACAGGGGTGGGGCAGAGAGCAGCCCTTGAGGGGGACGCATCAAACCTGTTTGTGCCTTCAGCCCCTCTGCCACTTCTCACAGGTTGCCTTGGCACAGGTAGAGGCAGCTGCCTTGGTCAGAGTGTGTGTCTGTGCACCCATGCCCACCCTCCTGGTCTCCCCTGTGTGCAGGAGGGGCCTCAATCTGTTCAGCAGTGACTGGCTGTCTCAAGAGCCAGTGTCTGGCAGTGAACAGGGAAGGGCCTGGTTACTGGCACCCACACTCCTGGTCCAGGGTCTTCAGGTTGAGAGCGGCTACCTTCCAACACAGCTGGGAGACTGACACTGGCTGCCCCACCCCTTGTTTCTCCCCTCTGGTCACACAGCTTCCCATTCCAGGAGCAACAGCAGGTCCCTAATCACCCAGAGCCAGGAGACTGGGGGGCACCCAGTGCCTAGGCAGCATCCGACCATCGGGGTCCTGAGCCTGGTGAGAGGCCCCCTGCTCAGAAGCCAGGGATGTTGCCATGAGATGCCCCTTCCTGGGCGGGTGCCAGCCCCGCCGTGTGGGGGAGGGGTGCTGCACAGAACGGGGCCCGGGATGAATGGGGCTCTGTGTGGGACAGCCCTGCGGCAGCAGCAGGGCCCGGCCCCCACCCCCTCCCTGCCTCAAAGGCGAGCGTGGCCTTCCAGTGTCTGCCTGGGATGGAGGAGGCCTTCCCCATGGCCACGGCCAGTGCTGGGATAAGAGAGCGCTACATCTGCTGCTTCCTGCCTGAGGCCTCCAGCGACAGGCGCAGTGGGCCTGGGACAGGGGTGCTGGCTCCGGAGGCCCAGAGGAGCCGCTCATGCCCATGGCTGGGTCCGGCTGTCAGGACAGGCCTGACTTGGTGGCACACAGCTTGGAGCCAGGAGGGAGGGGGCTGTCTGCCCCTAGAGCAGGGGCCAAACCCACAGGGCTGGGTCCCCACCGCATGCACTGCCCACTTCCACGAGCCCGGGGTGCAGCAGGGAAGGATGCCCCAGAAAGCAGGGCCAGGGGTCCTTGTCTACCTCTAGGCAGGAGACAAGGGGATGCCGGGAGCTGTGGGCGCCAGATTGCCGCTGGAGAGGGGCAGGCAGGCCCGAGGGAGGCCTGTCCTGCATGTCGGGTTTCTCAAATCCCTTGAAGCTGGCTTTGCTCCTCTGAAGGGGACAGGCCAGCCTCGCCGAGCCCTGACATTTCCAAGTCCTCCTGTGTGCACAGCATGAATCCCTCATAGATTCCAGAGAGGCTCCTGCTGTCCCGGGTGACAGAAACAGAGCCTGGGGCAGGGCAGGAGCCGCCGGAGCCAGGGCCCCACCCTGCGGAGTGGCTCTTGGGTCTACCCACCTCCCTGGGACACACTGCCACCCTTCTCATTAACCTGCTGTGATTTCTGATTATTAAGACAACTCTGAACATGGTTTAAAATTCCCTGCTGTTCTCACAGAGCTTCCCCAATCCCCTCATCAAAGCACAAGCACAAATGGAGACTCCAGGAGTCTCAATTCCCAGTGTCCCGGTCCCTGTCTGGTTCTCGGGGAGGACTGGCCAGAAGCCACCGTTGGGAGAGACCTGGGAGGCAGTACGGAGGTTCTGCCCCCTGCACTTCTCATCCCAGCCTCAGGTTGTGGACCACCCAGACACAGGGCTTCTGACTCCAGAGGTGGGTCTGCCGGGGGGCCTCTGCTCCACACCCCTCTGGCAGGTGGCCTTCCAGGAGCCACTTGGGGTTTGCCTGCCAGCGCTGGCTGTTCTGCCTGGCTGGGTTCTGACTCTAGGCCCCGCCCAGGCCCTCAGAGCTTCCATCTGCTCTCATGTCTGTGTGAGGCCAAGCCCTGGCTAAGCCCCTGGTTCCTCGAGGATCCTAAAGCATCCACTTCACTGAGGGACTCCCAGGGCACTCGGAGAATGTGGGGACCCGGAGCAGAGTCCTGCACTGGGAAGGCAGCTCCTGTCTGGGGACTGTGCAGCCAGAGCCTCTGGCATCTTGGGAAGAGGGACAGGGCGAGTTTTTTCTGCTTTGGTGAAGGGTGCTTGGGAGGAAGCACCCAGGGAGTAGGCGCCGCCTTGCAAAGCCCTTTAGCTAAGTCGTATTTGTACTTTAATTTTCTTCCTTCTGAGGGTCCTCAAATTTAGCTTGAGACCTCTCAAAAGCCAGATCCCAGGAAGACCACTTGAGCCCAGGAGTTCAAAACCAGCCTGGGCAACATAACAAGACTTCATCTCTAAAAATTAACGAATTAATTAATTAAAGCAAGTTTTAAAACCCAGATCCACCCCTGCCTTTCACACCCTTCAAGGGGTTGCTCCCTTAAGATCTCCCAGATCACCAGGACAAAAGGAGAATATTACCCTGAGTGTTGCAAGAAACTGCAAAAACACCTGCAACTTATGGAAGCACGCAAGAAATGCTGACCTCGTAGCTGAAAATTCCAAAAAGACGTTAAGCTTCAGGCATGGGTTGTACACGGCCTTTCTTGACTTCTCAGACACACGTTCCGCTCTGTTCCTGACCTTGTAACAGCGTCATCTTTGGGTTGGTTTCCTGTGGACTTGAGACCAGCCCTCAGGTCTTGACCTCAACCCATCCAAAGCTACACTGTCCAATAGGGTGGCCATTGGCTTCATGTGACTCTTGGGCACTTGAAATGTGTGTTGTCTGAATTGGGAAGAGCTGGAAGTTAAATGAGCAACTGATTTAGAAGACAGTGTTGGAAAAAAAAATAGCGTAGGCCAGGTGCAGTGGCTCATGCCTGGAGTCCCAGCACTTTGGGAGGCCAAGGCTGGTGGATCACCTGAGGTCCGGAGTTCAAGACCAGCATGGCCTACACAGTGAAACCCCATCTCTACTAAAAATATGAAAATTAGGCAGGCATGGTGGTGCATGCCTGTAATCCCAGCTACTTGGAAGGCTGAGAAGGGAGGCAGGAGAATCACTTGAACCCAGGAGGTGGAGGTTGCAGTGAGCTGAGATCATGCCATTGCACTCCAACCTGGGCAACAAGAGCAAAATTCTATCTCAAAAAAAAAAAGTGTAAAGCTTTTTTAGTAGTAATTTTTTAATTGACGATACATTGAAATCATAATATTTTGGGTATATTCAGTTAAATAAAATATTTAAATTAATTTTGTTTTTACTTGTTTTAATATGAATACTTGAAAATTATACATATGGCTTCCATTATGTTTCTATTGGGCAGCACTGGTCTCAGTCAAGAGAAAGAGGGTTCCTCTCCTCCAGTCATAAACACGGCCCATGCACTGAAAAGTCCAACCCCAACCACTTAGACTGTGGCTGAGGGAATTATGTGATGTGATTGGTTTAGGCCTTTGTTGCCCATCCCTGACCCAATTACTGTGTCAGGGACTAGAAGAGTATGTGGAGTGGCCTTCACCAATCAGAGCACACGTCTGGAATGGGAAGTGGGTTGTCCCTGCCCACCTTCCATGATGTATAAGATGAGGCCAAGTGTAGAACCTTGAAAGGGACTGGGAGGTGTGGTAGATTCAAGGTACCTGCAAATTATCTGACTCTCTTCCTCTTGAGAGTTGGGTCTCAGTGCCCTGCCATTGAGTCTGAGCTGACCTTAGTGACCTGTCTGATCAATAGAATGAAGCAGAAGAGATGACCTGGGACTCCCAAGCCTAGGCCATGAGAAGTCTTGCAGCTTGCAGCTTCTACCCAGGACACCAAGAACACCTATGCTTGGAGCCCACCAACCCTGAGACCATCATGCTTGGGAGGCCACACATAGGTACTTGGCCAAGAAACCCAGGGGAGTCCAGCCATGCAGGTAATCCCCTCAAGGCACCATACATGGGACTGGAGCCATCTTGCCCACACAACCCACCTGGGCTTTCAGATGATTGCCAGCCTAGCTGCTGCCTGATCACAACCCAATGAGAAGATCCCCAAGACAGATCTGAGCTGAGTCTGATTGACTCACAGAATCCCCAGAGATAATAAATTGTTACTTTAAGCAACTAAATATTATAGACTTTGGGACCAGAAGTGGGATGCAGCCATAATAATAGCCATGGGGAATGGGCTTTGAACCAGGTGGCAGACGGAAGTTGAGAGAGCCCAGGGAAGACTTCCGGCGGAAGCCGGGAGGAGAAGGAGGAAATTGTGATTAGAGGCTAGAAAAACCAAGGATCTTGTTATGCAGAAAAGTTTGGCAACACTGATCCCCGTTGTAATGTAGAAAATAGAAAATAAACTTAATGAATTACTTGATTTGATTGAGGACATTTCCAGGAAGAGTATTGAATATTCCAACTAGCTTCTTTTAGCTACATAGTATAAGATAGAGAAGAGCTAAAATCAAAATATTCCATTTTCAGTAAATTCAGAAAAAAAATATTTTAAATAACTGGATTTAGAATTAAGTTTCTTCTTCATTCCCAAGACCTTCAGATGGCAAATGCTCTCAAAATAAAAAATATAATCTTCAGAGTAAAGAATATCTAATGAATATGGCTAGAAGACCCTGCATTGAGACTTCAGAAGATGTAAGAGTGGGACTCATAGACTCTCTCAGTAGAAAAAAAAGGTAGTGGGGGGCTTCCAAGAATCTTAGGGCATGTGAAACGGCAACCTGACGCCCAGGCCACCAGAGAGAGGCCCTGTGTTAGACAGAATTGTGAGGATAGTTTTTGCCTGATGATGCGAATCCCAAAAAGATTCATGAGAAGTCCTCCTAGGAAGTACAAAGAGATTTACTCTCCAGAAGCTATGTCCATTTAAGGATACAGTAGGCCTCCTGGTCCACGGAGGAATACGTTCCAAGACCGCCAGTGGATGCCTGAAACTGTGGGGAATGTAAAACCCAGTTCCTGTTGATCAGAACATGACTCTGCTCATGTCTTTCACCCACACATTCCATGCTTTTTCCATGTTAACTAAGCACATATCACACACACTGGCTATACCTGTATCATCCAGTTTGAGGTGTGAAAACAAAACTGTACAAATTTCTTTTTTCTGCTTCACAATATTCTGGATAAGAGATTTGCTTTTACTGTAGGTCTTAGCAAGCTTAGCCTACGATATCTTTTTCTTTTCTTATTACGTTGAGAACTTCCATCTTTCCCTTAAAGGAAGCACTTTATGGTTTCTCTTTGGCATGTCAGAATTGCCAGCATCGCCACCATGGTGCTTTGGGGCTGTTATTAAGTCAAACAAGGATTCCTGGAAGCCAAGTGCTAGGATGCCACGAGAATCCATCTGAAAACCTAGAAGGCTGCTGAGTGACTAATGGGCAGGGAGCATCTGCAGCGTGGATCCTCTAGACAAGGGGGTGATTCACATCCCAGTCAGGATGGAGGGGGAAGGCTGGAGATTCCACCACACTACCCAGAACGACCTGTGTTAAAACAGGAAGTGTTTATTTCCAGAGCTTTCCATTTACTATTTTCAGACCGTGATGGACCATGGGTAAGAGAAAGCAGGCTGCTCCACTGGGAAGGTGGGATGAACTGAGAGGGTGGGACCAGGAACCCAGCAGTTTGAACTGAGCACCACAGAATCATTCCTGGGGAGCAGCAGGACATGGCCCTAATCAGAGACTCTGGATTTCAGAATTGCTATGGACCAGTGGCTGCTATGGGCCTCCCAATTCTCTCTTGTTGGCCAGGGTCATTGATCACAGTTTTCCCTCGCCTGTGTCACCAGTGCATGTCAGGTGCACAAGTCTTCAGATTGAGAGAATCATACTCAAAAACTCCCCGTGAAGCTGGTGGCATGCTGAAGAGCCTCGTCTGCACCTGGACTTGATTTCTGTGACAAGATCCTGGGCCTGAGAGTCTTTCTGAGCCTACTCTGGCTTGGAAGGCTGCCTGATTAAAAAAAAAAAAAAAAAAAAAAAGACTCTGGACCTCAAGCCTAAGCTTGATGCCATAATGGGATGAGACTTCGGGCATCTTGGCAGGAAGGGGGAATGGCACTGCATATGGTGAGAATGTAAATAATTTGTGCCAGGGGTGGACTGTGGCAGTTTAAGGATGACCAGGAACACTTTGAGACTCCGCCTATCAAGAGACAGCGGCTTAGACCCCTTGAATCCAGACTGGCCTTCAGGGATTATTTGACCACCCACGGTTCTACTTTCTGCCTTCTGATTCTAGGGACCTCAGATACGTGGAACCACACAGTGTCTGTCCTTTGGGAACTGGCTGTGCCAGAATCAGGGTGTGGGCAGGGCTAGTTCCTCCTGCGGGCTGTGGGGACGATCTGTCTCTGCCTCTGACAGCTTTGCGGCACCTGTTAGCGGTCCTCACCTTGTGACACCTCCTCTGGGCTCTGACTCCTCATTACATGGCCACTTCCCGTGTGTCTCCATGTCCCCTCTTCTACTTACACGGTCACCAGTTATTAGATCCAGGGACCGCCCTACACCCACAGTGATCTCATCTTACGATCCTTGCCTTATCATGTCTGCAAAGACCCTGTTTCCAGGTAAGGTCCCATTCTGAGGTGCCATGTGGACATGAATTTGGGGGATACCTCACCTTGCTACGAGCACCCACCATGCCCCACCCTTCCTTCTTCTATTAACGCCCCCATGTGGGAGGATCGGCACCATCCACCCCGCTTTACAGATGGAGAAGTCAGGGGCAGGGAGGTGGGGGGACCTGCCCGGGTCACTCCACCAGCAAGTGACTGAGCCAAGCACAGAGTCCCGGCAGCCAGGACATGCAGTTCCAGTGCTTCCCGGCCTCCACAGCGTTGGCTGGGCTCTGCTGGTTACCCCGAGTGCCACTTCATGCTGGGCCCGACTGCCCATGCCACAGCTGGATACCCCACGAAGCCCAGGCTCTTGGCCACTCACCCAAGTCCAGAGCAGGGCTGGGCGGTCCCTGCTTCTGGGCACAGGAAAAAGGACTCAGATTCAGACGGCCCAAGGTCATCTCTGCCCCTCTTCTTCACTGCCACCTCCTCCCTCCTGTCTTCATCCTCTCTGGGCACTCACAAGCTCAAGGAGTATGTGTGGTATACACATGAGATGTGCACACACACACCACACTGCACAGATCCCACAGGCCCCACACACATGCTGCATACACACCATGCCCTGCAACCCACAGTCCTGAACATGCCCCACACACAGGTCCCAGGTAACCCTCCACAGCCCCCACAGCCCTGCACACACAGGCTCCCACACACACACCCTGCACACACAGGCTCCCACACACAGACCCTGCACACATAGGCCCTGCACACACAGACCCCACACACGCCCTGCACACACAGGCTCCCACACACAGACCCCACACACGTCCTGCACACACAGGCTCCCACACACACACCCTGCACACACAGACCCCACACACGCCCTGCACACACAGGCTCCCACACACAGACCCCACACATGCCCTGCACACACAGGCTCCCACACACACACCCTGCACACACAGGCCCTGCACACACAGACTCCACACATGCCCTGCACACACAGGCTCCCACACACAGACCCCACACACACCCTGCACACACAGGCCCTGCACTCACAGACCCCACACACACCCTTGCACACACAGGCCCTGCACACACAGGTTCCCACACACAGACCCCACACATGCCCTGCACACACACGCCCTGCACACACAAGTTCGCACACACAGACCCCACACATGCCCTGCACACACACAGACCCCACACACACCCTTGCACACACACACCCTGCACACGCAGGTTCCCATACACAGACCCCACACACGCCTTGCACACAGACACCCTACACACACAGACCCTGCATACACAGACCCCACACACGCCCTGCACACACAGGTTCCCACACACAGGCTCACACACACAGACCCCACACACGCCCTGCACACACACAGACCCCACACACGCCCTGCAGACACAGGCCCTGCACACACAGACCCCATACACACTCTGCTTGCACACCCTCTCTGCAGCCCCCACAACATCCCCGCATCCACAGTTTCCCACCCTGGCCTTGATGGGGAAGCTCCCAGCAGAGGGTGTCCAGAGGGGCAGTCGGTAATGGACCCACCCTCTCTCCCAGATTACCTGAGGCTGCCCAAATCTGAGTTCATTTTCCCACATCCAGAACCAGAGCCCCCGCCGCCAACCCTCCTGGGGATTCAGGTGAGTGGCCCAGAGCCTGGCTGGGCTCCACGGGGTGTCCAGCTGCAGCACGGCAGTCAGGTCCGCCATGAAGTGACACTTAGGGCAACCCGCAGAGCCCAGCCAAAGAAAGCACCTGTTTCAGTGAGAAGCGAGTATGGTGGTTCTGCCAGGAAAGAAGCCCTCCTGGGTGTGCACAGCGGAGGAGCTCACTGAACAATTCAGGGGTGATTTCAGTGCTAAACTAACCTGCGCTGTCTCCCACCCTCAGTGCCCCTCACCAGTCAGGAAAACAGGGCAGACGCCCAAAGGGCTGGAAAGAGGGAGACCCCCGCCCCTCAGAGAAAGACTTTGCACAACCCAGAGCTAAAGGGACCGGCCCAGCCCAGGCAGTCACTCTCAAGTCACTCTCTGCGGATGAAGACCCCCAGAGGGCATGGGAAGTTCCGGAAGCCAGGAGCAGGGGACATTCAGGAAATAAGGTCCTGCCTTGGGACCCCCAGTGGGTTCAGGCCCCAAGGAAGCTTCCTTCTGGTCTACAGTGCAGCAAGGGTAGAGGGGCAGTGGAGAAGGGGACAAGTGCTTAGCGACCTCACCATCCCCAAGTCACCTGATGGGAATGGCCCCAGGAGGGAAGTGTGCTGAGCCACGGCTTCCCGGATCCTCAGGTCTGCATCCCAGCCTCTCCCTCTAGACTCTAGCCAAGCTCACAGCTGTTCAAGGACATGAAGAAAGGGGTAAACTTACCTGAACCCCTAAAACCCAGAGTCCTCAGGAGACCCCAGCAGGCAGGGTCTGCCAAGGCCCACAGGACCTCCTGCTCTGGACACTTGACTGGGGCTCCTGGAGCGAGGACTTTTGTGTTCTCCTGTCTATTTTCCTTCCCAGTGACCAGATGGTTGACAAGATGACTGAGGTGCCCAGGGGGACCTTGGGGAGGCCGCTCTTACTTCGGGACAGCCGGTGCTCAGCACCCACCTGGCCGGGGCCATGTCACTCAGCAGCCATGGACCAAGGTTCCCGCCCCCTCTGAGCCAGCTCAGTGGTCGGTGTGTGCTGAGGGCTGAATGCAGAATCTCCAGCCTGACCCTTCTATACAGAGAGGCCTCCTCCCACAGGGATTCTAGAACCTTCCTCTGTGGGCACAGCTTATGCCTGCCACCTGCCCTGGATGGAAAAGGCATCCGGGGGCCCTTATAGCCTCCTCCTGGAGCCCTCAGCTCAGGATCCTCCAAGAAGGATCGAGGACCCTGAGGGCAGTGGAGGAGTGGACTGGACGGATGACCCCAGAGCCTCACCACACATGGTCACTGGTCCAGCCATCACAGGACCCAGAGAGGCCACCAAGGATATCCTAATGTGTGGAGAATATGCAAACAGCAAGAGAAAAGCATTTTCTCTCATAAGGAGGCCCTTCCCCCAACACCCAGGAGGCTGCACAGGGGGGCAGACGGCTCCCAGCCAGGAGGGTAAGTCCCCGGCTTCTGACCGTGCTGTCTCAGCTGGCCAGCTGCACAGCCTTCAGAGGGTCACCTGACAGCCACAGCCGGGCTTTACTCCCTTGTGAAACAGAAACCACAATGTCAGCATCACAGGTTTGCAGCCAGGGCTACAGAGCAGAGTGTGACACCATGTTCACCCGCAGTACCCCTCAACAGCCAAAGGTAGACACGACCCAGTCCCGAGTGGACGAACAGATCAGGTAACTGTGCCATGTGCATACAGCGGTATATCACCCAGCCCTAAAAAAGAAAGGAAATGCTGACGCACGCTACAACACAGATGAACCTTGAGGATGTCACGCTTGGCGACGCAAGCCAGTCCCCAAAGGACAGATACTGCGTGACTCCACTTAGCTGAGGTCCCTAGAATTAGAAGGCAGAAAGAACAGTGGGTGCCAGGGCCACGGGGAAGAAGTGAATGTTTAATAGGGACAGAGTCTCAGTTTGGCAGGATGAAAAGGATCCTGGAGCTGGATGCTGGTGAAGGCTGAAGGACGCTGTGAATGTACTGAACGCCATGGAACTGGACTCATAAAAAGGGTTGAGATGATACATTTGATACTATGGATGTTTTATCATCATTAAAATATATACATTTTCCGTGTGTGTGTGCATGTGTGTGCATGTGTGTGTGCATGTGTGTGCATGTGTTTGTGTGTGCATGTGTTTGTGTGTGCATGTGTGTGCGTGTGTGTGCGTGTGTGTGTGCATGTGTGTGCATGTGTTTGTGTGTGCATGTGTTTGTGTGTGCATGTGTGTGCGTGTGTGTGCGTGTGTGTGTGCATGTGTGTGCATGTGTTTGTGTGTGCATGTGTTTGTGTGTGCATGTGTGTGCGTGTGTGTGCATGTGTGTGCATGCATGTATGTGCATGTGTGTGCATGTGTTTGTGTGTGCATGTGTGTGCGTGGTGTGCGTGGTGTGCATGTGGTGTGTGTGTGTGCATGCATGCATGTGTGTGTGCGTGCATTGTGTGCGTGTAGTGTGTGCGTGTGCGTGTAGTGTGTGTGTGTGCGTGTAGTGTGTGCGTGTGTGTGTGCATGTGTGTGCATGTGTGAGAGTGAACTTTGCTGTGCACATGCAAATGTGCAGCTGCAGCTGCTTCACTGAAAGGCCAGGACCCACGGAGAGGTCAGTCAGGAAGTAACCTTGTGTCCCCTGGCCTCCTGCACACACCTGCCCTCCAGGGTCTCTTCTGCTTCTGGACAACAGATCAGGCAAAGCCAGGACTGGTCAGGCAGCAGCGGTTTTCACAAAGTCTCCTTTCCAGATGTCACAAAATCTGTCCGGTGGGAATTGGACCTACCTGGTGCCCAGGGGTGCTTCTCTTCCCCTGGCTAGAGCCCCATGTCCTCCCCTGGGACCCCAGCTCCCCTGCCATGGGGTGGCCCCTGGGGTCCTCCAGTGGTGGCAGGCAGACCTCCTGGGTGAGTCTTTAAGATGGTCCCAGTCTGATCACCTCTGGGATGTGTTCTTGCCCGAGGGAAAATGCGAACATCCGTATCCTGCCACTCGAAAGTGCCTTTGGCTCCTAGGAGCAGATTCATGCCCCATCTGCCAGCTCAGGCAGGCAGAGATGCCACAGACTGGGGGGCTGCACAGGTATGGACACAGCGGGAAGCTCTCTCGAAGGACTCCCGGTGAGCCCACCTGTCCCAGTGGGCAGCAATTCTTCCGACACACACTTCTTCCTGCCTGTCCTCTAGCCTGCAGGCTGGAGGCTGGTGATGGTGAAAGGAGAGAAGTCACCTCTGCCCCCAGCATGTCCTGCGGGTGTGGGGCCCCTTTCCTCAGAGTGGCTCAGTGTCCACTGCGCCACCAGCTCTGGGCTTTGGCATAGCTTCAAACAACAAGGGTGACCAGGATGGGGCAGGAGCCTGGAGTCCCCGAGGGCAGTGGCTTCGGGGCACCCTGGGGCCTGGGACAGTGCCTGCATGCAGTGGCCCTGACTCAGCACTGTTTTAATGAGCAGTTTGAGGATCAGGAGTTCGCATAGGACTGAGGTACCTTCATCAAACGCACAGCTGCAGTCAGAACCAAGGTTGGCAGAATCACAGCCACCATAACCCACACAGATATGCACATCTTTGTCCCCAGACTTGGAAATGCATGACCTCATGTGGCAAAAGGCACTTTTCGGACAGGTTAATTTGAGGATCTTGGGATGGAAGGTTATCCAGGATTATCTGAGTGGGCCCAGTGTCATCAAGGAGTCCTCGAGAGGGGAAGAGAGAGACAGGCTATGAAGACAATGGACTCGGAGAGGGTGCTGGGAGAGGCGGCGTGGCTGGCGTTGAAGATGGAGGAGGGGCCCTGAGCCAAGGAATGCAGGTGGCCCTGGAAGCTGGAAAAGGCCAGGACAGGGATTCTTCCCTGAGAGGAGCCAGCCCTGCAGGCGCCTTGATGCCTAGAGTCCTGCTCCCAGAGGTGTGAGAGAGGACACTTGTGCTGTTTTAAGCCCATCAGGGCTGTGACCATCTGTGGCAACGGCAACGGAGAACCCAGGCAGCGGTGCGGATTCCTGCAGGTCATCCAAAGGTGCGGTGGCGCCCGGCAGAAGCCACGCAGGCGACTGTCTGTGTAACCCTGCTGCTGAGGGAACCACACAGTGCCTGGGTGACTGCATCGCACACGAGCACGCAAACAGGGCCGGCCAGCACCAGGTCCGGGCGCGTGCGTCCACATCCAAGTGCCCGCATCCTCACGCATCCCCAGGGCTGACACATTTGTTTTGAATTACTCTGGTAAGAAGGTGGGGGCTGTGGCATATTAATAGCAGCTCCCAATAGAGCCCATTTTAGCTAATACAACCACACTGGAAAAATTGAGCTGCAGTAGCACCAGGCAGGCTTGCAGTAATCGTCTGACAGGCGTAAACCCCATTCACCCGTCTGCAGACAGGCCTTGTCATCGCAAGCCACCATTTGGAAGACGTTATGTCAAGCGCCTCTCATTGACGATCATGTGCAAATGGTTTGCATCTTGTTAAAATCCAATCCTGGTTTGGATTTCTTTCTGCAACGCCCTTGATGAAGACAAGCTACGTCTGTTTTGTGTCGGCTGCTGTCTCTCTCCCAAAATCCGCTCCTTCTGCGCTGAGCAGCATTTCCCCCCAGTCGTCGGCCGCTCGTTTGTGGGCTGGGTACGTGAGGATCCCTGACTGCGCTGGGGAGCTGGCGGTGGGAGCCCACCCGGACAGGAACCGGGGGCCGCCCCCAAGCAGGAGGCCGCGATCAAAGGGGCACACATCTTCCCTGTGGTCTTAGGTGGCGAATCGGCTCTCGGAAGCCTCTGCTGCAGAGAAGCCTCTGTTCCTTTGAAGTGTCAAGATGAGACGGCGCCCAGAGGATTTGTGTCAAAATGTGATCTAAGGAGATGTCACTCCTCGTGTCTCCAGTCAACACGTGGCTTTGTGGTGGTTAAATTCAGAAGACCCTTATCACAGATAGAAAGCCTGCTTGGGGGGATTAGTAATCAGGCACATTTGGCCCTTTTGAAAAGCCTCTTTCTTCACGGGGAGTCTCTTCCCCTTTGCTTGTATAAGCCTTTAAGAAGGGTATGCAAATAGCCGGAAGACTGGTTCCCAGGTGACCGGGGTGCACCAGCTGGCACCCTGAGAGATGACTGTGGGTGGGGCCTCCTGAGGGCTGGCAGCAGAAACACCGCCCTTACGATAAATGCTGGGCCCCATGGCATTGTGAAGTAGTGGGTCTGCTGGCAAGGGAGGCATGTAAGCGAGGCTGGGTACCCACATGGCTCCTGCGGAGAGGCGGCTGCAGATGGGGTGGGTGGTGGCTGGAGGTCCTCAGCCCATCTGCGTTGGCTGATGTGTGCTGCCCTGTCCCTGGCCGTGAGCCGGAGGTTGCCTTCCCAACTCTCAGCACCAAAAGGCATCATTGCGTTGAAAACAAGTGGTCCGTGGCTGAGAGCCATCCATGCGTATCTTCCTTTTGGGTCTGTGCCACCATCCTGCCTAATGTTGCAAATGGATGGCACAGATATTTAACCAGGTCACTGCAATCTCTACATCCTCATTCAGTGAGCTTCCAACTCAGAAGGCCTCCCTGATTTCAGAAATAACTGAGAACTGTAAATGTCTGTCATTTAAACCAAATACATGTCCTTGCTTTATAAAAGCCTAAATAATTTGTGGCCATTTTCTTCGTTATCTCCAACCCAGGGTTTTATTTTGTTTTTGTTCTGTTTTCATTAGCTTATCAGTCCGTTTTCATGCTGCTGATAAAGACATACCCGAGACTGGGAAGAAAAAGAGGTTTAATTGGATTTAGAGTTCCACATGGCTGAGGAGGCCTCAGAATCATGGCGGGAGGTGAAAGGCACTTCTTACATGGCGGCGGCAAGAGAAAATGAGGAAGAAGCAAAAGTGGAAACCCCTGATAAACCCATCAGATTTCATGAGACTTACTCATTGTCAGGAGAATAGCACAGGAAAGACCAGTCCCCATGATTCAATTACCTCCCACTGGGTCCCTCCTACAACATGTGGGAATTACGGGAGTACAGTTCAAGATGAGATTTGGATGGGGCCACAGCCAAACCATACCAATTAGTCAAAGGACCAGAACAGAGGCTTTCAGCCTGTCACCACTGTAACCCCACGGGTCTCCATGAGAGCTGAAGGGACCCATAATATGGGAACCACATGCCCCTATGGTGCCTATTGGGTCTGCAGCCCTGGGCTCATACACACACATGCAGGAGCGCCTGCACACACCTGGAAGATGAAGAAGAGACTGAGGGCCAGGAGGGGCCCCTGCTTTGATTTGCCTAGTGTGAGGCTGTACCAGAACTGGCCTCCAGCTCTGGGTTTGGGGTGCACTGGCCTCATGAGGGGTGCCCTGGAGGCCCCAGCAAAGGGAGCGGTGCTTTCCCAAGCAGCCACAGACAGGACAGGGAATGAGAATTCCAGCATCCACTTCTGGGTGGCAGCCAGCACTCTGCCCAGGGTGCGTCTGGCATCCGGCAGGCCTGATGAACACCAATGTCCACTCCACTCAGGTGGCTCCAGAATAGCAGATGTCTCGGAGCACGGGCCTTGGTCTCAGGCACACCCACACCAAGGCCCCGGCTGGCAGACCACGAGCAGAGTGGCCTTAGGGAGCCACTTGGTGGTCACCAGCCCCAGGTTCTCCAAGTGTAGACAGGGGCTGTGGATTCCCCACTCTCAGGGATGTTCAGAGGTGATGTGTGGAGGACAGGGCACGGGGTCTGAATGGGACACTCATCTCTGGCGGATGTGAGCTGTCAGCAGTGACGCCCAGCACCCCTCCCTCCCTCCCACATGCAACTCAAACAGGGTTTCCACTTGCACCCTCCTTTGAGTGTGGGTTGGACTGCAGCCCAGAGGCTGAGGGACTGCTGGGCAAGAAACTACATGAAAGGCAGAAAGGGCCGCTCTGGAGTGGCCAGCCTCCAGTGCTGGTCCTTCCAACCCCGTCCTGCAGATGTGCTGACTGAGACAGGTGCCTGTCCCAGGGATAGACTGGCCCAGGTGAAGTCTCTGAATGGTGCTGGGGGCAGATCTGGATGGCAAAGAGGAACACAGAGAGCAGAGATTCATCCCCTGCGTGGCCCTGTCCTCCTCATTGCCTGAAACTCCTCAAGGAACCACTATGGTTGTCTCAATCCCAGATCAAAAGCCCAGCATTCATACCAGGGCTGCGTGAGCTGAGATCTCTCCTCTGCTGCACCGTGGTCAGCGGCAGCCCCAGAAGAGCAGCTCTCCTAGGGCTCCCGCCCGGCCTGGGGCCGCCTTGGCCCCACTGCACATCCTGGCCGCTTGGGCCTCGGTCTGCCAGGTCAGCCCCGCCACACACTGCATGGTGCTGTGAGTACCCCATACCTCCTGGCAGCCCCAAGCACTGTCTTCCTTCTTCCCAGGGCCCTGAGAGGCCTTGGCACGGGGCAGAGGTCACATGGGGACTCTCTTGGGTCACTGAGCTCTGCAGATAGGAATCCCCACCCCGAGGCTTTAGAGAGTGGAGAGAACTACTGGAAACCCCAGGACAGCTGAGCCCAGGTGGGAGAGGGGCTATGACTTGGCTGAGTCCAGACTTGGCCTCTCACAGCCCTGGCTGCACCTGCTAAGGATGAGTCCATCATCCAAGCCACCATACCGATTGAAAGGCATTTGGGACTGAGAGACCAGAACTTTCCATGCTGATTCAGAGGTCAAAGGTGAGACAATCTGGAAGAGCTGAGAGGGAGCCAGCAGCTGGTTTGGCACCAGGTATTGAGAAGCGATGCCAAAAAATGTCCGTGGACCTACTTTTGAATTCAGTAAAACATGGCAGAACATTCCGGAGTCTTCCCTTGCCAGGGTGGCAGGCTCACTTTGAGAGAGGGCAATACGTGACTGGGCAGACCCAATGGCTCTGTCCCTTCCTCAACCTCAGAGGCCAGCTGCAGGGAGGCCATGACTGCCCCATGTCCCCACGGCTGGGGCCGCCTGCCCGGCCAAGACCCCGATCACTCTTCCCCCAGGAGAGAGCAGGCATCACATCCAGGGAGGCCCTCCAGCCCAGAGGGCTGTGCACACGCCACAGGTCCCCAGAGTGGCTGCAACCTCGAGGCCTCGTGCTCTCAGTTAGCCCTGCCTCCCTGGGCCTCAGCCCACCCTCAAGCGGAATGGCAGTGGCCTCGGAACAGTGTCAAAGGCGCTGGTGCTTCCTTCCTACACACCTACTATGCACCTGTCAGATCCCCATGAGCTCTGCAGAGATGAGCCCAGGAATTTACACCTCATGGATATCAGGGCAGGCAATGCTGCTCCACAGCTCAGCCCCAGGGACACCACAGAAACCAGGAGGCTGACGTGAGAGCTAGAGTAAGCCTGAACACCCAGGGACAGCAAGACCAGCTACGCCTGGCTGGGCAGGGTGGGGAGTGAGGGAGGCCTGAGACAAAGCTGCCGCCCCACAGGAACAGGGATAGCAAGAGGCCCTGGGAAAGGACTGCCCAGGCCCAGGGGGTGACTCCCACCAGCCCCCGACCCAGCACGTTTCTCTCAACAGGTTCCCAGCGGGACCCCCAGCCATACCCCATCCGGGTACCCATTTCCAGCCATGGCAGCCACCGTCCTCCTACCGCAGGGGAAAGTACATGGTCTGGCTGCTCCAGTCCCACAGTGCAGAGCTGACCCAGGAGGCAGGACAGGCGTCGAATCATCAAAGTGATGGAGAAGGCCCTAGGGATGTGGAGTGAGGGCAAGAACCAGCCAGAAATGCCTGGTGGGGAAAATGCAGTCATTGAGCCCGTGGGCTTGGCAGGTGGGTCTACGAAAGGGGCAACATGCCCGGTGTGGTGGGGCAGGTGGAGGAGTCCCAAGAAGGCGTGCAGCGAGGCAGAGGTGCCAGTCGGAGCAGGTGCAGGAAGGGTGTGAGGTGGGAACTAGAAGCGGAGGCGCCCCAGTGCGGGGCCAGAGTCACAGGGACAGAGAGAAAAGCCAAAAGGAGCAAATATTTCCAAAGCAAGTTAATGAGAAAATCTTCCTGTTAAAAGCAGAGATTAGTCCTCCGACAGCAAAGGGCACAGGGAGAGGCAGTCAGGTGGCACACACACCTCCTGGAGAAACTCGGGGACCTCCCAGGGTAAGACAGGAATCAAGGCACCAGTCCTTCCAAGATGGAGCCTCCCAGTCCCTCCCTGGTCCTGAACACCCTTACCTACTTCTTCAGATCCAGATAACTCAGCAGCCAACGTCTCTAGGAAGCCCTCCTGAGGCTCCCAAGGAGGGCCGGAGTCAGCTGGGGCTGGCCCAGGAGAAAGGAGACGGGACTGGCCCAGGTTTGGGCAGGGTGAGGAGGAGCTGGAGTCCAAGGCCGCAGGTGGTCCTGGGGCCCTCTGGGGTGGTGGCTGGTCGGATAGATTTGAGCTGTGGGGACCTCACAGGAGGGACGGGGCAGGCAGCAGGGAAGGAGAAATGCGTGTCATCTGGGCAATGCCCCCCGCCCCCCCAGGAAGGTCCCAGGCAGCTGCTGCTCTCCTGAGACTCTGCTGATGCAGCTCAGCCTCTTCACTCACTACTCAGTTCACCCTCAGAGGCCTCAGCTGCCTGCTGGGCACACAGACTCCTCCTCAACCCCTCCGGGACCCTCCCCACACCACGCCCTGAGGAGGACGGGGTCATAAGCGGCCCCAGCACCAGGAGAGACCCACAGCCCTGCAGAGTCCAGCAACCCCACAGCCACTCGGCCGCCTCTTCCTGGTTCTCTTCGTGGTGCACCCAGTAGGAGGGTGAGAGGGTGGGGGCTTGGCTGACGGATTTATGAGAAGGGGATCACCTGAAGAACACCCTGTCCACTGCATGCTGCCCTCATGCCACCAGGCCCAGCCAAGCCCAGGGACACTCCTGCCCCTCACCCTCAAGAGACAGGATCTCATCCCCCTGGCCATGAGCAGGGGTGACGCCCAGATCCTGGCACCCAAGAGTTCTCTGGTTCCCCCAATGGAGGGATGCTTCCTCAGACAGGGCTGACCCCCTTGGGCAGGGCTGACCCCCTTGGATGGGGTTGACCCCTTAGGGCAGAGCTGACCCCCCTAGGGCAGGGCTGAGCCTCCTTGAGCAGCGATGAACCCCTAGGGTAGGGCTGACCCCCTTGGATGGAGCTGACCCCTTAGGGCAAGACTGACCCACCCCAGGGCTGAACTCAGGGCAAGGCTGAGTTCCCTCAGGCAGCACTGACTCTCTTGGACAGGCCTGACTCCATGCTGGGCAAGACTAAACTCCTAGTCTTCTCTCATTACCAAATCCAAGGGTAGGGTGGGGCAGGGAGAGCCCTAGGCTCAGGGCTGTGAGTCTCAGGGGACTGAGGATTAGAAACAGAGAACTTCACACCCACCAGCCACCTGCCCTCCCCTCCGGGCCTGGCACGGAGGACAGGGACATGCATCTTTAATGGGGCAAGGAGGTGTCCTCTGCCCTCCCCTCCAGATATGGCACAGGGGACAGGGATGTGGGCCCCTGATGGGACAAGGAGGTGTCCCCTGCCCTCCCCTCTGGGCCTGGCACAGGGACAGGGATGAGGGTCCCTAATGGAACAAGGAGGTGTCCCCTGCCCTCCCCTCTGGGCCTGGCACAGGGACAGGGATGAGGGTCCCTAATGGAACAAGGAGGTGTCCCCTGCCCTCCCCTCTGGGCTTGGCACAGGGGACAGGGATATGGGTCCCTGATGGGACAAGGAGGTGTCCCAGAGTGGCCAGGGCCACACTCACTCCCTGCTCAGGGATCCTGCAGTGAAGTGGGTGCCAGGGCAGTGTTGCCCCTGCCTTTGACACACTCCAGGCTATCCCTGGAGCCTGGGGTGCCCTTGAAACCTGGTACCTCCTAGGGTCCCACGGAGAGCCCTGGATCTGTCATGCAGGACAAGCAGGAGCCCAGTCAGAGGCTGGGAGTGCCCCTCCAGGAGAAGGCCAGGGTCTTCAGCATCTGCCGAGGGCCCTGAGTGTTCACAGGCTTTCCAACCACACAAGGAGCAGAGGGACGGGGCCACTCATTCTTTTACATTCTGATTAGAAAGTGCATAGTAGCTCACAGAGCGGCTGGTGGGATGCTGGTTCCCCCTTAAACATGTATTGATTTCTAAGACTCCATGTGAGGTCCTGCAACCTAGGCCAAGGGTATCTAAAAGGGGCAGCAAACAACTTCATGCTACTTAGAGATGAATCCTCTCTAGATAGCATGAGGCAGCATCAGATCACCAAGCTGGCATCCTCCACCACCCCACTTTGGACAGATTTTTCTAAGCCACCAGAACTGGAAACCAAATACCTAGGCTCAAACCCTCAAAGGAAAGATCTCAGTCTCTTTACAGTATCTCAGGGATGAGGAGAAGACCCACTAGGCTCTCAGTCAAACCCCAGAGGGCCATGCTTAAGAAACAGGGAAGGACAGAGGCAGACTGAGTCTCGTCAAAGACACCATTTGACTGGGACTCAGCTACATCCCCAGTTGGGTTTATGTGATAATCCTCTCACCCTAGTCCCCTCACAGGAAAACACAAAAGATGATGCCATCTGGAGTCTCTATAATTCCTTTATACAGAGAGTTTGGCATAAAGGAGGTAAAGAAGCAGGAAAATGCAAACAATGAGCTAGAAGAAAAAGGTCAATAGAAGTAGACCCACAAATGATTGATTCCAAAGTTGGCATTGGCAGAGAGAAGCACTTCAAAATAAGTGTGATTCACACGTCGGAGAAATGAGAGGAAAAGATAGGCAAAGCTGAAAATAGAAAATTACAGCAGAACATTGGAATCTGGAAAAACTAATCAAATAACACTGAAAAACATTACTTTTGGAATTAAGAACCTATTGGATGTATTTAATAGATGTTTGAACACAGCAGATCACAGAATTATTGCACTTGAATCAGATCAATTGAAAACATCCAAGATGAAGCACAGAGAAAAGAAATCAGTTTTAAAGAAAAGGAAAAGAAAAAGGAAAGCAGAATGCAGCGGAAGAGATGCATGGGACCCGGTAACAGAGCATCCGAAGGCACCTTCCATGGTGGACCAGGCTGTTCTGCTACCAGGCCGTGGTGAGACAAACACAGGGCAGTTGTGTAAACACACAGGAACCTTTACATCAGTTTGACAGAATACTTTCATGTCTGCTCAGTCTGGGAATGGGACATAATACACATGTAATTGGAACCTCGGAAAGAGAAGAGAGAGAATGAGGCAGAAGCAATATTGAAGGAGGTGATGGCTGAGAATTTCTTGGAACTGATGAAGACCTCAGCAGGGATTCAGGAAGCTCAACAAACTCCAGAAGAGTGGAGAAGGGTGGGAGCAGGAAGCAAATGGGCAGGGGAGCCTCTTGGCCTCTGGGCCCCACAGGGCAGTTGTTCAGCAAGCAGTCACGCTTGGGGCTTCTTCCTCCTGCCCGAGCCTCTGCCCACTTCTGAGAGGGGCATTCCAGTGACTGGTGGGATCTGCAGATCTACGATTAGGATCCCAGCCTTGTCACCAAAACAGGGGATACCAGAAGGAGGAAGAAACAAACTTTTCCCACAGTTAAGGAAACCCCATTCCAGGCATCAACCCACTCCTGCAGTGACCTGGTTGTACAGAACTCCACACGCTCAGAGAAACATCACTGACCCCAGAGGCAGCAGAGACTGGAGGACAATGGCCTTTGTTGGACCACCCAGATAATCCCGCACAGGCAGGGTGTACACAGCGACACCAGCAGCCGAGAATGTCTGCAGGGCCCAGAGATGTGTGCAGGCCCAGTGGAGCCAGTGCCAGGAGGCAGGGGGTGGTGAAGATGGAGGGAGGAAGTTGACATCACCATGCATCGAGATGTGGGCCTCGCTGCTGCAAGGGTAGGGCAGGGAGGTCCACAGGTTTAGAAAGTGCTTCCTGTGGGAATTAGCACCCAAGAGATGGATGTGTGTGGGTGTTCACCTGTATGGGTGTCTGTGTGACTGTGTATACGTGTTCATCTGTGTGTGTGATTGTGTATGTGTATTCATCTGTGTGTGTGACTGTGTGTATTCATCTGTGTGTGTGACTGTGTGTGTGTGTCTGTGTGTATTTGTGTGTTCTTCTGTGTGTATGCCGTGTGATATCCTCGGGCCAATCAGGAAAAGTAATCAGGCAAATCTTCCCTTTCTGAAATAATACTATTCATTTACGCATTTACACATTCATTTCCTTGTGTGTTGTCTTGACTTCCCCATAAGGAAGTGAGCCCCAAGAGAACAGGCACCTTGGGCATCCTATTCATGGGGTGGCCCCCCACCTGGAGGAGTGCTAGGTCATCTCTGCAATGGGCATACATGTATGGACACCCCTGGAGGGTCACACCTGTGTCCTGACATCCATCCACGTGGTCTGGGACCTGCTGCTCACCTTCCCCAGGGCCTTGTTGCAGAGAGTAACTCGCCCTCGAGGAAGTGCCCTGCGGAGGACAGGAGCTGCTGGAGAAGCCAGACCCTGTGGAGGACGGGAGTTGCTGGAGAGGCCCCTGCGGAGGAGCGGGGGTTTCTGAGAGGTGGGTGCATTGGTGTCTGGATGATGGAAGACAGTTCCAGAGGGTGTCACACCAGACAGGAGGGAGATTAAGAACCCAGGGGGTCCATGAAGGAGCACCCAGAGAGGCTGAGTGTCTGGGTGTTCTTCCTGGAATATGGAAGGAGTCACACAATGCAGGAAGCTTTAACTCTGCCCCCTCCTGCTCTGCAATCCCCTTGAGTTCTCACCCCCACGCTACTGGGGGTTTCCAACCACCTGCCCAGCCCTGGGAAGCCGTGTTGTGCACAGAGAGGCCAGTCAGGACCTGAGGCTGTGTCCGCCCACATCCGCGGGGCGAGGGGGTGTCGTGCGGCAGTGTCAGCTCCCTACCAAGGGTGGCTGTGCCTGTGATGCCCAGAGCCAGCTGCCATGTGATGGTTTAGGCAGGTGAGAGCTGAGCCTGGTGGCTGGAGGCCGAGGTGGGAGCTGAGGGTCTCAGGAATGCACAGGCTACTGGTCCCCAGGGCCGAGGACTGCAGCAGGAAGCAAGTCTGGGCTCCTTTAGCTCTAGTGGCAAAGTCACAGGAAACCCTGGACAGCCCAGCTGTGGGTGAGCAGGAGGGCATTTGCCCCCTCAACAGAGTCCAAACAAAATGTTTTCCCAAAAGCCAGTCAGGACTGGAGGCTTGAGGGTTGGATTGAGTCTGGGAGTGGCACTGCTGTTGCTGCCAGCAACGGGGTCCCACTAAGCCAGGTGCATTCCTGCCTCTGGGTGTGGGGATAGCAGAGGTAAAGAGCCCCTCAGTGGCCCTGCTCCCTGCCCCCCACCTTCTCCCAGGCCGGGGCACGCATCACAGGTCAAAGACACGTCGGGATCAGGAATTAGAAGCATTTAGGGTGCAAAGGGACCCCGGTGTGTCCGGCCCCATCTTTGGCAGATGAGAGGCTCACGGTACAGAGGCAGCACCTTGATCAAAGTCACAGCGGATGCAGGCCACAGAGCCTGGGAGTACGAGCTCCTGGCCCACACAGTGCTCCCATGGCGCTGCCCCGAGCTTCTCTTTCTGTGTAACCTTGGGGCTTAGAAGTAATTGGAAATTGGTTTTC
This sequence comes from Chlorocebus sabaeus, assembly GCF_047675955.1. NCBI lineage: Eukaryota > Metazoa > Chordata > Mammalia > Primates > Cercopithecidae > Chlorocebus > Chlorocebus sabaeus. Next base: position 127,862,867 of record NC_132913.1, read on the forward strand.
TTTTACTTTGTGGTCCTTGGATTCAAAAGGGTATAGTTTCAGGTTATAGCTGGATCTCCCCAGCCAGCCACGTCTCCCCAAGGACAGCAGCTGCACCTCGGACCCAACCCCCACCTGCCTGTCGCCAGCAAAGGGCTGGACGCCCAGCACGTCCTCACCAGCACAGCCATTTGGGATCCCAAACCCCACGTCCCTCGTGGATGCGTATCGTGGAAAATCTTCCTGGCTGGTTCCCATTGCTTTGAGAAAAGAAACCACAACTATTAGCCGGGAATGTGAAGTCCAGCCCCACCTCTTCCACACCAGCACATCAAATGTAATAATTCAGGCAAACGCCCAGCACCTGGCCGGCAGATGAGAAGGTTTCAGCTCACAGGAGCTCCCGCACCACTGATGCTGCTCCAGCAGTGTCTCCTGCTGCTAGACTGCCCTGCCCCATGTCAAAGCAAAACGTGCGCCCAAGCACTCCACCACGATGCTTCCTAACCCAGATCCTTCCACCTGGAATGCCCCGCTCTCCATCCTCCACTGGCCTGGCTGAGATTCCGCCATGAAACGGGGACATCACACCAACCACTGCAGGCTGGGCAACCCCTCCCTGCTCGGCTCATGGAACCCTCACGGTACCCGGGAGGTGAGAATACCCCAGGTGCAAAGGGGAAGCGGGCCCAGGGCGACTCTCCAAACCTTGCACAGCTGTCAGGCGCATCCCTGCTCTGCTCGGCCAGCTGTCAGAGACCTTGCTGATAACCTTGGCTGGACTTGAGTCTCCCCGCACAGCCGGCCCGGCCCAGGCTCAGAACCTCCAAGCCCCCAGGCACCCCAAGAGTGCCATTCCCCTCTGCTGTGTGCAACGTGCTCATGGAGGCCTGGCAGCTGCAGGGGCTGGGAGTACTGGGGCATCACTTCATGGATCCAGAAGACAGAGTAGACATGAAGCTCCCGAGCCAGCCTGTGCCAACCCCCCACCCCCCTTCAGCCACCCCTCTGGGCCCCTCCGCTTGGCTTGCAAAGCAAAGCCAGGAGCCCTGCAGCAAGCTGGCCTGCGGTCGAAACAGAACCACTGCCACTCTCCGGAGGCTCGTAGGCTCGCCAGCCCGGTGGTGGGTAATTGGATAGGACTCAGCCGCCAGTGAGGCTGGAGGAGACGAAGCAGAAATCCCCAGCCCTCACACCCACCCCTGCACTCCCGCGCCGCTGCCGTGGGGCGGAAGGCCAAATCGCACCACGAGCACACCACAGGCGCCCCTCTTTGCAGGGGATCAAAGAGAACCCCATCTACCCTCTGCACCTTCACCACCGAAAGTCAGCCAGAGGCGACTTGCCCTTGCCAGGCCCTTGCCGGGCCCTCCCCAGGCCTCACTACATTCTCCCATGGACCTGAGCACATCGTATTTGGGAAAACAGGAAAAGAGGAGTCCAGCCCCCTGAAGATGGGCCCAGGCCACTTCCTAAGACTCCTGCCCCATGGCCTTTGTCTCCTTGCAGGCCTGAGCCCTGGCATCTCTGCTTCCCCACAAGGGAGGCAGTGAGGCTCTGCCCGCCTCGCCTCTGCCCGCCTTGCCCGGTCGGGAGCCCTAACCTGAAGGGAAACTACATCCTGCCCTGCCCCCTCCTGCTGTGTGCACCCCACACAGCATCCTGGGGTGGGCCTGGCAGGCCCCTCCTCAGCTCCTGGATGCTACACATGGATGTCTGGACCGGGTGGAAGTTATAGGGTGACTCTGAAGAAGGCCCCGGGGGCAGCGGCGTCTCTGGGCTCCACCAGCAGGATCTGGGGCACCATCCACGGCCCGACTTTATGGCTACAGGCCTGAAGCCCAGCCTGGCCCGAGCATAAAGGAGGCACTCTCAGCTGTGCTCTGGCTGCTCTGGCTGCTCCACCCTGTGGCTTGGACGCCTTGAGACTGCACAGCCTTGGGGCCCGTTTGCTCCCTCCTCAGTGCTGAGCCTCGCAGGGTGGGCGTGGGGGCTGGAGGAGCCCTCCCAGGGCCTTGGCCAAGATTGGGTGAGGTGGCCCTTCCCCGTGGGCACCCACCCCTCCCCTGGAGCCACAGCCTGGGGGCCAGTGCTAAGCCCAGGTCTCTTGAGTGTTATTTGGAAACTGAACCTGGTTTTGGTCTCTTACAGGCTAATCTGAGCCCTAAAACGCACAGAAACTTGGGGAGCCTCTCCCCTGCCATGCAAGACACCACCTCCGTGAGGCCCAGCAGCACCGACCACAGGCCCAAGGACACCTGGTCACCTCTGACCACAACTTAGAGCCCAGGCACTCCTACCAGGAGGTGGCCCCCAGCCAGAGAGCTGCCGCCCTGGGGCTCCCTTCATGCTCCCTGCCCCCAGGACCTAGAGACCCTCCTGACCTCAGCCTGCCACCCTCGCCAGACCCTGGGCCCGTAACCACGGGCTGACGAGGAGGTACCAAACAGCAGTCAGGCCAGAGGATGGCCAGCCTGCCCTCCCCAGCACTACCCTCCCCGGCCAGGCAGCATGCGCCCAGCAAGCTGAGCCATGTGGTCCTGGCAGCATGACCAGAGGACCTCTCTTCTTCCCGGACTCAGAGGCAGAGCCTGCAGCAGGAAGCAGAGGCTCCAGAAACCTGACATTCCAGTAACAGCTGCGATCCCCAGGGTGGTATGAGTCCCCAACCCAGGCTCGTCCTGGGGAAAGTGAGGGGTGTCCAGCCAGCAGCCTTGGCCCTGTGGGGACAGGTCATCTATGGTGAGAGATTTTCCTCATCTTCCTGCAGGGGGTTTGTTCCTCCTCCCCAACGCCAAGGTGGTTATGGGGCTCCCTGGGCTCTGCCAGTGCAGGCTGCAAAGCTGAACATCCCGGGCTTGGGGCTTGGAGCACTGAGGACAAAGCAATGGTGTCAATGTCGGGCAGAGGAAGACCCTGTAGAGGCTGGGTCGGCCTTCAGGGACACCCCCACCCAGAGACCGCAGGACGCATCTGGAAGGTGAGCTGACACTCCTTGGAGAAGGATCCAGGTGGTGACAGGAGCCCTGGCAGGCCTGAAGGAGACCTTGTCAGCAGAGGGGACTAGGGAGAGTGAAGACAACCACCTGTTTCCCACACACACCTGCCCAGAGAGGCTGAGCCTTAAAGAGTGGGGAGCGGGGATGGATTGAGGCCCGAAACCACCCCAGCATGCACACACATGCACCTGCATCCATGCACACGCACATGCACACAGGAATGCATGCACAAATGCACACATGTGCACACGAATACACACACACATGTCAACACAGGAGAACACACATGCATGCACACAGGAATGCACACATATGTGAACGCACACACGAACACACGCACACATGCACATGCACACACACATGAAGACACACACGCATGCACACACAAATATGCACACAACACACTCCCCGGCAGTGGGGGAGCTGCTCTCCCTGTGCTGCGAGGAGGGAAAGCGGTGGGCGTTTTGCAGGACTGGAAGTGAAGCGTTAATGTTGGCTGGATGTTCAACCACCCAAAAGGCCCAAAAGCCTCAGCCCTGGCCCAGCTGCCATGGAGGGCCAAGAAGAGGGGATTCAGCTGAGCAGGGGCGAAGGGAGGGGTTGGGGGGCACATTGAACCCCAGCCCTGAGTCAGGGCTCTTCCATGAACCCAGAGAGTCCACACAGGAGGATGAAGACACCGTGTGCTGTGCCTCAGATGGGGCCATCTCCCAGGTTTCTCTACCTGGCCAGGTATCCTTTTGGTCACGGCCCCTGACATCTGCTGTGGGGCACCATCAACCCCCATGGCGGGCTCAGGGCTTCCCCTCCTGAGAGGGTTGGGATGATGCAGCCCAGCAGAGAACCCACGGGAGGCTCCCACTGCTTTCCACCGCGGAGCCCCACACTGGCTTGGCTCCTCGCTCTCCACGGACATCCGGCCTGGGTCCCGCGGACACCTCTTCTTTTCCAGGGAGTGGAGTTCCTTGCTGTTTCCACAGCCAGAGGATCCTGCTGGGCACAGATGCTGCACAACGCTCCTTGCTATGGCGGAGAACCACCGCTGTGTCCTCATGCCTCCCTAGAAACATGGGCGCGGCCGCACCTGGAGGCCCAGCGGGAAGGGGCCCAGCTGGGCACAGCCCCGACAAGCTGCTCGGGGGCCTGAGTGGGACTCAGACTCTGTGGACCTCCGGCCACCAACTCCCAGAGCCACCCCGGGCTGGACCTCAGGGGTGGCTGTTTCGGTGCTGTGATGGTCTAAATCAGGAGGGTCCAGTCTTTTCGCTTCCCCGGGCCACATGCGAAGAAAAATTGTCTTGGGCCACACATAAAATACACTAACGATAGCTGATGAGCCAGAGCAAACAAACAAACAAAATCACAAAAAAACTCATAGTGTTTTAAGAAAGTGTATGAACTTGTGTTGGGTCGAATTCAAAGCCATCCTGGGCCACGTGGGGCCCCCGGCCTTGGGTTGGACAAGCTTGGTCTAAATGTGTGTAACCCCCCCCAAAATACGCATGCTGACCTATCCCCCAGTGCAATCGTATTCAGAGGTGAGGACTTTAGGAGGTGATTAGGTCGTGAGAGTGGAGGCCCGGGAACGGGACTGGTGCCCTTAGAAAAGAGGCCGCCCCTTCCACAGAGGGAGCACCCAGCGAGAAGTCACCATCTATGGAAAGTGGCCCTCACCAGACACAATCTTCCAGCACCTTCATCTCGGACTTTGCAGCTTCCAAACTGTGAGAAATAAATTTCTGTTGTTTCTACACCACCAGGTGTGTGGTAATTTTGTTATACCAGGACAAACAGTCAAGACAGGCAGAGCCTGGAAGGGGTGGGGTGAGCTCAGGGGTGCCCAGGGCAGAGCCTGGGATCAGGGTGAGCTCAGGGGCACCCAGGGCAGAGCCTGGGGGCGCGAGAGGACAGGCCTGTTTCCCCTGCAGCGAGCATTCTCTGTCCCCCACAACATTGCACAACAGGCTGGGCACAGGCAACCCTGGCTGCTCCCCAGCTCCCTGCCTGGCAAGGCCCATCACCTTGTGCCCAGGGTCAGGCCACTCCGGGCAGAGGTTGCGCTGCTCTCAGCACTGTCTTGGGGCCAACTCCTGGAGCCAGGTATCTCCTGGACCGAGGCTGGAACGTGGGGCCACTCAGGCGTCTCTGACAGGTAGGGTCCAGGCACAGGTGGCCCATGGTTGATCAACCACGTGGGAGTTAAATGTCTCCCTAATAAGCCCTCCCACCCCTCCTTTCCAGCAGCTGCTAAATGCCCTCAGGCCATCTCATCTGCACAAAGTAAAGTCTCCTGACCCTTGTCTGTGCAACCAAACTTCCTGAAGGCAGCTTCTGTCTCGTGTCGGCTCAGAACGCCACAGCGGGTTCCACTGCTGTGATGCTAAGGGTCATCTGACCTGTCCCCACCTGCCCCTCCTGCCTCACCTGCCCCACCCACACTTGCATCCCCCATTCACCTGGTCCTGAAGCTGGGAACCCACCTCCCTACACTCAGCCCAACAAAGAGCAGCCATCCCCAAGCCCCAAGTGACTATGGCCCGCCCCGCCCACATCTGGTTCTGCAGAGAGCTGCATGCCTCCAGGTCAGGGCCACCTGCTCCAAGGTCAGGGGTACCCACTCCAAGGTCAGGGGCCACATGCCTCCAGGTCAGGGCCACCCTATCCAAGGTTGGGGGGCCACATGCCTCAAGGCCAGGGCCACATGCTGCAAGTCAGGACTGCCTGCCCCAAGGTCAAGGCCACCTGTTTTAAGTTGGGACCAGACCTGATTTGCCAACACTGTACCCAGTCAGGGCCTGGACACAGCAGGTTTTAATATCTGTCCAAGGAATGAAGGCAGGAGTAAAGGAAACCTTCTCCGTTCTTTCAGCAGCCTTGCATGTGCACTGGGCAGGGCGAGGGACACAGGGTATGCTTTTCTGAGCAGCAAGGCCTGGAGTCCCCAACCAACAACCTCAGGGTCGGCCTCAGGACATGGGAGGACTTGAGGGAGGAGGACCCTGGGAAAACCTTCTAGAGTCCTCTCTGCCAGAGAGGAGTGTGCCTTGCCCAAGATCACTCATCCTGGAGGGACAGCCACAGACACGGCCCAGGACAACTCTGGCAGCCTCTCACCTCCTGGACTCCCTGAGTCTCCAGCTTTGCCGTGATCCCAGGGTCCCAGTCCAAGGCCAGCCTCCTCTCAGCCAGGCAGCCCACCCCAGTCCCGCCAGGACCAGCTGTGTCTGCGGGAGGAGGGTGGCCCTGCCGGGGGCTGGGGGGGACTCTGGGGAAGGGGCAGATGTATGACAAGAGGGGCATTGTCCACACTCCTGACCAGACTTCCAGGAGCTCCAGGGGAGGGAGCAGCAAGGCAGGGCTCTGAGCTGCAGGATCCAAAAATAGCCTGGGGTGCGGCCAGTGGCCAGGGATGGGCAGCTGACTTCACGCCACAGGCATCCCTGGAAGGCCCAGCTGTCTGTGGCCGCACCTGCTGGGCCTCTACCCATAATGCTGCCCTCAGCGGGATGAGCCTGTAACAGGCCCCCGGGCCACCCACATGCAGAAAGCCCAGCTCCTCCTGAGGCCCTAGATGGGCCCTTGGGTGCCTGGAGGCTGCTGTATTTCTCTCCCTGGCTTGTCCATGGACCCTGGGACAGCCACACCCCTCACCAGGCCTGGGCCACTTTGCAAGCTGTGGGGGGTGCTGTCTCCCCATTGGGAGTCCCCAGAGATTTGCCCCACGGGTTGGGGAACGACAGTGTGGCCCCCACCTACGCGAGGCGGAGACCCTTGCTCTCCTGGAGTCAGTATCCCTGTGGCCCCAACACTGGGCTACATCCAATTGAAGGAGAGATTTGCTACATCCAATTGAAAAATGAAGTGGGTGGGCCGGGCACAGTGGCTCACGCCTGTAATCCTGGCACTTTGAGAGGCCAAAGCGGGCGGATCACTCGAGGTCAGAAGTTTGAGACCAGCCTGGCCAACATGGTGAAACCCCTTTTCTACCAAAAATACAAAAATCAGCTGGGCGTGGTGGTGTGTGCCTGTAATGCCAGCTACTCAGGAGGCTGAGGCAGAAGAAGGAATTGAACCAGGGAGGCAGAGGTTGCAGTGAGCCGAGATCACACCACTGCACTCCAGCCTGGGCGACAGGGTAAGAGCCTGTCTCAAAAAAAGAAAAATGCCGGGCGCGGTGGCTCAAGCCTGTAATCCCAGCACTTTGGGAGGCTGAGGCGGGTGGATCACGAGGTCAGGAGATCGAGACCATCCTAGCTAACATGGTGAAACCCCGTCTCTACTAAAAATACAAAAAACTAGCCGGGCATGGTGGCGGGCGCCTGTAGTCCCAGCTACTCGGAGGCTGAGGCGGGAGAATGGTGTGAACCCGGGAGGCGGAGCTTGCAGTGAGCTGAGATCGGGCCACTGCACTCCAGCCTGGGCGACAGAGTGAGACTCCGTCTCAAAAAAAAAAAAAAAAAGAAAAAGAAAAATGAGGTCGGTGACGACGTTTCATTTCATTCCTGATGCAATTCACGTTTCCTCTGCGAAGGCTTCAGGGCCACATGGACCATGCACAGGACCCTGGGTATTCCCTGCAACCCCCAAACCTCACCATGGCTGACAGAGGGTGAAGGGCTTGCCCTGGAAGGGTTGGAGCTGTGGACAAGCATATTCTGGGACCTGGCATCAGAAACAGCTCTTAGGGGACAGACAGTAAATTCCTGCAGCTCAGCCAAATGCCATGGGGGACATTTGGGGGACATTTGGAAGGTGACATTTAGAAGATGGTTCCAGACCAGGGAGGGCCTCTGGGAGGCCACAGCTTTTCCAGGGATGAGCAGCAGGCAAGGAAGCCACGTGTGCCAGGGGAGGTGCTCCTGAGAGGCCAGCAGCAGGGGCAAAGGCCCAGGGCAGCAGCGGTCAGCTCGGGGTCCAAGGACAGCTAGGACATCTGTATGGCCACCGCTAAGGGAACCAGACAGAGGATGGCCACACGTGGGGACCCTGAATTTTGTTCTGATGTTAAGCCTGTCGGGGGGGTGAGCAGAGACAGGCGCTCCCTCCCTTGCTTGGGATCCAACCTTCCGCTGGAAGGGGCCCTGCGGGCTGCCGAGGGGCAGGGAGGAGGCAGAGGCAGACAGAGGCGGACACAGAGGCATGGCACTGCTGGCCTTGAGTGGTGGGTGCCCTGGAACTCTGGGAGCCATCCTGCTGGGGACACGATGAAGCCAGAGCAGGCCAATGAGTTGAAGGACAGGAGGCAGGAGAGCAGGGAGGGCGAGGTGGGCTCGGATGTGGTGGGTCCTGGACAGCTCGCCACTGTTTCTGAGACTTTGGAGGGCAGAGTGGAGCCTGGCATCCAGTCCTGATGATGCCTGCTGTGCCTGGGGCTGGCCAAGGTCTTCCCCACTGTCCTGGGCCCCCAAGCTGGGGCTGGCCTTTCTGCCAGTCTGAGCTGGGTTTCCAGGCTAAGTTGGTGGCTGCCTCTCCAGGTCTCCCGAGACTTCACCAGGTGGTCTCTGCAGAAGCTTCTGGAACTTGCTGCAGCCATGACTGGCCCAGAAATAAGAGGAGTGCCCTTCTCTGCCCTTCACCCACCCTTGAATACTGGCCCAGCACCAGTCTGAGAGGGTCCTGGGCAGCGCCAGGCTTGCAGGACCCCAGATTAGCCCAGAAGTGGTCCCGGTGGGGGTGCTGGGGTGTGGGGGTCCCCTGGGCTGGCCACCAGAGGGTTTCCTCCAGACCGCTGTGTGCCTGGGCTAGGGGAGGGCCTGGGCTGGGAACAAGGAGGCTCTGTGCTCCGGGCCTGGGCAGGAGCCAGTTTGGGGCCCTCCTTGGGCCTTTGAAGTCCCAGGCGCACCCACCCTGAGGCCTGGGTAGGGCAGATGCCTGGTGAAGCCCCACAGAGGTTTCTTGCAGAGGAAATTTCATGTCCCTGAGAGGGGCAGGTGGGAGAGGGATGTGGGAGAGGTGGGAAGAGGGGACAACGAGGGTAGGCTGTGGTGGTGGAGGGGCATGGCAGAGGGGCAGGGCATGGAGGGAGCAGGGCTGTAGATGGGGAAAGGGGCACGGAGGAGGACAGGGCTGTAGTTGAGGGGCAGGGGTGTGGAGGAGGGGAGGTCATGGAGGGCAAGATGTGGAGGAGGGCCGGGCCATGGAGGGAGCAGGGTGTGGAGGGGGCAGGACTCTGGCAGGGGTGAAGGGGCATAGAGGAGGGCAGGGCTGTGGTTAGGGGAGTGGGTGTGGAGGACGAGCACAGCACGGAGGGAGCAGGGCTGTGGTGCGGGGGAGGGGCATGGGGAAGGACAGAGCACGGAGGGCAGGGGCATGGAGGGTGGGATGCAGTGGGTGGGCTGTGGAGGCCACCAGGGCCACTCCTGTTGGGGCTGCTGTAAGGGAAACCCGTGAACTGCGTGGCTGGTAAACATAAGAGTTTATTTCTTACCACGCCGAGGCCAGAGGCCAGAGATCAGGTGCCAAACTGGTCGGGGCCTGGGGAGGGCTGTCCTCTGAGTTGTGGATTTCTGACTTCTCATTCTGTCCTTAAAGCAGTAGAAAGAGGGGGAGAGAGCCCTCGGCCTCTTCTTACAAGGGCCTGGGACCCATTCATGACAGCTGCACCTTTGTGACCACATCACTGCCCAAAGCCCCACCTCCTGATACCGTCATATTGGGGCTGGATTTCAACAGAAGAATTCGGGAGCTGGGCGTGCTGGCTCCCACCTCTGATCCCAGAGCTCCGGGAGGCTGAGGTGGGAGGATTGCTGCAGCCCAGGAGTTTGAGGCTGCAATGAGCCATGATCGCGCCACTGTACTCCAGCCTGGACAGCAGAGGGAGACCCTGTCTAAAGAGTTTTGGGGCAGCACAAACATTGAGTCCGTGACACTCCCCGTGGACAGGCCTCCCTTCTTTCCTCAGCTCGGGTCTTCCAGGCCAATGCAGGTCCCAGCCCATCAGTCTCAGTGGACCCAGTCTTGGGGGCCCGCAGGGCTCTGCACCTGCTTCCCTGATGCCTTTACCGCCAACCACTCTGCTCAGGTCTCTGGACCTGTGGGTTTTCCAGGATCCTTAGACCAAAGCCCACCAGCCTGAGCCCAGCACCTGCACAGGCGCTGTGGGGTCCAGGACGTGGGTGCTGGGGTGCGTGGCCTCTGTGACAATCCGGAACACAGCACTCAGAGCCTGCACCATTTCTTACATGCCTGGGTGGCGGCCCCTTCGACGGATAGAACGGATAGAACTCATCCTCAGACTCTGACCGGGCCCCTGGGGTGCTGGAACAAAGATGGGGAATCGAAAACAGGGATCTGGGAAGCAGCCCAGGCCGAGGCTCCTAGCAGGGAGGGTGAGAAGTACCCAGGTACCAGGGCTAGCTGGACGTGTTGGCTCTGCTTGGCCTCCCCTCCCAACCCCTGGACCCCAGTGAACCTGGGTACCGGACTAGCTGGATATGACCCTGCCTGGCCTCCACTCCAACCCCTGGACCCAGGTGGACTGGGGTACCGGGGCAAACTGGGCATGCTGACCCTGCCTGGCCTTTCTGGTCTCATTGTGACTCAGGCCTGGGGGTTCCCAAGGCTCCCGGCTTAGAGTCGGACATGACTGTGAGGCCCTTGCCCTTTCCCACTCAGCAGGGATGAGTTCAGGGATGGCCAGGCCCCAGTGATGTCACCAAGCTGAGCTTCTGAGCTTCTGGTGCCTGTGTGGGAGATGCGGCCCTCAGGAAGAAGTGTCCTCCCCTCCTTAAGGGACCAGAGAAGGAGGATGGGGAGGAGGCCTGGGCCGAGGTCATCTGATGCCAGCCTGCGGCCTGGAGCAGCCTGGGGCCAGCATGCGTTCCAAGGGGAATTCCTGGGGAATGATGCAGCCAGCCTCGCTATCACAGGCTGTCATTTGAGGGAGAGCCGCACTCGGAACGCCTCCCAGCCCCAGTGCAGGAATCCATCTGGCAAGTCTGCCCTCGGACACTCAGAGGACACTGTTCCAGAATCCCTGGACCTTGGGGTGGGGCCAGGGTCTCAGGAGAGGAAGTGCCCAGATTCCTGGACGCTGGTCCTGAGGAGGGTCTGGTGGCAGCCACCTCGGTCAGGACGAGGACAGAGTGTCCAGCCCTGTGCCAGCCCAGTGGCCTCAGGATACCACAGCCACGTCCCTCTTGTCTAAGGCCCAGCAGTCCCTGGGACACTCCAAGAGCCACCCACTTTCTAGGTTTGGGCTTCCCCTCCTCAGTGACCCCAGCTCCACCCCAGAGAGCAAACCCTGAAGCGGCTCCTCTGGGGGCCTTTAAGGGGAAAATAGGACTTGTGCTGTGCTTGGGGTGGACTGAAATCCTGCTCCTCACACTAAAGCATACTGCAACATAAAGCCGGGTGTTTGCAAACGAAATGCCAACAGTCACACAGAGCCAGCAAACTACCCTTCACCACACTCGCTGAATGAGGCTGTTCTGCTGAAACTCAGAGTCACCGGGCACTGAGTCTGCACGCTCACGCCCTCAGCTGCTACGGAATGATGACTCGGTTTCCCCGCCGCTCTTTGGATTCAAGCTGCTGCAAAGCCCTCCCCAGCCTGGGTGTCGAGAAGTTGCCTGGCCCAGTCGCGTGGCACGCGCAGGCAGTGGAGCCCGCAGACAGCGTGGGCACCGTTTACGGATGAACAACGAGCTCCTCCTCACCTCCATCCCTATGCGAGGCACTTCCCCACTCTCCTGACACCACATGGGCTGTTTCTGACTTCCAGCTACTAGGAGCAAGGCTGCCATGACCTCCTGTGTGTGTACATCGTGCTGCCTTCACATGTGCCTCGATTTCCGCAGGTTGCGTATGTCCAGGGCGAAGCCGCTGAGTCAGGGAATCCACATCTTCAGGTTGACCAGGCGTTGTTCAGCCAGTTCCCAAAGTGACTCTACTGACTTCCACTCGGGGTATGAAAAGCCCTATTTCTCTCCAGCCTTATCAACACAGTACTGCCAGCACTTAGCCCCTGCCAACCAGGAGACAGTGCGGAGGAGACCCACTGCAGTCCTGATGTGCGTCTCCCTGGTTACCATGAGGCTGCTCCCTACGCACACATCTTATAACCGTTTGGGTCTCCTCTCTGCCAACCACCCGTCCCAGTGCCCTGGCTGCTTTTCTATGCAGCTGCCTGTGTTTTTGTCATTGATTTGCCAGTACTCTTTACGTTTTTTAGATTCCAAGCCCTGTCAGTTACATATGTTAGAATATTGCTTTTTATTCTGTGACTTGTCTTTTTCAAGGTCTTGGGACTTTTCCTTCCCTAAAACATGTAAGGACCACTTACCAGACTTGCTGGCCCGTACCTGAGTGTGGAGGGAACAGGGCGTTGGTAGCAGCCCGGCCTTTGGGACTCCACCACACGGAACAGAGCATGCCTCTGATGCAGCTGGAGGGCTGCTGGGGACGCCACTGAGGGGTCACATCTTGGGGCTGGTGCAGCAGGAGGGCTGCCGGGGATGTCACTGGGGGTCCACATCTCGGAGTAGGAGTGCAGCAGGCGGACAGGCTGGAGAGGTTTCGCGAGAGAGCGGTGCCCACAGAGGCATCTCAGGGCCGTCCTGGCCTGTGCGCAGCAACACGACGCCCCAACCCTCCTGAGAAAGGGCTGTGCCAGCAGCTCCCACTGGCCTCCGTGTCCAGGAGTGTGAAGAGATGATTTTTCCGCCCCCTTTGAGAGCCTCCGTCTTTACCACACGGGCAGAGGGCCCCCGGGAGGAAGGTGTGTATGTCCGGGGCTCCAGAGTGCAAGGTCGGTTTAGGAAGTGCTGACTGCAGCCAGGTCCTCACCAGCCCTCCCTCGTGGGAGCTAACTTGGCAGTGCCAAGAAAGGCCCAGGAAAGTCAGGGCTGGGAACCACAGGCAGCGGCAGCCCAGGAGCCCCGTGTCAGCCTCAGCCTGGGGAGGGAGGGGAAGGCGCCCCACCTGGGACCCCCATGAGCCTCACTCTCCAAGGTGTGCAGTGAGCGGCCCGCCTGAGTGATCAGCCTGCTCAGAGAGCTTCAGGTCAAAACGCTGCCTGCCCTGCAGCCCAGCCGCCTCTTCCAGTCCCATCCTCGGACACCCATGAAGACACGAACAGACACTTCCTATCAGGAGACAAAGGAGGCAGATGGGAGCCGGAGCCTGGGAGGACCTAAACTAATTACAGGGCGACAGAGCCGGACGAAGCACCTCAGCACGCCTGGGAGCCAGAAGCTCTGGGAAAACCACTTCACAGAAGCCCACCAGCCCCCTCTGCCCTGGCCTGGCTGGCACACCTGGCCAGCCACAGGGCACCCTCCCCACACCTCCTCCCTGTCAACTGCTGCTTCCGGGCATTCTGGGTGCTGGATGGTGAGTGGGCACCGGAGGGGCTGTGTGGACGGCAGAGCCCAGGAAGGGCCAGCACGGGCAGTGTCCTCTCCAGGGGCCACCCAGAACCCCTACATGACAGGGGAGAGCCAGGAGCACAGTCTCTGGGGGCAGAGCTGCAGGCTTGGGCAGGAAGCTGGGACCATCGATCTCTTTCCCACCTGGGTCAGCAGCATCAGGATTCAACATCCACAGAACTGGAGAAAAAACACGTCCCAGGGCAAGCCGTTCACCCAGGGGGCAGCGGGGCAGGACCTCACCTGGTTTGAGGGTGAGAAGGGGGTCAAAAGATGAGCACAGTGCTTCGAAAAACACCAGAAAATGCATAAACTCCCCCCAATGACTTTGCACCAACAATTACATAAGGGAACTATTTAAAAAGAGGGAATAGAGCCAGGCATGGTGGCTCACGCCTACAGCTCCAGCACTTTGGACAGCCGGGGCGAGAAGAGTGCTAGAGCCCAGGAGTTGAGACCAGCCTGAGCAACATAGTGAGACTCCATCCCCATAAAATATCAAAAAAGTAGCTGGGCATGGTGGTACGTGCCTGTGGTCCCAGCTATTCGGGAAGCTAAGATGGGAGGATGGTTTGAGCCGGGGGTTCGAGGCTGCAGTGAGCTATGTCTGCGTCACTGCGCTCCAGCCTGGGCGGCAGAGTGAGACCCTGTCTCAAAAAGTAGCAGGGGTGGGGAGGCGTGATTAATCTTGGAGAAACAGATTAATAGTGGGGAAAGTCGACATGTGTTTCTTCTCTGGAAGATCAGAAAGGCCAAAACTTAGCAGATGGGAATTAGAAAGTTAGGAAAAGTATGCCACGTGATGTGAGCCCCTTCCATCCATTCGTTCCCCGATCAGAAAGGCCAAAACTTAGCAGATGGGAATTAGAAAGTTAGGAAAAGTATGCCACGTGATGTGAGCCCCTTCCATCCATTCCTTCCCCGAGGAGAGTCCAGCCCTGGCTCTCAAGACCCCAGGAGGCTGAGAAGCAGAGCTCCCGCTGCAAGGGCAGAGAGAGGGACCCTCTTGGGGAGTGCAGGCCCAAACAGCCAGCCCTGGGGAGGGGTCAGGCTTCAAGTGGGCCTAGGAGATAGGAGAAGCCATGGCCCCCATTCCCATCCCTGTCCCCTTGAGAAGCTCAGGGAGGTAGGGCATTCACAGGCAGATGTCCCAGCCTCTCCTGGGGAACACGGAGATTCCCAGCCGAGCCGCCCAGCACCCGGCCTGTGTCCACACCTGCCACATGGATGGAAAGCACCACAGGTGTTCTGGGCAACAAGGGAACTTCAGGGCTTCAAGTGAGCAGACAGGCTGGAGATGGCACCTAGGGGTGGTTGACAGGCATAGGGGTGGCTGACAGGCATGTTTCCACACCCAGAAACTACGTTTGATTCAGTTAAAGCACAGTAGACTCCCTGCACCTGAGTTTGTCCAGTTAAACCCGTTCAGGCACACAAAGATAGAGATGATTTTATTATATTTCTAATTTTATCCTCAATAAAATTTAAAATATGCATACAATCCTATAAAACTTCATGATGTCATATATGTAGTTCAACTGTATAATATACTTTGTGCTTGGCAAGCAGTGGATACACCTTTTCCAACATCCATGTGCTTTTAAAAAATTAAGCATTGTGGCTCACGCCTGTAATCCCACCACTCTGGGAAGCTGAGGCAGGAGGATGGCTTAAGCTCTGGAGTTTGAGGCTACAGTGAGCCATGATAGCACCACTGCACTCCAGCCTGGTTGACAGAGCAAGACCCCATCTCTGAAAAAGAAATTAACCCTCTAGTCGTTCACACCAAACATCTCAATAAATTCAAAAAAATCACTTTATATAAATGAAATCATATTGAAAAAGTTATTTTGTTTCTTCCTTGTTTTCTAATCGTTATAATTTTAATACAAAAGTTAGGATGTGGGTCCCTCTAGGATTAAGAAAGAGTGAGGTGCACCTGTGTGCTGTTGAAACTGTGAGTCAGGACCCGGTGGTGGCCACATAGGAGTCCACTGTATGATTTTCTGTTAAGCTGCACATTTTTTATCAAGGCACTTTTATCTTGTATATTTTATCTCTAAAGTTTTTAAAACATGCTTCAAACTATTCCCCCCAAAAGTAGAAGTTGTAAAAATTACATTTTGGGTGACAATGTTAAAATTTTTTAAAGAAGAAAGGTCATCGCTTTGGTGTTTATTTAAACGGAAATTAGATAATTTCTAGATCATTTGGCTCCTCTATTTCTTTATTACTCCAATTCTAATTTCTTAGAAAACGCTCCTGGCTCCACCCCCGAACGTTTCCACAATTGGAACACGCCTGTCGTCCACAGCCCGAATCACCACCACCTTCTCTCACGTGGCCCCCAAGCTCCACCCACAACACAGAAGCCAAGGTGGCCTTGGTAAACCTGAGGTCACATCATGTCATCTTTTATTCGGGCTCCACAGCAGATGCCAATCCCTCTTAGAGTAGAAGTTAAAGCACTGACCCGCAAGGTTCCACATGATCTGACCTCAGGGTTCACACCCTTTCCCTGTTCCTCACACTCCAGGCGCATGGCCTGGCATGCTCCCTCCTCATAACCCTCCTGCAAGTGGTCCCTCTGCTGACACACACTCCTGTTTAAGCCCGCGTGGTGACCAAAACTGACGCTGTGCTGGGCCGAGGAGCTGGTTCCAACACATTTCAAAGGACTGCAGTAATCCAGAAAATGTTCTCAGACTACAGTAGAATTAAGCTGGAAATGGATGCTGATAAAAGCAACTAGAAAATCTCCCAAATGTTTAGAAATTAAGCAATGTACCTCTGCATGACCCATGGGTCAAAGATGAACCATAAATGGAAATTAGAAAATCTTTAAACTGAATGATCATAAAAATAGAACCTATCAAACTTGTAGAATCCAGTTAAAACTGTGCTCAGAGTGAAATGTTTGCTTAGAAAGAAAAAAGTTGCAACAATAGTCTAAGTATAGCCTTGTAAGGACATTAGAAAAAAAGGAGCAAATTAAACCCAAAGAAAATAGAAAGAGGGAACTAATAGGGATGAAAGTAGAACATAATTAATAAAACAAATGTCAATAGAAAGGTGGGGTTTTGTACAGATTAATAATATTGACTGCCCAAGACTAATAAAAAAATAGCACAAAATAGGCTGGGCAACGTGGCTCATGCCAGCACTTTGGGAGGCTGAGGTGGGTGGATCACTTGAGGTCAGGAGTTCAAGACCAGCCTGGACAACATGGTGAAACCTCATCTCTACTAAAAGTACAAAAATTAACCACGTGTGGTGGCAGGCACCTGTAATCCCAGCTACTTGGGAGGTTGAGGCAGGAGAATCACTTGAACCTGGGAAGCAAAGGTTGCAGTGAGCTGAGATCATGCCACTGCACTCCAGCCTGGGTGACAAGAGCAAAACTCCATCTCAAACACACACACACACACACACACGCACGCACACACAAAATAATATGGCACATGTTGGCAATAGTAGAGATTAAGAAGGGATTACCACTGAAGATCCCATAGACATTACAAATATTATGAAGTATGACAAACAACTTTCTGCCAAACAATTCAGTAAGTCCAATGAAATGGACACATTCTTAGAAAAACAAATATAACAAAAGAGACACAAGAATAGAGTATGTGGCCGGGCGCGGTGGCTCAAGCCTGTAATCCCAGCACTTTGGGAGGCCGAGACGGGCGGATCACGAGGTCAGGAGATCGAGACCATCCTGGCTAACCCGGTGAAACCCCGTCTCTACTAAAAAATACAAAAATCTAGCCGGGCGAGGTGGCGGGCGCCTGTAGTCCCAGCTACTCGGGAGGCTGAGGCAGGAGAATGGCGTGAACCCGGGAGGCGGAGCTTGCAGTGAGCTGAGATCCGGCCACTGCACTCCAGCCTGGGCGACAGAGCGAAACTCCGCCTCAAAAAAAAAAAAAAAAAAAAAAGAATAGAGTATGTAAGTAGTCCTATGCATAATAAATAAATTAATTGAATCATTAATTTAAAACCTTTCCACAAAAAAATCTCTAGGCCCAGAACACTTAAGATAAATATTTTCAAATATTTAAAGATGGACTAACACAAATCTTATAAAATTCTTCCAGAAAACAGGAAAAACAGAAATATCCCCTGTTATGGTTTGGCTTTGTGTCCTCACCCAAATCTCATCATAAATTGTAATCCCCAGGTGTTGAGGGAGGAAGCTGGCAGGAGGCAATTGGATTATGGGGGCAGTTTCTCCCCATGCTGTTCGCATGCTAGTGAGGGCGTTCTCATGAGAGCTGGTAGTTTTGTAAGAGGCTCTTCCCCTTTAGCTCCCTTCACATGCTCCCTCTCGCCTGCCGCCATGTAAGATGTGCCTCTTCCCCTTCCACCATGATTGTCAGTTTCCAGAGGCCTCCCCAGCCATGTGGAACTGTGAGTCAATCAAACCTCTTTCCTTTATAAATTACCCAGTCTCAGGTATTTCATTATAGCAGTGTGAAAACGGACTAATACACTCCCCAATTCATTTTCTGAGATCATTATTAATTTATCCCAAAACATGAGAAAACTAAAAAAAAATGAATATCATAGGTTAATCTCTCTTGTGAACATAGGCACAAAACTCTCATCAAAATATTAGAAAACTAAATCCAGAAACATATAAAGTAGATAAAACATCACAACCAAATTGGGTTCATTACAAAAATAAAGAGCTAGTTTAATATTTGAAAATCAACAAATGTAATGCACTACATTAAAGGAATAAAAAAGAAAAATCATGTAATAATCTCAGTAAATTCAGGAAAAGCATTGATAACATTCAACAGTCTTCAGGATGAAAAGTCTGAGAAAATAACTTTTTTTATTATTATTATTTTTTGTGAGATGGAGTCTCGCTCTGTCACCCAGGCTGGAGTAAAAGACTGAGAAAATAACTTTCTTAATATGATACAGAGAGTATCATTTAAAAGCCTACGGCCAACACACTTCCTGGTAAAATGTCAAAAGTTTTCCTCTGATGTTAGGAATGACACAAGAGTCTTTGCTATTTTCATTTCTGTTAAATGTGGTGGTGGAGGCCCAGGCCAGGATGAGAAGGTAGGAAAGGAAAGCAAAAGTATGGGACTGTAAATAAAGAAATGAAATTGTAATTAGTTACAGGTACCATAACTGTGCATGTAGAAAATCCAAAAGAATCTACAGCTAAATTATTACAATTAACATGAGAATTTAGCAAGACACTAGACATGTGGTTAGCATGAAACATTATATCCCAATGTACCAGTAACACAAATAGAAAACAGAATTGTTAAATGCTACTTATTTTTCTGAAGACTAATGGAAAGGTGGAAACTTTGGACTTTGTTAAAATTAAGAATGCCTGTTTATCAAGGGACATTGTTAAGAGAATTAAAACTAAGCCAGAAACTGTGAATAGATATTCACAATGCCTGTGTGATGGTTGGATTTACATGTCAACTGGACTAAGCTGTGGGGTGCTCAGATTAAATACTGTTCCTGGGTGTGTCTGTGAGGGTGTTTCTGGATGAGATCAGCGTTTGAATCGGCAGACTCGGTAAAGTAGGAGGCCCTCCCCAGTGTGGGAGGCATCACCCCACCCACTGAAGACCTGAATCCAACAAAAGGCAGAGGAAGGAGGAACCTACCTCTTTTGCTTTTTGCCTTTCTGCTTGAACTGGGACATTGGCCTTTTGCTATCAGGTTGAGATCAATACCATAACTCACCTGGTTCTCAAGCCTTCGGGTCTGAACTAAATGACACCACTGGCTGTCCTAGGTCTCAGCTTTCTGACAGCAGATGGTGGGACTTCTCCGCCTCCCTCATCAATCATGTCAGCCAGTCCCTCCTAATAAATAAATATACATATGTTGGATAAATATATCTTTTTATATATGGATACATTTATCCTCTTGGTTCTCTGGAAAACCCTGACTAATACAGCATGTATCCAATCAAAAGTTTGTGTCCAGAATATATAAAGAACTCCTACAAATCAATGAGAAAACAAAAGACAACTCATTTTTCTTAATGGGCAAAGGATTAGAAAAGGTAAGTAAACACAGAATAAAAGTGCTTGACATTAATCCTCATAGCAATGCAAATCAGAAGCCACAGTGACCACCAGGATGGCAGAAGCTGAAAGGACGGATGGTACCAAGGGCTGTCACCGACTCAGAGCCAGGGAGACGGGTGCGTTCTGGGTAAGAGAGTGCCCGGGTGCAGGAAGTGGGGGACGCCGCCCAGCAGTATCTTCCCAAGTGGAAACTGCGCATATCCTGTGAAAGGACTGCCTATGCTCACCACAAGACATGTGCCTGAACGTGGGGCGGCACTATGCCCAATGCCCACTTATGTTCCCCGCTAGAGGCATCCATGAACGTGGGGCGGGACTATGCCCAACGCCTGCCTGTGTTCACCGAGAGACACGTGCCTGAACGTGGGGCAGCACTATGCCCCACAGCCCCAAACTATGCAAAAGAACAACAGTGTTCATGCGTGAGGCGAGAGAGGCCCTTGAGCAGGATAGATAGCAAATGTGTGCTGGGTTTAATACCTGGGTGATGGGCTGATGGGTGCAGCAAACCACCATGGCACACATTTACCTGTGTAACAAACCTGCACATCCTGCACATGGATACCGGAACTTAAAATTAAATTAAATTTTTTAAAAAAGAAGTGTACTCAGACCATCAAAGACAGCCATGGAGAAAGAAAGAATTTCTGCCCACAATGATCTAGATGAATCTCACAAATACAACTTGAGCAAAAGAAACCAGACACTAAAGGGTCCACAGCTTACGATTTCATGTATGTAAAGTTCAAACCCAGGCAAACCTCATGCATGGTCATGAAAGTCAGAACAGCGGTTCCCTCTGAGGGGGCCTACGAGAGGGGGTGCTGCAAACACCGCGTCTCTTTGTCTGGATGGAAGTTTCAGGGTGTGTCCACTTTTTAAAATGCATCAAGCCGTACATTTATGATTTGGGAACCTTTCCGTATGTATATTATTCTTCAATAAAAAGGCCACTGAGGAAAAACTGCCCACAAAAACCGCACGTGCACCCTCTGAAGTCCAACGCCAGCCCAGATGCTGCAGGCTCCGCTGTGTTGCACAGCTAAGGTGGTAAACAGTGGAGCCCAGAAGTACTTTGCTGCCAGCCCAGAGGACACGTCTAGACCACCTTGAAGGATCCCGTCTGCCTGGGAGCTGCATGTCTCAGATTCCAATACTTACCCGCATATTCTGACCGGTTCCTTGGAGATGCGAGAATGAAACAACTTGGACGATTTTTAGCACGCCGGTCTTGGCTCTTAAACTCACAGTTCACATCCCCCGTAAAGTGAGATATTGAAAGTCAACTTTGTCCTCCGAAGTTGAAGCCATCTTTTAGCTCCACGCTCTAGTGCTCACAGAGATGAGCCACAGCTCAGGATCAATCCGTTTTATACCCAATGACCCCTGCGTGGTCTTGCCCACCGCCCGCTCTCTGAGAGCACATGCGGAGAAGGACGGAGTTGGGCAGGCTTGAGGGGTACTGAGAAGTCTGCACGTGGCAGGGGGGCGCACCCAAGGCAGCCAGAAAGCATGAGGGCTGGACATCCTCAGCAGGCTCCAGTGCCTCTCCAGCCTCCTACCAAGCCAGGTGCCCTGGGCAGCTGGCCAAGACCTCAGTCCTATGGTTGGCCAGCCTTGGACCCTCCCAGCTGTGTCTTTCAGTCACGGTCCCAGGTTCCTTCTCAAGACAAATTTCCTTCTAATGCAGAAAAGTCAGCCTCCCTGGGGCACGTAGGCTCCCCATCCTAAGCCCAGACCACAGTCCTGCCCCTGCCGCTCCCCATCCACACAGAGCATCCTTCCCAGGCTCACCCCTGTGGGCTCGCTGCTGTGGGGTCCTGGGCCATGAGACCACAGGGGTCACAGGGCGTGTGGACAGCGTGGCCTGGACAAGGTCAGACCTGCCTTGCCAGATGGTGTTCTGGGAACAGGCTGGGGCTGCTGGGCCTGGAACATCAGGGTGAGGCTCCTCCCGGCCCCGGCCGCATGTGCTGAACCCACCCATCTTCCTTTTGTTCTTTCTTCTGTCTTTGCTTATTGGTGTCTCCCCAGCTGTGAGTCCCTGAAGACGAGTACCCTCGGTCACCACCGGACCCGGCACCCACCACTGCCCTCGGTCACCGCCGGACCCGGC
Source organism: Chlorocebus sabaeus (assembly GCF_047675955.1). Lineage (NCBI taxonomy): Eukaryota > Metazoa > Chordata > Mammalia > Primates > Cercopithecidae > Chlorocebus > Chlorocebus sabaeus. Next base: position 127,884,402 of record NC_132913.1, read on the forward strand.
GCCCACCACTGCCCTTGGTCACCGCTGGACCAGCGCCAGCGCCCACCACTTTTTCCCCACAGCTAACCGTGAGTCCCTGAGGATGGGTGCCCTTGGTCACCACTGGACCAGCGCCCACGACTTCACAGTGCTCACCGGGTGCTTCCAAGTGAACAAATGAAGGGGTGAGTGATGAGCAGCACATGCAGCCCTGCTCACTTCTCAGATCACAGAGGGCTGTCTGGCAAGCGGGGGGCGGGTCTTTCAGACTGCCACTGTGAACAGAGGATGGAAAGAGAGCCCCGCTGGGTGGCCAGCACCTGCGTCTGGCACCCCCTCGGCCTGGCCGTCCCCTGCCGGCTGCCCTGTGCTGTGACCGCAGGTGGGTCTCTGAGTCCTTCCCACTCCCTGTGTTCTGGCCCCTGCATGGAGCCCAGCCCTCCATGGATGCGGGCGCCGGGTCCGGGATGGTGGGGGCCCCTCTCTTCAGGGGCTAGGACTTAGCTTTCAGCTGGCCCAGCAGTCAGACCACTCAGGGACTGCTCCTAATCAAGGTCTCCAGTGCCCCTGGGCAGACGATGCCACACGTATCCAGCTCCAACCCTGGCTCCTCCAGAGAAGCACAGGCTTCTGCACCACCTGCAGCCCACAGCCTGGTGCCACCTTCCCCTGTGCCAGCCAGTACCCCAGCATGGATGGGGTGGGGCAGAGAGTCTTCTGGGGGGAACATCAAAATACCCTAGTATGTTAGTGACTCGGCCAGTCAGCAGTGTTCTGGTAATTGCTTAACAAGGGACTCTCAGAAGGGGCAGGGCTGGTCTGCAGCATCCGCACGCACTCCCACAGTGGCTGGTTGCAAACCTTTGGTGTTTGGGCTTAGAACGTGGAGCGACAGCGATGCATAGTCGCTGCTCTGAAGCCTGAGCTGCCTCCAGCAACCATGGGGACCACGTGCTGGTTGCATGGGGACCAGCAACCATGGGGACCAGCAACCATGGGGACCACACACCTGGGTGGTGTGTGGTCGACCCGGATTTTTTGCAGGGCATCCCAGCACTGGCCGTGACCGGCGCCTGGCCCCACGGTGGGGTGCTGCTGGTGTAATCTGCCCAGCAGGTGGCTGCTGAGACCCGGAGTCACGCCTTCCACACTCGGGTTTCCACAGTTGTCTCTATGTCAAATCCTGTCAGCTGCACAGTCCTACAAGTCCTCTCTGCTCCGTCTTGAGGCCCCCAAATGTGATTCCCCAAATGCCACAAGCTTGAACCCACAAAGCACGTCCTGCTTTAGAAGTCACGGACCTGGAGCCGGACTGGCTGGGCTGGCTGGGCTGGGCTGGGCTGAACTAGGCTGGGCTGGACTGAGCTGGGCTGAGCTGCGCTGGGCTGGGCTGAACTGGGTTAGGCTGAGCTGGGCTGGAATAGGCTGGGCTGAGCTATACTGGACTGGACTAAACTAGACTGAACTGAGCTGGGCTGGGCTGAGGTGGGCTGGGCTAAGCTGGGCTGGGCCGAACTGGGTTGGGCCGAACTGGGCTGGGCCGGGCTGAGCTGAGCTGGACTGAGCTGAGCTGGACTGGGCTATGCTGGGCTGGTCTGGGCTGGGCTAAGCAGGGCTGGGCTGAACTGGGCTGAGCTAGGCTGGGTTGAGCTGGGCTGAGCGGGGCTGGGTTGAGCTGGTCTGGGCTGAACTAGGCTGAACTGGGCTGAGATTGGCTGGGCTGAGCTGGGCTGAACTGGGCTGAACTAGGCTGAACTAGGCTGGGCTGGGCTGGGCTAGGCTGAGGTGGGCTGGGCTGTGCTTGGCTGAGCTGAACTGAGGTAAACAGGGTTGCACTGGGCTGGGCTGGGCTGAACTAAGCTAGAGTGGACTGACCTAAGCTGGACTGGGCTGGACTGGGGCCTGCCTGGCCATTTTGCCTGAGCTCATAGACCAGAAAAGCTGAGGACAAGACCGGTGAAGACCCTTCGTCAGCGCCCCCTCCCTTGAGCTCTGAGCACTGTTGGGGAACAGAGGAAGCAGTTGGGAGCAAGGGATGAGGAGGAGCCTGGCGGAACCCAGTGTTTCCACCCACACCAGAGGCCCCACAGCAGATGCCTGCCCACTAGGACCTCCTGGGCCCAGAGGTGTGCACAGGGAGCAGGTGGCACCACGTGGCCCCGCCACCTATGTTGGTGACAAGGCCAAGCCAGAGCCAAGGGGAGGGGCGACGTGGACCCTGCCCCGACGAGAGACCTGGCAGAGGAGCTCTGGAAAGCACCGCGGGGGCCTCTGTGAGAACAATCTGCTCCATGATTTCGTCAAGCTGAGTGAGAGAAGCCAGGCACAGAGGCCACATATGACACGTTCCGCTTCTGTGAAATGTACAGAACAGGCAAAGCCGCAGAGGCAGAGGGCGACGGGATCGCCTGGGGCTGGGGTAGTTAATGGGTGTGTGACTGTAGAGTATGGGGTTTCTTTTGGGGGTGATGAAAATGTTCTGGAATGAGATAGTGGTGATGGCCACAGAACTCCACAAACACACTTAGCAGCGATTAAATTGAACACTTAGCAGCTATTGAACTGAATGCTTCAAACGGGTGATTTATATGGCATATGAATTACATCTCAATAAAGCTATTATTAAAAAAACAAAGCAAAACAGAGGCTGGGCACTGGCATGGTGGCTCACACCTGTAATCCCAGCACTTTGGAAGGCCGAGGCAGGTGGATCACCTGAGGTCAGGAGTTTGAGACCAGCCTGGCCAACACGGTGAAACCCCATGTCTACTAAAAAAAAAAAAAATTAGCCAGGCATGGTGGCGGGCACTTAATTCCAGCTACTTGGGAGGCTGAGGCAGGAGAGGCGGAGGTTGCAATGAGCTGAGATCGTGCCACTGCACTCCAGTCTGAGTGACAAGAGTGAAACTCCATCTCTGGGGGAAAGAGAGGGAAAAAAAAAAGCTTATGAACCAGACACTGGAGGCGCCATCCTGCCCCAGGCGTAGACTCAGCCTGCAGGCCCTCCTGGGGAGGGGTGGTGTCCTGAGCTGCGTGCAGGCTCCCATGCTCCCCGCCGTCAGCTGTCATGGCTTCCTTCCTTATGAAATGAGCTAGAAAATATACATGTTTGAAAAGAGGCCGGGCGCGGTGGTTCACGCCTGTTATCTCAGCACTTTGGGAGGCCAAGGCAGGTGGATCACCTGAGGTCAGGAGTTCAAGACCAGCCTGGCCAACAGGCAAAACCCTGTCTCTCCTAAAAGTACAAAAATTAGCTAGGTGTGGTGGCAGGTGCCTGTAATCCCAGCTACTCGGGAGCCTGAGGCAGGAGAATCGCTTGAACCCGGGAGGTGGAGGTTGCAGTGAGCCGAGATCATGCCACTGTACTTCAGCCTGTGTGACAGAGTGAGACTTTGTCTCAACAAAAGGAAGGAGGGAGGGAAGGAAGGAAGGAAGGAAGGAAGGAAGGAAGGAAGGAAGGAAGGAAGGAAGGAAGGAAGGAAGGAAGGGGAAAGAAAAGAAAGAAAGAGAGAAAGAGAGAAAGGAGAGAAAGGAAAGAAAGGAAAGAAAGGAAAGAAAGAAAGAAAGAGAAAGAGAGAAGAGGAATACCAGCTTAATAGCACAGGCTTCTTACCTGCTTTTCTACTTGAATCTCTTGCCGTTTGTGCTGAAAGCCTCAGGTCCTGGTCACTGAGCTGTCACTTGGGTTATCACTGCAACAGAAACAAACACACGCACGTGAGGCGGCTGAAACCAGGAATGTTACTCACAATCACCCCTCAGATTTCTAGGCTGCCCCGCTGCACTGGAAACAGACACACCACTTGAAATCTCAGATACACGTAATCATCGTCTCAACACTTCAATCAGGATATTCACATTTCAGCCGTATCTGAAAACTGTGACTGGCGGAACCTTCACGTTCCCAACTCCCGCAGGGGGAGATCAGTGCATCACGGCTTCTAAAACAGCCAAGTCATGGACTCCCAAATGGCTCAGCGGTCAATCTGACAGTGCCTGAGTCATCTCCAGCTGCTGAGTCATGATGACCCCAATCCCAGAGTCCCAGAGTTGGAAGGGACCCAGGAAGTCCTCTCCCCGGGAGAAGGCTCGTCTGGAGAGCTTTGGCCCGCAGCGGCCCCGTCCCGGATGTGGAGTGGGGGTATGGTCTGGAGAGGGACTTCAGGTCATTCGGGCTCCTCTCCAGCCACTGGGACCCTAGGCACTGTGCCTGTTCTGAAAACACAAGAGGAGCCATTATCAGGCACAGGGAGAAGGCAATGCCAGGCCAGAGAGGCTGTGGAAGGGCGTGAGCCCTACAGGGCCCAGTGTTAGCCCACCCCGCATGTGGGACCTGCCTGCCTGTGGGACCTCAGCCCATCCCAGCAGGGCTTCCTGGCCCACCCTGGCCTCCCTCCCCTTGAAGCCCTTCACCCAGCCCACAGGTAGGGTCCTCCTCTCGGGGAAAGCCGCAGGCAAGGGCAGCCAGACCTGTACGCCCCTCCACAGCCAGACCCCCGCCAGGATCCCTGCAGGCTGGCCCTGAGCAAAACCACAGCCCCAGTCTCCTGCGTATACGTGGGGAAACTGAGACTCACAGAAGAGACCAGCTCTCCAGACCACCCAGCAGACATATGGGAACTGTGACGTGGAAGCAAGTGTACCCTCAGCCAGCCCAGCCCTGAGCAAGGCGCCCCAGGGTGGCTATGCCCGGAGCCTCGCAAGAGGGGCATGGGTGTCCACCAGGCCACGGGCAGCAGAAAGGGGGAAGGTGAAGGGAAGCAAGAAAAAAGCAGGACCGCAGGGATCTCTGGGTGGTCCCCAAGCCCCAGGCTGGAGGGAGAAAGGACCAGGAGGTCAGGCTGGCGGAGACGGGGTTCTGTCCTGGGGTGACCTGATGCAGGACGCTCTGCACTGGCATTTTGGGAGGGCTGGGGGCAAGGGCCGGCCTGGAGGCTGAGTGGTGACCAGACTGAAACATGACAGGGGTTAAATCAGGCAGAGCTGGGGCTGGGCAGGAGGGAGGGGGACAGTGGCAAGAGGGAGGGGACCCTGCGTACCACCCAATTCCGGCCTGGGAAGCTGGTGGCATGGGACACTCAGGAAGACTCCTGGGACATCTGGGGTCCTGAGAAGCATCCAGGGGAGATCCCGGGAGCCGCTGGTGGGTGGGGCTGGCAGGACGGCAGATGTGGGGTCCCCAGCATCTGGCTGTCCCCAGGCAGGTAGAGGTGGCCCCACCAGGAAACAGCACCCGAAGGGCCAGGTGTCCCTGGGTGGGGTCAGGCTGCCTATGGGCCATGGGCAGCTGCGCTGCAGAGGCCTCAGTGTGGCTGGACAGGCCACTCAGGAACAAGGGTACTTTGGTCCAGAGGCTCAGCGCCCCCACCTCCCTGGAGCCCTGTCAGAGAGCCCAGGCCCTGTTGCTTCCACAGAAAGGGAGGGAGCTGGAAGATCAGGCCCCTCGTTGACAGATGGGAAGACAAGGCCCAGAGCTGGGGTGCCCCTGACCTGGAGCTGCCTAGTCCTGCAGGACCTGGTTGCCCCTGCACTCTCCTAGCTGTGCCTGACATGAGCAAGTGAGCAGCAGTGGGGCCTTGGGCTGGGGGCCTCCAGGCCCGCACTCTGTATCTGCCCCCTCTGGGGCCTAAGTCTGTGTTCTGGGGCTCTGTGACCTCAAGCTGGAAAAGGCGTTGTGTCCTGAGGTCCGGAGGGAGCTGAGGCGGAAGTGGTACTGAATCCCTCTCTCTGGGGAGGACCTGGTCCCGCAGAGGGCTGTGCGTGAGCTGCTGGCCCAGGGAAGCCCCAAACACCCACCCCAGCTGGGCTGGCCTCCTGTGGCGGACAAGGGAGGAAAGCGCCCATGGGCTACAGAAACACCGACTGTGGGAAGGCTTCACTGGGAGGGTGAAATGAACCTCCTTCCACTGTCCAGGACAATCCTGAGCATCTGGGGGAACTTCTAGAAGTTTCCATCTGATGGCAGCCCTCCCAGGGAACGCAGAGGTGGCCTCCAGTTCTCTGCCTGTGACCCTCATCTGGTCAGAGGTCACATGGCCAGGTCGGTCACATGTCCAAACCCCCACAGCACCGTCTACAGGTTAGAAATTGCCACACAGAAAACCAAAGATGTCTAACATTTGGTCACACAGCTGTGCAGCCAAGTGTCAGAAGCAGATGTCCTGTAAACAGGACAGATTTTATCCTGATGTTCAGTGGTGGATGTTTTAACAGATCTGAACTGCAGTGCCTGGAACTCGCTGAGGGCGGGATCCCAGTTCTCCTTGGCTGGGGAGTCCAGTCACTGAGGCCACTGGGCAGCCCTGGCCAAGGCAGCTGGGCCGGAGGGGGAACATCAGAGAGTCCCCTCCCTCTCCAGTCTGCACTGGATGTGGGGACAGGCATTGAGACTTCCAGAGTTTCCAGTTCATTCTAGAATCCACACTGAATAACCACGCAGGGGGCTGCTGAGCCAGGGGGTCTCCCCTCTCCCCACAGACAGCTGAGGTCTGCGGCCTCCGGGACTGAGCGGAAGCTCCAGCTCAGGTCTCAGGGTCTTCTGACCCCAGCTCCACTTCCTCAGTACTGCTGTCCGGGAGTGGCCTGGACAGCTCATTCACGGCAGGGTGTCTTCCGGCCCCACAGGCCATCGCATGGGAGGGGAGCCTGTGAAACTCAGTGGTACAGGAACTAGGGGGCAGGCTTAGGGAGACTGGCAGGGGACGCTAGAGCCGGGCCCCAGGGACAAGGATGACCAGCCACATGGCAACCTGGACACAGAATCCCACAGGGAGCAGCAGCTGTGCACGGGCCGGGCTCAGGCACCAGCGGTGAGGGGCAGCACCAGCATCTGCCTCTCTCTTGCCGGCAACACGAGGGCTCCCCTGTGCCCTCCCTGCTGGGCCAGCCCCTCCTGTCTGCGGCCAAATGCTCCCGCCCAACTGCACAGCCATCCACGCCCGCGTCGCTGGACCCCGCGGCTCCCCAGCTGTCCCAACCTGGGCCAAGCCCCTTTCTGTGTCCCAGGGGCCCTTTGGCCGAGGCGGCCACCTCTTCCTTACGCAGGCATCACACCATGGCATTGGACCGTGAGATTCCAATGAAAGGCCCTGGGCCCGTCCACTCCCCTGGGGAGCCTGCATCCCCTCCAACTCGGATTCCAGCCTGGGGGTGGGGGAGTCACAGCTCACCAGCAGACAGTCCAGCATTGTAGGTAGCACAGCAGCTCTCGATGCAACCAGCTCCTCTGGGTTTCCGTCAAGCCCCAGAGCCTTCGCCCCATGCACAGCAGAGACAAGGCCGGCGCAGACAGATGTGATAACACAGAGTTGTTCTAGACAGGGGCCTGGACATACTCTGCAAGCAGGGTCGGGCCACCTTAGCCGCCTGACAGGGGAGGAACCACTACCAAGGGCGGGTTCGGGGTCAGACCGGGAGGAGTCTGGATTTCCTCCTGAAGCGACAGAGGCCATGGAAGTTTCCTGATGGAGTCCGAGACCAGAGAGGATGAAAGGATGGGGGTCAGAGATCTCACCGATATTCCCTGACACTGGACGCAGGCCCCCCAAGGTGGCCAGCCCAGGGCCTGGGGCCTTGGATGCACCCCCTCTGCCCCCAGGACTGAGGACTCCTGTCCTCCACCTGCCCCAGAGGAATGTGGTGGGGACCCCACTCTGCTGGTGGTGGAAGCCTCCTCCTGGGCCCGAGGCAGGTGCCTCCAACCCATACAAAGAAGGGTAGGGCCTGCCTCCAGGTGCTGGGATGTCACCTGCCCAGCCCTATAGCCCAGAGCCTCACAAGCCCGAGGAGACAAGGGTGTGTGAGTCGCAGCCCCAAAGGCTGGACCGCCCCAGGGCAGGTGGGACCTCTGAGTTCTGCGGCCCACACTGGACTCTCCTGGGCGCCCCTGCTGGAGGCAGAGGCTGCCCCAGGAATGAGCACCCCCGGGGTCCAGCACTAGGTGGGGGATGGGAGGCAAAGGTGCTCAGGCTGGGCCCCTCTTGGCTCCAGGCCGCCCCCGCAGCCACCCCCTGGCCTGAGGTGCCCTCTGAAGGAGAACTGAACTTCCACAGTTCGCCTAGAATTTACTGGGACCCAGCCACATGGAGCCATGAGCACACAGAGGTGGCCAGATTTCATTCAGAAGCCGGGTTTCCACCTCACCTGTTCTGTCTTCTCTACAGGTGTCTCCTACCAGGTGAGCAAGGAAGGGGAGGGGCTAAGATCGTCCACCCCTCCCCTCCTTCTCTCCCCACTGTCCACCGTCAGTGCCAGGGCGAGGCCGGCGCAGTCTCCAGGCCCATCAGGGCACGCGCTGGTCATGACTGGCCCCAGCCCCGGCTGGGCTCCGCACCTGCACCCTGCACCCTGCCGCCTGACCGCCATGTGGGCTCTGACCTCCTACAGCATCTCCTATCTGGGCAGGGGCCTAGGCTGCACCCGTCAGTGAGGGCAGCTGGGGTCCTGCCTGGGGTCATTGTCAGCAACTGGCACGTGACCCTTGGCTGACCCAAGGCAGAGCGTGAGGACAGCTAGGGAAGGGCTTGATGGGGGTGCGGCCCCGTCCTGCCTCCACGCTGGATAATGGCCCCCCAGACCCTACGAAGTGCTCAGCCCTCCTTGCCCGGGTCGGGGTGGTGCAGGCGAGGGGCCGGCATGGTCTCGGACAGACCACAGACAGACCCGGACAGACGGGCAGCAAGGCCGAGGCAGCAGCAGACCCAGGAAGTCGTCCCCTGTGGAAAGTGGCCCACCCCTGCCACCGCAGTGATGACCCCAGCTGCCTCCATCCAAACTCAGGGTCCTCACCCCTCGCAGGTCCTCACCAGGCCCTGACTCGTCTGAAACACAGGGGCCAGACAGGCCCAGATGCCCCTCCCACCCCAAAACACACTGCCTTTGTTTTCAGTTCTTCAAAGAGAGCACAGGAAATGCCCCAGGCACTCCCCTCCCTGGCCAGCCCCTCACATCTTGAACCACTTGGAGGAGTCCAGCCCTCTTCATCCACAGTTCGCTCCCTGCAGCCCCAGCTCCAGCCAAGGCTTCCCAAGGAAGCCTCTAAAAACAGGGCATGTCAGGTGGATATGGACCGATCTTTGGCTCTGTCCCCAGAGCCACTTCGAAACGAGGCCTTGGAGCTGGGAGGGAGCAGCAACCCGTGATGTCCTCCCCATGGGTTGCTGCCCCAAGTATGGGACCTGCCCAGGCCCTGGAGGCCATGAGGGAGCCCTTCCCTGTCACCTGGTCACTGGGGGCGGGTGTGTGGCTTGCGTGTGTGTGTACATGCACAGGCTGGCACATATGGGCATGGGTTTATCCACATATACGTTCATGTGTACACACACACCTTGGCACACGTACACACACACGGATCCATGCACACACATAGACTCATGCACACACATAGACTTGTACACACACTGTCTCACAAGAAGGTGTCATGAATGCGGGGAAAGCCCCGGGTCATGCTGCAGTGACCCCGGCCGGTGGATGGCAGACGGGGCTGTGAAGTTGTGCTTGGCTGCTCAAAGGCCCCGGCCCAAGCTCCAGGCCTCCCACAGCCTGTAGAGGGGAGGAGAGATGCCCACTGCTGCCCCAAAGATCCCTACTTCCCTCAGGCAGGACACCAAACTCTGGGTCGCCTCTGGGGCTTGGGGCTTGTCTTTCAACCCTGGCCTCATGTGGGTGGGCAGAGAAAGGTCCCACAGGAGCCCACTCCCGTCTCCCTGGCCGTCCCCCGCCACACCAGGCACAGAGGTTGTCTGCCTCCAGGAGGGCATCCTCTGGGCCCACCCCGTCTCTCCCAAGCACAGCTTCCACCGTGCTTCTTCCCGCGTCACAGGTCCTCACGGGTCACAGGCTGGACACCTCATCTCGGCATTCGGAACCCTCCCACTGTCCTGCAGAGACCCTGACTCGGAGGCCTCAATGTGGGACATGCTGGTATCCAGCACACGGGCTTCGACCCTCGGTGGCCAGCACCAGGCCCCCGCACCACACCTTGGCAGCTGCGTGACTGCTTGTGGGCAGTGTGTGGCATTCGCTCCATGGTGCAACGCCCCCAGCACGCACAGGGCTCACGGGGAGTGGAATCAAGTGTGTGGTCAGTGGTGGTGCAAATGGATGGCTGTCAGGTTCGGCTGGCTCAGGGAGCGGTAGCTGCAGCTCTGTCACTGTGAGCCCAGGCAGCCGCCCCGGCCTCCCTTCACCCTGCCACTACCCTGCAATCCTGTGCATCAGCACCCATGCTCACGAACACACCCACCCTGCAATCCTGTGCGTCAGCACCCATGCTCACGAACACACCCACCCTGCAATCCTGTGCGTCAGCACCCATGCTCACGAGCACACCCACCCTGCAATCCTGTGCGTCAGCACCCATGCTCACGAACATGGAGAAGAACCCCGGATGCTCACTCGTGCTTCCCAGTGTGAACAGCTGACTTGGTCACGTCTGGGGCACGTCAGGGCCGAAAGTCACAGTCTCAACAGGAAGGAAGGCACATTCGCTCCCCAGGCTGCCAAGCACAGCACCACAGAGCGGGGAGGTGGGGATGGGCTTAAAACATGGGAATCCTTACAGTGGCGGAGGTCGCATGTCTGAAACCCAGGTGTGGGCAGGGCTCCTCCCAAGGCTACAGGGGAGGGTCCTTCCTGCCTCTTTCCTTCTGGTGGCGGCCAGGCACCCCTGACTTGTGTGCCTCCCTCCCATCTACCTTTGTCTTCACAGGGCCCTCTCCAGGGGCACTGGCCTGGTAACCCAGGGCAAGCTGATCCAGAGAGCCTTCAACTGATAGCTGCAGAGCCCTCTCCCATACGGCCCCATTCACAGGTTCCAGGTGCAAAGCCATTTCCAATACGGCCCCATTCACAGGTTCCAGGTGCAAAGCCATTTCCAATACGGCCCCATTCACAGTTTCCAGGTGCAAAGCCCTCTCCAATACGGCCCCATTCACAGGTTCCGGGTGAAAAACCCTCTCCAATATGGCCCCATTCACAGGTTCCAGGTGCAAAGCCCTTTCCAATACGGCCCCATTCACTGGTTCCAGGTGCAGAACCCTCTCCAATACAGCCCCATTCACAGGTTCCAGGTGCAAAGCCATTTCCAATACGGCCCCATTCACAAGTCGCAACCGCAAAGACCCTTCCAATACGGCCCCATTCATAGGTTCCAGGTGCAAAGCTCTTTCCAATATGGCCCCATTCACAGGTTCCAGGTGCAAAGCTCTTTCCAATATGGCCCCATTCACGGGTTCCAGGCAGATGTGTCTTTTTAGGGTTGGGGAGGTGGCACGTTTCACCCAGTGCTGGTGGCTGGACATAGATAATGGGGGTGACGGCCTCTGTGAGCCATCACCAGCCCCACCTACTGCGGCCCCAGCCCCTGGAAAGTCCTGCCATGCTGGCAACTGAGTCACCCTTTCCCAGTGGTTTTGTGCCACGGTGATGGCCAGCTCTCCTGCCAGCGGGCAAGGACGGTCCTCACTGGCCCCTGAGGAGCCCCGAGCACTGGGCAGGCTGCAGGAGGAGCCAGGCCAGTGCAGCCACTCTCAGATCTGGGTACCAGGCTGCCCCACTGCCTCTGTTAGCAATACCTGATTGCTTTGCTAGGTAAAGATGTTATTCCACTTGACAAGAAAGACCAGAACCCAGAGAGGTGAGGAGATTTGCCCAAGGTCACACAGCAGCAGTGCGGGAGTCAGACTTAAGCAGCTGCTCCCAAGTCCTGCTCTTGTAACCACTACCCTTGAAGGATCTGTTGTAAAGAAAATCCAAGCTGGGTTTGTATGATCTGTGAAGCCACCACTGCCCACCCCCAGGACCCTCAGCTGCTGGGCTCACCGTACTTTCTGGGAACGTTCTCCACCTGCCTGAGGTCATGGACCTGCCAGGGGCAGCCGGCTTCAGTAGCCATCCATGGAGGTGTGGCCCAACCCTGCCATTCAGGACAACTCTGAGGGCCAGCCCAGCTGTAGCCCTCCCCACAGATGGACAGGGGTCAGCTCAAGGCCTCCCCTCAGGGGCTGCTGCCAATAGCACCTCTATGAACCTCAGCCCATCTCTTCCCCAGAGTCCGTTCCAAGAACCTCAGGCCCAGTCAAGCTCATCACAGTGTTATTTAAACTCGTAAAAGGAGAGGAACAAGTTAAAACTCATCCCTAGGGAAAGCTTAGGAAATGGTGGCACATCCACCCAGGGGGGCCTCTGCAGGTCTCTGCACCTCTTCAGGCGTGTGCGGAGACTGTCAGGGTGCGCGTGGAATCCAGTCAGGCGCGTGTGAAGACCGGCTCTGCACGGAGCCTGCTCAGGTGTGTATCAGCCTCTCCAGGTGTGCACGGAGCCTGCTCAGGTGTGTATCAGCCTCTCCAGGTGTGTGTGGAGCCTGCTTAGGTGTGTATCAGCCTCTCCAGGTGTGCACGGAGCCTGTTCACATCAGTGCAGAGTCCTTCCAGATGTGTGTAAAGACTCTCCAGGTGTGCATGGAGCCTACCCGGTCAGTCCAGAGTCCCTCCAGATGTGTATAAAGACGCTGCAGGTGTGCATGAATCCCGTCCAGGTGAGCATGGAACCTGTCTAGGTGAGCACAGAGCCTATTCAGGTCAGTCCAGAGTCCCTCCAGATGTGTGTAAAGACTCTTCAGGTGAGCGTGGAGCCTGTCCAGGTGAGCACAGAGCCTATTCAAGTGTGCACAGCCTGTCTAGTCTGCGTGGAGTCTGGGGCTTGACGGAAGAGCAGGTTTCCCAACTCTACACACCAATTACAGCTGAATAAAAGTGCTTCATCAGGGTAAGGGATAGCAGTAAATTCCCTGAAGATGCTAACCATGCTTGTGTTCAGCTAGTTTTCTCTTCTCTCTTTCCAGATGTTTTGTAACCAAATTTGCATTACTTTTAGAATAAACATAAGTATAGAAATACAAAGTGAAGACTGAAGGCCTGAAGGGCACCAGCAGGGGCCCCATGTATCCGCTAGGCCCTAAGGATGAGTCAGGCCTGGCACCGCCTAGTGCCCAGCGGGAGCCCACACCCACCCTCCTAACCTGAGCAGGACCAGCTTTCCTGACATCACAATGCAGGGGCAAGACGCCGGTTCCAGCAGGGAGGCCAAGGCCAGGGCACTGCCCACTCCGTCCCACAGGTGGGCTCCCTGGGAGGCCCAAGGAGGCCTCGGGCAGGTAGGCCAGTGCAACATTGTCCAGACACCCTGCCTCATGGTGTGCTCCTGGCAGACCCTCTAGGCCAGACCACTCTTTTTTTTTTTTTTTTTTACCAAACCCTAGGTGACTCGGGACTAACCCCCCAGGACCCCTGCACTGCCCAGGGGCCTGTGAGCTCTGGCACAGTCCAGGGGCTATGAGCTGGAACAGGGATGTTACCAACCACTTCCTACAGATGAGGACAGCGAAGTTCGAAGAGGGTTGGCAACTTGACCAAGGACCACAGCCAGAAGGATGGGCCAGGATCTAGGATCTAGCCCAGGTCTGAGGGCTCCAGACCCCACCTTTGGCCTGCTGCCACCGGGTGTGTGGGACACAGCAGGAGTCAGGGTTCCAGCACTGTGGAGCCTGCCTGCCAGGGTGAGGCCCTGCCTTAGGCTTGCAGAAGCTGAATAGGACATGGCAGAAATAAGTGCAGATAATCTTCAGGCCCAGAAAATACAGCAGGCGGGAGGGTCCTCCTGGCTGTGGTCCTTGGTCAAGTCACCAACCCTCTTTGAACTTCACTGTCCTGGGCCCGTAGTGTCCCCACCAGAGATACCCTAGCCCTGAACACAGGATGGTGACAAGCACCTACTGATAGGTGCAGTGCCAGTTTCTTGGGAGGCGCTGCCGAAATGCTCTCTGACCCTCGTCATCATCTAACTGCACCAGGGGGACAAGTGGTCATGCCTCATCACCAGCTCCTTCCCTTCTTCTGATTCTAAAGAAAATACAGGAAATTCAGAAATTACAGAAAAGCAAAAATTACAGAGAAAAATATTAAAAGCCTGTAGAAATCACTGCCAACAAAATTTGAAATATCTGTCATGTTTCTAACTCAAAACAAGGTTGGATGGTTTTTCCCACAGCTGGCCACCGGTGCATCTTCCCTTACAGACCGCGGGACCTCGCTGACGCCATGGGCCATCCCTCCTGCTGACCTCCGAGAGCCTGGAGAGCCGCGCCACCGGCCACCGTCTTTCCCACGGGCTGCGAGCGCTGCTCCCACGGGCAGGGCCTCTGCCTTCTGCTGATGGTGTCTTCTGAAATGCAGATGTTTGTAAATTTGCAGGCTTTTCAATGGAACATCTTTGTCTCCCTGGGTTCTTCCTTCACTTGGTTTCTTTTATGCAGTCCTTTAGAAGTTTTCCAGAAGTTTAAAACGCCGTATTTCACAAGTGACTGCTAAGACACATGTGAAAATGGTAAGACCCAAAGGCAGAAGGAGGCACAGACACAGGAAGTGTCCACCCCTCCCTCCCTGGGCTGCTGGGGCCAGGTGGCCGGAGCCCAGCATGGCTGGCCCCACAGGCTGCGCTTGGCCTAAGCAGAAATGGAGACCCTCTGGGACAGCACAGGAGACCCCTTATTTTCTCCCTCTGAGCAAGGTCTGTCCACCAGGCCATGGGGTAGCCAGCGGGTGCCAAGGTGTGGGGTGCCCCACTTGGTCTTTTCATATCCACTCAGAGTGCATACCCCCAAAACTCTGAGCGTGTGGGGCTGGTGGGGGCATTGAGGGTGTGCTGCCTTCCCAGGTCCCCCCAGAAGCAAATGCTGGGTTCCCCGGGAGCCACATGGCTTTATGAGACCCCTCCCCAGGAGGTGACCTCAGCCCGGGGAGCCGATGCCTGGGTGACGCCCTTGCTGGGCAGCCACACCAGTGACTGGTAGGTGTCAGGGTGTGAAGCACCAGGCCCAGCCGCGTCCAGGATGCAGACACCTGGGAAGGGAGTGGGCAGGGGATCCTGGGAAGCTTCCAGGCAACTGCTCCCAGCCCTGCCTCTCTCTGCCCACACTGCTGCCCTCACCCCAGGGTATGGACCCCGGCACGTCCCCAACAGGCCTCCACCCCAGAGGTGTTTCTAGACCCTGACCTAAGGCATATGTCTTACCTTAGAATTGACCATAGTTTTATTTCTGCATTTAACTTTCTAACCCACTTAGCCTCACTTGGGCTATTATCTGAAGCTGGAATTACCCCTCCCGTCCATTTGTCTGTGTTTCTGGAGCTAACGGTGGTTCCGGAAGTCACTTTCCCAGGCCCCTGGCCCTGAGGGGGCTGAGAAAGCTGTCCTCCCTGTCCCCTGCCCTGCACCCTGCTGGGCAGGGATCCTGTCCTCTTGACCTCTTGTCCATCTTTCCAGGCAGCCAGGCCCAGACTGGTCCTGCCCTGAGGGGAGGGCAGGGGACGGGAGCAGGCAGCTTCACCCTGGAGGCCAGCAGTGGGGGTGCCCTCCCAGCTTCCCTAGCCTCTCAGGGGTGCGTCGTTTGTAACTGGGAGGGTCGATAAGGAGAAAAGATGGGCTGAGAACTCACCAAGTGCTGGCTCCATCCTGCCAAGGGCCCTGCCCAGCGCACACCAGGGACCCACCAGCCCACAGTGAGGGCCACCCTGCCGTGACCGCAGCACCCCGTCTTTTCATAGGAATGTATCTGGAGAACAGCCTCAGTCCCTAGAAGCCTGTTCTGGAAGGTAAGGGGTAATCAGGGCAGACTGGACACAGGACTCGGATGCTTCACAGCCGCCTGTGGGAGGTGCAGGGCAGGCGCAGGGCAGGGAAGGGCAGGGCTGGGCAGCCTCTCTTTTAGCACTGCCCAAATTTGGGAACCTCGACTAGATGCCTACCCTGGTGACCTGCCCTCTCCAGAACTGCACCTGTCCAAGTTGAGCCCACAACTTTGAGGCGCAGCCTTCCCCTCTACAAACCAGCCCTGGGCAGTGCTGCCACCAGGACAGCAGGGCTTGCGGGGCTGGAGAGAGGAGGAAGCAGAGGAAAGGGCCAGGGGTTCTGTCCCAGCCACAGGCCGGGCCGTCAGGGCTCCAGACCAGGAGTCGGAGATCCCTGCCCCGGGCCCCTGCCCATGATTTTTCATGTATGACTTGTTTTTTCAGCCTCACTTTTTCCATCAGAAGATTAGGGGCCAGGTGGGGAGGGTCCCAGAGATCGAAGGGGAGAAGGAACAGGGAGAGAAGGGGTCTGGGCTCTGGGATGAGCAGGTGCAGGGTCTCTGTAGCTGCTGCACCTGCCTCACTGCCCTCAGGGACCCACAGCCGAGGAGGTGGGGCGGTCGGTGCCTGCCCAGACAAGGCCTGTGCAGCCAGGATGGAGGATGGCGCATCCAAGGGGACAGGCTGCAGCATGAGGCCGCTTCTCTGCAGCATGTGCCCTCTGGGAGGTACAGAGCCCAGCCCCAGAGCGGAGGGCGGTCCCTGGAGCTGGGAGCCACCCTCCACAAGCGCAACCACCACCACAACCCCCAAGGCCTGCATGAGCCCAGAGGAGGCACACAGACCGCTCGGGGCTCTGGGGAGGGCCCAGCAGGCTGGCTGCCGGGATGAGGGATGCAGCCTCGGGGCGTTCGGCGGGGTGTGTTTATGAACTGGTATCCAGGTGCACATCAGATGAGCGTGCGGGTGTCTGCAGGGAGGGGCCGGGGAGGGACCATGAGTGCACGTTGTGTGTGGACGTGGGTCCTAGCCCTGACCGCGCATAGGCACGCACACAGTCACGTGGACAGCCACAGGTCAGGCCATTTGCTGGGGAGAGGGAAGCTCCGAAGGGTTTCTGTGACCCCATCCATCGCCCCCCAGTCTGTAGATGAGGATCTGGGTCAGGCCTGGGGGTAGATGAGTCCCTTGGCGTTCATCCCACTGCCCAGAGCAGGGCCATCGCCTGGGAGTCAAGAAAAGACACCTGACTCACCCCGGAAAGGTCAGGAAGCTGATTCTATCCCCTAGAGCCTCAGAGGAGCAGCCGTGGGACACCTGCTCGGTGGGACTTCGGCCCCTCAGAGCTGCAAGGGAATCAACGTGTGCTGCTCTAAGTCACTGGTTTGGGGGTCACTTATTACAGCAGCCCTAGGAAACTTGAACAGTGGCCGACTACGAACCTCTGTGCCCATGGAGCAGTGGCCAGGAACGCCTGTGCCCACGGAGCGGAGGGTCTAAGAACCACTGTGCCACAGAGCAGAAGGTCTATGAGCCCCTGTGCTCCCAGAGCGGGGGGGAATTGGAACCCTGTGCCCATGGAGCAGGAGGAGGCAGGTGGGTCATTTCTCAGAGGAAGGCAGCAGCAACCCTCCCACCAGCAGCCACAGCCCCCTGCATCTCACAGCCTCAGGGACGCCGAGGCAGAGCCTGTGGCACAGTGACTGGAACCTCCGACTGATCCCAAAGATGCCCTCTATGTCTGTCTCTGTGCCCATCTTCCTCCCAGAGGCAGTTCTGGGCCCAGGCATTTAATCAGAGCCCAGGACAGGGGGTGAAAACGTCCCTCAGAGGAGCCCAACACCTGAGGTGGAGCCTCCAATCAGCAAAAAGCAGATGCCTCCCCACACCGGGGACCCCCATGAGAAGGGGAGGAAGCCCAGGGCCTGGGAGAAGAAGGAGCTCGTCAGAGACAAGGCCTTTCCTCTCCCAGTGCTCCTCACTCCAAGTGCAGGTGGGAGGCACCCCCTGCTCCCCAGACAGTGTCCACCCTGCCCAGCAGAGCCCTGACCTGGGCTCTCCAGGCCCCCGCCAGGAGGCTCACCCACCTTCAAGTCTAAGCCTTGTGTCCCCCTGAGTCCAGCCACCGGTCTGTCTCACAGTGCAGAGGACTCAGGAGAGAACTGCTGCTGGGGCTCCACCCTGAGGAGCAGTGCACAGCCCCTGCCTGTCCCTGCACCCCAGGATTCCTGCATCCCATGCCCAGAACAGGGCACACCCCTCCCCACAGGCTGAGCTCCCCACTCTGGGTTCTGATTCCCAGCAGGAGACCCCTTTCCTCTGTTGCAGTTGCCGCTCTGGCCCTGCCTCCACCTTCCCCTGTCCCCAGCTCAGGGACCCTGCCCTGCAGCAGCTGGGCCCTGGCAACTGGCCCCTCTGAGCCCCATCTGCCCTGGCCTTTGGTCCTTCCTAACTCATTCTCACTGTGTCTTTCCTGGGCTGGGAAGGGATGTAGATGGTGTCTGTCGCAGCCGAGGTCCTCACTCCTCCCCTGCCCCACCCCTTCCAGGTTCCAGAGGACTCAGGGGAGCCCCTCCTCATAGCCAAGGCCCCTGGCTGGATCCAAGCTGCAGCCACACCCCCGACCCCACACAGCCTCCCCAAGAACACGGACCCCAGACCCCTCAGACTCCACATCCCCCACCAATGCCTGAGTCAGCGGAGGCCTGCCCTCAACCAAAGCCCCAGCAGATCCCCTCGGTGTGGCACCGAAAAGCCCACTCGAGCCCACCTTCACCTCTCCTTCCCACCACCCATTGCTGCGGGGACCCCACGGCCTTGCTGCCACCGGCTCCCTCTGCTCAGTCCACCCTCATCTGGTCCCCGGGGCCATCCATTGTCTGGGGGGCTCAAGATCCCAGCCCCCACCATCCCCTCCTGCCCCGCTCCCAGGAAAGGCCCCCAGTGTCTGGTCCCGTTGGGAGGACGTGAGCCCTGTAAGTTTGCTCTTACGATTGTGCCTGCTTCTTGGACTCAGGTGTACAGTGGCCGTGGATGGGTGGGGGAGACCCCAGGCAGAGCTTGGTGAGAGCTGGGGGGATGTGGGGCTGTGGAATCGTGTGGACCACGGTGGACTTCAGAGCCCGGCCTGGCAGGAGGCCCCGCAGAGGGTGAGTGGGAACCAGACGCTGGGGCCACTGGCTGGGAGGGGCCGCAGTGGGTGCCTGAGATGAAACTGTGCAGGAAGATTCACCGTTCTGTCATTTCCTTTGCTTAGTTATAAAATTCTTTCCAAAATGAGCAGCCTCAGAAGCATGATGCTTCGTGGGCATTCAGGGGCCTCGCGTTGGATGGAAGTGGTTTCATAGGCCCCATTTTCAAAGAAGATTAAAATTAAAGTTTGAAAGCAATTTCCAAAACGCACAAAGTTAGAGAAACTCTGAGCAAGGTGTCGGAGATGTGGAAAATAATTCAACCCCATCAAAGGCTTTTAAAAGTCGAGAAACGAGTCACAAACTGTTGTGTTAATCCCTGCTGCGATCTTTCCTACGAAACGGCTCTTTCCTATCAGATCGTCCATTTTATTTCCTGAATAAGGAAACCAAAGTCAAAACTGGCTGCTCATCATTGCTCTGTTTGCTGTGCTGGCCTCACAATATCCTCTTGTCCTGAGCACTTCCGTGAACTTCTGGGAGGTACACGTCCTTTCTGTCAAAAGTGAAAATGTGCAGACATTTGACCCTGCAATTCTGAATCTCACTTCTGAAGACTGATTCTCAGGAAATCATTGTGCAAAAGCATACGTGCCAGGAACATCTGTTAAATAGCAAAAAGTTAACTAGAAGACCCTCAGCACCCGGCCGGGTGGGTGAATAAATGGCCTGCTCTCATGGTGGATGACTTCATGGCATTGTGGAGAGCTGCCCACATAGTTTCAGAAGCCGCCTGCGACCTCAGGTATGCTCCACGCAGCAGCAGTTTCCAGCCCTGGGTGAGGTCGCAACGACACCACCATGGAACTTCTGGCAAAGTCTGGAGATGAGATGGTTCTGAGAGTCTCTACTGCAGGGGAAGCTACCAGTATCTGTGGGTGGAAGATGGGGTTGTCAAAGACCCTGCAATACACGGGACACCCCCACAAGGAATCACTCCAGTCAAAATGCTGACTGTGCTAAGATTCAAAAACCCTGAAATGTGCATATCAACATATCAGAATGTCACTCCCCACACTATTAACAGAGTTGAAATCTAAAAGAATTGCAATGAGACTCCCTTTCTGTATGTCATTTAATTTTCAATATTATTTGAAAAAGCAGACCAGGCGCAGTGGCTCACACCTATAATCCCAGCACCCTGGGAGACTGAAGCAGGAGGATCACTTGAGACCGGAATTTGAGACCAGCCTGGATAACATGGCAAAACCCCATCTCTCAAAAAATACAAAAATTTGCCGGGTATGGTGGCCTGCAGCTGTGGTCGCAACTACCCAGGCTGAGGTGGAATCACCTGAGCCTGGGAGGTCAAGGCTGCAGTGAGCTGCCATCGTGCCGCTGTACTCCAGCCTGGGCAATGGAGTGAGACAGTCTCAGAGAGAGAGAGAGAGAGAGAGAGAGAGAGAGGGAGAGAAGGAAAAACAATACAAGATTTGTCTCAGAAAAAGTGGGCTGAGCCCATTTCTCTCAAAGCTCCTGGCTAGGCCCAGGCACATATTGTAAGTGATGACCCGCCCTTCCCCTGGTGGGTTCATGTCTTGCATGGTAAGATAAAACGTTGTGCTGGTGGCGCATGTTGACTCACACCTGTAATCCCAGGAGTTTGGGAGGCTGAAGGGGGAGGATCGCTTGAGCCAAGGAGTTGGAGTCCACTCTGGGCAACATAGTGAAACCCCATGTCTACGAAAAAAGAAAAATTAGTTGGGCATGGTGGTACATGCCTGTAGTCCCAACTACTCAAAAGGCTGAGGCTGGAGGATGGCTTGAGCCCAGGAGTCTGAAGTTCCAGTGAGCTATGATCACACCACTGCACTCCAGCCTGGGCGAGAGAGTGGGACCTTGTCTCTAAAAATAAATAAATAAACAAAAATAACAAACATTTTTTAAGTCACATGTGCTGAGGATGTGTTTACTTTTTTGCTCCATTTTTAATGGCCTCCCCCATTGAAAGTATACAATTCAACGATTTTTAACATATTTACAGAATTGCACAACCATCACCATAATCTGACTTGAGAACATTTTCATCGTCCCCCAAAAGAAACCTTGTGCCCACTGGCAGCACCCCGTACCCCCGACCCCCAGCCCCAGGCAAGCGCTCCGCTCCTGTCTGTCTCCTCAGGCTTGTCTTCTAGGGACAGTTCATAGAAACGGAGCCAGAGCGTTCACGGGCTCTGTGACTGGGCGCCCTCACTTAGCGCCTCGTTCTCAAGGTCTGTCCACGCGGTGACGTCAGCACTTCACTCCTCTTTATTGCTGAGTCATATTCCAGTGTGTGGAGAGGCCACGTTGTACTTAATAATGTACCCATTTATGGGCATTTGAGTTGTTTCTCCTTTTTGGCTTTCATAAATAATGCTGCCAAAGGCATTTGTGGACATATGTTTTCATTTCTCTTGGGCCCGTACAAGTTGAGTGTCCCTTATCTGAGATACCTGAGACCAGAAGTGTTTGGGCTGTCATGTGTTTGTAAGTTTTGGAGTCCTTGCACTATTCTGGTAGGCTGAGCATCCCACGTTTGAAAATCAGAAATTCTAATTGTTCCAATGAGCAGTTTCTTTAAGCCTCGTGTCACGTCGGCGCGCACCAAACAAGCTTTGAATTTCCAAGTTTGGGATTTGGGATGCTCAGCATGTACCTTGGATGGAGTTGCTGGGTGGCGCGGACACTTGGCTTAGGGTTTAGAGGAACTGCCAGGCCGCTTTCCACCACCGCTGAACCACCCCACACCCCCCAGCACGCATGAGGCTTCCTGTCCCTCCACGTCAGAGACAGGCCTGAGCCTTACAGGAGACTAATGCTCTGGCCTTATAGGACGGCAATGCTCTTGGGATCAAGGGCTGTGGTGTTAGCTCAGTGGCCACAGCAGGCCAGGCCAGGAGAACATGCCCAACAAGCACTGGGGGACAGTCACCAACAGTCACAGAAATATCATCATCAATAACAAGGGCAATAACTAGACGGCAGCACATACAGTTAGTGCAGTATCCTGCATGAGCCAAGGCTGCAGACTCCCACAGCCTCTGCACAGCCCCCACCGCACACCAGGCAGGCAAAGGACTTGCTGGAGGCCACACCGCAAGACAGGCTGATCAGCCATCAGACTTTTGGGCCAAGGGGCTGGAGGGCACTGCTGGTCCCGGCTGGGTAGATGCTGCGCACAGGTCCCAGGAGGACAGTCGAGCAGAGGCATGCCAACCCGGGGCTCTGGGACCACGGTGGCCCCAGGCCCAAGCACGGCAGGAGGAAGGAAACTTTACCAAAGTAAAAGGGACCTTGAATGATTGAAACGGCACAGTGGGTCCCAGAGAACACAGTACAGTCAGCATCAACGTGTATCCTCCAACATACTTACTGGACTTCTCAAACACAGAAGAATCCTAAAGAAAGCCAACCTCTGTCCTTCCTCCTGCCCCCTCCAAAATCAAGTCACTAATGAAGGGAAAAGTCTGACCAGCTTCCGATGGCAACATGCTGTTAGAAGACAGTTGAAATTTAAGTATAAAGGTGAAAAAGACGTTTTAATCATTCAACAACTTAAGAAACACGGTTTCCATACATTCTTATTGAGAATTTACTATCGACAAGTACTACTATAAATTTCAGGCAAAGCCAGATGTAAGTAGAAAGACCATCGCAAAAAGAATGAAAATGAGCATCGAATCTACTTAATCACAGGAGTAAAATTAAAACAAACGTAGAGTTTATTACGGCAGATCAGGATATCAAACGTGAAATGTTCTCAGAATTTAGAAATGATGTTGGTTGGGCAAGGTGGCTTGAACCTGTAATCACAGCACTTTGGGAGACCAAAGAGGGTGGGTCATTTGAGCCCAGGAATTCGAAACCAGTCTGAGAAATATGGCAAAACCCTGCCTCTACAAAAAATACACAAAAAACCAGCTGAGCATGGTGGCATGCGCCTGTAGTTCCAGCTGCTGGAGGGACTGAGGCAGGAGGACTGCTTGAGCCTGGGAGGTAGAGGCTGCAGTGAGCAGTGATGGAAGGATAGGTAGGGACACTGATTTCCTCATCTTTAATAGCTGAGGATACTGTTTGACGTTTGTGATATGGTTTGGATTTCTGTCTCTGCCCAAATCTCGTCAAATTGTAATCCCCAGTGTTGGAGGAGGGCCTGGTGGGAGACGGCTGGATCACGGGGCAGACTCCCTCTTGCCATTCTCATGATAGTGATGATTTCTCACGAAACCTGATTGTTTAAAAGTGTGTGGCACCTTCCGCTTCACTCTCTTGTTCCTGCTCTGGCCCTGTAAGACGGGCCTGCTTCCCCTTTGCCTTCCACATGATTTTAAGTTTCCTGAGGCCTCTCAGCCATGCTTCCTGTACAACCTGTGGAACTGTGAGCCAATTAAACCTCTTTTCTTTATAAACTACCCAGTCTCAGGTAGTTCTTTATAGCAATGTGAGAACAGACTAATATAATTCCTAAATTAAGTAAAAAAGAATAGGAATATGCAATAGTACAAAAGTAAATATTAAGAATCGTAATATCAATTATGACTACATAGTAGAGAAAAAAGGGAATAGGAAAAAAGTAAATATTCTAATTTCATTATTGCTACTAGTAATGAAGTAATAAATACTATTGGAAGAAATTAGGGGTTCAAATATTCTATAGAGTTGTTGATAATACTTGCACACACTGTACTCACACAAAGAAAACAAGCCACATAGTGAAAGGTTTTGGAAAGTCAAGAAACACGCATGACAGAAAACATCACGGCAAAACTAAGAGCAAATGTGTCATCATATCAATGTACAAAAATGAGCTAAACACGTCTATTAGAAAAACGGGACTATAAGGATTAATCATAAAACAATACCTAACTGTCAGCTGAATATTCAGATTCAGGCAGGCTGAAAATAAAATAAATAAAAGGATTGACCATGTCAGCAAATCCAAACAGAAACAAAGCAAGCAAAGGTTACAGTCTTAATACCAGGAAAGGCTGAAGTTCAGCCAAATCTCTAAACAAGACAAAGAAAGGTGAAGGACGGTGAGGGGTGCAGCTCGCAGTGAAGCTACGAGAGTTGGGAATATCTATGTTCCACGGTGACACGGCGTCAGCGTTAACGAGGCAATGTCACCTGAGAGGAAAGGCAGCCCAGGGCACGGGAGCCTTTTCTCACCTTTCTGGGCCAATCACAGATCGAATGGCCTAAAAATCAGCAAGACTATAAAAGACAGAAGTAAGATCATAAGAAAGGTCTGACTGATACCTCTTCGATGTTATGTTCTGAAAACTAAAAATTCACCGTCCTTTAAAGTCCTTCTGGAACAGTCATAAAAATTAATAACAAGTTGCACCACTTAGGAAACAAATTCTGAAAATTCGAAATTATACAGTCAACTTTATGTACACAAGGTATAAAACTAGAATTTACTAATAAAATCAGAAAGCTAACAGTCCCTGCCTCTACCACCTGTAGGGAAAAAAATATGTACTTTTCATAAATCCCTGGGAAAATGAAAAAACCCAAACTGAAATTTCAGAATATCTAGAAAACAGCAAAAAGAATAAAGTATATTATATATAGAATAATAAAAAATAATAGGATCACAAGTTATTCGCATCTATAGGATACATCTAAAACTGTTCTCACAAATAAATGCTAACATTAATTAGGAAGAATAAACGAAAATAAAAGCTATATGCATTCACCTCAATTCTTAAAAGAACAAAAAATATGCTACAGGATAAAAAAGGAAATAAAATTCTTAGCACCCTAAGTAGAATTAATGGGTTAAAGAATTGGTAAAAATAACAAGAAATCGTAAAACAGATAAAATGTTAGAAACTCAAAAGAAAGAAATATGGAAATAGACAAAAATAAGAAAAGACATGGTGAAAATAACAGAGTAACTTAAAAGAAACATAAATGAGCAACTCTCTTGTTCAACTCTATGCAAATAAATGTAAAAAAGAGATAAAACAGATACTCTCCTAGGCAACATAGTTTACCAAAACTTTAGTAACTAAAGAGAGAGAGAAATCTGAATAGAACACTGTAAGAAAAAGAAAGAAGTTGTCAAGTAGCTAGTTTTTCAAAAGAACCAGGCCCAGGTAATATAACAAAGAAATTCTACTAAAGCCTCAAAGAACACGGCATTCCAATGCCACTCAACCATTCTAGAGCATAGTTGAAGAGGAAAAGTTCCTGAATTCTTATATAAGTCAATCATGAGACGGATATGAAAACCTA
This sequence comes from Chlorocebus sabaeus, assembly GCF_047675955.1. NCBI lineage: Eukaryota > Metazoa > Chordata > Mammalia > Primates > Cercopithecidae > Chlorocebus > Chlorocebus sabaeus. Next base: position 127,909,423 of record NC_132913.1, read on the forward strand.
ACAAATATTATGCACAAAGATCAAGGTCTTCTATGAGTATCCATGCAAAAATCCTAAATAAAATACTGGCAGATGGAGTCCAGCACACATTTAGAATATCGACCTCCAAGAGAAGAGGGCTGATCTCAGGGGGACGTTGCTGGCATGGTTCGTCCATGTTGAAGAAGGCATTAGATTAAATTCAACATTCATTCTCACTTAAAGTTAAAAACGGCAATAAAATAGAAACAGATGGAAGCCTCCCGCATGAGATGGAGCGGCCAACATTGCCCCAAACCACGTCTTGCTTAATGGGAAACCCATCCCCAAGTCACATTAAGACTGGAGTAAAATAAGAAGGCAGCCCTCAGCACTATTATTCAGCCTTGCTACAGAGGTGCTGGCCAAGGCCATGAGAAAAAGAAAGAACTAGAGCTTTCAAAATTGCAAAGAAAGAGATAAAATTAGTCCTGTTTTCAGATTATATAATTGTGTACCTGGAAAAACCAACAAGAAAATCAACTAAACCTTGTTGTAAACCAGAGGAGAGTTTTGCCCAACTGCTGAGTACAAAATAAATACACCTAAGTAATAACAAATTCAGAAGATAAAATGGGAGAGAAGATCCCATTTAAAATTGCAATAAAATCAATAAAATCCCAAGAAATAAAATTTAAAAGAAATGTAAAATTCTACATGAAGAAAAACTGTAAATGCTCTGTGAGACACAGATATATTTTAAACAAATGAAAGACCCGATTACACCTGTGAGGAGACATATTTAAACATCATGAGTATGGCAACCCTCTACAGCTTCATCTAAAACGCTGCGATTCCCATAAAACACCAACAAAACATTTAGGACAAAAAAGCAAAAGTTTACGTGAAAACATATCATGAAACAACATCACTATGATTAAACCCATGAGGTGGTGTCACATGAGTAAACAGATAAACGGCTCGACTCGGATGTCCAGAAGTCAACACACACGCGTTTTCAACGTGTTTGAAAATATGACATATTCATATTGTGAAGAAGGAAATGTCTCAAGTAGGTGCCGGGAAACCTGGGTCATTCAATGTAAGTGCTGTAGGGACAGCAAGAGCTATCTGAGGAAAAGGGTCAGACGCGTATCTCACATTCAACACCAAAACATCAGAGTGATAAACAACGCAATCACGTGGGGATTCAGAGAAGCCACAGGGGACTGCTGTGTGTCTCTATCTTACAAGGATACCTTTCTGCACAGGACAAAACCAATAAGTCATTAAAAATGTGTTGCAAATTGACAGCTGATTGGGACCTTTGCTTCTGTGAGGATGGAAGAAGTCACAAGAGACCATCCCTCCTTCACTAACAAGAACAAACCTTCAAAGTCCTATATTTTGGAGCCTACTGGGGAGCTGAGGGGGGCAAGACAGCCTGGTGAACTGAAGCCCAAAGACAACAGCCCCCAGGAAAGAGGAGACACTGTCCCCTTGGATGAGCGGCAAAGCAGGTAAGCGGAAGACCGCAGGCAATCAAACATTCGTAAGGGCCAGTGTAGAAGGAAGAGCATGCAAGCGAGGGAGGCAGGCCCCCACCATCGCAGGCCCAAGGATGCCCCCACCTGGGGAGGACACGGAAAACGAGAGCAGCTGCTCCCCCAGGGGGGTCTGGGGACCAGAGAGCTGCAGGGCCGCGCGTTCTCACCCACGGTCAGTTATGGGCCCTCGCTGCCTACCCTGGGCCTGCACTGTGGGAACCCCACCCCAAGACGGCGCTGACCACCAACCAGAGAAGTTGGTGCACAAACATCAGCACTCACTCTGCCACCCTGTGGCCCGAGAGGCCTCGCCCCCCATGCCATCCACTCTTGTCACTGCTTTACCCCCACTGCCAGACTTGTAGCTGCATTTTGGGGCCCAGGGCCAGTCCCTGCTCCCTGATCTGTGCCTTTCTAGGGTCTATCCAGCAACCTCCATGACAGATCACTGGCGGCAGCTCTGCAAGGTATGTCGGGCCTGCCCCCAGCCCGCATCCAGCCCCATCCAGCCCTCACAGGCCCCTCATCCCTTCCAGGGCAAAGCGCCTGCCTTGGAGCAGCTTGGTCCTGCCCAGGTCCCAGTTTGCCAGGAGGGAATAGGGGAGCTGGGGGCCGAGACATCTCCCAGAGCCACCAGGGACCTGGCGCACCATGACATTCCAAGGTCCCTGTCCCCGCCCCATCCATCTGCACCCCAAGGAGACACCCCTACCTCCCCCTGTTCTCCTCCTCCCCCACATAGGACACGGTTCCTTGATACGTCAAAGGTCAGGAGCCAGGTACCTTCTCCCGGATCCTCCAGGGATGGCCCCAGAGACTTCCCTCACCAGCCCCACGGCTGCTCCTTCCCTCCGGGTCTCAGGCTGAGCCTGACGGTCAGATCGTAGGGAGAAGGGGGCTGGACGAAGGGACAAGGCCAGGCCTTGGGACGAGGTAGGGGTCTGTAAGAGTGGCTGTCACCCCTGGACAGAGCCGCCAGCTCTGAGCTCAGGAATCCAGGCCCAGGGCAGCGGCTGGGAGGTTTTCCAAGCAACTTCAGAGGAACTTGTCCCCATGCCCTGGAGGCCCCAGTGGGGGACTCTGGCTCCTCCTCCCCCAGGCTTTGGGTGTGATTGACAGGCATCAGGATAACGCAGGGCCAAGACAGGCCCAGTTTTCCTCCTTCCGAAGGCTTCCTGCAGCTGCTGCCTGCGTGGAAAGGAAAGCCAGGCCAGACAGGCCCCACAGACCTCAAGCAGCTGGACCAGTGGCTGTCCACCCTGGTGGGCTGGGCACCTCGGCTGGCCAATGGAGCATCCCTGTGGGGCTGGCCCAGCTCTGGGCCGTGGCACTCTAGGCCCTGTTGTTTGCTGTGGCCAGTCCAGGGCCCAGGGTTGGAGATTCAGGTCCCATCTCCGGGCTGTGTCCAGCTCAGACCATGCACCAGCCCGGTCCCTCTCCCGCGCCCTGCCTGCCCCTGGGTAGGGTCACCACTGCCCAAATCCGTCCCGGGATGGAAGGTGTCTCTCCACGTCCCATCCTATCTCTTAAGCTCTCTGAAGATGGAGCCCACTGCCTCACATCTCTGCCACCCAGTTCCCAAGGGCCACCTGTCCAGAGTGTCACAGACATGCAGTCCACCTGGGGACAGGCACTGTCGTCCCTGCAGGCCCACCACACCAGCCAGAGAAGGGGTGAGGCTTGGCCTCACCTGGCTCGCGCTGAGGCTGGAGCATCCAGGGAGGATCCAGAGGCCAGGGGTCACCCTGAATGGACACCAGTGGGGATTGGGGGATGCCTAAGGCTGCCAGGTGGAAATGGGAGGGCCGAGAGGAGCCAGACCACCCTGGCAGGGGCCTGCAGTGCTCCCCAAGTCCGGAGGAGGCTGAGTTGGGGCGGGAGCCTGACACACTGTCCCGAAGTGGCACAAGGTAGCGGACGGACGCGCAGGAGCGCCACGCGGGGCCAGATGGTCTGTGTTGCGTTGCACTCGGCTCCCTCACCCGGGGTGGGTGGAGTTGGAAGGACATGGGTCTAGTCAGGACACCTGGCTCTGGCCTTGCCCTCCCTGACCAGCCGTGGGGTCCTCTGTGTCCTCACATGATAGCCGGCCCCACTCTGCTGTGATGTCTGCCAGGGGCTGTGGGATCCAGTGATGGTGAACCCCAGGGAGGGGTTCTCAGATGCATCCTGAGACAGCAGGCCTCGTGACTCCCCCGCCCTCCCTCTCTCTCTCACTCCGTGGCTGTATCGTCATGGGATGGCTGCATTCCCCACAATCCCATGTGAGATCTGAGTTACTCTCCAGGGGGACAGGCAGGAGGGGTGCGAGGTGTCAGTGTTGGGGGGCCATTCCTCTCCACCCCTAGATGAGACCACTTGGTGGGTGGGAGCTCAGGTCAGCCTCCACCAAGAGCAGGGTGGAACAAGGATTCCATCTCACTCTTAAGAAGAGTGCTGCACAGGGAGGGGCCAGCAGCTCCCAAGACCTCTGCCCATTCTTAGAGAAGCAGGTAACCAGACACCCTCAGGGTGTTGGGAGCAGAGGCCCCTGCAGATGGATGCTGGGCGCTCTGGAGCCTGGAGGTCCCTAGGAGGGGCCACCACAAGGGCAGTGGGACTGATAGGGTGGAATGTGGGGTCCCCTTCCATGCTGTAGCCCAAACAGCTTCAGCTTTGTCCACTGAATACACCATGGGTGACGGGTCTGTGTAAGCTATTTGTTTAGCTAAGCACGTGCTACTAAAAATAAAGTGCACAAAGTACTCACAAGTCCAAACCTCATCAGTGTCCAAAAGGAGCTGAGCTGGCCAAGATCAAGGCGTAGGGAAGCCCAGGCTTACATATTTTTGGTTTCTTTTTTTTTTTTTTTTTTTTTTTTTTGAGACGGAGTCTTGCTCTGTCGCCCAGGCTAGAGTGCAGTGGCCGGATCTCAGCTCACTGCAAGCTCCGCCTCCCGGGTTTACGCCATTCTCCTGCCTCAGCCTCCCGAGTAGCTGGGACTACAGGCGCCGCCACCTCGCCCGGCTAGTTTTTTTGTATTTTTTAGTAGAGACGGGGTTTCACCGTGTTAGCCAGGATGGTCTCGATCTCCTGACCTCATGAGCCACCCGTCTCGGCCTCCCAAAGTGCTGGTTGGTTTCTTATTAAAGAGGAGTCAGAGATATTTGGGTCCGTGGATGAGCATGTCCTCTGCTGAGGATGCATAGGCTATTTAAAAATTATGAAATCATGTACTTCCTAATTTTCACTAGATATGAAGGATACTGAGGATTAAGAATTTTAAATAATATATGTAATTGAAACTACTAGAAATAATAAGGCTAAAAGAAAACTGTGTGTGAAAAAATGTACAAAGAAAGTACAATGTGGCTTCAGTAAGGAAAGGTATACAAGGTATGTGTTTTCATTAAGGAAAAAAGAGTAATTTTGTCTTAAAGCAAGATAGATTGTTTCAGAATAAAAAAGAAGGAAAAGAGTGAGCAAAAACTGAACTGATACAGAAAGTTGTAGAAGGCCCGCAAAAGAGGAATGTTAGGTGTGGTCAAACTACTAATATTACATTTTTTAAATTTTCTTTTATTTTATTATACTTTATGTTCTAGGAGACATGTTCACAACGTGCAGTTTTGTTACACATGTATGCCTGTGCCATGTTGGTGTGCTGCACCCATTAACTCGTTATTCATAAGATCTGTTCTTAAAAATAAGCTCAGTAATGTACAGTGCAAAGCAATAATTAGGTTTCCTCTCTGCTAGAAGGACAAAGCTTTCTTGGACTATTGGTCTGCTCTTGATTATGAAGATATTTTTTTCTTTACTTTTTTTTTTTTTGAAACGGTGTCTCTCTCTGTCACCCAGGCTGGAGTGCAGTGGCCAGATCTCAGGTCACTGCAAGCTCCGCCTCCCGGGTTTACGCCATTCTCCTGCCTCAGCCTCCCGAGTAGCTGAGACTACACCACCTCGCCCGGCTAGTTTTTTTGTATTTTTTAGTAAAGATGGGGTTTCACCGTGTTAGCCAGGATGGTCTCGATCTCCTGACCTCATGATCCACCTGTCTCGGCCTCCCAAAGTGCTGGGATTACAGGCTTGAGCCACCACGCCTGGCAGTGCCCCGTAATCTTATTTAATCAAGTGTTTTAACCCTTTGGACATTTTTGACAACTTCCCAAATTCAAATTCTAAATTAAATCTTTTTTACCTCAAATTAACTTTGCGAGTTTCTCTGGGCTTCTTCTTTGTGAAGGATGTCTGGACTATATCAAAAGCATTTATTTTCTCTCTTAATAAAAAGAGAGATGTTAAACCAACTAGGCTTATCTCATACATTAAATTTCATGGGAGGCATTGCCAAATAATGAGTGATAGCTACTACACCTTTTTAAAGTTATATTTATTATTGTTCTGAGTATTCCAGAAATTATTTGAAATTCCTAGAAATATGACATATCCTAATTGTTATCATTCATAACTCTAATTATGTTAAAATGTTATATATCACTGAAACAACCAAATTTCTTGTCAGTTGCATGATACAAAATTGCAAGAGTTTCATGAGAAAGACTGACAAGTACAGGTTTCTGGTAACCTTAAGATCATACTCTAGTAGCGGGATAAGATTTTCCAGAACAGTCATGAAAAATTGATAGATTCACAAAAGGACTAACCCAATATCCAACAAAACAAATTAATTACATGGGACTAAATTAGCTGATGAAAATAATTATAATTTGTATCACCTTTTGTTAGAAACGTTGTTGGTTCTCTAATGTCTTACTTTTCAGATTTGAGGAATCCTTTTTCTCTTAAGCCAGCTATAACTTGTAGAAATTTAATAAAATACACTTTGTAAACAAAAAAATGGAACATTTATATTTTTCTCCCTATCTGATCGCTCCAGAATTTGGGAACTCTTATTAAATATTCTTATTTTCATAGCAATACGAGTATTTGCATAAGTTCAATAGGAATCTGTTCTCCTTGTAACAGGACATAACTGGACAAGTCCTTGGCTTGGTTTCTTAGCCTAGAGAGGTTTTTAAAGGTCTAATCTAAGATTTCTCATTACTAAATAATTCTTTAAAATGAAGGTTGAGTGATACAAAATCAGTAAAACCCCTTAGATATTACGAAAGCTCTGACTAAAATATCAAATTTTTGAATATACATAGAATTACTATTCTTGTTGTACTTATATAAACAGTCAAGTCAAGCTTAATGAAATGACTTATTTTTAAAAATTGGCCAGCCTTGGTGCCTCATGCCTGTAATCCCAGCACTTTGGGAAGCCAAGGTGGGAGAATTGCTTTCTTGAGTTCAGGAGTTTGAAACAGCCTAGGCAGGCCCCATCTCAACAGGAAATTAAAAAATTAGCTGGACGTGGTGGTATGCACCTGTGGTCCCAGCTACTTGGGAAGCTGAGGCAGGAGGACTGCTTGAGCTGAAGTGTTGGAGGCTGCAGTGAACTATGTTTGTTCCACTGCACTATAGCCTGGGTGACACAGAAAGACCCTGTGTTTTAAAATATATATATTATTTTTGGTAAAAATGGGAATGACTATAAAAGATCGTATTTCAATAGAAAACTGTAGTGCACCCATTATCAAATTCTAGTCCTGTTTATTTTTGTTGGGATTTTGTTATCCATCGATAAACTGGAATGAATCCTGAATTCTTCTACTTACACAAGAAAATAGAACTTCCCTTTTCCCATGCCCCGAAGGCTGAAACTGGATGACTTCAAACTTCAGAAAAATCACTAGAGACCACATATGGATGACCTTTAGGCCTGCTGCTCCACAGGTCACTTAGAGAGTTCATCCAAATACCCCATGGCATCGTCAGAGACAGTCACACCGCAAACCAGGAAAATCCATCAGGACTGCAACTACCGTCCTTCATTCCACCATCTAGAGATGTTTTCAGCTGTAGAAACATAGAAATCTTCTCAACTAGCTGTCCTCTGCACTCAAAAACTGCAATCATTAACCATTGATTTTTAAACTTCATTATTATCATTAAACTTCAAATATTAACCATTGATTTTCTTTTGTTTTCATAGGACAGCTAAATGAACAATTAAGCCTCAATCATACTACAAAATAAAAGTTAATGATACCTTAACAGCTGAACAAGAATGAGCTTGTGCTCTTATAGATTTAAAAAATGTTTCTTCTACCTTAATAAATTAGAAATTGTTGCCAAAAATTAAAGACTTTTGAGAGACAAATACTAGTCTCACCAGACGGGTGCTGCCTCCTCCAGTGATTGATTTCATTGGTTAAATCTGGCTCCTGGGGATCTCTGCCCCAGGAAAATGTTCATTCCTGGCTGTGGCTCTCCTTACAGTCATTGTATTCACCTCCCGAGTGCGTGGTATCCTCTCAAGTGTTTTAAATGCTTTCTAGCAGCCACTCATGCATGGAAAGATTGCCATCAGAATTAGACAACTCAAGAGAGTTCAACAACTCAACCACTCAAAGCCACAATGACTGTGTAATTTTGTATAGCAATGACTGTAAGACCTTATATCTCAATGCGAGTATTGAGATGATACAGGGACTACACCCATAGTGGTAACCTAGAGCAATGCCATGCTGTTTGGTCCCAGTCTCAGCTTGCTGACAGGGCACCCAAAAGGTGGGCGGGAATTGTTGAAGTAACTGTTACAGGGGCTAGGCCTGAAGAGCCCCTGAGTGGACAAAGCCAGTGAGGCCTCATAAGTGCAAACCACTTCATTTGCAAACATACGTGAAACTTACTGTGAACTATTTCTTGTAAATACCTATATTAGAGAAAAACAAAACTTACGCTCAGCCAATCAGAAGTCGTCAGCAAACTTATAATTCTGTAACTAGGGACTTTCCAACAGGATGGACCCAACAAGGCAACTGCACAACTGTGACCAATCAGATATTTTGTTTGCATTACTTCTGTATTCGTTCTATAAAAGCCTCCCTCTTGTTTTCTCTTGATGGAGCTCCTAAATCATTTCTGGTTTTAAGCTGCCTGAGTCATGAGTTATTTCCTTGAATAAACTTTTAAAAATTGTATGTTTCCTCAGTTTACCTTTTGATGGCTCTATACCATCTCCCTCAAGCTGGGACCCCACTGACATCCCTAGCCATCCATCTAGGACCCTCAGGTGGAGGGTTGGCTGGTGCCCCTACAGGACGTAAGGGATGCTGCCTGCCTCCCAGGTGACATGGCACTGGGCCCTCCATGGCCAGCCCTGGAAGGAAGGCCAACCCCATGCCTCCCATTCATGCAGTTTCCCTGCCCCATCCTCCATGGAATCCAGTGGAGGTGAAGCTTCAGAAAAAGTTTAGAATGACAACTGGGAGATAAACGCAGGGTGGAGTGCAAAACCATGCTGTCTGGGGGCCGCAGGAAAAATACGCTCATCTCCAACAGGGTTCTCTGCCCCTGCGCACCCTAGAGCATACCTGTGTATGAAAGAACTTAACTCTGTCCAGAAATCAGTGTGGCATTGGCCCCTGATTCCTAGGAGGTGACTCTTACCCTGGAATGTCGTGCCTGATAGGACTGTCTTTGTTGACCTGGGGACCTGAGGCCATCCCACATGGTAGCAATGTGTTTTGCATGGGGTGGGAGGGTAGTCTGTGGGTCAGGTGGTACCGGTTGGCCTTGGGAGGAGACAGAGACTGAGATAACCACACAGGCAATCAATCAGTGGTGCCTGTGAATTGGAGCCCCAATAAAAATTCTGACCACAGAGGCTCAGGCAAGCATCCCAGTTGGCAACATTCCAGGTGTGCTGCCCCATCGAGATGCTGGGAGAGTGACATTGTCCTGATGCCACAGGGAGAGGACACAGAAGTCTTGAGTTTGGTGCATCCCCAGATCCCACCTCTGTGGTTCTTCCTTTGGTTGACTTCATCCCTGATCCTTTCCCTGTGAAAAACCATAGCCTTGTGTAAAACAGCTTCTGTGAGTCCTGTGGGTTTTCTGGCAAGCTGCTGAGCCTTGAAAGTGGGGTCTTGAGGTCCCTGAACATGCCACTGCAGTCAGAAGCAAGGGCAGTCTGGTGTGGACTGCACCTTCCCACTTGTGCTCAGAAAACTCTAGGCAAGCCTGGCCCTGACCCCCACATTCCAGAGCACCTGAGCCCCACAGGGAGGCTGGTCCTCCTGGCGCTCAGGGAAATGCAGGCACCGGGGCAGCTGGAGACCCACCCCAGCTCCTCTCCACACCCATGAGTGCACTCCCAGGTGGGGAGTGGGGTCTGCACACGTCTAAGTGAGCCTCAGCCATCGGCCCTCAGGACCCAGGAAGCTGGGTCTGGCCTGGCTTACCTCCTAGGGCCACACTGTGGTCACACTGGGGGGCCCAGCCCAAGCACCCCAAAGCCAGTGGCCAAGCTTGTCTTCAGGGCTGTCTGTACAGACCTCAAATTTCAAGCAGAATCAAAGCCTTTTCAGAGTTTAGGGAAAAATCTTGTGATTTATTTTTTTTTTTCAAATAGTTTGGGCTTGGCAGGTCCCATGTTGCACTTTGCCAAGCTCTCCTCCCTCCTATAATTTAAAAAAGAAAAAAGCACAAATTCAAAACCACTGTGCATTCCGGGGGAGACGTGGTCTGCAGGCTGCTGACTCTGCCACACGCATCAGAGTGTCTGCACTGTGTCCACACAGCCTCACCCAGCCTCCTCCTGAGTTCTGCAAATTTCCGTTTTACATTTTATTTCATTGTGCAATCTGACAATGAGGCAGCATCTCTGCAGGGAGTTAGAGCCAGCCCGGCCCAGGCCACAGATGGCCAAATGAGGCCTGTGGAGACCCCCAACTCCCAGGCCATTAAGGCCAGTATCTGGGAGCCATAGCCAGGCCAAGCCCCAGCTGTTGGCAGAGGGGCCGGGCAGCCTGCAAGGGGCTCCTGGTCCCAAGGAAGCTTGATGGGAGGGGCCATGGACTGAACCTTGCCCCCACCCCACCAGTCCATTTCAGAGACTGCAGGCTGCTCAGGCACCCAGAAGACCCTTTCCTGAGCCCCTCAGTGAGCCAGGGGCAGACAGAGGCAAGCAGACACCACTCACAGTGCCCAAAGGCTCAGCACCTTTGGCACATATTGGGAGGGTCTGGTCCACTTCAGAGTGGGAGGCTGGGGACATGGAGAAGACCTCGAAAGGCACAGCTGATACTTTAGCCTGAGGCTTGCCTTATGGGAGTACCCGGGAGAATGGGAGGGCTGAGGGATGAAGAATGGAAGGATGGACTCCTGGGCAGGCAGATGACCCCAAAACCAGAGTTGTGGGCAAGCCCTGGGCTGTGGGACTCTGGAGGGACCAAGACCCTGGTCTGGGCCCTCAGGATAGGCAGGCAGCATCCTGGGGCTGCTGCCCACTACCCAATCCCCTCAGCACAAATGGCCTGGGTCATCCGGTTCCTCCGGTGTGTGTGCCCCAGCATTAGGGACTTCCTCGGCCCACAGGGAAGGACAGTCAGGTCCTCACAGGGTCCCACGCCCTCTGCAGATGGGCACCACCCCCACAGTAACCACTCAGCCACATGCTCATGTGGAATGACAAGGCCGTCAATCCTGTTCCCCAGGGCTGGAAGCCATGTGTTGACAATTTTGAGCAGCGGGTTTAGCTCGGTTTCGGAAAGGATGAGAAAATTAGAGGATGGAAGTCTTTGCTTCCAAGAGTGGCCCATTCTGCGGATCTGCCCAGGAGCACAGCAGTGGTGTCAGAGGCCTGCCACTCACACCAGACCCATGAAAGGCCCAAACTAGCATCCAGACCTCATGTGAGGTGGCAGCCTCCGCCCCCAAACCCCCAGCCCTCAGGCAGCACTCACTTGTGCATTTCCAGCTCAATCTTCCAAATTACCAACTTTAAAGAGATACTGCAGGAGGAACACCCAGTCCCCTGGAAGGCAGCTGCTGGGCCTGGATGCAGAGAACGGTGACTCCTCCCAACTGGGAAGCACAAGACCAGGATGCCCCAGGGTCAGGGAGGAAGCCAGATTCACAAGTGTGCTTTTCATGACACGACTCACAGGTGTGGGCACCTTCTCCCCAAGCAGATGGAGGGTGTGGAATCCCATCAGAAGCACCCCTGTCCATTTCCAGGACCCCCTGGACAGGTGTGGCCAGCAGGCAGGAAGGCACTGTCAGCAAGCACAGGCAACACTGATACAGGGACACTGAGCAGGCTACAAGGTCCCAGAGGGGGATGGAGCAGGCCCTGGCTCCCCAGGGCCCATGCCAGGCTGTGGGACATGCAGCCCCAGGAGAATCTGGCCAGGGCAACCCAGGCCTGACAAGTGTCCTCATGCCACACAGGCTAGGAAAGCCACTGCTCACGTCTCATCAGAACAGCAGCCAATGCAAGGCAGGGACAGCATCACCTGTGCTCTGGCCCTGCTGCCACTGGAATGCTCTGAGCCCAAGGAGACCACCACAGCAGGAGAGGCCTGCAAGACCATGGAAACAGACAGGGCTTAGGAGCCAGCCTTAACAAATCACATCCAGGATGGCATTGAAAATGCTTCCATTGCAAGTAGGGTTTAATCCTGGAATGCAAGGATGGGTTAATAGCAGTAACTCTAGACGCATAACTCAATATGCCAAGAACTGAGTTGAGGAAAATGATACAATCATGGAAACAGATGTTGAAAAAATACCATATCCTTCCCTATTAGGACTTTAAAAAGAAATCTTGTAGCAAGGAAAGAGTAGGAAAAAACTTCCTCAACTTGATAAAAGTTTGTTCTAGAAGCCTTTAGTCAACATTGTAATTAATGATAAAACTTTAAAAGCATTAGTCTTAGTCTTAAGGTAAGGAGAAAATGTGAGTGTTTTCAACATTACCAATTTTGTCTTTACTATTATACTAGAGATCCTAATGAGGATAATAATGTATTTATTAAAAAAAGAAATGAAAGGCATAAATATTTGGAAATAAAAAGATTAAGTCATCACTAATTGCAGATGCTATGATCGTCTACCTAGAAATCAGAAGGCGGCCAATTGAAAATCTATTAGAAGTAAGGAGACAATTTAGCAAAGCTGTGACTTGAAAAACCAATGAAGCCAATGACTTCCCTAAACACAGCAATTACCAATGAAAATGTATGGCCAAAAATACTGCTCACAATAGCCAAAACTTTAAAACATCTAAGAATAAACCCCAAAATATAAAAAGGGCTGGATGATGAAAAATGTGAAACTTTACTGCAAAGTAATTTTTTAAATTGAGTAAAGGGAGAATTTGAAATATGTAGAATTCCTGGATGTCTGAAAAAATATCAATTCTCCCAGAACTAATCTATGAGCTCCAGACAATTCTCATCCATTATTTACAGGACTTGACAGATGAATCCAATGTTCACCTGGGGGAGACACAGGAAAGAATAACAAGAAATTTTGAATAAAAAGAAATGTATATCTTACAAAACTATGTTATTCAAAACAGTGTGGCCCTACCCCAGAAATATGCAAAAAAGATCCAGGGTGAGTCTAGAAACAGGCCAGTGTGTGCTGGAATGAGTATTTACTGGCATTTCACATAAATGAACAGAGGAAGGATGAAATATTTGCAACATAGATTCCAGACAAAGAGCACAATCTTTAATCCATAAAGAGCGCCTCAAAAATCAATACCAAAAAAAAAAAAAAACCAAAGAAGGTGAAAAATGGCAAAGGACTTGAATAGACAGGCCATGAGAAAATCTGACAGTGGCTGGTAAATGCATGAAAAGATGTTCAGTTTCCCAGGGAGCAGGGAATACAAACGGAAACATTCCCGGATCTCACCCCTTGTGCCTCTGGTTGGCAACATCGAGAGGTGTGATGACCTCTGCTTTGACAAGGGTATGAGCCACCAGGAACTGTGCCTGACTTTGTCTTTTTGAAGGACAGTTGGGCCAAAGCTCTTTAAAATATTGAAATGTGCACCCTGTAACTCAGCAGATGTGTTTCTCATCATCTGTTCTATAGGAACCACTGGTGTCATTTTAGTGTCACTTTGTTTGAACTAAAAACACTCTTGAACTGAGGCATAGTAAAATAGAGGCTGCAGCCCCTTTCTGGAATATTGACAATGGGTTGGAACAGAGGTGTGGGCGGAGCTTTAGGCCCTGATGTGGAGAGGCCACCAAGGCTCACTCAGGGTTCAGTTAGAAAAACAATGTTGCACACCAATGGGCATCAGACGCTTGAACAGGGCCATTTAGGAACCGGAGAAAGTTCTAGAAAGATGCGCCCACAGTGGCTCACCCTGGTCACTCTGGGTGAGGGTATGATTTGGGAGTGTGAACTGGAACCCTCTTTTTTCTTTTTCATATATTTCAGAACGTGATGTGTTCTATTTTAATCACTACTAGAGTTTTTTCAAGCTTTCCAAAAGCTTCCAATTCTGGTTGTTGGTCCCACAAACTGGATCCTGTGGGACAACACGGTCTTCAGCCGACCTAGCCCTGCCCCCGACCAGCGACAGTTCCCGGCACCTGCATCTCTGCCACTAACCCTCCTGATGCCGCTAACCCTCCTGAGTGCGCCAGGCGTACTCTGACCAGCGACAGTCCCTGGTGCCGGTATCTCTGCTGCTAACCCTCCTGATGGGTGCACCAGGCGTACGGCCCTCGGGCCTCTCACATTCAGCCCAAGTTCGTTGAATGGAAATACCCAGGTTACCAACCCTCCCGCTACCCTGTACCTAACGCCACTCCAGGTGCCACGCTCCAGAGTCGATTTCCACCCAATGCCGAGACTGTGTGTGACTCTAGCATTTCCAACCACTGGGAGGGCAGGAGGGCTGACCAGCAGGTGAGGTCTCTGTGTGTGATTTTGAAATGCCTTTTCCCACAATGGCAATTAAAGTGCAATGCCTAATTCTGGACAGCTTCAAAATTAGATTTAGAAATGGTCACGTAGCAAGAAAAGCTCCTTCCAGAAAACCTGCAGGCATGGAGGGAGACTGAGGCTATGAGGAGGTGGGGCTGGGGCTGGGGCTGGGGGTTGGGTCTTCCTGACACCCTGCGGGGGCAGAAAGCAGGAGACTGGCTGGTGACAGACGCTGTAAAGGAAGACGGAAAGTTTGCACTTTCTCCACGATTGTGTTGTGCAACATTCTAAACACAGTCCTGAGGCTCTCAGTGAATACAGAAGTCTTCATGTTGGGGACAAAATCTTGGAGGGCAGGCCTGTTGGTCTGGACCAGGGGAATGGGGGAAATGTCCAGGCCCTTGGGTCCACACAGGTGCAGTGCCTGGCTCCGCCGGGTTCACACTTTTCCAAACGCCCCTGCTCCTTCTTAGCGTGAGGGTTAATGGCAATGCCACCTCACCTGGTCATTCATTCATTCAACAAGCACTACTCATTCCTACAACGACCACTCACCACCCAGCCGTGAAGACCCGAGTCTCAGCTGGCACTGCCCCACCAGGCACATTCTGGTGCTTCAGAGACAGCAGAACCGACGGCCACCCTCGCCCTGGTGGTGCAGTTACCTTCCAGGGAGAGGAAGTCAGCTCATCCAGGAAGAGATGATTTCTCAGGCAGCTGGCACTGGTGAGGACACGGGGCGTGAAGCCCAGCCAGCAGTCACTCTGTGACGTGGCTTGGCGGACTCTGCCTAGCCTGGTGCCCAGCACCCCTGACACCGCAAAAACACGCACCCATGTGGCCCTGGTGGCAGAGACAAGCACAGCTACAGCAGCACTCTTGAAAACACACGATTGTCCACCCATGGTGGCCTGGGCATGGAGACCACAAGCGCTCACAACGGAGGGCCACCTGAGAACTAGGAGTGGGCAGCAGTGCAGGCGGTGCTCAGTGTCGAGAGACCAACGTCAGCGCTGGGGAGAGTACCAGGCCCCACAGCCTGGTCGGTGGGTCGGGGTCGAAGGCAGGGCAGCTGTCCTGTGGCAGGGGAGCTTCAGGCAGGGGGACTTCAGGGTGCAGGACAATGTGGAGAGGACGTGAGGAGTCCCTGGGGCAGGGCAGGCTCTGTTTCTCAATCTGGGTGCAGTTTATGAGATGCAAATTCATCAAGCCCTACCCTCAGGCTTGCATGCTGATCTGCGGTATACCACACTGCCTGGTGGCTCACATCTGTGATCCTAGCACTTTGAGAGGCCAAGGCAGGAAGATTACTGGAGGCCAGGAGTTCAAGACCAGCCTGGGCAAATAGCGAGACCTTGTCTCTACAAAAAAATAAAATAAAAATTAGCCAGATGTGGTGGTGTGCACCTGTAATTCCAGCTATTCTGCAGGCTGAGGCAGGAGGATTGCTTGAGCACTGGAGTTCAAGGATGCAGTGAGCTATGATCATGCCACTGCACTCCAGCCTGGGCAACAGAGCAAGACCTTGTCTCTAAAAAAAAAAAAAATAGTTGAAATATCATGGGCAACATCTTGGAAACCAATTCATGCACCAGGATTGAAGATGCCTCCAGTTCATTCAGACCTCTGCAAACTGTAGCAGTTCCATCCATCCAGAGTCAGCCCAGTGTTCCTGCTGGGTAGAAGGGAGCCAGGGCTTGCCTGCTGGAGACCTGGAGCCTCCCCTTCCAGGTAAGGGCTTTGTCTTCAGGGTTCTCCTACCTTTCCCAAGGCATGAGATGATGGGAGGGGAGGATGTCGCTGAAGAACACAGTGATAAACAGGGAGGTGGCAGGGCAGGGACGATCACAGCTGTTGTGAACTTGTGTGAATTATTAATACTTAACCTCCTGAGCCAGATGCTTTTCTATAAGCTGGATGCAAACAGACCCGCCTCGCAGGGAGACTGTGCACATCTAAGACAGTCTTCATCTGTGTTCCCCCAAGAAGCAGATGCTGAGACAAGGTTCGTTTACTGGATGGTCCCAGGAAACAGCAACAGGGGCGTGAGGAAGAGATGAGGAGGGAAGTAGCAGGATGGGTGATGGGTGCAGCTCCCTGTGACCCGGCTCGGCTACAAGAAACCTCAGGAGACAGCATAGAGCAACGGTCAAATAAAAATGACCGTGGCTGTTGGTTCAGAGAAGTTCCTGCCCCAAACCCAACACCCAGATCAAACCAGAATGGAGTCACTCATGCTGAATGTCACATCATCAAACTGAACTTAAAAAGGGCCCCTTGGCTGGGCGTGGTGGCTCATGCCTGTAATCCCAGCACTTTGGGAGGCCAAGGTGGGCGGATCACAAGGTCAGGAGATCGAGACCATCCTGGCTAACACGGTGAAACCCCGTCTCTACTAAAAATACATAAAAAATTAGCCAGGCGTGGTGGTGGGCGCCTGTAGTCCCAGCTACTCGGGAAGCTGAGTTGGGAGAATGGTGTGAACCTGGGAGGTGGAGCTTGCAGTGAGCCGAGATCACACCACTGCACTCCAGCCAGGGCTACAGAGCAAGATTCCGTCTCAAAAAAAAAAGGGGGGGGGGCACCTTTTCCCAAAATGAAGAGATTCACAGCAGCCAATCAGTCTACCTGAGTCAGCAGACTCAGGAAACCCCTCCGTATTAGTCTGACAAGGAAAGTGACCCCACAATGCCCAATCACTTGCTGTCCCCCATCTCTGTTTCTTCAGCCTTTTCTGCCTGTAAAGCCCACCTCCTCCACTCAGCTCATGGGAACACCCTTCCTAACTCTCCAGACACGATGCTGCCCGATTCATGAGTCACCAGGGATAGCCAATTAGATCTTGTGTGAGTCGGTTCTTCCATTGCTATGAAGAAACACCTGAGGCTGGGTCATTTATAAAGAAAAGAGTTTTAATCAGCTCAGGCTGTACAGGAAGCACAACACCATCATCTGCTTCTGGTGAGGGCTCAGGAATGCAAAGGGGGAGCAGGTGCGTCACATGGCAAGACTAGGAGCAAGAGAGAGAAGGGAGAGGCCCCAGGCTCTCTTAAACAACCAGTTCTCATGTGGACTCACTGAGCGACAGTTCACTCATCACCAAAGGGATGGTGTTAAGCCATTCATTAGGGTCCCACACCTGTAACCCAACACCTCCCACCAGGCCCCACCTCCACCACTGGGGATCACATTTCGACATGAGACTTGAAGAGAAGAAACATTCAAACTATATCGGGTCTTAACCAAATGTGTGGAAAGTTTGTTTTGTAACAGCACACACAGACCTGGGGTTTCCAGCTGTGTAGTAGGAGCTGGTGCCTATCCACCAGCTAAGGGATACGTCTAAGTCATTTGCTTTCTGCCACTTCCAGGTGGCCCTGCTGGCGGACCCAGGGAAACCCAGCAGGCAGCGGTCACTGGAGACCTTGAGTGTGTAGAAGGGAGGAAGGAGGGGCCTGGGGGGACACCCGCGGCACCTGCTTCAGAGGCACAGTGGGCACAGGCACGCACTGCACTCTCCCTCCCTACAGTGGGTGGGTCCTCATGAGTGGGCTGCCATGGTTCTGTTTCAGGCACGTGTGATGTGTGGTGGCAGAGGGAGGTGGCCAGGTGGCTGGATTGAGAAATGCAGCTCCCAGTTACCTGGCCACCCCAGCCTCATGATGCTAAGGTTAAGACAGGGCCGCTTGCTGGGAGATGGTGTCTCGCCTCTTTCTCTGCACCTCCGGCAGCCTGAACTGGGCCCACTTGGGAAGGACGAGGATGTTGGACGCTGGGAGAGGCTCCCTCCGTGTCGGGCCTGCTCTTGGGCTCCACATGGATAACCAGCTCCACGCCTCACCTCTCACAGCAACTCCGCTTGGCTTTGGTTTCTACTGAGGTAAAATTCACATAACATAAAATTAACCACTGTAAAGCATCCAATTCTGTGGCACGTCGTCTGCTCACAGGGCTGTGCAGCCTCACCTCTGTCTAGTTCCAAAACATCTCATCGCCCAACTGCTTAGGGGAAACCACTAAACAGGCTCTCCCCATCCCTCTGTGCCTCCGGCCCCCACAACCATGCAGCTACTGTCTGTTGCTGTGGGTTCAGGGGAATGTGAAATGCTGGTTATTTCACAGAAATGGAGTCACACAGCCTGTGATCTTTGGTGTCTGGCTTTTTTCACTTACCGTGATCTTTCCAAGGCTCCTGTACACTTCAGCAGGAATTGGTGCCTCATTCCTTTTTATGGCTGGAAAACATTCCCTTGCATGGATAGGTCAGTTTTGTCTGCTCATTGGACAGATATTTGGGATGTTTCCATATTTTGACTGCTGTGAATGGTGCTGCTGTGAACATCCATGCAAAAATTTTTGTTTGAATACTTGTTTTCAATTCTTTTGACCATACACCTAGGTGTAGGCTGGCTGAACTGTATGTTAATTCTGTTTTACTTTTTGAGGAACCACCAAACTGTTTTCACAGTGGCTAAGCCATTTCACGTTTCCACCAGCAATATACAAGATTTGTCATTTTCCCACATCCTCACCAACACTTATTTTCCGACTTTTTGATGCTAGCTATCTCTTGAGTGTGGTGTGATGTCTTGTTACTCTGATTTACATGTCCCTGATGACTAATGATATTCAGCATCTTTTCAGGAGATTATTAGCCATTTGCATATCATCTTTGGAAAGGTGTCTATTTGAATTATTTGCTATTTTTAAAACTGACTTTTTGCTGTGTTGAAGAGTTTTTTATATCTTCTGGAAACTAGACATTCATGAGATACCTGATTTGCAAAAAATCCTCCCATTCTGTGGTTTGTCTTTTCACCGTTTTGAGAGCACCCTTTGAAACACAAAGAGTACTATCAAATTTTCATAAAGTCCAATTCTCCTATTTTTTTCTTTTATTGCCTGTGTTTTTTGTTTCATATCCAAGAATCTTTTGCCAAATCCAATGTCATGAGATTTCCCCAGTATTTTCTTCTAAGAGTTTTTGCTCACTGGGGGTTTTGGTCCCTTTTGGGTTCACTGTTGTGTATGGTGTGAGGTAGGGTCTAGCTTCAGTTTTCCCTGTACCACTTGTTGAAGAGACTACTCTTTGTCTCATTGAATAATCTTGGCATCCTTGTCCCAAAAAATTGACGGCAGGTGTGTGGGTTTGTGTTTGAACTCTTATATTCCATTTGTCCACGTCTGCCTTCATGCCAATATCAAACTGTTTTGATTACTGTAGCTTTGTACTGTAGTAAGTTTTGAAACTGGGAAATTGAGTCCTCCAACTCTGTTTTTTTTTTTTAAGACTATGTGGCTATTGAGGGAATATCCTTGTTTCATGCCCATTTTTCCTCCGAGAAAATGAAGGCAGAAGAAGACTGAGTGACCTAAGGGGGTGGCTCAGCTGGTCAGCGCCAGCAATGACAGATGGAGTAAAGGGACTCAGAGGCCAGGAAAGGACCAGGATGTCCATGGGGCAGAGGCCCTGTGGCTGTGCCTGGCCCTGACCCAAATCTGCTGTCCTCACCTGGCTGACAGCCCTGCCCTTGCAGGCTGCAATCACTCTGCTCATGTGACACTTACTCAGGAAGCCCTGCACCTGCCCAAGAGTCACCTCACCTCCCTAAAATGAGGCCCAGAGGCCAGGTGTCTAAGCCTCCCTTGGCCACCCTCCCTGGGCTGCAGCCCCAGGTATGGGGAGCACTTTGGCCTGAGGCCCTCTGGAAGGGCAGGGCTTCCCTGTGTCACCTTCTCAGGATGCCTTTGCCAGACTTCCGTCGAAGATGGGGACCCAAGGCCAGGCGGGCTAGTAAACGCCACCTTTGGGGAGGGGCTATACCACCACTAGTGCCTGCCCACCCCCCAGCAAGGGTGGGCCACCCAGAGCTGACCCGATGTGGCTGAGCTTGGCTGTAGGTGTGGTCCACGGGCCAGGCCATGGCTGCGGGCTGTGGTCATGGCCTCTCCTCCTCCCCGGTCCTCAGCCATGTCTATGGCTCCAGCCTCTCCTCCTCCCAAGTCCTCGCTGTGTCTTGCTCCAGCCCCGCTTGCTCCTCCTTCCCTCCCCGGACACTCCCACTGTGTCCAAGAGGACCCTGCAGCTGCCTTCACCTCTGGTTGTGCCTGTGGCTGCAGGGCAAATCAAACCAATCCTTTACCCATCCCCCTCCCCAGGGACCAGGCAGCCTGTCCCCATCCCCAGAAGAGGCCTTGCACCACCCCTTCCCTCCCACAGGCCTCAGGGGCTCCATCGCCCTTCAGCCGTCCAACACTCAGGGCACCTGTCCCTTGCCACCCAGCAGGGCATTACCACTGCACAGAGAAACAGAAACTCAGATGCCGCAGTTTTGCCTCCTCAGGAAACAGGATTCCCACAGAAGACCAGCAGTCCTCCCTCAGCTCCACCATGCAGGTGCCTCTCTCACCTGTGACTCAGCCTCGCCTGCCAAGGTTGCAAGACCCTGCTTGGTGGGCCCTGGCAAGGCCTTCCCCTTGGAAGGCTCTTCCACTGAGCCCCTGGATTCCCTTCCACCCAGCGCAGGCCAGTGGCACACAGGGCAGGCCACCGTGAACACTCTGGCTGCTCTGGGCCCTGACACAGTACAGGCCTGGGTCCTCCCCAGCCAGGTGTGCAGGCCCCCATCCCCCCAGCCCATGACCTGCCAGCCAGGGACATGGAGGTCACAGCCACCTCCCCCCACGCAGGCTGGGGGCTCCTGCCCAGGAGAACAGATGCCTGTGTCTTGTTCTCTGGTCTTCCAGAGAGAAGGTTGGCTGAAGAGGGTGCTCCGGCCATGTTCCTGCCACCAACTGGACAACTCCCCTCGAGGGGCCTTAAGCATCTCAGGACACCCTTACCACGAGCAGGGAAAGTTGGGAGCATGGCGTGGACAGTGCCACCCTTTCAGGCCAGCATGGTCCAGAGGCAAACCCTTACCTGCAGAGCAGCTCAGGGGATGCGTCCAATTGGCCTCACCCTGGAAACGGCTCTTTGCTTTGGGAACCAAGCAAGCTCTTCAGACAGGCCTGCAGAAGGCCAGCGGGAGGCGGGGCAGGGCCACAGTCTGACCCCCTCAGGCCTTAGGAGCCTCATCTACAGGGACACGAAACCCTTTGACTCCAGACTTCTAGAGCTGGAGGCAACTTTAGGCCTTCCCTAAGCTTAGAGGAAGGTTTGAGGTGAACCTGAAATCTGAATGGGGAGGGGAAGAGAGTTCAGCTTCCTGGACCCCTTGAGAGGAAGGGGAGGCTCGGGGCTCCTGCACTGTGGCTGACGGCAGCCGCACTCTGATCTTCAGAGTCCTTGCAGGCTTTGGATTGATGCTGGTTTTCGAATGATCAGCCAGGTAGTATGGACCGCAGGAGGAACAGGTCAAAAGCAAGCAATGGTCCAGCAGGGGAGAGATGGAGGGAAGGGCAGGAGCCACACATGAAGCAGACAGGACCTGGCAGGAAAGCCATGAGCTGCTGGTGCTGGGGACACCGAGGCGTCCACGTGGGTCTCTGAGCTCCAGGTGTGTGGGGTGCTTTGTCCTAACATAGCAGACAGTGCCGGGGTGCCCCCATCTGCTCCCTCTCTCCTCAAGGAGACCAGGCCAAGAGTCAGGGTGGGAACGGGCAGGAAAACAACCACAGGGAAGGCCAAGCCCAGCTCAGCCCAGAGTGGAGTGTTTCGGGTCATCTCCTGCCACCAGGGTCCTCAGACCAGAGAGACAGGTGCCAGCTCTTGGAGGGGCCACAGTTGCACAACTCTGACCCCGCCTACCACACGGGTGACCTGGCCTCACTGAAAAGGCTTGCCCTCCTCTGACCTGGATAAGGAGGCCAGCCCAGACTTCCGCTGACCAAAGGCACCCAGCAGAGCAGAGCAGGCTCTGAAGAGCTTTGTTTTGAAGTTGACTACCCCATGGCAGGGGTTTGGGGAGAGGTGGAGGGAGGTGCAGGTGCAACCTCCTTTGAGAATAATGGTGCCAGGTTTTCTCAGTCCCGCAAACTCTGCTCAGCTGGGGGCCTTGTCCACCCACCCTCACTGCCCAGTGGCAGCCCCCAAGTTGGGGGAGCCAAGGCAGCCCTAGGGTTCAGACTCAAAGCCGAACTCCTCTACACTGGGGTCCTGGCTCAGGGCTGGAAGAACCTTTCAGGGTCCCACGGAATGTCCAGGCAGAGCAGGGATGAGCACCCTACCTCACAGACCCCACACGAGTATAGTCCC
This sequence comes from Chlorocebus sabaeus, assembly GCF_047675955.1. NCBI lineage: Eukaryota > Metazoa > Chordata > Mammalia > Primates > Cercopithecidae > Chlorocebus > Chlorocebus sabaeus. The sequence continues at coordinate 127,931,911 of NC_132913.1, forward strand.
ACAGGGTCGTCTGGGGCCGAGCTCCTTCGTAAGATGACAGTGGCTCCCTGAGCCAGCACCAGAATGAGAGACCAGATGAATGTTCCCCAAGTGTCACCACCAAAAGGCGGGGCAGGAAGCACAGGGTGAGCTGGAGGTAGAGTTCATGGGCCAGAGCAGGCCCTGAGGCAGATCCCCTCCCCATTGCTAACCCCTGCAGAGCTGCCCAGAGCCCCGCTTCTTTCCAGCAGGCACCCTGATTACCATTTGCAGAAACATCTCCAGCTCTGCAGGCAGTATGTCCTGCCCACCCTGGTCTGCCCAGGGCTGCCAGCCACTCCTGGGGATCATGTTCTCTCCATCAGTCACACACTGGGGTATCCACTTCCTTCTTCAGGCTGCTGCCCAAGGGGTCCCCAGACCCCCACAGAGGTGTGGGGACCCTACGTCCTCCACTATGCCCCAGGGCACCAAAACACCTCCTGGGTGCTCTAACACATCAGATGCCACAGCCTAGCCAGCCCTAGTCCACGCCCTTGAACCCCTGCTGTCTGCACGCACACGCTCGCACTCCCACCTCCCACAGCCAGCAGGACAGGGCCCTCGTCGGTAAGGACATTACGGACAATGACATTCACAAGAAGGCACCCGTGGATGGCAGCGAGGACAATCGCTCAGTCTGTTTGGAAACTTACTTTTGGAGTCTCCGAAAAACAATCTCTGAAACCAAACAGAAAAGGAAAGCAGTCCGTCCGTGGCAGCAGGCAAGGGCGCACACACTCACAGGGGTTCCATAGAGCAAAAGTAGAATAATTTCTGAGCAGACAAGCCATCCGAACGGCTGGGAGCTGCAGACCCCCCCGGCGCTCCGTGTCTTCTGAGCAGAGACCAGGCTCAGCATCCTGCAGACCCCCACCCTCCCTAGGCAGAGGCAGGAGTGGGTCCTAAGAGAGCAGTACATACCCTCCAGGACCTGGGGTCCTCCACGGAAGATGGGGGCATGGAAGGGAGGCCCCCACGCTGTGGCCTGACAGGCACTGCCCGCCTCAGCCTGTCAGACAATGCCAAGTGTCCCTCCTCTGCCCTAACTCTGCGTCAGTGGAAGAGGAGGTCCAGGCTGCGCCACACGCCCACTCTTAGGAACAAACTTTTCCTCTTGGTTGTTTCCTCACTTGCTCATTCATTCCTTCTTTGTGTTGCACACGTGTGCCCCCACTGTCCAGACAGGCAAAGACACCAAAGCAGGAGGGGGTGGTCTTGATCAGAGCCACATGGGCTACTGTGGTGGCTGGGATTCGAGGCATCAACTATGTCCTCAAACCCACCCATGTGTCCTGTGTGGAGCGGCCCCAGGGACGGGGTGGAAGAGGGGACTGATCAGTCTTGCCCACCCTCCCAGAGTCCCAGTCTGGACCCTGCACCCGACCAGCACGGGCAGCCTGGCGGCTCCTGCCCTGGTGACGGCAGGCGTGTGCAGCATTGCCAGGAGGGAACCAGGGGCAGCTGCAGCTGCTCAGGATCCTGTGGCTCCTCCCAGGTGCAACCCTGCCCTTTGCTTCCAATGCCCCCCGTGGCATGTGCCTCCTCTACAGGGAAGGTTCTGGCTACAGGTCTCCTGGCCTGTGGAATGGGAATGATTCCAGGACCTGCGATGGTGGCAAGGACTTCCTTAGGAGATGAAGCCACCCAGGGGTCACCAGGGCCAGGCCAGGGCTTCGAGCATCACTTTCTGAGCCCTGCTGTCCACACTGCTCTCCAGAGGCCCAGAACTGGGCTGGAGGAAGCACCTGCCTGGAGGAATAACCCAGTCTGGTGAGATTGAGGAGGCATAAACAGTGATGGGGTAACTATCGAGCCTCAGGCCGGGTTAACGCCAAGTCCAGGTTCCTAGGCTCAGGCAGCCCTGCCTGATCCGGCAGTGTGTGAGACCACACAGAGAGAGCGGGATCATGGGCCCGGGCTCCTGACCGTACTGGATAAGGTGTGCAGGCAGCCACTCCAGGCCGGCAAGAAGGAGCAAGCCCGGAGCACGCACTGCACAGGGGTCTGTGAGTCACAAAATGTGACGCAGCAGAGGGTATGTGGGGGGAAGGCAGGGAAATGTACACTTGGATCGGGTCCCCAAAGCCTCCCTCTCCAGCAATGACTCAGTGTCTCTGGGTGAAGGAGCAACCTTCTCTGGGGGGCAGGGCAGGAAACCCCAAGCACCCAGGGGGAGGGGAGCCACCGTCCTGCTCCAGCCCTACACAGTGGCTGAGAGCCCCCGGCACGGGGGCAGGGAATGTTGGCACCACCCCCACCATGGGCCCTGCTGCAGCTTCCAGGTGATGCCACAGGCCCTGAAATCAGGACACCCTTGCTGTACATGAGGGTCATCTTGAGGTACTCTGCCAAGGCTGCCGACCTCTAAGTCTGCCCCCGATTCTGCGGGTCAGGCATCTGGCTTCACTGCCAGGCCTTACCATGGGGAGAACAGGGGGCTGGGGTGGGGGGCCTGGGAGCCAAGGAAGGAGCAAAGTTCTCCAGACACCAACACCGTAGTCCTCGCCCCCTCCCCACAGACCCCATCTAGGCCAGCTCCCCATGTGCAGCTAAAGCCACGCGCCCTCCTACCATACAAGGTGCAGGCAGCCCTCCCGCCTTCTTCAAAGAGGCAGCTGCTCTGGGACACTCCACTCTCCTCCCTCAGTGACCTAACTTGTCGCCGGGTTCCGACCCCATCCCTTCTCCAGAGGTCACCGGGCCCCACCCAGCAGCCCAAAACCAGTAGACCGGCTCTGCTACATCACTTTGGTTTCTCCAGCATCCAAAGATGTGGAGGGTCACCCTCCAAGGTCCAACAATTAAGCCATCTGTTGCCGCTCCCTGGGACTGGGAGAGGTGAGGTCGAGTTTCTTGGCCAGTTTCCTGCGTGCAGCACCCACACCACAAAAGCCCCAGGTGTGAACCGGAGCCCAGCGCGAGATGGCTGGAAGGGGGCGGGGAGGGGCCGCTGCGGGGTGCAGGCGGGGTGAGGGGCGGCGGCCCGAGGCGCGGCCGGCGGGCGGAGGGGATGGAGGCGCCGGGAAAGCGTTTGCGGGGCGCGCTGCCAGGGTGCAGGAAGCCGGAGCGCGCGGGAGGGAGCGGGGAGCGGGATGCCGATTTCGGCTGGGGGCGGGGAAGCCCCTGATTGGGGCGCGGGAGGCGTGATGTCACGTCCGGCGGGGGAAGCCCTGCCTCGCGCACCCTCCGCCCCCGTCCCCGCCCCCACAGGTGGTGCCACCGCCCTGGGCGCTGGGCGTGGGGGGCCGCCCTCAGGGACCCCGGCCGCGGCCCCGCGCTCCCCGGCTCCGCCGCCTCCCGCCGGGGATCGACAAAGTCGCGCGGCCGGGCGGGCCCTCTGGGTCCCCGAAAGCCAGAGGAGCGCCCAGTGCGCCCCGGCCGGCGCCCCCGCGCCGCGCCCCGCCCCGCCCGGTGCTCCCAGTCCCTCCCCCACCCCTGCGCTCCAGCCCTGCCCCGCCCCTCTCCTCTCCCGCGGCCGCCGAGGGGCCGGGCCGGCGGCGGGGGAGGCGCCGAGCCGGGACTGCGCTCGCCCGCTGCGCTCTGGGCTGCCCGAGCGAGCGTTCGGACCTCGCACCCCGCGCGCCCCGCGCCACCGCCGCCGCCGGCTTTTGTTGTCTCCGCCTCCTCGGCCGCCGCCGCCTCTGGACCGCGAGCCGCGCGCGCCGGGACCTTGGCTCTGCCCTTCGCGGGCGGGAGCTGCGCAGGACCCGGCCAGGATCCGAGAGAGGCGCGGGAGGCTGGCCGGGGGCGCCGCCGGCCCCGCCATGGAGCTCCGGGCCCGAGGCTGGTGGCTGCTGTGCGCGGCCGCAGCGCTGGTCGCCTGCGCCCGCGGGGACCCGGCCAGTAAGAGCCGGAGCTGCGGCGAGGTCCGCCAGATCTACGGAGCCAAGGGCTTCAGCCTGAGCGACGTGCCCCAGGCGGAGATCTCGGGTGAGTGAGGGCGCGGCGCCGGAGACCCCGGCCTGGCCGGGCTTTGGGCTCCAGACCCTGGTCTTCCCCACGCGGCTACTCGTCCCCGACGCGGGATCCTGCCGCCTGCGCCCAGCCGCCCGGGCCCCGAGTGGCCCCCTGCGCTGCGGCTCTTCTGCAACCCTCGCCTCCAAGCCCCGCGCCGTACTCCCTCGCCAGGGTCTCCTCCGGGCCGCTCGGTCATCCTCCACCCCTCCCCGACCCCCCTGCACGCCGGAGCTGATCTCGCTGGGCTGCGGGCTCGGGGCGCTCCTCCCGGGCCACGGCTGGAGCTGGGCGTCTTCTGCCCGCCGCTCGGCCCAGCGCGCCTGCAGGCCGGGAGTCCTAGTCCCGGGGCTGGCTGTCGGGGCGCTGCGGGGCTCGGCGTGGCCGGGCTGTCGGGGCGCCGCTGACGGTGGCCGCAGACCCCCTCATCTCTGTACAGACCTCTCTGGGAGGCGTCTTGGGTCCTGCCCGGGGATTCTCGTAGGGTCTCCAGCAAAGGCAGCCTAGGTGGATTTTATAAGCGGACCCCTCGGGGGATAGTGTGGAGGGGTGAGGAGGGAGCTGGGCGCTTCTCCACGGGTGGAACGCCGCCTCGCAGAGATTCCCGTCGAAGAACTTGTGCGCACCGGCCCCCGCCTGGCACTTGGGCGGCCTCGCGCTGAGTCCAGCTGCAGGTGGTCGGCGCGTTGGATCCCGCCCAGGGGCCGTGTCATTTCTTTGTAAGAACAGCGGCCCTCTTGGCGCCCCCTAAGCCCTGCAGCCGCCTTCGGCTCTGCTTCTTCCCTCCCTGTGGTCCCGAAGGAGCTTTGGGGACAGAAGTGTACGGATGGGTGGAGCGGTGGGCTCCATATTCTAAAGACCTTTTGGAACCCAAGCTTCACCTTCCCACGTGTGGGGACCACCCTCGGTCTGTACCCCGTGCCAGGGACTCAGTGGGCAAGAATAGAGCAGACCAGGTTTCTGCTCTGGGGGGCTCCTCTGAAACCAGGGGAGTAGGAGTGCGGGTGGAGGGCCACTCAGATGGGGACTCAGCGCAGGAATGCCCACGGTCCTGGGGATTCTGAACAAGAAGGATCCGTGCATCTGGGTGAGGGGGGTCTGTGACCATGCCTCGCTGCGGGGGGGCGGGGTGGGAAGCGGTGGGAGGAGGCAGCCGGGCTCTGGATCCCTGCCCCTCCAGGAGGAACAGAACCCACAGACAGCCGCTTGCCCTTGGTGGATCTCCCAGTGCCCCCAGCCTGAGGTTCTTTAAGAACCCCCTGACTGCTGTCCCCAGGAGGAACAGAACCCACAGACAGTCTCTTGGTGGATCTCCCTATGCCCTCCCCACCAGCCTGAGGGTCTTGCAAGGACCCTCTGAAGTCCCCGGGACAGACCTTCCTGTGCCTCTGCAGAGGCAGCTCTGTCATTTTCAGGCTGCCTCCCACACCCCACTGGGCTCTGTCTATCCCAGGTAGGGGGCACACCTGGATGCCAGGCAGCACAAGGCCCTGGGCACGGTTGGGTTCGTTCTCTGCCCCTCTACTCACACCCAGAGAGGCATCCCTGACCTTCCTGGTGAATCGCTCCCCAGGCACCAGGGTAGCAGAGTGGCTGAATGGCTGCCCCTCCCAGCCCAGAGTCTTGAATGCTGCTCCATTGGAAGCCATTAGCCCCCAGCCATTTTTAGTACCTTCATGTCCTCTGGGCATTTGCACCCTTAGGAGCCAACCTAACCCTGTTGGCATTCACAGGTCACTGTTCCCAGCTAGAGAGACAGAGTGGCAGAGTCTGGCCATCTCCCAAGGGTGAGAAGAGAGGGCAGGACAAGATGGAGAAGTTTACAGGGGGCTGGGCCAGAGAGCATGGGTCTTGCTGCCCTTGGGTTGGGGAATGCAGTGGGTTAGAGACCCAGGACAGGCAGATTGTGTTGGTTTCTCTGTGTCTGATGGGGCAGGGGATGCTGTCCACCCCACGTGGGGAGTATGAACGCCCTGCAGCTGTCTAACCACGATGCCAGCCATGGACCGGTGCCTGCCGCCAGGGCTCGGGGTGCCACCCTCCTCCAGGCCTGCAAGGCCGGGACTGCAACTGGGCAGGGTTACTGCCTCTCTAGCCGGTGCTCCTCCGACGGGAGCCTCTCTCCCTGGACCCCCTATGGCTGCAGAAGTGGGGAGTAAACTTCGGGGCCCAGGGTACAGAAGACAGTGTGGGAGCCACGTGGGCTGATGGGAACAGGGTGACCCCCTCGGGCTGCAGCAGTCCTGGGGGTAGCCAAATCCAGTGTCCCCTCCTGCTTTGTTGGCTGGGCCTGGGCTCCGCGGGACGGGCGCCCTCTGGTGGCCCCTGGGTGGCATATCCTCCCAGGAGCCCAGGACCCTCTGTGGCCTAGTGGGCACCCTCCTCAGTCCCGTCCGTCCTGCATCCAGACTTCTCCAGGGGGACCTCCTCAGAGGGGATGGGAGCCCCCTGGGGTTGGACACCTCGCTGGCCCAGAGCAGGGGGGTAGAGATCTGATACTTCCTCGTGGGAAGGAGAGCAGGTGGCCCTGGGTGTGTGTCTGGCCTTCCCAGCCTCTGCCCCAGGGACCAGAAATGGCAGTGGGCAACAGGAGACTTTGTTCATGAAAGAGGGCAGCGTCAGGACATGTTGGGCTCCCTTTTGAGCCGCCTTTTGTCTTCTGGACAGCCGGGCCAGGCTGCAGTGACAGCAGTAGTCGTCCCATCTTATGGGCAAGGAAGCAGGCCTGGGTGCCACCAGCTGGACCACGGCACTGTGGCGGGGCACCCAGCCACCCTCCCTTTATGCCAGGGCACGGCACAGAAGGCAAGGGTGGAGCCGAGTGGCACCCTGGACACCCCTGCACTGCCAGGAGCCCTCATGCTGAATCACTGCCCACGTGCCAGCAGGCCTCCTGCTTTTGCCTGCAAGGTTGTATCTGAGCATAGGTGTTCCCAGAGCACCTTCCTGGTCCCCTGACGTCTGATGTGATGTGTGTCTGTTTGCTCCTTTGCTGGGGTCCCAGTGCCCCACCTTGGCACCTGAGCTCCCTGGTTGCTGGGACCACCTCTGTCTGTTTCCTTGTTGTAGCCACAGAACCTGACTGACTCCCGGCCCTGGGTCGCTTCTCAGAGGACACCCCCAGGCCTTCCTGGCTTTACATCTGGCTGTGCTGGGTGGGGAGCGACACATGGAGGGTAGAGGAGGGTCTCCTCAGAGCAGACACCCCTGTTCTCAGGGTCTCCCAGCCTGAGGCAGAGGAGGAGGGGCCCTAAGGTCCAGTTTTGGGGGTGGAAGTCAGAGCGGCGTATGGGACTGTCTGTATCACAGGAACTGCCTGGCCACCCCTGTGCCCTGGGGTGGCAACCCGCCTACCAGCCGGAGTGGGTACCAGCATGCCCTGGAGCCTGTACCAAGCACCCACTCGTTGGGCCCCTGTGAAGGAATCTTCTCTGTGCCACTTTTGACTGCCTGGGTGGTTGGCACACAGACTGTGGGGGACCGTCCTCAGAGGGCCTGGACCTCTCCTTCCCACATGCCTGAAAGGGTGTTCCTGGCCCGGCCCAGGAGAGCCCACCAGCATCTGCCTCTCAGTCCTGCTCAGCGGGCCTCTCGGAGGCTGCCTGGCATACAGCCCCTCACCAGACCAGATGGTTCCCTGTGCCCTGTCCTGTACAGGTGGCTCACCATGGTTCCCAGGTGGTCCTCAGCCTTTGCTGTGCCACCGCTCTTCCTTCCATGAGAGGAGCTGGGATTTCATCATCCCCAGCATAAGGACTGAGCCGATCTCAGTGGAGCCCTGATCTGACAGGGCCACTTGCGTGATGCAGTGACCTGGGTCCCTGCTGGACCGCCAAGCCTCCCAGGCCAGGCAGGCCACCGCGCTCCTCAGGCACAGATGCCCCCACCCCATCCCATCCACAGCCTCCCTGGGCCTCTTCACAAGAGAGAAAGGGAATAATCATGACCCCCCACGAAGGTGGCCAGGAGGGAGAAGGTGCTGGGATGCTATGCACCTCGTGGGCAGCCTCGGGCCGTGTCCTCCCCTCTCCCCGGACACCCTCTGCAAAGGCCCACACACACCCATCTCAGTTAATGGCATCCGGTACCCCAGGAGCACTCGTGAACCCGGCTGGTGAAGCGTTTGCCATTACTGTCTGGTTAACACATCAGACGGAAGGGGTCTTTGTAGACCCGTTTTGCAAATGAGTAAACCGAGGCCTGGCGAAGCCTTCCTCTTAGGGCCGGATCTGGCTACAGCATTGATCACTGTCCAGTAAAGCCAGGCCAGGCTGCCTGTCCCAGGCTCTGCACTTTCTGGAAGGCTCGTGTGTTCCCCAGCCAGCTCTCCTGGGCCTGGGCTCCATCTCTTAGGCACATTTGGAACGTTTAACCGGGACTCCTCCAGGCCTCCCTGCCTCCAGTCTTGCCCAGCTCCTCCTGGCCATGCTGCCCAGAGAGCCGGCCTTCCACACAACTGGGCCTCACCCTCTGGCCTGGCTCCACTGCCTGTCAGGGGAGGGCTGCCGCTCCAGCCTGCTAGGAGGGCTGCTCCTGGTGGGTGCTGCAAAGCCCTGCATGTCCCCAACAGGGCAGACCAGCCACCCACACTGGGCCAAGTGCCCCAGGATTAGTGGACAGGCATCCTATTCAGGTGCCCACAGGTGCCAAGCCAGGGAGACAAGGCAGGCCGGTCTGTTGGGGCTTATACCTTCACACCAGCAATCGCTAGGGACAGTGCGAGCCCATGGCTAACACGCCTTCCCAGGTGCCGAGGACGCCCCCCTGCAGCAGGACTAGGGGCATACCTACCTGGTGGCCGAACCGCAGGACTGGGCATCCGATCCCAGAGGAGAGCTTAGTGGGTATCTGAACGTGCCCATATCTGTTCTATGGCATCCACGTGCGTGGCCCAGGTGTCAGCCGTGGGCTGGCACTAGACGGGAGATGAGCCACAGGAGGGGCTCACTCGAAGCCACACGGGTCAGGTCTGGCCTGGGGCCCCACATGTGCCATGCCTGGGCCGGTGAGAGGCTGGACACATTTTCTTAAGCCAGACTGTTCTCCCAGGGCCTGACTCGGTTATTTCAGATCAAGACTGGATCCCTGGTGGAGGCTGGGTGTGGGCACTGCTATATGCGGGGCCTCTGTCCAACCCTGGCCCTGTCCAGTGTCGACGTGCCCAGAGCCCTGAGCCAACCTGGATCTTGCCAGTCGCCAGCACAGCCCTGTGGGGCCCGGGATCTTGCCCACCTTACGTGAGGGCTCCAGACAGGAGCCGCCTACCTGGAGCCTGGGCTCCTCGCTGCCGTGACTGTGGCGGCTTTTCTTTGTCTGGGAACAGGCCTGGGCAGGTGCCCTGAGCCGCTTGAAGTCTCCTGATGGGGTGGGGGGTGCAGTGCTGGGCGTTGAGGCGTGGGCCAGGGAAACGGGTGGTTCTCCCTCCACTTCCAGGCCCCACACCCAGGCGGGAGCACACAGCAGTCAGGTGAGGGCAATGCTGGGGAGCAGGGCCCAGAGCTGCAGCCTCCTTGGCTGCTCTTGGCCCTCTGTGGGTGGCAGGGAAGTGCAGGTGTGAGGGGCACACCCCACTGCCCCAGGCTCAGTAGCAGTCTGGAATCCGGGGTGGGTTTAGGAGCCCCTGAGAGGGCCAGGCCAGCCTCACACCATCCCCTCCTCTGCCTGTGGCCTCAGCTCCATCTCCCACCAGCTCCTGCTGACCCACCTTCCTGGCACACCTATCCCCTCCCTCCACGGCGTCCTCCCCGTGCCCACCCACAGCTCCTCCTCTGGCCTTTCCCCACAGCTTGACTTCCTGGGCATCCCCCAACATGTACACTGCCTGTTGCTGGGGCCACCGTCTGGGCAGGCCTGAGCTCCACACAGGGTGGCGAAGGCCCCAAGTCCCTCCCGGTGCCAGGCAGGGATGGGTGCTGGGGTTAGGAGCACAGGTGTTTCCAGAACACACCAGAACAGTGCCACGGGCTGAGCAGCTGTAGCTGCAGGCGTGTGTCATCTGGTTCTAGAGGCTGGAGGCCTGAGATCAAGGTGTCCGTCCACCAGGCTGGCCCCTTCTGAGGCGTGAGGAAGAGTCTGTTCGCCCGCTGCCAGCTTCCGGGTGTTCCTTGGCTGGTAAATCCCACCTCGTTCTTCACAGGCCACTCTCCTCGTGTGTGCTTCTGTCTCCGAATTCCCCCTCTTCACAAGAACACGGCTCTAATTGGGTCAGGGCCCACCGGTACCATCTCTTCTTAACCAGAGGTGTCATGCAGACTCCACACCCACGGTCACTTCCTGAGGAATCGGGGTTAGACCTGGGCTGTGTGGGTTCCTGGGGGCACAGTTTAGTCTGTAGTGGGGAGCTAGCCCAGCCCAGCACACCTGCGTCTTCCCGTCAGGCCGCAAAGACCCCAAGGCTCTGGATGTTTCGTGATTGTGGCCTCCTGAGCACGGGGCTGTGTCTCTGTAATGGGCTTAGAGCTCAGCACAGATGTGCCTGAGACCCTGGTGACAGTGTGAGGGAGTCGCCACGCCCCCGCCTGCCGCTCACCCCCGCCCACCCGAGGTGCTCTCAGGGCACAGCCTGGTCCCCACAAGCCCGGGAGGCCTCAGCTTCAGACCCTGCGAGGCTCCTGGCTCCTTGGCCAGCCCCTCCTGCCCTGGGCCTCCGCTTCTCCCTCAGGTCCGGGTGGCAGGGCCAGGCCACTCAGGTGATGTTCCAGGTCTAGTGGCACGGCAGTGGCTGAGGATGCCGCCACCTGTGCCGTCACAGGACCTGGGTCGGGGGCAGTGGCCAGGCTGGCCTGAAAACCTTCTCCAGGTTGGGTTGGGGAGTCGTGGCTCAGTGGTGTGAGTGTGCCTTGGACAGGCCCCAGCGTCCCACTTGTCAGGGGCAGAGCCCTTCAGGTGGACTTTGGACGGGGAGGCAGTGGGACTGCAGGGTGAGGGAGGGGACGCAGTGGGACTGCAAACCAGTGAGGGTTTGGAGATGCAGAGGTGAGGGAGGCCTGGGTACCAGGAGGCTGCACCGCTGCTGTCTCCTGAGGTGGTGGCTGGCCGACGAGGCCCGCTGCTCTCTTGTGCTAAGTGCCCCTTGGGTCCTGGAGGCTTGGCAGGGTGACAGGGCAGCCCCCAGGGGCTCCCCCCAACCTGCTCCTTCAGGAGGAGGAGACCTCCCAGGGCTCTGGTGGGGAGGAGGGCCAGCCACAGAGCTACTGTAGATCATCCCTGAGGCCAGGGGACTCAGCAGCACAAACCCTGAGCCCAGCATGGGGCAGTGGGAGGTGAGGCCCAGCGGCAGCTGTGAACGAGGCCGCCTGGTGGGCTCTCAGGGGTCTTTGATGGGATGCAGCTGGTGGACAGTGAGAGGAGGGGACTGGGGCTGGAGCAGGGCAGTGAGGAGGACCCTGGGGTCCCTCCTTCCCCAGGCCCTCCCTCCCCTGGTCCGCTCCCACCTTTGAGGTGCCCCAGGAGTTCCCAGAGTTGGCAGCACCAGGGGCTGTCTGCTGGGTGGGCTGAGCACCAATTAGTGAGCAGTTTGGAAAGCTGAGTCCCAGAGAAGGGTCCCCAGGGCTCAGAGCTGAGAGGCCTCGCCGCCCCGGGCCAGGCCCCACACTTGCTTGCCGAGTGACTCACTCCTGCTCTGGGCCTGGCTAGCAGGGGTGAGGCTGGGTCAGAGAATGGGGAGCTGGGCCAAGGCCACAGACCACCCCGCAGGTGCAGGCACCCAGAGGCCTGAGGGCACTGGGAGCACATGGGAGGGGAGACTGTGAACACAGCTTGGCTTCTTTGCAGCCCCGTGTTGGGGCCGTGTGAGGACACATGCCGCAGGAGGGCCCGGCTAGCCTCAGCCCAGCCCAGTCACCACGCCCGGCAGGTCTCCTGAGGTCAGAGCCGGCCCCGCAGTGGGCACCACATGCCCGCCTGCTGTCCTGGCTCCTGAGGGCCAAGGGTGAGCTGGGCGGGCCAGGAAGCACAACGTTGCTAGGCTTCTGCTCCTGCCCCACAGAAGTTCGGTTCTACTGAGAAACTTGGCTGGGGCTTCCGGGGACTCCTAAATCCAGCCGCCCAGGACCCTGCAGCACTGTCCATCCTGAGCCCTGTCCTCGCCCGCTGGTCCCGAGCCCTGTCCTTGCTCGCTGGTCCATCCTGGGGTGATGGATCTGGCTGCAGTGACCCTGATGCTCTGAGGCCCAGAACAGCGCGTCTCCCTCCTGGGAACAGCCAAGCCTTGGACAGGCCCACACAGCAGCGACAGGACCCTGAGCCTCCCTGGCAGGGGTGTTTCCTGGGTGCACCATCAGTAGTGGGACCTGCAGGGAAGTCTGTGGCCTGTGCACACCTTCAGACAATTTCCCCAAACACCGAGGACAGCTGTCCAGTGCGTCACAGAGCTGTGGCCCATGGATGATGGTCTCAGCCTGTCCCTGCATCTGGTGCAGCCTAAGTGCCAGGACCCCCTGTGGACCCTGCAGGCCACCCCTGTGTCTGGCACATCCTTGGTGACTGGGGCTCCCTGTGGCTGTTCTGATCCTGTCCCTGTGGTAACCCATTTGTGACATCCAAGTGTCTCCTCAAGAACCGGGGCCAGGAGACCCATCCTTGGCTCTGGAGACTGCAGGGAGCGCATCCCACCCACCTGTGACCATCTGCCAGGCCCTGGGGACAAAGCTGATGCCACCTGCCACCAGAGTTGGCTCAGGCGTTTCCATGCATCTCCAGTTGTCATGGAGCTTGGGACACACTGGACCCAAGGAGGTATTTTAAAAGGATAAGTCTTTGTGTAATCCAGCCCCATTGTCCCTGAGCCTGGGGGAGCTGCACACAGGACACTCCTCGGCATCTTCAGTCTCCCTTCTGTGGCCTCACACGCGGGATGTTAGGTGTTAGAACAGGTGCCTCCCTGTTCTGTGTGCGTAGCCTCAGCCTGCGGGCAATTTGGGGTGAAGGGTGGCTGCAGGTCAGACACATACCTGGGAAGGTCCCCTGGGATATGGTGGCTTCCAACCAGGAGCAGTTGCCCTGGGCACTTGTGACATCCCAGTGATTTAGGAGTGGGGGTGCTCTGGTCTTTAGTGGGTGGGGGCAGGGAGCCCAGTAATCCTGTGAGATGGAGGTGCCCTTCCACAAACGCCAGTAGCACCCCCAAGAGAAATACTTGAACCGAAGCTGTAGGCAGGACCACGCCAGGGGAAGAGGGAGCTCAGAGGAGGCGGCACCACTCAGCGCCAGGTGCTAGGATGGGAGGATGGGCAGACTGTGGTGGCCAAACACCGGCATGCAGGAGGGTGGTTCTAGATGCACCCACCCTCCTGTGGGTGCACGGATGAGGTTCTGGGATGTAATTCAGGGGGTTCATGAACTTGGCTGAGAAAGAGATTACATCTCCATCATTTCTAATCTCTAACCAGAATTTAGCATTTCTCCTTACTCGGAACGATGGTGTTCCAAGACCTGGGGCTTTGTCACAGTAGACATCACCACTGCTCATGCCCCTTCACATCCACAGCAGGCAGCTTGGAAACCGCGTCCCCTCGCCTGACTTTGAATCCTAGTTAGTATTAGACCCGTCATGGCTCCTTTAAAACCACCTCCTGGGGAAGCACGTGCGTGGCCACCTCACAATTTGTCGTATCATATTCTGGTAACTGTGTGTGGTGAACTCTTCCTCCATAGTCCTCTGTGTAGTTGTGCGCTTCAGAAACAGGCCTCATCCTGAGAAAGCGTCTGCAGGCTTCACCAGTGGGCGAGGGGGCCCACAGCACAGAGAAAGTCAGGCTGACCTGAGCAGCGAGTTGCCCCCGTAGCAGAGAAGGAAAGGCTTGGGGCCCAGTATGTCTGTGCCCAGGAGGGCCTGCCATGGCCAAGGGTCTGGAACGGGGGGACGTGGTGAGGGGTCCCCAGGCACCTGGGGTGGAGTAAGGAGCAGGGCCCTTTGCCTGCCGTGTGAGTGAGGGAGACGCATCCCAGGTCTTCTGCTTCATTGGTGGAGGCTCCTTGAGCTCCTACTGGGTGCTGGGTGCTGTTCTTGGTGCTGAAACGCAGCCACAGACAGAGCACTTGCTCTTTGGACGCAGTTAATGCAGAGATGGCATATGTGAGAGGGTCCACACAAGCTGTGCCTGTGCTCGGCCACCATGAGTGTGTAGCTTGTGTGAGTTACAAGTAAAGGGGTGTGACATGCAGGAGTCTAGGCATCTGCACGTGAGGTTTGCAACCACTCACCCATCTGAGTCATGAGAACCCTGAGGGCCGAACCCTGAAGACCCCTCCCTGGCTGGGGACTGGCCCAGGGCTCCCAAATGCAGTTTGGCCCTCTCTTGCCATGGCCATCTCTTGCCCTGTCCTCGGCCTCCCATGCTGCCTCATAGGACCCTCAACTGGGGCTAGGCACCCGGGGCTCCTCCCCAACCCAAGGAGCCTGGAGCATCTGGGGCCTGGAGCACTGCTCATTGAGAGGACCAGAGAGGAGACTTGGGGAACAGACCAGAAGGACTGGGTTCTCCTGGCCCACGTCATTTGGCCCGCACAGGAGGGAGAGAGGGCCAGGGTGAGCAGCCCCTGGGCAGTGTGGAGAGACCTGCCTGAGGGGAGCAGTGGAGCCGCACAGCTGGGCTCAGAATCTGGGGTGGACTGGCGCCCCAAGCCCAAGCAGGGGTGTCCACCCACAGCCATGTTGGGAGCCCAGCCTGGCATGGCTGAACCCCTGCCATCTGGCACCCAGGGATGCCCAGAAGGGGTAGGCTTCACCCCGTTTCTGAGTAGCAGAGGCAGTGAGTGGGCCAGGCGGAGATGGGGCTGGGGGCTGGGTGGGCAGGGTCTGAGGGCATTAAGGCTGGACCCCAGAGCCAGGAGGGGCATGACCATAGGTCTGAGTCGAAAGTGAGGTGTCGTAGATGACCCCCATGTTCATTCCTCCCTCAAGCAGAGATCTCTTGAGCTATGCCCCGACACAGAGGTTGTTCTGGGCACTGGGACACAGCAAAGTCCCTGTACTGTCTCTGGGACCTCTGTGTGGCTGGGGCGACATCGGCTGTCATTTCAGGTCAGGAAGGCTCAACGCCGTGAGGAGGGTGTGTCAGGGACACTCTGAGGCCGGTGCAGAGCCGGCAGGTGGAGGGGGAGGGCACGTGGGTGTGCACACACTGCCTGCTCCCCTGTCCACATGGACCTCGGGGTTCCCAGGGAGGCGGCCTGCCGGGCCTCTGGGGAAGGTCACACCCTTGGCCGAGGGCTGCTTCTTTTGAAGATTGTGGCCGTTCCCGGTGGCCGTCATCTTGGCAAAGGGGCGGGTCCTGAGGGAAAGCCAAAACCAACCTGCTGGGGGGTCACGGGGGGCTAAGGACCGGCTCCACACTGCCCGTGCCCCTGGCCCTGCCTGTGCCCCACAGTCGCTGTGTGCCCTGGCAGAAGGCTGGCCCGCCTTCTGTCCAGCGTGTGTCATGTCAGGGAGGCCTACTCTTTCTCTAAGTGCCATCTTCCAGAAGGCGGGCTGTGGATGAGGGCACTCCATGGGGAGGGAGGAAGGCCAGGCTGGGGAGCCAGGGCCAGATCCGCCTGGACAGGAGACCCCATCCTCGTCACTGGCGCAGGTGCTTCCTGGGTGTTGCCCTGGGCACTCACAGCACGCCGTGTCAGCACTCCCATTCGTTGGCGCTAGATGTGAGAAGTTGGAAATGGCAAGAAGAGTTGCTGCCAGGCCATTCTGGGTGGAATGCACAGTGTACCCAGGGTGCAGTGACAGTGGGACGGCTGGAGGCGCTCTCAGGCCTGCCTTGAGGGTGGCAGCTGGTTTTCAGGAAGAGAGTCGAGGATGGAGACTCCAGGAGGCACCGCAGGCCCTGTGGAGAGGCAGGAAGGGCAGGAGATGCTGGCCCTGGGTCTGGACAGCTGTCTTCATAGGGGCCTCTCCCTTCCCCTACAAGATGGGGCTGGTTCCTTCCCCCAGGCTGTCTGCCTCCTGGATCTCATGTGCCCGCCCCAGGCAGCGTCCCCAACTTCTGCCCAGAACCATCTCATGGGATCCCGGCATCCCTCCTCCTGCCAGCCAGTCTAGGTGTAGACAGTCCCTGCCAGGCAGTCTGGGTATAGACAGGGCGGAGTCAAGACTCCAGGTGCCTGGGGGTGGAACTCTGAGCCTCTGGCTCTCCTCCGGCAGGTGGCTCCGGGAAATAGGTGGGAGTCATGGAGGCGGAGGGCCCACATTCCCACCTGCTGCAGGACCCGCAGGGCCCACAGGAGGTCAGGACTCGCCTCTGGGGAGGCAGGCACGCGGGCACATGACACGGCCACCTGCTCAGAGTCTCCCTGGGCTGGGAGTCCTCCGCATTCTTGGTGGTGGGCTGTTGACCAGCAGCATGGCCAGCAGGTATCCCTCCCCAGACATGGCCTTGCAGACGCTGGCCCAGCTGCCTGAGGCCCAGCTAGGTCTCGGCAGCGCGTGGCCAGCGACGGGACAGTCAGGCCAGCGAGGGTGGCCAGGCCTGATCCTAGTTTTGCAAGAGTGGCCTAATCTCCACGCCTGAGCTCGGGTTGCCCCAGTGCCGAGCCTGGGCTTCTCATTTGCTCCCCTTCAGTGAGGACAGGGGGGCGCTCAGGCCAGTGGAAGCAGATCGCCTTAGGCAGAGGTCTAGACCTGGGGGGCAGCCACCTAACCTCTGTGGGCCTCAGTCTTCCCATTTGTAAGCTGGGGGTGGTCCTGTCTGCCTGTTAATTGAGAGAGTGCTGATTTCGGGAGAGACCCATTGCTCTCCAAGGAGGCTGGGGGCAGTTCAGAGTTGAAAACGGCCTTAAACCTCCTGCTGCCAGCCTGGACGGGGTCTGAGACCTGAGTTGGGGAGCCAGGGATACGTGGGTGCGCACGCGTGGATGCCCAAAGGTGATGTGGGCTGCTGCGGGTAGGGAGACCTGTGTGATTCAGGCAGGCGCCTGCCACCCCGCACCCGCGACGCTGCAAAGGGCTGCCGGATTTAGCAGATGCAAAGACAGGACCCCAGTACATGGGAGTTTGAGGCAGACCCTGAATCGTTTTGTAGCGCAGTGTGTCCCAAATATTTTCATTTCAAATAAGGAAATAAATGTTTAGAGTAAATATGCCCTATGTATTTAGTGTAAGTACGCCCCAGATATTTTGGGGGGGGGAAGAGTTGTTTGCTTTTTGTGGCAAAATATGCATGACAAAATTTGCCAATTTAACAATTTTTAAGAGTTCAGGTCAGTGGCATTCAGTCCGTTCATGCTGTTGTGCAGCCGTCACCCCCATCCAGCTCCAGGACCCTTTTCATCTTGTAAAACTGAAACTGTCGCCATTAAACAGTAACTCCCCATTTCCCCTCTCCACCACCCCTGGTGCCTGCCATCCTTTCTGCCTCTATGAATCGACTCCTCTAGGGACCTCACAGAAGTGGAATCATGCCGGATCTGTCCTTTTGTGTAGCTGCTTTCACTCAGCGCCGTCATCAAGGCTCCTCCACACCAGAGCCTGTGTCAGAACTTCTTCCTTTTCAGGGATTAATCCTATTCCATTGTATGCGCCTACAGACAGTTTGTGGAAACAATCTATTCAACTGTGGAGAGACATCGTTTCTACCTTCTGGCTCTGGTGAATAATGCTGTGAGCATGGGTGTATGGGGACCCGTTCCGTTTCCTGCTTCCAGTTCTTTGGGACCAAATACTTTTATACTGTACTAAAATAACAATTCATTGTTGATTTGCAATTCAGATGTAACTGGCCTCTGTGCTTTATCTGCACTCGTCCCCCTAATCGTGGCTGTAGGGCAGGGCCGGGCAGAAGCTCCAGCCCACACACCTGCCATGCCGGGCAGGCAGGCAGAGGTGCCTGGGCGGCCGCCAACTCATCAAAGCCCTAGGGAGACGCCCTCCTGGGACCGCCCAGACCTCTCCTGGCTCAGCAGGGCTTGTCAGCTCCTGCTTCAGCTTTGCCTGCAGCGCAGGAATTCCCCTGGGATCGGAATCAGGGCAGGCTGCAGGGTTGGGGAGGCGGGGGAGGCCAGGGCTGTTCCTCGTGCTGGGCCCCGTGCTGCTACTCCTAGCCTGTGACCTTGCGCAGGTCACTTTAGCTCCCTATGTGTCGGCTCTGTCAGCGGGACCTACAGCTGCTGTGAAGATGAAATGATGCGGCTTAAACCCCTGCGAGGCCCATAGTGAGCTCTGCGTCTCAGCAGGGAGACAGACAGCTAGGCCTCTGGGAACAAGGGAGCCCTCACTGGGTGTGACCTTCCACTCAGGGGCACATCCCCTCTAGCCCTGTGCTTCCTCTGGGGAGGAGGTGCTGGCTTGGGGGGCGTGGCTTATGGGCCATGCTGGCTGTGGGTCTTGTTCCCTCCAATGCCAACACTGGGCAGATTCTCCCAGACAAATCATTTAGACGTCTGCCTTTATTCAGTACCAGGGTACCAGGACCAGCCTGGGTGCCAGGTATGGAGGCAGGAGCAAGGAAATGGAGGCTCCCCTAGCAGAGGTTCCCTCTGGAAGGAGCATGGCTTGCTGGGACGGGAGGCTTCCTGGGGGCATGTGAGATGGAGGAAAGCGGCAGGTCACAGCTGGGTGGAGTGACTGGGTGGTGGGGGTGGACGAAGGGAGAGCCATGCCTGGGGCCACCATGACCCACAGAGATGGCTTCCCGGGAAGTGGTTGGGTCAGGGTGAGTGGCCGAGCTCCTTTTCTCTCCCCTTCTTCTGTTCCTTCCCCAGTGTTTACGAGCCACCCCTCGTTGTGGGCTCCCTCCGGAGGCACCCAAGGGTTTGCTCTGGGATCCAGCCCAGCCTCAGCTATGTGTGTGTCTGCCTGGTTGGCATTCACGATGCAGATGGACGGGCCTGCGTGGCATGTTTGTGGATTGGAATGTGGATGCAGCAGACAGGGAGGGCCAGTCCATCTTTGAGGCTTCCTTGGGTGCCTGTGGCCACTGCAGTGGGTCTATGGGAAACTAGATAGGAGAGCTGGGCAGAGCCCCAGGAGGACAACCCGGCCTCGCACAGCCCGCCTGAATCTCAGCCCTGCTGGCAGGGGTGGGCATAGAGATGTGGGTGCCCTCTTCAGCTCCACCAAGCCGAGGAGGAGAAAGGCTGAGCCAGGCGTGGGGCACAGCCTCTGGGGAGCACCTAGCCCTGGGTTCCAAGAGAGGGCTTTCTGCCTTACAGCCAAGACACCGGGTCCTGGGTGTGGCAGGAGGTTTGTGGCACAAGCTCTGAATCCCCTTTCATCTCCAGTGTCAGAGGCCACAGCATAAGCCTCAGACAGCGGAGCAGGCTGGCATGGGGGGAGGTCTGCAGAGGGCCCGTGACCTCTTGGCCAGAGCTGTGACTAGGCCCCCATCTGAGGGGCCCCTGCCATGCCAGGGCAGGCACCGCCCAGACCTGGTGTCTGACGGCAGGGTGGCCTGCCCAGGGGTTCCCCAAGCAGGATCTGGGCAGCTTAGAGAGCAGTTTTGGGAGTTGCCTGGTAAAACCCCCATCTTTGGGGGTCTCCAGTGTTGTGGCCTGCCTTGGTGGTTTGCCCAGCAACTCTGTGTGCCCATTGCAGACTGGCCGAGAGGCCCGAGTGCTGCCCAAGGGGAACTGGTGTGAGTGGGTGGTTTTGTCTGACTGGGGAGCAGGTCTGGTGGAGGTGGGGAGCTGGGCCGGGCCAGTGGGAGCCACGCAGGACCTGGGCTGCAGGGATGGGACAGTGTTGGTGGGAGAGCTGTCCCTTTGGTGTCCAAGGAGGGGCGAGAGCGCACAGCATAGATCTCCCAGGCTGGGGGCACCTGGATGGGGGACTTGGTAGAAGGATGTGGCCTGTTGGGTTTGGTATGTCAGAAGGAAAGGAGGTCAGGATATAGGGGCAGGGGGTCTGGAGTCAAGGCCCGGGTGCCTTTGGACTGGGGGCTGGAGGGGGCAGGTAGAGGATGTGGAATGACCATGGAAGCTTTGTGTGAGGACAGCAGTGGTCAGCTGCCACCTTCATCACAGAGAGAAACCCGACACCCCGCCCCCATTACCGTGCGGGGAGGGGCCCTGGCACCCCCCGAGCACCAGCCCTGCTGAGACCCAGGCGCCCCTGCACTAAGGCCTTGGCCCGCTTAGCTGCGGTGGGGAAACCAGGAGGCCCCGGCTGCCCGCGAAGAGGAGCAGCACCCGCAGGCCGGAGGGAGGGGCCCGGCCTCGGCGGCGGCCAGGGAGGCGGGCGCGGGGCGGCGGGCAGGAGGCGGCTGCGGCGGCGGGGACCTGGCCGGAGGGGCCGGGGCGGCCGCCTGCGGTTTCCAGGGAGACGGGGGCGGCGCTGTGCGCGGCGGGGCGGGGGCTGCGGGAGGACGCTCGTCCCCGCGCCGGGAGCCGCCGCCCTCGCCCGTGCGCGCCAGTGCGGCTGCGGCGCTGCCCGGGGCGGCTGCGGCCGGAGTCTCCCGCGCGCCTGGCGGACGGCAGCCCGCCCGTGTCCCCCGCTGGCTCTTCGCCTCCTGCGAGCCCTTCCGCCCGGCCCCGCTCCGCCGCCTTTCCCCGGCCGGAGCACCTGCACCCAGAGCCGCGCGCGCCGCCCGGAGCCGCTGGAGCCGCCGCCGCCGCGAAGGGGGTCCCGCGTCCACCGCGCTGGAAGCCAGGCCCGAGGACCCCGCCCGCCGCGCCCCCTCTCCCGCGGCGCCACCGCACCCACATCCCCAGGCGCGCCACCCCCATCTCCACCTGCTCCTCGTCCCCATCGCCTCCGTCCCATCCTCCGCTCCGTCCTGCCCCGCTTGGCCGCCGCAGCCCCATCCCCTTTCCGCCCCTCCCGTCGGGAGTCTGTGGCCCGTCCCCGATCCCAGCCCGCCCATCGCCCCAGCTTCACCCACCCCTACCCCTCCCGGGCCGCATCCCGGCGTCCCTGCCCCCACCCTCTGCCCCGCTCCGCATCGCCTGCCGCAGCCCCGGGGCCCCCCTTTCTCTTCCGCCAGGCCCATCCCCCTCCCCCGGGCTGTCGCAGCCCTTCGAGCCCTCTCCCCCGCCACCCCGCCCCCGTGCCTGCCGCAGCCACTGCGACAAGCCCCTTCCCCGCCAATCGCGGCGCCCTCCTCCCCTCGCCCTCCTGCCGCAGCCCCCAGCTCCCCGCCCGCCCCCTCCCCTCCCCGCCGCGCCCACTGCACCAGCGCCCCCTCCTCGCCTCGCCGCAAGCGCTGCCGCGTGTCCAGACCCCTGCCGCCCACTCCGGCTCCGCGGTTTGCCGTCCTCGTCCCTGGCAGCGGCGACTGGCGACTGGCATCGGGGCGCCCGGGACCCCCAGGACGGCGACCCGGCCGCTGGTGCCGCCAAGCCTTTGTTCCGCCGCCGGGGCCGGTCTCTCGCCTGTCGCCCTCGCAAGCAGCCGCGGGTGGCAGAAGCCTTAGCCGGCCTGGGGCGCGGACCCTCCCACCCGGGGCAGAGGTGTCCCTGCGACGCCCCTCGGTTTCGGGTCGCAGTGCGTGGCGGAGGTTCTGCGGCTGCGGAGGGTCTCCTTGGCGACGCTGTCATTTGGGTGAAATGGTGGCAGGGGCTTCGGGCAGGCGGCAGGGGTGTGGGGAGGGGTGGGAAGCACGATGGGGTGAGGCTGGGGGCCGTTGATGCTGTTGACAGGGAGCTGAGATGCCTTGGCTGGTCCACCTCGCAGGTGGGGCCAAGGCTGCCTCCGGCTCAGATGTCAGGAGCCCAGGTGAACAGGGACTGGCCAGGGGCGCAGGGTTCTTAGGGGATGGGGCAAAAGTGAGGAAAAGATCCCCTGCAGCCTGGGTGGTGGGTGGTCCCCAGGAAACCTCCTGGGACATTTGCCCAGTGCACCCTCACCACAGGAGGCTGCTGGACATGCCAGGAGGATGCCACAGCCACTGGAGCTGGATGGGGTCCTAGAGCAGATGGGGCAGGAGCTGGGACAGACTTCGAGAAGAGGGTTCGGGCTTGGGAAAAGCCTTCCCAGCCATCGGCCAGCCAGGAAGGCCACCTTGCAGGGTGCAGAACTGAGTAGAGGTCAGGAGCCAGGAGGCTTAGGCTCTTCCCTTGTGTGTTGGGAGGCTGCGGTGCCTGGAGCTCTGCACACAGCCCTGCTCCAGCACCATGGCAGGCAATGCAGGCTGACTATCCACACCAAATTCCAGTACGGTAGGCATTCGAGTCTGTTGACACTGAGTGTCTAGGACAAGGCTGTAAAGGCGGATAAAGCCGGCTTTACAGCCTTCACCTCCTGTGTGTGCCGTGGAAGCTTCTGGAGGGATGGGCGTGGTGTGGCGCCATCATCTCTCTGCGTTCTCTTTGGGAGGGCTCCAGAGCCACTGGTCGCGGGCAGCTGCCGGGCTGGGTCTGGACAAATGAGGTCTGGGTCCATCATCGGGGATGGTGGCCACTGTCCAGATGGGAGTCTCGCCTAAAGCTTTGGGGTGATGCTGCTGATGACCAAGGGGAGACTGCTAGGTGGGGACATGTCAGCAGGGGACAGGAATGTGTGACCTAAAACGTGTCTAAAGCTAAGGCTGGTGGGGGCTTAGTGAGGAGCAGCAGAGTGGGGTGGTCCGGAGCCGTCAGGATCTGGAGGGGGAAGATGGAACCAGACAGCAGCTGCCTAAGGACCAGGGAGCAAGATCTCTGTGCTTTAACCTGAGGAGCAGGAGCGTGGGAATTGGAGCCTCTGGGTTTGAGGTGGGGGATGAATCTGCCATGAAACAAATAATCCCCTTCCTCCCAAAAAAATCCTCAGAGCACTTGGGGAGGGAAGTGTCCCAGTGACTGAGGGAGGGGAGTGCTGTGTAAGGATGGGTCAGCTACAGCAACTTCAGCCCAGGGATCAGGGAAGAGAGGGCCCAGTCCCTGGCCCAGCGGGGAGCAGGCCTGGTGACCTTGACCCGAACAGCCCCAGGGCTGGAGGGAGGGCTGGGCGGGAAGGGCCCAGATACCTTTCTGTGTGGGGGGGAAGGGGAGGGGCTGCCGGAACTCACCCCCTAGGTTGGAAAATGCCTCCCTCTGGGTTGGAGGGTGGAAAGGCCAAGAAGGAGGTATCAGAAGGAAGGTCCAGGAAGGAGAGGGAGAGGGACATGGGGAGGGTTCCCTCCTGGCCTGAGGCCTCTGTATCCCAGGTGTATCTCAGGTGTTGCTGAGAGAAGTGGTGGGGAGGCACCTGGGGGTGGGGAGATTTAAGATGACAACTGGACTTGGGCACATCGCTCGCCATCCAGAAAGACCCCAGCCCCTGGCATTCTTCCAGGAGGGGCTTGCTTTGCTGGCCTGCAGGAGACTTTGCAGAGCCCGCCTCTTCCATCTCATGTCTAGGACCGAGACCTGCGGGCCCCGGCCTGCACTGGGCTGGAGCTCAGCAGAAGGAAGCCAGCGGGAGGCCTCCTGCCTTTGACTGCCGTGCGTCCAGCCTGCAGCGGGCCTCAGGGGGCCGCCTCGGTCCAGCCTGCCCGGGGCTCCCAGGCCGGCGCCCAAGCTCTGGCTCCGTGTCTTCACTCCCGTGTTTGTCCGAGGAGGGAGGGAGGGACGGGGGCTGTGCTGGGGCAGCCGGAACAGCGCAGGTCACCGGGCTGGCTGGGCGAGGTGGCCGGGCAGGGCTAGGGGGGCAGCAGGGGAGGCTGAGGCGGGGGGCTGGTGCACAGCTGTGAGGGGGGTGTAGGGGGTGGCTGGCAGTGCCAAGGAACCCCTCAGAACCTGCAGGTAGGGGGAGCCTGCCATGTCTTACGGGTGTTTTGGGCCTCACCTCTCCGTGTCTCATCAGCCTCTCCTATCTGTGTGGTGGGGGCTGGAGAGTGGGTCTACCAGGGACCTCCCGAGGGAGGGGCACAGGAGCCAGCGAGGGATGTCACCCACCCCTACTCCCTAGGAGTGCTTGAGCCCTAGTCCCGAGTCCTGGACCAGCCCACTCGTTGCCTGTGGCCCAGCCAGCCTGGCCTGGGTGCCCCGTCACAGCTGAGCCCAGGGTGTCACCGGGAAGCTATGCTGGCACCTGCCACCCCCTCCCCCAGGCACGTTTCCCTCCCACTGCCCAGCCCAGCACCATCGTGTGTCCGGCTGACCTGTGCCCTCCTGGTCCTGGCAGCCTGGAAGGGTGCACAGGGCCCCATCACAGCCCACACAGAGAGATGCCTCCTGAGTCTGCTCAGCCTGGCGCAGGCCCCAGGAAAGGACCCAGAGGGGCGGTTCCTGCTCTAAATCCTGTCCCCACTGGGGCGGAATCCCATCAGTGAATAAAGGCTACAGAGTGAAGGATGGTCCCTGGCGAGTGTACCTGTGTCCCAGTCTCCCTGCCTGAGGGCGCCTTCCCGCCCATGTGAGGAGTGGGGAAGGGGTACCCCTTCTCTACTAGGCCCCAGGACTCTCAGAGCCAGGCTCTGCCCTCACCCCAGCTGGCTCCCACAAAGCCCTCCTGGCCCGAGACTCTCTTAGACCCCCACCTTCCCCTCCAGCAGACATCTGGGGGTAAGGAGGGGCGGGGGGCACAGGGACACTTGCCATTCCCGCTCTGCCCGCCGCATAGGAACGTAAGTCCAGGCTCTGGGGGCTCCCTGGATCTGCAGCCCCTGCTGAGGGCTCCCTCCCCCTCCAGCCCCAGCTCAAGCCAGAGCCCCCTGCGTCAGTACATTCCAGAACTCAGGCATGAAAAGAGGGCGAGGAGGGAGCGCTCCAGGACAAGAACCCCACCTCAGAAAGCCGGGGCTGTGTTTAGGGAGGGCCCATCCTTGTGCCTCGGCCCTCTCTGGCTCTCCCAGGCCCCTCTGACAGCCCGTCTCCTTGCTGTCACATCAGCAGGCACAGAGGCTACAGGGGCCAAGCGGCAGCCACCCAAGCCCAGGTTCGGGTTCTCTGTTCCCTCCTCTTGTCTCAGCCTCCTCCCTGGGTGTGTGTGCTTAGAGGTTGCAGAAGATTGGCAGACTCAATCTGACCCAGGCATTCGACCTCCGGGTAGTTACTTAACCCTGGGTCCCCAACCCAGATGGCCTCTAGTGGGGAAGGGTTCCCTGGACCCCAGGCCTGAGGGGTGACTCCTCTTGCAGTAAGTGGGTAGGGCACTGCCTGGGCTGCTCCAGGCCCTGCCTGCACTGGGGCTGTAGGTCCCTGCTCCCAGCTCCAGGCAGGGGTGCACCCCTTCCCGCTGTGCTGCCAGCTCCCCCAGGACAGCCTTGGGCCAGGTGCCTCTGCCCAGGCTGACCCTGCCCTCGGTCCCAGCTCCCTCTCCTGCCTCTCCTCCCTGGCCTGGCCTTCACTTCCCACTGACCCCCAGGCGGGAGGTGAAAGAATGCAGGACCTGCCACATTCCAGCCACCCTGGCCCAGGGTCCCAGGACAGGATGAGACAGGCTCTAAGGCCTCAGCCCTGACCCCTGAGGCGGCCGACCTGAGGAAAGTTTCTGGAATTCCTGCTGACAACCCCCGCTTGACCCCGCCCCTCTGACCAAGCCAAGCTCCTGCCTCCACTTCTCCACTGTGCCTGACATAGGCCAGCACAGAAGGGCCTTAGAGGCAGGGTACGAGGCCCAGAAGGAACAGTGGAGTCCTGAGCTCAGGCAGCCAGAGCCACTTGCTCCCTCACTGTATAGCTGGGACAAGAGACTTCATCTCTATAAGCCCTGGTTTCCTGGTTAATAAAATGGGGATTTTGGCAGCCTTCATCACAGTGCGATGCACACCCTTTTAAATATGCAGTTTTTCCTGGTGCCACACACATATTCCAGGTGGGCACCGAGGTGTGCGCAGCAGGGCTGAGGGCTGACTCACAGCCTGTCCCCACTCCCCACAAGGAGGTGAGGCTGTCTCTGATGGCACTGCCACTGTCACTGCCCAGGACACTGGAGCAGAGCAGCTCAGGGCAGGCTGCAGAGGAGAGGACTCCACAAGGACACCAGGAGGCACAGGGTGTGCCCTGCAGGGCTTGGGGCATGGTCCGATGACCCCTTCATGGGATCTGCCACCTGCACCAGGGCATACCTGTCCCCACACCAGACTTGTGTATGGGGTCCTGCAGGGCCACTGCCTCTGGCCAGCCCACTGTTGGTGGGATCCGCTGTCCTTGCAGTGGGAGTTTGGTGCCTCCCAGGGCTGGTGTGGGAAGAGAGGGGAATTGGATTCCTTCCTGCCTCCCCATCCTCGGCCATGGGCCCAGGTAAGGGGTGACTGTCGGGCCTGGTAGCCTCCTCCCGACTTGCACACAGGAACCTGAGGCCAGTTCTTTGCTTGTGGCTGCTGGGACAGCAGGCTGGGGGGCAGGACTTGCCCAAGGGGCCCCCTCCCTTGTTGAGGAAGCCCTGCTCTTGTGTCCTGTGTGGGAAGCTGTAGGACTCGAGCCAGGCCTTTTCCTCCCTCCACGCCCCCACCATTTCTGCCCTCACCCAGGGCACCCCCCAGGCTGGCCCACCTCTGAGCTGTGCTCCACCCTGGGTCTGCAATCCTTCTGCCCAGGAGAGCCTGAGGGTGCCCTCCTGGCTGCCGGTGCTGTCCCAGCCCCTCTCCCTCATACTGGCCTTTCCCCACAGGTGAGCATCTGCGGATCTGCCCCCAAGGCTACACCTGCTGCACCAGTGAGATGGAGGAGAACCTGGCCAACCGCAGCCGTGCCGAGCTGGAGACCGCGCTCCGGGACAGCAGCCGCGTCCTGCAGGCCATGCTCGCCACCCAGCTGCGCAGCTTCGATGGTGAGTGCCTCCCAGGGGTGCTCGGTGGCCGCAGGGTGCTGGTGCCTCGGGGCAAGGGGGGTGGCACACTGGGCCTTGCCTGGTGTGTCAATGCGGAGGGTGGGGCATTGGCAGGAGGAGGTGGGGGAGTTAGTGCTTTGGGGCTAGGGTGCTGGGTTGAAGCCCCAGCTGGGATTTGGGGGCTCCCCTCAGGCAGGGATCTGCAGGGTTTGACACCCACCTGGGGGTGTGCACAGCCCATTCCCAGTGCACGTTTGGGGACAGAGGGCCTGTCCCATCAGCCCCGCAGAGGCTCCTGTCACCAGCAGATTCTCCCGAGCACCTGCAGAGAGACAGGTCTCGGCCAGATCCTCCCTGCAACTCCCCACGTGCCCCAGGCCGCCACCCCTGGGGACCCGGTGGCCTGGAGCCAGGGAGCTCAGTGCAAGGGCTGAGACTGGGGCTGGGGACAGGGCTGCAGAGTGCGGGGCCTGCCCAGGGGTGGCCGCCACTCAGCCCTTTGTATCGGGGCAGGCGTTTGGGGCCCTGGGGAGTGACCCCTGCAGGCCTTGAGGCCTCGCCAGCTACCGTGTCAGAGCCACATACTCCTCAGCCCAGTCTGAGCCTCACCTTGTGTCTAGGCGGAGAGCAGCAGACACCTCCAGGGGGACAGTGTGGGGTCAGGAGGACCCCCATAAAGTGACCTCTGATCAGAAACACGAGGACTTGGTGGAGGGAGGCGGCCTGGGCTGAGGTACTGCCCCTGTGTCCCAGCGGAGCTGGGGCACCAGGACAGTGAGCCTGAGCAAACGAGAGGGAGGGAGCGCTGAGGCCGCGCAGCTCCATGTCGCCGTGAGGGACGGCAGCTGCTGCTGGGGCCCTGGGGTTTGTCTCAGCATTCCTGCTTCTCCGGCTCCTGGACACCTGCTTGTGGCCTCCCAGGCTCCCGGGAGAGTCTGTCTGTCCCCAGGAGCCCCCAAGGCCATTTCCACAGGGCTGCGGGACCTCAGCTATTGGCGTATACCTGGGTCACGGTGGGTCAGAAGCTCCTTCTCTGTGACTTGGACATCGACGCTCAGAGCTCAGCCTTCCCCTGGTGTGGGCCCGTGGGACGCTCCTGGCCCCTCTGGGACTCTCCTTCTTCCTGCCCAGCTGGCCCTAGGGAACGTACCCCTGCACCCCGAGTCAGGAGCCTTCCTGAGCTGCTTAGGTCTGTCCCTTGTGTAGGGACCCTGCTCACCTCCTCTACTCTGTCCTGGGCCTCAGTTTCTCCCCAGTGTCGCTGAGCCCTGGCTCCCACCCCAGCGTGCCACCCAGCCCTGCCCCTTCCTCTCTCCTGCTAAGACCATTGCCCATCACACCATCTTCCTGGCCTGGGGACGTCCTGCCCACCTGCCTCCTCCTGGCTGTAAGGGGGTCGGTGTCGCTGCCCTGCTCTGGGGCCCGTCCCGTGTCAGTGCCCTGCCGCCGCCCTCCATCTGCTGCCCTCTGGAAGCCTCCAGCCTTCCTATTCGACTCTCCTATCTTTGACATGAAAACACAGACACCCTTTGGGGACATTTGTGTTGAAAATGACCCACTGTGTGCCCAAGGCCCACCTGTGCCCGTACCCCAGGGAGTCTTGTCCAACCCCCACCTCCCATGTCCTCCCCTCCCACCCCCGCCCACAGCAGCTGCTGGCCCCTCCCAGCCTCCAGGGCAGCCAAGGGCCCCTCCATCTTTGTCTGCAGTGCTGGTGGGAGCCAGTGGGAGGCGGTAGGAGGGGAGCCTGACTGAGCCTCTGGTTGCTGTGTTCAGGGATTGGGAGCCCCATGCCCGCCCCCTCACCAGCCTTCAGGGGCAACTGAATGGGGCCTGGCAGGAGGTAGGGCCCATGGCCCTCTAGGTGTGTCTGGGCTAATGCATGAACTGCAAGCTGCCCCCTTCTGGGAGAGGCCACGGTGTTCCAGGTGCCAGGACCTGAGGCGGGCACTGGACAGCTGCGTGGCCCGTCTACCCTCCCCACAGCGGCCTGGGAGCTCTCTGTAGCCATGCCAGCCCTATAGTCCCAGGCCTTGCCAGGGGTCAGCGTGGGGGCTGGTCCAGAGATCTCTAGGCCTGACAGCCACCCTGCTTCAGAGGAGAGCCTCTGCCCTGCGTCCCTGGAGCACCCCGTGGTGGGCCATCGAGCCCCTGGTACCTGTGGGCAAGACCGGCCACGGCCCTAGGGATGCTCTGAGCAGTTACAGACCTGGAATCTCACTTCCAAATGGGATGGGGAAGAGTCCAGGGTCCCATCTAGGCACGGGGTACGGGGCTTTTCCCCAAAGCTCCTGCAGCACAGGTGGAGGTCTGAGGGTGAGCCTGTGCCTCCCCGTCCCCCACCCAGCAGGGAAAACATCCGGGGTTCTGGCCTGTGGGAGGCTCCCCAGAGCCCTCAGGCCTGGGGTGCTCACAGCTGAGGCTTCTAGAAGCTGAGAAAAGACGGGACGCCCAGGAGAGCAGCAGAGACAGGGTGGCGGGAAGGGCAGAGGCCCTGGAGATTCACAGGGCAGGCGGCTGGGGCCACAGGGAACACAAATGGGGACCGGTGGACAGAAGCAGCAGCTGGCAGGGGAGCACAGACTGGTCCGGCCCTCTTACCCCAGTGAGGCCCCATCTCCACCAGCAGCCCCTCCCTGGGTGTTCTCAGTCACAGAGCATCTGTTCCTGCCCTGGGCTCAGCTCAGAAACAGCCACTGGAGCCCCAGTCAGAGGTCCTGAGATCTGAGAGAGGACCCCTGCCACCTGGGTGTCTGCTCCCCAGGCCGTGGGGTGAGGTCTCGGGGAGCCCCGTGGGGTGAGGTCTCGGGGAGCCCCGTGGACGCTCACAGGGCCCACAGCCGCTGCAATGTGGCGTCCGACTCCGAGGACCTCAGAGTGTATCCTCAGAGCCGCGGGTCTCCCGAGCTGAGTCTCCTGCTCTAGTCCAGCTGTCACGGGGGAAACATTGTCCCGATCACGCCCCTTCCCTGTGCGCAGACCACTTCCAGCACCTGCTGAACGACTCAGAGCGGACACTGCAGGGCACCTTCCCGGGCGCCTTCGGAGAGCTGTACACGCAGAACACCAAGGCCTTCCGGGACCTGTATGCAGAGCTGCGCCTGTACTACCGCGGTGCCAACCTGCACCTGGAGGAGACGCTGGCCGAGTTCTGGGCCCGCCTGCTCGAGCGCCTCTTCAAGCAGCTGCACCCCCAGCTGCTGCTGCCTGATGACTACCTGGACTGCCTGGGCAAGCAGGCCGAGGCACTGCGGCCCTTCGGGGAGGCCCCAAGAGAGCTGCGCCTGCGGGCCACCCGCGCCTTCGTGGCTGCTCGCTCCTTCGTGCAAGGCCTGGGTGTGGCCAGTGACGTGGTCCGCAAGGTGGCTCAGGTGCGCACAGCCACCCAGGGCTCTCAGAAGGCCCTCCAGACCCCCACGCTCTGCCCAAGGGACTTCCTCTTCCCCCTACTTAACTCTGTGTCCCTGAACCTCCTAGCCAGCCTCTGACCTCTGCCCCGCAGCCTCAGTCCCTCCTGCATTGGCTGCTACCCACGGCCTGCTAACGGTGCACCCACAGATGTGAGCCCTGCTCTGGGCACATGGCTCTGGGCTGGCCCACCCCTCCTCAGACCCATCATGGGCCAGGATGGGAAGGGTCAGGGGCTGGGCTGGATGCTGAGCCAGGCTGTGGAGTGAAGATGCACAGGAGTCAGAAGAGGACAACATGCGTGGGGGCCGGGCAGGGTGGGGCTCCGGAGCCTCGCAGGCCAGGGCGATGCCTTGGTCCATTGGGGGGCACGTGTCAGACCCAGGTAGGCTGGGGCGCCTTGGTATCCTCAGCAGCATGTGGGTGAGGATATTCGTGCCTCCCCATGACCCTTGAGGTCATTAGAATGAGGGCCGTCAGGGCTGGCAGGCCCTGCGAGTCAGGCAAGGGCCACTGCGAGTTGGGGCAGAGCACAGGCCTCCCCTGACTTCCCTCCAGAGCCCCCCACCCTGGGGCTCCATTAGAGGCTGGCTGGGGCTGGGCACGCCCAGGGCCTCGGGGTCTGGCTCAGGCTGCCTTGCTCCCCAGGTCCCTCTGGGCCCGGAGTGCTCGAGGGCTGTCATGAAGCTGGTCTACTGTGCTCACTGTCTGGGAGTCCCCGGCGCCAGGCCCTGCCCTGACTATTGCCGAAACGTGCTCAAGGGCTGCCTCGCCAACCAGGCCGACCTGGATGCTGAGTGGAGGAACCTCCTGGGTGAGCCCCCACCTGCCAGAGCGGCCTGGAACTGTCTTGGGGAGTGTGTGGCGGGGGTCCTGGAGGGCGGGTGGTCCCTAGCTCAGGGCTTGGACCCAGGGACCTGATCAGGGATGCCCTGACCAGGGGGTGTGACTTGGGGCAGCTTGCCAGGGAGGGAGCCCTGTGAGGTCGTAGTTTCTTGTGCTTCCCCACTGAGCAAGCAAGCACCTCAGTGTGCATACATGCCAACACATGTGACTCATGGAGGGCCAGCACTTGCTTAAGCTAACACATATATGCACTGTCACATGACAGGCTAACACATGCAAGCTGGCGTGCACACTTGCTGACACACAGCGGGCCGGCACCCACCAGTATGGTGTGTGCTCCTGTGTGCGTGTGATGACATGAGCTGGGCTGACCCGCATCCATGCCAACACGTGTGTGCTAATATGTACATGCTTATCCACATCCACTAACGTGTACACATGCTTACATGAGGTGGGACAGCATGCATCTGTGCCAACACGTGCTAGCATGTGCTGACATGGAGCCAACACGTGTGTGCTAATGTGATGGGAGCTGACAAAATGCATAAGCTTTACTTGTACATATGCTCACCATGCATGCAACGCACACTGAACTAAGGTGTACATGGGGGCATGAGGTGAGCCAGCATGCGTGAACACCAGCTCACACGGGCTCATGTGCACACAAGCTGGACCGAGGTGAGTCAGCATATGTACATGTCAACACCTGCATGAGCCAGCGTGGACATACCTGGGACATGGCAGGCCAGCGAGCATGCAGAATGGCCTCCGTGTGTGTATGTCCACCTGTGCCCGTGGCACATGTGCACGTGTGGGCGTGGGCCAGGCTGAGTGCAGCTGAGTGCACGTGGCCTGCACACATCACATGGGCCAACCCGAGTGCGTGCGTGGGATCTCCCATGCCGACCTGTGCTGTCAGGACTGCATTAACGTGCACACGTGGTGACGCCTGTGTGCGCGTGTGTTAACGCCTGTGCTAGACTCCATGGTGCTCATCACCGACAAGTTCTGGGGCACGTCGGGTGTGGAGAGCGTCATCGGCAGCGTGCACACATGGCTGGCGGAGGCCATCAACGCCCTCCAGGACAACAGGGACACGCTCACGGCCAAGGTGCGGGCGGGAGGACATGACGAGCACAGTGGGGTGGCGGTCCTGGATGTGGCTCCATTGGGCTTGAGGGACCCCGCTGCCCCCCAAGGACCCTGTGGTGTCTCTCCAGGTCATCCAGGGCTGTGGGAACCCCAAGGTCAACCCCCAGGGTTCTGGGCCTGAGGAGAAGCGGCGCCGGGGCAAGCTGGCCCCACGGGAGAGGCCACCCTCAGGCGCACTGGAGAAGCTGGTGAGTGGCCCTGCTGGTTCCACCGGACCATGCATGAGGGAGGCAGACAGGCGGGGGCGGGCGGGCTCTGGCAACCCAGTGGCCTGACTGCTGCCCGGCAGGTCTCCGAAGCCAAGGCCCAGCTCCGTGACGTCCAGGACTTCTGGATCAGCCTCCCAGGGACACTGTGCAGCGAGAAGATGGCCCTGAGCACCGCCAGTGATGACCGCTGCTGGAACGGGATGGCCAGAGGCCGGTAGGTGCCCGCCTGGCTGGCACAGCCCTCCCTCCCATGCCGTCTCCATTGGGCTGTGCCTGGGCCGGTTGCTGTATGCACAGGGCCACGTCCCTTGCTGGAGAGCTCGAGCCCCACTTCTCTGTGGCCTGCATGAGCTCTGCTCGGTCCCTGGAGGCCTGCTGGGCATCTCAGGCCCAGGGTCTCAGGCTCGGAGGACAGGAGGGTGTCCTGCTCAGGTGATGGCCCTTTGCAGGGGCTGGAGCAGTGACCTGGGCTCTGCCTTTCCTCCAGGTACCTCCCCGAGGTCATGGGTGACGGCTTGGCCAACCAGATCAACAACCCCGAGGTGGAGGTGGACATCACCAAGCCGGACATGACCATCCGGCAGCAGATCATGCAGCTGAAGATCATGACCAACCGGCTGCGCAGCGCCTACAACGGCAACGACGTGGACTTCCAGGACGCCAGTGAGAGCAGGGCCTGACCAGGCGGGCAAGGGGCCAGGGATGGCGGGGGTGCCGCAGGGCTGTGACTGCCTTCCAGGTTCCCCCACCTGAGGGGCCCTCTGCTCCAGCATCACCACAGTGACTCAGGACGCTGTGCTGCCCAGGCACGGTCACCGAGCCCTTCACCTCTGCGGCCCCTGGAGGCCTGGCCAGGATGTCTATCAGCTTTGGCTCCAGGGACCAAGGGAGGCAGCCCCAGGGAGTGAGAGTGTCCCAGCCTCAGGGTCAGTGGGGATCGGGTGCTGCTGGTCCTGGGATTCCACACCGAAAGGATATCGGGGTCACCTGGCATGTGGGGTCCTCACAGGGTGATGCTGCCCTGGGGTCTCCTGTGGGGACCAGCCTGCAGGAGCCTTCTCTCCTTCCCAGGTGATGATGGCAGCGGCTCGGGCAGTGGTGATGGCTGTCCGGATGATCGCTGTGGCCGGGGGGCCAGCAGGAAGAGCTCCAGCTCCCGGACGCCCTTGACCCATGCCCTCCCAGGCCTGTCAGAGCAGGAAGGGCAGAAGACCTCGGCTGCCAGCTGCCCCCAGCCCCCCACCTTCCTCCTGCCCCTCCTCCTCTCCCTGGCCCTTACAGTAGCCGGGCCCCGGTGGCGGTAACTGCCCCAAGGCCCCAGGGACAGAGGCCAAGGACTGACTTTGCCAAAAATACAAAACAGACGATATTTAATTCACCTCAGCCTGGAGAGGCCTGGGGTGGGACAGGGAGGGCCAGCGGCTCTGAGCAGGGGCAGGTGCAGAGGCCCTGGCCCCAGGCTTGGCCTGGCCTGCCTCTCTGCCTTTTAATTTTGTATGAGGTCCTCAGGTCAGCTGGGAGCCAGTGTCCCCACAAGCCATGTATTTCAGGGACCTCAGGGGCACCTCCGGCTGCCCAGCCCTCCCCCAGCTCCCTGCACCGCTGCAGAAGCAGCCCCTTGAGGCCTGCAGAGGAGGCCTCAAAGCAACCCGCTGGAGCCCGCAGCGAGCCTGTGCCTTCCTCCCTGCCTCCTCCCGCTGGGACTCCCAGCAGAGCCCACCAGCCAGCCCTGGCCCACTCCTCAGCCCCCAGAGAAGCCCCACAAGGGCTTTCTGGGTGTCCACCCTCCAGGGTCTAGCGGAGCCTCTGAGATGATGCATGATACCCTCCCCTCAGCGCAGGCTGCAGAGCCTGGCCCCACCTCCCTGCGCCGTTGAGGGGCCCCAGCGTCTGCAGGGTGGGGCCTGAGAAAGCACCAGTGCTGAGGAGTCTGAGGACTCTGTCCTCCCACAGACCTGCGGTGAGGAGCCTCCATGCGCGGATGACGGGCCGCTGACTCACCTGCGCTTCTGCTGGAGGAGGTGGAGCTGGGCCCAAGGCCCAGGGAGGCAGCGTGGGCTCTGCTGATATGGGCTGCCCCCTTGCACACAGGGCTCACAGGGCAGGCCTTGCTGGGGTCCAGGGCTACGTGAAGACCTCGAGGGCTGAGGAGCAGCCGGGACCTGCTTGCTCCCATCCTCACCCAGATCAGGAACCAGGGCTTCCCTGTTCAGGGTGACACAGGCCAGGGCTCAGAGTGACCCTCGGCTGTCACACAGGGATGCTGGTGGCTGGTGAGACCCAGCACTGCAGACGGGAACGCCTAGGTCCCTTCCCGACCCATCCGGCTGCAGGGGACGGGGACCTGGATAGTTAAGGGCTTTTCCAAACATGCATCCATTTACTGACACTTACTGTCCTTGTTCACAGAGAGCTGTTTGCTCCTTCCAGATAGCTTTGGAGAGACACAGGGCCCACCTTGGACCCTGGAGACCTCCTGTCACTCACTGAGGCCATCAGGACCCTGCCCCAGGCCTGGACGGGCCCTCCTTTCCTCCTGTACCCCAGCTGCCAGGCGGCCCTGGGGAGGGGTGGTGTCATGTTGGGAAGGGGTCCTGCAAGGGGAGGAGGACTCGGAGGGTCGGGGGCAGCTGTCCTGAACCAACTGACCCTGAGGAGGCCGCTTAGTGCTGCTTTGCTTTTCATCGCCGTTCCGCACAGTGGACAGAGCGCCCTGGTTGTTGGTCAGGTCCCCATGGCTTCTGTTCTCTGGAACCTGACTTTAGACGTTTTGGGTTCAGGAGCACCCCAACACAGGCATGTCCACCCCATAATAACCCTGCCATTACCAGGGTGGGCTGGGGACTCTGGCACAGTGATGCGAGGTGCCAGGACAGCAGCACTCCTGCTGCACACGGATGGCCCGGGGGTGGCGCTCAGACCCCACCCTATGCTCATCTCTGGAAGGGGCAGCCCTGAGTGGTCACTGGTCAGGGCAGTGGCCAAGCCTGCTGTGTCCTTCCTCCACAACGTCCCCCCACCACTCAGTGTCAGCGGGTGACGTGTTCTTTTGAGTCCTTGTATGAATAAAAGGCTGGAGACCTACAGCAGGGTGAGGCCTCATGGCGGGGTGGGGGAAGAGAGAGAGAGTGTGTGTGTGTGTACGTGTGTCCGTCTGGGGCTTGGGCATGGACCACACTTCCATGTTCAGGGTGAGCGTGCAGCCCCTGCCAGCTGCCTCCACCTCACCCCGGGCAGACAGGTCTGTCTGCCCCTCTCCTTGGTGCAGGGGAGAAGGAAGAGGCCAGGGCATGGAGACCCAGATGGCCTCCAGCAGACCCCACCTCCCATCTACCTCTTCCTGCCTCTTGGCCCCGCTCTGGGCACACACAGCACAGAGATCCTCTACCCCTGGAAGGTTCTGGTTCCTGCCAGGTGGCCTCAGAGATGCCCAAGGCGCCAGAGAGAAGGAACCAAGGATGCCCTTGTGGTCCAGTTTGTCCCCAGCCACCTTTCTCCCAAGGTGGAGGGTCCTGTGTAACCCTAGGGGCTCCCTGTAGCCCCGCTCCTGTTCCTGTGGGGTCATGGCCAGAGGCTGGGAAGTGGCACGGCGGCACTGGCAGAAGCGTCCACTCCTAGGTATGTCCCTCAGCTGCTTTATTGAGAATTGCAGCCAGCACAGGTTGGTCTGGTGAACATTTTTAACATTGCGCTTCCATCATCTGGGACCCAGGAATACTGCAGGCCCCCTGGCAACTGGGACCTCCAGGCCCCTTGTGAGCGGGAGAGCACAGAGGGGTGGGTGGGCACCCCAGGAGGGAGACACAGCTTCACCCAGCCCTGCTGAAGTCCATTGCTCAGTAGGTCACAGCTCCGGGCAGGACCAAGGGCTGCACACGCACTTCCCCCAAAGCATCTGCAGCCGCCAGGTCCCTGGTAGCCACGATCCTCACTTGCCCCTTCACAAAGCCCAGAGGCCCAGTTCCTCCTCCAGAAAATCAGTGTGGGGTGGAGTCCTCTCCCTGGTGGGCCAGGGGATGCAGCCTAGGGGCTCAGTGGGACCCCTAGGGGACAGGTGAGCAGCCAGACGCTCATCAGTGGCTGTAGTTGTGATGACGTGTTTGGTCCGGCCGGTAGGATCTCAGGCTTCCGGGCACCACTTTGCCCAGCTGCTTCTAAACTTCCACAAGCCCTTTTTGAACCGAGGCAAATACATCTTTCCTGTCAGGGAAAGGAGGACACAGGTGCGATGTGCACTCTATGCAGAACTGACACCAGGCCAGGAGTGGGTGGGAAGGGGCACCCGGCCGGTCTCAGCCCTGCCTGCCCAGGCACACCTCGGACCACCAGGGAGCTCCCAAGTTCTGCCCACCCCAGTGCTACCCCAAGAGGTTGCTCAGGGAGAGACCCCTTCCAGCCAGGACTGGCTTTCAGTCCCTCTCCGTTCCTCACAGAAATTCCAGAAGCGGACCCACCCACACTGATGAGCAGAGAGCAGCCCCTCAGGCAGCCTCCCTTGAGCAGCCCAGCCCAGCCGCGGTGGGTGGCCTCAGCATCCCACACCATCTGCAGGCACCCCAGCAGGCCAGCACGGGTGTCTGCTCTACACATACACCCATCACACGTGCACACACACATGCACA
This sequence comes from Chlorocebus sabaeus, assembly GCF_047675955.1. Taxonomy (NCBI): domain Eukaryota; kingdom Metazoa; phylum Chordata; class Mammalia; order Primates; family Cercopithecidae; genus Chlorocebus; species Chlorocebus sabaeus. Next base: position 127,968,723 of record NC_132913.1, read on the forward strand.
TGTGCACACTCTTACACGTGTGTACACAAATGCACATGTGCACTCTTACACATGTACACACACACGCACACATACATAGGTATGGACACATACAATGCCCTGTGCATGCACACACAAGCACACATCCATACACATGCACACACACCTGCACTCACGCACACATGCCCATACACACACATGCACATATGCACACTTGTAGACAGATGCACACGTGTCCATACACACGTGCACACATTACATACATCCACAGTACACACACATGCACTCACACAGACACACTCAGACACACCCGTGGGTGCACACACTGCTGTCCAGGTGACCCTAAGTATTCTTTATCTGGGGACAAGGCCCTCCATCGAGAAACACCATTTATAATCGCAGTGCTCCCTTGAGTTTGGGACAGAAAACTAACTCCCACGTCTCAGTCCACCTTCCTCCTGCCCTACGCACTACTGAAGTCACTGAAGGACCATCACTGGGCGTCCGTCTCTCCAATGGACACTGAAGGCTGGTGGCACAGCATGTGTCACAGCCACCAAAGAGGGGGGTAGAGTCTGGGGAAGGTGGGGCTGAGAGACCCCAACAATAAGGCCACCACAGCTTTCCTGAGAGTGGGTGAGGGGCAGTAAACCTTACAGGCTTCACAGATGCCACGGCTGAGGATGAGCTGGAGGCCGTCACTGCCCAGCAAGCTGTCCTCGTGTGCACAGGAGCCCCTCCCTGATGAGGCCACCCCATAAAGCGAAACCAGTGAGTCTAAACATTTCCCTCCTCCTCTCATATGGCCTGGAAATATGAACAGGAACCTTCATGGTTTCTAGCACAAATCCATGTTTATACTCAATCTGAGAAAGCACAAAAAAAGAGCCAGTAAAAAACTTATACGAAACGTCAAAATATGCAGCATCGGCCTGGGAAATCAGACCAACTGTCCTGATGTGGGAATTACAAGAAACAGGAGCAAACACTGGGAAATGTTGACTTTGAAAAGATGACAGCAACATAGTAGACTCAGCTAAAATAACCCTCTTTCCTCAGAGACACGTCGAAATTCTGGAAAAAAGTCAGTTTCGCAAAGTTAATACCTATCTGAGGTCACAGAAGAGCTAAAAACCTCATGTGCTGAAAAGAAAAAGAAAGTGAGAGGCTTCAATGAATGGGAAGCGGGGAGAGTGGTGTATCAGGCACAGAAATACCCTCTCAGAATCGACGCTTGGGAGTGATGGGTGTCCAGAGACCTGGATGAGGGCTGGGAGCTGGAACCGGAACCCCAGGTGACCTGCAAACCTCAAAGAAATGACAGAGTTCTCCCTATTGCCAGAGATGGGCCAGGAAAGCTTTTGCCACCTAGGGATCTGGGCAGAAAAAAAAGAAAAAAAAAAAAAAATCCTCCTTCTTGAAGAACCAGTGGCTGGTGACAAAAGATAATGAGTAAATACAAAAGTACCTGGAGTGTTTGTCCACAGTGAGGAAGTGAGATTCCCTCAGAGAAATCACAAGGCCTCAGTGACATGAGCTCAAATTCTTTTCTTCTTTTTTTTTTCTTTGAGACGGAGTCTCACTCTGTCGCCCGGGCTGGAGTGCAGTGGCGTGATCTCGGCTCACTGCAAGTTCCGCCTCCCGGGTTCAAGCCATTCTCCTGCCTCAGCCTCCCGAGTGCAGCTGGGATTACCAGATTCTTTAAAATTTCAAAATGCAAAAAGAACAAAAAACAAAAAAAAAACCGGCACCAGAGCCAGCACCCTGCGAACTTTATATAGAGAAGACTGAAATGGTCTATAAAGTGTTTTGTGTTACCAAAGAGAAAAGGGGGAGAAATAGAAACCATAAGGATAGAACAATTCCATTTTTAAAAAGAAAAAATAAGGAGATTGGAAAAAGTACCAAGTGGAAGTAACGTCAGCAAGCCGGCAGCATAGGGGACCCCTGCTTTTAACCACCCATTGCAACAAGAATTTGGCAGCCACCCACACACAAAAGTGCCTTTGTGGGAACCTCAGGACTCTGGTAGGAGGCTGTGAAACCCTGATGGAGCCCAACTGAGAAGGGCTGTTTTAAGAGCGCAGGTTTGCACCCAGGCGGCAGCCTCACCAAATGGGGTCCTTTGCATATCCAGAAATGGCCACATCCCCCTATGGACTTAACAACAGCCTTGTTTGGCTCTCCTGACACAGGAACCATCTGCCCAGGGACCTCCTGGAAGATACACTAGTCCATCCCCCTGAAGGCAGGCCCACCAACCTTGGTCCCACCGCAGATTCTGAAATAGCCCTGTAAGTCAGCTCCAACCCCTTAGCGGAGTCTGAAAGCAGTCCTGCCTTCCCAAGGACTTGCTGGGAGACACTTGTCTGAGTTAGGCCACAAAATCCCACAAAAGTTGTTGAAATGGTTCTGAGTTTACTCCATCCTTCCCCAGTCACAATCCTGGAGGAGTCCTGCCCACCCAAGGACCACTGAGAGACAAGCCCATCTGCACCCAGGGAGGCAGGCCCACCAACCTACAACCGCACGCCGCGAGGCAGGCCCACCAACCTACAACCGCACGCCGCGAGGCAGGCCTACCAACCTGTAACCGCACGCCGCGAGGCAGGCCTACCAACCTGTAACCGCACGCCGCGAGGCAGGCCTACCAACCTGTAACCGCACGCCGCGAGGCAGGCCCACCAACCTACAACTACACAGGTTGAAGGAGCCCTGTGACCCAGCTCCAGCCCCACTCAGCCATGGTCTGAAGGCAGCCCTGCCCATCCCAAGAACCCGACAGGAGGCATGCCCATCTGTGGCCCCAGAGGCAGGCCTACAGACCTCAGTCTCAGCTGTGAACCTTAAAGCAGCCTTGTGACTTGGTTTCATCCCCTTTTAACCACAGTCTGGGGTCAGTCCTGTCTGTCAGGAACTCACCCAGTGACTGAGTGCACCCTTGTCCCAGAGCTAGCCCTATTCCTCAAGGTCTCGGAGGCAGTCCAGTCTGCCCAGGGACCGGACATGATCAATGCCTGCTCCAATCCTGAATAGGCCCACCAACCACAAACCCCACTGTATACGCAGCAGCAGTAGCCATGTGACTAATCCTGGAGGCAATCCCTTCAGAGACCCAACAGATCTTTATCTGCCAAAATCAGTCTGTAAAGGCTGAAAGAGGTGTTTGCTCCCTCAAACTGAGACACCAATGCAAGGCTCTATGAATAATAATCAGGCCAACATGATGCCACAGCTGGGCATGGTGGCCTGTCATCCCAGCACTTTGTGAGGCTGAGGCAGGTAGGTTACTTGAGGTCAGGAGTTCGAGACCAGCCTGGCCAACATGGTGAAACCTCGTCTCTACTAAAAATACAAAAATTAACCGAGCATGGTGGTGCATGCTTGTAATCCCAGCTACTCGGGAGACTGAGGTGGGAGAATCGCTTGAACCCGGGAGATGGAGGTTGCAGTGAGCTGAGATTCTGCCACTGTACTCCAGCCTGGGCAACAAGAGCAAAACTCTGTCTCAAAAAAAAAAAAAAAAAAAAAAAAAAAAAAAAAAAAAAAAAAAAAAAAAAAAAACACCAAAAAAACAAAAAACAAAAAAAAAAGATACCATCAAAAGAAACTAGTAAAGCTCCAGTAAGTGATCCCAAAGAAATGAAGATCTATAAATTGCCTGACAATTCAAAACAATCATCTTAAATAAACTCAATAACATGTGAGATAACTCAGACAACTAAAAAAATAAGAAAAACAAATGCATAAAATGTAAAGTTTAAACCATAAAAAACCAAATAAAAGTCCTAGAGCTGAAAAACACAATGACAAAATTGAAAAATTCAATAAAGAGCTTCAACAGACTCGATCATACAGAAGAAAGAATTGGTAAACCTGAAGACAAATTATTTAAAACTCACCAATTAACCAAAAAAAAAAAAAAAAAAAAGAATAAAAAAGGAGTAAAGAATAAAGAGTGAAAAAAGCATAAGGAACATATGGAGACAAACAAGAAAATAAATATGTGAATTATAGAAGTCTCAAAAGACAGAAACAAAGAGCAGAAAGTTTATTTAAAGAAACAAAGGCAGAAAACGTTTCAAAGTTGGGGTAGACATGGACAGATTCCATATGGATGTGGATATATGTTGATGCAAGGTTCAACATATGAAAACCTATAAATGTGACACACCATATTAACAGAATAAAGGATAACAATCATATGGTCATCTCAGTAGATACAGAAAAAGTATTTGATAAAATTCAACATCCTGCTTTGGTAAACTCTCAACGAATTAGATACAGAAGGAATATACCTCAATGTAATACAGGACATATATAACAAGCCTACAGTTAACATTATACTCAATAGTGAAAAGCCTACAGTTAACATTATACTCAATAGTGAAAAGCTGAAAGCATTTCCTCTAAGATCAGAACAAGACAAAGGTGCCCACTCTCACCACTTATTTTTTTTTCCTTTTTTGAGACAGAGTCTCGCTATGTTGCCCAGGCTGGAGTGCAGTGGCGCGATCTCGGCTCACTGTAACCTCCGCTTCCCGGGTTCACACCATTCTCCTGCCTCAGCCTCCCGAGTAGCTGGCTGAGACTACAGGCACCCGCCACCACGCCCAGTTAATTTTTTTTTTTTCAGTAGAGACGGGGTTTCACTGTGTTAGCCAGGGTGGTCTAGATCTCCTGACCTTGTGATCCACCTGCCTTGGCCTCCCAAAGTGCTGGAGTTACAGGCATGAGCCACCGCACCCAGACAACATGATCTCTTTTTTAAAAAACTTTTATTTTAGGTTTAGGGTTACATGTGCAGGTTTCCTATACAGGTAAACTCGTGTCACAGGGGTTTGTTGTATGGATTGTTCCATCACCCAAATACTAAACCTAGTACCTAATAGTTATTTTTTCTAATCTCTCCAACCTCTTACCCTCCACCCTCAAGTAGGACTCAGTGTCTGCTGTTTCCTCTTTTTTGTATCCAAATGTTTTAATCATTTATCTCCCACTTAATATAAGTGAGAACATGTGGTATTTAGTTTTCTGTTCCTGTGTTAGTTTGCTAAGAATCATAGCCTCTAGCTCCATCCACATTCCTGCAAAGGACATGATCTAGTTCTTTTTTATGGCTGCTTAGTACTTCATGGTGTATATGTACCATATTTTCTTGATCCAGTCTACCACTGATGGGCATTTATGTTGATTCCATGTCCTTGCTATTGTGAATACAACTACAGTGAACATATGTGTGCATATATGTCTTTATGGTAGAACGATTTATATTCCTTTGGGTACATACACAGTGATGAGATTGCTAGGTCAAGTGGCAGCTCTGTTTTTAGCTCTTTGAGGAATCACCACACTGCTTTCCACAAGGTTAAACTAATTTACATTCACCCAACAGTGCGTATGCATTCCCTTTTCTCTGCAATCTCACCTGCATCTATTGTTTTTTTACTTTTAATCATAGCCATTCTGACTAGTGTGAGATGGTATCATATTGTGGTTTTGATTTGCATTTCTCTAATGATCAGTGATATTAAGCTTTTTTCGTATGCTTGTTGGCTGGATACGTATGTCTTCTTTTGAAGAGCGGACATGATCTCTTACATATACAAAATTCTAAAAGTTCCACCAAAAAACCTGTTAGAAGTAATAAATGAATTCATTAAAGTTGCAAGATAAAATATCAACACACAAAAGTTAGTTGTGTTTTTATGCACTAACAATTAACTATCTGAAAAGGAAATTAAGAAAATTACCCCATTTACAATAGCATAAATATAACAAAATACTTAGCAATAAATTTAAGTGAGGTAAAAGATCCTTGCTTAAATGCTTAAATAAAATACTTAGCAATAAATTTAAGTGAGGTAAAAGAACCTTGCTTAAATACTTAAATAAAATACTTAGCAATAAATTTAAGGGAGGTAAAGGATCCTTGCTTAAATTTATTGCTAAGTATTTTATTATTTTTATGCTATTGTAAATGGCATTGTTTTCTTAATTTCTTTTTCAGATAGTTCATTGTTAGTACATAAAAACACAACTAATTTTTGTATGCTGATATTGTATCTTGCAACTTTAATGAATTCATTATTACTTCTAACAGGTTTTTTGGTGGAACTTTTAGAATATATACTGAATACTATAAATAAATACTATAAATACTATATAGAATGTATACTGCAAACTATAAAATACTGATGAGATAAATTAAGGTACAAACAAATGGAAGATATGTTATGTTCATGGATTGGAAGAATACTGTTAAAATGTCCATACTACCCAAAGCAGTCTACAAACTCAATGCAATGTCTATCAAAATTCCAATGGCATCTTTTTTACAGAAATAGCAAAAACAATCTTAAAATTTGTATGGAATCGCAAAATCATCAGCTAAAGCAAACTTGCAAAAGAAGAACAAATCTGGATATATCACACATCCTGTTTTCAAGTATATTACAAAGCTGTAGTAATCAAAACAGTATGATACAGTTATAAAAACAGGTAAGAGTCCAGAAATAAACTCACACATATGCAGCCAACTAATCTTTGACAAAGGGACCAAGAATATACAATAGCAAAAGGAGCCCCTTTGACAAATGGCGCCTGGAAAGTTGGATATTTACATGCAGAAGAGTGAAATCAGACCCTTATCTTACACCATATACAAAAAAAAATGGATTAAAAGTGTAAATTTAAGACCTGAAACCATAAAATTTCTAGAAGAAGACATAAGGAAAATGCCCCCTTGACACTGGTCTTGACAATGACTCTTTGGATGTGACACCAAAAGCACAGGCAACGAAAGCAAAAATAAAAAGTGGGTCTACACCAAACTAAAAAGCTCTGCACAGCAAAGGAAACAATCAATAAAATGAAAGTCAATCTACAGAACTGGTGAAAATCTTTGTAAACCATATATCTGAATTAGATTTATGTCCAAAATACTTAAGAAATTCATACAACTTAACAGCAAAAAAAAAACCACAAATAGCCTGATTTTTTAAATGGGTAAAAGATCTGAATAGAAATTTTTTCAAAGAAAATGGCCAACAGGTATATGAAAAGGTGCTCATCTAATCATCAGGGAAATGAAAATCAAAACCACAATGAGACATCGCCTCACACCTGTTAGGATGGCCATTATCAAAAAGGCAAGAGATAACAAGTGTTGACAAGAATGTGGAGAAAAGGAAACCCTTGTGCACAATTGATGAGAATGATCGGTACAGCCATTATAGAAAACAGTATGGAGGTTTCTCAAAAATTAAAAATAGAGTTACCACATGAACCAGCAATCCCACTAGTGGGCGTATATCCAAAGGAAATGAAATCGCTATGTCAAGGAGATACCTGCACTCCCATCTTCATTGCAGCATCATTCCTAATAGCCAAGAAATGGAAACAACTTAAGTGTCGGTGGATGGAAGGATGGATGGATGGATGGATGGGAGAAAATTGATGCATATATGCAATGTAATACTATTCAGCTATACAAAGGAAGGAAACCCTGCCTTTTGCAACAACATGGATGAACCTGGAGGACATTATGCACAGTGAAATGAGACAGACACAGAAGGACAAACACTGTATGATCTCACTTGTATGTGGAATCTTGAAAACTCAAATTCATAAAAGCAGAGAGTAGAAGGGTGGTTGTCAATAGCTGGGGGTGGGGTGGGGCTTGGAGTTAGTCAAAGGGCGCAAACTTTCAGTTAGGATGAGTAAGTTCTGGGGTCTTGTGTACAGCATGGTGACTGTAGTTAACAGTACTGTGTTGTTTACTTGAAATTTGCTAAGAGTAGATTCTAAGTGTCCTCATCTCACACACACATGCACACACACCTCATGTCACACACACGCACACACACCCTCATTTCACGCGCACACACCCGTCACACACACATGCACACACACCCACCTCATCTCACACATGCGCACACATCCACCTGTCACATGCACACACACCCATACCCACCTCATCTCACACACGTGCACACATCCACCTGTCACACACACGCACACACCTCATCTCACACACACATGAGCACACATCCACCTCATGTCACATGCACACACACCCACACCCACCTCATCTCACACACGTGCACACATCCACCTGTCACACACACGCACACACATCCACCTCATGTCACACACACACATACACCCACCTCATCTCACACATGCGCACACACCCACCTCATCTCACACACATGCACACATACCCACCTCATCTCACACACATGTGCACACATCCACCTGTCACACACGCACACACCTCATCTCACACATGTGCACACACCCATGTCACACACACATGCACACACCCACCTCATCTCACACACACATGCGCACACATCCACCTCATGTCACATGCACATACACCCACACCCACCTCATCTCACACACGTGCACACATCCACCTGTCACACACACGCACACACATCCACCTGTCACACACGCACATACACCCACCTCATCTCACACATGCGCACACACCCACCTCATCTCACACACACGCACACATACCCACCTATTGTCACACACGTGCATATACCCACCTGTCACACATGTGCACACACCCGTCACACACACATGCACACATACCCACCTCATGTCACACACATGTGCACACACCCACCTCATCACACACACATGCGAACATACCCACAAATGGGAAGTATGAGAGGTGATGGATGTGTTCATTAATTTGATCATGGTCATCATTTCATGATGTGTATGGATATCAAATCATTATGTGTACACCGTGAATATATACAATTTTTATTTGTCAATGATACCCAATAAAGTTAGGGAAAAAAAGCACCAAGTGGAGCTGAAGTGGTAACAGTCCCCATCGGAAGGCCAGACCCCCGACATGGGGAGGGTCAGTGGGGACTGCTACAGCAGGCAGGGGCTGGGCTGTAAGGACCAAGAGGGAGCTCAGCTCTTGGACCCGCTGAGGTGGGAGTTGGAACAAAGGCCTCCCCGTGGAGATGACATAAGCCCACAGGCCCCTCCTCTACAGGTTCACAGCCTCAAGGCAACAAAAGACCACCCACTGTCTGCTTCCATCTGGATGACATTGAACCTCTAGAGACAAGAGTAGGCAAGGAAGCCTTAACGATACAGTGCAGGGCTGTGGCTGTCCACGTGGGAAAGATAAACGGTCCCTACGTCATGGTGTCAACACAAACATATCTTCATCACTCTCTTATGGAACACAGACCGAAATGTGAAAAGCGATGCCTCACTACATGGAGGCGACAGCAGAGGAGAACACGCATGGCCGCGGGCTGGAACAAGCCTTCCCAGAGACAAAACCCTACGCTGCAGAGGCAAAGGGGACGACGGCGAGGCATGTGTGCTCCAAACTGCGTGCACAGGCACCGCACCGTGAGACGAGGCCATAGAGCATGCAAGATGCTCCCATAAGCAATAAAAAAAGACAGTTTAATAGGAAAAGGGGGCAAAGATCATGCTCACACGTAATTCACCGACATGGAACTCTAAGTGGCCAATAAATTAATGTATGAAAAAGCCCTGAACTTCATCCATCATCAAGGAAATGCAAACTGATGCTTTCCAACAGATGGTGCAGTGTAAAATCTTCACGCAGAGAGCAAGTCCACATCCCACGCAAGGAGGTACAAATGAAAAGCAGAATCACAAAACAGGAGAAAGGTGGCAGGTTTAGCTGCATCTCATTCTGTTTCCGTAAAATCCAGGCATTGGGGCAGGACAACACGTGCGTACATGTCCCACCGCATGCTGGTGGCTCAGGGCCTCCTTCGATTATTCTACCATTTTTTGTTTTTGTTTTTAAGTTGAAATAGTGTATCAGGTCAGAGCCAGGTTTTGAAAGGCCTTGAAGCTTCCAAGGTGGCAGGCAGTTACTTAAAGAAAAATCACAAACAATTCAGCATGGAGGCACAGCCTGTGCGGGAAGTTTCTGTTTTCCAGTTAATCAAAGGAAGACATGGGCTGAGGCAGATGGGGGCTGGTGGGAAGGAAGGAGGGAGGGAGGCAGGTGCCAGCACTCTAGGCTCCAAGAAAAACAGGTGAGGCCAGGCCCTGTCCCTGTGATGTCCAAGGAAGAAAACCCTGGCCAACAGCTATGTTGTCTGCCTCCTTCCTGGGACCACAGGACATACCTTGGCTACTCACTCCTGCCCGCTGCCCCAACTTTCCAGAGAACACAGGAGCTCCCTGGCTTCTGGGCAGAACCCTGACACCCGAAAACTCCAGGCCCTTTATCTCCAGCACAGGCTTCCAGGTCAGAACCAGAGCCGCCCCCTCTGCCTCCTGCGCTCTCCTCCCTGCCGTTTGTGTCCCTCTCAGACCCCAGCACCGCTTTCCGTTCCTAGTTTTCTTGCCCTCTCCGCCCAAGGCTCCTCTGGCCACCACCTGGCATCCCCTAGGTGGCTACCCACTCTCCCGAGAGGTAAGGTATAGTGGGGTCTGGGGGCAGTGGGTGGTATAGGCTGACCCAGGGGAGGGGCTGGCCCCAGGCCCACCCTCAGCACACCGACCCTTCAACAGCCACCTGGGCAAACCCAACCCTCCGCTCTGCAATGAGGCCGCAGGGCCTGGAGGCTGCCCAGGGTTCAGGCCAGTGGGGGGACACAGGGGAAGCAGGAGAGGGAGGACTGTGGGGCTGGGGCACGAGCACCCCTGGACCTGCTGGGACCCCCTTCTGTAGCGCCTTCAATAGCAGCACAGTTGGGCTGGGGGCTGGTGCTCAGCAGACGACAGCAGACTCAGGGACACCCTTCCTGGGCCTTTGGGCCGATGCACCTGAAGCCGTGTTCCCCGCTGCCCCAGAGAGCTGGGGGTGAGCCCCAGGGTAGGAGCCCTCTCCTTTGCTCCCAGTCCCACTGTAGAGGGTCCCGGGGGCTTCAGACTCGCCAGATGTCCCAGCCTCTGTGTCTCCCTGCCTTCCCTCCCCAGATACCCCTGCTCCTCATCTCCGTCCCATGGGTGACCCCCTCCTCCCACTCCAGACCACCCGACTTCCCCGCTGCTGAGGCTCCTTCATAGCTGCCAGGGTTCCACGGTGCCGGCCTGCCCCGGCTCACTGTCACCGGCTCAGGAGGCAGCAGCGGCGTGCACGTCAGCAAGGGGAATGGTCTAGGCCGAGGCAGAGCAGGTGATGCCCTGGACACCCTGGAGAACCACGGGACGCTCCCACGTCCCTCCCCTCTCCCTGCTTCCAAGGCAGTTGGCTGGAAGGAAGTTCTCAGAAACGGCGACTTGTGGAGCACCTGAGATGAGCTCCAGGCCTCAGGCTTCTTAAAGACGCCGTGGCTGTGGCTTGGCCCAGTCATCTTGCGCCCAGCAGGTACACCATGCCACCCAGCCACGGTGCCTGGTCCTCAGCCTTCGAGGGGACAGGTGAGTGTGCATCCACCTTCCAGATGGACCGTGAGCTGCTCCTCCCAGACCCTCTGCCCAGGATCCCCACTCGCCATCCAGTGCCCAGGGCGACTGTGGGGCACCAAGGCTGCCCTCCTGGGGAGGGACAGTGGGGGAGGCACTGGCCCTGCAACCAAAGGGCAGGAGACCATCTCACAGCCAGGATAGGACTGAAGATGGCTGTGGGGATGGGGCAGGGTGGGCAAGGATGAGCACCCCTGTATCCCTCCCTGACCTGGAGACTGCCCAGGAGAGTCTAGAGGGGCCCCGGGGACACAGGTGGCTCCCTGTGCCTGCTGTCCTGCCTCCCCGTGGGGACAAGAGAAGGCTCCAGCCAGAGACCTCCACTTATAGTCAGAAGCCTGGGAAAAGTCTCAGAGAGGCTGCTCAGGGGAGAAAAGAGCTAAGCTGAGAAGCAGCAGGGGGATCTGGATCCCGGGGATTCTCTCCCCTCCCTCTGCCCTGGCCCGGCCCCACATGCTCCTAGGTGAACACTGCAGCTCTCACATGTGGCCCTCATCCCAGAACTCCACGTTCACAGATAGCTAAGGGGCCGGGCCATATTGTGGCCCCCAAGGGAAGGATGGAGGGCCGCGCTGAGCAGCCTGGCTCTCGGGGGACCTCCTCTAGGGCTCGAGAGCAGAAACAGACAGGACCCGGAAGCAGACAGGGCCCAGAAGCAGACGGGACCCGGAAGCAGACAGGGCCCAGAAGCAGACAGGGCCCAGAAGCAGACAGGACCCGGAAGCAGACAGAAACAGACAAGGCCCAGAAGCAGACAGGACCCGGAAACAGACAGAAACAGACAAGGCCCAGAAACAGACAGGGCCCGGAAACAGACAGAAACAGACAAGGCCCAGAAACAGACAGGACCCGGAAACAGACAGGGTCCGGAAGCACACAGGGCCCGGAAGCACACAGGGCCCGGAAGCACACAGGGCCCAGAAGCAGACAGAAACAGACAAGGCCCAGAGGCAGACAGGGCCCAGAAACAGACAAAAACAGACAAGGCCCAGAAGCAGACAGGGCCCAGAAACAGGGTCCAGAAGCAGACAGGGCCCGGAAACAGACAGGGCCCGGAGGCAGACAGGGCCCCGCACCCTCCCAGGCCACAACCACTTTCCACCTTGCAGAGCAGAGTGACCTCTGCAGGAGCCCAGGGAGGCCCCAGCAAGCCTCCCTTCCACTGTGAACGCTCTGGTGGTGCTGGGCTCCAAGCTGCTGTAGTACAGACAGCTGGGTCCATAAAGGGCAAAGCTGACCACAGTGACAGCGAAGGGCCCTGAGTTGTTTCTGAGGGTCTCTGAGGACAAGACCCAGCTGCTGGAGCCCCTCGAGATCCTGAGGCAGCAGGATCGGCGGCATCTCTGCTCTAGGTGGAGTCTCTGCGGGAAGAGGGGCCTCGAGGGAGAGGAAGGACAGCCTGGAGGACCCCCCAGTGTCGAGGCCTGTCCACAAACCAGGTGAGGTACCCGACTTGAAGCAAAGCAGGGGCTCCATGAGGCATAGATGCTCCACGTTCCTCCCTGATATGCTGGTGACCACCACAGGCAGGGCAGGACCAGGATATGCCCTGAACCACGGGAGGCGGGGGTCAGGGGTCTTCACCACACATAGAGCACACAGAGGCGAGCATAGACTGGACAGGCAGGGCAGCCGTGCAAACTGAAGTCTGAGAAAGAGTTAAAGATTGAAAGGCGAGAAATTAATCAACAGAATGAGTTCAAGTGTGACACCCCATGGGAAGGCATGCTGGCCTCCACCCAAGAAAAGGGCTGCTGAAGGCATTCCCACAAACCGCCAGGCGCTGCCATGCTGTCATCCCAGGGTGCTGCGTGACGCCCAGCAGGGAACCAAGAGCCAGAAAGACCGAAAAGAGGCTCAGCAGGTGCAGCGTCCACAGGGACCACCGCAACTACTCAGGGAACTCGGCTGCCCTACCGGCAACCGCGCATGTGGCCCCCTTCACCAATGGGTGCGAAATAGGAGATTCCTGCTGGGGTGTGTACAAGGCAGGACCTATCAGCTGAGTCTCCACTAAGGGCCCAGAGCGCTGCCTTGTACCAGCACGGTCACAGCAGCTGGAGGCTCTGCCTGAAACAGCAGAATCCCTGCCTGGTGGGGACCACCGCTGGCAGGTGAAATGTCAAATGTCAACATCTGGGGAGGGGATGGAGAGAGGAGCTGCTCCAAGAGGGGGTGGTCCATTCCCTTCTGAAGCCCCCAGCCCCTCCTGCCTTCCCAGGACAGAGCCGTCACACACAGGCTACAGGGCCCCTCCTTGCTGTAACAAACAAGCCCGCCCTGCTCACGCCACCCACCTGGCCCTGCAGCGTCAGTCCCTCTCTCTCCATGGGACGCCTGTCATCTGGCATCCCAGCTCCCTGTACTATGACTGGGCTCTGGCACAGGGACTCGGTTCTCTTCTGCCAGATTCTCACCTCACCTCTCCTGTGGGTCAGACGGCAAGGGCTCACTGCAGGTGTTGACCCCATAGAGGAGAGATGGGCACGGATGACATTTTGGGGAGGGCGTTCCCTACAGAGGGCGGGGCACCGGCAGGGCTGGGCGAGAACCAGCCTGGCCAGCTCCGAAGGAGGAGGCTGGGCAGGGTTTCTCCACGGTGGTGGGCAGTGGTGGGGTGGGGAGGCCTCAGGGCCTGAGCAGCAGGGATTTAATGGGCCATCCGGGAAGTGGGTGGGGAAAAACCGAGGGACAGGTGGTCTGGGCTCTGGCTGCATGGATGGTGAGGAGGACAGGGACGGCGGCAGGAGGGGATTCTGGAAGCGGCTTGGCTGAGCTGTACTTTGAAGACAGAGCTGAGCAGACCTCAGGAAGGACCGGGTGTGAGCTGTGAAAGCAGAGAGGAGCATGGGATGGTTCCTAGAGAGAGGAAATTATCCAGCGCCAGTAAGTGACCACCATCTCACAAACACTGCTCAGAAGATGCCAACTGTCTGCCAATCAAGTGAAACAAGAAAATTGTTAAGTCCCAGTGAGACACTTTGGAACTTGACACACCCTGCACAATTCATCTGGAAGAAAAAGCACATGGCCACAGCAGGGCCTTTCACAGGGCCGGTGAGGAGGAGGGTGGGCCCGTCCTGGCAGATGTGAAAAGGGCCCAGAGCTGCAGGTGGAGACAGCAGAGCACAGGAGGGGCCCCTATGGCAACTAAGAGGCAGGCATGTGCCCACCAGGGAAGAGAAATGGATTACTCGATCCCACTGACCGTTTGGGGCTAGATCTAGATAGCTGGCTGTCAAACCTCACACAAAAATTAATGCTAGATTGGTTATACAATTACAGGTGAAACAGTAACGCATTAAAACGGTGGTGAGAATCTGGGCAAAGGCTACCCTTGCATACATAAGCCCAGCGAGGGACCGCTCTCTATGCACTCCAGCCAGCCAGGCCCTGAGGAAAGGACAGATGGATTTCATAGCACGAGAAACACTTCCACGTGCACACTGCAAACTGCAAGACAGTTATTTGCACACAAGTCATAGGAGAAGTTGCTGTGCTTTAGAGAGCTCCTATCCATCAGGAAGAGCAAACACCTCCAATAAAAAGGGACCCGTGGAGGCCGGGCGCGGTGACTCCTGCCTGTAATCCCCACACTATGGGAGGCCGAGACGGGCGGATCACGAGGTCGGGAGATCGAGACCATCCGGGCTAACACGGTGAAACCCCGTCTCTACTAAAAATACAAAAAACTAGCTGGGCGAGGTGGTGGGCACCTGTAGTCCCAGCTACTCAGGAGGCTGAGGCAGGAGAATGGTTTGAACCCGGGAGGCGGAGTTTGCAGTGAGCGGAGATGGCACCACTGCACTCCAGCCTGGGCGACAGAGTGAGACTCCATCTCAAAAAAAAGAAAAAAAGGGACCAGTAGAAAACATTAATGTCACGCCAACATGCACAGATGCTCAGACTCGCGCATAAATCCTTAGGAGCCTGGGTAAGGCTAAACCTCCTGCAGTGCTCATGGCCGCGGGTGCAGGGTGAAGTCACGCTCACAGTCCTTTGACCACGCTTTAGACTGATAGAACCTTCCCCACGAGTGCGCCAAGAACACACAACTGAGAACAAAAACACTCTCACAACCTGAAAACATAACTTCCTGGAATTTAACTGGAGGGAAAACTAGGCCAACCATGTGTGTGTACAGCATTGTTTAGAACCGTTCACCCTTTAACGTGGACCATGAAACCGCCCGCATGCCTGTAACAGGCATCACGTGGGTAAACTCCGCCTAGCCCAGGGAGTGCAGTGCCGTCGGCCACCGAAGATGGCGGAACCAACACCATGTGTGGTAGGCTGGGCTTGAAGAACTAACTGCACGATTTTAATAAGCGGCGGGGACACGAGACAGTGCCTGTGTGTACACAGTGTGGCTCAGTGTGGATGCCTGCATGCACGGGTTAGTCAAAGAATATGTTCCCCAAGGGCCAGGCGCGGTGGCTCATGCCTGTAATCCCAGCACTTTGGGAGGCCGAGGCGGGTGGATCACTTGAGGTCAGGAGTTCGAGATCAGCCTGCCCAACATGGTGAAACCCTGTCTCTACTAAAAGTACAAAATTAGCCGGGCATGTTGGCACACGCCTGTGATCCCAGCTACTCAGGGGGTGAGGCAGGAGAACTGCTTGAACCCAGGAGGCAGAGGTTGCAGCAAATTGAGATGCCACCATTGCACTCCAGACTGGGCAACAAGAGAGAAATTCTGTCTCAAAAAAATAAAGAATATGTTCCCCAAAATGCTGAGAATGCTTATCCTTGAACTGTAAGATTAAGATGATTTTCTCATTCTTAAAAATTATTTTTCAGCATCTTACTCTCACCCAGGCCAGAGCACAGTGATGCCATCACAGCTCACTGTAGCCTCAAACTCCTAGTTCAAGCAGTCCTCCCACCACAGCCTCCTGAGTAGCTAGCTGGGACTACGGGTGTGTGTGACCACACCCAGCTAAGATCTTTTTTTTAGAGACAGGGTCTCACTATGTTGCCCAGGCTGGTCTGGAACTCCTGGGCTCAAGCAATCCTCCTACCTCGGCCTCCCAAGTCACTGGGATCACAGGCATATGCCACCTCCCCCAGTTATTTTTATCACTCATCTGTGCTGTCTTCTCTCTTAAATAAGTATATGTTGCATACATAATACAAAATAAAGCTATTTGGGGAAATTATGTTGCAGAAAAATATTTAATAACACAGATGTTCATGGCCTAGTTCAGAACAGAGGATGCTCCCACTTCTAGACACACGTGTCTGTGCACTCAGGCCTGTAGAGATCGAAGGGACACACACAAAGTGTTGGCCGTGGTAATTTCCAGGTGTCTGTGATACGGTTTGGATCTGTGTCTCTGCCCAATTCTCATGTGAAATTGTAATCCCCTATGCTGGAGGTGGGGCCTGGTGCAAGGTGACTGGATCCTGCGGGCAGACCTCCCCCTCTGGTGCAGTTTTCGTGGTCACAGAATTCTCACGAGATCTGGCTGTTTAAAAGTGTGTGGCAGCCCCTCACCTTCCTCCCGCTCCGGCCATGTGAAGTGCCGGCTTCCCCTTCTCCTTCTGCCATGATTGAAGCTGCCACGTGCTGCCATGCTTCCTGTGCAACCTGCAGAACCCCGAGCCAGTTAAACCTCCTTTCTTTAAACATTTTCTGGTCTCTGATCTGTATTTGTAGCAGTGCGAGAATGGACTAATAGAGTGTGGGTAACTGTCACTTACAGGTTCTTTCTTTTGCTTTACAGATATTCTCTAACTTCTATAGAATTAAGTGTACCATCAAATACGTACCCATTAGCAGCGTTTTCCTTTCTAGCAGAGGTAGTGGAAGCTGGGGGTGCCCACACCCACCCAGCATCCCGGAGCCCCCGACCCCGAACAGCTCTTGGCGGCAGTGAGCTAGCTCACACGGTTACGACCCTCCCAGGGGCAGCCTGTGACCAGTGACCAGCCGATGCAGGGGTACAAAGGCCTGGCCCCGGCGTCCATTGGGAGCCCCTATGAAAAGCCACCCATTGGTCAGCCTGTCCCTCTGCCCAGGCTCATTGCTGACCCCTTATAGCAGCATTTCCCAGGGTATCCCAACAAACCCCCCGCACACAGCCCATCTTTGAGACCAAGGAAGTCAGCAACAAAAAATCACTGCAGATGCAGCTGCTTTGACAGCCACAAGCCAGCCTGGAGTGGGGCCTCACCTGCTTGGCTCCAGCCCTAACACAGGCTCCCACCCCCCCCACACTCCCAGCTATTCTGCCCTCAGCAGCAAACCCCCATCGTCCTCGTCCCTGGACACTGTCCCCTTGTCCCCGGGGATGCTGTTGTCCTTTTCCAGGTCCACCCCTCGAGGTGCACCCTCCCCTGCCCTCTCCGTGAATTTCCATGTGGGCGACCCTCGAAGGCAGCACTGCTCCCTGTCATTTGCTCCAGGCCCTCCTTCCTCTCAGTCCCAGTGATTTCCACAAACACCGTCATCTTCAGAACACTCAGCACACAGCAGACACTCCGTAAGTGCACGGGGAACAAATGAGCACCACAGACCCCAGTAGGAGCCTTGCACCCATGGGCACCTGAGCAGGGAGTGGAGCCTGCTGCCGCGGGCTCCTAGCAAGGTCCCAGAACAAGCCCCAGAGACCCAGGAGTTGCCCCCACCGCCATCTCTGCAGCAGGCTCCGAGTCCTGACCCTCACCTGCCTGGTCCATCAGGACGGCCCAGGCCAGGCCCCATGGGAGGCCAGGCAAGATCCAAGCCAAGGGCAGAGGCAGGCACAGGCTCCACAAAAGCTCTGGGACTGCCCCGCTAGGGGCAGAGCACAGCACAGACTGTCAAACACACCCTGTGGAGCCAATTTATTGTGAGGTCGCAAGGGAGACACGGCTACATAGCATGGCCCCAAAGGTGCAGAAATGCATGCAGTAGGCTGGAAGATTCCCTGAGGGGGCTCAGGCAGGTAGGAAACCCACAGTCCTGGGTCCTCCCCAAGCCTCAGACGTGCAGCTGCTGCTTCACTGAGATTCTTCTCTCCTTCTGGAAACTTCCTCCAGTTGTGTCACTGGAGGAGGAAAAGGTATGGGGGAGGCGGAAGAGGGGGCTGGAGCTGGCCTCCCCCCAGGCCTGGCTCCAGAACTCAGGCTGTGTGGGGCGGCTGAGGACTGTGCTCTGTCTAGCGCTTTTGCAGGCAAGGAGACTGGACGCAGCAAGGCCTGAGGGCTATCTGCGTAACTCTTCAAAGAGGGGCCTGCCAGACCCACCAAGTCCCATCCTGGAGTCTACAAGCCAAGGAGCTGCGACCCCACCAAGGATGCCTGTTATTAAAAGCCCCATTGGCCGGGCACGGGGGCTCACACCTGTAATCCCAGCACTTTGGGAGGACGAGGTGGGTGGATCACAAGGTCAGGAGATCGAGACCATCCTGGCTAACATGGTGAGACCCCGTCTGTACTAAAAATACAAAAAATTAGCCAGACGTGGTGGCGTGCGCCTGTAGTCCCAGCTACTGGGGAGGCTGAGGCAGGAGAATCGCTGGAACCTGGGAGGTAGAGGTTGCAGTGAGCGGAGGTCGCACCACTGCACTCCAGACTTGGAGACACAGTAAGACTCCATCTCAAAAGAAAAAAAAATAAAGCCCCATTTTATAGAGTGGGGAAGGAGGTCAGCAGCCCTTCGCTTCAGGGCACAGGCCTAAGGACAGGGGCTTTCCCAGACCCACTCCCATCCCCACCAGGCTGGGAACCCAGCCAGGTCCCAGTAGAGCGGTCACCACTGCACAGCCTCACACACCAGCCTCAGCAATGCCCGCACCCTCGAGGCTCCGGGCCCTGGTCACACCAAGGAGGGGAGGAGGGGAGCGCAGGACAGCCGGGTGTTTCTAGAAGCAGACACCTGTTGATGTCCACACTACGACAGACATCTGAGATGGCAGGCTGGCAGGAAATTTCCTGAAGGAGCCCCAAGGCCAACTGCCCTGTGGTCCAGAGGCACTGGTGTCCAGCAGAGCCCCCAGGGGTTCAGTGAAGCTCCCACGGGTCCGCAGAGCCCCCAGGGGTTCAGTGAAGCTCCCACGGGTCCGCAGAGCCCCCAGGGGTTCAGTGAAGCTCCCACGGGTCCGCAGAGCCCCCAGGGGTTCAGTGAAGCTCCCACGGGTCCGCAGAGCCCCCAGGGCTTCAGTGAAGCTCCCACGGGTCCGCAGAGCCCCCAGGGGTTCAGTGAAGCTCCCACGGGTCCGCAGAGCCCCCAGGGGTTCAGTGAAGCTCCCACGGGTCCGCAGAGCCCCCAGGGGTCCATGTTCCAGCTCTGCAGGGATGGGGTGTATCCCCTTCCAGGGCGAGGACAAGCATCATGCTGCCACAGTAGGTGAGGAAGAGCCAGGCTGCCTCAGTGGCCCCCTGATGCCCAACAGACCCATCTGGAAATGTTGGAAAAGTGGCCTGAATCTGGAGAGATTTCGGGAAATGGGAGTGCCCCTCACCAGCACCCCAGGTCTGCACCTTCGCCCTCAGCAGCAGCGGACCCCTTGCCTCCCAACCTGAGGGCCAACCTACCGATGGCCACCAGGTCCCCGCAGTCCTTCTTGTGGAACTCGTTCCAGGCCTTGGTCTTGCAGTACTTGCTGCAGGTCAGGATCCCGTAGCAGCGAGGGCAGGGCAAGAGGCGGACCCCGATGGAGCGGCCACACTGGTAGCAGAACTTGAAGAAGGGAATTCTGCAACAGAGCCTCACAGTCAGCAGGTGGCCACTCCGGAACCCGCTTCCCCACAAACAGCCGCTGCCTGGGAGCTGTGCCTGGCCCTGAGCTCCTGGGCTAGTCCCCAGCGTCCCGCACTGTCCCCTGCGTTGGGCAGCCTTCACACACGGACAAAAGCCCCCAAGTCCCCGTCCTGCGGCTGTTCAGCACAGCAACGTTTAGAATAGCAAACCAACACATGCCGAGCTCTGGGAACCGCCTCTGCCCACCAGTAAGGGCTGGTTAAGTGAATGCACATCCATTCAGGAGACCGCCATGGTGCCACAAACACGACGATGGTGGGGAACTCCTAAGCACATAGGGAAATGTCTGTGGTACACTGTGGCATGGGAGAAGTGACTCTTCGAGGACAGGGCATGGAGCCTGCCTTTGGGGTGAGCCTCAAAGTACCAGTCTCCTCTGCTTTAGGAGGAGAAAAACCCTCCCTGTCCTGCACCGGTCCCCTCTCCATCACCTCGCTGGGCTGCTCAGGGTTTGTGAGGTGGGGACGCCCATAAGAACAGGGCCTGGTTCCTGCCTTCTCATCCCAGAGGAGAAACAGCCATGTAAAGAGACTGTTCTGGAACAGCAGAGTGAGTACAGTGCTGAGACTCCAAGGAGAGGCCAGTGGTGGGGGGAGGGGCAAGGAGGGTGCAGGTATGCAGGCTCTGCGGCACAGCCAGCAGGCCAGGCACGCCTCCACAGGACATCCTGCAGAAGCAGAGCCTGGGCTCAAACCCCACTCAGCGGCTGTCTCTGGGACGGGAGGTGGCCACCCTCCTGCAGGACATGGAACCCCTCTCTGACCCACTGGGAGCGGCCCAGGGCAGCTCCATGAGTGTGCCCTGTGACTCTGCACCCTCATCTGCAGGTTGCATCATCTGCACCTCATCTTGGCTGAAGCCCAGAGCCTGCAAGCAGGACTTCCGGGAGGAGGCCATGCCACTTGGGTATCAGATGGCAGAGGCTGTCCCGGGATGAGGTGGTCAGGCCAGGCACAGCAGCACTGTCCAAACACAGGCTGCCATCCTGGAAAGAACCCAGCCCGCAGACACACTTACTGCCCCTGCTCCTTCACATCCAGGCCCTTGGGCAGGCTGGGGCCCTTCTTCTTCATCCTGTGGCTGGGGATCAGCTCCACTGTATGAAAGAGGGTCCCGCATTAGTACCCACATGGCAGGGTGGGGGCCGCCACTACAGATGCCACCTCCTTGGGCTCTCCCTGTGGTGCCCGCCTGCACTACTGGGGAGGCAGGTGGCGGAACCAAGCCTTCGATGGCTCCATAGTGAGTGCGAGGACGAGGATGTAGAGTGGGGCGTGGACCTGGAGGCGCAGGGCAGTCCACGGGCTCCAGGGAGGGGCTTCACTCTTCAGT
Organism: Chlorocebus sabaeus; assembly: GCF_047675955.1. Taxonomy (NCBI): domain Eukaryota; kingdom Metazoa; phylum Chordata; class Mammalia; order Primates; family Cercopithecidae; genus Chlorocebus; species Chlorocebus sabaeus. The sequence goes on from NC_132913.1 coordinate 127,990,219, forward strand.
CTGCTGCTCCACCTGTGTTGTGTCTTCTTTTTAATTCATTTCAAGGTGCTTCAAATTTCCCTTTTGGGTTCTTCTTAAACTTGTTATTTAGACATGTGTTATTTTATGTGAGTTTCCCAAATGTCCTTCTGTTAGTCATTTCTAATTAAATTCTATTATGGTCAGAGTATATGAAATGCATTATTTCTATTCTCTTTATTTAAAGGGTTTGTGATCTATGTATGGTCTATCCTGGAGAATGTCTCCAGGACACTTGAGAAGAATACAGATTCTGTTGCTGTTGGGTAGAGTGTTCTAGAGATCTGATAAGTCTGATAGGCTTGTATGGTTCAACTTCCTGTTTCCTTGATGACCTTGGGCCTAGTTTTTTGATCAATTGTTGAAAGTGAGGAACTGACATTTCCGACTATTATTGTTATCTGTTTCTCCATTTCTGTGACTTTTTGCTTCATGTATTTGGGTGTCTGTGATTCAGTGCATATGGGTTTATAATTGTTATATCTTCCTAATTGATGACCCTTTTATCATAAAATGTCCCTCTTTATCACCAGTAGCATTTGTAAGTCTATTTTTTCTGATATTAGCAATTCCAACCTTCTTGTGATTGCTGTTCCCATGGTAGTTTTTCATCCTTTAACTTTGTCTGTTTGTATCATTGAATTTTTTTTTCTTTTTGAGACAAAGTCTTGCTCTGTCACCCAGGCTAGAGTGCAGCAGCGTGATCTTGGCTCACTGCAACCTCCACCTCCCAGGTTCAAGTAATTCTCTTGCCTCAGCCTCCTCAGTAGCGGGGATTACAGGTTTGCACCACCATACACAGCTAATTTTTGTACTTTTAGTAGAGACAGGGTTTCACCATGCTGGCCAGGCTGGTCTCAAATGCCTGAGCTCAGGTGATCCATCCTCCTCGGCCTCCCAAAGTTCTGGGATTACAGGCGTGAGCCACCACACCTGGCCTGTATTATTGAATTTAACATGTGTGTCCTGTAAATAGCACATAGATGGATCTTCTGCTTTTGTCTAATGTGACAATCTCTGCCTCTTGTTTAATATATTCACATTTAATGTTATTAATGATATACCGTAGTTGGATTTACATTTGATATTTTGCATTTTGTTTTCTATATGTCTCCGAATTTTTCTGTTTCTTTATTCTTCCTTTACTGTTCTGCATCAAGTGGATTCTTTTTGTTATTATTATTATACTTTAGTTCTGGGGTACATGTGCAGAACGTGCAGGTTTGTTACCGAGGTATACACATGCCATGGTGGTTTGCTGCACCCATCAACCCGTCATCTACATTAGGTATTTCTCCCAATGCTGTTCCTCCCCTAGCCCCCTACCCACCAACAGGTCCCAGTGTGTGATTGTCCCCTCCCTGTGTCCATGTGTCCTCATTGTTCAACTCCCACTTAAGAGTGAAAACATATGGTGTTTGGTTTTCTGTTCCTGTGTTAGTTTGCTGAGAATGATGGTTTCCAGCTTCATCCGTATCTCTGCAAAGGACATGAACTCAGCCTTTTTATGGCTGCATAGTATTCCATGGTATATGTGCCACATTTTCTTTATCCAGTCTATCATTGATGGGCATTTGGATTGGTTCCAAGTCTTTGCTATGGTGAATAGTGCTGCACTAAACATATGTGTACATGTGTCTTTATAGTAGAATGATTTATAATCCTTTGAGTAGATACCCAGTAATGGGATTGCTGGGTCAAATGGTAGAGCTTGTACAGCCAAGACAATCCTAAACAAAAAGAACAAAGCTGGAGGCATCATGCTACCTGACTTCAAACTATACTACAAGGCTACAGTAACCAAAACAGCATGGTACTGGTACCAAAACAGATATATAGACTAATGGAACAGAACAGAGGCCTCAGAAATAATGCCACACATCTACAACCATCTGATGTTTGACAAACCTGACAAAAATAAGCAATGGGGGGAAGGGTTCCCTATTTAATAAATGGTGTTGGGAAAACTGGCTAGCCATATGCAGAAAACAGTCAGGACCCCTTCCTTACACCTTATACAAAAATTCACTCAAGATGGATTAAAGACTTAAATGTAAGAACTAAAACCATAAAAACCGCAGAAGAAAACCTAGGCAATACCATTCAGGACATAGGCATGGGCAAAGACTTCATGACTAAAAACACCAAAAGCAATGGCAACAAAAGCCAAAATTGACCAATGAGATCTAATTAAAATAAAGAGCTTCTGCACAGCAAAAGAAACTATCATCAGAATGAACAGTTAACCTACAGAATGGGAGAAAATTTTTGCAATCTATCCATCTGACAAAGGGCTAATATCCAGAATCTACAAAGAATATAAACAAATTTGCAAGAAGAAACCCCCTCCCCCTCAAAAAGTGGGCAAAGGATATGAACAGACACTTCCCAAAAGAAGACAATTTATGCAGCCAACAAACATGAAAAAAAGCTCATCATCACTGGTCATTAAAGAAATGCAAATCAAAACCACAATGAGATACCATCTCACGCCAGTTAGAATGGTGATCATTACAAGTCAGGAAATGGCCAGTCATGGTGGCTTACGCCTGTAATCGGCACTTTGGCAGGCCAAGGTGATGGATCACGAGGTCAGGAGATCGAGACCATCCTGGTTAACACAGTGAAACCCTGTCTCTACTAAAAACAAAAAAAATTAGCTGGGCATGGTAGCACGTGCCTGTAGTCCCAGCTACTCAGGAGGCTGAGACAGGAGGATGGCTTGAACCCGGGAGGTGGAGCTTGCTGTAAGCCGAGATCATGCCACTGCACTCCAGCCTGGGCAACAGAGCGAGACTCCATCTCAAAAAAAAAAAAAAGAACAAAAACAAAAAAAAAGCCAGGAAACAGCAGATGCTGGAGAGGATGTGGAGAAATAGGAACACTTTTACACTGTTGGTGGGAGTGTAAATTAGTTCAACCATTGTGGAAGACAGTGTGGTGATTCCTCAAGGATCTAGAACAAGCATATTATTTTTAATGTAATGTCTTAATTTATCTAATAATTTTGAACTGTATTTTTGAGTTCTTTACTTAGTGGTCGCATCAGCCTTTACCATATGAATCTTCTTTTTATTTTCTTTTCTTTTTGAGACAGGTTCTCACCTTGTCATCCAGGCTAAAGTACAGTGGCATGACCATGCCTCACTGCAGCCTCAACCTCCCAGGCGCCAGTGATCCTTCCACCTCAGCCACCTGAGTAGCTGTGACTACAGGCACATGCCACCATGTCAAGCTCGTTTTTTAAAAATTTCTTGTAGAGACAGGGTCTTGCCATGTTGCCCAAGTTGGTCTTAAATTCTTGGGCTCAAATGATCCTTCTGCCTCAGCCTCCCAAAGTGCTGGGATTATAGACATGAATCATCATGCCTGGCCTACCATATGAATCTTGACTGGTCATAATCAGCTTCAGACCTATACTAACAGCAGTGAGATATTAAAAAGTTATTCCTATATAGCTCTATTTCCTTTTCTGCCTTTTTGTGATATTATTACACATCTATAAAGGTTATAAATCCAACATTATAAGATTATTACTTTATATAATTTTATGTATTCTAAAGAAGCTGAGAGAAGAAAGGAGAAAACATACATATTTATAGCTTTAGTTATATTAAAATTATTTACCATTTCTGGATCTCCATTTCATCTTCTCAATTTGAGTTATCATTTAAAGTCGTTTCTTACCACAACAGAACTTTCCCCCTGCCCACTTCCTTTGTACTGTTATTGCGAAATATAATACATTTCTATATGTTACGGGCATATACACATATGCAACCACACATGCATGCACACACACATAATATATAAATTCAATGCATACATACATATATACAAATTGCTTACATATAAATTATTTTTAAATTGCTTTTACAGTCAACTAACAAAGAAGAAATATGCATTTATATTCTTCTTTACAATTAACTTTGCCAATGCTCTTTGTTCATGTGTATTTAATTCCCACCTTAAGTCACTTGCTTTCAAAATACTTTCAGTATTTATTTTAAGGGAAGGCTATAACAACCAATTCTCACAGGTTTCATCTGGGAATATGTCGATTTCACTTTCATGCTTGCAAGTTAACTTGCTGGACATAAGATTCTCAGTTAGCAGTTTAACTCTGAGCACTTTGTTTTTTGTTTGGTTACTTTCAATTTTCTTTAACTAGAGACTGGGTCTCACCATGTTGCCCAGGCTGGTCTCAATCTCCTGGGCTCAAACAGTCCTTCTGCCTCAGTCTCCCAAAATGCTGGTATTACAGGCATGAGAGCCACCATGTCCAGCCATCTTTGAGCATTTTGAATATGACATCCAACTGTCCTGAGTCTCCTCTAACAACCCTTCATTGCATCCTTTTATTATTATTATTTACACAAATTTGTGGAGCACATCAAAAGTTTTGTGACATGTATATACTGTCTAGTGATCAAGTTAGGGTATTCGGATGCCCATCACCTGAATAAAATACATTTTTGTTAAGTATAGTAATTCTACTCTGCTCTAAAACATTGACTTTATTTCTTCTATCTTACTGCATCTTTGTACCCTTTAAACCTCTTCTCTTCATCCTACCCACCCTTCCCAGTCTCTGTTATCTAGTTTTCCACTCTCTACCTCCATGTGTTCAAACTTTTTAGCTCCCACATAAAAGTGAGAACATACGATATTTGTCTTTTTGTGCCTGGCTTATTTCACTTAAGATACTAACCTCCAGTTCCACTTGTGTTGCTACAAATGACATGATTTAATTCTTGCCTATGTCTGAATAATATTCCATTGTGTATATATACCACGTTTTCTTTTTGTTGTTGTTGTTGTTGGTTTGTTTTTGAGATAGAGTCTCGCTCTGTCACCCAGGCTGGAGTGCAGTGGCACGATCTCGGTTCACTGCAATTTCTACCTCCTGGGCTCACGCCATTTTCCTGCCTCAGCCTCTCGAGTAGCTGGGACTACAGGCGCCCACCACCACGCCCAGCTAATTTTTTTGTATTTTTAGTAGAGACGGGGTTTCACCGTGTTAGCCAGATGGTCTTGATCTCCTGACCTCATGATCCACCCGCCTCAGCCTCCTAAAGTGCTGGGATTACAGGCGTGAGCCACCGCACCCAGCCACCACATTTTCTTTATCTATTTATTTGCTGATGAACATTTAGGTCAATTCCGTATCATAGCAATTGTGTATTGTGCTGCAATAAATAGGCAAGTGTAGATACTCCTTTGATATATTGATTTTTTCCCCTTTGGGTAGATAGTAGTGTGATTACTGGATCGAATGATAATACTATTTTTTTTTTGTAGAAATCTTCATACTGTTTTCCATAGTGCCTGTACTAGTTTACATTCCACCAGCAGCATATAAGAGTTCCCTTTCCTTGGCATCCTTTCTACCATCTGTTATTTTTCTGTCTTTTTAAAATAGCCATTCTGACTGATTTGCATTTCTCTGATTAGTGATGTTAAGCTATTCTTTTTTTGTTTTTTTAGGCATAAGATGAACAGATGAGCATTTTTTTCATCGCCCACTGGCTGTTTGTATGTCTTCTTTTGAGAAATGTCAATTCATGTCCCTTACTCAAGTTTAATAGGATTATTTTTTCCTGTTGAATTTTATGAGTTCCCTGTATATTCTGAATATTAGTCTCCTGTCAGGTAAATAGTTTGCAAATGTTTTCTCCATTCACCAGGTTCTCTCTTCACTATGTTGATTATTTCTTTCATTGTGCAGAAGCTCCTTAGTTTTATTAAATCCCATTTGTCTATTTTTGGTTTTGTTGCCTGTGTTTTTGAAGTCTTAGTCATACCTTCTTTGCCTAGATCAATGTCCAGGAGAATTTGCCCTAAATTTTGAGTATTTTTATAGTTTCAAGTCTTGTGTTTAAGTCTTTAGTCCATGTAGAGTCTTTTTTATATATGGTGAGAGATAAGGGTCCACTTTCATTCTTCTGCACGTGGCTATCCAATTTTCCCAGCACCATTTACTGAAGAAAGTGTGCTTTCCCCAATGTACGTTCTTATCAGCTTGGACAACGATCAGTTGGCTGTAAATATATGGCGTTATTTCTGGGTTCTTTATTCTGTTTCATTGGTCTATGTATCCATTTGTATATCAATACATGCTGTCTTGGTTACTATAGCTTTGTAGTATATTTTGAATCCAGGTAATGTGATGTCTCTAGCTTTGTTCTTTTTGTTCTGGATTGCTTTGGCTATTTGGGATCTTTTTTGGTGCTACATGAATTTTAGAATTGTTTTTTCTGTTTTTGTGAAGAATGGCACTGGTATTATGATAGGGATTGTATTGACTCTGTAGATTGCTTTTGGTGGTATGGTCATTTTCACGATATTAATTCTTCCAACCCATGAACATGGGATGTCTTTCCATGTTTTTGTGTGTCCTCTTCAATTTCTTTCATCAGTGTTTTATAGTTTTCCTCATGGACATCCTTCACCTTTTTGGTTAAATTTATTCCTAAGTATTTTTTGCAGCTATTGTGTGATTGCCTTCTTGATTTTGGTCTTGGCTAGGTCATTATTGGGGTATATAAATGCTAATGATTGTTTTGTCCTTTACTTTTGTAACCTGCAATTTTAATGAATTCATTTATGAAATCTAAGAGTGTTTTGGTGGTCTTTAGGTTTTTCTAGATATAGAATAATATCAGCAATGAGGGACAATTTCACTTGCGCTTTTCTAATGGGGATGCCTTTTATTTCTTTCCCTTGCCTGATTCCTCTGGCTAGGACTTCCAGTACTAGGTTGAATGGGAGTGGTGAAAGCGGGCAGCCTTATTACAGTTCTTACAGGAAAGGCTTTTAATTTTTTCCCATTATGATGATGTTAGCTGTGGACTTGTCATATACGGCCTTTATTATTTTAAAGTATATTCCTTCTGTGCCTAGTTTCTTAAGAGTTTTTATCAGCTGGGCATGGTGGCTCACACCTGCAATCCCAGCACTTTGGGTGGCCGAGGCAGGCAGATCACCTGAGGTCAGGAGTTCGAGACCAGCCTGGCCAACATGGTAAAACCCCGTCTCTACTAAAAATACAAAAGAAAAAAAATATAGCTGGGCTTGGTGGCAGGTGCCTGTAATCCCAGCTACTCTGGAAGCTGAGGCAGGAAGAATTGCTTGAACCTGGGAGGCAGAGGTTGCAGTGAGCTGAGATCATGCCACTGCACTCCAGCCTGGGCAACAGAGCAAGACTGTCTCAAAAAAAAAAAAAAGTTTTTATCATGAAGGCTTGTTGAGTTGTATCTAGCGTTTTTTCTGCATCTATTGAGATGGTTGTATGGTTTTTGTCCTTCATTCTGTTGATGTGATGTATCACATTTATTAATTTGCGTATGTTGAACTATCCTTGCATGCGAGGTATAAGCCTCACCTAATCTTCTGAAAGTGGTGTTGGATGTGGCTTGCTAGTACTGTATGGAGAATTTCTGCATCTAGATTAATCAGGAATATTGACCTGTAGATTTTCTGCTTGTGTCCTTGTCTGCTTTTGATATCAGGGTGACACTGGCCTGACAGAATGAGTTAGGGAGAATTCCCTCCTCAATTTTTTGGAATGGTTTCAGGAGGATTGGTATTAGTTCTTCTTTATATATTTGGTAGAATTCAGCTGTGAATCCATCTGGTCCTGGGTTTTTCCTTGTTGAGAGACTTTTTATTGCTGATTCAACCTTGCTACTCATTATTGGTCTGTTCAGGTTTTCTAGTTATTCCTCATTCCATCTTGGTAGACTGTATGTTTCCAGGAATTTATCCATTTCCTCTGGGTTTTCCAGTTTGTCATATAGTCTCTGATGATCTTTTGTATTTCTGTGGTATCAGTTGTAATATCTCCTTTTTCATTTCTGATTTTATTTACAGAGATTCATTTCTTCAAATAAGATATAAAAGGAGAAATTTATTCTCTCTTCTTGGTTAGTCTAGCTAGCAGTTTACTAATCTTGTTTCCAACTTTTTAAAGAATCAACTTTTTATTTCATTGATTCTCTGTATTTTTTCTCTATTTCATTTAGTTCTGCTCTGATCTTTATTTACTTTCTTCTTCTAATTTTGGATTTGATTTGTTCTTGCTTTTCTAGTTCCTTGAGGTGCACTGTTAGATTGTTAGTTTGTAATCTTTCTAATATTTTGCTGTAGGCATTTATTGCTATAAGCTTCCCCTCTTAGCCCTGTTTTTGCTGTATCCCACAGGTTTTGGTATATTGTGCTTCCATCTTCGTTTGTTTCAATACACTTTTTCATTTCCATCTTAATTTCTTCATTGATTCAATATTCATTCAAAAACATGTTTAATTTCTATGTTTGCAAAATTGTATACACATAGTTGTATATATTTGTATATAAATATGTGTATAGTATACATATTTGAATAGTATATGTATTTGTATAGTTTACAGAGTTCTTCTTGGCACAGACTTCTTATTTTAGTCCATAGTGGTCTGAGAAGATACCTGATATGATTTTGATTTTTTTAATTTGTTGAGATTTGTTTTGTTCTCTAACATATGGTCTATCCTGGAGGATGTTCCATGTGCTGATGAAAAGTATATTCTGCATTTGTTAGATAAAATGTTCTGTAAATGTCTGTGAGGCCCATTTGGTCTGATGTCCTGTTGCAATCCAATGTTTCTTTGTTTATCTTCTGTCTAGATAATCTGCCTAATGCTGAGAGTGTGGTATTGAAGACCCCCATTATTATTGTATTGCAGTATATATCTGCCTTTAGATTAGTAATATTTGCTTCATGAATCTGGGTGCTCCAGTGTTGGGTGCATATATATTTAGTGTTGTAATATCCTCTTGCTAGATTGATCCTTTTATCATTATATAATGACTGTCTTTTTTTTTTTTTTTTAACTCTTCATGACTAAAAGTCCATTTTATCTGATATAAGTATACCTAGTTACTCCTGCTCACTACTGGTTTATGTTTGCTTGGAATATCTTTTTTCATCCCTTTATTTCAGTCTATATGTCTTTAATGATAAGGTAAGTTTCTAGTAAGCAGAATCATTTTTGGATCATGGATCATTTTTAATCCACTTAGCTATTCTATCTTTTAAGAGGATACTTTAATTTGTTCATGTTCAAGGTTATTCTTGATACCTAAGGCTTTGTTCCCATCATGTTGTTTTCTGGTTGTTTCATATACTTCTTGTTCCTTTCTTATAGTTTGGCATTGTGCTTTGGTGGATTTCTATAGTGGTAGCATTTGAGTTCTTTCTCTTCCTCCTTTGTATAACTACTTTGCCAGTGACTTTTATACTTTGGTGTGTTTTCATAATGGTAAATGTTGTCCTTTAACTTCTATGTTTAGGACTCCCTTGAGCATTTGTAGAACTGGTCTAGTAGTAATGAATTACCTCAGCATTTGTTTGTCCAGGGGTGACTTTATTTGTCCTTCATTTATGAAAGATAATTTTGCTGGATATAGTATTCTTGGGTGACAGGGTTTTCTTCTTTCAGCATGTTGAATATACCATCCCATTCTCTTATGGCCTGTGAGGTTTCTGCTGATAAATCTGTTGGTCTTAAGGAATTTCCTTTATGGTTGACTAGACGCTTTTCTTTTGCTGCTTTTAAGATTTTCTTTGACTTTAGATGGTCTGACTATAATGTGCCATGCAGAAGATCTTTTATTGTTGTATCTTCCCGTGGTTCATTTGAACTTCCTTTATCTGAACGTCTATATCTCTTGCTAGACTTGAGAAGTTTTCATCTATTATTTCATTAAATTAGTTTTCTTTTTAAAAAAAAAAAACTATTTATTTTTAGAGATAGGTTCTGGCTGTGTCACCCAGGCTGGAGTACAGTGGCACAATCCTAGCCCACAATAACCTCAAACTCCTGGGCCCAGCCTCCCAAGCAGCTAGGACTATAGGTGCATGCCATGATACCCAGCTATTTTTTTTTTCTTTTTTGTAGAGATAGGCTCTTGCTATATTGCCCAGGGTGGTCTCAAATTCCTGGCCTCAAGCAATCTTCCCACCTTGGCCTCCCAAAGCACTGGTATTATAGGTGTAAGCCACCACACCTGGCCCTAATTCATTAGTACATTTTCTAATCCTTTGTTTCTTTGCCCTTAAGGATACCAATAATTTGCAAATTTACTTGCTTTATGTTGTCCTAAATATCATGAAGCCTTTGTTTATTTGTTTTTATTCTTTTATCTTTACTTTTGTTTGATTGGATTATTTCAAAAGACCTGTCTCAAGTTTTGAGATTTCCTCTGTCTCATCTAGTCTATTGTTGATGCTTTCAAATGTATTTTGTATTTCCTTCAATGAATTCTTCAGTTCCAGAATTTCTATTTGGTTATTTTTTAAAATGTCTCTTTGATAAATTTCTCATTCATATCCTTGTTTTTCTAATTTATTTGTATTGTTTGTTCAGTATTCTCTTCTATTTTAGATCCTTTAAAATAAATTATTTCGTTTTTTGTTTTTAGTTTTTTTTTTGAGACAGAGTCTCACTCTGCCGCCTAGACTGGTGTGCAGTAGCACCATCTCGGCTCACTGCAGCCTCTGCCTCCCGGGTTCATAATTTCTCCTGCCTCAGCCCCACGAGTGACTGGGATTACAGGCATGCACCACCACACCCAGCTAATTTTTGTACTTTAGTAGAGACAAGGTTTCACCATGTTGGCCAGGCTGGTCTGGAACTCCTGACCTCAAATGATCTGCCTGCCTCGGCCTCCCAGTGTTGGAATTACAGGCATGAGCCACCGCACGTGGCCTAAAAATCAGTATTTCAAATTCTTTATCTGGGATCTCAAAAATTTCTTTTTGGTGGCCGGGCGTGGTGGCTCACGCCTGTAATCCCAACACTTTGGGAGGCCAAGGCAGGCAGATCATCAGGTCAGGAATACAAGACCAGCCTGACCAACATGGTGAAACCCCATCTCTATTAAAAATACAAAAAAAAAAATAGCCAGGCATGGTGCTGCGCACCTGTAATCCCAGCTACTCAGGAGGCTGAGGCAGGAGAAACACTTGAACAGAGGAGGCAGAGGTTACAGTGGGCCGAGATTATGCCACTGAACTCCAGCCCACTTACATCCCTGTCTCAGATCACAGAAGTACTCACTTCCCAGCACCAGACACTGCCACCCAGGCCTTGCTCAGTTCCTAGCCCCTACTGTGGGAGCATACCTGGCTTGCTCCCGTCCCAGCAGTGACAACTTGAGTTTCCATAATACTCCATAGTCCCAGGGCCCGTGGGTCCCAGGACAGAATGTAGTTTTCCAGAGGCTAGTTTTGAAAATGGTGACTTGCTGAGGCCACTTAGGTCCCAGAAAGGGTGTGGAACCCAGTGCAACCTTCCTTCCTGGAGCTCTTCCATCCCACAGTCTCCTGGAAGCTTCCTGTATTAGCTTCAAGGGTTGGGAGGGTCAAGGGATTGTCCTGCCAGGACTGCATGATTCCATGGTGAGGAAGTGGGCCACTGGAAATCTACTACTCACCTCTTCCCTACACTGGGAATTCACTCCTGGTGCCCAGCCGAACCCAGTCAGAGGCTGCCTCTCCTCCTCCTCCCCCACTTTTGGTGTCCCCTGTCACTTCTCTGTTGAGTTCCAGCATTCTCTCTTGGATAAAGTACTTGGAGTGTGACTGTCTATACACTGCTCTGGTTCTACTAAGTGGAGAAACTGGGCATGAAATGCTTCTTATTAGCCATCTTGACCATCCCCCAACCAATTTCTTCTGATGAGATGCCGGCTAGCTGTTAATCTTACTGGGATTTCCTTGTAAGTTTTGAGTTATTTTTTTCTTGCTGCTTTTAATGTTTTCTCCTTGTCTTTGGCTTTCAGTATTTTAACTCTGTCTGTTTTACGAATCTCCGTTTTATCCTACTTGAAACTCCATTAAGCTTCCTAGATACATAAATTATTTTTAAATACATTTAGAAAGTTTTTATCCATCATGTCTCCAAACATTTTTCCTGCTCCTCTCTCTCTCACCTCTGCTTCCGGTCCTCTAATTATATACATACTGGTGTGCTTGATGGTGTCCACTTTCCCCTGATGATCTCTTCATTTCTCATCATTCTTTTTTTCTCTCTTGTTGGTCTCCCACTTTTCTCTGAGGACCTGTTCATTTTCCTTCATTCTTCTCCCTCGGGGCTGGATATTACTATCTGTTTGTTTATTTGGTTCATGACCAGCTGGGTTAATTGTGTGAAATCCATTTCTCTCCTGCAGTATAAAGCTTCTGATGTTCCTTCTCATGGAAGGCAGCCTTGGGTTTGTCCACAGTGACCCTAAGGTGACAGTGGTTTGGACAAGGATCTCTTTGACTGTCTCCTTCCATGACCATACGCTCCTGTTTAGTTCTGATAATTGCTGGCTGACTGTTCATAATTTGCAACAGTGCCCTGGGTATAAATGGCTTCCTAGGCTGATCCAATTAGATCAGAGCTCATTGAAGGGATAGTTCCCAAGGTCAGTATTCAAGATTTGTTCTGACCACAGGAGGGCTCTTCCCAGCTATCTTTCCTCATTTTTCTCTGGCATACTTTATAGGTAATACAAACTATAGTATATAATTGCTGGCAGATGATAGTTTCACCTGTATTTCCAGTGAGTTTACCAATCTTCTTGATATTGCTCATCATCACCTCCAGTAATTCTTAGTGCATCACCTCCTGGCCATCTTGGAAGCTGAGCATAAGAATGGAGCCACCACCTCCTGGCCATCTTGGAGGCACACTAAGTCTGGAGCAATAGGAACTTAGCCTCAGCAACAGGTAGCTGGGGGCAGGATGAGAATTACTGACAACCATGCCCCCTTCTACTGGTGTTCTTGGCTGTACCCGTCTGGAAAAGAGTTTCTGCCTCCCTGAGCTGTGAGAGTGAAAAGGAAGGTAGATCTTGGTTTAATACCACAGACATTCTGTTCTTACTGAGTTTTAAAAGATTTTATTGAATAAATGTTTCTCTGTGTGCTCTTTAGATCAGTCCTTGGGGTGTGTGAGACTTGTTACGACCACAAGAAGGGTTCTCCTGTCTCTCTTTTCTTAGTTTTCTCTAGCAATTAGCCATTCTATAGTTTAGTCTGTATCTCCAGTGAATTTACCAATCTCCTTCCAATTGCCTCTCAACATTAGGCTTGAAGTTGTCTTTGCTCTGTTAAAAATGAAGTCGGTTTCTTTGCGATGAGGTGTGAAGCTCACTGTTTTAAGGTGTGTCTCTCCCCTGGGCAGAATCGCTGAGCCAAGGCTCTGGAGCTGGGGGTTGGGACAATGGGATACTTCTCCATAAGTGACACCCCCATTTTAGGACCTAATCTCTGATGGACAGGAGGAGGCCGTAGACGTGGGTCTCCTCAACTTGCCTCTCCCTGCCTGGTCCTCCGCCCATGGGCCAGTACAAGCCTGATTAGAACTCCAGTGTCCTCAGGGGTGTCATGCCCAAGGCAGAGCCTATATCCCCCAAGTGGAGCTCTACACAAACGGAGGCCTCACCCTGCAGGCACCCTGGCCATGAAGTAGCCTCAGCAAAGGTGCATCCATGTGTACTGGTGGGCGAGCCAGGTGGGGGGAAGTTTACGTTTGTGTCGAGGGGAGGTTAGTATGTGTGTGGGGGGCACATATTATGGGAGTGGCTTGTGGCTGTGTGCATGTGTGAGACATGGGAGGCAGGGGATGACCTGGTATGTAAGTGAGGGCCGGGGTTGGGTGGGGCAGGTGTTAGGGTGGGGTGGGGGTTATGCGAGGGTGGGCACATGTGTGACAGTACCTAAGTGAGTTTGGGAGGTGGGTGTGGGGTGTCCATGTGTGTGTCTAGATGTATGCAGACCGTGGTTGGGTGGGATGCGGGGAAGCAGTGTGCTGTGTGGGTGGGGACAGGCATGTGTGTGGGTAGGTGTGCAGATAACTGTGGGGGTGGGGCTGAGGGATTTCAGGGCATACACGCTGGGGAGTGTGCAAGTATGTGGGTGGGCATGTGGCTGGTAAATATTTGTGGGGACATAAGCATGCGATGTGGTTTGGATGTGTCCCCTCCAAATCTCATGTTGAACTGCGGGCCCCCTGTGGGAGGTGGGCCTGGTAGGAGGTGACCAGATCGTGGGGATGGACCTCTCATGAGTAGCTTAGTGCCATCCCCTTGGGTATGAGTGAGTTCTCAGTTAGTTTACATGAGAGCTGGGAGTTTAGAAGAGCCTGGGACACCCCTGCCTTCTCTCTCTCCCTCCCTCTCTCGCCATGTGATGGACAGGCTTCCCTTCACCCTCCACCGGGAGTGGAAGCTCCCTGAGGTCTCCCCAGAAGCAGATGCTGGTACTGTACTTCCTGTGCAGCCTGCAGAACCACAAGCCTATTAAACCTCTTCTCTAATTACCCGGCCTCAGACGTTCCTTTACAACGCAAACGGACTAACAGCATGTGGAAGTGTGTGGGGCGGAGCACTGTGTACTGGGAAGGCATCTGGGGGGTTGCTCAGTGGGGGACTGTGTGGGACTGAGGACTCAGAGTGGAGGGTGGGATCAGCAGCTTCGTGTGTGTGTGCGCACACACGTTAACACATGACAGGTTTTTATGTGAGGAGAGGATGGGTGTGGGTGTCAGTGTGTATGGATGTGTAAGTGGGTCTGTGTGTGTAAGGTACACATAAGTAGGTAAACGTGGGGGTGAGAACATGAGGGGGTATGTGGGCGTGGGGGTGAGTAGGTGGGTGGGGATGTGGGGGTGGGGAGTGAGTATGTGGGAGGGGGGTGACCAGGTGGGTGGGGGTGGGTATGTGGGTGTGGGTACATGGGGGAGTAGACATCAGTAGATGGATGGTACGTTTGTGGGGTGGGTGCATGTGTGGAGCTGGGGACATGTGGCAGTGTGCAGGACACACCCTGTAGGGGTGTGACCATGCAGGGAAGCACCACCCCAGGCCTCGGGCCCACATGCTCTGGACTGGGTGGACTGGAACTCCCTACAGGGCTCCCGCAGCAGTGCCTAGTCCTCTCCTGGGCGTGGGGCCCCTCTGACCTGGGCCCTGGCCCTAGGTCACCAACTCCACTTCCCAGGGGAACCTCCCCAGTCCAGACCCCTCTTCTCAATCTCTCCTGCACGAGCTCCTTGGAGGATATGACACAAAGGGGCTGGGCCAAGCCAAGCTGACGAGCCCAGCCCGAGGAAGGCTCCTCCAGAGCCCCAGGGGGTCCAGATCTCCAGGGATCACAGCCCGAGGCATGAGGCCGGAACGCTGCCCCCTGGAGCAGAGCAGAACAGGGCCCACTGCTCACCTCTCTTACACAGGTACAGCCACGTGGGGTCCCACTGGCTCTCCTTGGCAAAGACAGCCTGCCGTAGCTGCAAGCCCATGTACTCCAGGAGCCGCTTCCGTGCCAGGAACGTCTCGCGCTCCGCTGGCATCAGCGTATGGAAGGGGCAGTGGGCAATCTTCCGGTCCTGCACACAGCGCCAGGGTCACCACAGGGTCCCGGGCTCGCCCCTCACTGCGGGGGTGACTCTGGGTGATCAAGGGCCCCTCTCGGCTCTTATGATGTATAACTGAGGATGAACCCTGACAGACATACAAAGCTGGGAGCACACACAGCTGCACCTGGCATGAGCTCGGCACTTCGGGGGGGTTGCCTCTGCAGCCAAGGGGCTGCTCTGGGGGAGGCACTAGCAACCTTGAGCCCAGCTTTGCCCCAGAGGAGCTAATGCCCCAGCCGGGGGTCCTGCACATGACCCACACTCCCCCTCCTTCCTCACAGGAGGCTCACCACCTACCTGGAAGAATCTGAAATAGCCATAGTCCACAGCTGTGCCCACCGCCACCTTTTCCCCCTGTCTGAGCGTCACGGGCTTCAGGATGTCGGCCCCGTGATCGATGAGTCGGTCAATCTGTGGAGAACAGAACCAGGTCAAACGCGCAAGGACACCCTGGCTACTGGGAGCAGTGAAGACCGCCTGAGAAGGGCCATGGTCACCTGCAGTCCCCACCGAGGCCACCCTTGCAGGTGTGCAGCAGTGCCCAGGAGACAAACGGGGAGAGGGAGACGGAGATGGGGCTGACCTCATGGACAAGGAGTTGGGGCTGAGCCTCGCCTAATGATGTCACAGTGAAGTCAAGGCTAGGCCACGCCTCGGGGAGTCCTCCCTGGCGCCCGACTCGCAGCACCATAGAATCAATGGAGTCTGTGAAGTCTGTTACAGTCCTGCTCCCCTCAGGCTGTCAGTGACATGAGGGCAGACACCAGGCAGCTCTTGTTCTTCATCAGATCCCAACACGCCATGGGGGTGCTCAACAAGACAGCGAGTGCACGTGTATGCTTGTATTTGGTGTGTGCGGGGCGGGGGGCCAGTGCGTGGGCATGCATGGGTATGTGTATGTGTGTTCATGGCTGGGTGGGTGTGAGTGCGCCTGCATGTAGGTATGTGGATGTGTGTGGATGTGTGTGTGTGCATGTGTGGGGCTAGTGGGTGAGTGTGTGTGGATATATGCATGCATGTTCATAGGTGGGTAGGAGTGTGCCTGCATGCATTAGGTGTGCAGTGTGGGTGTGTGCGCCTGCATGTGTGTCTGTGCATGAGTGGGGGCTAGTGTGTGTGCATGCATGAGTAAGGGCACACATGTATGTCTGAGTCTGTGTGCATGTGTGCCTGACTCGTGGCAAACATACGACAGCAATGGTCTCTGGCTCAACAGGTACAACAATCCCATCCAAAGCAAGGACCATCTAAAGAGGCTGCCCCTCCTGACATGGGAGGAGGCAAGTTCTATCGGGGGCCTGGCAGGCTCAGGGCAGCCCGTGTGAGTGAATGAAAACCAGGCCATCATCTGTGGAAGGCTCACTGCTGTGTGCATGGGGGCCTTGCTAGCCAAGTGCAAGCAGGGCCATGATTCGGTGAAACACAACTCCCCCAGCGAGATCCCCACTCTCTGTGACATGCATAACACACATTCCACACAAACACAGCAACCCTGCTTTCTCAGCAACACACGAGAACAATGCCCTGGGCATGGCACCAGGCACAGTGCGGGACGGCGGAGCAGCCAATGCCACCAACACCAGTGGCCAGCCTGGCCTGAACGGCTGACTCCCTGGCGCATGGGGGCATGGGTGGAGTTTATACACAGATTCCTCAAGGCCAAGTGAGGCCAGGCAAGGCATACGCCAGGCACAGGAGGCGGCTGTTTCCCACTGCTCCCGAGGATAGAGCCACCCAGATCCACCCATGACACCCCCGTCTTCTTGACTCTCCTTCCTGCTGAAACCATGATAACATGCCGAAAACCCCATGAGTCAGTTCCCTGCTGGACATGCATCCGAGGTCCCCCCACCTCATCAAATCTTTTTCAGGAAAAGCGGGCAGATGGTGGGTGAGCGAGGGCTGCCACAGGTGCTTGGTGATGGACAGGTGGGTGGACCATGGATCGACCCTTCCCTGCCCAATGTTGCTGGGGGACTTGCCAGCCCACCCCCATCCCCCAAGTGGTGTCTTTGTAGGGGACCCAGGCCTCAGTCAGTCCTGGCACTGGGACAGCTTCTCTGGACAGCTCTGCCTGGGTAGTGATGCAGCTACGCTACCCCTCCCCGCCCCTGGGCTCCCAGGACTGGCCACTCGGCAGCAGCTGGGATTCACCCCTTAGTCTCACCCTGCTGGGCACCTTCTCCCCTCTGGCCAAACATCATTCCTGGGAACTTCTGCATCCCCACAGCTCCCATGTCTCCACAGACCCCTCCACACTGACCCCAACCCCTGGGAGTCACTGGGGACAACCAGCCCCAGCAGGGTGTGCAGGGTGGCCTGGGGCTTTCTCAAGCCAGGTCCCATGTACTCACCCCTTCCTCTCCCGCCATAGCCCCTCCCCACCTGCTGACCTGCCTGTCTCTCACCAGGAGGCCCTGGCTGCCCATGGTGACTGCCTCACCCGCGGTGAGAACTGAGATACACTCTGCTGTCACTGTGCCAAACCATTCCCTCGCCAACGCTCCCCTCCAGACCCTCACCTCCCAAGCACCCCCATCTGAACTTTGACATTACTGTCTCTACCTCACCCCCCAGGCACTCTGCCCCACCTCCACGGCACAACGACCCCATTCCCCTGCTGAGGCTCCCCAGGCATGCCCTTGGCTGCAGCTGGATAACCTCGCCCCTCCATCCCCGGAGCCCGCCTCTCCAGTGGCCCTGTCCTCCATGCCTCTTCAGACCCCAGCAGCATCAGCACACTCCAGGAACCAGCCCTGCCCAGGGGGCTCCGCCTCTGAGACCACAACCCCTGCTGAACAGCACCGGGAGGGAAGGCTGGGACCTTTCCGGGAAGAGGAAGGGGCGGCCTGAAGCGGACCGGCCCGGCGTGTGCCTCTGAGGAGTCTGTCAGGATCAGTGGGCTTGAACACGGATCCTTCAGTCGGACTTGCTCTGCTCTCAAATTAAGGAAATTTGGGGCCTCATATCTAAGCAGAGTCTGCCCAGTGAGAGGAGCTAGAAATGTTCGTGAGAACAGGATTTTGTCCCCCGGAGGCCACAGAAAAGACAGTGAGGGAGGGACTTTCTAAAGGTCCCCTGGCTGATGAAAGCTCCTTTCTGCAACGGTTTTTCTCCAAACACTGCTAACCCATGTTCTGGCAGCCCCTTCCTTGGCCGTTCAAAGACAAATGTGGAACCCATGCCTGGTGCTGCAGCCATCCACATGCCGGGGCCTGGGGAGTCCGGGGGGCCCGGAACTCGAGCTTCACGCATTCATTTACGGGACAATCTTTAGAAAGTTTAGTATGAGAATATTCAGGAGGCCTGGTGACCCCAGACCCTCAACAAGCTCCACCTCAGGCCTGTGCGTCCCACGTGCTCACCACGGGCCAAGGCCAAGAACAGCAGCCAAGGAGAAAGGAGAGGAAGACTGAAAACGCCGAAGCCGTGTGTGGTGGGTTCGCTTGGGTCCCCTAAAAAGGTAAGTTGAAGTCCTAACCCCCGGGATCTGTGAACATAACTTTATTTGGACACAGGGTCGTTGCAGATGATCAAAGTAACATGAGGTCCTTAGGGTGGTAGGTGGTCCAATATGACCATTGTCTTTTGAGAAGGGATGTTTGGCTGCAGAGACAGACATGCATGCAGGAGAACGCCATGAGCTGAGGAGGGCAGAGGTGGCCAGCCAGCCCCCAGAAGCCACGGCGAGGTCTACAGCAGGGTCTACACCAGGGTCGCAACCCTGCAACACCGCGACCGTGGCCTCCACCCTCCAGGACCAGAGCCAGCTCACTTCTGTGGCTTAAGCCGCCCAGGCTGTGGTCTGCTACAGCAGCCACAGGAGCGCTAGAGGAAGAGCCCCTGAAACAAGGTTCTGCCACAGCCTGACCAGCAAGACGTGGTGGGAGATGGAGGCGTCGCCAGGACCTAGGCAGCCCAGGCCTCTGGCAGAAGGGTCCTGCAGCACCATTGTTTACGTACACCTCCCAAGCCAGGGCACCCCTAGGGTTTCAGGGACTCCATGGACTCAGGTCCTGCAGCACCATTGTTTACATACACCCCACAAGCCAGGGCACCCCTAGGGTTTCGGGAACTCCATGGACTCAGATCCCAAGAAAGCATAATAAGAGAAAAGTACCAGATTTTCCAGGAGGCTACGGAAAAGTATTTCTGAAAGTTCCTAGCTGAAACTATAAAACTCTTAGAAGAAAACATAGGAAGAATCTTCATGACATTGAATTTGGCAATGATTTCTTGGCTATGACACCAAAGGTAAAGGCAACAAAAGAAAAAATAGACAAGCTGGACTTCATGAAAATTAAAAACTTTTGTGTATCAAAATATTTGTAAATTACATACTCGATAAGGGATTAACATCTAGAATATATAGAAATGTCCTAAAACTCAACAATAATAATAAAGATTCAAAAATTGCCGAAGAAGTTGAATAGACATTTCTCCAAATAAGATACATAAATGGCCAACAAGCACATGAAAGACGTTCAACATCACTCATCATTAGGGAAATACATATCAAAACCACAATGAGAAGGCTGGCGGGGGTGACTTCCACCTGTAATCCCAGCACTTTGGGAGGCCAAGACAGATGGATCGCTTAAGGCCAGGAGTTTGAGACCAGTCTGGCCAACATGGCAAAACCCCATCTCTACTAAAAATACAAAAATTGGCTGGGTGTGGTGGTGGGCGCCTGTAATTCCAGCAAGAATCTTGAACCCAGGAGGTGGAGGCTACAGTGAGCCGAGATCACATCACTGCACTCCTGCCTGGGCGACAGAGTGAGACTCTGTTTAAAAAACAAACAAAATACCGCCCCGCATCCATTAGGATGGCAACTATCAAAAAAACAGAAAATAGCAAGTATTGGTGATCATCTGGAGTGACTGGAACCCTGTCCACTGTTGGTGAGAACATGAAACAGTGCAGCTGCCGTGGACACAGTATGGAGGTTCTTCAAAACATTAAACATATGGCTGGGGGCGGTGGCTCAGGCCTGTAATCTCAGCACTTTGGGAGGCCGAGGTGGGCGGATCACTTCAGGTCAGGAGTTCAAAGATCAGCCTGACCAACATGGTGAAATCCCGTCTCTACTAAAAATATAAAAATTAGCTGGGTGTGGTGGCGCACACCTGTAATCCCAGCTACTCAGGAGGCTGAGGCAGGAGGACTGCTTGGACCTGAGAGGCGGAGTTCACAGTGAGCTGAGATCACACCTCTGCACTCTAGCCTGGGCGACAGAGTGAGACTTGGACTCAAAAAAAAAAAAAAAAAAAAAATTAAACATAGAATGATTATACCATAGGACCCAGCCATCCCACTTCCAGGCAAGTTCCCAGAAGAACTGAAAGTGGGCTCTTGAAGAGAAGCGTGTCCATTAGTGCCACTAGCGGCATTCCTCACAACAGCTCAAACATGGAAGCAGCCCAAATGTCCATCAACAGAGAAACGGAGAAGCCAGATGTCGTCCATGCATCCTGGGGGGTGTCACTCAGCCGTGAAAAGAAAGGAAATCCTGACACCAGCTACCCCATAGATGAACCTTCAGGACAGGGTGCTGAGTGAAACCAGTCACAAAAAGAACAAGTACTGTGTGCTTCCATGTATGTGGGGCGTTTCACGTTCACAGACAGAAAGTAGAATGGCCAGAGGCTGGGGGTGGGGAATGGGAGCGAGTGTGGAATGGAGACAGAGGCTTCGTTTCGCAAGATGAAGCAGCTCTGGAAAGGGAGGGTGATGACGGCTGCACAGCAATGAGAACAGACTTACCGCGACATGCACACCTGCAGTGGTTAAGATGGTAAACTTCATGTTATAGGGATGTTACCGTAATGTTTTTGAAAGGCAAAACATTATAGGTATGTTACCATAATGTTTTTTGGCCAACAAAAAATAAAAATGAAAAAAGATTTTTTCCATAACCAACCTGATAAATCCTCAAGGCAAGCTGCAAATGAAGGGGTGTTCCCTACTTTGGTAAAGGACGGCTACCGGAAATGTACAGAAGGCACCGCAGAAACGGTCCCGCGGCATCAGGAACACGCTGGGATGCTGTCACTCAAGTGGAACCTGGCTCAGGCAATGAGGAAAAGGGAAACAGATTTAAAATACTGGAAAGGGGCCAGGCGCGGTGGCTCACGCCTGTAATCCCAGCACTTTGGGAGGCCAAAGCGGACGGATTACCCGAGGTCAGGAGTTAGAGACCAGCCTGGCCAACATGGTGAAACCCCATCTCTACTAAAAATACAAAAATTAGCTGGACGTGGTGGCACACGCCTGTAATCCCAGCTACTTGGGAGGCTGAGGCAGGAGAATTGCTTGAACCTGAGAGGCAGAGGTTGCAGTGAGCCGAGATCGCACCACTGCACTCCAGCCTGGGTGACAAGAGCGAAACTCCGTCTAAAGAAAAAAAAAAAAAAAATTCGAAAGGAAGAGACAAATTCAAAGGAATCAGTTGGAGAACTCTTAAACTAACAGAAATTCAGTCCATTAAACAGACTACAGGACCCTGATAGAAGTCACCCTAGGAAGAGGTAAGAGAATCCACATAGAGATAACAAAAGCGAATCAAATTCTGCCCTATTAGTGTTTTTACAACTGGCTGATGGCATACAGATGATAAAAAATATTTTTATATTTTACAAATAAAAAATAGGGGGCACTGGGGACCCCCTAACCCCTGACAAAGTGCTGGGAGCCCCCTAACCCCAGATGAGGTACTGCGGAGCCCCCTGACCTCGGACGAGGCGCTGGGGAGCCCCCAATCCTGGACGAGGCACTGGGAGCCCCCAACCCTGGACAAAGTGCTATTCCGTATGTTCAAGACACATCTTCCAATCAGCGTCCACACACAACAACGCTGCCCCCTGAGCTGCCTCCGTCTCGTGTCCTTTTCCTGTTCACTCAGACTTAGATGAACAAGAGACTGGTCATCAATCCTGGGCCCCATGAAGCTCAGAAAGCACATCGGGGCCCCTCCCAGGCCCCAGGTCCAGAAATGGTGCCGACTATCCACACATACAGTTTCATTCCATCCTCTGCCGCCTACGGAAAGCTGACCACGGCGTCCCTGCATAGTCTATCCCAGACAGAACGGGGTCTTAGGAAGGAGGACAGGAGCCTTAAAATCAGATCTGGAAACAGCATCTCAAGATAAGAATCTCAGTTCTTTAAAGCTACCCTTTTGTGGCGTCAAACCACCTTCCAGACACCCCCTCTTCCAGACGCCTAAGTCTCGCACCCGCTTCCAGACACGAGTCTCGCCCCCGCTTCCAGACGCCTGAGTCTCACCCCCCTCCTGCTTCCCCCTTTCTCCCTCAGACAGGTAAGAACCAAAGTGCGTATCAAGATGGACTGAGGAGAGCAAGCTCGTGGTTGGTGCCCACACCACGCGCAGGATGGGCTGGCACAGGCAGAGGGCAGAGGGCAGCAGGCAGCAGGCCACAGAGGGAGGCCCTGCCTGAGCTGAAGCCACCGAGAGTTCCCGGAGCCACGTGGGAGGGACACTCAAGGGACGTGCCTAGGGCTCAGGACAGGTGACTCCAGCGCGGGCAGGACTTCCCGAATGTGAGCTTCCACCCAAGAAAACCGCTCCCTGTGGCCGGGGACAACGCCGCACACCCCCGCCCAGCAGCCGTGTGGACCACTGAGAAAGCCAGGATTGTGCAGCTGGACCACGGTGAGGCCTATTTGTATCCTGAATCCTGTTTTCACTGAGACAAAGTTCAGGGAACCTTTCTGTCTGGTCTGTTGAGTGGATCTGCCACTTCATATTTTTTTAAGGCCTGTAAAATATTAAAAGCAGACAACATTTTGTCTTTTCTCCACTATTTAGGCCACCAAGGCTTGGAGAACACAGAACAAATGATCCACTGCCGGTCAGGAATGAGAGTCAGGCAGAGAAGTCCATGAGGGCCCCACTCCCAGAGCCCCTGTTCCCCATGCTCAGGGCCAGCCCACCTCACACTCCTCCCTCCCCCCACCCAGGACCACCCACCCTCCCGTCCCCCTCACCAGGGCCACCCAGCCCTCACACCCCTCACCAAGGTCACCCACCCTCACACCCCTACCACCCAGGACCACCCCAACCTCCCGTCCCCCTCACCAGGGCCACCCCACCCTCAAATCCCCTCACCAAGGTCACCCACCCTCACACCCCTACCACCCAGGGCCACCCCAACCTCCCTCCCCCCTCACCAGGACCATCCCCCCCCACCCCGCCCTCACCAGGGCCAGCCTGTCATCCACGCTCCTCTGGTGCTCATAGGTCAGGTCACAGGCAATACACAGGGCGCTGCCCAAGCCTTTGGTCAGGGGCAGGTTGGGGTCTGCTCCGTGGGTCAGGAGCTCCTTCACAACCTGGACATACACAGACAGGCTCATCAGTGGCCACCATGTCACCTCCCCTGACAGTGGGGAAGTCCCCAGAGCTGGGCCACTCCAGAACTAACCCCTGAAAGCAGGAGCTTCACGGAGGCCACTGCTGGCCCTTCCCATAGATCCTTCCCACGGTGGGTCCCACTGTTGGCCTGTCCCACAGAGGATGACGCTGGGCGGGGAGGGGTCCCATGTCTGGTCTGTTAGGGAGGAGCTGGAACTCCACCCAGGTGGGCCGGTTCCAGCACCTTCTCTGTCCCCTGACATAATGGGGACTCTCCAGCGTGGTCCCAGCTCCCACCTTGCTCTCCAGCCCTGGACAGAGCCAAGCCCAGGGGCCAGTGCCCCCAGCACAGGGTTAGGGGCACATCTGCCTGGTGCCCAGGCTGTCTGCCTCTGCCCCGGAACACCAGTGTCACTGTGACCACTCGGCCAGATGCAGAATGAGGCACACCTCCCTTCTCCCTACTGTGCCCAGCCACCAGCTCAGATCCCACCGAGGAAGGACAGCCGTGGCCAGACACGGGGCCTTAAGTGTTTGGCTCCCACAAGCTTCTGCCCCTCAGAACAAAGCTCTCTTCCCTCCACACCCTTGCCTCTAACAGGACCTAGCCCTGAGCTAGGACCCCACATGACTTATTGAATGGATGTCTCTGTGCAGGACAGAAGGAAGCAGGGAGCAGAGATGCTGGCCTCTGCAGAAGCACCTGGAAGCCCCATTCTACATCAGCTTTTACAAATTCTATGAATGCCTTCAGCATTTGCAGACCTCTGCTGAAATGTCACCTCATCTGAGTAGCACTTCATGCCACTCTGCTAATGTAGCCTATCTTCCCGTCATTCTCCATCCCCTCACTAAGCTTTATTTTCTTCATAATACTCGTCATTTCCTGAAATTGTGTTACATACTAGTTTATGGTCTGGCTCCTCCAACTAGAATATAGGATCCTTGAGAGCAGAGACTTTAATTCAACACCTAGTGCTTAGAATGGTGCCTGTCAGGTACAAAGCAGATGCTCAGTAAATAACAGTTACATGACAGATGGATGAATGGATGAATGGGTGGATGGTAGATCCTTCCATCTGGGTGAATGAAGGATGATGATGTCTAGGTAGGTGGGTGGGTGGATGGATGGATGGATAAATAGATGAATGAATGGATGGGTGAACGGTTGAGTGGATGGATGAGTGGATAGGTAGTTGGGTTGATACATGAGTGATTGGTTAAAAGGATGGATGTATAGATGGATGGATGAGATGATGAATAAGTGGAATAATGGATGAATGGATGAGTGGAGGGTAGATGGACAGGTGAGTAGATGGATAAGTGGATGAGAAGTTGGGTGAATAGATGGATGGATGAATGGAAGAATGGGTGGATGGGTAGACAGGTGAGTGGAAGAGTGAGTGGATGGGTAGTTGGATGGATAGATGGATGGATAGATGGATGGATGGATGGATGGACAAACGGCCAACAACTTCAAATCCCGATGACTGGCGGGGTGGGCATTAGAGATGGAAACACATAGGTGCTCAGGTCTGTGGGTGCAGAACATGCTCACCAGGTCATTCCCACTGGCAATGGACAGGGAGAGCGGGGAGTGGCCACTCCATAGCAGGTTAGGATTTGCTCTGTGGGATAGAAGGAGCTGGACTACGTCCCTGGCACACTGGTTGGGGAGAAAGGCAGAAGCATGACAGGTTAGAGAGGCACCCCCACCCCTAAGGAGCACCTAACAGTAGTTATGAATTTAAATGCCATGAAATCAATGTAGTCACTCAACGGCACTTCCTCCCAACCATTACCTTGCCTGGCATAAGGTGTTCAAAACTGTGGATGGAAGGATGGATGGATAGGTGAATGGATGGGGAGGTGGATGGAGCTTCAAATGGAGAAGATATTTTCTAAGCATTCATCATTTCCAAATGAAAACTAGGAGGATATTGATGCATAAGTTGATTTAAAGTTTGCTTGAAAGGACAAGGGACAGTCCGGACCACATGACCATGTGGCAGGTCCTGGCATACAGCAGGTGTGACTGGAGAAGCACCTCCTCCTCCAGGGCTCAGTGACCACAGAGGACGGCCTGAGTGTAAAGAGCCCCACCCTCGGCTGGTGGAGCACTCTCTGCACCAGGAGGGCAGCCCCGTCCATGCCCTCCCTGCCTCCTGCCCTCCTCCCCGATCCATGCCCTCCCCGCCTCCCTGACTCTTCCCCTATCCCTGCCCTCTCTGCCTCCCTGCCCTCCTCTCCCGTCCCTGTCCTCCCTTCCTCTGTCTCCCTGCTCTCCTTCCCCATTCTTGCCCTCCCTGCCCCCTTGCTTCCCTGCCCGCCTCCCCCCATCCTTTCCCTCCCTGCCCTCCTCCCCAACCCATGCCCTCCCTGCCTCCCTGCTCTCCCCACTGGTCTTGCCCTCCCTGCCTCCCTGCCCTCCTCCCCCCATCCTTGCCCTCCCTGCCTCCCTACCTTCTGCCTTCCTCCCCCAGCCTTTCCCTCCCTGCCTCCTGCCCTCCTCCCCCATCCCTGCCCTCCCACCTCCCTGACTCCTCCCCGGGAACCCCTCTGCTTTCCTTTCCATTCTCCCATCCTTGCTCCCCTGTCAGAATGTCCCATTGTGCAACCCTCAGCTGCTCCCTTCTCTTCCTCGTCTTCTCTCAGAAGTGTTCACTAGGACCTGACCTCTGCGACTTCTCCTCCCCCACTGCAAGGACTCTTCTCTGGCCCAGCTCCCTCTCCCAGTGCTCTGCTGGGACTGTGGCCCTCAGATGTGGCAGACCCCATGTCTGGCTGGCCCAACCACCACGCACACTCCCCTTTCCCGCAGCCTTGCTGGCCAGGCCAAGGAGGTACCCGCAGAAGTCTGCTGAGGGGCTCCTGGGAAAGTGACCCCCTGTCCCCTCCCTTCTGGGATACAGATGTGATGGCTGGACTGCTGCAGCCATCATGCCCACAGCACTGAAGTTCCACCTGCTGGTCTGTCACAACGACAGTGCCACATTCAGTGTCTCCTTTTATTTCCCCAAAACTTTCCCAAACTGTCATCAGGACACAAGTGTGCGAGCAGAAGGCCCTGTGTTCACTGCCCAGGCCTTGTCCTTCACGGCGGGGGTCTTGACCAGCTGCCTTCTCGAAGCCTCACTGTTCATTCCTAACGTGGGTTCCTGCCAACCCCTCAGGCAGTCCAGTCAGGGCAGAGCACCTGGCCCCAAGAAGACCCCCAATAGACCTGCTCCTTCTCCCCACCCTCCAAGGAGGCTCTGACCAGACAGGGGTGTTCTGAAGCAGGCAGGCCTGTCAGTGCCCCCACCTCCCTGTCTGCCCATCCCCTTCCCAGTGTTACCCACATGCCCACTCGCACACATGGCACTCCTGCACACTCATCCTCATGCTCATGTCAGGACCTCACAAGTTACCACCTTGCCGAAGGCCCAGGATCATTCATTTCATTTGTAAGTGGGTAAACTGAGACACGGTGTGCCATGTGCTCCGTGGCCAACTGGCTTGGGCTGCACCTGCTGCCACACGGCAAAGCTCAAACTTGGCCCCAGTTTCCCCGCATCCACCCCAGCCGCTGGGCATCCTCGGAGTGGTTCCCACACCCAACTTGGTAGGAATTAACTAACCCCTAAGGCAGGCAGGAGGCAGCGGCCACAGGGCCAGCAGGGCACCACCCAGGGCTCTGGAAGATGAGACCACCCGTGGGGTCCTGAGTCAGAGACACAGGAGAGTGAGAGGAGGGTTGGCAGCACCAGATGGTCATAGCCCAGGCCAGAGGCTCCCAAACATGTCTGACCAGGACCTGTGGTAAGAAGTAGACTTAATGCCGCCACCCAGACTCTGTGCACATGCGTGCGTGTGTGCATGTGAGTGTGAAATCCCGTCCTCCTGCCTTGCCTTGCTTCCCTCCCCATCCTTCCATGCTCCCTGGCTTCTGCCTAAGACTCAGCATGAGAACACGTGCTTCCGGGGGGCACAAGGCCCTGGAAGGTGGCCCCACTGCTGGGCAGCCCTGTGTCCCCGCCAGGCCCTGGCTGCCCTCACCTTGTTGTCATCCTCCCGCTCGCAGGCCATGTGCAGAGCCGTCCTGCCCCCCTCCTCGGGGAGGGGCGTGTTCATGCTGTAGTAGGCTTGGGGAGGGCCTGGCTCGTTGCTGAGCTTCAGACTTGAGGGCAGCAGATCCAGCTGTGTAAAACGGAGGGCTCCGCCAGCGCCCACGAACCTGCCGTGTGCCCACAGGAAGCAAGGGAGCTTCCTCCCCACACTGCGGGTCTGGAGTCTCACCCTGCGAAACCCTCTTGAAGCCAGATGCCTGACTTTCTTCGAGCCTGTCCCCTGCATGCCTGTCCCTGAGATACCCCAACATCCACAGGGGTCAGAGCCATTCTGTGCCCTCCCCTCCCGGGTCCCCCACGCGGTGAGCTGCGCACACCCACATCTAGCATGTATGTGTTCTCAATAGCTTCTGCTGTGTGCCGGCAACTGGACAAGGCTCTGGAGCACAAAAAGGAAAGCCTCACAGCTCCTAACCTCAAGGGGCTCAACTCCTTGTACAGGAAGACATGGCCTCATGGCCCATGACTGGTGGTCTTTTGCAGCTTGGTAGGGCCTGGTGGGACAAGCTGGCTTTGGCCTGCCTTTGGAGGAGGCCCTGAGGACATGGAACTGGCCTCTGTCTGCAATTATGAACCTTCCAAAAGGCATGAGATGGCGTTATATGCAAAAGGTCCTCATGGGGACCACCATGCTCTGTGGACTGCCTAAAGAATCAAGTCCTTAACTCATTCCAATCGCCCATTTTTGCCTCTTGATACCAGAACAAGCTCACTGACTAAGGCTCTCATCTGGACGGGTTGTTTCTACGCAGGATCTCCACCGCCTGGGCCCCAAGCCAGGAGACCCATCATGCTTGGCGAGCACAGACTAGGCATAGTGTGTGAATCCATCCAGGCACACCTGGCCAAGGCCCCGTACCCCGGCCGCAGGTCGCGAGGCACACACCTTGCCAGACTTGTAAGTGCTGTCCTTGTCAGATGCCTTGGCGTCCACATCGGTGATGGCATGCAGCAGCAGCTCCACGATCTGTACCCCCTCCTCCCCAGGAAGGGCGGCAGCGATGTGGAGTGGTGTCAGGGTGCCCAGCTGCAGAGGAAACACCGGGATGGGCGGCAAGGCACATACTCATGGGGAGAGACAGGTGAGGTACCTGGGGGGCCCAAATGCCAGGGACATGGCTGAGACTCCGAGGGCACCATTCTCAGCCTCACCTGCCCCACAACGTGCAGGACACTGGTCCCTGAAGGCAGCAGGGAAAAGCTCCCAACATGCTAAGCAAGCCACATGTGTTGCTTCCAACGCCTAATACGCCTCTCTCTGCCAGGGCTGCAGGCAGGAAGGCCCACCCTGAACCAGTGTGATTTTAAGCCATTGTCCACACTCTCCTCTGAGAAAAGCCCCTCCCTGCGCTGCCAGGCCCACCACATTAACGGCCGTGCAGCTCCTGAGTGACCTCCTGACTCCAGCCCCTGACCTGTCCATTCTCCACGCACAGTGTCCCCAGCCATCAGCTGACAGCATCCATAGAGGCCACTGCTGTGCGGCAGCGACAGAGGTGTTCGTAGAGGCCCTGGCCTCTAGAGGCAGCTCTGCCGTCCCAAGGGAGAGCGTGGCTGGGAATGGACAGTGGGCTTTGGGTCAAGGGATGCTCCCCAGTCCCTTGAAGACCAGCCTCGCTCAAACAGGAAAGAGAAAAGAACCCAGGAGGGACCCCTGAGGGGGAGACAGGTGAGCCTGGATGGTGGGAAGAGTCACCAGCATGAGGACCTGCCAGAGGAACTTGGGGAGAGCAGCTGGGTGTGCCCATGCATGCCCATCCACCAGTGACCCAGGGAGATGGCCGGGGCATCTGAGGCAGAGGGCAGGGTAGGTTCCAGGCAGCTGCTGACTCCCAGGAACAACAGGACTCTCCCAGTTTGACAGCAGCCCCTGGGACCCCCACACAGCCCAATACCCACAGCCTCAAGCATGACCAGGGCCAGCAGCATCCACAGCCAGCAGAGGCATGTGGCGAGAGGAGAGAAAGGGAATACAATGCAGGCATCGCCTGACGCTGGGGAGGCCGGTGCTGCAGTCGACAATTTACTGACCTCAGAGGGATGCAGACCTAAGCAGGCAAGGGGAGAATGGGCAGCCCACTGCTCCATTGTAACTGCAGCCCAGGCCACCAGGAGGCGCATGGGGCCGTGGATCCACGACAGTCAGCCGGAGGCCACACCCTCCTTACATGTCACGTCACCCCTAAAACAGCAGCAGCAACAGCAACAACTGAGCTAGTAACAGAACCAACCCAGCTGAGGGGTGAACCGGGAAATGATTAAGCTGAGGAAATTCCCCAAAACAGCAGAAGCACAAAGACATAGAAAACACTCCAAAACAACATCGGGGACGTGAGAGAGCGAGCTGGAGTTCTAACATCTCGCAGCTAGGAGCTCCAGGACAGCAGGGAGGGCACAATGGAGAGAAATACTAGACAAATAATGCGAGAAAACTTCACAGACCCACAGCTCTGACCCAGTGCTAAGGTGACTTGAGGAGGAAGAGAATTAACCCTTACAAAGACACAGGAGTCAGCGGGGCATCCCACTTCTCATTAAGTCCCACGAGTTCCGGAAGGGCAGAAGACAGTGAGGCAGGACCTTCAAAGGTCTAAGGGAAATCGGGTCCTTGTGGATGGAACAGTTGTTTTACACCTATTTCTAACAGGTGCTTGAAGCTGGCTCGGTTGTCCCATATAACTGATGTTTTTGGTTCCTTTGAATAAACAGTGAAATTGACCCTCCCAATCGGAAAACTTGGGAAAGTTAAATTTGTTTTATCTGAGCTCCTTTCTCAGGAAATTGACCCTCAGACCTCCCAGATAGTATCAAGGAGCTGAGACTCACCAGATCACAGCATCTGGAGAGTGAGATTGCAAATGCCTCACCCTTCATGACTGCCTGATCTGCCACCTGCTTCCTGCTGGCCAACTCCTCTTCCTCACTCTCCCTAATTCATGTTTTCCCACGCATGGTTACATTTCCTCCCAGCAATATAAACCCCTAATTTTAGTGGGCTGTGTATGTAGATGGATTTGAGACTGATCTCCCATCTCCTTGGTTGCAGCACCCTATTAAAGCCTTCTTCCCTGGCAATACTCGTCTCAGTGATTGGCTTTCTGTGTGGCAAGCAGCAGCACCTCAACCAAACTCCTGCTGTTTCAGTAACATGTTTTGGTTCCCTGACCGGGAATGCATTGCTCATGGCTCAGCTGCTATGGGCCAAGAATTTCAGAAGCGCCCCCCACCCCCTCAAGCAGCTGCCTGACCCTTTTTTGCTGGAGATAGATTTTGGTCTCTCTCTTTGGTCACAGCACTGCCAGCTCCAACAGTGTTCCTGATTGCCCAGAAAGAACAGACTTCGAAATGTGACATTTGTGTCTGAGTGGATGACTGTCTTTTGTGGGCACCAGACAGCAGGATGTGCTCCCCTCAATTTGGGGATATTCCAAAAGAATTCCATTTTCAGGTTGAACAGGCCTGACAGAAAGTAAGCACCCCAGCTGTTTCAGTTGGGACACAGTTGGGGCTTGTTTGTTGCTCCAGCAGTTGGATTGTGTTTTGGTAACTGTTTGTATCCATATAGTCATGGGAAATCGGAATACACTGATCATCTTCTTGGCCCTGATATTCTTTGGAATCTAGAGAAGTTTGACCTCTCCATGGGCCTCATTTGACATGTGAATGGGAAAGTGGGATGGAGTTCCCTGTATCCAGGAGTTTAGGTTGCTGTTCTAAGCAGGGTTAAGCCTGGTTAATAGGTGATGTTGTTGTGCGGTGCTGTTTGGCCCCAGTGTTCTTTGAAGTCTGGGGAGGTTTGGCCTTTAAAACTCAAACCCATATGGAAACTGCTTTACCCCAAAATTTGGTTCACAGCCTTCACTGGATTACCTATTAGGGCAAACAAAGTTTAGCCATGTGAACATGTTTGTTAACTGATGAGTTTGTATTGCTACCTCATGGCTAGAGTTAAAGGTAAAAGCCATTGGATCTTTGTATGTATGCATATATATGTGTTTAGATGTGTTTATGTTGTATATTTGTTATGTTGTATGTTGTGTCTACAAAATTGGCTTATAAATAACTGTGCTCATAAATTAAGTACAGGAGTCTAAACAATTTTCAAGTTCAGATGACTTAAGGAAATCTTTAATAAGCAAACTGGCTTTAACATTATGTTAAGATATAAATACAAGTGTCTTTGAAATTGTCAGCATCTATTTTTATCCGGGTTTTTTTTTTTTTATTTGCGACAGAGTTTTGCACTTGTTGCCCATGCTGGAGTGCAATGGCATGATCTCAGTTCACCGCAACCTCTGCCTCCTGGGTTCAAGCAGTTCTCCTGCCTCAGCCACCTGAGTAGCTGGGATTACAGGAATACACCACCACACCTGGCTAATTTTGTATTTTTAGTAGAGACAGAGTTTCTCCATGTTGGTCAGTCTGGTCTTAAACTCCTGACCTCAGGTGATCTGCCTGCCTCGGCCTCCTCCTAAAGTGTCTGGATTACAGGCGTGAGCCACTGTGCCTGGCCTTTTATTCGGGTTTTATATTTCTCTCTGCTACATATTTTGAGGTTCTAGGGTTTGGCAGAGGAGGTTATAAAACTATAAATCCAGCCAAAACAAAATGATCCTTGTGTAACTTTTTTGACAAACAAGAATTTAGTACATGTAAATGAGATAAATGGTTGTAGTGAATCCTTTTTGTAATTTAAAATCTTAGTCATTTTTCTTTCTTCTTTTTCTTTTTTGTTGAGACAGAGTCTCGCACTGTTGCCCAGGCTGGAGTGCAAAGGCGCAATCACCACTCACTGCAAGCTCTGCCTCCCAGGTTCAAGTTATTCTCCTGCCTCAGCCTCCCGAGTAGCTGGGAGTACAGGCACCTGCCACCATGCCCACCTAAATTTTTTGTAGTTTTAGTAGAGATGGGGTTTCACCATGTTAGCCAGGATGGTCTTGATCGCCTGACCTCATGATATGCCCGCCTTGGCCTCCCAAAGTGCTGGGATTACAGGCGTGAGCCACCTCACCCGGCCCCATCTTAGTCATTTTTGATGCTCGTTGGATATCTGGGTCATTTCCAGTTAAGAGTTATGATATGGGGAAACATTTTTTTTTTAATTGTGGAATGTACTCATCTATAAAATCTTACTATCTCTGGGAAATTAGCATCCTTAAAATTCTCAGTATTTCTTGCTTCCTAGTTTTTCACTAAAATTTAAGGTTACTAAAAATAAAAATTGTAGTTAAAGTACAGTTCTGTAGATACAATGTGCCAAAGAAGATGTGTCCTTATTGAAAAAAACAATACTTTCATCTAATTCAAAAGTTACCTAGGCCAGGAATGGTAGCTCATGCCTGTAATCCCAGCACTTTGGGAAGCCAAGGCAGGATGACTGCTTGAGCTCAGGAATTTGAAACCAGCCTGGGTAACACAGCGAGACCTTGTCACTACTAAAAATTAAAATTAAAAAAATTATCCAGGTGTGGTGGCATGCACCTGTAGTTCCAGCTACTCAGGAGGCTGAGGTGGGAGGATCACTTGAGCCCAGGAGGTTGAAATTGCAGCGAGCTATGATCGTGCCCCTGCACTCCAGCCTGGGTGACAGAGTGAGACCCTGCCTCAAAAAGAAAAGGAAAAGGAAAAGGAAAAAGAGAAAGGAAGGAAGGAAGGAAGGAAGGAAGGAAGGAAGGAAGGAAGGAAGGAAGGCAGGAAGGAAGGAAGGAAGGAAGGAAGGAAGGAAGGAAGGAAGGAAGGAAGGAAAAAAAGTTACCTAAAGGTTGATTCAAATTATGGACTTGAAAATATTATTTATGAAACAAGGTATTAATATAAAGGAACGAGTAAGGAAGGCAAAGAGATGTGAAAAAAATTATGGATATTAAGATGTATTTTCATTAAGGAAGGTTATAAAGGGAATAATTTTGAGAAACAATCTCATACGGTAAATTTTTGTCCTAAGATAAAATGAGTATTTTAAAAATTGTTATTTAAAAAAGAAAAAAATAATCTAAGACAAAACAGAAAGTCCAAGTATGTCAAATATGGTCTGTGTAAGGCATATGTAGTTTTTTTTCTGTTTTTCTCTGTGTGTCTACCTTCATGTATATACAGACAAAATAGAAAGTTGAAAAAATTTAGATAATATTCTTTAAAACTTGATAGAAAACTGGCTAAATCTGGCTAATTAGCATTGGTCACAGTTAAAGCTCCTAGTCTTAATGAAGGTAAATTTAAAAATACTATTAAAAAATGCATTGGCAGTTTGGCAATTTTTTAATATAGTTAAGGATGAAGCCAGATTTAGCATAGAGCCAAATTTCACATCCATGCTTGCATTGCTTTGGCTCGCACTGTATTTGCTCTTCTGCATAGGTAGTACTAGCACTAAAAGAGTTACTGGCCACATGACTCAAGCAAATTTCTTTTTTTTTTTTTTTTTTTTTTTTTGAGACAGAGTCTCGCTCTGTTGCCCAGGCTGGAGTGCAGTGGCCGGATCTCAGCTCACTGCAAGCTCTGACTCCCGGGTTTACGCCATTCTCCTGCCTCAGCCTCCCGAGTAGCTGGGACTACAGGCGCCCGCCACCTCGCCCGGCTAGTTTTTTGTATTTTTTAGTAGAGATGGGGTTTCACCATATTAGCCAGGATGGTCTCGATCTCCTGACCTCGTGATCCACCCATCTCGGCCTCCCAAAGTGCTGGGATTACAGGCTTGAGCCACCGCGCCCGGCCTAGCAAATTTCTTAGGTACACAAAATGTATAGTGGTGTTGGTGGCCTTAAAGATATTAATTTGTATACCAAGTGTGAGATACTCATCATACTTTTTTAGGCTCTCAGGAACATTGAAGTCTCTAAGGTAAACTCAGTAGGAGAAAAATTGGGTGTTGGTTTCCCATTTGTTTTTGCTTTTATATTTCACTGATTTGTTGTTTGTTCTCCTTTGGGTTTTACTTATATATCTATATATATAAAACCACTGATATTTTCTAGCTTCTAATGGAAGGCCTGTATTTGGTTCTATAAATACTCACTTTGTTTCCTATGCATTTCCAATAGTTCGTCATTTGCTCTGTTTATCCAAAGTTCCTAAGCTACCTTTATTTATCAAGCCTCCAAAAAATGATAGCGCACACCAGCCATTTAAAACTGGATTGGTTTTTCTCACCTCTGACGATCTAGAGAGCTGTAAAAGCATTAAGGTTCCTGACAATAAATAAAAGATGCATTTTTACAAGTTCTGAAAAGAAATAGTACATTACTTATTTTCTTACTTGGAAAAGTAGGTGAGAGTAGCAATGTTCACATGATGTTTACTTCCAAGGTAATTCTATTCAATCAATAATCTGAGTTGGTTTCACAGCCTTTCCTTTAGGTAATGAGGATAAACTGTGATATGGGGACAAAGTTTTAGTGTTCGGGAAAGATTGGCCTTGTCCTTAAAACTGTATTGACTGGGATTTCTCTCAAATTACTTAGTTGTCTTTACAGTTACTAAAATTAAGTGACATTCACTTGGATTAGTTTTTTTTTTTTTTTTTTTTTTGAGATGGAGTCTCGCTTTTTCGCCCAGGCTGGAGTGCAGTGGCGCAGTCTTGGCTCACTGCAAGCTCCACCTCCTGGGTTCACACCATTCTCCTGCCTCAGCCTCCCAAGTAGCTGGGACTACAGGCACCCACCACCATGCCTGGCTATTTTTTTTTGTATCTTTTTTAGTAGAGACGGGGTTTCACTGTGTTAGCCAGGATGGTCTCGATCTCCTGACCTCGTGATCTGCCCGTCTCAGCCTCCCAAAGTGCTGGGATTACAGGCTTGAGCCACCGCGCCCAGCCGAGATGGGGTTTCCCTGTGTTAGCCAGGATGGTCTCTATCTCCTGACCTCGTGATCCGCCCACCTCGGCCTCCCCAAGTGCTGGGATTACAGGCAATAATAAAATATTTTTGTTTCTCTTTTGAGTAAACTGCAGGGAAAAAAAGGAGAGAGAGGTTCAGCTGGCCTCATGTTGTCTTTATTAGGTCTTATTGTTTGGGAAACTGATTCTCCTGTCAAAGAGTAAAGGTTTTTGTGGGGTTTTTTTTTTGAAATATTTGAATTATTTTGGCTCAAGGATTGGCAATTGTATAGTGACCTGTGATCCTGTTCTATAATATCAAGTGTCTTTAACCTTTGATATATGACAAACTCCAAAATCAAAATTTCAAGTTTTAAATTCAGTCTTCTTTACCTCAAACTACCTTTTTGGGGGCCATTGGGTCCCCAAAGTCCAAGAGAGACATAGTAGGCTTATTTGGTATGTTAGAATTTTACAGAAAGCATCGTCAAATGCAAAGTGGTGTTTAACTTTCTCTAGGTTACATGTATATAGATACGTTGTTCATATGTGTTCCAGGATTGCACGACATTCCTGAAATTCTCATCTCTCCTAATATGTGTTGCCATTGGTTATAATTATTGTTAAATTGTCTGATACAGAAATAACAAAATTTCCTTGTCAGCTGTGTCTTTACAGCTGTCCTAAGACTTTTGTCATCTACAATTATTGTTTTGCTTTGATTCTTTTCACAAAGTGACTTATAATCAGCTACCATCCAGGGCTTGCTTCTTTGGGTGGAGTTCATGGAAAGGACTATTGAATGCACATTTCTGTTAACTTTGGAGATTGTGCCATTGGATCAGGAAGAAACTTCCAGGGCTCTAAAAAGCTGGTGTTAACCCGTTATGACGGCTAACCCAGCATGAAGCATAGCAAGAAGTGACTGCATGGACCGAAGTAGTGGAGGACTGAAACCTTTTTTATGGTTTTTTGAAACACTGCTGGTTCTTTTTGTTTCATCTTTTGGAGTCTGGAAAGCTTTTTTCTTCTGAGCTGCTTATATCCATTAACAATAGAGTATACTCTTGCAAACAGAATTTGAAGCTTTTTTCTGTGTCTGCCTGACTTCTCCAGAATTTGGAGACTATGCAAATATTTTTAATTCATGGCAATGTATTTGTTTGCATGCATTTATTAGGAATCTGCTTTCTTTTATAACGGGACACAGTTGGAGGAACTGGTTATTCTCCCAGGGCTTTGACTAGAATGGCACATTTTCAGAATAAGCAGATTGCTTTGAGAAATTGAGATTGACTTTATAGAGCCAATGAGAACCTCTTAGAATAACTGGCCTCATACCTTGTCTATGCAGTTCCTTTGCATGCTTCCTGGCCTGCGGTCGTTTCTGTCAGGCCTAGGAGCCTCAAGTTGTTTGGGACCTTGAGAAGAGTGTTCTCCCAATGCACACAGGGATCTGAAGGCGCAGATGGATCCTTGGCTTGGCTTGAGAGGCCTTTGAGGTGGAGTCTGAGATTCCTTGTGAAAGGTTCTAGCAAAGCCAACTTAGGAGAGCCTGGATGGACAATGATTCTTGGCCAGGCACAGTGGCTCATACCTCTAACCCTAGCACTTTGGGAGGCCAAGGTGGGAGGACTGCTTGAGTCCAGGAGTTTGAGACCAGCCTGGGCAAAATAGTGAGACTCTATCTTTACAAAAAATTTTAAAAATTAGCCAGGCCTGGTGATACATGCCTGTAGTCCAGCTACTCTGGAGGCTGAAGTAGGAGGATCACTTGTGCCTAGAAGGTTGAGGCTGCAGTGAGCCATGATTATGTCACTGCACTGCAGCCTACATGACAGAGTGGGACCCTGTCTCAAAAGAAAAAAAAGACAATAATTCTTCCTGTACTTTGTGTGAGTAATCAGGCCACTGAAGCTTATTTTGCAGGTAGGTTGGTCTTGCTGTGATTTGCCTTTGGTGGAAGTGGGGGACTGGAAAGAGAAAGATTGTGTTTTAGAAAAAACTCTAGTATCAGATTAACCTTTGATTCTTGGGTGGCCGCAGGGTTACCCATGGTGTGGAGCTGCCCACAATGCCCCTCCTCAGCATGAAGCAGCCAGACGGATCCATGGCCTGATTCCTCATGACTGAGGAATTGACAAATGGGGGAAGCGTGTTGCAACTGGCCTAGTAGTCCCTTAGAATGGATGTCTATGGTTTCTTTTAAATAAACAAAGAAATTGACCCTTCCATTCTTTAAAACTTGAGAAAGTTACATTTGTCTTATCTGAGATCCTTCCTCAGGAAACCAACCAGCAGGCCTTCTAAATAGTGTCAAGGAACAGAGACTCACTAGATCACGGCATCTGGACCATGAGACCCGAGACCTCTCATCCATTATGACTGCCTCTGGGAGCACCAGCTTCCTGTTGACCAATTCTTTTTCCTTAGCCCTCCTAATTCCTGCTTTTCCACACATGGTTACATTTCTTCCCTGCTATGTAAACCCCCAATTTTAGTCTGTTGAGGACACGGATTTGAGAACGATCTCCTGTTCTCCCTAGTGCAGCACCCGATTAAAGCCTTCTTCCCCGGCAGTGCCCATCATCTCACTGATTGGCTTTCTGTGTGGTAAGCAGCAGGATCTAGACTGAACCCCTGGCGTTTTGGTGACATGTTCATTTCCGAACCCACTCAAATATTTTAATTTCTAAAAAACTTTCTATTTGAAAGATAAATGTGTAAATAATACATTCCTGATCAGCTATGAACAAATGAGTCAGTGAAGGATGCCCATGCCCAGTTTAAAGGTTGTGACCTTAATCAGTTTCAAAAATGGAGTCCGATCAGTAAACCTAAAAAGTTATGAAATTATCCTGAGTCTTAAACCAAAAATTCTATTTTCTGTGTAACCTTACACTTGGAAGACAAGTTTAATTTCTTCCAAGGCTGGGCACTAAGGGTCCTGGACAGTGAGACCCACCTGCCCTCAAACACTCGATGCCGCCTGAGTGACAACTGGCAAGGCTGGTGGCCAGAGAGAGCCGTCAGCTCTCACCCCATCAACACCCTGTGAATAAGGTAAAGTGCTGAAACGATGGATGATGGACGAGTGTTTACACAACTGAAGAAGAAAAAATCTACAAGTAAATTTCACAGCCAAGTGGACAGACCCCCATCATGTGTCGGCATAATGGGCCCCCTATTCTGGGGGCACCCAAAGGTGGCCCTGGTGCCAGTTCGTGATCCATCTGGAATCTTCACAGCCACTGTGGACAGCAGTCGTTTCTTGAGTGTGGATGGGTGGATGCACTGAATGGAAAATTGTGATGGGGTTAGTCTAGATTTAAAATTAGAGAAATGATTGTAGGGCCCTTCAAAATACAAAGAGAAAGAACGACAAGGGTTCAGGCAAAGGGATGAAACACAACAGATAACGTCATGTTAAAGTGAACAGGAAACGCCGCAGTGAGCCCACGCTTGCCGCCATACCTCCATCTCGCCCTGTCCCCTGTGCAGCCTAACGAGGCCCTCATGGACTGACGGAGCTGCGAGGGAAGCCTGGCCTCACCCCAGATGCCTCTGAGAGGAGGCGCAGTCACGGGCAGTGACTGATTCCATTCCAGAGCAGTGGAAATCCAGGAAGGAAGCCCTTCCAGTAGCTGTGCTGTGGGGAAGGCTGCGGGAATCTGGGGCCAGGCACCGGGATGCCCACTGCCCAGGGGGACAGGTGGGAAAAGGAGAATCGTTTGAAAGAGCAAAGCCCATAAAGCCCTGAGTCCCCAGTGAAACTCAGCAGAAACACTAAACTTTCTTCGAAGAACTAGCAGGCTAATTTATTCCAGAGCAAAATGCCCTGTGAAGCTGCTTGCTCACAGGTGCGCGTGGCCTCAGAGGGGGACGCCATCCTCTGGGAAAGGCACAGGCTCTGTCTCTTAGCAGGCACAGGACTCACACTTCTTAACAAAGAAAATATAAAATCAGATTCCCCTTCAAAGATTTTTTTCTCAGCTAAATATTTTGCCGGCTGGATCTGTTGTGGTAAGGATAAAATCTCAGCACCAAAACCCTTTGCCTCTGCTGCTGGTGTCCTTGTGATGCTGAGCCTGGGGTGAAAGGGGGCCCGCCTCCTCCTGAACACAAGTCTCCCCTTTCCAAGGGGACTTCAGGACGCGCTTCCCCTGAGTTTGCTTCAACACTGGGAAAACATTATACAGATCGCGAAATAGTCTAGAAACTAGCACAGCGTCCAAATCCGGTCTGGGGACATGGGAGAACAGCGGGCTGTGGGATCCCCCACTCCGGCGCGCCATCACCAACACAGCCCAGTGGTCGCCTGCAAGAGCCCACCCCGCTCTTCCGCGCCTAGGTGGAGCGAGGAGCTGCCCGGCCCATGCCCGAGAGTCTGAGCTCATCCCGGCGCCCGCCCGCAGAGGCTCCTACCTGCGGGGGAAAGCAGATGTCGGTCCTCGCCCCGTGCTCCAGCAGCAGCCTCACCCCATCCACGTCCCCGGCCTTCACCGCGAGGAACAGGACCTGCATGGGCACGCGGCACAAGTTGGGATCCGCGCCCCGGCGCAGCAGCAGCTTAATGGTCTGCCAGCGCTTCCTCCGCCTGAAAAAGAGGGCACACTTGTGGGCCCCTGGAGGGCAGGCACCTGCACTGCGCCCAGGACGGGGCTATGCCAGCAACGAGACTGGGCAGGGGCTTGTAGGGAGTATGTGTGTGCCGCAACCACACAATCACACACCCACCACACCACAGAGCGCACACCTACAACACACACATACACGGAGACACACAACTACACAAGCCACACCAGAGCGCACACCACACACACGGCACACACAGCACACCACACAGCACATTCACAGCACACAACCCCACACAGCACACAACCCCACACACAAGCCACACCAGAGCACACACACCACACAACCACACACAGCACACCACACACAAGCCACACCAGAGCACACACACCCCAGTATACACAGCACACACACACCAACCACACACAAGCCACACAGAGCACACACACCACAGTACACACACAGCACACCACACACTCAAACCACACACAACACACCACTCACACCACAAAGACACAAACACACAGGCACACACACCTCTGAGGGGTCACTGAGCAAAAGGCTGGCCAGCTCAGGGGGAAGCTGTGCCTCCGGAGGGTACTTGCGCCTCAGGAGAGGCTGGGGCCAGGTGGGTGGGGATTGTGCAGCCATGCAGGGCTGAGGGAGAAGCTCAAGGGGGGAGGAAGGGGCTGGGGCTAGGGGGCCCAGGTGGCAGCGGGAATGACTATGCGTGGAGGGCAGGTGTAGGACCCAGCCAAGCTCGCTGACCCTGCAGCAGGCACAGAATCATAGCTACGGGAACTAGACTGGCCTTGAGCAGCAGCCCCCAGCGTCCAGACCCCTATCCAGACCCTTACCACTCTGAAGCCCGCGGAACTGTGTTCACGTGGGTGCTGACTCTCCTTGTCTGTCACTACTAGGTAAAGCTCAAAAACTGTCAAAATGTGTCCAGAATGTATTCCTTCTGGTGGGTACTTGGTCCTGCTGACTTCAATAATGGAGACACAGACCTGCAGTGAGTGTTACAGCTCTTAAAGCTGGTGGGTCTGGAGTTTGTTCCTTCAGATGTGTCCAGTTTCTTCCTTCCCGTGAGTTCATGGTCTCACTGACTTCAACAATAAAGCCTAGACCTTCACAGCGAGTGTTATAGCTCTTAAAGGTGGTGCAGACCCAAACAAATTTATTGTTAAAAGAAAAAAGCTTCTGGCCGGGTGCACTGGCTCAAGCCTGTAATCCCAGCACTTTGGGAGGCCGAGGCGGGTGGATCACGAGGTCAGGAAATCGAGACCATCCTGGCTAATATGGTGAAACCCCGTCTCTACTAAAAATACAAAAAACTAGCCGGGTGTGGTGGCGGTGCCTGTAGTCCCAGCTACTTGGGAGGCTGAGGCGGGAGAATGGCGTGAACCTGGGAGGCAGAGTTTGCAGTGAGCCGAGATCACGCCCCTGCACTCCAGCCTGAGAGACACAGCGAGACTCCGTCTCAAAAAAAAAAAAAAAGCTTCCACAGCGGGCAACGTGACCTAAGGAGATTGCCGCTGCTGGCTGGGGAAAGGGCAAGGGGGGTGGACTGCCGCCAGCTTTTATTTGCTTATTTGGCCCTGCCCACATCCTGTTGATTGGTCCATTTTACAGAGCACTGATTGGTCCATTTCACAGAGTGCTGATTGGTGCATTTACAATCCTTTAGCTAGACACAGTGCTGATTGGTGCGATTTTACAGAGTGCTGATTGGCACGTTAGAATCCTTTAGCTAGACACAGAGCGCTGATTGGTGCATTTACAATCTTTTAGCTAGACACAAAAGTTCTCCAAGGCCCCACCCGATCCAGAAGCTCAGCTGGCTTCACCTCTCCATAACGCTCACCAACTTGTTAACCATAACAAACCCACTGCATGTTACCAATAAGTAATACTGTCACAAAAAGTTATTTTACAAAGCAAAACCAGTTAGGGAGAATGGTGGCACTGTTTTCCACCTTTGCTGGATTCCCCTATCTGCTCTGCTGCAGCCTTGGTGGAAGTGAGTGGAGACCCAGCTTCCCCCAGGTATGCAGCTGGATGAAGGAGTATTTGAGCAGCCTTTCTGATCATCATGATCTTCCTGTTTGAACTACATGAACCCAGGCTGGGGGCGGTGAGCTAGCTACCCGGTGGAGCTGGACACTCATCAACCAGCCTTCCACACCTGGTTGCACTGAAGCCCACGGGCCCACCTCTCACTGTCAATGGATCTTCATCCACCTGGCAATGGTTCAACATCAGAACTTGGCTGTGTGGCCAAGTTCTCCTATGCCATCTCACCCGAAAAACCTCTGAATACCCACGTCTCAAAGGAAGCTATGAAGGTCTTGGTGGTGGGTACAAGTGTCCAAAATTCTGCTCTTCACTTGAAAACGTAAATTTCACCAGCAACAAATAGTGTCATATGTTTTCTTTAAAGCGGCAGGCTGTGTTCAGGAGAATGAACAGCCACATACCAGTGGTCATTCTTCTGATCAAAAATGGGGCAGGAGGTTAAGGAAGACACCACATTCTACTTGCTACTCTGGCCCTGGGGGAAGCACTTCTTGCGGGGAAGCGCTTCTTGCACAGAAGCGGTGTGCCTTGGTCTATGGCAGATGCACATCGGTGTCCTTCCCGTGTTTTCTGATCCAGAATATTCGAGGGGTGTATACTCAAGGAGCAAGATTTAATGCAATTCGTCATTGTTTTTCTGCTTTGTCAAAGACATTCTTCAGTGAGACAGGCATCCCCCCAAGTGCACATCGCGGCGAAGGAATACCATGCCCCCATGCAGGCTGGGCACTACTGCCTTGCAGGCTGGGGGTTGGTGGTCTGCATTTCCCTGTCTTCATACCATCCACCAATGTCAACACAAGGAGAAGGCTAACAGAGTCTCAGGGTTATCAAGAGAATCGTTTTGACCCCACAGACTCCCTGAAAGGGTCTTGGACCCCCCAGGGGTGCATGGACCACATTTTGAGACACACTGGTATAGACAGGGTGGGCAGTAGGGGTGTGTGGGCTGCCCGGGCAGGTGTCACTCACATGCACCATGGCTAGGATAGGACCCCTGGACTGTGGCCCCCGATAAGGCTCCCACAGAGACACTTCAGGCCAGTGCCAAAGGCCAAAGCAGGGCTGGGGTGGCACTGAAAACAGCCCGTCACTGTGGCAACCCCACAGGCTCGGCCATGGCGTGGAGCCACCAACACAGGGATGCTCACACATTCAGACACACATCTCCGGACACAATGCCTCCCACTGGCACACGGAAGAGACATGGGTCTGCTGTGCATAGGATTCAGCCCTGATGGTGGCCCTCCACCCCTGCCCCCTGGCACCAGGACCTACTCGATCAGGGACAGCGCCATCCTCCGCATGGTCCCTTTGTCGAAGCTGCTGGTGCAGAGTGAGGGCGAGGCCATCTTCAGCAAGCTGTGGGACTGGGCGCTCCTCTCCAGCATGGCCTGTGAGAGCTCGATGGAGAAGTTGCACACACACACGTTGGACTCAAAGTTCGTCTCAGTGCTGCACAGAGTGCCCCGGTCTGTGTTTCCCAGCACGTCCTCGAGCCCACTTTCCACATGGCCAAGGCTGCCCTTCACCAACGGGGAGTCCCCCTTCAGAGAGCTGCTCCTGTGGTCCACGGACTCCCCAGGCTGCCCAATGTCCTGAGAGTGGCCAACCTCCTGGCTGCCCAA
Organism: Chlorocebus sabaeus; assembly: GCF_047675955.1. Lineage (NCBI taxonomy): Eukaryota > Metazoa > Chordata > Mammalia > Primates > Cercopithecidae > Chlorocebus > Chlorocebus sabaeus. Next base: position 128,034,261 of record NC_132913.1, read on the forward strand.
GATGTGTGGCAGTGGCGGTGGTGTTGGCGGTGGCCTCAGCTCACAGCTACCCTGGAAAGGCACGTTCACCTCACTGTCCAGAGACTCCAGGTTTGTGTCCATGAATGATGATGAAAGGACTGGAACAACTGGGAATTTTGGAGGTTCCTTTGGAAAGAACCAAAAAAGTGTCATTAGAAGAAACTGGAGTGACAACCTCATTCTAGGACCTTCTTCAGCAAGGACCAATGCCCATGGCCTAGAGCTGTCTTCAAAGCACCTAGGCTGAAAAGACCAGGGCAGCTTTTCCCAAACCCTCAAAGAGGGGAAAAACACCCTGTGAAGGTATCGCACAGAAGCCTGCACCTGACCAGGCCACACCCCAGGCTGCATGGCCCTATACATGGCTGCTGAGCTCACAAAATGTGGCCCGTCCACACCCAGGTGCTTAGGAGTGAAGGAGAGGTTGGAAAACGAAGGCAAATACCTTAATGATGCTGCTTATTGATCATACACCAACATGATTGGATTTTGAATACATTAGGCTAAATTAAATATATTATTAAAATTAATTTCACCTATTTTACTTTTTCATGTGGCTACCTCCCAAATTTCAATTACCCGTTTTATTTCTGTCACATGGCACTGCCCTTGATCTGCTTGTGTTTTGAGCCATGGTTCCCAAAGTGTGGCCCCTGGACCAGAGGCATCATTGAAACCAGCCCAAGAGTCCCACAGATAGTTGTTTTTGGATAAACATAGAAATCGACTCTTCTGTTAAAGCTTGAAACTCCGTATTTGTTTTATCTGAGTTCCTTCCTCAGGAAAGGACCTTCAGGAAGCATCAGAGAGCTGAAACCCACCAGATCACCACACCAGATGTCTCCTTGCCTTGTCCTAGTTCCTGTTTTCTTACACATTGTTACATTTCTCTCCTGCTACATAAACTCCCTGTGTTAGTCAGTCAGGGAGATGGACTTGAGACTGAGCTCCCATCTCCCTGGCTGCAGCACCCGATTAAAGCCTTCTTCCTTGGCAATACTTGGCATCTCAGTGATTGGCTTTCTATGCAGTGAGCAGCAGGACTGAGACTGAACCCCTGGTGTTTCAGTAACATTGGTACTGCCAGGAAACTGTTAGGCATGCAGATTCTCAGCCCCATCTTGGGGGCGTTGTCATGGATGCCCACTCTCCCTCCACAGCACCCCTTTCCTGCACAGTGCTGGCAGGGCAGGTCTCAGCGCCCCAGGCTGCTGTGCAAGTGATGCATAAAGAACACATCATCACTTGGCAACTGTGGTGGAGCTCAGGGTCCCTTAAGGGATACCCAGGCTCTATCTCTCTTGCCCACTCCCTGCCTTATCTTATAGCTCACCCTGTACAAGCCTGGTGCACACAGGAGGACGGAGGAGGCTCGGTGGACACTTAGAGAGACAGAGAAGACAACAGGGGACAGTTGGTGGTGCGGTGACCACCGGGGGCTGACCTGGGGCTCAGGCATGGTCTGTTCAGCAACATTGGGCTTGAAGGACTGGGCAGGGTAGTAGATGAGGAAACACATGCTGAGTGCCGTTAGACCCTCATCTGAGCACTTGTTCACGTCGGCCCCACAGTCCAGGAGAAGGTTGACAATGTCGTTGTGGCAGTGAGTCTGGAGGGAGATGAGGCGGGACTCAGGAGGATGCGCCTGGGAAGGGTCACTGGGCGTCTTGATGCCCTCATGAGGCCACCCCATGGCAGGGCAGGAACCGGTGCTCATTCGGGAGCTTAGCAAAGGGACAAGTGTGGGACAGAGGAATGGAATGGGCACTCTGCCCCAAACCCTTCTCCACAGGACCATAAGTGTCACACTCAGCTGAGGGGGTTTCTGTTGAACGGTGAGGCAGAGGTATGGACACATCAGTATCCCCATGTACCTCAGCTCTGTTCCTGCAGAGGGGGCCACAGAGGGCACAGAGGGCCACCCACATGTGTGACCCTTACAGCTAAGCTCCTGCGGGTACCAGCCAGGAGGGTGGGGGACTTACAGCAGCTGCAGCGAGCACAGTGTAGCCTTTTGCGTCCGCCACGTCGGCACTAGCAAAGTTGTCTTTCAGGATCCCACAAATCCAGTCGTGGTTCCCTTCCTCAGCCTTTAGGATCATCTCTGTGGAAAGCCGCTCTTTGGGCCCACAGAGTGCAAAGCCACTGCGCTTCCCCTCCAGGATGGCTCCCATGTTCCAGCTGGTGTGAGCCGGCTTGTTCCTGGCAACACAATAACTTTCAGTGGTCCTAGACCAGGTTCCGCACCTCCCACGAGAAAGGGTCCAGCTGGGCCACCTCCCTCCAATGCCTCCCCTTCTTGTGGCTCAGCTCCCCACTGTTCACTCCTCAGGCATCCTGAGTGCTGGCAGCTGCACCCCCAGCTGCTCATGATCCACTAGGTTGCACATGGCGGTGTGGACATGCCACCTGGACGTCAAGATGCTTGGGCTACATGTCTGTCCCAGCAGGAATGTGCTGGCTGCGAGTACACCCATGCATCTCTCATTCATCTGGGTCACTGGGTGTTTGCTAAGAAATGGGCTGTAACAGCAAAGGTGCTGGGTAGGAAGGAGGCCAACATACACGTGGGTCCAGTCTCAGTACCAACACCCACATTCCACCCTCTGCTCGTACACTTTTGTCTGAGTAGACAACACGCATATCTCATGGCTTACCACACAACACTGATGCCTCCTGGTGTGTACACAACCTCTTTTCACAATAGAGAACCTGTGCATTACAGTTGCTTCTGTACCTAACAGTCTTCTGCCTACACAGTGCTGGCAGGGCAGGTCTCGGGGCCCCAGGCTGCTATGCAAGTGACGAGTAAAGAACACATATCACTTGGCATCTGTGGTGGAGCTCAGGGTCTCTTGGGGGATGCCCAGGCTCTATCTCTCTTGCCCACTCCTTGCCTTATCTTGTAACTCACCCTGTACAAGCCTGGTCCACACAGGAGGACCAGTTGTAACTGTCAACAATTACAAGCCCAGTTGATGTTTGCATGATGGATGGATGGATGGTTGGGTAGGTGGATATATGTTGCATGAGTGAATTGATGGATGAATGGGTGGGTGAGTGGATGAATGGACGGGTGGGTGGGAAGATGGATGAATGGGTAGGTGGGAGGGTGGATGGATGGGCAGGTGGATGAATAGATGGATGAGTGGGTGGGTGGATGAATGGGTGCTGCATTGGTGGATTGATAGATGAATGGATGGGTGGGTAGGTGGATGCATGAATAGATTGATGGATGGATAGATGGGTAGGTGAGTGGATGAATGGGTAGGTAGGTGGGTGGATGAATGGATGTTGCATGGGTGGACTGATGAATGAATGGATGGGTGGGTGGGTGGATGAATGGGTAGGTAGATGGGTAGATGAAAGGATGGCTAGATGAATGGATGTTCCATGGGTGGATTGATGGATGAAGGGGTGGGTGGGTGGATGAATGTTGCATGAGTATACTGATGGATGAATGGATGGAAAGGTGGGTGAGTGGGTGAATTAATGGGTAGGTGGGTGGATAGACAAATGGATGGCTGGATGAATGGATGTTGCAAGGGTGAACTGATGGATGACTGGACTGGTAGGTGGGTGGACAAATGGGTAGGTGGGTGGGTAGATGAATGGATGGCTGTATGAATGGACATTGCATGCATGAATTGATGGATGAATGGATGGGTAAGTGGGTGGATGAATGAGTAGGTGTGTGGGTGGACTGATAGATGAATGAATGGGTGGGTGGGTGAATGGGTAGGTGGGTGGATAGATGAATGGATGGCTGGATGAATGGATGCTGCAAGGGTGTATTGATGGATGACTGAATGGGTGGGTGGGTAGATGAATGGATGGCTGGATGAATGGATATTGCATGCATGAACTGACGGATGAATGGATGGGTGTGTGGGTAGATGAACAGATGCTTGAATGAATGGATGTTGCATGGGTGGATTGGATGGTAGGTGGGTGGGTGATTGGGTGGGTGGATGGATTGATGAATGAAAAAGCAGCCACTTATTCTCAGAAAATATGCATTCTGAAAGTTTAGTGACATCTGAGGTCAATATTTAGGAAAGGAATTAAAGTGTTCTTGAATATTTTAACTTCTAAAAATTAAACACTTCGGCTGGGCACAGTGGCTTACACCTATAATCCCAACACTTTGGGAGGCCAAGGAGGGTGGACCATGAGGTTAGGAGTTCAAGACCAGCCTGGCCAATATGGTGAAAGCCCATCTCTACTAAAAATACAAAAATTACCTGGGTGTGGCGGTGGGCGCCTGTAATCCCAGCTACTCCGGAGGCTGAGGCAAAGAACTGCTTGAACCCGGGAGCCGGAGGTTGCAATGAACCAAGATCGCACCACTGCACTCCAGCCTAGGTGACAGAGTGAGACTCTGTGCCCCCCCACCAAAAAAATTAAACACTTTTCCTTAGGTGGTGGCTGACTTTCCTGGGGCGCTGGGTAGGGTAGGAGGGTTTTTGGAAGACCAACAGAGCAGAGCATCTTTTCATGCCATCCTTGGACAAGTCGAAGGCCTGGCTGGGCCCCAACACCACTACTGCCCTGTGCTCCCACCCTTTGCTCTCAGGCAGATCCCTTACCACCACATAACAGTAACAACAAACCCTGCTCTCCATGCCAACCCTGAGAGGAGACTTGGCCCATGGAACACCTAGGCGCTGACACAATTGTCAGGGCAGGGCACTAGCTACGGCCTGCACAACAGGAAATGCACAGGGCCCAGGGCCAGGACTCACCTGCAGCTCCATGGACTCAGGAGCTTCTCCCCAGTCACATCTGCCCCAGGTTCCACACCAGCCTTGGGACTCCCCTGGCTGCATGTTCACCAATCCACCTCCTGATCACTCCTGTCCCCAAGAGTGGGCAGGTGGGATCCTGAGACCCTCATTCCCCTGCACAGATGTCCAGGGCCCCAGGGCCCAGCCTGCCTCCCAGCTCGAGCCAGCAGGGGCTTTCCCTCCCTTCATTATGGCCCACATCAGTCACGTAATGGGAGGAGCGTGTTTAGGTCACCCTGAGGGAGCACCCTCAGTGGCAGCTGGCTGGGGGCCTCAGGAACCTGCCTAGGGGCAGCCTGCACAGTGCAGGGCCCTGGGGGAGGAGCAGTAGTAGACTGGTCACCTGAACTTGTAAGTTTGCTTCTGGATTTTGATCAACAAAGGGGTCTCATTGATTATGAACCAGGGTTCTCCATCGTCAACGAACGGAGGAATTTCATTGAGGAAGATGCAGGTGTCCAGCTCTTTGCGGAAAGAGCTTGTCATGGGCAGGTGGTCACAGTCAGTCGAGTAGACATACGTTTCTGGAGGCAGCATTAGGTTGTCATTCAGAAGAAACCGCTTATACTCATAGAAAAAGGGGTCCTGTTCCTCCTGCAGTCCCCACTCTGTTTTCTCCTCTTCTGAGAGGCTGATCCTGGCAGGGCTGTAGGTGAGGAAGCCAGAGAACTCAGGGTAGCTGAGGAGGGAGAAGCCACTGGGGATCTGGGTGCACAGCTTGATGAGTTGCTCCCGGAACCACAGGCCCACATCCTGGCTGCCGTCGGGGTAGGTCTCAACGCCTGGCCCAAACCGCTGGTCCGCTTTGTACAGCCCCTGCCAAGGAAGCGCAACAGGCCGAGGAGAGATGGCACGACCCAGCTGCACGCTGTGATCAGGCTTGTAACATCAAAAGAAATCCCAAAAAAGAAAACTTTCCCAAGAAATGCATGCATTCACCCAGTAAACATATCTGGAGGCTTAGGCTGTGCTGCCCAGGGGCTGAGGCGGACCAGCTCTCCCGAGGGACAGGAAGGAGGGCACTCCAGAGAGCACATGGAGGGGCAAGGGGGCGGCCAGGGAGGTCTCGGTGGCCTCTGAGGTGAGGACATGATGGAGGTCTCATGGTGAAAGCATGTCAGAGACGCCAGGTGTGGGTTCAATTCAGGGAACCCAGCCCAAACACCCCGACATGCTGGGGCAGCAGTGGGTGGGGACAAAGTGTGCAGGCAGCAGGTCAGGTATGATCCAAGAAGCGGCAGGAGGAGGAGGAGGAGACAGAGGAAAGGAAGAGGAGGAAGGAGGGAAGAGCAGGAGAGGAGGCCAAAGGGAAGAGGGGAGGAGGGGAGGAGGAAAGGGAAGGAGAAAGAGGGGGACAGAGGAAGAAAGGGAGCCAATCCTCGCTTCCAGGAACCCAGCATCTCCCAGGCCTTTGCATGTGGGTAGTGGAGACCACAGTGCAGGAGAGGAAGAAGGCATCCAGGAGGGCCTCACAAAACAACCAGTGAGGGGCCACTGCCAGGTGCCCAGGGCAGGGAGCACAGTCAGGGGCCTGCTGCCCAGGGGAGGCGTGTCTTCCTGAGATGGCATTGAAGGATGCCTGGAGGGCACAGTGGGTAGAGGAGACAGCACAGGAAAAGGCACTGAGGCCTGCAACAGTGGGTGGCAGGGATGCTTCCCTCCCTGGGGCCCGCATTTTCATCTGTGAAACTCCCATCTCAGAGGTCTCCACCGGATGTAGTTTGGATCTGTGTCCCCACCCAAATCTCATGTCAAATTGTAATCCCCAGTGTTGCAGGTGGGGCCTGGTGGGAGGTGACTGTATCACGGGGGTGGATCCTTCATGAATGGTTTAGCCCCATCCCCTTGGTGCTGCCCTCATGATAGGGCATTCTCGCGAGATCCGCTTGTATAAAAGCATGTGGTATCTCCTTCCCCACTTGCTCCTGCTCCCACCACATGATGTGCCTGCTCCCCGTTCACCTTCCATCATGACTGGAAGCTTCCTGCGGCCGTCCCAGCCACGCTTCCTGTACAGCCTGCAGAACCATGAGCCAATTACCCAGCCTCAGGTGTTTCTTTGCAGCAACGTGAGAATGGCCTAATACACCACCCATACAACACACCCGCCTGAGCATCTCCAGCTGCAACCCCAGGCTGCGCGCTTGGGGATGTGCGGCTTCATGAGGCCCCTGCCCACCAGCAGCTTGCAGCCTGGAGGAGGAGGTAGAAAATGAAATGAAGGAAAGCGTGCTCAGGCTGGTTTTGCTCTGCAAGGGAGTTGGGCAGTGGGACTGTTTCCAGAAGAGCCTTTGGGGTGGCTCAGTGGGGTGGAGGTGGAGAGAAGTGATAGGTGAGGTTGGGCCAAGGAGGGTACCTGGCAGGTCTAGAGGGCCTGGTGAGCATAGCAAGGGGGCTGCACATTCACCCCAGGAGCTTCAGAGAGCCCCTGAGGAGGCGTAAGTCACTGGATCAGGTGGGCCAGGAAAAACCCGGGGGTAGAGCAAGAAAAGGGGGCCATGGGCAAGGAGGCAGCAGCAAGAAAACAGCCCCCATGATTAGTGTTGAGGTCAAGGGTGTTACAACCCAGACCCCGTGGTTCTGCTTCTGGGACCTCTCGTTGTCCTGTGATCTTGCCCTGTCTCCATTTGTTTTGTGACATTGGGTATTACCTTGTGAAGTATGTGATCTCTGTGACCACACCCTATTCGTGCACTCCCTCCCCTTTTGAAAATCGCTAATAAAAACTTGCTGGTTTTACGGCTCGGGGAGCATCACGGATCCTGCTGACATGTGATGTCTCCCCCGGACACCCAGCTTTAATTTCTCTCTCTTGTGCCCTTTCCCTTTATTTCTCAACCCAGCCGAGACACTTAGGAAATAGAGAAGAACCCACGTTAAACATCGGGAGCGGGTTCTCCTGGTATCTCACGGCAGCCTGAGGAATGTGAGGATGGCTAAAGTGATGAGGCCCAGAGAGACCAGCAAGAGGCCTCAGTCAGGCTCCCACCCTGAGCCTGCAGCCAGGCCCAGGGTAATTGTTTCAAGGCATTTTGTTTTTCCTTTCTTTACCTATAGTTTCCAGATTTGCTGATAAGTTACCCAAAATGTTATCACAAGTTCCACAATGTGACCCTCACCTATTGTCTTCATGTATGTAGGATTTCTGATACAAAAAACAACATTCAGTCAATAGCTCCTGTGATTTTAATGAACCAATGTAAATTCTTGGTAGATAACTTAAGAACTTCCCCTTCTTTTTTCCTTTAAAACTTCCCTTGTAACGGCTGCTAACTGGAGCATGTATTCAGGGCAACTTTAATTTATTTCTCTCTGGCTGCAGTCCTCAAACCTTGCAGTCCTCGAAACTCTACTTACATTAAATCTTGCCTCAGTCTCTTCCTTTAGGTTGACAACAGCCCCTTGGTTATGCAGTCACCACATGACCCCACAGTCCCACTCCCAAGTATCTACCCAAGTGACACGAAGACCTATGCTTCATGTTGACATGTACAAAAATGACTGAATGTGTATGTCTATAATGGTGTTAAACCAAGTTCAGCCTAAAGTTGCCTCCTTACATATTTCAGTTTGGTGGAAAGGTTTTTCTGCACATCATGAACTATAACAAGAGGAGGTGTAAACTGATCATAGCCCACACCTGCACCAATCACTGAGTTTTGGCCAATCAAATGTAGCCACTGTTCAAACCATGTTCAAATAAGGCAAACACTGAGCTGCAACCAATCCAGCTGTTTCTGTACCTCACTTTTGTTTTCTGTATTTCACCTTCCTTTTGCTGTCTATACATTTTCTTCCACCATGTGGCTGTGCTGGAGTCTCTCTGAATCTGCTGTGATTCTGGGGGCTGCCCGATTCATGAATCGTTCATTGCTCAATTAAACTCCTTTAAATTTAATTTGGCTTAAGTTTTTAACAATGGGATTATTCATAATTGCCAAACACTGGAAACAACTCAAATGTCCTTCATCAGGAGAACAAACTATGGTAGCTCCACACAATGAAAATGTGTTAAGCAATAAAAAGGAACAAACTCCTGGAACAAAGAGATGAATCTCAAATGCATGATGCTAAATGTCAGACGCCAGACTCAAAAGGCTGCACATTGTGTGATTTCACTGCAGACAAAAAATAAGATCCCAAACCCCCTGAACAGACTGAATGGACCCCCTCTTGGCCAAGAGGACCCCAGAAAAACCTGAAAAACTGTGTGCTTGGCCATAGCAGGAAGGAAAGTCACACATACCTTGCCATAACCCCTCCCTTTTGGAGTTTAGACACAACTGACCAGCACTAATGACAAAATAGAGACAAGAAGGCTGACAAAACAGACGCTTTATGGCAATAAGATACTCAATTATAAACAGAACCTAAGGCTAAGCATGGCAAGGCCACTGCTGCGGGAAGTCAGGGACCCTGAACAGAGAGACCGGCTGAAGCCGCAGCAGAACATAAATTGTGAGGATTTCATGGACATTTATTAGTTCCTCAAATTAATACTTTTATAATTCTTACGCCTGTCTTTACTGCAATCTCTGAACATAAAGTGAAGATTTCACGGACACTTATCACTTCCCCAATCAATACCTTTGTGATTTCCTATGCCTGTCTGTACTTTAATCTCTTAATCCCACCATTTTGGTAAGCTGAGGAGGATGAATGTCGCCTCAGGACCCTGTGATGATTGCATTAACTGCACAAATTGTTTGTAGAGTATGTGTGTTTGAACAATATGAAATCTGGGCATCTTGAAAAAAGAACAGGATAACAGCGATGTTCAGGGAACAAGGAAAGTAACCTTGAACTGACTGCTGGTGAGCCGGATGGAACAGAATCATATTTCTCGTCTTTCAAATGCAAATAGGAGAAATATCCCTGAATTCTTTTCCTCAGCAAGGAACATCCCTGAGAAAGAGAATGCACCCTGAGGGTAGGTCTATAGACGGCCCCCTTAAGGTGACCACCTTTTACAGTTGAAGCTGAAGGGATGAAATAAGCCCCGGTCTCCTGTAGCACTCCCAGGCTTATTAGGACAAGGAAATTCCTACCTAATAAATTCTGGTCAGACAGGTTGTCTGCTCTCAAACCCTGTCTCCTGATAAGATGTTATCAATAACAATGAGTGTCCGAAACTTCATTAGCCATTTTAATTTCGCCCCATCCTGTGGTCCTGTGATCTTGCCCTGCCTCCACTTACTTTGTGATATTTTATTACCTTGTGAAGTATGTGATCTCTGTGACCCACACCCTATTCATGCACTCCCTCCCCTTTTGAAAATCAATGATAAAAACTTGCTGGTTTTTACATGTGATGTCTCCCCCAGACACTCAGCTTTAAAATTTCTATCTCTTGTACTCTTTCCCTTTATTTCTCAAACCAGCCGAGATGCTTAGGGAATAGAAAAGAACCCATGATAAATATCGGGGGTGGGGTTTTCCCCAATAGGCCACATCTGCAGACCATCAATCTCGCTTTGTAGCATCCTTAACTTAAAACGTTGTGCTGACTCCAAGTTTTAGAAAGAGCCTTTAACCAACTGCAAATTACAGAGTCCCTGAATCCACCTATAACCTGTAAGCCGCCTCTTGCAGACATCCCACCTTTTTGGACCTAACCAATGTGTGTTTTCCACGTATTGATTTAAGTCTTTGCTGTAGTTCTCGTCTCCCTTAAACATGTAAGACTAATCTGACGCCTCAGGCACACTTTGTCAGGACTCCTTGAGATTGTGCTTCCCTGAGCCACGGTCCTGAAACTGACCCAACAGTCCCACAGGCAGTTTTTAGGATAAAAACAGAAATTGACCCTTCTGGTCTTAAAGCTTGAAACCTTATGTGCTTCTTTCCTCAGGAAAGGAACCCCAGACCTCTCAAAAAGTATCAAAGAACTGAAACTCACCAGATCACTGCATCCAATGAGACTCCAGGCCCTCATTCACCATGATTGCTTCTTTACCCCTCCTGAGTTCCTGTTTTCTTAACCATTGTTACATTTCTTCCCTGCTATCTAAACCCCTAGTTCTAGTCAGTCATGGAGATGGATTTGAGACTGAGCCCCAGTCTCCTCGGCTGCAGCACCCGATTAAAGCCTTCTTCTTTTGCAATACTCTTGGTCTTAGTGACTGGCTTTCTGTGGGGTGAGCAGCAGGACCTAGACTGAACCTGTGGTGTTTTGGTAACAGATTTTGGTTCCCTGACAGGGAATGCATTGCTCGTGGATCAGCTTCTGAAGTCTCAGAAGCCCTCCTAAACAGACGCCAGCCCAATTTTGGCTGGAGGTGAGTATCTGTCTCTTTCTGGACCCTCTGCTACCAGCCCCAGAAGCGTTCCTGATTGCCTCAGAAGCACTGTCTTTGAAATCTGACATCTGCATCAAGATAGGTGAGTGTCCTTTGTGGGCCCAAACAGCAGGATCTGCTCCTCTCAATTTGGGACATTTTTAAAGGAAATTCCATTTGTGGTTCAACAAGCCCAACTGACCAAGAGAGGAAAGCACCACAACTGTTTCAGTATGGATACTCCTGGGAGCTTGTTTGTAACTGTGTGTTGTGTGTGTGTCTGGGAAAGTGAGTATCTTTTGTGAGTGCCAGACAGCAGGATCAGCTCTTCTTAATTTGGGAAATTCCAAAGGAATTTTTGTTTGCAGGGTGACCAAGCCCCATGGATGAAGAGAGGAAGCACCCCGGCTGTTTTAGTTGGGACACTCTTGGGGCTTCTTTCTTGCTGCAGCAGTTGGATTGTCTTTTGGTGATTGTTTGTATGTGTGTCATAGGAAATTAAAATTCAGAAAACTGATAATCTTTTCTAATACTGTTTGGCCCCAATATTCTTTGGAATTCAGAGTTTGCTGTTCAATGGGAAAGCAAGATGGAGTTCCGTGTGGCTTTTATGTTGCTTTTTTTTTTTTCTTTTTGAGACGGAGTCTTGCTCTGTCACCCAGACTGGAGTGCGGTGGTGCCATCTTAGCTCACCACAAGCTCTGCCCCCCAGGGTTCATGCCATTCTCCTGCCTCAGCCTCCTGAGTAGCTGGGACTATAGGCGCATGCCACCACACCCAGCAATTTTTTGTGTTTTTAGTAGAGATGGGGTTTCACCATGTTAGCCAGGATGATCTCAATCTCCTGTCCTCGTGATCCGCCTGCCTCAGCCTCCCAAAGTGCTAGGATTACAGGCATGAGCCACCACACTGGACCTAAGCAGGACTGGGCCGGATTAGTCTGTTTCAGGTGATGTTCTTCTGGGTTGCTGTTTGGCCCAAGTGCTCTTTGGAGTCTGGGGAGGTATGGCCTTTAAAAATCAAACTGCTGACCAGGCACAGTGGCTCACGCCTGTAATCCCAGCACTTTGGGAAGCCAAGGTGGGTGGATCACCTGAGGTCAGGAGTTCGAGACCAGCCTGGCCAACATGGCGAAACCCCACCTATTAAAAATACAAAAATTAGGTGGGCGTGGTGGCATTCACCTGTAATCCCAGCTACTCAGGAGGCTGAGGCAGGAGAATTGCTGGAACTCAGGGGCAGAGGCTGCAGTGAGCCAAAATTGTGCCACTGCACTCTAGCCTGGGTGACAGCAAGACTCCACTTCAGAAGAAAAAAAAAAAGGGCCAGGCACAGTGGCTTATGCCTGTAATCCCAGCACTTTGTGAAGTCAAGGCAGGTGGATTACAAAGTCAGGAGTTCAAGACTAGCCTGGCCAAGATGGCAAAACCCCATCTCTACTAAAAATACAAAAATTAGCTGGGCGTGGTGGCAGGCACCTGTAATCTCAGCAACTCTAGAGGCCAAGGTGGAGAATTGTTTGAACCTGGGAGGTGGAGGTTGCAATGAGCTGATATCATGCCACTGCACTCCAGCCTGGGCAACAGAGCGAGACTCTGTCTCAAAAAAAAAAAAAAAAAAAACAAAAAAAAAAAAAAAAAAAAAAACAACCAAACTGCCATGGAAACTGCTTTACCCAAAATTTTGGTCCACAGCCTTCACTGGATTACACATTGAGGCTAACAAAGTTCAGCCATGTAAACAAATTTGTAGACCGGTGAGTTTGTATTGCTATCTCATGGCTAGAGTTCAAAGGTAAAAACTATTGAATCTGTGTGTCTGTGTGTGGGTGTGTGTGTACATGTCTAGATGTGTTTATATATATACATTTATTATATGTTGAGTCTACCAAGTTGGTTTATTAAAAAAAAAAGAGCACTCATATATTAAGTAAGTCCAAGCAATTTTCAACTCATAAATTAAGTAAATTATTAGGTAAATTATTTACTTAGTTTTCAATTTCATTAATTAAGTAAATAAGTCCAAGCAGTTTTCACGAGACTTAAGTAAATCTTCACTAAACAAACTGGCTTTGAAATTATAGGTAAAATAGGCTGGGTGCGGTGGCTCACACCTGTAATCCCAGCACTTTGGGAGGCCGAGATGGGCGGATCACAAGGTCAGGAGATCGAGACCATCCTAGCTAACACAGTGAAACTCTGTCTCTACTAAAAATACAAAAAAAAAAATTAGCCGGGTGTGGTGGCGAGTGCCTGTAGTCCCAGCTGCTCGGGAGGCTAATTCACACCAGGAGAATGGTGTGAACCCAGGAGGCGGAGTTTGCAGTAAGCCGAGATTGTGCCACTGCACTCCAGCCTGGGCGATAGACTGAGACTCTGTCTCAAAAAAAAAAAAAAAGAAAAAGAAAAAGAAAAGAAAAGAAATTACAGGTAAAATAAAAATAGAAGTATCTTCAGAATTGTCAGCATGTATTTTTATCTGGGTTTTATATTTGTCTTTGCTAGATATTTTGAGATATCAGGGTTTGGCACAGAGGTTATAAAACTAGCCAAAACAAAATTATCTTTCTGTGAATTTTTTGATAAGTATGACTATTTAATGTTGTTGCTTTAATGAAAGCAGCTGAGTCTTCTGAGTTATTGGTGAAAATACCCATGTAGTTAACTTTAAGGTTCTTATTTAGATGAATACCTAATATTCACAGGTTATAAAATGGTTAACAAGGAAATAAATGATCCATAAAAATCTAGATAAATTGCTAAAAATAAAATGTATTTATATACGTTATGTAAGTGCTATAGGTGAATTTTTGTGTAATTTAAAACCTTATAATTATTTTTGATGTTCATTAGATACCCAAGTCATTTCCAATTAAGAAGAGGTTATGGTATGGGGAAATATGTTTCTAAAAATTGTGCAACTGTTATCTATAAAATGCTAGTATTTGATAGTTTAGGATTTCTTGCTTCCTAGGGTTTCACTAAAATGTAAGGTTACTAACAATAAAAATTATAGTTAATTATAATTATGTATATAAAATATACCAAAGAATATGTGCTCTTAGTGAGAAAAAGAAGAATTTTGTCCAACTCAAAAGTTATCTAAAGGTTAATTCAAATTATAGACTTAAAATGTTATTTATGAAACAAAGTAGAAAGGAACCAGTAAGTAGGGGAGAGAGATGTAAAGAAAGTTACGGATATGAAGATATATTTTTGTTAAGGAAGGTTATAAAGAAAAAATAATTTTTCATAAGAAAGAAATCTTGTATGATAAATTTTTGTCCTAAAATGATTGGTTACTTAAAAAAGAAAAGAAAATTTAGGAAAAACAAAGTCCAAGCATGTCACAGATGGTCTGTGTAAAGCATATGTAGTTTTTTCCTGTTTCTCTGTGTGTCTATCTTCATGAATATGCAGAGAAAAGAGAAAGTTGAAAAAGTTTAGATAGTAAAATATTCTTTAAAACCTGATAGAACATTGGAGAAGTTTGGCTAATTAACATTGTTCAAAGTTAAAGGTCTTACTCTTGATGAAGTAAATTAAGAAATATTGTCATTAAATACATTAGTGGTTTAGTAATTTTTTTTTTTTTTTTTTTTGAGACAGAGTCACACTCTGTTGCCAGGCTGGAGTACAGTGGCGCAATCTCAGCTCTCTGCAAGCTCCGCTTCCCAGGTTAATGCCATTCTCCTGCCTCAACCTCCCAGGTAGCTGGGACTACAGGTGCCCGCCACCACTCCCGGCTAATTTTTTGTGGTTTTTTTTTAGTAGAGATGGGGTTTCACTGTGTTAGCCAGGATGGTCTCCATCTCCTGACCTTGTGAACTGTCCATCTTGGCCTCCCAATGTGCTGGGATTACAGGCATGAGCCACTGCACCCGGCCAGCAATTTTTTTTTTTTAATAAGAGTTAAGCATGAAGCCAGATTTAACATGGAGCCAAATATCATGTAAATACATACATTGCTTTGTTTCACACTGTATTTGCTCTTCTGCATAGATAGGTACTTACTGGTCATGCACCTGAAGTGAATTTCTTAATAGCACAAAACGTATAGTGGTGTTGGCGGCCTTAAAGACATTAATTTGTGTGCAAGGAACAAAATATTATGTGTTCTTTTAGGCTCTGGGTAATACTGTAGCATCCAAGGTCAACTGATAACTGAGTAGGAGAAAGATCTGGGATTGGTTTCCTGTTTACTTGTTTTTGCTTTTGATTTTCAATTATTTGCTCTTTATTTGCCTTTGGGTTTTAATTATATATACATATATATAAAACCACTGATTTTTAAAGTTTTTTAATGGAAGGTTTTTGTTCTGTGAATAGTCACTTTATTTCTATGTATTTCTAACAAGTCATAATTTGTTCTATTTATTTAGAATTCCTAAGCTACCTTTGTCAAGCCTGCAAAAATTGATAGTGCACACCAGCCAATTAAAATGTGGTTGGTTTTGTTTACCACGTATGATCTGGAGAAGACTTTGTTTTACAAGTTCTGAGCAGAAATAGTACATACACTATTTTTGTTACTTGAAAAAGTAGGTGAGAATAAAAATGTTTAAATATCATTTATTTCCAAGGTCATTCAATTCAATCAATTTGAGTTGGTTTCCAATCTTTCCTTTAAGTAATGAGAAAAAAAAAAAACAAACTGTGATGTGGGTACAAAGTTTTAATGTTTAGGAAAGATTGGCCTTGTCCTTAGAGAAATTATATTAATTGGGATTTTTCTCAAACTAATTTAGTTGTGTTTACAATTATTAAAACTAAGTGACATTCACTTGGATTAAGTAATGATAATTAAAAAGTGAGAGTTTCTAGTGATTTTCGATCCTAAGCCATTTATCACTGATGGGCCTTCATTTGTGTACTCACAAAGTACGCACAAGTGTTGCACTGGTTTGAAGATTTTAGTGGTGCAAGTTACCTAATCAGTTGTCAGTACTGTATTTAGAAACCAATCTTGTAAACATGTGATGATATCCTTTTAAAATAGCTGAAAAGAAATTATACAAAACTTTCAGAACCATATATTAAGATGGGTGTGCTTGTTCTTACTTTGTCACTGTTTTGTTATATAATATTTAAGTGAAAGGAGATTAAAGAAAAGGAAATAAATATTGAATTTACAAAATTGATGTTTGTGTTTACCATCATTTTAACCCATTTCCCATTTAGGAAAAAAAAAAAGTGCAGCTCACTGCCAACACTCATTTAATTTTACATAAATATGCTCTTTGAGGGTGAAGCAAATCTGATTTTCAATGTAAAAATAAAATTAAAAAACTCTTGGGGTTATTTCTAAACAGAACTTGTCTCTAATCCTAATGTATATGATGTTACATTAGGATTAGAGATGAGTATTCTTGGGGCAAACAGTAAATAGGTTAAATAATGGAAAGAAAAGTTAGTTGTCTTACTTTGGTAAGTTTAGCATAGGACTTACCATACTTTGATGTTTTCGGTCACAGTTCTGTCTCTAGAGCGCTAGCAACTAGACATATGCAGTGAGCAACCTAATTCTTTAATACAGTGGTTTAAACTACTGCAGGCAGTAACTCAGACACCAAATCACAGTGTTTTAATTTGTAACATATTAGAGGGAATGATAGGACTTTCTGCAGTATAAATATCCTATTGAGTAATCCTTATGCTATTAAGTTACAAGGCTTTGAATCCTGGGTCTAAAGAAGGCACCAACCCCTGCTACATCTTTAGTATTGACACCAGTTGAAACCTCATCTTTAGACCCAGGAGGAGACAATAAAAATGAACTGCTTTCATGAGACACAGGGCCAGAAATCAAAACTGTTCAATCCCTCTTGGCCCAGGGACTATTGCAGAAGCGGTGGGTGCATGAGATTTTAAGGGTTGATTTTGAGAAATAGTATTAATTAGGTTTAACCTTAGTATCAAAAGTGCACTAATGCAAGACCAGTGTCTGGGCCCATGTGTCAGAGTAACATGGTTTCCTTGGAGCACTGATCTGGTCTTCCATAGAAAATTGTAAAAGATTACAAAAAGTATATAGAACTCTTACCTTATGGTTAAACTGATTAAAATTAGACAGATTTGTTTATAAGGCTTTATTAAAATTAACTTTAACATTAATAATACACCATACAAAGGTAAAATACGGTTTTCTCTTTTGAAAATTTTTTCATGTAAGAGATGAGATTTTTGTTTACCTTTTGAATAAAACTACAGTATAAAAAATAGAGGGAGCAAGGGAGACAGATTTAGTTGGTCTTATGCTGTGGGTTTTCTTTTTTGTTTTTGTTTTTTTTTTTGAGACAGAGTCTCACTCTGTCACTCAGGATGGTGTGCAGTGACACAATCTCAGCTCATTGCAACCTCTGTCTCCCGGGTTCAAGTGATTCCCGTGCCTCAGCCTTCCGAGTAGCTGGGATTACAGGCATGTGCCACTACGCCTAGTTAATTTTTGTATTTTTAGTAAAGACAGGTTTCTCCAGGTTGGCCAGGCTGGTCTCAAACTCTTAACCTCAAGTGATCCACCCGCCTTGGCATCCCAAAGTGCTGACATTATAGGTCATACTGTCTTCTGTTTAGGTCTTATTGTTCAGGAAACTGAGTATGCCATCAAAGAGAAAATGTTTTTGTATTATAATTGTGGCTAAATACCTGTTTTATAGTAACTTGTGATCCTATTTTGTGACATCAAGTGTCTTAAACCTTAAACAGGCTTTTCAGCAGCAAATTTTCAAGTTCTAAACTCAGTATTTTTGTTCTTAAATTATCTTTTTTTGGATATTAGGCTTCCTGAAGTCCAAGAGAGACATATTAGGCTTATTTGTTATATTAGAATTACACAGGAAGCACTGTAAATTGTGAGGTAGGATTTAACTTTCTTTGGGTTATATTTATATACATGTTATTAATACATGTTCCAGGATTTATGATATTCTTGAAATTCTAGTATGTCTAAATATATGTTGTCAGTAGTAGCTAATGATTATTATGTTATTATTATGTTAAATTGTTATATGACACAGAAATGAACAATTTCCTTGTCATCTGTGTCTTTGACTATGGCTGCCTTAAGACTTCTGTCATCCACAATTGTTGTTTTGCTTTGATCTTTCTCAAAAAAGTGACATAATCAGCTACCATCCAGGGCTTGCTTCTTTGGGAGAATTCATGAAAAGGACTATTGAATTCAGATTTCTAATAACTTGGAGATTGTGCCATTGGATGACAGAGAAAACTTCCACTGCACTAATTGGAAGGCTGATGTGTTCATACACATTGCTAATTCAATATGATGGAGAGCAGGAGTTGATTGCATGGAGTGAGCTAATGGAGGACTATAACACTTTTTATGTTTTTTTTTTTTTTTTTTTTTTTAAATATTGCTGATTTTTCTTTTGTCTTTGAGTCAGGATAATTTTTTCTTTTGAGCTAATTTATAACCTTGAAATATACTTTAAGTGTACTGAGTACACATTTGTAAACAAAATTGAAGTAATATTTCTCTCTCTGCCTAATTTTTCCAGAATTTTTAAACTATTTGTGAATATTCTTAATTCATGGCAATGTGTTAGTTTGCATATGTTTAATAAGAATCTGTTTTATTTTATAATGGGACACAATTGGAGGTTATTTTCCCAAGGCTTTGACTGAAATGGCCTTGTGAGAGGTTCCAGTGAAGCCAGTTCAGGATAGCCTATGTGAACCATGGTTCTTGCTGCACTTTGTGTGGGTGCAATCAGGGCACTAGAAAACTGATGCTTATTTTGCAAGTAGGTTGTCCTACTGTGATTTGTCTTTGATGCAAGTGGGGGAATGGAAAGAGAAAGATTGTCTTTTAGAAGAAAACTCTATATTAACATTTGATTCCTAAGTGACCACATGGTCACCCATGGTATGGAGCTGCCCACAACGCCTCTCCTCAGCATGGAGCAGCCAGAAAGATCCACGACCTGATTCCCCATTTGAGGAACTGATAAATAAAAAGGGGGCACTGAAACAACAGCCCATTAATCCTACAGAGAGTTGTTTACAGATAAACATAAAAATTGACCCTTCTGGTCTTAAAGCTTGAAACTTAAATTTGTTTTATCTGAGTTCCTTCCTCAGGAAGACCTTCAGGACTCTCAAAAAGTATCAAAGAGCTGAAACGCAGTCTCAAAAAGTATCACTGAACTAAAAATCACCAGACCATGGCATTCAATGTGATTCCAGGCCCTTTGTTTACCATGATTGCTTCCTTGCCTATCCCAAGTTCCTGCTTTCTCACACATTATTACATTTTTTCCTTGCTATATAAACCCCTAGTTTTAGTCAGGGAGATGGATTTGAGATTGAGCTCCCATCTCTTCAGCTGCACCTGCCAATTACAGCCTTCTTCCTTGGCAATACTCATTGTCTCAGTGATTGGCTTTCTGTGCAGGAAGCAGAAAGACCTAGAGCGAACCCCTGGTGTTTCAGTAACAGCCACTCATATTGGCTCAGAATAAACCTCTCTAAAATATTTTGCAGAGTTTGTTTTTTTCTGTTGACACCATTAATATGGCATTCTCTCAAGGGCAAAATTCTAGGCCAAAATAGATCAGCCACAGTTTGTTGGGAGGAGACATTTATTACAAAGGCCATGGCCATATTTTGGGGGTGATGGAACTTTTTATATCCTGACTGCATTAGTAGTTTCCAACTCCATAATTGTCAAAACTTTCAGAACTATGTGTTAAAATGGGTGAATTTTACTGTAAATTATACTGTAATAAAAGGGGGAAAATGCATCTGTATTTGAAAGACTAGGCATGTTATCCATTTAAAAAGGCACATTTCAAACGTGTACAGTGATCCAGTTTACATATTTAAAAATAAACACATGCATTTCTTAAATCTAAAGAATATATAACGATTTGCTAGTATCCCTCTGGGGAGTAAAATACAAGGAGGCTTTTATTTTCTATGATTACCCTTATTATTGGTACCATTTTAATCATTAAAAGTAAAAAAGTTGCTTGTAGTTAAATAAACTTCCCCAGGACCTAAATGTCTTTTTGTCCAGTGGCCTAGACACACACAGCCGCTTTGCCCCCAACCGAGCACATGGCAGCCCCCTCACCTGGAAGAGCCGTGTCTTCATGTACATGGTGCCGTAGCCTTCCCGGTGGCTGAGGTAAAATGTGCCCGTGAAACTGGAGCCATCTGGCCACATGTAGGTACCCAGGCCATGGCAGTGGTCCCGGTAAAACTGCCCATGGTATGACTGTGAGATGGAGAAGTTGGTAAGAAATTGCTGCTCTTCCAGAACCTGACGGGATGCCCTCAAGGCCAAGCCACCATGCCTGGTTGGCAATGAATGGGGACCACCTGGGGCTGTGGCAGAACTCAGGGGTGCCTGGCATGCAACTATTAAGAGTTGGCACCTGAAGCACCCAGAGGGATTACCAGGCAGTCAGCCCAACAGCCAGGCTCCCTGTCTTCTCCTCAGGTGGGGGACTGTGGGGAGGCTTAAAACTGCCCAGACGTCCTGAGTCTGAGAGCACAGACCTGTCTTCTCCTGGTGACCTTGACCTTAGGTTTGGGGGGTCCTGTCCCCACTCAGGAGCCCCAAGCTGCTGAGCTCCCTGCCAGGTTCACAGGCTGAACCTGGAGGTTGGCTTTGGGCCCCGGTGGGCACAGGGCAGGACTCTGATTTATACCTCTTCATCATTGGTTGGACACATGAGCTCCACAAACAACAGGGGTAAGTGTGTCAGAGACGACCCCTCTACCAAGGCCCCCGGAGGGAAACAGAATGTGGCATTCATGACAAGGGCTTCCAGCCAGGAGACCCTCATGCTGAGTGCCAGGCACCACCTTTTTCTCAGAAACAGGATGGGCCTGGAGTGCACACACAGCCATCATGCTCGCAGTCCGCCCAGACCTGACCCCAATGTGCAGGGCACAGCAGTTTTCATAGCTTAGTGTCCCTTCCCTTTCTTCTGACAACAGATACCCTCTCCCTACAGAGAGGATTCCCCAAGGGACCCAGCCCCAGAGCCTGGGCCAGGCCTGGCCATCCAGAGGATGCCTTACCCTTGCCCCACCCTTGATGGATTTGACCAGTTCATGCATCCCCAAGCCAGACCAGCATCCTGCTGGGGCCTTTCTCTTTCCCAGGGGTGTTTGATGCCACGCCCAGGAGCTGGGCAGATGGAACAAGGTCAGTCTTAGAACCCCCTCGTGGAAATGGAAAGAGAGAGGGCCTAGTTAGATCATTAGAACCCTGGATCCAGGCGGGCCTGAGGCTACCTCACCCCTGCACTTTTCATTATAAGCGCCAACAGAGGCCTTTTCAGTTTCAGCTGCATTGAATGTGGGCTCAGGACCTAGCCTGGGGGTGCAAAACTGGTTCTCATTTTGTCTTTTAGAACATTCGCTGCCTTCTGCTTAAGCCTAGACACAGGCAGTTTCACCAAGGTAAACATACAAGTTGCTATGGTAATTCATAATTTTAAAACGTTTGCCCAGAATAAGAACTTGCCTTCTTAAGTCACAGCTTCCCAAACCTCATCCTGTGGACCCTAGCAAACCATGGGTGTGATTCTGGAAGCTGGGAAAGATGCTTTTCTCTGGACATTTCTCAAGAAGGAAAGACTTTAGCCTATAGCATCCTTCCTACTGCTGGGCCTAAAAGTTCCTGTCCCATCACTCCTGGAAGGAGAAAGGCCACCAGAGGCTCTGGGCGAGGAGTCGGAGAAAGTGTGGAAGCAGTTACCTCGCCTGTGGGCCAAGAGAATTCGCCATATCCCAGCTTCATGTTCAGCCCAAACTCCCCTCGGTACACGCAGCCATCCTGCCACTCCTGCACACCCTGGACGAGCTGGATGTAGGCCTCCTTCAGGTCCTGCGCCCTCGACGGGCCCTCAGATTCCTCCTCTTCCTTCTCAGAGGATGCTGAAACATCCCTGAAAGGACAGGAGCAGAGGGAGGGAAAAGCAAGATGGCTGCAGTGCCTTCAGTGAGTGCTGAGCACAACCCCTGAGCACAACTCAGCATCTCATTTCATCCTACAGCCCCGGGACAGGTGTTGCTGCATCCCCATTCCACAGGAGAGAAAACCAAGGCACAGAGGGTACAGCAATGGCCCAAGGTCACAAAGGAAGTGGAATGCATACTAAGGCTGCCAACAGATAGGGGAGATGCTGCCAGGCCCGTCGGCCTGTCCAGCCCAGGCCTGCTGGCAGCATCTCCTGAGATCGATGGCCCTCTGTCCCACTCCAGCTGCCTGCAGGACATGAGTGCCTACAGCAGGGCCCTCATTCAAGGGCCAGCAGTGCCAGCCCCAAGCTGGACAGAAAGCAGACTGCCCATACATGCGGACCCATGGAAGGTCGGAAGGCATCTTGAGAGGCAGCCAGCTCATACTAGGGTGGACAGATGGATGGGTGGACAGATGGATGGATGCAGGGCTGGGGAGTATGCTGCAACACAGGGGAGCACAAACCAGGGTGGATTTGCCATAACTCACAGGGCGTCCACAGACGGATGGGGCATGTCAGATCCCCCACAAATGGACAAGGTGTCTGAGACCACCACAGACGGATGGGGCATCTCAGACTACCACAGACAGACGGGGCATCTCAGACCACCAAAGACGTGGTGCCTCAGACCACCACAGATGGACAGCACCTCAGACCACCACAGATCGATGGGGTGTCTCAGACCCCTACAGAAGGACAGACCAGCACAGGTGGACAGGGTGCCTCAGACCATGAAAGATGGATGGAGCATCTGAGACCCCCACAGATGGACAGGGCATCTCAAAGGGCCTTCCGTTCTCAGCTGTGCAGGGTGAAAGTCCCTGGCCAAGATGCCGGCAGTGTCCCTGCCTGGGGAGGGTCCTCTTCCTGGCCTGTGGAGCTGCCTTCTCACTGGCTCCCCATATGGTAGTGAGAGAGGATGGGGGAACTCTGGGCTCTTCCGCTTCTCATAGGTACACTCATCCCATCATGGGCTCCACCCTCACCACTCCATCTAAACCCAGCCACCACCCAAAGTCCATTGTTGGGAAAAGGGCTTGTGGGAAAAGGGCTTGTGGGGTGCCTGTATAAACTGGCCATGAAAATATGGGACAGTAAGTTGTGGAAAGCCACAAGAGGCCTCTGAGGAGGAAAGCCTCCTAATTGCCATCATGTTCCCATGCTCAGAGCAAGATCTGGTCTTTTATCTGTAAACATGGTGTTCAAGGAGAAAGACACTCCTTTGAAGCACTGGAATGTGGACAGACGTGCAGGCTCCTAGTTAAGTCTGCTCCCACTAGCTACTCTCCAGTAAGTTAAAGATACGTTGTTTGAGCACAAAGGAGATTCATTTAAACCGCTACGGCTATAGATTATGTGTATGATGCACTGCCACCCTTTCACTGTTTCGCCCTGAACATCTGCTTCTCAGATCTAAGTGACTGTACTCAATAAATAGGGTGGAGACCAGAGCTCTGAGCCTTTTGCAGCCTCCATTTTGCAACTGGCCCCCTGGCTCCCCACCTTTCAACTCTTAACCTGTCTCTTTTCAATCCTTTGTCCCCACCAGACTTTGGGTACCCTACGGGTGGTGTTGAGGCTGGTCCTCAATACCCATCACACTGGGCCAGGGCTGGGACTGAGTTTTGGAGACCCACAAACAGGGACAAGCACGATGGGGTGACAGGGACCTCGTGAGATGCTGCAGTGAAGCTCCAGGGCAGCCCCTGGCTCAAAGCAGCCTTTGCTGCGAACGACAGAGCT
The DNA here is from genome assembly GCF_047675955.1 of Chlorocebus sabaeus. Lineage (NCBI taxonomy): Eukaryota > Metazoa > Chordata > Mammalia > Primates > Cercopithecidae > Chlorocebus > Chlorocebus sabaeus. The sequence continues at coordinate 128,058,086 of NC_132913.1, forward strand.
GTGAAGATGGGGGCAACTCGGGAGCCCCATCTCGGGAGGGAAACGTTCCCTCCGTCCACCAGGCAGCGACACGGGTGGCAGAGTGTGCAGGCAGGGACGGGAGAAGGTTCCCATTACCATCTGTTGTCGTTTTCCTCAGTGGCTGCTGATACAGATACAGCGTTGGGGCTTTCGGATTTCTCCAGAATCTAGTTTCCCAGGGAGTAACACAGTTCAGCGATTTTTACTGCTTGCCTTAAGGAGAACCCCGCTAACCCCAGGCCCCAGGTCAGGGTCGGACCTCCCTGCCAGAGGGTCCCCCGCACCTTGTGGCGAAGACAGCGTAATTCTCCAGGGGCCCCAGTTCCTCGGCCGCAGAGGTCTCGCCGCCCTTCCCCTCCAGCGGGCGTCGGGGGCTGGCAGCCCCGGAGACTTCGTGGTCTAAGCTAAAGGAGGCACGGCCCCCTTCCATGTCTGTGGTCTTCCAACCTGGAAGCAACGTCAGGACCGCACATTTGCCCCCAGGGCTCCCGCCGGGAACTCGGGGAGCGCCCGAGGCCCCGTCCGCAGCCCCTGAGCCTCAGAGAACCCAAGACCCTCCCCGAACCGCGCCGGAGCCTGGGCCGCCACCCACCGGCCCCGGGCCACCATCCCTGGGAGTTCAGGGAGGCCAGTCGGAACCATGGGCAAATTTCGCCCGCGTCCCCAGGTGTCCCTGTCCCTTCGTGGGCGGGAATCACAGCAAGGGCGGTCGCCGTCACGTGGCCCGTGCCCACTATCGTCCAAGGAGCGCCGCTTACAGCGGGTCTCAGCCACGGGCCTTGGAAGCCAGCGCTCAAGGGTGGGCTCGGGAGACGCCGCGCCCACCTAACCCCACACCCCCAGCCCTTCGGCCCCTCCCCGGAGTGGGGACGGCGAGACTGGCCCCCACCCGCCGCCTCACCGAGCTCCGGGATCCCCCTAGCCCCGGCTCCCAGCGCCCCTGCCGCGGGACCGCACCAAGCAAGGCTCGGAGAGCTCGCGTCGGACAGCACGGAGACCGACGAGACCGCAGCCGCAGCGGACGCCAGCGCTCCCTCCCCGACTACTCGCCAGCCCTGCGCCCCCGGAGAGCGTCGCGTTTCCCTGGAGACAGCCCCGCCCCGTGCCCGCGGCCACTCTCCGGCTCCACCAATCCCCGCGCCAGGACGCACCTGGCCCCGCCCCCGGGCGTGCCCGCCCTCTGTGACTTCAGCGGCTCAGGTCCCGGCCGCCAGCCCGGCCTGGGTCCCAGCCTCCCGCTTACCCGGTCAGCCCCTGGGCTGAGTGCCCCTGGTAGAGAAAGCGCTAAATTCCCCCAACACTCCCGTGAAGGCGGCACGGGGAGCGCCGTGGGACACCTGAGGAAACTAAGGCCCAAGTGTTAACTTACCCTGATCACCTGGCACGTGGAGCCACAGCTTGATCAAGCCCTGCCTATTCCAGCCCCAGCCTTTGTCCATTCGGTAAATGTGGAGGGCGCAAGGGGAGCTGGAGGCCTGCGGAGGGAACGAGATGAGGGAGGCCGCAGGCGTCACCGCAGAGAAAAGGGATTGGCTGTCTTGGACCAAGGGTCTTAGGGAAGGCCTGCGGGAGAGAGGATTCCTGATGGGGCTTCGCAGGATGCACAGGAGCTCTCCAGGCTACAGAGCGCATTTCAGGAACTGGACTGGGATGTACAGAGGCACCACGGTGGGAAACAGCTAGGCCTTCCTGGAAAGAGAGGACAGGCTCTTGGAGGGGCAGGGCTTGCGTTTCTCAACACAGACTGCCTCTGAGAACAGGGGACGGTGTGTGAAGAGCCGATGCCCTGGCCCTCCCCACTAACTGACTTTCCAGGGACTAAAGCTGGGCCAGGATTCTGGGGTTCTAGGGGCACTGCCTCCACATGCCAGCGCCTGTCTCTCAGTTCACTTCTCTCTACAGTAAAATCTCACACCACGACCCAGTACAAACAACTCAGAAAAATGTTTCATTAAAAGTTCACCATACTACATGCATGCACTCCAATATTTTCATGTAGTCTACTATTTCTCTAAAAACTAAAATGCTTATGACCCACAGAATTGATTTCACAACCCACATTAGTTGTGAATTACAACTTGCTAAGGAGTCAGAACCAACATGTAGAAACACTCCGTTCTTACCAAGTACATTCTGGTTACACTGTGGGGGAGACAGAGGCGGGCCTAGACTGTGTGTGGCATTGAGGTGCAGAGACACTTAGGATGAATTGGTTCCCAATCCATGAGCTCAATGGTGTGGGAGCATGATGGTTCAAGTAGCAGGCTTTGGAGCAGAAAACCCACCTCAACCATTCTCCAACCATCAGGGTGATGATTCATGAAACAGTCCACAAGGAGGGACTTCAGGTTTTGTTTGATTCATTTAAGTGGCCCAACAGTGGCATCAAGGACCTTGGCTCTCCCATCTCCTCTGCTTTCACCCAAGGCTGGCTTCCCCTTATGGTCATGAGAGAACAGAGGAGCCTTCCAAAGTGCTCTCTCCTCCATGGGTTATTAGACACCAAGCCCATTCCCAGAGCAGTCACAGGAGTGTGGCCTTTACTTTTGGCCAGAGATAGGGCCAACTCCTAGAAGGTGGAGGGAGACAGTGTCCCGACCTAATCAATGGCTCCCATGAACTATGGGGAAAAAAAGGGAATTCCACTCCTTCTCCATCCCAGGAAAGCTGGAGTCCTTCCTTAGGGTGGAGGAAGTGGGAAATAGATGCTGTTAAGACCTCCACGGAGGTGATGTCTGGAGCTGCAACCAGTGAAGACCTGGCTGCAGACATATTTGAGTCTTTAGCTCAAGAGTGAACCCCAGGCTGCAATAAAGATCTGACAGTTACCAATACTAGATGGCTGATGGAACAAAGCAATGAAGATAACCCCGAGAGAGACTTCTAAAACTGAGACTTCAATCGCTAAATGTCTGCAGGGCTGTGAGACAGTTGATTTTCACGGTATCCATTCCCTGAAAATTACCAGACGTCAGAAAAATTGAAGGGATCTTAAATGGCAACTTCATGGACATTAAGTGATATTAAATTTTTTAAAGTTACAATGCTGACCCCCATAAATTACTAAGATAGAGCAAAAGGAATAGTGTGGTCTATGAAGAAGTGATGAAAATAGAAATTAGTTTTATGAACCACGTGTTGTAATACACAGAAAAAAAAATGCACCAGTTACAATGCGCGTCACAAAAAGGAACAAACGTAAAGCCGACAACGCAGTCACTAGGGAAAGGGGGAAGACACGGGAACCACGCTGCCCGCCGTCCACAGGCCGGGGCAACCACGGGGCCCTAGCCGAACGACTGGGTCACGCAGTGGGCAGGCCCGGCCGAGCCACGCCTCCGCGCCAGGCACCGCAGTAGAGCGGACAGGGACGCCGCTCAGCGCAGGCGCGAGCCCAGTACCGCAGGCCGCCGGGGCAGGGAGGACGGCGCCTGAGGACAGCGAGCAGGGGACGCAGAGCGGTCCAAGGCGCCGGAGCCCTGGCGAGGCCCAAGCCTTCTGCCATGTCCCGGCCCCCACGAGGCCCAAGCCCTCTGCCCCGGCCAGGCGCCCACGGGAGGCCCAAGTGCCGGCCTGGTCCACTTCGGAGGCCTCTAGGACCCGGGGGCGCCCGGCTCCCACAAATAGACTGAGCCCCAAAAATAGATCCTCAGGGCGGGCGCCCGAGCCCCAAGCAGACTCTTCGGCGGGCGCCATGGAGCCGGGAGACGCGGGGCGCCGCGTGACCGCCTCGCCAGTGCCGCCGCCGTTCGTGCGCGTCGCGCCCTCGCTCTTCCTCGGGAGCGCGCGCGCCGCGGGCGCGGAGGAGCAGCTGGCGCGCGCGGGAGTCACGCTGTGCGTCAACGTCTCCCGCCAGCAGCCCGGCCCGGGCCCGCGCGGCGTGGCAGAGCTGCGCGTGCCCGTGTTCGACGACCCGGCAGAGGACCTGCTGGCTCACCTGGAGCCCACGTGCGCCGCCATGGAGGCCGCGGTGCGCGGCGGTGGCGCCTGCCTAGTGTACTGCAAAAACGGCCGCAGCCGCTCGGCCGCCGTCTGCACCGCCTACCTTATGAGGCACCGAGGCCTCAGCCTGGCGCAGGCTTTCCAGGTGGGCGGGCCTTTAGGGGACCGGTGTTTCGAGAGGGGCGTGTCTTCCGGGGACGGGTTTTCCGGGCGTGGCGGGCTTCGGGATTGGGAGAGGTACTTCCGGGAGGGGCGGGTCTCTCGTAAGGGCGGGCTTAGGGAAGCGGAGAGGCACTTCCGGGTTGGGCGGGGCCTTTGGCCCTTTCTGGCCATTAGGGCGACTTGGGGTTATTCAGTGCACTTCTTGTTTGCAGATGGTGAAGAGCGCTCGCCCGGTAGCGGAACCCAACCCGGGCTTCTGGTCTCAGCTCCAGAAGTATGAGGAGGCCCTCCAGGCACAGTCCTGCCTGCAGGGAGAGCCCCCAGCCTTAGGGTTGGGCCCTGAGGCTTGAAGCTTGAAGCTTGAAGGCCTACTGCCTGGAGGAAGGATGTTCTGCACTGATACTGGAGGCTGGTCTTTGCCCTCCTTCCTCACTGTCGCATCGAGTTTTCCTTTTTGTGTGTGTGTGAAACAGTGCTTTTAATTTTATGTTTCTGGCTGAGCTGATGAACAAATTATCTTACAGACACAAAAAAATACATTTGGTAAAACACTGAAGACAAATTAAGAAAAAGCAAATAGGGGTCCTCCATTATTGATACCCCAGAATCTTGAGTGTTTGGGAGTGCCAGCGCATTCTACCAGTCTCAGTGAAGGACATGAGTACAGACTACAGTCATCAGAATCTGAGTCATAGGTGAAATCAGGAAAAGCAACTCTTCTTGCGTTTATTTTTAGTAGTGTCATAAGAATGGACTGGTTCTTCCTGCGTGACCACAGATGCTTCTGTTTGAGAAAATGCAAATCCACGTGGGACATTTAGAGCTATAGCACCGTTGACAAAGACATTGTTGAAGAGCAACTTGGGTGATTGGGGAAATATTCTCTTCACCAGCCCCTCTGCAATAAAACTGAAGCCGTCCTATAGGAGTTCGGATAATTACGGACATCCCTTTTCTTTCTTTCTTTCTTTTTTTGTTTGTTTATTTGAGACGGAGTCTCCCTTGCCCAGGCTGGAGTGCAGTGGCGCAATCCCGGCTCACTGCAACCTCCGCCTCCCAGGTTCACGCCATTCTCCTACCTCAGCCTCCCAAGTAGCTGGGACTACAGGCACGTGCCACCACACCCGGCTAGTTTTTTGTATTTTTAGAAGAGACGGGGTTTCACCATGTTAGCCGGGATGGTCTCAATCTCCTGACCTCGTGATCCACCCACCTCGGCCTCCCAGAGTGCTGGGATTACAGGCGTGAGCCACCATGCCTGGCCTCCTTTTTCTATTGCTAGAGAACTCCAGGACATTAAGAATTTCAAAAGCGAATTTTTCTCCCATAGCTTCTATGGTGACAGAGTATGGTGTTCCTATAGTGAAAACAAAGCCAAGTTTTTTTGCTCCTTTCACTAAAGCTGCTTCATCTGGGGAGGAAGCCTGGTAGATTACATATTTCCATCTCTCTCAGGGATAACAGTGTGGCACGCAGATAACAAGGTAAGAAATTGTTCTATATAGTTTTCTGTGGGATGGCCATTCTCAATGTTCTCAAATAAATTGTGGTCATTAAAATGTCAGGGCTCGGATGGAAGGTGTTGCACCATAAATTACACCTGCAGTGGTATGCTGCTTAAATCTCTTAATATTGCAAGTGAGCGTTCCCATTTTATCAGAAAATAGATATTTTACCTGCTCAAGTTCTTCACTGAGATTGAATGTGCTGACCATGGTGTGGACACTATTTAGTTTATAATGCACATCTTGATCCCAGTTTATAAACTGGGCCTGAATATATTTCACAATTTCCATAGTGACCAGCAGACTAATGGGGATAAGGTTCTGTTATACAATGATGAACACCAGTATGTCAAACACAATGCCGTAAGCTGGAATCCTCTTTCAGGTACCAAATGTCACCATACTTTTTATTCCATAGCATGGCTCCCACACAGCTCACCATGGACATGACCAGAGCAGCAGGAACGAAAGGGAGACCCACACATTGTCACTTTCTAATCTCGAGGTGATTTGACAGAATTCTGCAGGAATTTGGTTTCAAATCCAGTGTAAACAGCTATGCCAGTGATCCACTGAGCATTTCTTTTTTTTTCTTGAGACAGTCTCACTCTGTCACCCCGGCTGGAGTGCAGTAGTGCCATCTCGGCTCACTGCAAGCTCCGCCTCCTGGCTTCATGCCATTCTTCTGCCTCAACCTCCTGAGTAGCTGGGACTACAGGCACCCGCCACTACACACGGCTAATTTTTTTGTATTTTTAGTAGAGACGGAGTTTCACTGTGTTAGCCAGGATGGTCTATGATCTCCTGACCTTGTAATCTGCCCGCCTCAGCCTCCTAAAGTGCTGGGATTACAGGAGTGAGCCACGGCGCCTGGTAAGTCTACTGAGCATTTCTAAGCTGTTTATCTCTTAACAAGACCTGGTCAGGCCCAACTGGAACAGGGCTTTTACCACTTAGGCCGCAGCTCAGCTATTGAAATGATGATCAGGTGCTTCACAGTCTGTTTTTCCAGATAGGTCGAACAGCTGGTTTTCTGTTTGCATTTCAGCTGTTTCTGGCAAAGCCTGCCATGTCTTACATTTGTCTCTTTCCAGATTAGATGTTGCTATATAAACACATCGACTGAGGCTCACTGGAACACATCAAGACTGTGCCTGCAGGAAGGAGCTCCCCGTTCGAGGCCTTCACAGTGTCACCACATTCACCTCTTTCCACTTAATCATGTGCCGTGAATCCTGTCGTAACAGTCTTGTGTTCCTTAACTATTTTGTCTGCATGTCATTTATAATGTATAACCTCTTTAATGTCTGAAATCTAAGAATAATCATCACAGGTAAGAGGGTTGTATATTTCCCGTTGGAGACACATCTGGAATTTGCTGCAATAAAGTAATAAGAAAGCATTGGCTGCTTTGGTAAACTGCAGATTCAAAAATTGAGGGAGAAATGACCACACACTGTACTTGACTGTACATATAATTGTTGACTATGGGTTGCAGAAATTTCTCTCGAGCATCATCACCACTTTTGCTCAGTTATCAGTAGTAATAACAGCAATCAAAACTAAAACTGCTTCAGATGCCTCTCTAGGAAGTATGGTTTTCCATCCTTCCTACTGCTTTCTTCACAAGAGAATCCTCTGCCTCAGTGGCAGGCTGAAGGGCCCGGTCCACGGTCTTTGCCACCAGTGACCTTCGAGCTCCATGGTCCCGCTGCACCACGGCCGCCCAGTGCACCTGCCTCCACACTGAGTTTTCATTTTTCCCAGTTAAGCTCCATCTTCCTGAAATGCAGCTCAAGAGGGTCTCTGTCCCCTCTTGATGGTGGGGCAGGGGTCTGTGCATCAGACTGCACAGACCCCTGCACCACCACATGCTCCGTCCTCTCCCTGTGGTCAGCTCAGCTTATTAAACAAGCCTTGGTCAGGAAAATCTAAACCACTTATGGAACTGTGGGTGGAAAGAAACTGAATGCAGGGAGAAGGCTGGGGAGCCAAGGACAGGAGATGGGACATAGGGGAGTCACAGGGACCTGCCACCCAGATCCTCACTGCCTGATGTCCTGGCTCTGGAGGATGCCTGGAGGTGCCAGCAGAGCCTCCTGCCCACCAGCTGCTGAAGCCAAAGGGCATCTCCTTCCTCCCACCTCCCAGACCGCTCACTGGTCACATCTTGGCACCACACATGGGAAGCCCCTACTGCGACAGGCAGGGGAGAAGGAGGCTGTGCCGACTGACGGCCCGGTGAGGGAACCTGGGTGGCTTTCAGCATCTGCACCCCTCTCCTACTTTGACCTGTTTCACCAACATTGCACCCCACCCTAAAGTCACATAGCTACTGTCAAGCCCGCAAAGGCTGCCTCTCCCACCTTGGGAGGGTGGAGTCCCACAAGCCACCACTGGAGGCTTCCGAGCATGTTGATTCCTTCTCTAGTTCAGACACAACCTCTCCTGGACATCCTGTGGCCTAAAGACTATCCTAGAATCAACACTCCTTAAATAAGAGTGGGGAAAGAAAAGGAAAATGTGTGTAATACATGTGAATCACAGAGAATGTAGTCATTGGTTAATATATACACATACATGTATGTATATTCTGTATGTGGCAATGAGTAAAATACTGTAGTTGGCGCTTATCTGCCTTTTCCAATACTCGTTCCATGTTCTACCCTCAGCCAGTGCCTAAGCTGCTTGTGGCCTTCACCTGGTGGCGTGACTTGATCCTTAATTTTTAAGGCCCCAGGCCCTGCGTGGCTGCCCACACAGGTGCTGTGGCCTCTGTTACCTGTACTGCACCACCAGAGAGAAGTAGGAGGCACCACTCTCCCTGGCCCCCAAGCCTCACGAAGCCCCATGCCCACCTGCCAGAGCCAGTCCTGTGTTGTCTCATGCTTCCGTGGCTGGGCCGTGGCTGAGCCACCCTCCCAGTGAGACCCGGTTGTGTTCCTAAGCAAAAGCATCCCACCTGGGGACCCACCAGCTCTGATGCAGCAGAGCCCAAAGCTGGGGGGATGGGAAGCACGATTCTGTGAGCCAGGCGTGGGGGTGGTAGTGAGAAGGGCCTTCTCCCCACGCCTTGTGCACCTGGGCCTCAAGCACAGGCCACACCTTGTCGGTTGCTGCCCCTCTATGCCCAGTGTCACCAGTCAGCATCACCCATCGCTGTGTACCGCAGCCCCCATCATAAACTGGTGCCCAGGGCAGCCGCCATCTCTGTGGAGGGCTTGCCTGCCGCTGGCCTCTCTAGATAAGCTCCTCACGACTCATGCAACCTTTTCAACAGCCCGGAAGGAAGCAGTCGCCAGTCTCCACTACCAGGTGAGGAGCCCTGGCTTGGAGAGGAGGGAGGACCTGGGCCTGCGGTTTCCCCTGCGGCTCAGCCCTGCTCACAGCACCCTGATGAAAACCTTGCTACCCTCGCCTCAGGGCAGGGCACACCCTTTACCTGCTGACCTGGCCCTGGTGACAAGAGGACAAGGGCAGCAGGGCCCCGGCCAGGTTGAAGGATATCTGTGGGACACATCAGACCTTTGTAGCCCACCAGCTCCGTCTGAGAACTGGTAGCTCCCTGGTCCTCTGTCTGGGGAGGACGCAGCCCCATCTGAACACCGCTTTTTCCTGGAAGCTTTGCTGCCCTCCCTAGCCCGCTGGAACCCTCCATGCCCACACCCACCTCCTAGTGGGTGAAGCCAGGGAGCCCTCCCTCAGGCGCATCAGGGGAAGACTGGGGTGCAGATGCCGCGCAGCCACTTCATTGCGCTGATCCCCAAAAAGCTGGAATATGAAAATTCCTGTGGGAGAAACCCAGGGCTGACAGTCCCGACGTCCAGGCTCCTCTTCCTGGGTTAGAGAAGTCAGAGGTGCCTGCCCCGGCCTGGCTGCGGCGCAGCCTCCCGCCGCCAGGGGATGCCAGGCAGGCGGGGGCGGGGCCTCCTCGGGCTGGGCGGGGCCGGTGCGAGAGGCGCCCGCAGCGCAATTGCAGACCCCGCCTTCTCGGCTCAGCCGCGCCTCCCGCACCGTGGGGTGCAGTAGGGCAGCTCCTGGCATAAGTGTGCGGAGCACACTTGTGGACCCCTGGGGAGGAGGTGCCACAGCAACTCTAGACTCCTGTGTGCAGAACTGGCCGCGGAGAGGTGCCCAGGGCAAGACCCCAACCTCTGCTCCCTGAGTCCAGTGCGGGGCTTAGGGTGGCAAGCCCCCAAGCTCCCTGTGGTGACTTGCCCCCCGGGCGGCCAGGCCCAGCTAGTGTGGCACCGCGTGTGCAGAACTGAGGTTCTTCCAGCCAGGTACATGGCCCGGTGGGCTCTGGAGAGCCTGTAGAACTGGGGGTGCCCTCGAAAACAGTATGCCCTTGGCACTGCAGGGCCCCACCGGGCAGGGCGCTGGGGGCAGTGAGGAGGGTCCCATCCCAGTTGTCTTCCCTGTCAGCCTTGGATGCAAGGCTGATCACATCTCTGAGTGACTGTGTAAGCCTAGGGGCTCCTGGTGAGTTTGGGATGGGTGCCCCAAGATCGTGGCCGTGTCCCTGAAAAGGGCACGTGGGCACCTGAGGTCCTATGGGAAAAGTGAAATGATGCCTCAGTGCTCTGTCCCGCAAACGTGAACACACACTCTCCCTCTCAGCCTTCCTTCCCGCCCCATGGAAGGAGGGTAGACATGGAGGGTTACACATCGGGGAGGCTGAGTCCAGACACAGGAAATGCTACTCAGGGCTGACGCTGAGTCAAGTGCGGTACCCGAGTCCAGCCCTGCACTGCCACACCTCAGTGCAGCAGAGGAGAGCGGTGTCTTGGGTTCCCGGATAGTTCCCCAGCCCCAGAAGCCCCTTGTCCCTAGGAATTTGAATTCTTACTTGATGACAACAACGACATCATGGTGGCTCCTGTTAATCCACAGCCTCAAAATTCACCCGCTGTGAGCTCACTAGCAGCTTCTGCCAGGCAAGTAGCCCTTCCCTCGGGGCTCAGGCTCCTGGACAGGCTCAGCCTTGGGCAGCCTTCGCCAGGTCCGCAGAGAATAGCGTTGGGAAGGGTGGACCTGGCGGATGGGGTGGGGACAGGCAGGCCAAGCCCTCGTTCGTACCCCAGCACAGGGCTTGAGAGGTCCCCAGCGCTGCCCAGAGGAACTTCTGCGATTGTGGAAATGATTCCTGCCTGCTTTGTCCATTAGCCACTCCTCCCAGCAAAACACACACACTCACTCACTCCACCTGCCACCAAGGAACTGAACTTCTAACTGTATTTAATTCGCATCTAAATGGCCACACGTGGTTGGTGGGTGCTGTAGTTGACAACGCTGCGTAAAGGCTCCGGAGCTCCTCGCACCGCAGGACCCACAGCACAGACCACACCGGTAGACTTGGGGGAGTGGCAGGGATGCCAGGAGAATCCTGCCTTGCCCGTAGCCCCGGATGGAAGGATGACATTGAGTTCGCGACGCTGCGCTCCTCGGGAGCACGAACCACACCTGGAAGCAGCCTGCCCCGGTGGCCCCAAGGTTCCCAGGTCCCTTCAGCGGCTGCCCCAGGGGCCTGGCCGGCAGTGTCCGGGAAGAAGCAGCGATCCCGCCTCCTGGGATCTCCCGGGCGCCGCCTGGGGAGGGAGCGAGGGGCTGGGGGTCCTGCTCAGCCGCTCCGCGCGCCTCGGTTCCCAACACAGCGCCCCGGCCCCGGGCCGCGCTCGATTCCCCGGCTCCCCGCGCCCCTGGCTCCCGGCCCTCCCCGCCCGGCGCCCCGGTCCCGCGCCCCGGCCCCGCGCACAGCGCCCCCGGCGGCGGCCGAGCGGAGCCCGAGCGGGGCGGCGCACGGCGCGGGGCCGGGCCGGGCGGCTCCCGGCGCGACTTCCTGTTGTGCCCGCGCCCCGCCGCCGCCGCCCGGCGCCCCTAGCCCGCTGCCCGCGGCCCGGCGCGGCCGCCGCCCATGGATTTCACCTAGTGCCGGCGGCCATGGCCGCGCAGTGCTGCTGCCGCCAGGCGCCCGGCGCCGAGACCGCGCCCGTCCGCCCGCCGCCCGAGCCGCCGCCCGCCCTGGACGTGGCCTCGGCCTCCAGCGCGCAGCTCTTCCGCCTCCGCCACCTGCAGCTGGGCCTGGAGCTGCGGCCCGAAGCGCGCGAGCTGGCCGGCTGCCTGGTGCTCGAGCTGTGCGCGCTGCGGCCCGCGCCCCGCGCGCTCGTGCTCGACGCGCACCCGGCCCTGCGCCTGCATTCGGCTGCCTTCCGTCGCGCCCCCGCCGCCGCCGAGACGCCCTGCGCCTTCGCCTTCTCCGCCCCCGGGCCGGGTCCCGCGCCGCCGCCCCCGCTGCCCGCCTTCCCCGAGGCGCCCGGCGCCGAGCCCGCCTGCTGCCCGCTGGCCTTCAGGGTGGACCCGTTCACCGACTACGGCTCTTCGCTCACCGTCACGCTGCCGCCCGAGCTGCAGGCGCACCAGCCCTTCCAGGTTATCCTGCGCTACACCTCGACCGACGCCCCCGCCGTGAGTTCGGGGCGGGCGCCGGGGCTGCGGGCCGGTCCGCAGGGCGCTGCTGGCGGCCTCTCGCCGCACGGCCAGGCTGAGGGACGCGAATCTGTGCCCTACAGGTGTCCCCCTCCCCTCACCCTGGTGATTCCCAGCTGTTGCCTGTGAGCCCTTAGGACCTTTGCATACAGGCCGGAGTCCTGCGGGGACACGGGACAGCATGTCACTCAGGGAAGCCTCCCGTTCAAGTGTTCGGTCCCTGCCTGGGGACATGAGCAGCTTCTGTCACCCACCAAGGTGTACATCTGCAGGATCCTGGCACCGAGGGTAGGGCTGGAGTGTCAGCTGCGGAAGGGCCTCCATGTGACCAGGGCCTGCAGATGTGTCCAAGCAAGAGGCAGAGGAAAGGGCCATGGGAGGGGGGTGGTTGTGATGCTCGATTTGGGGCTCCCTTGGCCAGCACTGGTGGAGTGTTGAGACCAGTGGGCCCCGCGACCCCAACATAGACACACATAGGCTCTGCAGGGCTTGCACACTGGGTACCCACCACTCTAGAGGCTCTGCAAGAAAGGCCAGGTGGCTCAGGCTGGTGCTGTGGCTGCAGCACCCCCTCCACCTCCACCAGTGGGGGTGTGTACAGGATGGAGCAGGGCCTTTCCTGCCTACAGCATGGGGGTTCATACTGCATCCCCAGGTGGTATGGATGGCACACATGTGACACCCAGCATATGCAGCACACACACAGCTGTGCAGGTGCTGGGAAGTCCAGCTGTCACTGATCACGGCACATAAATAGACAGGGTGGTGGAAAGGCGTCAAGCCACAAAGAGCCAAGGTGACATCTGGGCAGGAAGAACCCAGACCAGTGCACCCCTGTGGGCTTCCTGTACATTTCCCAGGAGCCCTAAGCAGGACCTGCCACCTCACCTTCCTCCCAGAACCCCTGTGGGTGTGCAGGCCGCTGGCCAGCCAGCCCCACCCCTGCTGTGGTATTCCAGGGCTCTGACAGGTGGCAAGTATGCCTCTCAGTATGACACGTGAGAACTGAGGGATGGGCTTCTCCTTGGGCTTGAACCTCCTGCAGGGAGGTTCCTTCATACCAATTCCCAGGTCCCAGTACCCCCAAGGGGGAGGCTGCATTTGTGAATGGCTCCCCAGGTGGGTCCTGAACACCCTGGCAGCCCAGGGCTTAGCAGGAATGAAAAGACACCTGTGCCACCTTGCTGCCCAGCTGGGGCAGGGCCAGGGCACCAACAGGAAGTTTGGAAGAGATCTGAGAGTGCTGGCAGGGGTCTGGCTGGGTCTGCAGGGGAGGCAGCCCTCCTGGTCTGGGATCCTCCATGCCGTCAGTGGCCATCAGCTGTGGATTCCACTCGTCCACTCTCAGAAGGTGTTGGGGGCGTCTCCCACTCATGGTCTTGGGAGGGCCCATGCATGAGGAGCAATTCAGTTTGCCTTGACAATCTCATTCCGGCAGAGGGGAGGGTGGGGACGGCGTGCAGGGCTGACTCGGGACCAAGGTAATGTGGCTGTGGTTGGGAGAGGGTCCCCCTCCCAGACTCTGAGCTACCCTCATTGGAGAGGTCAGAATTCCTGGAAGGAAGATGAGATGGGTGCGGCAGGATAGTGGCAGGAGGGCCCAGGGGTGCAGGCTTCTCAGTGGCGCTGGGGCCTGGCCTCAGCATCTAGGGGTGAGGAAAACCTCAACAGCTATGGCGCAGATGAGAGGTTTGCCAGGGCGTGACCTTAGGTGGGCAGCAGCTGCTGTGAGCACACCCATTCCACAGCACTCACCGCAGCCCCCAGCCTCCAGGCAGTGGCCCCAGCCATCCTTCCCTTAGCCACTCCTGTCCCCTGCCAGCAGGAGCCTCTGGCCTGGCCTCCACTCCCTGCTTGCCATTCCCTGGCCTGGAGCCTGTTTCCTGCGGGGTCCCTCCAGGCGAGGCTGCCTGGGCTCAGGGTGGCTCTGGGCTCGGGTGTGCTGCCTGCCAGTGTGTAGCCATCAGGAGGCTCTGGCTTCCCAGGTTCCACATCCCAGGCTCCCCTTCCTGGCCATGACCAGATGAGCTGCTGGGAATTTGGACTGAGTGTGTTCCGACTTTGCCTTAGTTTCCCTAAGGAAGCTAAGATAATGCAATGATGGGCTATTCCCTTTCTTCGCCCTGGTGTTAGCTGGGAGATTCCCCTGTCAGCTCCCTGATGCAGGGCCTCCTGCCTGGGTTAGGGTCTGGCCCTGATGACACAGTGCAGGCCACACCCTGGGTCACCTGCCTGGGATGTCTCCCTGCCCCGGCAGGCAAGTGAAGGCTAGGGGGTGGCTATTGGCGCTCGATGAACTCAGCAAGATAATCCAGCCATCGTCGCCTCCCAGAGCCTCCTGCCTTCTCTCAGGCTGCTGCCCAGTGGCTAGGGCCCAGCACCCCAGCTGGGTGGCCATCTGCTGATGTGCCATCCTGCCTGCAGATCTGGTGGCTGGATCCAGAGCTGACCTATGGCTGCGCCAAGCCCTTCGTCTTCACCCAGGGCCACTCCGTGTGCAACCGCTCCTTCTTCCCGTGCTTTGATACGCCTGCCGTGAAGTGCACCTACTCTGCCGTCGTCAAGGTCAGGGGCCGCCAGCTGCCATCACCTTGCTCCCAGGACAGCCCAGCAGCCTGGCCACACCGCCTCCCCCTTGCTCCTACCTGCCTGGACTGTGGCCCCAGCTGCCAGCACGTCACAGTGCTAGCAGGAGCCCACCCTCCCTACTCTATGGGAGGAGCTGCTTTGCAGGGAACAGGGGAAGCTGGGCTGCCTCCAACGGGCCTGAGGGGTTCAGGGTCCTGGACCCAGGGTGAGGGATTGTAGGGGCCCCAGACAAGGGGTCTCTAGATAGAGCTGCTGATCTCTGGTGGGGTCTGTAGGTCACTGGGCCCGAGCTTGGCAGCACCCTCTGCACTGGGATGAGGTTTGCAGGCTGGGAGCTCGGGGTCCGAGTGGAGGGTGGCAGGTCTTTGGAGAAAAGTTCTCTGACAGAAATGTTCCCTGATGGGGATGTAGAGTTTCCTGCTACAAATGTGGGGCAGCCTGACGGGCTCCCTGGCTTGGGCTGTGGGTGTGTTGACGGTGGGGCCTCCTGGTCTCAGTCTGGCCTCCTTACAGGCGCCATCGGGGGTGCAGGTGCTGATGAGTGCCACCCAGAGTGCGTACATGGAGGAAGAAGGCGTCTTCCACTTCCACATGGAACATCCCGTGCCCGCCTACCTCGTGGCCCTGGTGGCCGGAGACCTCAAGCCAGCAGACATCGGGCCCAGGTAGGGAGGGCCTTCGGGCTGCCCAGGCCTCAGGGAGAGCCCCACCAGGGATCTGTGACCTGTGTCCACAGGTGCCCTGCTGAGGACCCCCACTGACCTCTGGGCACTCTGAGCCAGCCCTGCCCCTGCCTTGGTGCCACTGCCAGGGCCGTGTCTGCCAGGTCCTCCCACCCATGTGCCCTCAGACCCAGCAGCCTGGCCCACCCAGTGCCTGCCCTGCAAACTGGTCCTTCCTGCCAAGGCCCCTGCACAGCCTGGCACCCTCACACCTTCATTGGTGCCTTCAACCCAGAGATAAAACGAGCTAAGTGGCCCCTAGAATGCAGCTCTGCCCCTGCTGTGGGAAGGGCCAGGGTAGCTGCGCATCCAGTGAGGTAGGGCGGGCTGCGGGCTAGGGTGGTCAGCCAGGCTGGATGAGGTGTGGGTGTTACTGGAGCCCCAGGGCAGTGGGAGAGCCTTTTGGGGTGAGCAGGGCTGGGGCTGCTCGGCCTCAGATGACCCTCTCTGCATGCAACAGGAGCCGCGTGTGGGCCGAGCCGTGCCTCCTACCCACGGCCACCAGCAAGTTGTCGGGCGCAGTGGAGCAGTGGCTGAGTGCAGCTGAGCGGCTGTATGGGCCGTACATGTGGGGCAGGTAGGCCCCGGGGACCTGTAGACCTGGCTGACTGGAAGGAGGGGTCAGAGGGGGAGCCCCTCGTCTGACCCCTAGGGTGTCCTGTCCCCATCTCCTGGGGAGGAAGCGGAGCTCACTGCAGGGGCGGGGCTGATCCCTGCTGGGTGGAAGGTGGGGTGTGGGTGTGCGGGGTGGGAGTCTGAGCCCTGAGGTCTGCCACCCTCACCGCCCCCCTGGTGCAGGTACGACATTGTCTTCCTGCCCCCCTCCTTCCCCATCGTGGCCATGGAGAACCCCTGCCTCACCTTCATCATCTCCTCCATCCTGGAGAGCGATGAGTTCCTGGTCATCGATGTCATCCATGAGGTGGCCCACAGCTGGTTCGGCAATGCTGTCACCAATGCCACGTGGGAAGAGATGTGGCTGAGCGAGGGCCTGGCCACCTATGCCCAGCGCCGCATCACCACCGAGACCTACGGTGCGGCCGGGGCCGGGGAGGGCAGCCGCTGGGGACCCTGGGCACTGAGCCAGGGGCAGAAAGCCCAGCCTGGCTCCCCTGCCATGCTGCAGGTGCCCACACCCTCCTGCTTCCCCCGACTCTCCCTACACCCCCTCACCTCGCCCGTCTCCGGACCCCATCCAGGTGCTGCCTTCACCTGCCTGGAGACTGCTTTCCGCCTGGATGCCCTGCACCGGCAGATGAAGCTTCTGGGAGAGGACAGCCCGGTCAGCAAACTGCAGGTCAAGCTGGAGCCAGGTACCTGCTCCTCAGGACCTGCTCCTGGAACCGGGGATGTCACCCCTCAAGGCCTCCTTGCCTGCCCTTCGTGTGTTCTGGCTGTGGCTTCTCTGTCCCCCACTGTTCCTGGACCCCTGCCAAGGCCAAGCTGAGAGCCCCTCGTCTGGGCAAGGCCTCCCCAGGCTCCCACAGCCACCGCCACCTCCCTGGCTCTGAGCACTGGTCACAGTGGCGTGTGAGTCCTCAGTCTTCCCCGAGACGTGCCCAGGGCGTCAGTACACATCTGGACATGTGAGGGACTGTGGCTCTTGGCCCTTCCTACTCCTCGGAGCCTGACCACCGCCCCTCCCTGTCCCATGGGACACTGGTGGTCTCGGACGCCAGCCCAGGTGGGTGTTCACCTTGCAGGAGTGAATCCCAGCCACCTGATGAACCTGTTCACCTACGAGAAGGGCTACTGCTTCGTGTACTACCTGTCCCAGCTCTGCGGAGACCCACAGCGCTTTGATGACTTTCTCCGAGTGAGCAGCCCCGTGCCCAGGACGGCCCTGCTGCCACCTGCCCCCAGCCCCTCCCCAGCTCACAGGGCTGCCTGCTCTTCTGGCAGTTGGGGTGGAATTGGCAGGGGCCTGTGAGCCTGGCTGGGACCTAGTCTGCCTTTCTTTGCGGGGAGTGCCTGGGTTGCCACCTTCCCTTCTCCCACCCTCCGTTTGGTCACTTGGCAGGGCCTGTGTGCCAAATGCTGGCTCCGCAATGCCTACTAGCTGCCTCTGCGCCTGCCCTGTGTCCAGCACGTACCTTGGCGCATGCCCTGCAGTGCCCTGCAGGCCTCTCATGGGGCTGCCTGTGCCCCACCCTTCCAGGCCTGCTGAGGCCCCACCTCTGCCACACAGGCCTACGTGGAGAAGTACAAGTTCACCAGTGTGGTGGCCCAGGACCTGCTGGACTCCTTCCTGAGCTTCTTCCCGGAGCTGAAGGAGCAGAGCGTGGACTGCCGGGCAGGTGAGGCTGACCCCACTGCTGCAGTCAGGGAACTGTGCGTGTGATGACAGGCAGGGCCTCTGCTGCCTGAGAGGCCGCTCCGCCTGGAGGAAAGCCCAGTCAGTTCACTGTCTGTCCTTCAGCTGACCCTTGCTGGACCATATGGGCCCCAGGCCGGTATGTTATGAGAACAGGGCTGGGGTTGGGGACCTGCCTGGGGGCGGTGGCACAAGGCTAAGTGGGCCGAGTTAGGCACTCCCAGGAAGTGGGCCATGGAAACCAGGTGCGCAAAGGGCCTGGTGTAGGAAGGGCGGGTGATGGGGGTGTCCTGGAGCTGGAAAGCAGCAGCCAGCCCTGCTTATGCATCACTTCTAAGGGTGTCCCTGAGGGTCTGAGGGCTTTGGGGCCCAGGAAGGCACTGCAGGGTTCAGACATTGAGGGAGAGGCCAGAATTGCTGGAGGGTGGTGAGGTGCCGCTGGGAGGGCTGTGCATGGTGACACCAAGTTTTGGAAGGTACAGCAAGTTCACCAAGAGCTTTTTGTGGGTAGGGGATGGGCACTGCCCTTTTAGAGCAGGAACATCATCTTAAGAGCCTGTTTCCCCCATCCCGCCCCTGCTGGCTCATGGCGCAGGTGGCCTCTGCCAGCACTGAGGTTGGGTTTAGACTACTTCATTGTCTTCCACCCAGGAGAGGCGTGGTTGGGTCACCAACCCAAGCCTCTGCCTCCCTGTACCCCTTCACAGAAGCCCCTTCAGTGGCTTCAAGTGGCAGTGCTGGCTGGAGCTGACCTCGCCTTCCTGAACGGCCCATGTCCCTGGAACAGGCCACCTGCCTGGGACACACTCAGGGTCTGGGGTCTCCTGGGCAGATTGCTCAGGCAGCCCCTCCCCAGCCCGGGCAGGGACCCCAGGGTCACTTCTCCCCTCCAGGGCTGGAATTCGAGCGCTGGCTCAATGCCACAGGCCCGCCACTGGCTGAGCCGGACCTGTCTCAGGGATCCAGCCTGACCCGACCCGTGGAAGCCCTTTTCCAGCTGTGGACCGCAGAACCCCTGGACCAGGCAGCTGCCTCAGCCAGTGCCATTGACATCTCCAAGTGGAGGACCTTCCAGACAGCACTCTTCCTGGACCGGCTCCTGGATGGGTCCCCGCTGCCACAGGGTGGGTCCTTGCAGCTGATGGGGGTGGCCCAGGGGCTGGGGTGCAACAGCAGCTCAGCCCTGACCTGCCCCTGCCCTGCAGAGGTGGTGATGAGCCTGTCCAAGTGCTACTCCTCCCTGCTGGACTCGATGAACGCTGAGATCCGCATCCGCTGGCTACAGATCGTGGTCCGCAATGACTACTATCCTGACCTCCACAGGGTGCGGCGCTTCCTGGAGAGCCAGGTGTAGTCACCAACCCAGGGAACCAGTCTGGAACGGCCTAGCCATGCGGAGTGGGAATCCCACCTGACTCCCTAGTCTGAGCTGTTGGGGCAGGCCAGGCACATTCCGGAGAATGGGGCGGGGAAGACATAGGGGTCTGTTGGGAGTGGGGGCATGCACTGGGTGCAAGTGTCAGAGGGCAGCCTGGACTCCACCAGTTCTTGGAGAAGCTGTGGAAGGGACCAGCTGGGAGCAGGAGTCAGGGGTCCAGGCCATCTCAGCCTGCTGGGCCCTGGGCCTTCAGCGTCCAGGTCTGGGCAGAGGGGACGTCCAAGCTCCTCAGAGAGAACCCAGAGCCCTCAGGCCCGTGGGACCTGGCTGCCCTGTTCCCTGTATGTGCTTCCTCCAGCCCAGGCTCCCTGGAGATGGGGACTCCATGGTTGGCCTGGAAGGGTGGGGTGGAGGTTGGAGGCTAATGGCAGGCCTCCTGGACACCAGATTCCAGGCCACAGCCCTGATGATGAAACTGGGGAGCCAGGGGTAGGAGAGCCGCCTGGCCGGTCTGGCAGGGTGGGCTGGCTCGAGGGGCCTGGGGAGCCCACCAGTGTGACCGAGTGACCCTCCCGCAGATGTCACGCATGTACACCATCCCGCTGTACGAGGAC
The DNA here is from genome assembly GCF_047675955.1 of Chlorocebus sabaeus. Classification (NCBI taxonomy): domain Eukaryota; kingdom Metazoa; phylum Chordata; class Mammalia; order Primates; family Cercopithecidae; genus Chlorocebus; species Chlorocebus sabaeus. The sequence continues at coordinate 128,077,819 of NC_132913.1, forward strand.
CTCTGCACCGGTGCCCTCAAGTCCTTCGCGCTGGAGGTCTTCTACCAGACGCAGGGCCGGCTACACCCCAACCTGCGCAGAGCCATCCAGCAGATCCTGTCCCAGGGCCTGGGCTCTAGCACAGAGCCTGCCCCAGAGCCCAGCACGGAGCTGGGCAGGGCTGAAGCAGACACAGACTCAGACGCACAGGCCCTGCTGCTTGGGGATGAGGCCCCCAGCAGTGCCATCTCTCTCAGGGACGTCAATGTGTCTGCCTAGCCCTGTTGGCAGGCTGACCCTCGACCTCCCAGACACCACAATTGTGCCTTCTGTGGGCCAGGCCTGCCATGACTGCGCCTATGGCTCTGGCCATGAGCTCTGCCCAGGCCCACAAGCCCCTCCCCTGGGCTCTCCCAGGCAGGGAGAATGGGGAGAGGGACCTCCTTGTGTCCGGCAGAGACCTGTGGACCTGGCCTCCCCACTCCCAGCTCTCTTGCACTGCAGGCCCTGGGGCCAGCCCGCACACGCCATGCCTCCTGTCTCAACACTGACAGCTGTGCCTAGCCCCGGATGCCAGCACCTGCCAGGTGCTGCCCCTGGGGCAAGGGCCCCAGCAGCCCTACGGTGACCGCCACACTGTGCCTTACATCTGCCAGGGGCCCGGGCTGTGCTGTGTCTGCGTCCCTGCAGCACGCCTCCTTGCAGGGATCTGAGCCACCCTCCCCGCACAGCCCTGCACCCCGCCCCTGGGGTTGGCAGCCTCAGTTGGCCCCTGGCAGAGGAACAAGGACACAGACATTCCCTCAGTGTGGGGGCAGGGGACACAGGGAGAGGACAGTTGTCCCTGGGGAGGGCCCCCTGGCCCCAGGCAACCTTAGCCCCTCAGAACAGGGAGTCCCAGGACCCAGGGGGAGTGTGGGGAGCCTGTCTCTTGTGGCTTCCTGGGGTGGGAGGCAGATGGGCACAGCAATACCCTAGGGAAAGTGGGAGGTGGTGCTGGTGCTCTCTCTAGGCCCACCATGCTGGGAGAGGCGGATGGGGCCTGGGGCTCCAGCCTGGGACTGCTGCGATGGGGTATCACGGTGATGGTCCCATTAAAACTTCCACTCTGCAAACCTGATCTTCCTCCCTCTTTCTCTCGACTTGTCCTCTGCATCTTCCCGGCTGTGTAGGATGGGCTGGCCTGCCAGGACTTGGAACCTGCAGCTGGTCAGGAGCTGGGCGTGGCCCCCTCCTCTGATACACAAGCCTGAGAGCAGGCTCCCCGAGTCCTGCCCAGCCCCTTGGCCGGACCTCCTGGGCCTGAGTAGCCTCTGGATGTCACAGAGAGGCCATGTGTCACCTTCACTCTGGGCCTTCACCTTTGTGGCTTAAGCCAAATCCCAGCCTCAAGTGGTGATCCTGTCCCAAGATGGGTACCAGGTGACAGGCATGTTTAGTTTTGGAGAATTGAGATTTCCATTTTCCCAGGCAATAGGTGTCGCTGCTTTTCTGAGTCCCCAAGGATGTGGTGCCACCATCTCAGTGCCACACACACCTGGCCAACATGCCGTGGCCCAGAAGCAGCACGTCTCCTCTCTCAACCCACTGGCCAGGCCCAGTCACAGCTCCACTCCACACATGGCAGCCAGGAAGTGGGGAGGGCAGGAGGTGTTGGGCAAATAACCCTGACGCCATCACCATCCAGTCCCCAGCCACCAAATGTCCCACTCACCCTCTTCCCTGTTCTGGATGCCCCGCCCCTCCCCAGGGCAGACGAGTTCCCCTCCAGTGGCAGTAGCAACTCCAGTCTAGGGTCTGGGACTGTCTCTGCATGTGTTGCTTCACGTACCTTCTTCACATCAAGGCTGGGGGAGGCGCCACCCCATCCAAAGACCTAGGAACTAGAAGACCGTCACTGCCCCTCACACCCAGGGATAGGACAACTGCAGTAACCCCTGTGAAAGTGGGTGTGGAGGGCACCTGGCAGTCCCTGCTCCATGGCCATCTAAAGTCTTGCCAGGCAGGCACAGCCAGGGCCCCTGTCTGGGAGTGGACACCCCACTCCCCCAAGTCGTGCTCTCTGTGGCCTGGGGTTCTAGCCTCGGGAGGACCCCTTTCCCGTTTCCCTCTTGGCCACGCTTGATGGTGTCCGCAAAGGAGCCCTCCTCAGTGGCAGAACTGCTTTCCCAGCCTCTTCCCCACCAAGGTTGTTTTCAAGTCCCAGTAGTCACAAACTTTCATCCGGGGCTCTTCTTTCTTTTGGAATTCAACTCAAAATGACTCTGTGGTCTGCAGGTGACTCCATTCCAGGTGCCTACAGCCACGCCCGCAGCGCCACCTCTGGACACTGCTGAGCTGCGCACCTCTGCCTGACACCTGCCTTTGGGAAACTCAGCAGCAGTGCCCAGCATCATAACCTGGGGGGTAGGAGGGCATCTGGATCCAGGATGGCACCCTTGCCACAATCTGTCCTGGCTCTGTACCCGCCCGTGGGGTGCACAGGAGGGCTCTTTCAGCCTCAAGTCCTTGCATTCCTGGCCTTCGTTCCTTTTCCTCCCAGCTTGCAGGTGCAGTTTTTTTTTTAGCTCATCGCTTCCTTGTAGTCCCTTGTCAAATGCAGCCTCTGGCCAATATTCAGGCCAGGGTTGTTTCCCAGCCTCTCCACTAGACATGCACACTTAGCTCACGATCTGCCTTATGAGTCATCACCGTTGAGCTTTACCAAATGTTTTGCCCCACCTAACAGCTTGCCAACATTCCAAATCCTGGCAGGTCACATGTTTTGTTAGCACAGCATCCCTATTCTAGCGGCCAGCTTCTCTATTAGGCCAAGTTATGCTCCAGCTAGACAACTATGAGGCACAGACGTCTCACCCGACAAAGCTTGCTCATGCTGCAGGCCCACCTCAGGCTGGCAGGGGAAGGGTGGATTCTCTTCAATGTGACCACTCTGGGACCTATACTGATGGGACAGAGATCTCGAATGTTTCCAGGCACTTTGCCAGGGATGAGAGAGCTGTTGAGGGGCTCACACTGGCAGTGGAAGTTCTGAAGGGCCTACAACCACAGGGGCTGCAACCCCACCACATGCACAAAAGTGGGGGTAGATGGCAAACAGCACTAATGACAATGACAGAGCTGAGGCCAGAATGTGAGAGAGATCTGCATTTTGGGGATTAGGGCCTAGCCAGGCAGGTAGGAGGAGATGATGTTCAAAAAGGGAAAAGCAGCTTGATTAAAGATTGGTTTCTACAGAGACAGATTAGAAAACTGAAGCCTGAGGCTTCAGTGAGGGAGACCCATGCAAATTCCTAGGCCTTGGAGGTCCAAATAAGGTTTTCTAAGTCCCTCAGGCCATGACCTATTCAGTCCAGATTTGTCTCCCAGAGTGTTTCTCTGCCATCTCTACTCTAACTAGAACTTATTGGTGGTGCTTCTCTCCTAAGGCCAGATGCTTTGCATAGAACACTAGGGAACTTCAGGTATAAAGGTAAGGCACAATTGAGAATCACCTGCCCAGGACAGCAACACAGTGTGAAGGAAAACAGGCCACTCAACCCAAACCTGAGGAGACAGAGGCAACAGAAAAATCAGAAAAGGACTTTAGAACACATATAATCAAAATCTCAGACCTAAAGGGGACTTCTGAAATAAACTATAACATAGGAAGAGGCACTTGTGAAACAAGAACAGGTAGTTTATAAAAAAGAACCAGCCAGAGACCCTGGAAATTTTTTTAAAAGCAATCATTAAAAAATGAAAACTCAGTGGAACAGTGCTATGGTTCGAATGTTCCCTCCAAAATTCATGTTGAAATTTAATTGCCATTGTGATGGTATTAAGAGGTGGAACCATTAAGTGATTAGGCCATGAGGTCTCTGCCTTCATGAATGGATTAATGTCATTATCAGAGTGGGTTCGTTATCATGAGGATGTGTTGTAAAATGAGTTTAGCTGTCTCTTGCTTGTGTGTCCTCTTGCTCTTTCATCTTCCCCCGTGGAATGGTGTGGCAAGAAGGCCTTTACCAGATGCCAGCCCCTTGACCTTGGACTTCCCAGCCTCCAGAACTGTAAGAAATAAGTTTATTTTCATTATAAATTACCCAGTCTGTGGTATTGTTATAGCAGCAGAAAATGAACTTGGGGATATTAGGTCATGGAGAGTTAAAAAAAAAAAAAAAAAAAAATTTCCAATCAATCAAGGCATCCTCATTCTCAACATGGCCTACATTCTACCCTCCAGGGGTCCCCTCCATGGCCCTTCATCTCCCCCAACCCCACAACTCAGCCTCATTTCTTTAGCCATTTTCTCCCCCACATCTCTCTTCCCTTCCCATCAGACCTTTGCACCCTGCAAGCTAAGCCACCTCAGGTAGCCATGCCCTCAGGGCTCTAACCCAAGCACCCACCGCGGTGTTTTCACCAACAAACACTGTCCTTTTACTAAGAGGAATCTGATGTCAGCTGTTAGTCTCCCCCCACCCCCATCTCTCCGAATAATCACCTGGTCAGACAGAAGCCCAAGAGCAGGGACATGCCAGCTAAAGATAGAGCTTGGCAAGGGTGTCCACGGAGTGGCCAGGCCCAGCACAGATCTAAGGGGCTTTCAACAGGCACAGGCAGAGTGCTAAGGAGATCACTCCCACCTACCCACCCATCCAGCCAGGCCCAAATAAACCTCTCCTTGTTCCAAATGAATGAGCAAACAGAAAAATTCCAGTGTGGAGGGAACACAACACCCACAATGCAGAAAATAGCCCACATCTGAAATATGCTCACCTCAGATAACCAGTCAACTGTGGAAATTATCTGCATAATCCTCGTAATAAAATTGAAGAACACAAAACCACTTCATACCAATAGTTCGGAAAAAAATTCCTGTAAGGAGCATGTACCCTATTTATTTATTCCCACTCTGTTTAGTTTACTAAGCATGTATTATACTTATGAGAAAAAAAGCTCAATCTAAAAATTGCCAACAAAGAATCCATTCCTCATGTTGCAGTGAATGAAGCGGGCTGAGGTCAGCATGGTTTTATGCTGGCTGCCCCAACTCTAAGGAGTTGATGTGTCTTACTGTTAACAGTGGAAGATGTCCAGGTTCTTGGCGTTTTGAATAAAGAATTAGACAAAACACACAAAGAGAGCAAAGAAGGAATGAAGGGATTTATTGAAAATGAAAGTATACTCCACAGTGTGGGAGCGGGCCTGAGCATAGGCACACAAAAGCCCTGTTATAGAATTTTGGGGAGTTTAAATACCCTCCAGATGATTCCATTGGTTACTTGGGGTATGCACTATGTAGATGGAGAGGGTGAAGTTACAAAGTCATTGTCCTACGCCCTATGGAGAAGATATTTCCTGTCATAACTAAGTGTGAATCGGCCTATGTTCCCTGCACCCAGACCCTATTTTCCTGCCTCCTACCTACAGCTGTGTGGTCCTGAGCTGTCACCTCTTCCCTTTGAAGCTCAGGTTCCTCATCAGTAAAATGAGGCAGAAATACCTACTGCTGAGATGTGTGATCACACAAACGCAGTGTCTCAACATGTTCTACATGTGTTTTGGCCCTTTGAGTCCTTGAGGACTGTCCCAGGTGGAACCTTCTTCACTTTTCTTGGAGAACTGACCATGGGTTGCAGCAAAGACTAAAATGGTTCCTGTTTCAGCCCTGCCTGGGAAGATTCAGCTGGAACCTTTAGGCTAGGAAAAGGGAGAAGGACCCTACCCCCACTGTACCGGACCTGAGACAAAGCCACAGAAGAGCAATCCTTTCTAACTCTGGGCAGTATATGGACAAGATACTAATTTTTCATCTCTGCATCTCCATGAGAACGCAATGACCAGCACAGTGAAGTACCCAATTACTGCCCCCTGAACAAATGGAGATGTCAAGTTCAGAAAAGATCCTGGCTGAGGAAGACAGGGAACATTCCCTTGAAAAACAAGGGCAGTCATCCAGACAGAACAAGAGGAGTGGCAGGATGAGAGGAGGCAGACAGGGTTGATTCTATAGGGCTCCTCCTCAACACCCATGAACCTGAGAAGTAAGTGGTCAGATGTATTTCAGTCCACTGGCCAGCAGTGCGGTCATGGTGGGAACTAGTCCCACCTGAAGGACTCTCATCTTCCTACAATCCTCAAATACTGCGGCATGGGGATGCTGTTCCCTCCTTGAAGTGAGGGCCCCGAGGCTCTCGTACTTTACAATACTTCAGACCAAGAGCCTGCAGTTGAGGCCGCCAGGATCACGAAGCAGCTGCCCCCCAAACCCCTTCTTATCTCACCAACCCAAGCTGCTTACAGCCCCTCCAGATATCCCGGGGAGGAATGTCGTTCTTCACGGCTGAGGGAACATCTCTGCACCCTGGGGTAGTGGATGGGACCACAGGGCATATGCAGTGTCTTAGTCTGTTTCACGCTGCTATACCTGAGGTTGGGTAATTTATTTTTTAAAAAAGCAAAACAGGTTTATTTGGCTCAAAATTCTGGTGGAAATTTCAAGATTGGGCCGCTGCACCTGGTGAGGGCCTCATGCTCCTTCAACTCATGGCACCAAGCGGAAGGGGGGGGCACACACAAAGAGATTATGTGGCAATATGGCGAGAGAGGAAGCAAGAGACAAGCCCAGGAAGGCTGACTCTAACCAGCTCTCATGGGAACTCACCCCTCCACACAGGGTACTAACCTATCCATGAGGGATCCACCCCTATTACCCAAACTCCTCCTACTAGGCACCACCTCCCAACACTGCCACATTGGGGACCAAATTTCAATACCAGCTTGGGCAGGGGCAGACCATATGCAAATCACAGCACAGGGTAATGGTGGGGGCAGGTTGACACAGGGCTGCTGCCTACCCACCACCAGCTGTCTCTTGGCCCCTTCCAGATCCTGGGCATCTGGCTACCGGCATGGGCCCAGCCTTGGACACAGATATGGCCACAGAAAGCTGTTAGCTCTCCAGATCTGATCAGCCTGGGAGAGTGGCACAGCAAAAGGCTCCCAAAGGAAAGTCGAGATCCTCGGCCAGCCTCAGCTCTGCTACCCACCCACATGTGCCCAGGACAGGGAAGATATGTTTCTTACTCCTCCAGGACCACTAAGTGAAGCAGGGACCAGGCTCTTCTTGAGTCCTCTCGGCTGTGGTGCAACCACCAGCCTAGCAAGAAATCAGAAACATCTTCTGCAAGAGTCAGCACCATAGTGGGTGCTGAATAGGCAATGAAGCATCCCACAGGTGTTGGGCTATGTAGTCACTCCCTTTTCCAGACCAAGGCAAGGAGATAAGCACTCTGGGCCCCTAATCAAGGGCCTGGGGCCAGATGGGATGAAAACAGCAGTGTCCTGCAACCTGAACTGCTACTCACGCAGGCCCCACCTGGCCTCTCAGAGGGAGGAACCTGGGACTCCTGAACCTGATTCAGTTTCTCCTTCAACAGCGGGACTTTTCACTCCTGACTGCAGAAAAACAGCTTCAATGTGACCATCCTTCGTAGCCCGAGGCTGGGTAAAACAGCCTGAGGCGGCAAAATCCGAAAAGCTCTATTAGGTGGCAAACTGCCGTCACTAGAAGAGTTGAGGCCCCCTTCTCCTCCCCTGCCTGGCCGCCTTCATTCCTGGGAATGGAACAGGTTCTTGCGGCAAGGGTGAATCCTTGAGCAGGTCCCAGGATCACTATCCTCACCTCCCCGCGGCACTGAGTGGCAATAGTTGTAAATGTGCGTCCACAGGGTCACTGTCCAGCAACCAGGACCAGGTGCCTGGCCATCTGGGGATCGGAAAAAGCTCAGCGGGATGCTCTGGCCGCCTCCCCTGATCCCTGTTAAGATGTAGAGCGTTCGACCTAAAATGCCTAGAAACAAAGCCCAGGCCCAGGAAGGTCCAACCATTGCGACGCCGCTCCCTCAAGCTCTTTCCTCGGAGCCGTCTCATTTCCCAAAACTCCCAAACACATCACAGAGAGAGGTGTTGGGCTAGGTGGTCACTCCCTTTTCCAGAACCACAGCAAGAAGTTGAGCCTGCTGGGCCCCTAACCAGAGCCCTGGGGCCTGGTGGGACGAAAAACTCCACTAGGTAGCAAACAGCTGTCACTAGTAGGGTCGAGGCCCCTTTCTCCCCTGCCTGACGACGACGGCGGCAGGCCCTCGACCGGCGTTGGACAGCTCGCTACTCGCCTTCCCTTGCGCAAATCGCTGTTCCTCCCAACTACCCGCGGCCACCTCCTCCGCAGCAGAGCGCCGGAAACAGAGACGCGTTTCGGCAGGGAGGTGCATGCTGGGAACGGCGCTGCATGCTGGGAGCTGTAGTCTGTGACGCAACTCGGCCGAGGTGCCTCCCTGGTCCCTGAAGCTCCCAGAGCCCGCGTGTTCAGGCGGTCCTGACACCCCGGTCCGAGCCACACCTGCTGGAGGGCTAAACGCCTGCCGGCCCTCCGGGTATGAGCGGAGGCCGGGACACCCCTGGGCTCCGACGCCCCCGGAAGGAAAAACTACAGCTCGGGCAGCTGCCCAACCTCGTAAGCGCAGAGCTGGGGAACCCCGCCCCCTGGACCTCCGATGTCCGTGGCGTTTTCCGTCGCCCGAGTGCCATTGGGCCGGCCTGTCACGTGACCCGAGGCCCCGCGCCCGGTTGGCTGCCGCCTGGTTACCAGTGGGAGACTAGCGGGCCGGCGTCCTGGCCTAGTCCAGCACCTGCGCCGCCCTCGGGTTTGGAGGGCTGGGCTGAGCGGGGAACGGGCGGGACGGGCCGGAGGCGGCGGCGGCGGCGGCGGCGGACTCGCCTTCTCTCCGGGGCTGCGACCCCGAGGCTACCGGCTGCAGATGGGAGCCCGCGGAGCCGAGGATGCGGGCGGGCCGGGGCGCGACGCCGGCGAGGGAGCTGTTCCGGGACGCCGCCTTCCCCGCCGCGGACTCCTCGCTCTTCTGCGACTTGTCTACGCCGCTGGCCCAGTTCCGCGAGGACATCACGTGGAGGCGGCCCCAGGTGGGACCTTGCGGGTGCGGTGGGCGCCGTGTCTGGTTTCCGAGAACGCTCCTCTCAGGGGGCGGGGCGGGACGGGGCGGGACGGGGCGGGCGGCCAGGGTAGCTCCGAACGCAGGATCCGCTGTTGTTCTCAGAAGTGGACGCCCGGCCCCCTCTTTCTTACCTCCTTCCTACCCCCGCCCAGAACGAGCAGGACGCCGCGCTACCCCGAGGACACTAGACTAGGTCGTGGCCACCACCTGCGAGAGCTCCAATCCAGAAGGAGGCTCGGAGCTCAGCGAGAGGCGTTTTAACAGAGTCCCAAACCCAGCCCACCTGTTTGCTTCCGGCTTGAAGAGCGTTTGTGTCTGCTCCTCCCGGCAGAGAGGGCCGCTCATGCCCCTCTGAAGTGGCTGGGTCGAGCCCACAAAGCAAAGCGTGATAGAATTTAAGTTTTGGATTTTGTGCACCTGCCTTTCCAGTTGTAAACAGTTAAAAATGGCACCTCCAAGGGATGTCCTGGCCGAGTGCCGTGGTCATATTTTTAGAAGTAGTTTATCTGCTGAATAAGACTACCCAGGGAACAATCTTGCCCTAAGCGGATGCAGTCTTAGCAGAGACAACTGATGGCCACCAGTCTTCGAACAGAGCTGGAACTTCTGGAATCTGGTGACTGAGATGGTTTTGACAGGCCCCCTGGTTTCCTTGGACAACACTGAAGGGCCTGAGAGGAGGCAAAGGTCAGAGCATGTAGAGCCTTGTCGTTGTAATTTGGGTTTTATTTTGTTAAAAGCTTGATTTTAGGTGCAGCTGGAGGCCACTAGCGGGTTTTAGTAGAGGAGTGATTCTTTTGGATGTGTGTTTTTACAAACTCACTCTTGCTGCTGGGTGGGAAGTGGATTGTCGGGGCAAGAATGCAGGGGACCATTGCAGTGGTCCTGGAGAAAGATGAAGGGGCTCAGATTAGCCTGACGACCGTTAGGATGTGGATTTGGAGTGGATTGGTTTGAGACCTACTTTGCAATGGGAATTGAAAGGCCTTAGTGACTGATTGAAATAGAGGGTGAGGATAGTGGAGGAATCAGCATGTTTTCTAGGTTTCTGACCTGAGCCAGTGGGTGGATGGTGGTCCTGGGACAGAGCCTGGGGGGGACCTCGAGTCGGACTTTGCTCTCACGTGTTGAGGTGGAGCTGGCCTGGAGGCAGGTGGATACAGAGCAGGGAGATCTGTGCTAGAGACATTCATCTGGGAGGCAGACCATATTAGATGGTTTACGGTCCATAGCCTGGGAGAGTGTCTCGGGGGAGTATCAGTAAAGAAGAAGGAGGCCTTGGGACTGAGCCTTGAGGAACCCTAACATTTCTTGGGGTCAGGTGCCCTGACAAATAGACTTGAGAAGCAGCAGGCAGTGAGGTAGAGGGTACCTGGGGGCATGCGGCCTCACGGAAGCTGAGTGGGGACTGCCTCAGGGGTAGCAGATGGCTGTCCTGCTGTTCTGAATACTGCTGAGTAGTTGGGAAAGAGAGTTGGGACCAAGAGAAGCCCAATGGGTTTGATAACATAGAGGTGACAGCGACATTGATCGAGGCAGTTTAGGGGCCATGATTGTCTCAGAAGCTAGAGGAGCCTGCGTGGAGAGTAAATGGGAAGCGGGCAGTGGGCATGGCAGCTCTTTCAAGAAGGTTGTAATGAAGAGAAGCCTGAAGGAGAATATGGTGCTGAGGGATAATGTCTTAAACAACATGGGGGTGGGATTCTGCCTGGGGAGCTGGAAGGGAAGGAGTTGTGAGAGGAGCCCAGGCTCCGAGGGCAGGAGAGAGGGTCAGGTTCAGAAGCAGGAGGCAAGGTGGAAGCTCAGAGGGGTGGGCAAGGGCAGTGTGGATGTTTTGAGTAGACGAGGAGAAAGGGGAAGGTATTTGATAGTTAGGGGATGTGGTAAATGGAGCCTGCTAGAGAAACAGTAAGATTTCCAGCAGGATGGAGGATGCATTTGAGATTTACCAGCATGAGTGAAAAGTAAAACTTTTCTAAACCAACATTTAGCTGTTTTGAGAAGGAGCTTGGTAGAGTTTGGGATTTTTCCAGTAAGGAAGGCAGACACACAGGCACCCCAGAATTAAGCTGGACAGGGGGATTTGAAGCCAGGAGCTGAAGGACACCCACTGCAGGAAACCACTTTCCTGTCCGCTTTTGGGTAACACTGATGATCGGAAAAGCTCCACCCCAACCCCTGTCATCTAGAGCCTTGGGTTCTTAGTTTGAAGGACTCCCCAGCAGGCATGATCTAACTCTGGACAACTTTCTGTATTTCAGGAGATTTGTGCCATGCCCCGGTTGTTTCCAGATGACCCGCAGGAAGGGCAGGTGAAGCAGGGGCTGCTGGGGGATTGCTGGTTCCTGTGTGCCTGCGCCGCCCTGCAGAAGAGCAGGCACCTCCTGGACCAGGTGTGGGGCCCCTTCTTCCCTGTGTTTGTCCTGGAGCCGGTTTCTCTTTGCGTTTCTCCTGCCTGCTGAGTACCAGGAGCCCTTGCGAAAGCTGAGCCGTGCTGCAGCCGGATCGCTCGCTGTGTTGGGGAAAGCAGGAACATTCCAAGGCAGAGACTGAGGACTGCACTCTGTCCCTCGGCTGCAGGACGGGGTGCCTTGGCCTCGCCAGAGGCTCTGTTAGGGAAGTTCACCCTGCTCTGTGCTCTCGTGAGCCCTGGGCTCTCCATGGAATCAGATCACCACATTTAGAATAAAGAGACAAATATGCCAGCTCACAGGAGAACGGGGCTGGCTGGGGGACTCTGCCCCAGATCTCTCCTCAGCTAAGTGACCGGTTTTCATACAGGTTTTGAATATAAGTTTGCAAAAGGTTATTAAACCTGTTTCTGTGGGTAGACAGATACTCTGGGCAGAGAAGGCCTTCTCAGGTTTTCCTTACCTGGAAGTGTTCATAGTTTTATGCTTGGCTCGTTGCTAAGCGTTGCTGATTAATGCAGCGGCATTGATAGTGTGACCTCATTCAGAGTTTCCCTCATGTCCCAGGCCCCATGGTAAGCATGTCACAGTCACTGGCTTTCAGTCTCACAGCCTTGCCAGCTTTGGCCTTTTTTGTTTTTAAATGAGAGTGCTAAAACCACTGCCATGGTGTTTCTGGCCATTAAGTGGCAGAGCCAGGACTGCACCAGGCGCCTAGTGCCCAGCCTGCACTCCGCCTGATGCTGGGGGTCAGAATGCTTACTCCTGAAGGAGCCCTGCGGTGGACACAGTGGGTGCATTCCAGCTGGCCCAGTGTTGGGGCGCCAGGCTCCCAGCAGCAGGAGGGGCTGCCGTTCCTGTGGTGATATGTTGCTTGCAGTCAGCTCAGTCAAGAACTGGGTCACTCATACCCTTGAAAGTCATATTTGTTTTGGCTTCAGGTCAAATGCTTTTAGTGAGGGCAGCAGAGTGTGGCCTGGGATATGTGCCTCCTTCGTTGTAGTCCTCAAGTTTTGCAATGAGAGGTCTGTTAATTTCGTGTGTGGTGACCGAGCCCTGTGAAAGCGCCGACATCCAGGTGTGCCGTAGAGTTCTCTGCAGACCGTGGTGCCTGTGGAGTGCTCAGCTGTGGCCACACCGCAGCCAGGACACTGGAGCAGCGCCGGGTGGTGCTTATGTCATGCTTGTCTTTTGCTTCTCCCTGTGCATGGCAGGTCATTCCTCCAGGACAGCCAAGCTGGGCCGACCAGGAGTACCAGGGCTCCTTCACCTGTCGCATTTGGCAGTTTGGACGCTGGGTGGAGGTGACCACAGATGACCGCCTGCCATGCCTTGCGGGGAGACTCTGTTTCTCCCGCTGCCAGAGGGAGGATGTGTTCTGGCTCCCCTTACTGGAAAAGGTCTACGCCAAGTGCGTGTGCTGGGGGCTGAGGGCCTGGCCTGGGGCAAGTCGGGGAGCTGCCACTACCATGGGCTGCCCTGGGAGGGTCTCTGCTCACTCTGGGCTGCAGAGCCCCCTTCCGTTCTGAGGGTCTGGCAGCTCGTTCTGTGGGTCAGGCTGACTGGCCAGGTGCAGAGATTCTTCTTTTGGGCCTGTGGTTTCCCCACTCCCATCTTTCCCTTCCCTTGTTCCAAAGCCCAGCGTGGAGTCGTCCTCCACAGAGAGCACGTGCACCGCCCTCCTCGGTTTCTCGGCCCCAGCAAGAAAGATGCTTCTTTCTGTTTGTTGTGGAACGGTTGGGATAGGCAGTCTCACTGTGTCGTCATTGGGAAGGAATGGGGCTACCCCGGCACACCAACACTTGTGTATCATGGTGCTGGCTCAGGGGACCAGGACCCTCACCATGAGTCGTAATTGAATAGCCTTCCCTCTTAGAATGCATTTATCATCTTGCCAAAGGCAACTGGACCAACAGGCAGGCAGGGAAGCTGGCGAACATGGGAAGGCTGGCCAGTGACATCAGTGCCCAGTGAGCCCTTCCATCCCAAGGGCTGGTTTAGGAAAAGCAGGGTTGGAGCTTGAGAGCCGAGGGATGTGGGCATCCATAGCTTCCACCCCTCCTGCCCTGCCCCTGTGCCCACACCGGAGGCCAGAGAGTTTCTATATGTGGACTACAGGGCGCTCACACTTACTACAAAGTAAGACGTTTGAAGGTGAGGCTAAGCCTTGACTTGATAAGGATGAGGACGAAGGCAGAGGGGCGTAAAGAGGTGGGATTGAGGCAACGGTTGGACGACTTGGGGTGCTGCAGACCGTGGGAATCGGAGAGGAGGGCATGCTCAATGCCAGGGGCTTACTCCCGTGGTGATTGTGTCCCTTAGGGTCCATGGGTCCTACGAGCACCTGTGGGCAGGGCAGGTGGCGGATGCCCTGGTGGACCTGACTGGTGGCCTGGCAGAAAGATGGAGCCTGAAGGGCATAGCAGGAAGCGGAGGCCAGCAGGACAGGCCGGGCCGCTGGGAGCACAGGACTTGTCGGCAGCTGCTCCGCCTGAAGGACCAGAGTCTCATCAGCTGCTCCGTGCTCAGCCCCAGAGCAGGTGAGGCACGTGGCCAGCACGGGAGTGCTCCTCACTGCCAGGCCTCAGGCACGCTGTAGCTTTTTATGTGACTGGCTACACAGCCCTGTCAGGACTAAGTGGGAAGAAGTAAGCTTATTCGGAAGGGTGGTGTCCTCGCTTTGTGACCTTCTCCTACTGTCCTCTTCCGGAGGGACGTGGCCCTTCTCTCCCCTGACCAGTACTTTCTGCTAGTGCAAGGCAGGAAGAGCTGGCACCGAGTCAAAGCCCACTGTCTGTGCCATCCTTGGCCCAGCTGGCAACCTGGCAAAATCAAAACCTGTTTTTTATTTTAGTGATAGATATGTTCATTAAAAACAATTTGTTTCCAAAAAAAGAAGGGGGCCAGGTGTGGTTGCTCACATCTGTAATCTCAAAACTTTGGGAGGCTGAGGTGGGCGTATCGCTGGAACCCAGGAGTTCGAGACCCGCCTGGGCAACATAGCAAGATCTCATCTCTACAAAAAATGAAGAAAAGATATCACTCAGATAGAACCTCTTGTGACTTTTGAGTGCGCTCTCAGTTTTCTGTGAGCACGTGTGGTTTACACGTTCCATTCCACACCACTTCTCACACTGCCACACACGCTGTCAAATGTTCGCCTAATGAGCAGGTTTGCCATAGTCTCTTAATCATTACCCTGATGTTGGATATTAAGATCTTTCTGGGCCGGGCGCGGTGGCTCAAGCCTGTAATCCCAGCACTTTGAGAGGCCGAGACGGGCGGATCACAAGGTCAGGAGATCGAGACCATCCTGGCTAACACAGTGAAACCCCGTCTCTACTAAAAAATACAAAAAACTAGCCAGGCGAGGTGGCGGGCACCTGTAGTCCCAGCTACTCGGGAGGCTGAGGCAGGAGAATGGCGTAAACCTGGGAGGTGGAGCTTGCAGTGAGCTGAGATCCGGCCACTGCACTCCAGCCTGGGTGACAGAGCGAGACTCCGTCTCAAAAAAAAAAAAAAAAAAAAAAAAGATCTTTCTGGTTTTATATAATTCTAAATAGCATCAATGAACATCTTTATAATTTTTTTCATACTTAGGATTATTTTAAAAATATTGGTTAAATAATATGAATATCACAATAAACTGAAACAGATTGTCATAGGCCTTGGTCTGGTCCCCCATAAGCAGACCCTGAGATGGGGTTCAGGAGCACGTTGAGAGGTTTGGAGAACCTGGAGGGCGTGCACTCCCCACCAGCCCCGCGGGGGTGCCAGGAAGGATGGTGGCCTCAGAGCGTCCCACCTGGGAGCGAGGGCCCTGGTCTCGTGGGCATTAGCTCGGGGACCTGTTGGTTTTGGGCTGCTCTAGGGTGGGATAGGGCTAAGTCCTAGCACTTCAGGCTTTAGAGAAAGCCCCTAGGCAGAGAGAGATGGCAGCTGGCACTGACTGGAGGTGCATTGGAGCCTGCTGAGGTGGCAAGGGGCTGCAGCGTGGATGAGACTGAAGTCTTTCCAGGAGACCCTCCTCTCTAGACCGTTGCCCCGCCACAGATGCGGTGCCCCTCTCTGTTTGGCTCTTTCTTTTCTATGCCCGTCTGTCTCAAGGTCTCTGGCCAGGTGGAGCTGTTGCCCCTCTGGGCCTCCCTGCCTCCAGTGGGCTTCTAGCCAAGGCACTATGTGAATGTCCCACCTCCAGCAGGCTTTGCCAAGAGAAACACTCTAGGTTCTTGGCAGTTGCAGTTGCATCTGTGCGGTGTGTTTGAGAACTGGTGCTGTGCCAGGCGTCGTGCACTGACGGGTATGGGCAATGACTGAGGCCTAGAGGAGGGGATGACTTACCCAGCACCGGACCCGGATGGCAGCCAAGTCAGGCCCCGTGTGCTTGCTCCTGGAGATGCTCCTGAGCTGACGGGCCACAGCTGCTAAGAAAGGAGCTCCCGTGGTCCATGGGGATCTGGGGTCTCCCATGTAGCCGTAGTCAGGTGGGCTGGAGCATCTCCAAAGGAGACAGAGGCCCGTGTGTCCTTGTCAGTTTGGGACTCCACGGTGCCCTCTGTGCCCGTGCCCGTGCCCGAGCCATTCCTCACGCAGGTGCTCGGGAGCTGGGGGAGTTCCATGCCTTCATTGTCTCGGACCTGCGGGAGCTGCAGGATCAGACGGGCCAGAGCATCCTGCTGCTGCGGATCCAGAACCCCTGGGGCCGGCGGTGCTGGCAGGGGCTCTGGAGAGAGGGGTGAGTGCTGGGGCCTGGACCATGCTGCTGTCGGGAGGGGGGCCCAGTACCAATCTGGCCTGTGTCCTGGTCACCTTCAGCTGTCAGGACCGTACTTGGCTATCTCCAGCAAGGCCCCTGAGCCACTGCTCTTGTGACACCATGCTTGTCTTGGCTCCAGACAATCCTTTTGAGGCCTGGGACCTAGGTGGCCCTTGGACCTGGGGTTTCAATAGGGCAGACATCGTCACGGGCTCAGGCAGCAGTCCTGGGAAGACACGTCCAGAGACGTGAAGCTCCTCTGGGAAAAGAGGCTCCCGTGGGTGGCCGCTGCCCGGAAGGCCCTGTGCTGCAGAGCTGCTTCAGGTGTGGGAGGGGCCGCATAGCGGGGGCGCGGGGGCGCTGGCAGGAACTCAGGGCTCTCTGGGTCCCCTCCAGGTTTCCCCCCAGCCTGCTGGTAGCTGACGCTACCAGTTCTTGGGAGGGGCTTCTGCTGAGATGAGGTTTCTTCCAGGGGTGAAGGGTGGAGCCAGGTAGATGCAGCAGTAACGTCTGAGCTCCTGTCCCAGCTCCAGGAAGGGGAGTTCTGGGTGGAGGAGGAAGAGTTCCTCAGGGAGTTTGACGAGATCACCATTGGCTACCCAATCACAGAGGCTGGCCACCTGCAGAGCCTCTACACAGGTAGTGCCCCGAGGGGCTGTGCTGGGCATGTGCTCTGCCTGCCCAAGTGAGGCGGCTGGGCAGGTGCCCGGGTTCCCCCTGCCCATTCCTGGTTTGCTGCTTTCAAGTGTGGAGAGATGATTCTGTCCCAGGAGCTGGGAGGAGAGTGGGCTCGTGGGAGGGACTGGCTCTGTCTGTGGCCATAGCTGCTGCTTAGACACTGCCAGGGTTCATGAGGCCACCACGGCGGGAGGCCAGTGAGGAGCCGTGTCCCACAGCTGGTGCCTGGTGTTTTCTCACTAGAGAAGCTGCTCTGCCACACTCGGGCGCTTCCTGGGGCCTGGGTCAAGGGGCAGTCAGCAGGAGGCTGCCGGAACAACAGCGGCTTTCCCAGCAACCCCAAATTCTGGCTGCGGGTCTCAGAACCGAGTGAGGTGTACGTTGCCGTCCTGCAGAGATCGAGGCTGCGTGCAGTGGACTGGGCAGGCCGGGCCCGGGCACTGGTGGGTGACAGTCATACTTCGTGGAGCCCAGCGAGCATCCCGGGCAAGCACTACCAGGCTGTGGGCCTGCACCTCTGGAAGGTAACTCAGCCCCGCCTGGCTCACGCTCGGTTGGGCAGGTGGTGTGGAGGCCAGTGGAGGTCTTAGTCCTAGGACTGGCTCTGCCGGGACACGTGTGACTCTGCCACCAGCCCCAACAGTCTCCCGCACCCTTGTGTTGTTGCACGGGGTTGACGTCTGCTGGTGCTCCCAGACCTGGCTCTGACCTGAGACCGCAGGTCTGGGCGTCTTTCTGCCTTGCCGTGTGCCTCATTGGCCAAAGGAAAGCAACAGAGTCTGCAGCCAGGGCAGGACCCACCGGAGGGGCTTGGGCCTGGGGACTCCTGGCAGCGCCGTGCCTTTCTGAGGCAAGGAGGTAGAGCCAACGGCTGAGGACCTGTCAGGGCCAGTCTCAGCTCTGCAGCTTGCTGTGTGACCTGGCACACATCCTCTCCCTGCTTCCCTGTCTCTCCCCCTGCAAGACAGGGTCCTGACATGGATCTCATGGGATTGCTCTGAGGCCCAGGCAGTCCCGGGCCCAACCACTGGTTCACAAAATGTGCTGTTTCCTGGAAGAACAGATGGAGGCGCCTGGAAGCAAAGGGCCTGAGTGTGGGTCGAGAATATGCCAGCTGCTTGCTTAGGAGCTGGATTGTCATCTTGTGTGTCTTGACAGGGTGTGACACTTGGCACTACACTGTTCCCTGTTCCGTCATGGATGTGGCCCACATGATGTTCCTTTCCTCTTGCAAAAGAAGTTGCTGGAAGGCCCACTGTCCAGCAGCCCCAGGTTGCCTGGGCCACGGTGCCTCTGTGGGCCCAGCTACAGGGAGGACTTGCAGGCTTGTGTCTGGGACAGATACTGGCCCCAGGGCCAAGTGAAGCCCGGGATTGGCGGGCATCTCTAGCTGGCCCTGAGAGAGGGTGGAGGGTGCTGACAGGCCTTGCGCTTTCGTCTGTTAACTCCAGAGGCCGTTGTGCTTGGAGCAGGAAGGCCAAGGCCAGGGCACCTGACGCCGGCCTCTCCTCTGCACTGAGCCTCCTGCCTGTGCTCACAGGTGGAGAAGCGGCGGGTCAATCTGCCCAGGGTCCTTTCCACGCCCCCCGTGGCTGGCACTGCGTGCCACGCATACGACCGGGAGGTCCACCTGCGTTGCGAGCTCTCACCGGGCTACTACCTGGCTGTCCCCAGCACCTTCCTGAAGGACGCGCCAGGGGAGTTCCTGCTCCGAGTCTTCTCTACCGGGCGAGTCTCCCTTAGGTGAGAGGAACCGTGCAGTGCTGCTGACTCTCTGAGGCCACAGCCTCTGGAGGACCACAGGCCTTTCCAAGGCAGGATTTGGGCTCTTTCCCTCTGTGGTTGGCAGGTATCCATGTGGGGACTGAGGCCGCCGGGAACCTGCTGCCAGCGCCTTCCCATGTTTGTCTTCTTGGCAGCGCCATCAGGGCAGTGGCCAAGAACGCCAGCCCCGGAGCAGCCCTGCCTTCGGGGGAGTGGGGGACCGTGCAGCTGCGGGGCTCCTGGAGAGCTGGCCAGACGGCGGGGGGCAGCAGGAACTTTGCCTCGTACCCCACCAACCCCTGCTTCCCCTTCTCGGTCCCCGAGGGCCCTGGCCCCCGCTGCGTCCGCATCACTCTGCATCAGCACTGCCGGCCCAGTGACACCGAGTTCCACCCCATCGGCTTCCATATCTTCCAGGCAAGCTCCTTGCCCCAGGGAGGGAGGGAGAGTAGAAGGGGCCCTCAGAGAATTTGCATCTTGGCCTCCACTGTCTCAACAGAGGGCTCTGGGCTCAGTCACTTGGGCACACAGGCCCGGCTCCCCCTGTCCTTCGAGGCGCTGCCTGGAACCCGCACGGGCCCTCTCCCGTCTCCATCCTCACAGAGGCGAGGCTGAAGATGGCCTCTGGAAGGGCCGGGGGCCTGGGAGGCGGGCAGGGCTGACCCAGGCAGGGCAGGTTTCTGGAGGGGGTGGTGAGTGGAGAGGAGGGGAGAAGTTTGGAGGAGGCCAAGGTTGAGACTGGCGGGGGTGGGTCGAGCCCTGGCTTAGGGACACAGGAGGCCGATGGACTCAGGAGTGAGAGGAGGGGAGGCCCAGGCTGGCTGGCCGTAGCAGCCTCTCGGGTGTGAGGAAGTCCACAGTCACTGGGCTCAGCCTGTGGCCCCTTGTCTACTTACCCTGACTCAGAACAATTGTGTCCCGAGGTTCATTCTCTGCAGACATGTGTCCCCTGGAATGCAGGGGCCCCGATGAGGAAGGCACTTCGACCCTTGGTTCACAGTGTGCTGCCTGGGGGCCGTTAGAGCCTCGCTGTTTGCCCTGGGCTGCTGGCTGAGGTGCCCTAGAGCTCTGAGGAAAACACATACCAGGGCCAGTGGGAGCCCTTGGGGCAGGCTGGGCAGCCACAGGTGTTAAAGCCCCTGATGATGCGATGGGCCTGCAGGCTGGGGCCCCACTGCCAGCACCTTCTGGCAAGGGCGGCCAGGCCTTGGTGAGGAGGCGAGTCCAGTGTCCAGGCCTGGCAGCCCCTCCTTGGAGAAGGGGCTGTGTGTAACTCAAGAGGGCATCCAAGCAGATGGCCCTGGCTGCATCCCCTACCCCAAGGCTGGCTCCCTCAGTCTGAGCCCACGCTTCCCCCAGGTCCCAGAGGGTGGCAGGAGCCAGGACGCACCCCCACTGCTGCTGCAGGAGCCGCTGCTGAGCTGCGTGCCGCATCGCTATGCCCAGGAGGTGAGCCGGCTCTGCCTCCTGCCTCCAGGCACCTACAGGGTCGTGCCCTCCACCTACCTGCCAGACACAGAAGGGGCCTTCACTGTGACCATCGCAACCAGGATTGACAGGTGGGGCTCTGGGACTTGGGGGTGGCCAGCTGGAGGCTGAGGTCCTGGAGTCTTGGAGCACGCCCGTCCCCCCACGTCTCTCCTGCCCACCCCTCACCCTCAAGCTTCTACCTGTCCTGGCGGACCAGGGCTGTCCTGCCTGCCTGGGGACCCTTCCTTGCTGGTCTGAGCCTGGGAGGAGAGTCTGGTGGGAGGTGGGCCAGGAGCACGCAGCCCTCGTGTGACAAGTGCAGTCTGGGAGCGGTGACCTGGTGTCTCTCCACAGGCCATCCATTCACAGCCAGGAGATGCTGGGCCAGTTCCTCCAGGAGGTGTGTATGCAGCCCCGCCAGCTCGGCTCACCTGCCTGGGGCTGCCTGGTGGCCTAGGGTCTACCTGCAACCTCAGGCAGGTGGCTTCTGCCTGGGACGTGAGGTGCCCTTGACTCTTCCTGTGAGAGCCCCGGGCGGTGCTTTGAAGGAAAGGGGGAGCTGAGGCTGCGTCCCATTCCCTGGGTGCACTCGGGGTGGGATGTGAGAAGGGGCGAGTGCCACCACTACCTGGGCCCCCATCTGTCCTTGCAGGTCTCCGTCATGGCAGTGATGAAAACCTAACAGGGTGGCCCCCTGTACCAGCTCAGGTGACTGGAACCCAAGGGCCTGACAGGTTCCCAGCAACTGGGCCGGCCAGCTTTGCACTGTGAGGGCTGGTCCTGAGTCTTGGCCTGCCTCCCAGCCCTGCCAGGGGGCTGCTGCCTAAGGGTTCACGGGAAGCCTCCATGAGAGACTCAGCCCTGGGGGCAAGCAGGTGCTGCAGAGGAAGGGCGGGAAGCTTGGCGGCTTCTGTCGCGCCTCTGAGACGGCAGAGACCCCAGGATCCCAGAGCTTCCCAGGATCCCTCCCAGATCCTCCTCTGCTGACTCCACACGGAAGCCTCACACCCACAGGGTAGGGCAACAGATCTTCTTTATACCTATTTATTGTTTGCATCACTTTTAGGATGTAACTTTATAAATAAACATGAACGCTAAGGATTTGCAGATCTGTCTTGCTCCAAGTAGCTCCAGGCTATGCCCGCTCTTGCTGAGCAGGCTGTGGGGAGGGCTGGGGGCCTGCCGAGGTGGTGAGGATGAAGATGGCCTTTGGAGGGGCTGGGGGCCTGGCGAGGTGGGCAGAGCCAACCCAGGCAGGGCAGGTTGCAGGATGAGATGGTAAGTGGGGAGGAGGGGAGAAGTTTGGAGGGGCGGGCACAGGGCATGCCCCAGGCCAGGGGGCTGAGGGCTGAGGTTGAGGCTGGCCAGGGCAGGTCAAGCCTTGGCCTTGGGGGACTGATAGACTGGGGAGTGAGGGGTGGGGAGGGCCAGCGAAGGCACTGCTAAGGCTGTGGTGAAGAAGAACGTCTCAGAAATGGGTGTTAGAATGGGAGCTGCCGCAGAGGGAGGCACCCCAGGTTCGTGTGGACAGGGAGTCTTGGATCTGGATGGCTCCTCTGCCTTCAGCCGGAGTTCACCTGGGCAGTGTCCTGGGATTACTTATTTCTCCAGGCCTCTCTCCATCCCTCACACCAAATGCTGCAATGAGAGCTATAGTGTCACTGAATGGTGCAGAGGTCAGTTCCAGACATGGCTGGGGAGCACTGTCACTAAGCCCTTTTGTTTTAGAGACAGGGTGTTGCTCTGTTGCTCAGGCTGGAGTGCAGTGGTGTGATCATAGCTCACTGCAGCCTCGACCTCCTGGGCTCAGCGATCCTCCCTCTTCAGCCTCCCAGCTGGCTAGGAAAGCAGGTGCGCTGCCAAGCCTGGTTAGCTTTTGAATTCTTGAATCCTCCTTCAGCCTCCCAGGTGGCTAGGGAAGCAGGCGCGGTGCCAAGCCTGGTTAGCTTTTGAATTCTTGAATACTTAGGGGTCTTGATATATGGCTGCCTAGGCTGGCCTCAGCGATCCTCCTGCCTTGGCCTCCCAAAGCACTAAGATTGCAGCAATGAGCCACCAGCCCCACTACTACTAATCCCTTTTAAATTCCATTCGCTTCCTGAGTCCCTTCATGCCTGGGGAGACCCCGTATATTGGTCCTTTTTCACATTGCTATAAACAACTCTCTGAGACTGGTAATTTATAAAGAAAAGAGGTTTAATTGCCTCAGTTCCAAAGACTGTACAGGAAGCATGGCTGGGGAGGCCTTAGGAAACTTAGAATCGTGGCGAAGGGAAAGCAGGCAGTCTGCAGGTGTCTGGAGGAGGAAGAGAGCGAAGGGGAGGTGCTGTGCACTTTTAAACAACCAGATCTCAGGAGAACTCACTGTGACGAAAACAGCAAGGGGGATGTTGGCCCCCATGATCCAGTCATCTCCCACCAGGCCCCTCCAACACTGGGGATTATATATAATTTGACATGACATTTGGGCAGGGACACAACTCCAAACCATAGCACCCGGTGAGCCTGATTTGGGCCTTGCTGCCCGATCACGACCATCTCTGGAGTCCTGGTGTCTGTGTTCCCACTGGGACCTGTGCCGCTGTTCCCCTCTCCATACCCTGGTCATGCCAAGTCACCCTCCCCACTCACCCACAGGAAGCTGCCCTGGCCCTGGCCCCTGCCCTGGCCCTGGCCCCTGCCCCCTTAGCCCCTCTGCTTGCTGGTTCAGTGGCCCACAGCAGCAGTGGCTGTGGCAGCTGGGTTCTCAGCATCTTCAGACACGGATTCTGCACACAGACGTGTCTCCCTGTGTGCAGAGCCTGCCACAGATCTCCCTTATCCACTGGCTTATGTGCTGACTTCGGGTGAAGCCAGTGGTGCTGCCTATTAGGGTGCAGGAACTTGGGGCAAACAGTGAGGGGCTAGTCACCAAAGAAATACCCTGCAGGACAGTGCCCAAGCCAGAGGCTCGAGCTGGGTCAGAGCTGCCCTGGATCCCTGGGTTTGTGGGCAGAGGCAGGTCCTGTGCGGGGTGCCTGATGGTGCAGGTTGAGGTGGGACAGGTGGGGTCAAGGTATTTCTCAGGGACAGTGCCTGTGAAAGGAAGACAGTTGCAGGGGTTGTGTCCATGTCAGGATAGACTGTGGTGGGGACCCCAGGAAGAGTTCTGGAGCAAACCCCACCTGGGCTGGCCGGGCCCTTATGTTGAGCATCCCTGCCCCCCAAGCCCTCAGGAGCCACTGTCTCTAAGACAGGCCCTGACAGTGGCGGACACACCCTCCTGCTGAGCAGCTCTTCCCAAAGTCCACAGCCAGGACCTGCTTCCCGCATCCGGGCCGTCGCCTCAGAGGAGGCCTGGAAAGCGCAGCGTTCCATGACTCTAGGGGCCGTGGTTGGTGCCCATCATCTCTCCGGTGCGGGCTAGCTCCACTCGACCTGGCTGCCTTGGCCATCTGGTCTACCAGCTGGAACCATGTTCCTGGGTGTGGAAAAGGCTCCCTCTGGAGCCTGCAGAGACCCCTGAGGCCCTGTGCTTCCTTCTGATGGGAGGTGCCAGATGCGATTGGAGGGAATGCCTGGCAGGCCTCTAACCCCCAGCCAACCTGAACACTTCCGGTGCAGCAGGCCCCGGCCTGGCGTTGTTCGTCCCTGGTTGCCTCCTGCTCCGACTCCATCAGCATCCTGTCGTCAAGGTCGTGGATCAGTGCGGTGCTTTCAGGGCGTCCGGCCAGCTGGTCTCTCTGTCCTATATTATGGCACAGGCCCCAGGAAAAATGGCAAATGCCTTTGTCCATTCCATACAAATTCCATAGGAATGTGAGCAGTTTCTGATCTTCCATGGCATGTTCGTCCAGTTGATGGCCAACCCTGGGTACTTGGGCCTCCAGAGCCTGTTGCACTGGGCCGCCCCTCAGCCATATGTGCACTTGCCACGTGGCCCTCCAGGAATCCCACCCCACAGGGCCACACTGAACCAAATGGAGAGACAGCAGGGCCACCACCCTCTCCCCACATGCCATGGCTGCTCTGGGACCCGGGCAGGAGGGGGCAGTCTTGGCCTTCTGGTGTCCCTCTTGGCCTTCCCACAGCCATCTCTACCCCAAAGATGCAACAAAGATGTCGGTCACTCCCCAGGTGTCAATCTGTCACAGGCTCAGAGACCAGGACGTGGCCCCGGGTGGGTCTGTAGGCTCTGTGGGCTCATGTGAGCTGGTCCAGGGCAGGACTCCATTATTAACTGCCTGTCATGTGTCCCACTGTGATGGAGCCCTGGTGACTCTTGGGGACCAGCGTCAGCTCGGCCTGTGTGCTCAGTGGCTCCCAGATGTCTGGACATTCTCTCCCCGGTGCACATAGTCCCTGGGGAAGTCCTTGTCATGCACACTCGCCGATGGGGGAGTGTCCTTCATCTTGCAGGCCTGGCCACCTCTTCAGTCAACAGATACCTGGGCTGAAAACCAACTCGGGCAGTGTGGGCCCAACTGGGGCTCTTCAGTGGAGTGACCACCCTCCGTCCTCCTGGATCCCTCTGCTGGCTCTACCTGAGCGCTGCCCTCGCTGGCGGCCCCTGCCTTGCTCTGCTGCCATCCTATAAGCCCTGCAGTCAGGCCCCGTGGCGCCCTCCCACTGTGTTCACGATTGTCTCCTGGTCTCTGCCTCTGCTGTGTAGAGGTCTGATGCCCTCCGCCCCTGGCGAGCCAAACCCTGTGATGGTGGTTCCTGCCACCAGCCTCCTGCGGCACAGCTGCCACTCCCGCCAGCCTCCTGCGGCACAGCTGCCAGTCCCCGTTAACCAGCATGGCACAAGTGGTCCAAGCCTGGAGGACTGTGAGAGAGATGGCAGAATCAGAACTGGGTAGGACACAGCTCCCGCCAAGAAGTCACCAACTGCTGTGCCTGGAGCTGGAAGTGATAGCAAGGTGGTTTGGGGCAAAGTCCACGGGAAAGGCCAGGAAGGAGGTGCTCTCACAGGACACACCCAGTCCTGCCCATCATCACCTTGGTTTTCCCAGGGAACCAGTGCTTGGCAGCTCCCACCACACACACGTCTACGCCCACCCTCCGCCAGCCACAGCGGTTGTGACGTCTCCACCCTGCCCAGCAAAAGTGGAAGTGTGGCCTGTGCTGCTGGAAATCTCTGGGCTTGCTCCACCTCCAGGGGCCTTGCCAGGGTGTCAAACCCTGTGTCTCTGGACACCGTCATTAGGTCTCAGCTTCCCTATCAGGCACCTCAGCACCCAGTCCTATCAGTGCTCCTGCCTCCTGTCCCCAGCTGGCCAGGCCTGCAGCCTCCTCCCTGGTCACTGGATGTTGCTGACACGTCACTCGATTGGAGCCCTAGCACCCAAGGGGGCCAGGGCCTGACGGGGGAGGAGCGAGGGGTGGGCCACGTCCCTCTGCAGGCTCAGAAGCTTCCTGAGAGGCTAGAGAGTGAAACCTTCCGGCGCCATGCACGGCCTCCTCCCTGTCCAGGGTCCTGGGTTCTCCAGATGGGGCCTTGGCCTTGGCTAGGTGTTGGTCAGGAGTTGGGGGTGCTGCGCCCCCGCCCAGCTTCTCTGAACTCCAGCCGGGCACTTCAGTGAGGCTTCAGCCACCTGTGCCTTATTTGCTTCCTCCTTGGAGGCCCCTCATGTCTGTGCATTCATCAAACACAGCAGCTGGGCCCCCCAGCACACCCCCTTCCTCAGCTTTCCCACTGGACACTGGAACCAGATTCACAACTGGACTGGACAGGACGACCACTTTGTGCCAGGTGCCAGCTATCTCCCCTGACCAGTGATGGGTCCTCATTTCCCATGGGCCGTGAGTGACCCAGTTCCAAATCCCAAATTAGTGACTCTCTTCTCCAGTGGGGGTTGGATTCTCCAGAAGCAGAGACAGACATAGAATTTGGGTGCAAGGTATTTCGGAGGGAAGGTGGAGGAGGTGAGGTTGGTGAGGGAGAAGCCTGGAGTGTCGGTAGCCAGGGTGCCCCCACCTGGCTGAAACGCCTGGCCTTTGTGCCCTGCCTGGCTTGGCCTCCCCAGGCAGGCTACCCCATGGCATCCCTGGACAAGGCCGTCCCCAAGAACGCTGCCCACAGCCCAGCCATGGGCCTTCCCTTGGGGCTCCCACCCCGGCTCACACCTGCCAGCCAGCGGATTTACTCATTGCTGGCTGCACCCTCTCAGCAGTGGCCGTGAGCACCATCATCCTGGGAACACCTGCAGGGAGACACACCCTTGGCCTGGCAGCCTGGGGGAGACTCCTGGGGTGTCGGGAGGGAAGGGAGGCAAGCAGGGGTGGGGCGCTGTGGGGCTTTTCCTGCTTTCTGGGCCAGGGGCCACAGGCCACCCAGTGACATTTCTCTCTCAGCATCTGCTGGGGTGGACTCTGCAGTGGCTGCTGCTGGCCTGGATGGACTCCTTGCACAGCTCTGCTTATGGGGTGGAGGCCACCTAGAAACTCTCAGCCCCGTCAGCCTCAGAGCCGATAGCTCTGCCTGGACCATCAGCAGGCTTGTCATCGGCACCAGCATGCCTGCTCCTGGATCCCGGTGAGGCTCCCCTGCCTGTTTCACCTAGGGGCCTCTAGGGGTGCTCTGGAGCTGGGAGCCCCTGCCCAGCACTCCTGCCCTCTCCAGCCTCTCTCGGCTATCTGCCAAGCACTCACTCAGTCTCCTATTGACCAGTTGTTTTGCTGCAAGGCTGTTGGTTTACGTAAAAATAGAGAAAGCCGAAGAGTTTCCTCACCTCGTTAAGCTTTCCTGGCTCTTCTGGCGTTGCACCTGCCTGAGTTCCTTGGCGGGGCCCCTCTTTGAGTTCCTTTGGGCTGCTATAGCAAAGCACCATAGCCTGGGCAGCTCATAAACAATGGTAATGCATTGCTCTCCATTCTAGAGACTGCAAGTCCAAGATCGAGGCACTGGCAGACCTGGTCCCTGGTGAGGGCCTGCTTCCTGGTCCAGAGACAGCGCCTTCTCCCTGTGTCCTGACGTGGTGGAAGGGCAAGGGAACTCCCTGGGGCCCATTTTATATGGGCCCTCATCCTATTCGTGACACCTCTGCCTTCATGACCTCATCACCTACCAGAGGTCCCCACCTTTTCATTCCTCACTTTGGGGATGAGGACTTCAGTATGTGAATTTCGGAAACGTAAACAGGTCATCCACAGAAGGGCCCATCTCTTACACAAATGCTGAGTTGCCAGTGGCCTGCGTCCTAGCAAACAAGAACTGCCCTGAAAAGTAAAATGCTGTCTCCCCAGTGCCAGCCCTGGCAGGGCACCCAGAACTCTCAGGAATGCTCGAAGGCAGGACCTGGCCTTTCTATGGGGTCCGGGGCTGTGGGGTCCCTGGCTGTACTGTGGACCTGCAGAACGGGGCACATGGGCTGAAGACCGTCTCCCCACCATGGCGGGAAGGGACAAAGGGTGGCCCTGGCAGATCTGGATGGGCAGGACTGGGTGTGTCCTGTGAGAGCACCTCCTTCCTGGCCTTTCCCGTGGACTTTGCCCCAAACCACCTTGCTATCGTCACTTCCAGCTCCAGGCACAGCAGTTGGTGACTTCTTGGCGGGAGCTGTGTCCTACCCAGTCCTGATTCCGCCATCTCTCTCACAGTCCTCCAGGCTTGGACCAGCCTTGCGGGCAGCAGAGCTTCTGGGGTGAGTGTCGAGATCCTGTGCCCTGAGGGCAGTACCCGGGGAGAGGGCTGGCTGGGGCAGGGCTGCCTGGGCAGGATGCAGGATGCGGCTGGCCAGGCTGGGGCCAAGGTGTTCAGACCTGAACTCTGGTCTTATGCTTTCTTCGTGGTCGTGCCTTGCTCGCTGTCCCTTGGGAGGCCTCATTTGGTTTTGCTGTTTTTTGTTTGTTTTCACCTAATTTTTGCCAGACTTTAGTTTTGCTGCCTTTTGAAACTAATGGAAGAATCATTTTATTCCTGGGGATGATTTGGGGCCTTTGGATCCCAACGTGAAGCCCTGGACGTGCTGCTTCACCCGGGGAAGGGTCTTTTCTGCTTTGGAGCAAGGGCTTTGGCGGGCAGGCTGGCCTGGGACTCTCAGCAGCTCTCAGCTCTCCGTAGCATCCTGGGGAGCTCAGACCATGGCTGCAGGGCTCTGACCATAGCCTGTAGGCCGTCTGATTAGTGCTACCTCCAAACCCTGGCCATTCCTCCCTAATCCCCAGCAGGCAGAGCCAGTGTCCACACAGATAGCACTGCCTCAGCCCTGGGCTGGGACCACAAGACTCACTCAGGGCTCCCAGGGAACATGCAGTGTCCACATAGACAGCACTGCCTCAGGTCTGGGCTGGGACCACAAGACTCACTCAGGGGTCCCAGGGAACATGCACCAGGTTTAGTAGGTTTCGTCAGGGGTATGTGCAGTGTCCCTCACCCAGGTCAAGGCTCAGGCTGGGCCTACCTTAGCTGCCTAGGACACCGGGTCCCTGTATGAATCTGCCAGGGGAGGAGCAGCCAGGCTTGGGCTGGGGCCTGGATGGGTGTGACATTGGGCACTGTGGCATTGCATGCCTGTCTCTGTGTTGCAGCTGACATGGGCTCATCACTCCTCCTCCAAGCCCTATGAGGATATCAAAAGTGTGGACACATCACTTTCCACCATCTTGCTGCCCACTGTCCCTCCATCCTGATGCCTCCTAAGCACATGTGTGGAGTGGCAGGCACACTGCTGATAGCTGTGGATGTGGCCGTGACATCCTTCACCCCTGCCCCCATGGCATTCATGATCCATTAGGGAGGACCATCTGCACAAAGGTAATCCATTGACTCAGACAGGGGGTTCGTAGAAAAACAGGTGAGAGTGGCAGGGGGGTATTCCTTAACCAGCTGAGGAGCAGCCAAGGGCAGGAAAGGGGCTGGGCACCCTTAGGGAATGGAAAGAAGCTCTCTGTGCCTGCAGTGCGAGGAGTGGGCTTGGAGAATATGGCAATAGCTGAGGCTGGAGATGTAAGCAGTAGGGGGGGCCTTGAGTGTTGTTTAAGGAGCCTGAGTCTTATCTCATGGGCAATGGGGAGCCACTATGCAGTTTAAAGCAGGACCTGACATACATATGTTTGAAATCTTTCTCTGGCTGGTCTTGAGGATGAATTGGAAGTAGAGGACCAACTAAATGGTTGTTGCAGACATTAAGGTGGTGTCCTGGGTTAGGTGGGAGGTGATGGACACCAAGAGAATAGGCTAGTGTTGAGGTATACCCAGGAAGCAAAACCAATAGGGCATGATGCTTGATGCTTGATTGGATTGATCACATAGATCAATATTAGGAGGACTGACATATTTCAATCCATGAACATGGTATACCCATCCATTTATTTATTTTTAATTTTTTTAAATTTATATATTTTTTTGAGACAGGATCTCACTCTGTTTGTCCAGGCTAGAGTCCAGTGGCAGGATTTCAGCTCACTGCAGCCTCAACCTTCTGGGCTCAGGTGATTCTCCCACCTTAGCCTCCTGAGTAGCTGGGACTACAAGCACACATCACCACACCTGGCTAATTTTTTGCATTTTTGTTTTTTAGTAGAAACATGGTTTCACTATGTTGCCCGGGCTAGTCTCGAACTCCTGGACTCCAACAATTCACCCACCTTGGCCTCCCAGAGTGCTGGGATTATAGGCTTCAGCCACTATGCTGAACCCTCTCCATTTATTTAGATCTTCTTTAATTTCTCCCAGCAATATTTTGTAACTTTAAGCATACATGTTTTCCACTTGTGCCTAGGTACTTTGTTTTCCAATGCTTGTAAATGGTATTGTATATTTAGTTTTATTTTCCAATTGTTTTTTGCTAGTATGCAGAAATGCATTTTTTGGTATATTAATCTTGTATCCTGTAACCTTGATAATGCATTTATTAGTTTATAGTGTTTTTCCTTCTTTTGTTCTTTTCTGGTAAATGCTTTAGGAGTTTCTTTTTCTCCCAATCCTCTGCCTTCCCCCTCTTCTTTTTCTTCTGCCTTAGGATTTTCTTTTTCTTCTTTATCCTCCTCTTCCTCCTCCTCTTCGTCTTCTTTCTTCTTTCTTCTTCTTTTTTTTTTTTTTAAATTGAGACAGGGGCTCACTCTGTTGCCCAGGCTGAAGTACACTGATGCAATCTTAGCTCACTGTAGCCTCAAACTCCTGGTCTCAAGTGATCTTCCCACCTCAGCTTCCCAAATAGCTAGGACTACAGGTGTGCACCATCATGCCTGGCTAATTTTTATATGTTTTGTTGAGATTGGGTCTTGCTGTGTTGCTCAGGCTGGTCTTGATCTCCTATCTTCAAGTGATCTTCTCACTTCAGCCTCCCCAAGTGTTGGGATTAGAGGCCTAAGCCACTGTGCCAAGCTGAATGTTCTACGTGCATGATTATGTCACATGTGACAATAGGTAGTTTCACTTCTTCCTTTTCTATCTGCATTTTTTCCCTTGCCTTATTTTCACTGGCTAGGACCTCCAATACTGTTTTTAATAGAAGCGTGAGAGTCACTTCCTTTGTTTCTGAGTATGGTGAGAAAGTTTGGTCTTTTACCATTTCCCAGCTTGAAGTTTCCTGTAGTTTATCTGTAGGTGATCTTTATCACGTTGAGGAAGTTTCCTTCTATTTCTAGTTTACCGAGAGTTTCTATCATTCATGGATGTTGCATTTTGTCAAATATTTTTCTGCATCTATTGAGATAACTACATTTTATCATTTATTCTATTAATTGATGTTCTAATGCTAAAATAAACCTTTCATTTCTTGCATGCTTTTTTCATGATGTATTATTTATTTTATATGTTGCTGGATTTGATTTGCTAATATTTTATTAGAGATTTTATGTCTATGTTTTTGCATGATATTGGCCTGTAGTTTTCTTTTCTTGTAATATCTTTGTCCGGTTTTGATACAGGGGTAAAACTTGACTTAGAAAATGAGCTGGCAAGTGTTTCTCCTTTTTTCTGATGTGGTTAAGATTGGTATTATTTTATTCTTAAGTGTTTGATGGAATTCATCAGTAACACCATCTGGGGGAGGTATTTTCTTTGTAGAAAGGCTTCAAATTATGAATTCAACAACTTTAATAGACATAAGCTAGTTAAATTTTACTTTTCTTGTATAAATTTTGGCAAGTTGTAACTTTCAATAAATGTTTCCATTTCATCGAAGTGGTCAAATGTAATTTCATCAAGTTCTTAATAATATTCTTGTATTATTATTCTGATGTCTGTAGGATCTGAAGGGATGTCTCATCTTTTATTCCTGATATTAGTAATTTGTGGATTTTTTTTCTTTGATCAATCTAGCCAGAACTTTATCAATTTTTTTTTTTATCATTTCAAGTAACCAATCTCCATTTTATTGATTTTCTTTGTTTTCTTTTCCCCTAGCACATCAGATTTTCACTCTTTCTTATTTCTTCTACTTACTTGGGTTTCATTTGTTGTTGGTGGTGGTGTTTTCTAGATTCTCAAAGTGGAATCTTAGATCAATGATTTTAGACCTTTCTTCTTTCCTAATATGAGCACTTAGAGCTACAGATTTTCCTCTAAGCATGACATTAACTGTATCTCACAAATATTAGTAAGTTACATTTTTATAATCATTTAGTTCAAAATATTTTCTTACGTCTCCTTGATTACTTATTTGATCCCTGAGGTATTTATAAATGTGTTGTTTAATTTTCAAATATTTGAGCATTCTTTAGGTGTCTTATACCTTGTTGCTATTGATTTCTAATTAAGCTCTGTTGTTGTTAGAGAACATATTCTGTATAACTTAAATCTTTTTAATTTTGTGGAGGCTTAATTTATGGCCTAGCATATTGCCTATTTTGGAAAATGTTCAATGTGCACTTGAAAAGAATATATATTCTGCTGTCGTTGGGCATAGTGTTCTATAAACATCAGTTTGGATAAGATGATTGGTGTTGCTCAAGGCTGTCATATTCTTACTAATTGTTGGTTTACTTGTTCTGTGAGTTACTGAGATGAGGGTGTCATAATAACCGATCACAATCGTGAATGTATCTATTTATCCTTTCAGTTCTCTTAGTTTACTTCATTTTTTGGGTTCTTTGTAATTAGGTATGTATACATTTAGAATTGTTAGATATTTTTGATGAATTGACCCTTTTTTCATACGAAATATCCTTTTTTTTTTTTTTTGAAGTGGAGTCTTGCTCTGTCACCCAGGCTAGAGTGCAGTGGCACAGTCTCAGCTCACTGCAACCTCTGCCTCCTGGGTTCAAGTGATTCTCCTGCCTCAGCCTCCTGAGTAGCTGGGATTACAGGTGCCCACCACTGCGCCTGGCTAATTTTTATATTTTTAGTAGAGACAGGGTTTCATCATCTTGGCCAGGCTGGTCTCAAGCTCCTGACCTCATGGTCTGCCCACCTCACCCTCCCAAAGTGCTGGAATTACAGACATGAGCCACCGCGCCCAGCCATGAAATGTCCCTTTTTGTATTTTGGAATATTGCCTGTGCTAAAGTCTACTTTGATGTCAATATTTCTATTCCTGCTTTCTTATAATTAATGCTTGCGTTTTATAAATTTTTCCATTCTTTTACATTGTTTTCATTCTTTTACTTTTAACTTTTCTTTATATTTAAAGTATATATTATATCAGGCAGACAGCGTATTGTCACTTCTTGCTTCCCTCCCCACCCCGCCCCAAGACGCAGAGTCTTCTTCTGTCGCTCAGCCTGGAATACAGTGGTACCATCAGGGCTCACTGCAGCCTCAAACTCCTGGATTCAAGCGATCCTCCTATCTCAGCCTCCCAAGTAGCTAGGACTACTGGCATGTGGCACCACACGTGGCTAAGTTTTTAACATTTTTTTTTCTGTTTTTGAGACAGAGTCTTGCTCTGTCACCCAGGCTGGAGTGCAGTGGCATGATCTCGGCTCACTGCAACCTCCACCTCCTTGGTTCAAGTGATTCTCCTGCCTCAGCCTCCCAAGTAGCTGGGATTACAGGCAGTAGCTGGGATTATAGGCATGTCCACAACAACTGGTTAATTTTTGTATTTTTAGTAGAGTCGGGGTTTCACCATGTTGGCCAGGCTGGTCTCAAACTCCTGACCTCAAGTGATC
Organism: Chlorocebus sabaeus; assembly: GCF_047675955.1. Classification (NCBI taxonomy): domain Eukaryota; kingdom Metazoa; phylum Chordata; class Mammalia; order Primates; family Cercopithecidae; genus Chlorocebus; species Chlorocebus sabaeus. Next base: position 128,110,914 of record NC_132913.1, read on the forward strand.
CACACACCTCGGCCTCCCAAAGCGCTGAGATTACAGGCTGAGCCATTGCACCCAGCCTAGTTTTTAACTTTTCTTTTTTTTGAGACGGAGTCTTGCTCTGTCACCCAGGCTGGAGTGCAGTGGCGCGATCTCGGCTCACTGTAAGCTCTGCCTCCTGGGTTCACGCCATTCTCCTGCCTCAGCCTCCCGAGTAGCTGGGACTGCAGGTGCCCGCCACCACACCTGGCTAATTTAATTTTTTTGTGTTTTTAATAGAGACGGAGTTTCACTGTGTTAGCCAGGATGGTCTCAATCTCCTGACCTCATGATCCGCTTGCCTCAGCCTCCCAAAGTGCTGGGATTACAGGCGTGAGGCACCCTGCCTGGCTGTTTTTAACTTTTTGTAGAGATGAAATCTCACTATGTTGCCCAGGCTGGTTTCACACTCTTGGCCTCAAGCAGTCCTCCTGCCTTATCCTCCCAAAGCACCGGGATTACAGGTGTGAGTTACCATGCCCGGCCACTTCTTGCTTTTTAAAATCCAGTTTGATAAACTTGGTCTTTTTTTTTTTTTTTTTTTTTTTCTTTATGAGATGGAGTCTTGCTCTGTCGCCCAGGCTGGAGTGCAGTGGCATGATCTTGGCTCACTGCAGGCTCCGCCTCCCGGACTCACACCATTCTCCTGCCTCAGCCTTCTGAGTAGCTGAGACTACAGGTGCCCGCCGCCATGCCCGGCTAATTTTTTTATTTTTATTTTTTATTTTTAGTAGAGACAGAGTTTCACTGTGTTAGCCAGGATGGTCTTGATCTCCTGACCTCATGATCCACCTGTCTTGGCCACCCAAAGTGCTGGGGTTACAGGCATGAGCCACCACGCTTAGCTTTTTTTTTTTTTTTTTTTTTTTTTTGAGATGGAATCTCACTGTGTCACCCAGGCTAGTGTGCAGTGGCATGATCTCTGCTCACTGCAACCTCCACTTCCCAGGTTCAAGTGATTCTCATGCCTCAGCCTCCTGAGTAGCTGGGATTACAGGTGTGTGCCACCACGCCCAGCTGTTTTTTTGTTTGTTTGTTTGTTTGTTTGTTTTTGTATTTTCAGTAGAGACAAGGATTTCCCTGTGTTGGTTAGGCTGGTCTCAAACTCCTGACCTCAAATGATCCACCAACCTCAGCCTCACAAAGTTCTGGGATTACAGGCATGAGACACCGTGCCTGGCCAATAATCTTTGTCTTTTAACTGGATTGTTTATCCCAGTCACATTTAATGTAATGGTTGATATGTTTGGGTTTGAACCTACCATCTGCTATTTGTTTCCTATTCATCTCCTCTGTTCTTTGTACCCATTTTCCCTCCTCTTTTTCTGCCTTCTTTTAGATTAACTGTTTTGTATTTCACTTATCTCTTCTATTGACTATTATACTTCCTTGTTTTATCATTTCATTAGTTGCAATAGGGTTTATGATATGCATATTTAACTTATTCATGATTGATTGGATGTAGGAGGGATGAGGGGGAGAAGGATTCCAAAATGACACTGACATATCTGGCCTGGGTAACAAGAGGAACCGCTCTCTGAGATGGAGAACTCTGAAGGAAGATTAGTTTGGGGAGTGATGAAAGGGCTGGATGATGCGGTCAGTTTTGGACTAGTTGTGTTTAAAGTGCTTCTGAGGCATCCAAGAGGAGATACCTGGTAGGCATTGCCTTACAAGGTCCTGAGCTCAGGGCAGTGGCCAGGGCTAGAGCTGGCTCTAGGGGTAAAGGGCAGAGGGGTGATTATTGAATGAATGGAAACACGGTAGTCTGTGGTTGCAGAATGTGCGATGGGACAAGAAGAATCCAGGACCAAACCCTGAGGAGCCCCAACATTTTAAGGACCCAAATGCGGGACAGTAGAGATGAAAGGGGAGGCCAGAGAAGGAGTAAAACAAGGAAGTGTGTGTCACGGAGGCCACACGAGGAAGTGGCTTTGTGGTTACTTCTGGGGCATTGACATAAGGATGATTCAGGGCAGGGTGCAAGGGGGCCTCAAAGATCATCTTAAGTTCTGTTCCTTCACCTTTATGGTGGGTGAATTAGTGTTCTTTTAGATCTACTCAACATCTTACTAAAACAATTTTTAAAAAGGACTAGGGACTGGGAGGCCGAGGTGGGCGGATCTTGAGGTCAGGAGATCGAGACCATCCTAGATAACACTGTGAAACCCTGTCTCTATTAAAAGTACAAAAAATTAGCCGGGTTTGGTGGCGGCACCTGTAGTCCCAGCTACTCGGGAGGCCAAGGCAGGAGACTGGTGTGAACCCGGGAGGTGGAGCTTGAAGTGAGCGGAGATTGCGCCACTGCACTGCAACCTGGGTGACAGAGCGAAACTCGTCTCAAAAAAAAAGAAAAAAGGACTAAGGACTCATTGACTTGGCCAAAAGCTGCTGGTGGATGCGTGGAGGTGCTGCCCGTCAGCTGTGCTCTGGGCTCTAGGGACATGGGAGTCCAAAGGGCTCTCACCTCCTCAGTGAGAAGTTCTGGTGGGCTGGCCATGGTGGGATCCAAATTTTAGCAGGTGGACCTTGAGGGGTTGTGAGGAAATGGACTCTGTGAGTGGGAACTTCTCTTTCAGAGGAATTTGCAAGACTGGCCTGAGCCAGCACACGGTTCTTCAACAGGGCTTGGCAGCCAGCGGGGCCTCAGGAGGAGGCAAGCAGCTGATCAAATCCAGCCTTCTCCAGAGGAAGAAGGGGAAGGGTGGATCTGGGGAGGTCAGAGTGTGGGTTAGACCCGTGGCCATGGGTGGGCTCCACATCCCAGCGTGCAAGGCCTCCTGGTGATGGTTCTCCAGAGTCCTGCTGTGGGAGCTGTGCTCAGAGAGACACTATCCCCAACCTCCCAGGGGCACGGACATAACCCAGCCTCAGCTGCAGACAGCAGAGGCTCTGCACAACCGCAGAAGCTGAGCAATCAGCCTCATCCGTGGCAATTCCTGGAACTCCAACCTCAACTGTAACATGAGCTGTGCAGACCTTCAGTAACCCCAGATGAGGATGGGGCAGAGCCTGATAGCTCAGGGCCCAGCTGGGACGCTCAGTAAACAAGAACTCTAGAAGATACGCTGAACAGGAGAAGGTGAAGTGCGGGGACAGAAGGCACTGCAGGCCACCCAGAAGGAGGAGGAGTGGGGAAAGAGACACTGACCAGGCCTTCAAGATGGGGGATGAGCGGAGAGGGCATCAGGACACGGGAAAACCTACCTGGCACTGTGAGGGTGAAGAGGGGAGTGTCAGAGGGTGTGCAGTTGAGTGCAGGTGTGTAAAAGAGGCCCCAGACAAGGAGTGAAGAATCTCATGAGGTGGTTAAAGGACGGAGCACCAAGTAAACCATAACGAGCCATAATAATCCGTAAATAATGTGGACCCCAACCCTAATGCTAACCATAACCTAAACCTCATGTGGACCCGAACCTTAACACAAATCCAAACCCTAATCGAAACTCTAACCCTAACCCTAACTCAACCCAACTCTAACCTGAACCCAAATCCAAACCCTAACCAAAACCCTAACCCTGACTCAAACCAACCTTAACCCTAACCCAAACCCTAACCGTAACACTAACTCCAACTACAACCCTAACGCTCTCCCAATCCCTAAACCTAATTAACGATGCCTCATGTGGGCCCTAACCCTAATCCTAACCATGAATCTATGGACCCGAACCCTAAACCTAACTCCAACCCTAACCCTAAGCCTAACTGTAACTCTAACCCTAACCAAAACCCTAACACTAACCCTAACTCCAACTCCAAACCTAACCCTAACTGTAAGCCTCATGTTGACCATAACCTGGCTCAAACCCTAACCTGAACTCTAAGCCTAACCCTAAGCCTTGTGTTGACCACAGCCTGGCTCTAACCCTAACCCTGACTCTAGTCCTCACCCTAATTCTACCTCTAGCCCTAATCCTAACCCTAACTCAAATCCTAACCCTAATCCAAATGCACCCTCTGATCCAAACAACTCTTCAGCCAATGCCAGATCTCACCTTAACTCTCACCCTCACCATCACCATTCCAGTTCTCCTCCCTTCAGACTTCCCAGGGACTTGAGCCAACCCCTGGCCCCCAGGCCTTGGTTTCCTCGCCTGTGCAGCATGGGTTTGGGGCTGAGGGTACAAAGACTGGCACATGAGCCGATGGAACAAGCCTGCCCCTGGTCCCGAGGAGGCCTCTGCTCTCCCAGTTCTCCCCTTGCCCATGTGGAAGGGGGCTCATAACCCAGCGTGGGCACTTCCTGGCCAGTGTCCATCTCTGTGTGAGTTCCTGTAGGGAGGGACCAGGTAGGCGTGGTTGACATGGCACCGCCATGCTCCTGGCTCAGGCTTATGTGGGCTGACAGTCCTGTCCCTCCACTCAGAGGCCCCTCCAATGATGTAGCTTATCAGAATGTGTGTATATGTGTGTGTATGTGCACATGTGCATGTGTGTATGTTGTATGTATATATATGTGTGCATATATATGCACATGTGTGTATGTGTATGCCTATGTATGTATGTGTATGTAGTATCTCTATGTGTATGTGTATATAGATGTATATGTGTGTGTATATATGTATATATGTGTGCATATATATGCATGTGTGTGTGCTTGTGTGTATGTATGTATATGTAGTATCTGTATATGTGTATATATGTATACATGTGTGCATATATGTATATATGTGTGCTTGTGTGTATGTTTATGTGTGTATTTGTATGTGTATCTATGTGTGTTTATATGCATGTGTGCATGTGTGTATGCAGTGCTTGTGTGATGTGCCTGTTTTTGTGTGTGTGCATGTGTATTGTATATGTGCATGTGTGTATGTTTACATGTGTCTGTGTGTATATGTATATGCATGTGCTGGGGGTGTGTGTGTATACATACATGTGGACAGGCGAGGGAGAAGCTGTGTTGCAGCACCACACCAGGCCCTGCGAGCCCAAGTGCAGTCTCCCCAGGGCTCACGAGGCCCCAGCACGCTGCCTTCCTGCCCAGATGGTGCCCAAGAGCCCCTTGCCGAGTCCTCTCTAAGGCTCACGTAGGCCCATGAGTCCCTTCTCTGTTTCCTCTGCCCGTGATGCTTAGGGATCATTCATGTCAGGGCCAGTGAGGAAACCCCATCTTTACCTCACTGCCATGGAGTTAAAGGAGAAGGCCACAACACACTCCCACACTTTCTACGGACTAGCAGCGGGGTGTTTGACCATCTTTGGTTTTGACCTTTTATTTAAGAAATGTTCAAACAGACTGAAGTAAGCAGAAGTATAATAACCCCTTGTGCCTGTCATCCCACCTGTGGCAAGCGCTAAGTCACAACTGATGTTGCTTCACCACACTCCATCTATGGGCTCAAAGTGTTTTGAGATAAGTGCCTGACATCATATCCTTCTGTCTACAAAAAATGTCACGTGAATAAAAGATAAGGACTTTTTAAAAACACATGACCACAATAACCATTATCACATCTAGCCAAAAAATGAACCCTTCCTTAATTGCAACAAACAGGAGTTAACTTTTACATTTTCCCTACTTCTTCTACAGATTTTTAGAGAACAGTAAGGTAGACTTCATTCGACGCAGGCTACCACAGTGGAGGTTTGCAGCAGGGAAGGGAGATGAGGCTCAATTCCCACCTTATACATTTTTAAAAATAGCTTATTTGGTTGAATTAGATCTGAGGAGTCTGGCTCCAGGCCAAAATCCCCCGTGTGATCATTCAGGCCCAACCGCAGACATTGCCACAGGAGAAGCAGCCCTCCTGCCACAGACAGCACTTTCCGCTCTCAGCCTCCTCCATGGTTCCCCAGGCCAGATCCTTTTGTTTGAGCCTTCTGTTTCGCCTCCTTGGCAGTGAGATCATCTCCCCATCTGCCTGATGTCATCCAGGGGGCAAAAAACGGAGGAGCCGGCACCGTTTTCCTTCTGTTTGCCTCTTGCCTGCACTATTGCAATTGTGAATACAGGCCTGAGGGTGACCTTCCGCTGGGCTCGTGGTCCCAACCTCGACAGCAGTGGCTCCACAGGATGCACACGAGGTCCACGCAGTCACCTGACCGACATACCTGTTGGACTCTTAGTTGGCAGCTTCCTCCTCCGTCTCTCCATTCCCCTCCTGGGTCTCTTGCCCTGTGCAGCTTCCTGCAGACTGGACTTTGCAGCCTGCATGGCTGGAGTTCACATGCCTGCCAATCTCCTGTCAGCTGCTAGTCAGCTCCAGATACTTCACTAGATTCGGGTGAGAGTTTTGGTTTTTTGGCAAGCCCACTTCATCAGGGGGGCGTGCATTTCTACCAGGGGGCTCATGATGTCTGGTGGGCTCTTTTTGTGAGGCCAGCAGCCACCGATGATCATGAATGTGGCAGGAAGCTGCCAAGAGATCCCCAGTGGGTGATTCCTGCCTCCCGATGTCATGCAATTCCCTCCTGTAAGGGTGGTTGGACTTACTTATAACAAACAATACAGTAAAAAAAAAACAAAAAAAAAACGTGATGCATTGTCTTTTCGGTGGTTAGGTTGAAATAGACCATGGCATCTGTCTTGGATGCATACTCTCTCTCGCTGGCTCTGGGGGAAGCCAGATGCCATGCTGTGTGCTGCCCTGTGAAGAGACATGGCCAGTAAGGAACTGAGGGCAGGAACCACGGGAGACCTGGGGTCCCAGGCCAGCTGCCCATTGGGAATGAAACTCTACCAGCAGCCACCTGGGGAAGCTGGAAGTGAATCTCCTCTTTGCTGAGCCTTCAGATGAAACTGCAGCCCCAGCTGACACCTGGATTGCAGACTCATGAAAGACCCTGAGTAGAAGACCCAGTCTGGCAAAGCCCGAATTCCTGACCCACGGGAACTGGGAAATAAAACTCTGTGGTTTTAATCTTCTCATTTTAGAGGTAATTTTTTGTGTAGCAATAGGTAACTGACAATGCACAACTAAAATAATAGATAATTAACCCTAATGCTAGTTTCATTCATCCATCAGGGTTTGCAAAGTGGTGATATTCTACTTCTGTCTTCCTTCATTATTTATTAGCAGAAATGTATCTGTAAAAAGAAGTGTTCCTTCATTAACTCTTTGGTCATGTTGAGGTACAGTTTGCATAGGAAAGGCAGGGTAAATGCTTGATTCTTTCCCTTCTTTCCTCGTTTATAAAATAATGAACTGTTTTCCTGGCATCTTTCAAGAATGACTAATGAGTTTTTAAAGTATAATTATGAATTCATGAGCTTAACATTTTTTGATGTTCCCTTTTGTTAAAATTATTATCCTTATTGATATTCAGATCTTCCTGTCTTTGTCCAGTGCTAGCCTATTTCATTTAACTCTTGAGCCCCTTTGGCACTGCCCTAATAACCTTTGACAGCTACTTTGTTCTCTGGCATATCTAGGATTATCTTAGACATTTCCTAACCCAGATTTGACAGCACACACTTCTCTCCAAGAGCCCCTCTTCCCCTTCAAGAAAAATGGTACTTAGAGACCACAATCTGGGTGTTAGGTGTGCTTGTGGTTCCTGGATTTGTCCTTATTTTTAGGCCTTGTCAGTGGACAGAACTAAGGCTTTTTATTTATTTATTTTTTATTTTTGAAAGACACATTATGAGTACAAACTGACACTTTCTATTTAAATTAAGATTTACATAGTTTTTACTTAATCTTATTGATAATACATGTGCATCTCCTTTCTCCCACGCCAAAAATCTCAAACAATACCCAACATAGTTATTCATTTGTTTTATCCTGTAACACAATGTTCTCAAAATGACTTTACCAACACTACCATCAACAGTATAACCACTGAAAATAGTTTAAAATTATTTTTAGATACTTTTAAAGTCCTTGGGTTATGTCAATGTACAGACAAAACAGTGTTTTAAAATTATTTGGAAAATGATTATTTAAAATAATGAAAACTTCTTTTGCCATTCTTTTTTGTTGTCAGGCTATATGGATATACATCCAAATGACTGGATTTTAAAATCACTTGGAAGAGTTTGGTAGGGTCATATTGTCAACCCATAATGCAAGTCAGTTAGTTTCATTTTGCTTTCAATTTTCAGAATTCCTTTTACAAATTAATTTAATTAAGTAATTACACAAACATTTGACATGATTCTAAATCCAAATCTAGAAACCAAGATATGATCACGAAAGTCCACCCCTATCCCATCACCCCATTTCCACCTGTTTCCTACAGGTAACAGTTTAATTTAAAGCAAATTTTGTGGCTTATATTTCCATTTGTAAAACATACAAGCTGATGGCTGTATCTAAAAACATATAAATTGTCTATATGTACATAAGCATGCTTTTTTTCATTTACAAATATATCCTGGAGATGACCATATGATAGTGTGTAGAAATATTTCTCCCTCCTCTTTACAACTGCCCAATGTTCTGTGAGTGAACATGCTTCATTCAACCCGGGCCCTCTGGAGAGAGGCTGAGTGGTTCCCGGGCTGTCCCCACTCCACACTGCAACAGTGAATAGCTGCCGAAGTACATGCTTCATCGTCCTTGCATCTCTCTGTGAATACATTCCCAGAAGTGGGGTTATTGGGTCAAAGGGTAAATGCATCTCTAGTTTGGCTAAGGGTGTTGCCAAATCCACCTGCATGGGGGTTTGTATCACCTTAGAGATCAGTGATCAACGGGTGATATCCGAGGATGTCTTTCTGTTGGTCAGACTCTTGTATTTTGACCTGTCTAATGGAGGAGAAACGGTGTTGCAGTGAACTTTTAATTTGTGTTTCTCTTTTTATGATAGTTTTGAGCTTAATTTATGTTTCTCTTTTTATGATCGTCTTGAGCATCTTTTCGTATCTTTAAGGAGCTGTTTACATCTCCTCTGTGAACGTCTATTCCCATGTCTATCGGCAGGTGTCTTACCCGGCCCTGGAGGAAGTGTCTCTGAAGGCTGGTGGTCCCAGGACAGGGCCAAGGGACGGGCGTGAGAACTCTCCACACAGTGCTTCTTGGGGGGTTAAGGACCCTCTGCCTCAGTGGCTCCTGGGCGTGATTAAACTTGCCATTCCTGGGCCCGTCCTAGACAGGCTGCTGCAAGTCAGCCAGGCCGGGATCCTGCCGCCCCGGGGAGGACGTGGGGAAAATCCCTTCTGGAGGGACTGTCCCTTCCCTGTCCAGCTACTGGGTGTTTACGGTTCATTGTAGGGCAGGGACGACAGCACACGACACACACTCCACTGTCAAGAGTTACTACTCCCTCCCCACCAGACTCCCCGACCGGAGGTCTCCCCGGAGTGGAGGACCTTCCAGCGGCTGGCAGGCAGCCTCCGGCAAGCAGCGGGGAGCCTCTGCAGGTTCCCGAGCCAGGAAGTGGCACTTAGGAGTGGGGCTCTTGGACAGGAGGGTGAGTGAGTTGGGAGGGCCCCAAGCGGGGCCGGATGGCTCTCTCTGCTGAGAAGGGAGGGCCGTAGGGATGGAGACAGGCAGCTGGCAGTTGAAGGACCAAGGAGCAGGCGGCCTCCCAGTCACAGAGCCTTGTGCAGAGGAAGGGGAAGGAGTCTGGGAGGGTGGCCCTGCTGTCCAGAGCCAAGAAAGGGGGACGCTGCTGGAAATAGCAGAAACCTGGCTGGGGCAGCACCCAAGGCCCATCCCGAGGCCAAGTGGGGACCCCAGCAGGGCATCTGGCAGCAGTGGGTCCCCAGGAGCAGGCAGTGGGAGCCATCAGGGTGAGTGAGCTGGCGGGGTAGCCCAGGGGCTGTGGTCACCTGCCCTCAGCCTGAGGAGCCTCTTCTGACCTTTGGTGGCCAGGGCTGGGATCTCCCTGGGCAGTGACCCCCTGCTGGTGGCCAGATGCCTTGATGCCCCCCAGGCTGGGTGAAGGTGGGGCAGGAGTTCCAAGGCGGGAAGGCGGCCCTGAGTGCCCAGGGCAGAGCCAGGCCTCCTGCTGCAGGTAGGCAGAGCTGGAGGCTCACTGTGAAGGTGCCTGGTGAAGGGAGGAGTGGGCACGGGGGAGGCAGGGAAGGGCCCTGGGTGCAATTTGCAGCCCCTTAGACCCTCTCAGGACCCCTCCCACCCCCATCGTGGTCCCCTCAGGACCCCTCAGGATCCCTTCCAGACCACTGGGGTGCCATGTCCCCTGCCCATCCTGTGGTGGTGCCCAGCTCCTACCAAGGGCCCCATGCTTGGGCTGTGGGGACCCCCTGAGCACCCAGCTTGGCTGGAGCCTGTGTGGGGTCCAGAGAGGCCCAGCAGAGGCACTTCTGGAGGGGGAAGCCATGCTTGGGCGGGTCCCAGAGGGGCTTCAGCAGCCACAAGGCCCCCAGGGCAGGGAGCAGGCCAGGGTGGCACCTTCTTCTGGTGGCTGCACTGGGGGACGCATCCTTCTCAGTCCCTCTGAAGGGAGCACGAGCCTGGCATGGGAAGCCCCTTAAGGTGTCAGAAGCCTCCTGCCCACCCCACTCCTCCCTGGCCAGCATCCCTGCTGCTCCTCAGCCGCCGAATGCAGCCTGAGCGCCTGGGAAAGCAGTGCAGGTCTCAGGGGCCACAAAGCGACTTTTGTGTAGGGACCGCTGGAAAGAGCCTGACATGCGGTAGGAGGCCTTCAAGTAAGAGAGGTGGCCCCGGCCAGGCGTGGTGGCTCATGCCTGTAATCCTGCCACTTTGGGAGGCCAAGGTGGGCAGATCACGAGAAGAGGAGACCGAGACCATTCTGGCCAACATGGTGAAACCCTGTCTCTACTAAAAATACAAATTAACTGGGCGTGGTGGCATGTGCCTGTAATCCCAGCTACTCACTCTGTCTTTTTTTGAGACTGAGCGAGACTCTATCTCTCTCTGAAGAGTGGAGGGAGGTGGGGGCCAAAGAGCTGTGGGGCAGAAGGGGTCTCCTGCAACCTGGCGGCTCTGTTGGCCTGGTTTGCACTCTTCCTCTTGGTTCCCTGGCGGCTCCTTCCAGGTGGCGGCTCCAGCCAGCAAATGCTGGCTGCTGCCCACCCAGTCAGCATAGGGAGGAGGCCTCGGCTTTCCCTGCCACCCCAACCCAAACCATTCCCTGTGGCCCAGTCCCCACTGGCTGCCCTGGCTTTGGGGCAAGTGGTGCCGGGGGCTAATTCTTGTGGGAAGATGAGTCTGGGGTCACGTAGGACACACCCGCTGGGCGTGGGCTGGGCAGGCTGGGATGGGGCCATCACAGGAGGCTGGGCACAGGGCAGGTCTTGGGTGGAGGGGACCTCAGGCCGCAGGTGCCAGTCTTGTGCAGCCAGCCCCGGGACCCCTGCAGGCCACCTCCTCTGCCCTGCGGCTGACGGGCTTTGCCCTCCCTGCCGTTCCATGGCCACACACTCAGTTTGCTATACACTTTTATTATGGAAAACATCAAATACACACAAAAGCAGGACATCTAGGACAGAGACCCTGTGTCCTGGTCCCCAGCCCCTCACGGTGACACCCCCAGGCTTCAGGCAAGATCAGTGGGGGAGGGGAGTTTCCCAGCAGGACATCCACTTCCAGACCTGGTTCTGTGAAGAGGGGAACAGAAAGTGCTGAGGGTGACAGAGAAACCTCGAGAAGCGGGAGGTGGACTCACATCCTCTCTCGGGGTCCACAGCTGAGCCCCCACACAGAGGACCCCACTGGTCTGCCTCAGCTGCCAGATGGATAAGTGAGGCACTGGCCTCGGGGGCACAGTGCTGGAAGGGACACCAGAAAAACGGTCATAAAGATAAAACAGTAATGTGTTGTTTTATTTCTTATTTATTTATTTATTTTTGAGATGGAGTCTCCCTCTCTCGCCCAGGCTGAAGTGCAGTGGCGTGATCCCGGCTCACCACAACCTCCGCCTCCCGGGTTCAAGCGATTCTCTTTCCTCAGCTTCCTGAGTAGCTGGGACTATAGGCACGCGCCACCACGCCCAGCTAATTTTTGTATTTTTAGTAGAGACGAGGTTTCACCATGTTGGCCAGGCTGGTCTTGAACTCCTGACCTCGTGATCCGCCTGCCTCGGCCTCCCAAAGTGCTGGGAATACAGGCTCACGTGAGCCACGGTGCCCGGCCCAAAGTGTTGTTTTAATGAACAAAAACTATGCAAAGGACTCATGAGGATCCAAGCAACGCATTTAGGAGACAGCCTCACTGGAATAGGGTCTCGATTCAGACCTCAAGGCAGGGTTCTTGGGTCTCAGGAAGGAAGGAAGTCAAGGTGAGTCAGAATGTGGTGAGAAGAGAGGGTTTATTGAAGGTTGCTCCATCACAGAGCGGGGCGTCCTCAGAAAGCCAGAGGGGGAACAACCCAGCTTTAAGTTTTTCTCATACAGGGGTCTCGTCTATGTAAAGACTAAACTAAACTGTGCCTAACATGTATTATTCTATTGATTTAAAGAAAACCGTCCATCACGGGGACTTCCTCCGTTGCCCAGGCTGGAGTACAGTACCACAATCTCAGTTCATTTCAACCTCTGCCACCCAGGCTCAGGTGCTCCTCCTGCCTTAGCCTCCCGAGCAGCTGGGAATACAGGCATGCACCCCCATGCCTGGTTAATATTTTTTACTTTTTTAGAGACGGGATCTTGCTATGTTGCCCAGGCTGGTCTCAAAACTTCTGGGCTTAAGCCATCCTCCCACCTTGGCCTCCCAAAGTGCTGGGATTACAGGCCTGAGCCACCGTGTCCGGCCAAGGATAGTTATCTGGAAAGCATATGTTGTTCTGTATACCAGGGCACTTGGACACTTTGCTGTCATAGAAGTGTGTCCACGCAGGCGTCACTGGCTGCTGCTTTAGCTGTAAACAGCGTATGACCGTGGGCTGTGGCTGGCAGGTATGTGCCTCGTTGGTCTCAAGGTGGAGCTGAACGTAAACGGCTTTTCTCTGGCTCTCCCAGGCTCCTGCTTCCCTGACATCCCCTCACACACTTCCCTTCAAAGCAGGGCTGTCCAGTCTTTTGGCTTCCCTGGGCCACGTTGGAAGAAGAAGAATTGCCTTGGGCCAAACATAAAATACACTAACACTCACGGTAGCCGATGAGCAAAAAAAGGTCCGTGCGTAAATCTCATAATGTTTTAAGACAGTTTACAAATTTGTGTTGGGCCACATTCAAAGCCCGCAGCCCGAGGGCTGGACAAGCTTGCTGCAGAGGCTCCTTTAGATAGGGCTGCAGGGGTGGCGTCCAGCAGCTGTAGCTGGGGAAGGAGGAGGAAGGGCAGGAAGGAATCCTGTTCAGAGCTCCTCCTGTCACACATACAGCCCAGCAGGGTGAAGTGGGAGGGGCTGGTGCTGCTGCAGGGGGCTAACCTTGGGGGTGAAGGAGCTGCCCAGAAGCAGAGGCGGGGGACGGAGGACCTTGGGCGGTGCCCCTGTGCCCACAGCAGGACCCTGGCTGCCAGTTCTCCTCCACAGAGGCCCGGGTGGTCTGAGGTTGCCCAGCCGGGAGAGAACAGGCCTGGTCTGGAATGGAAACCTGCCCTCTGGCCTCTCGAACCTGGGGACTCCAGGGGGCCTTGAAGAAGGGCCTGGGCGGCAGCAGAGGACCCCAGGCAACTGACGATGACTGATCACCTGCTGTGTCCCAGGCACTCGCCGGCCCCACGGCAGGAGTCGCTGTGGGCGAGGGGTTGTCGAGCTTCACAGAGGTCAGGCTCTGTGCCGGGGCCCTGACAGGGCAGGAAGCAGATGGAGTCCCACAAGCATGAACCCAGTGCGCAGAAAGGGTTACTTAAAAAATAAGTTCTGTGATAAAATCAAACAGGGTGAAGTGCTAGAAACAGGTCATGAGGGTGCAAACAGGTCGTGAGGGTGCAGCTCTGGGGAGAGAGGGGCCCTGGGGGTGAGCGGGGAGCCAAGAGAGAAACAGCACACTGGAGGGGCCCTAGGCAAAGCCTGCCTGAGTGGGAGGGAGCAGAGCATGAGGGCCCAGGCTCCAGGCTGGGGGGGACTGCCCTGAAGTGCCCCCATGCCCTGCGGAGATAGCCAAGGGGCAGATGGAGAGAGGTGGGGGGTGGGCTAGGGACAGCATTTCCTGTACACAGGTGGAACCTGGCGGCGAGGGGCCTTCCCAGAGACAGCTGGAGTCTCTAAATGTCCAGTTTCTTCCCCAAGTCCACACAGCCCCCAAGAATCCACTGGGTCCATGTGGCCCTGCCCAGAGGGGCTTCCCTTCCAGCGTGTGAGGAGCACAGACGCCAGGCCACGTCAGGGAGGCCAGGCCTGGTGGGATCAGGATGCCCCAGGCCACTGCTGGGGAGGGACGTGGAGTTCGTAGCTGGCCCGGTGGTGGGAGGGTGGGGGGGGTCTCTGCAGGGTCCTGGCCCTGGTGGGCTGGGCAGGCCTGCTTGGGGCACCATCCCGCCGTTTAGCCTCTGATCTGCCAGAGGTGGAAGGAGCACCCCTGGGAGACGCCCCGCCCTGCACCTCCAGTCCCTGCTTGACGGTGGCCAGGCTTGGACTGAGCAGGTGCCGCGTCTTCTGCTGACCCCAGAGGCCAGATCCTGTGGCCAGAGTGAGGCATGGGAGTTGAAATCAGGCAAATGAAAACCCAAATCTGAGCCTCTTGCAGCGGGAGGAGGTCCCTCTCCACTGAACATCATGGCCCACGGGGACTGGGCAGGGAACCCGAGGGCCCACACTGGGGACTGGTTCTGGAGGGCCAGCTGGGGAAGCAGGAGGATGGGCAGGAAGGACAGTAGGAGGAAGCAGGAAGGAAGGGAAAGGCGCCGGGCCTGGGATGACAGCAGAGAAGGACCGAGGCCCAGGCAGGGCTTCCTCAGGTGCCTCTGGGTAGAGAGCCCTGGTCTGGCTCAGGAGCCCCAGGCACTGGTCTCAGACCTGCCACCACCTGTGTGATGCTGGGCCAAGTGTTCCCCTTCCTTGGGCCTCAGTTTCCACCGCTGTAAAGTGGGGAGGGGTGAAACTGAAGCTCTCCCCAGCCTATCGCAGTCGTTGAGGAGAGAGAGGCTGTGGTCGGGGCTGTGGGGCCCACGTTGAGGAGACAAGGCCCCTCCTCTCTGAGTGGATGGGGCCCAGGACGGGGGTGATGTGCACCATGGGGGAACAGCCTGGGCCTATGGGCTCCCCCAGCATGAGCTCAGAAGGAAGATGTGTGCCGAGGAGGTGGGGGCCAGAGAGAAGATTCTAGACCAGACAGGGGTGGTCTGGATAGGCTTCTGAGGGGGTGGGTCTGGAGGAGGGGCAGATGGCCGAGGAGGGGGGAAGCGGGGGAGGAGCCAGCCTGCCTGTGTGTGCCAGAGTGCGTGCCTCTCACCCGTGTGCATTGGCGTGTGCATGTGTGTGTGTGCTGGGGTGTGTGTGTGTGCCGGGGTGTGTGTGCATGTGTGTGCATGTGTGTGCCGGGGTGTGTGTGTGTGCGCGCGCACCAGGGTGTGTGTGTGTGTGCCGGGGTGTGTGTGTGTGTGTGCCAGGGTGTGCGTGTGCACATGTGCTGGGGTGTGTGTGTGTGTGCCGGGGTGTGTGCGTGTGTGTGCCGGGGTGTGCGTGTACACATGTGCCAGGGTGTGTGTGTGCCAGGGTGTGTGTGTGCACACTGGGGTGTGCATGTGCACGTGTGCCGGGGTGTGTGTGTGTGTGTGTGCCGGGGTGTGTGTGTGTGTGTGCCGGGGTGTGCGTGTGCACGTGTGCCGGGGTGTGCGTGTGCATGTGTGCCGGGGTGTGTGTGTGTGTGCACCAGGGTGTGTGTGTGTGTGCCGGGGTGTGTGTGTGTGTGTGCCGGGGTGTGCATGTGCACATGTGCTGGGGTGTGTGTGTGTGTGTGCCAGGGTGTGTGTGTGTGTGCCGGGGTGTGCGTGTGCACGTGTGCTGGGGGGGTGTGTGTGTGTGTCGGGGTGTGTGTGTGCCGGGGTGTGCGTGTGCACGTGTGCCGGGGTGTGCGTGTGCGTGTGTGCCGGGGTGTGTGTGTGCGTGTGTGCCGGGGTGTGCGTGTGCGTGTGTGCCGGGGTGTGCGCGTGTGTGCCGGGGTGTGTGTGTGCATGTGTGTGTGCGTGTCTGTGTGCGTGTGTGCCGGGGTGTGTGTGTGCATGTGTGTGTGTGTGCATGTGTGCTGGGGTGTGTGTGTGCATGTGTGTGTGCGTGTGTGTGTGTGTGTGTGCCGGGGTGTGTGTGTGCGTGTGTGCCGGGGTGTGTGTGTGTGTGCCGGGGTGTGTGTGTGTGTGTGTGCCGGGGTGTGTGTGTGTGTGTGCCGGGGTGTGTGTGTGCGTGTGTGCCGGGGTGTGTGTGTGTGTGTGTGTGCTGGGGTGTGTGTGTGCGTGTGTGCTGGGGTGTGTGTGTGCGCGTGTGTGCTGGGGTGTGTGTGTGTGTGTGTGTATTGGAAGATGACCACGGAGCGTGTCTGCGTGAACTAGGATGAGCGTGCATGCTGCACCCTGTCAGGGGACTGGGCGTGAGGTGCTGGGGAGGGCGGGCTGACCGCACACCCTGGGAGGGCCGGGCCCTGAGAAGCTTTCCGAGATGACAGGGCAGAAGTGGGCTGGGGAGGAGGAAGGCTCCGTGGGCGGGACTGGAGTGCCTCTGGTTTTGTTGTCTCTCACGCTGTTTCCAGAACAAATGTGTGCCCTCAGCAAGGATGCTGGTTCTTCAGAGGCGTCAGCACAGGCAGCCGGCACCCCACTTCCCTCCCAGAAATCCCCCACGCCTTCTAGCTGGTGCAGGAGCAGGGCGATCTCCTGTTACCCCTGCCCTGCTGCCGTCAGTTGGCCACCCGCCCCGCCACCTTAAGGAGGGGCAGAGTCAGGGACCAGCCCCGAAGGGGTGGCTCACCCCAGCTTCACTTCCCCCAGCCCTCCTCAGGCAGCCACTGTGCAGGCTTTGGCAGCGGGGGTCACACACTCCAGCCGGGAGGCCAAAGCTGCCTGCAGGTCAGTGCTGCCCACTGCCCTAGGGGCCTCCCAGTGGGGCAGGGGCGTGATGGGGGTTCTCAGAGCGGGGTGAGGCCGTGATGGGGTCTCAGGGCGGGGTGAGGCCGTGATGGGGTCTCAGGGTGGGGTGAGGCTGTGATGGGGTCTCAGCGGGGTGAGGCTGTGATGGGGTCTCAGGTGGGCTTGGGCTGTTGGGGGTCTCAGGTGTGGCTGAGGCTGATGAAGACTCGGAGCCTGTGTGTGGGTAGCAGCTTGTTGGAGTGTGGGATGTGACATCTAAAAACAAGAATAAATACCCCCGTGCTGTGGCCCTCAGGTGAGCGGCTACTTTGGTGAACTTGTGTCACTCACAGCCCCATCCTGGGTCTGGGGTGTGCTGTGTGGGGCCCAGGCCCAGTGGGGTGTGCTGTGTGGGGCCCAGGCCCAGTGGGGTGTGCGGTGTGGGGCCCAGGCCCAGTGGGTTGTGCGGTGTGGGGCCCAGGCCCAGAGGGTCACAGGTACGGGGCACTCTTTGGTGCCTGGGCCACAGGGATCTGCACCCCCACTCCGTGCCCCCACGTCTTCAGCAGTGGTTGGGTCCTGTGCTCCCAATCCCAGGCCAACCAGGTACTCAGGGGTCTGGGTGGGTCCCTGGTCCAGACAGTGGGAAGGGCTGGCGAGGGGCTCCAGTGTGGCTGGATGCCTGTCTACGGCCAGCTTTCTCTCCTGGATTGCTCAGTGCAGAATCAAAGGGCACTTTTCTGCTTTTGTGTGCAGAAGCCGAGGCTGACCTTGTCATCAGAAGGGGAAGCGGGGCCTCCTACGTGTACTGCTGGGCCCCTTCCCATTGCCCCAGCTTCCCAGATCCCTCCCCATGGCTGCCAAGGGGTTGTCAGGTCACACATACCCAGGGCTGTAACTTGCCTACTAGCCTCAGAGCGGGGTGAGGCCGTGATGGGGTCTCAGGGCGGGGTCTCCTGGGCAGGAAGCGGAAAGCCTCCTGGGCAGGAAGAGGAAAGGCCCTATCCCCATGGTCCCCGGCAGTGGGAGCTCCCTGAGGCTGATGGTGTTGGTGTCTGTTGAGGAAGACCAGGCCTGAGGATCTGAGGCAGGAGGCCAGCTACGGTCCGCAGCCTGGACGGATTCCTGTGTGGGGCTGGGGCAGTAGGTAGGCATCTGTGCTGGCCATGTTAGCTCCCGGGGCCCCATGCCGTCGGGGCTAAAACCTGGGCCTTGATTTCCTGAACTTTTTTGGGAGGCACCCCGGGGCAAGACAAGGACCCATGAACAGGGCACTTCTTCAAAGCCTACGTACACCTTGAAACTCTTGCAACATTTGCATTTTTCTCCCGAATAGTCCAGTGTTTGTTTTATTATAAATGGGAAAATTTAAATATTGTAGTTAGACTTTTTTTCTTCTTCTTATAGACAAGGTTTCACTCTGTCTCCTAAGGCTGGTGTGCAGTGGTGCCAGCATAGCTCACTGCAGCCTCGACCTCCTGGGCTCAAGCGACCTTCCTGCCTCAGCCTCCCGAGTAGCTGGAACTACAGGCACGCGTCACCAGTCCAGCTAATTATTATTATTATTATTATTATTATTATTATTTGGTAGAGACGGGGTGTCCCTATGATACCCAGGTTGTTCTTAAACTTCTGGCCTCAAGTGATCCTCCTGTCTCAGTCTCCCGAAGTGTTAGGATTACAGGCGTGAGCCACTGTGCCTGGTCTGCAGTTAAACATTCCCCCACAGCCACACTGAGGCTAGTAGGCAAGTTACAGCCCTGGGTATGTGTGACCTGACAACCCCTTGGCAGCCATGGGGAGGGATCTGGGAAGCTGGGGCAACGGGAAGGGGCCCAGGCCTACGAGCTCTCGTGTCCTCACCTCCCACCAGGCAGGGTTCCAGGCTACTCAAGATGAGGCAGCGAAGGAATCGCCCTCTAGCCATGCAGGCCCCTCCCCTCGCCAGGTCTGCACCCCGCCAAAGCTGGCCCTGGACTTTTGGTGGATTTGAGAGCTCAGGTGGGGAGAGTAGGAGGTCAGTCGCACGGAGCCCTCCCCAACGCACAGCGCCTGCCCAGCTCAGGTACCTCTGAGATGTAAATTCTGAGCAGGTTCTGGGATCTCCTGGTCCCCAGCGGGGGCTGCGGCAGGAGCACAGGACCGACAGGAAGGGAAGATCCCAGCGGTTGGTTCCAGTGGGTTCTGGGGATGTCCTCGGAACCTGGCCTTGCTCAGGGTCCCTACAAAGATCCCTGGAAGCAGGGCAAGGTGTTGCTCATGAATCAGAGAGAAAGCAAGCAGGACCCTCAAGAAGGGAGGAGAGATCCTCGGGCGCGCAGCGATTCGCACTCGGGGGAGGGGCTCCTGAAACTTGGAAGTCAGCAAATGCCCACCGTACTTCACTGGGGGTGGGGACTAAGGAGACGGAATGAAGTCAGAGGGCAGGATGTTTCTGTTTTTGGCTGAAACGTGTGCCCTGTATCCCTCATGGACTGGGGACCTGGAGTTCCCGGGGGCCACCGTGGGGGAAAGGCATCCCCAGCAGCTGCAGTCACGGGGTTTGGGCGCTCTCCCATCTCCTGATTTGGGGGAACTTGTGTGCTCCTCTAGGCAGAGGGAGGAGCAAGGCCGTTCGCTGTGGACTGAGTCCTTCCCACCTTCCATACCAGCCCAGCAGGAAGCCACTGAGGGATGCCCCACAGGACAGCCTGGTGGTAGGGGGAGAGTCTTCTCCCACCCCCACCCCTCCAGGATCTTCCTGGACCCACTGAGGAACCTGGGCAGTAGGACGTGTGGCTGTGAGTCCCGGATTCTGGGCGCTCGCCAGCAGCTCCGTCTCACACCTGCCTGTGTGCAACACCAGCACCCCTTATGATAAGGGAACGAGTTTGCCCAGCTGCAGGGGTGGCCGAGTCAGGATGACTCCAGCCCGTGTCCGGGACACCAGACTCTGCCCAAGTTCATCCGGGGCTGATCTCAGCCTTCCTGGACTATGTTGTGGAGGGTGATGGGGACAGTGAGAGGCTGGCATGGACAGCGGAGAGGTGGCTTTGTGAGTGGTCCTGATAGTGATTGAGAGGAGGATACTCAGTTCCACCCCTGGGCGGCCCCTGAGCAGCACAGCCAGGGCCTGGAGGGGCAGGGCTGCCCTCATGGGCTCTGACCCCTGGGAGCTCAAAGGGTGGACCCCATATCCCAAATGTGGGACTGGAATGAGGACTCAGGCTGATCCAGGCAGGACCTCCAGAGTTCAGGACTGGGTGGTGAGCTCACAGGGAGGGAGGGGCAGGCCAGAGTCCCAGCTGTCCTGGACTCTGCTGTGGGGAAGGGCCGATGCAGGTGTGGAGTCAAATGTGGGCACCTCCTGCAGCCAGGTCCCGGGAGGGGTGGAGGGGCCACCCTGGGCTTTGTCTGGGAGCCTGGTCTTCCCATCCTTAGACTGACAGGTGCTGCTGCCTCTGACCCTCCCCGCTGAGAGCTGTGTGCTGGGCGAGGCTGGCCCATCCTTAGACTGACAGGTGCTGCTGCCTCTGAGCCTCCCTGCTGAGAGCTGTGTGCTGGGCGAGGCTGGCAGCCTTTGTTCCCTGTCCAGGATTTGCACTCTGGAGGGGTAGGGATTGCTGGGTTGGGGACTGGAGGGGACGTGGAGCTCCTTCTGCCTCCCTTCCTGCCCCATGACAGCAGGCAGGTCCCAGGAGAGAAGGGCTCAGGAGATAGGAAGAGGATCCGTCCGGGGGTTAGACCTCGAGGGTGACTTGGAGTTCTTTACGGCATCCATGCTTTCTTTGAGGAGTTTTGTGTTTGTGGATGTGAGGCCGAGGTGGACGGAGTGGGGGCAGTGCCTCGCTCCTCCCGCTCGCCCTCTGCTGACCTCCAGCTCCCTCTGCAATCCCAGGACCATGAACGGCACCTACAACACCTGTGGCTCCAGCGACCTCACCTGGCCCCCGGCGATCAAGCTGGGCTTCTACGCCTACTTGGGCATCCTGCTGGTGCTGGGCCTGCTGCTCAACAGCCTGGCGCTCTGGGTGTTCTGCTGCCGCATGCAGCGGTGGACGGAGACCCGCATCTACATGACCAACCTGGCGGTGGCCGACCTCTGCCTGCTGTGTGCCTTGCCCTTCGTGCTGCACTCCCTGCAGGACACCTCGGACACGCCACTGTGCCAGCTCTCCCAAGGCATCTACCTGACCAACAGGTACATGAGCATCAGCCTGGTCACGGCCATTGCCGTGGACCGCTACGTGGCCGTGCGGCACCCCCTGCGCGCCCGTGGGCTGCGGTCCCCCAGGCAGGCTGCGGCCGTGTGTGTGGTCCTCTGGGTGCTAGTCATCGGCTCCCTGGTGGCTCGCTGGTTCCTGGGCATGCAGGAGGGTGGCTTCTGCTTCAGGAGTACCCGGCACAATTTCAGCTCCATGGCCTTCCCGCTGCTGGGATTCTACCTGCCACTGGCCGTGGTGGTCTTCTGCTCCCTGAAGGTGGTGACTGCTCTGGCCCAGAGGCCACCCATTGATGTGGGGCAGGCAGAGGCTAGCCACAAGGCTGCCCGTATGGTCTGGGCCAACCTCGTGGTGTTTGTGGTCTGCTTCCTGCCCCTGCATGTGGGGTTGACGGTGCGCCTCGCTGTGGGCTGGAACGCCTGTGCCTTCCAGGAGATGCTCCGTCGTACCCTCTTCATAACCAGCAAGCTCTCAGATGCCAACTGCTGCCTGGACGCCATCTGCTACTACTACATGGCCAAGGAGTTCCAGGAGGCGTCTGCATTGGCCGTGGCTCCCAGTGCCAAGGCCCACAAAAGCCAGGCCTCTCTGAGTGTGACCCTGGCCTAGGAGGCGTGCGGAGGGCGCTGTGGGCCAGGTCTTGGGGGCTCCGTGAGGTGCTGCCTGTCAGGGGAAGGTGGGACCAGCAGCAAGGAGCCTGGGATCAGCCCTGAACTCACTGTGAGCTCTCTTGGAGCCTTGGGTGGGCAGGGATGGCCCAGGTACCTGCTCTCTTGGGAAGAGAGAGGGACAGGGACAAGGGCAAGAGGACTGAGACCAGAGCAAGGCCAATGTCAGAGACCCCCGGGATGGGGCCTCACACTTGCCACCCCCAGAACCAGCTCACCAGGCCAAAGTGAGATCCTGCTGGTGAGGGTGCAGCCTTGAGGACACCTGCTGCCACCCCTCGGGGCTGGAATAAAACTCCCCAGTTCAGTCCTGGTGGGGCCCTCTGTGTTGCCCACTCACATGATGGGAGGCAGGGAGGGAGTACGTGGCTCAGAGGGCCAGCGGACATCTTCCAGGGACCCTTTGGGGCTCTTCACTCTGAGGCCCCCTGACACTTTCCCACCCCCATCATCTGAAGCGTGAGCAGGGGCTGTTGGAAGCTCCTGGCAGGACCGCACTAGAGGTCCCTAGCCCAGGTTTCCTTGCTCAAGGCAGAGCTTATCTCCATGTAGTGGCTGCACAGTGGTGCGAGGAGGGGCGACCAAGGTCAAGCAGGTGAGGGTGGGTTGGGGTGGGTGGCAGTGAAGGGGTGGCCAGGATCTGCCAGGGGACCCAGCCCTCTTCTCCTTCCTTCAGGGAAAGGCTGGAAACCATGTCTGGCAGGGGTAGGGCTTGGGTGCCCACCCAGGTAGAGGCGGGATGTCCTGTGGGTTTCTCACTTTCCTGTACTTCTGCATGGAGGGCATCTCGAACCCCAAGCTGGAAGGACGGGGCACTCCAGAGACCTCCTGCGAGTGTGGGCCAGCACGGCCTGGGCTCAAACCCCATCGTGTCATCCCATATTGCATGTCCACAGGCACCGCCCCACCCTGTTCCACGTTCCACAGGACTGGAGAGAGATGGCAGTCATGTTGTGGCAGGGACATGGCACAAGCATGCAGCTGATGGCATCTCACAGGACCCCAGGCTCTGGAGAGCCCATACCCAGGATAGCCCCATAAGGGCCCTGTGCCTAAAAGGGTGCATCCCAGGTGGGCCCATGCTCAGGAGGGTTCATGTCTAGGAGGCTTCTGTGCCCAGGAAGGTCCATGCCCAGGAGGGTCCGTGAGCAGGAGGGCCCCACTGTCAGGAGGGTCCTGTGCCCAGGAGAGTTCTATGCTCAAAAGGGTCCCATGTCCAGGAGGGTTCATATCCAAGGGTGTCCATACCTAGTGGGGGGTCTATGTCCAGGAGGGTCCCATGCCCGGGAGGGTCCATGCTCAGGAGGGTTTATGCCCAGGAGAGTCTATGCCCAGTAGGGCCCCATGTCCAGGAGGATCAGGTGCACAGAGGGCCCTGTGCCCAGGAGGATACATGTCCAGGAGGTTCCATGCCCAGGAGGCTCCATGTCAAGAAAGATTGATGCCTAGGAGTATTCATGTCCAGGAGTGTCCCTACCTAGGAAGGTCCATGACCAGAAGGGCCTGTGTCAAAGAGGGTTCATGCCCAGGAAGGTCCAGCCCAGGCGGGCCCATGTCCAGGAGAGGTCCATGCTGAGGCGGGTCCATGCCCAGGAGGGTTCATGTCCAGAAAGATCCATGCCTAGGAGGGTCCATACACAACAGAACCCTGTGCCCAGGAAGGACCATGTCCAGGAGAACCCCATGCCCAGGAAGGTCCATGTCCAGTAAGGGCCATGCCCATGACAGCCTCATGCCTCATGCCTAGGAAGGCCCATGCCCAGGAGGGTCCATGCCCAGGCCAGTTAATGCCCAGGAAGGTTTATGCCCAGGAGGGTTCCATGCCTAAAAGTGGCCATGCCCAGAAAGGTCCATGTCCAGAAGAGTCCATACCCAGGAGGGCTGATATGGTTAGGCTTTGTGTCCCCACCCAAATCTCGTCTTGAATTGTAATCCCTATAATAACCATAGTCCCCCTGTGTCAAGGGAGAGACCAGGTGGAGGCAATTGGATCATGGGAGCTGTTTCCCACATGCTGTGGGAATGTGGGAAATACATGTGGAAAATAATGAGTGAGTTCTCATGAGATTTGATGATTTTATAAGGGGCTCTTCCCCCTTCACTTGGCACTTCTCCTTCCTGCTGTCTTGTGAAGAAAGTTCCTTGCTTCCCCTTCAACTTCTGCTATGATTGTAAGTTTCCTGAGGCATCCCTAGCCATGCTGAACTGTGAGTCAATTAAACCTTTTTCCTTTAAAATTACCCAGTCTTGGGCAGTTCTTTATATCAGTATGAAAACAATGAAAACAGACGAATGCAGCAAATTGGTACCACAGAGAGTGGGGTGCTGCTGTAAACATACGCAAAAATGTGGAAGCAAATTTGGAACTGGGTAATAGTCAGAGGTTGGAACAGTTTGGAGGGCTCAGAAGACAGAAAGATGTGGGAAAGTATGGAACTTCCTAGAGACTTGTTGAATGGCTTTGATCAAAATGCTGATAGTGATATGGACAATGAATTCCAGGCTGAGGTGGTCTCAGATGGAGATGAGGAATTTGCTGGAAACTGGAATAAAGGTGATTCTTGCTATGCTTTAGCAAAGAGATTGGCAGCATTTTGCCCCTGCCTTAGAGATCTGTGGAACTTTGAATGTGAGAGAGATGATTTAGGGTATCTGGCAGAAATTTCTAAGCATCAAAGCATTAGAGAGTGCTCTTAAAAGCATTCAATTTTATGCATTCACAAAGAGATGATTTGGAATTGGAACTCACATTTAAAAGGGAAGCAGAGCATAAAAGTTTAGAAAATGCACATCCTGACTATGGGATAGAAAAGAAAAACCCATTTTCTGAGGAGAAATTCAAGCCAGCTTCAGAAATTTGCATAAGTAACTAGGAGTCACATGTTAATAGCATAGACAATGAGGGAAATGTCTCCACGGAATGTCAGGGGTCTTCACAGCAACCCCACCCATCACAGGCCTGGAGGCTTAGGAGGAAAAAATGGTTTTGTGGGTGGGGCCCAGGGCCTTGCTGCTTTGTGCAGTCTCAGGACTTGGTGCCCCACATCCCAGAAGTGGTTAAAAGGGGCCAATGTACAGCTTAGACCTTTGCTTCAGAAGGTGCAAGCCCCAAGCCTTGGTGGCTTACATGTGGTATTGGACCTGCAGAAGTTTGCTGCACTGGTGGAACCCTCATGTAGAACCTCTGCTAGGGCAGTGTAGAAGTGATACATGGGGTTGGAGCCCCCACACACAGTCCCCACTGGGGCACTGCCTACTGCTTGTGGAACTGTGAGAAGAAGGCCACCATCCTCCAGACCCCAGAATGGTAGATCCACTGATGACTTGAACCATGCACCTGGAAAAGCCACAGACACACAACACCAGCCTGTGAAGGCAGTTGGAAGGGATGCTGTACCCTGTGAAACAACAAAGGTGGAACTGCCCAAGGTCATGGGAGCCCACCTCTTGCATGAGCCTGACTTGGATGTGAGACATGGAGTCAAAAGAGATCATTTTGGAGCTTTAAGTTTTGACTGCCCACCTGGATTTCAGACTTGCATGGGGCCTGTGGCCCCTTCATTTTGGCCAATTTATCCCATTTGGAATGAGTATATTTACCCAATTGCCTGTACCTCCACTGTATCTAGGATGTAACTAACTTGCTTTTGATTTTACAGATTTATAGGCAGAAGGGACTTACTTTGTCTCAGATGACACTTTGGTCTTGGACTTTTGGGTTAATACTGGAATGAATTAAGACTTTGGGGGACTCTTGGGAAGGCATGACTGGTTTTGAAATGTAAAAGAGACATGAGATTTGGAAGGGGCTAGGGGTAGAATGGTGTAATTAGGCTTTGTGTCCCCACCCAAATCTCATCTTGAATTACAGTCCCCACATGTCAAGGGAGAGACCAGGTGCAGGTAACTGAATCATGGGGGCAGTCTCCCCCATGCTATTCTCATGATAGAGTTCTCATGAAATCTGACAGTTTTTTAAAGGTACTCTTTCCCATTGGCTTGGCATGTCTTCTTGCTGCCTTGTGAAGAAGGTGCCTTGCTTCCCCTTCACCTTCCACCACGATTATAAGTTTCCTGAGACCTCCCCAGCCATGCTGAACTGTGAGTCAGTTAACTCTTTCCTTTATAAACTACCCAGTCTCGGGCAGTTCTTTATAGCAGTATGAAAACAGAATAATACAGGGGCCCATGCCCAGGAGGATCCATGCCCAGGAGGGTCCATGCCTGGGGGTCCCTCCCAGGAGGGTCCATGTCCAGGGGTCCCTGCCCAGGAAGGTTCATGCCCAGGAGGACCCATGCCCAGTAAAGTCATGTTCAGGAGGGTCTATTCACAGGAGAGTTCATGCCCTGGAGGGTCCATGTCCAGGAGAGGTCTGTGCCCAGGATGGTCCATGCCAACCAAGGAGGATCAATGCCCAGGACGACCCATGCCCAGTAGGGTCTATGTCCAGGAGGATCCATACCCAGGAGGGGCCATACCCAGGAGGACCTACACCCAGGAGACCCCATGCCCAGGAGACTCCATGCCCAGTAGGGTCTATGTCCAGGAGGATCCATACCCAGGAGGGGCCATACCCAGGAGGACCTACACCCAGGAGACCCCATGCCCAGGAGACTCCATGCCCAGGAGGGTCCATACCCAGGAAAGTCCATGTCTGGGGGCCAGGAGGGCTCATGCCCACAAGGACCCATGCCCAGTAGTGTTCACAAGGGCCTATTCACAGGAGGGTCCACATACAAAAGAGCTCTGTACCCAGAAGGGCCTATGCCCAAGAGGATCCATGACCAGGAGGGTCTATGACCAGTAGATGCCAACCAAAGAGGGTCCATGCCAACCAAGAAGAGTCCATGCTCAGGAGGACCCATGCCCAGGAGTGTCCATATCCAGGAGTATCCATATCCAGGAGAACCCATTCCCAGAAGGGTCCATGCCTGGGAGGGTCCATGTCCAGGAGGTCCCATGCCCAGTACTGTCCATATCCAGGAGGACCCATGCACAGTAGAGTCCATGTCCAGGAGGGCCCAGGCCCAGGAGGGTCCTATGTCCAGGAAGACCCATATTTAGTAGGGTCCATGCCCAGGATGGTCCATGCCCAGGAGGGCCCATTCCTAGGAGGGCCCATGCCCAGGAAAGCCCATATCCAGGAGTGTTTATGCCCAGGAGGGCTTGCACTCTATAGGGCCCCGTGCTCAGGAGGGCCCATGCCCAGAAGGCCCTGTGCTCAGCTGGGCTCTACCTACTTTAATGCAACACTGTCCTGAGCTTCCTGATTTTTCAGAGGCCCTGGGTTCTTGCTTTGTGCGGCCTGCATTTCCTGTGGCCTGCAGGGGTAGCTCAGGACTGGGCAGTGTGGTCCCCATTCCAGAGGCTCTAGAGGCCTCTGTCCCCCTCCGCCTTCAGGTAGGCTAGCTCCCTGGCCCAGGCATGCCCCCAGGCTTCTGTCTGCAGCTGGAAACCCTCCTGTCCCTAACTCTGGGGCCGTTGGAGGCTTCAGGGACAAGTTGGACCCAGAACCAGCTCAGGGAGCCATGGTGCATTTGGTGGGGGCTCAGGGGGACCAGCATCCCTGGGCTCCTCCCTCTCTGTTCTCTTCCCTTCCCACAGCACCCATGGCCCTTGGCTGAGTCAGATCTTTCCAGGTCTTTGGTGATCCTCAAAGACCAAAGTCAGGAAACACCATGACCGTATCAGAGCCCACATCACTTCCTGGTACCCAGGTCCTGGGGGTCTGCCCCTGCCACTGTGCACGCATTGAGTCCTGGCTCATTCCAGGGGCTCCCTCTCCCCACCTCCCCACAACCATCCACATGTAACGAGGGGGTCTTGAAAACCGCACACCTGGCTCCCGGGCCTGGCTGTGTCCAGCCCTGCGGCATGGCCTGTGGTCATGGCACCAGCCTCTCCCCGCCCTCCCCTTTCTGTTCCTGCATTCACCACCACAGGGCACGCTGCCTAGCCAGGACCAGGCTTGCTGCCGCCCCACCCACAAGGAGCTCGCCTCAGCCCGACGAAGCCTCTTAGGCTGCCCTCTGCTTGGAAGGCCTCCCTACGGGGCTCCCTGCTCCTCTCCCCCTCCTCAGGGGCCTGAGCCCTCAGTTGCCCTCTGCAGAGGCCATGCTCAGCCTGCCCATGACTCTCCCCAAACCCCAGACCTGCATGGGGGGGGGGGATCAGGTCACACCATTCTGGAAAGGCCCAAGAAGGTGACCAACAGTTACCAGTGGAGCAGGGATGGGGGATGCACCTGTGTGAGAATAAGGGCAGCCTACTTGGGCTTGCACCCTCTCCTCTCTCCATCCTGCCCCCACTGCCCCAGTGCAGTGCCCTCCTGTGTTATGGGAACCCTTGGAATGGGTCCCGGCCCTGCCACTGGCCCCATATCTCCTATTCAAGGCTTCCTCAGGACTCTTACATCTGCCCTGGTCCTCCAGACCTGCCCCCACGGCCCCAAAACACCTCCTGCTGTCACCAAAACCCAGCTTTTCTGGGGCCCACCCTGTGGCTTTGTCCAGGGCACAGCCAAGCAGATAGTTTCCATGTCCCTGACTTCTACCACCCTGGCCCTCTGGGATTTTCATTTCCAAGAGATGGAGAAGTCCATGGAACAATCCCCACCTCAGGATGGATTCCTTAGAAGCTGAACAGCTGAGCCCGGGCTGAGCGCAGATGTCCAGTCTTGTCCCTGGCCAGGTTTGGGGATCAGGGAGACAGGAAGAACCGGGCCTGGGACTCTGCTCCAGCCTTGCCCATCTGAGGGGGCACTCACATGGCCAGTGTAGACCAGCTGTGGCAAAGAGCTTTAGATGGAAAGGTGAACTCTGGCCAGGTGGTAGCTTCCGAGAGCTCTGTGTCAAGGAGGATTCTGAGGCTCCCTCGGGGATCCAAGGCACAGAGAGGGGTGCTGTGTGCAGAGGCCCCATTCCTGGTCTGGCAGAGCCCCACCCTGCCCCTGTCTGTGTGAAGGGGTGGCCTGCCCCTCCACACCTGTGGGCGTTTCTCGTTGGGTGAAACGAGAGACTTGTGAAAAGAAATGAGACACAGAGACAAAGTATAGAGAAAGAAAAAGTGGGCCCAGGGGACCGGCGCTCAGCATACAGAGGACCCGCGCCGGCACCGGTCTCTGAGTTCCCTTAGTATTTATTGATAATTATCTTTACCATCTTAAAGATAAGGGAGTGGCAGGACAATAGGATCATTGTAGGGAGAAAATTAGCAGTAAGACATATGGATAAAGATCTCTGTGACATGAATAAGTTCAAAGGAAAATGCTGTGCCTTGATATGCATATGCAAACATCTCCATAAACCTTTTAGCAGCATTGCTCCAGCAAGTCCCACCTTTTGCCCTAAAGCGGTTTTCTCCTATCTCAGTAAACAGAGCATACAATCGGGTTTTGCATCGAGATGTTCCATTGCCCAGGGACGGGCAGGAGACAGATGCTTTTCTTTATCTTAACTGCCAACATCTGCCAAGAGGCCTTTTTTCCTCTTGTACTAGTCCTCCTCAGCACAGACCCTTCACGGGTGTCAGGCTGGGAGATGATCGGGTCCTTCCCTTCCCACGAGGCCACATTTCAGACTATCACATGGGGAGAAACCTTGGACAATACCTAGCTTTCCTAGGCAGAGGTCCCTTTGACCTTTGGCCATGTACGTGTCCCTGGGTACTTGAGATTAAGAGAATGGTGATGACTTCTAACCAGCAAGCTGCCTTCAGGCACTTGTTTAACAAAGCACATCCTGCACAGCCCAAAATCTATTAAGCCTCGAGTCACCACAGCACGTGTCTCTTGCAAGGACAAGGTTGGGGGTAGGGTCACAGATTAACAGCATCTCAAATACAGAACAAAATGGAGTCTCTTCTATCTACTTCTTTCTATACAGACACATAACAGTCTGATCTTTCTTTCTTTTCCCCACATCTGTGCCCTTCAGGAAGTCCTTGCCAGGGTGGAGTAGAGGACAGTAGGGGGCGAGGCAGACGATACTCTTCCAGAGCCTCTGCAGCATGTCCTGGCGTGGGGGCTGCTTGGTGGTGGGCGGAGGACTCCCCACAGCCCTGGGGGGTGCACAGAGCCTTGAGGCACTGCTGCCCCATGCTGGCTCTCTGGATACGGCCCCTCCAGAGTGGACGGCTGGGATGGAGTGCACACACCCACTCTCCCTCCCAGCTCCCAGCACAGTGGAGGTGGCTGGACTTTCACAAAAACCCAACGATGTTGAGAGGAAACAGAGGCAAAAGCACCACCAGTTAGGTGCCCAAGAACTGACTTCAGAGCCCCGGTCACAACTCAACACACTCTGAGCACCACATCCGAGTCTGGCCTTTGGGCTGGGCCAGGCCAAGCAGAAATCCTCTCTCTCAGATGAGACCAGGCACAGACCCCAGAGGGCTTGGGAGCAGCACACACACTCATCACCACAGAGTCACCATTAATTAGCAAAACTATTAATTAGCAAAGAACAGGCATCAGAAGTCGATTCCAGTTGAGGCTGCATCAACAGGAATATAGGGTCTGGAACGTGGGAACACAGCAGCACATCCTCGTTCTGCTACTGAACACCTGGGGAATTGTATCTGGTGAGGGACACATTCTGTGTGGGGCCCTCAGTCATCCTGGGGAGATTCTGGAGTCGGGCACAGGCTAGCAGGGGCTCGGCAATTCAGACCACTTGGGAACACCATGGGAACTGTGGCCTTTAGATGGCGAGGTGCCTCCCAGAAAATGACAGCCCTCTGGAGCCACTGAGGAGCAGAAGGTCCAGATGACCGCTGAGGACGGACCCAGGACTGGCAGGGGATCCAGCAAACTGCCCAGAACCGAGCTGCTTCTGGTCAGGGACATGGGTGTCTACTTAGGTTCTCATCATCGGATTCTTAGTGCTCTGTGCTGTCTGTTCGCTTCTCCCAATCTGGAAGCTTTTAGGGTAAATACGTATTTACACTGAGAGGATGAGGATTTCACCACGACATGCACCAGGCTGGGTTTTCATTCAGTCACTGTGCTGGGAACACAGTGTGCTCTTCCAGTCGGGGGACCCCAGCCATCCAGGCTTGATTCCCTTCTTGGATAATTTCCTCCCCTCCGTGAGCCGGGGTTTGGAGTTCTTAGACCCACCTTCTGTTCCTTGTTGATTCATTTTTTTCCTTTTGTCCATCTCTTTGAGCTTTTGTTCTGTCCTCTGGGGATATCTTCTCATCTTTATTTTCCAAGTGTTTTACTAAATGTTTATTCTAGTGATTATTCAAAAGTCCTTTCTTGGTTTTTGGTCATTCCTTATTTATTTATTTATTATTTTTTGAGATGAGGTCTCACTCATATCACCCAGACTGGAATGCAATGGCACGATCTCAGCTCACTGCAGCCTCTGCTTCCCGGGTTCATGCAATTCTCCCACCTCAGCCTCCCAAGTAGCTCAGATTTCAGGCACCCATCACCACGCCTGGCTATTTTTTGCATTTTTAGTAGAGACAGTGTTTCCCCATGTTGTCCAAGCTGGTCTTGAACTCTTGACCTCAGGTGATCCTCCTGCCTCGGCCTCCCAAAGTGCTGGGATTACAGGCATGAGCCACCACCTGGCCTGGTCATTCCTTTTTAAAAATACCACCCCGTTCTCACTCTGTGAGGCCCCATCTTCTCAGGCTTCTCCAGGGACATCACATATGGTTGGTTGTTTATTTCATTTTTAAACAACTGTATTGGGGTATAACTGCTGCACAGTAAGCTGCACTCAAGTCAGTGTGATACGTTTGACCAATGCCTCCGCCCATCGCCTGTCACCGCGCTGTCATCCCCAGAGCTCCCCCCGCCCTGTGGCCCCTCGCTGGTTGGCTGCATCCCCCACTTTGCATTTTCTGGGGCTCCACATGGATGGGGCCTGCGATGTGT